>NC_136065.1:551875425-553273058 GCF_964261635.1 Lissotriton helveticus | reverse complement strand
TGATCTGCTGCGACAGCTGTGTGTGGGGCAGACCAATATGACAAATGCTTTCCAGGACCATGATAGGAAGTTGGGGCAGGTGGTGGCATTCATGGAAGGGATGCATGGCGATCTTGCAGGTCTACACAGGACAGTGCAGTCTTTGGCAAGCAGTGTGTCGTCTGCAATAGTACAGTCGCATGGACAGGGTGCTACTTCTGTTTCTCCATCTACACCACTGGATGTCTCAGGGGGTAGTGAGTATTCTGAGCAGGACTCAAATACAGGTTATTGCACTAGAAGCAGCGTCAGACAGCACGTCAGGGCACGCAGGGCACAGACCCCATCCCCTAGATCAGCTAAATCTGTTCACGAAGACAACGTCAGATACACTGGAGTACACACACACGAGCCACAAGTGTTGTTGGGGGACATGCCTTCAGGAGCTACACAGGCATTCAACACAAAAGGTACTCCCAAGGCAAGGGATACTCACATGTCTATGGACTGTCCCTTGGACAAGGCCACTCAGAAGACAAAGGCACCTCCTAAGAGCAGGGACAATCCCAAGGGCAGGCCCACAACAGAGGGAAGGGACCCTCCCAAGGACAGTCAAAAGACAAAGGCTCCTCCTAAGAGCAGGGAGACTCCCAAAGCAGGCCCACAACAGAGGAAAGGGACCCTCCCAAGGACAGTCAAAAGACAAAGGCACCTCCTAAGAGCAGGGAGACTCCCAAGGACAGGCCCACAACAGAGGAAAGGGACCCTCCCAAGGACAGTCAAAAGACAAAGGCACCTCCTAAGAGCAGGGAGACTCCCAAGGACAGGCCCACAACAGAGGAAAGGGACCCTCCCAAGGGCAGTCAAAAGACAAAGGCACCTCCTAAGAGCAGGGAGACTCCCAAGGACAGGCCCACAACAGAGGAAAGGGACCCTCCCAAGGACAGTCAAAAGACAAAGGCACCTCCTAAGAGCAGGGAGACTCCCAAGGGCAGGCCCACAACAGAGGAAAGGGACCCTCCCAAGGACAGTCAAAAGACAAAGGCACCTCCTAAGAGCAGGGAGACTCCCAAGGGCAGGCCCACAACAGAGGAAAGGGACCCACCCAAGGACAGTCAAAAGACAAAGGCACCTCCTAAGAGCAGGGAGACTCCCAAGGACAGGCACACAACAGAGCAAGGTCCATCTCCCAAGAGCAGGGACACACACAGAGAACAGGTGTCTACTGGAGACAGGTACACCACAGGCGACAAGTCTGCTGGCAGGAACAGGGCGGCGACCAGGGCACAGGCAAAATCCAGAGACAACACTCCACCTAAGGA
Organism: Lissotriton helveticus; assembly: GCF_964261635.1. Lineage (NCBI taxonomy): Eukaryota > Metazoa > Chordata > Amphibia > Caudata > Salamandridae > Lissotriton > Lissotriton helveticus. Next base: position 553,271,757 of record NC_136065.1, on the reverse strand, counting down.
TAAGGCACATCCTACGGAGAAGGCTTCTAGCATGGACAATGGCGCAATCAAGGACAGGCATACTTCACCCCTGGCTGCACTGAGGCTGATGTTTTCTACTGAACGCCAAACAGATGTCTCCGCGGCGGAGTCCCCCCATACCTCCACTCCCATCCAGGCCAGTCAGAAGCAGAGGAGGGAGTCCCCTGTTGCTGCATCCCTCATTACACATGATTCTGAGTCCAGGCGGCAGGCACACAGCAAACGACAAGCAGGCTCCAGCACGTCCCCAGAAACCCGATCCCCCATTGCAGATGCTCCACCTATGGTGGGTGATGATTCTTTAGAGTCCCCACCACTTGGCAGTCCTGTCCTGTCCAGGGTGAACTCACACATCCCTAAGAAACGCAGACACACACCATTGACACCTGCCCACCCCGATGTGGCTCAAGGTCAGCTATCCCCAGCTCCCAGGCCCACCCTGCCTCCTGGCCCATACAGCCCTGTGGCTCATCATTTCAGTGGTCCCAGTGGCGCAGGTGCAGTTGACTCTCATGTATCAGATAATGGCACTGTGTCTGTTGTTGGCTGTCATGCATCATGTAGTGGCACAGTCTCTGTTGTGCCCTCTCCTGTTGCAGGTCCTGGCAGTGTATCTGGGTCTATGGCTCACGTGTCAGTGAGAAGATCTGTGGCTGTGTTGCACACTCCTGTTTCTGGTGCTGGCAGTCTGTCTGGGTCAGTGGGTTACTGCCAATGATGTAGCTGCTCTGTTGGGCACAATGCCCTGTTGCTGTTCTGATACTGCATTCTGCCCTCTCGTTTACTGCCAATGATGTACCTGCTCTGTACTCCACAATGCCCTGTTGCTGTTCTGATACTGCATTCTGCCCTCTCGTTTACTGCCAATGATGTAGCTGCTCTGTTGGGCACAATGCCCTGTTGCTGTTCTGATACTGCATTCTGCCCTCTCGTTTACTGCCAATGATGTACCTGCTCTGTACTCCACAATGCCCTGTTGCTGTTCTGATACTGCATTCTGCCCTCTCACATGCTGCCTCTGATGTAGCTGCTCTGTACTCCACAATGCTCTGTTGCTGTTCTGATACTGCATTCTGCCCTCTCACATGCTGCCTCTGATGGGCCTGTTCAGTGCTATGGACTGTTGATGCACTTGGCCCCTCTCACGTGCTGCCTCTGATGGACCTGTTCAGTGCTATGGACTGTTGATGCACTTGGCCCCTCTCACGTGCTGCCTCTGATGGACCTGTTCAGTGCTATGGACTGTTGATGCACTTGGCCCCTCTCACGTGCTGCCTCTGATGGACCTGTTCAGTGCTATGGACTGTTGATGCACTTGGCCCCTCTCATGTGCTGCCTCTGATGGACCTGTTCAGTGCTATGGACTGTTGATGCACTTGGCCCCTCTCACGTGCTGCCTCTGATGGACCTGTTCAGTGCTATGGACTGTTGATGCACTTGGCCCCTCTCACGTGCTGCCTCTGATGGACCTGTTCAGTGCTATGGACTGTTGATGCACTTGGCCCCTCTCACGTGCTGCCTCTGATGTAGCTGCTCTGTACTCCACAATGCCCTGTTGCTGTTCTGATACTGCATTCTGCCCTCTCGTTTACTGCCAATGATGTACCTGCTCTGTACTCCACAATGCCCTGTTGCTGTTCTGATACTGCATTCTGCCCTCTCGTTTACTGCCAATGATGTAGCTGCTCTGTACTCCGCAATGCCCTGTTGCTGTTCTGATACTGCATTCTGCCCTCTCGTTTACTGCCAATGATGTACCTGCTCTGTACTCCACAATGCCCTGTTGCTGTTCTGATACTGCATTCTGCCCTCTCGTTTACTGCCAATGATGTAGCTGCTCTGTACTCCACAATGCCCTGTTGCTGTTCTGATACTGCATTGTGACCTCTCGTTTACTGCCAATGATGTACCTGCTCTGTACTCCACAATGCCCTGTTGCTGTTCTGATACTGCATTCTGCCCTCTCACGTGCTGCCTCTGATGTTCATGCTCTGGTGCCCACATTGCCCATGCTCACGCATACACTGTGATTATACCCCTATTATGTGCAATAAAGGTAGTCAATCATGTGTCGTGGTTTGTCGTTGTCATTCATGCTTGCGTACTACAAATGTGTATTTCTATTTGCTTCTCATCAGTGGTTTCGGTAACATGACACTCCCCCTCCCTACGTCACGACCCTTGCTGGTATTCCCCTCTATGCAGCCAATGGTTTGTGCCTTACCTGCGTCGGCGTCGATGGTGGGCCATGACTAGGACGTGGTGGATCGCGAAGAGCATCGGGAAAGCGTGTACCGCTGGGTCCATGGTGGCGAGCAGCTTGTGGTGGGTCTGTCTGCTATGTCTCTTTTCTTCGCAGTGGGGAATCCGCCGTGTTCAGACAGGTTGTATTTCCGCTGCGGTTTTATGTGTATTTTCCGCCATCTTGATTTGGGGGACGGTCTTAGACGTCAGTACGTACGGCGGAGCCTCCGGATGTGTTCCGTCCGCCGCATGGTCGTGTGTAGTTCGACTGCGGTGCGTGCTTTACCGTCGCGGACGGAAATTTGACACGTTTTCCTATCCTGATATGGCGGACGGAGTATCCGCGGCAGGCGGACACGGAAAAGGGTTTTTCCGCCTACTCCAGGGCCGCGGTGGCTCTTCCGTCCGCCATCCTAATGAGCCCCATATTTCTGGAGTGAGGTGTAAAGTAGGAACACCAATAAAAAGTGGAAATCGTTACTGGCTTTGCTCATTATAAATGAATATAAGTGGTGATAGAATGGTCATAGGCCAATCTTACAATGGATGGCCTAGGGCCAGCAAGGAGCCCCAACCTAAATCTAGTAAAAAAGATTATAGGTGAAGCAAAATACGATGCAATACACTATACACTCTGTTTCTAAATAGACTTGTGACCTAACTGAATTTATTTTCTGACGGGTTTGAATGGTTAGTAGTTTTCCATAGTTGCGGACTTAGTACCTTTTAACACTTATCATCAGGAAGTCCAGAGAGGAGGAGCAAACCCAAGAGGAGTGGAAGGCAAGTAAGAAAAATATGGCATCAAGCTTTTCAGTAAACACGTTTAAAATGGTGGGGATGTGGAATACCCTGATCTTGCATTGACATCAGCTTTATCCTAAATCCACATTTGAGTGTCAAAATTACATTATTTTCTGTTCCTGAAATTCTGTGCCTGATTTACAAACTGTATTTTGCAGTACACAACGAAGTAAACAGTAGTACTACTTAACGTACTACAAAATGCAATTCACAAACAAACAAGTGGAAATCTCCACCTACACCTCTTCTATCTTTTCTACGGAGCAATCCACACATAAAAGTTTAATTCTTGTTAATACATGTTGAAGGGACCAGCAGAGTGGCTGGAAAATGGAGAATACTTACTAGTAAAGGGGCAAGCGTTTAGGGAGGGAATAAGGAGGAGTTTAAGGAGGACTAAGGAGGGATTTGTAGATGCACAGACACCCACACACAAAAAAATAATCCTATTGATTTTAATAAACTCACTTGTAAAGTTACTACAGCCAAAATTCTTTAAAACAAGGGTAACTTTACTACAGGTCAGATCTGGAGTAAGTTCAGTACCACATATAGCCACCCATTGTTAATGCAACACCTTCCCATTGAAAATTATGGAGTTAGGGTCTTAAACTAGAACTCCACAGGGCAAAAGGTTAAAACAAAGTAATAAATCTTGACAATTTAGTATATTTAATTTAATGAATATTATCTAATGGAAAAGAATATCAATACCATTTTACATTTAACCGCATGCGCGCTGCGGCGATTTTCGCGCTACGCTGCTTTTTTCAAAAAGCCGCGTTAGATGACGAGCTCAGCTTGTCATCAGCGTGCGAGCGGCGCAACTGATGACGAGCTGAGCTGAGCCCGGAAACAGGAAACGTATTTCAGTGTTTTCAGCTAAAAACACTAGAACGTGAAGTAAGCTAAGGGTCCACCATGTTGGATGTTGTTCATATTAAGTTATCAATAATGTTTGATAGTTATGAATGTCTGTCTTTGGTTTGAGGATTAGCGAAGAATAGAAACGATATTAGTCAGTTCGTTAGTCATTGTATATTGTAGAGAGCAATTACGATACCCTAAACCAAAAAATAAAAATTAATAAACATTTATAGCGCGAGTGTATAAACGCACTTTCCAATGTTATGGAATACGCTGGTAATATTACAATTAAAGCGACTGCGTTTATATCGAGAAAGCTAGTGAAAAAAAAAGGGACTTCCAATGAAATGTCATTTTCATCAATCCTCTATCTCGGTCATTGGAGTTCCTGCGATAAAAATGGCGAACCCATGAAAAGGATCTCTTGTCAAAGGACAAGTTGTTGTGTGGACTGAGGCTCTTGGCAAAACCAATTAGAAAGACAGATCGAGTGAATAGAATTCGTATGTGTGTTAGGTGGTCAAGGTCGGTGATCCAGTGAGATTTGATGCACTATACTTGTGTCCGACAGTGTTCATAACGAGTTAGTGATATTCTTTGACATTTCGTGACTTGCAAAATAGTTTGTGGACCATCGTATTTTTCGAGAGATGTACAAGTAATACATTCTTAGCATATTAATCATTCTATATATGAATAAAGTATTTACATTTTCTTAAATCATTCTGTACATTCTACATAAAAACATCAATGTCCCATTACATCGTGGATCCCTGAATTTCTTTATACAGAATTAATCACCCAAAAAGAATTGCATCTCTGGGTCGTAATTAAGCCCGTGTTCCACGCACTGTAAGCGCATGATCCACATGGCTTCCCTTCTCCTCAATGTTAGTTCTCGGTTGCCACCTCTAATATTCAGTGGGACTACATCAATGCCATAGAAGCGTACCTTGACATCATCCTCCAAAGGTTGGCATTCCGCAACATGTAAGGCCACTGGATATTTAGGATCTCTTTTCTGAATTGCTCTCATATGTTCGGCCAGTCTATCCTTCAGAGCCCTGATGGTGCTGCCAACATAAAATTTGCCACAATGGCACTCAATAATGTAAACCACGTATTTTGTCAGGCATGTAATGTTCTGTTTGATTTTATAGGTAGTTTGATCAAAACCCTTAAAGGTTAGAGTTCCATGTTTACCCCATATGCACATGGAGCAAAAACCACATTTGTAAAAACCCAAACTCTTGGTGGTGAGCCAATCGTGAGCTCCGGTGTTTTGAGGAACAGTAGGACTAAGCAAGTTCTTAAGTGTGTGGCCCTTCCTGTATGTGATCATTGGTCTATTCGGTATCCATTCCCTAAGAGCAGGATCTGATGTCAGGAGATTCCAATGTCTATTGAAACTCTTCCTGACTGTGTGATGTAAGGCATTGAATTCAGTGATCAGTCTCACTGGTGGTTTGGAGGATGTAGGTTTAGTACGTGTAATGAGACAATCTGGTCTCTTAGTTTTTCTAACTCTTTTCTCAGCTTTTGTGATGATTTCTCTAGAGTAACCTCTGCGTAGAAATCTATTGTTCATGTTAGTGATGCATTGTTCGAATTCAGTATCTTCACTACAATTACGCCTGGCTCTTAAAAATTCTCCATATGGAATGGAGCGTATCTGGTGTTGTGGATGAGAGCTAGTGGCGTGTAAAATGGAATTACATGAAGTAGGCTTCCTGTATAGTCTACTGTGTAATCTGTTTTCCTTGACATAGAATTCTAGATCTAGGAACTCCATTTTGCTAGTGCTCTGTTGCATGGTGAAGCTTATTTCCCATGTGTTTGAGTTTAGATAGTCGAAAAAGGATTGAAGTGTTTCATTAGTGCCAGACCATAATAAAAAACAGTCATCTATATATCGACCCCAGTATATCACAGAGTCGATATATTGTGCTCCCTTGGTGCCCCAGATGTATTCTGCTTCCAATGCTCCCATAAAGAGATTGGCAAAAGAAGGAGAGAATTTAGAGCCCATAGCAACGCCCTTCTTTTGGCGGTACCATTTTCGGTCAAAAATGAAGCAGTTGTTGCTGAAAATGATGTCCATCATCTTCATCAACATTTTAGTGTGAGGCCATAGTGAAGCCGGTCTGTTGGTTAGTAATCCACTAATGGCATCCATTCCTAGTATAGGGTTAATGCTGGTGTATAGAGACACCACATCCATAGTCACCAGTGTGGTTCCTTGTTGCCATTCAATGTCTCTCATAATGTCCAGTATGTGTTTGGAATCTTGTATGTGAGACGGTAGGTTTTTCACAAGAGGACCCAGAAAAAGATCAACATACTCTGCCAGTCGTTCCGTGGGACCTCCTATGCCCGAAACTATCGGTCTGCCCGGGGGAAAAGGGAGGTTTTTGTGAACCTCGGGTAAGGTGTATAGCCAAGGAAAAGTGGGTCTAGAGACTTTCAGATAAAGATATTCATCGTTGTCTAGAAGACCAGATTGTTTCCAGTTTAATAAAAGATCATTAATCAAAATAGTTAGGGGACCCATGGGGTTCTGAGATAATGGCTCATAACAAGAAGCATCACTTAATTGAGTCTGTATCTCATTGTTGTAATCTGAGAGATTCATTACTACAATATTGCCCCCTTTGTCTGCCTCTCTGATGATGATGTTAGAATTGTCGCTTAATGTCGATAATGCTGAGCGTTCCCCTCTAGTTAGATTATCTTTATATTTGAATTTCATGTCTAGGTTGTTGATGTTAAAACTATTTAGATCATCCTGAACATGCCTGTAAAAGTTGTCTATAGAGTTACCCCCTGGTAGAGTGGGGGTCCATTTAGATTTACATTTCAGACCACTATTTAAGCCAAAGTCAGTTTCCACATCTAGTTCCTCTAATAGTCTTTCCATGTCATAAGGACTTTCTTCTACATCTGTTAAAGAAAGAAGCAAGTGTGTTGATTGCACGTCTTTAATTGTTAGTGATTCATAGTCAAATACATGAGGAATGTTTTTTGTATGTCTAGTGGGATTCTGTTGTCCCGCAAAATGTTTCTTTAATTTGAGATTCCGTACAAATTTAAAGACATCAATTTTTGTTTGACACATATCCCCAGTAGCATATGGATTGAAACTCAAACCTTTACAAAGTAAGGAAACCATATCATCAGTTAAAGGGAACTTTGTTGCTTCATTTGGTGATTCTTTTTAGATTTTTGTTGTTAGTTGCATGCGGCCAATCCTACATGCACACATCAGTCTGTGACTGACATCAGCATCACATATCCATCTTCCTCACTGTCACCCAATGATGATGTTAAAAAACCTTGGGAAGATGAATTTGATAACAATCGACTTTGTTTCATTTCCACTTGCCTTAGTCGATGTTGCTGTTTCGCCTTATGGGAGTGGCTAGAATGCTTCTCAAACTTTCTGGCGTCCATCTTCTAATCTCTCTGTGATGCCCTTAGTTTCTCTTTCACTCTGCATACCATTATGAAATGGTTTTCTTTCCCGCAGCCTTTGCATATATGTCCAATGGCAGGATATTTACCTTCATGTGGAAAGGAGAATCCACAGTGAAAACAGAGCTTCTTTTTCTTCAGCGACATCACTCTGTGATCTTCTGCCTTGTGTTTCTGCAAAACATTCATACGTAAGGCTGATTAATTGTGGGCTGTTCCAGCTTCCATATCAGAAGCCTGTTGATCACAACATTCCTCTGCTCTTGCAGCCATGAGCAATTTCTCCAATCTGAGCATTTCTTGCAGTATGCATTATTGGAATAATTCAGAAAGGCAACCATCAACAAATCTGAGACACATTGCTTCTTCATCATTGAAATCACTGAACTTGCAGTGCTTAATGAGCATATAAAGTCTCTCAACAAACCCATCCATCGTCTCACCAGGTTGCTATCTTGCTTGGCTGAAAGTGTACCTTTCATTGTTAACATTCGGCATTGAATTGAACTTGGCCTTCAACGTCTTCTTGATTTGACGGTAGTATACTTCATTAGCTTGTGATATCTTCTTTATTACTTCTGGTATTCCATCACCTGCAAGTTTATTTAAGCATTTGATGATCTTTTCATAATCTGCTTCTTCTTCTATAGCATCTATGAAGTCATCAAACATTTCGACCCAGACAGTTCATCTGGCGCCAATATTCTGCTTTTTAGTGGTATCGAATGGAGGTGGTTTCAGGAATGCCAGGAATGCAGAACACCATATTTGGTGCTCTTTCCAACAGCCTTTGGAGAGCTTCAAAACTTGAAGATCTGTTAAACTGTGCTGAGTGCCACCAGCTACCTCTTTGGTCACTTCAGCAGGGACCAACAGCTTCATAGGCACACCCCCCATGCTTACCCTTAGGTTGTTGTGGGTGCCATGTGCTACTTTGAGTGCACCCACCCCCGACCAAGTCTTTTCCTGTTCGCTCTGGTGAGTACAGTCTTCATCTATAGGGTTATATCACTATTACTAAATGGACAAGAGAATGATGGTGGGAAATGGAACAATGGGTTGTAATACTAGCTTGAGCCAGTAGTTAGACTTATTGCACACATTCCTACACTTAACTTTTGTGTGTTTGATGTACCTCCCTAAGTGCCAGAATTGTGCCCATACAAGGGACCCATGCTCAGTGTTTTGCTGGACCCAAACTGCACCAGATTGACGATCCCCAGTCAAAGGGAAACATGCCTTGGATTCCTTGTCTTCTGGTTCTTCCTGGCCGGTTGTATGACAGACGCACGCATGGCTAAACCACATTTGCCTTTACCGCACAGCCCTGAACCACAAATACATCTAAACCACGCATTCCTTTACAATGCATTTTCTTTGGAAAGGCATGGATAGTAAGGTGGTATGTGTGGTTAAAGTTCGCCACTACTCCAACCCCCGCCCATCCACCCTAAGTTCTAAAAGTCAAATCCCCTACATTGCCCCAATTCTGCCCTGAAGCCTAAACCTGCCCTGTCCTTAAAACTACCCCTTCCCCCTGCTCTGAGGCCTAAAATCATGCCTTTTACTATATACTACCATGACCCCAAACCGGTGCAGTCCCTTAAAGGACCCCTTCCCCCCACCCTGACCCCTAAAAACCCTCCCTTTCCAAAACTACTGCAGTCCTTCCCACCTGACGCCAAAAAATGTCCTCCAATCCTACAAAATACCCCCCAAACCCGGCCCCACCCCAACTTACAAGTTCTGCGTCCTTAGGCTCCTGTTCTGAGGCTTCCCTACCCATCTTGAACACTAGAGCGCTATCTGCCTGAACCCCGCATTTGCGTGGTTAAGGCAGATGAGTTTTTCAGGCAACCAGGGTTATGTTTGCAGTGTTCTGGAATGCGTGGCTCTCCCTGAGTTGTTCTGTACGTTTCCCTTCCTGGCCTGAAAGTTCGGACTAGACTGTAATATTGGAGTGGGCTCAAGACTGTTTTGCAGATGGCTGGGTCCAAACTACTGTGGTATGTTGAGCAAAAGATTGATTGATTGGAATGCTACCCTAAGCCAGTACCCCTACCGTGTGCTGTGTTATCATCAGTGATGTTATCAATGATGTTGTAAAACATGTCATCAGTAATGTAAAATGTGAAGTCATAAGCACTGGGTGGCGAAGGCATGAGTTATGGTTACTTTCAGTTAAAAATAACTAGTTAATTTCAATGGTTTTTAGAGTATGAAATGTGATGTTTTAATTGAGATTTCAACTAACTATAATGCCTCGTTAAGTTTTGCTTTTTTTTAGGGAATTTCTAAGGTTGTTTTTAATGTAAAGTAAGATATCACAATACCTAACAATAACATTTGTTTTTTCAGTGACTTCCTTCGGTTTTTGAGTCAATTTCAGAGTTTATTTGAATGTAAAGTAACCATAAAAAAGGGGTTTATTTTAAGTAATGCAGACCTACTGATTTTGTCAAAGGGTCAGAGCACCAAAGAATGAAAAGCAGGCCTATTGACTTTATCAGGGGGCCAGCTCATCAACATATATAAAGCAGACCTATTGGCTTTCTCAAAAACTCAACACAATAATTTATCAATAAACATTGTCCAATGTATTCCTTTTAAATACATATATGTCAGTGCTCATTAATATTTATTGTCACAAATATATTTTAAATAAATCAGTTTTATGCAAAACAACTATAAATATGTGTTTGAGTCCTCTTTCTTTAACATTCTCTATGCCAGAAAATCCATCCAAAATAGCAACCTCAAGGGGTCACCACACTTTGGGGCTCATTAGGATAGCGGTTTTTCCGCATCCTCTGGGCCGGCGGAATCCACCGCCGGCCCGGACGATGCGGAAAAACCGCAGCGGACCCACCAAAGACCCACCGCCACATTAGGATGGCTGGTGGGTCCTGGTTTCCGACCGCAGCTTTTCCGCCGTGGTTGGCTTACAACCGCGGCGGAAAAGCTGTAATGTGGTGACGGTGTCTCTCAGACACCGTCCACCATATTAGGATGCACATAAAGAAATGCTTTTACACGGCGGATATTCCGCTGTGTAAAAGCATACGGTGCTTCACTGCGGGGGCCCGTTGCGGGCCCCCTGGGTGAAGGGGGGGTGGGGGGTGCACATGGGGGGTACCATTGGTACCCCCCTGCATATGTATGCAGCAAGCGGCAGGCACCGCGCGGTGCCTGCTGCTTGCTGCATACATATGCAATGTATGCTTTTTTTAACATTGCGGCGGGGGCAGCTTGAAGCTGCACCCGCCGCAATGTTAAATATCCAGGATGTGACCGCCAGGGTGGCGGTCACATCCTAATTTGCACGGAGGGACCGCCGCAGCCCATGCGGATGGTCCCTCCTACTCTAGGGTGGCGGACGGACGCAAGTCCGTCCGCCATCCTAATGAGCCCCTTTATCTGAAGAACACACAGGTCTGGATCGGAGTCCTTTAAAAATATTGGCAATCTCTCCTGGGGTCATGCACTCAATGTCCCAGAAGCCTTACAATGTTTTTTTTATGTTAACCTTTTCTAGGGAGCTCTTGTACTCCTGAAGCCTCCCAAAATCCTTTTCTAAGTCACTGGTGGTGCTTTTGCCCCTGCTTAGGGCACCACAACATCCACAATGTTGTAAACAAAGCCCACGTAGGATATTATCTGGTGCAACAATTATTCAATGAGCTAGGTTGCGATTAGTTTTCATTTTTTTAAAATTCTTAGTACCTAGGTCCCACCTGGGGTACACAGAGCCTTGTTTTTCTAAAAAGAAATTCTGGCAGTAGGGCAATCCCACTTCCATGCTCCTGAGACAGCTGCCCGCCAACCAGCACACTCACTGATTGTGCAGGAGCCAGCACCTTCATGCTATCTGCCTGCTCTATGCAGGCAAGATGCTGTAGTGAGCATATTACTTCCCCGGTCACTGGGAGTGGTAGTGCACATGCCTATCTTTCAAGGCGAAACCCGGTGATGAGGTCCTGGGAACTTTTAAAATCTATGCCACCCCAGAGAGATTGGGGCCCCATGAGGTTTCTTCTAACTTGGAGGGGGCCTACACATATCACCTTAAAAAGAAACAAATGAAAATATGCCTACTCACCCAGACACTGGCCCACACTGGGGGATTGTAAATAAAAAGGATGGGCCCATGAAAAGGGTGGTCCTTCCCACCCTTTAAAAAAAACAGTTACCACAGTACTTCACATTATTTAAAAACATTTTGGTTCAGAGGGTGATTCTCTGGGACACTCTCACAAGGCCTAGGGAACCAGGGTACTCATACCTTGACCTGCATATGCTTTTCTTTTTTCAGGGACTGTGCCCCTGACTTGTAAAGTAGTTACCAAACATTTTAGTTCATGCTGTCTGTCGCCAATCACAATGTTATCCTTTGGGCTTTAAGTCCCACAGGAGTTATGCAACAGAAAATATACATACATTTTGAACTTTAATTTCTACAAAACCTGTGAACAATTGTTACCGAATCACAAAAAGCACGATTTCTGTAGAAAGGTCTATATTCTCCTAAATTCAGTGTTCTTCCATCCAGCCGTTTATGCTTTGGCATTGTCTAAATGTCCAATAGGAAATTGCATGGGAAAAAAAGGTTTTGGGCCACTCCATTTTTCCGGGCCCCCACTGGAGGGGTCTACTAAATTCTTTCCATGAAGAAGCTGAGGTGGATGAACTTTTTTATGGAAAGTTTTGTGAAGATTAGTCAAATGACACCAACGTTATTATAAATTCAAAAAAATTCCGATGGAACCTCAGTCCTAACTGTAACTAAAAAGTGGTGATAGATAAATAGATAGATAGATAGATAGTTATATATATATATATAGATAGATAGATAGATAGATAGATAGATAGATAGATAGATAGATAGATAGATAGATAGATAGATAAATAGATAGATAGATAGATGGATAGACAGATAGATAAAACCTGAGTTATGGTCCTGCCCTAAATTTGTAAAACCACTGATATTTACCATATATGGGTATGAACACACTACACACAACGCACATCATAACTCACAGTGGAGTAACACTCCCCAACAATGTCTGAGGTGGATGAACTTTTTTAAAGAACGTTTTGGGCAGATTAGTCAAATGACACCAAAGTTTTTAGAAATACAAAGAATCCATTTCCTTTGGAAACTCAGTCTTAACTGTAACTAAAAAGTGTCATAGATAGATAGACAGACAGACAGACAGACAGACAGACAGACAGACAGACAGACAGACAGACAGACAGACAGACAGACAGATAGATAGATAGATAGATAGATAGATAGATAGATAGATAGATAGATAGATAGATAGATAGATAGATAGATAGATAGATAGATAGATAGATAGATAGATCGATAGATAGATAGATAGATAGATAGATAGATAGATAGATAGATAGATAGATGGACAGATAGATACATGGACAGATAGATAAATACTGAGTTAAGGTTCTGCCTCAAATTTGTAAAACCACTGTATTCACAAGATATGGGGATGAACACACCACACACAACACACGCCATTCTTCACAGTGGAGTGACCCTCCACAACAATGTCTTGCCCGTCTTTGTCCTCATTGAGTACATTTTTTCTCTTTTCAAGGAACGTATTCCCTATTGTTCCAGTCAGGCCTGCAGTTTAGATTATGGAAAAATACACCTTTTCTCAAGGAGTTCCACATATTTCACTGATCAGGAACCATGCCTCTTTATATAGTTGATTTTCTTTCTCCTCAGTGGGGATACCATCATGTTAAATCCTGGCACACATAAACATTTTGGTGTGCAGACAGAATATCAAGTTGGAAATGTCGACCTACAGAAATATTGAGCCCTAAATATCGTGAGTCAGAAATATCGACAGCAAGAATATCGTGGTCAAGAATATCGATTTTAAGGTTAGCAATATTGTTTAAAAAAATATAGAAGTCATTAATATTGTTTGCAAAAATAGAGTTGTTTAAAATATACATTTTTTAAATTAGTGTTACATATTTTAGTATATATTTTAAATGTATGTGATGCATTTTTTTGTATAAGAATTAAGAGGTTCATTGTGATATTGGTGAACCCGCCACCAGCAGCCTGCCGCTGGCGGGTTCACCACCATTGTGTGGCCAAATACTGCCGCCAGATAAGGATGGCAGGCAGAATGCTGGCAGATGAAAAGCCCGTCTGCCACGGGTCCGACACAGGCAATCGTTACGCTTACCTGTCAGACCCAGCCAGCATACCGAGAATGGTGGAGATGCCTAGCAGGCACCATCCGCCACATTACGGTGCTGCATCAAGCCAGCCTTTCAATGGCTGATTAAACGCCATTCAAAGGCTGGTGGGGGATGTACTTTGGAGGCCAGTTACGGACCCCCTTGTGCAGGGGCATGGGAATTACGCACCGTAGGAGCCCCCCTACAATTCCCTGCACCTGCCTGCCACAAATTGCAGGGAAATGCACAACATGCATTTTTGCCATTGTGGCAGATGCTGTAGCCAGCAGCACCTGCTGCAATGGTAAACACGCATGATGACGGTCACATTATAATTGCATGAGCAGGACTGCCGTCAAATAGGCAGGCAGTCCCGTTTCCTGGGACAGTGGTGGACCATAATCACCCCCTATGTTTTTTTAATATATGTTTTACATTTTTGGTAGCTCTCAATTTTATTTTAATTTAATTTTGCGTTTTTTAGTTCCGTAGCGGGTTGTGAGTTTATAGGGGAATGGGGTGGGAAGTAATTTAATTATAATAAATTCATGATTATTTTTTATTTATTAATATGTATTTAATTGAGATTTTTTAGTGTTAATTGTGGGAAGTAATGTATTATTAATTAATTGGTCGTTAATCAATACTAATTCATTAATTGCTAATTAATCATGGTAATTGTCTAATTTTTTGGGTGTGGATTGTGGGATTTATAGGGTAAATGGTGGGAAGAAATGTATCTATAATTAATCAATCAATCAATCAACAATCATCCATTTGTATAGTGCACTACTCACCAGTGAGGGTCTCAAGGCGCTGAAGGAGGAGTAACAGCTACTGATCGAACAGCCAGGTCTTCAGATGTCTCCTGAAGGTCAGCAGGTCCTGGGTCTGACACAGATGGGTGGAGAGTGTGTACCACATCTTGGCGGCAAGGTAGGTGGATCTGCCGCCAGTGGTGATTCTGTGTATGCATGGGATGGTGGCGAGGGCGAGGTTGGCAAAGCGAAGCTGGTGATAAGGGGTGTAGAAGGTGAGATGTGTGTTGAGGTATGCAGGTCCAGCGTTGTGGAGTGCTTTGTGAGCGTGGGTGATGAGCTTGAAGGTGATCCTCTTGTTGACGGGAAGCCACTGCAGGTCCTTTAGGTGGGCAGTGATGTGGGAGTTGCAGGGGATGCCCAGGATGAGGTGTGCAGAGGTGTTCTATATACGTTGACGTTTTTTCTGGCGTTTGGCTGTGGTTCCAGCATAGAGGGCGTTTCCGTAGTCCAGTCTGCTGCTGACGAAGGCGTGGGTGACCGTCTTTCTGATTCCGGTGGGAATCCATCTGTAGATCTTGCGAAGCATGCGGTGGGTGTTGAATTAGGAGGAGGAGATGGCATTGACTTCTTGGGTCATTGAGCGTGTGATGGGTCTAGGATGAACCCCAGGTTGCGTGCCTGGTCAGTGGTCATTGGTGCAGACCCCATCGTGGCCGCCACCATGAGCCATCCCAGTGGGAGGGGGAGGAGCCGAGGATGTGGACCTCCATCGTGTCTGAGTTCAGTTTCATCTAGCCCTGATCTCTTGACTGGGTGAGAGTATTCTGCTTAATTCAGAGACTCTGTCCCTCACCACCCCTTGTTGTAAATAATTTTGTCCACCCTAAGCGTGGAAGAGTATACTCAGACATGAGTCCCTTGCTCATTGCACAATCAGGATTCAAGCAAGCCGGGCCGAAGACGGCTGTAATGCCAGAAACCGGTCCCCGGAAGCTTGTTTCCTTCCCAGTGTAAGAATTGGCTTTTGTAGTTTGGTTTGCCCTGTTCCCATCATGCACTGGGACAGGAACAGACTAATTTGCATACAGCCAGGTTCTGAAACTGGGATGGTGCAATGAGCTAAAAAACGGTGTTGGATCTAGCCCTGATCTCTTGACTGGGTGAGAGTATTCTGCTTAATTCAGAGACTCTGTCCCTCACCACCCCTTGTTGTAAATAATGAGTTCAGTTTCAGGCAACTGTTCTCAATCCAGTCGACGACAGCCTTCAGTCCTTCGTGGAAATTCGTTTTGGTGGTGAGTGAGAGGATCAGTTGGGTGTCGTCGGCGTAGGAGACAATGTTGAGGTTGTGCGAGTGGACGATGTTGGCGAGTGGAGCCGTGTAGACGTTGAAAAGGGTAGGGCTAAGGGATGATCCTTGGGGGACGCTGCAGATGATCTTGGTGACTTCAGAGCAAAATGGGGGAGGCGGACCCTCTGGGTTCTGTTGGTGAGGAAGGAGGTGATCAAGTCCGTGGCCTTGTTACTGATTCCTGCTTTGTGGAGGCGTGTGCAGAAGGTGTGGTGGAATAAGGTGACGAAGGCAGCCAAGAGGTCCAGGAGGATGAGGGCCGCAGTTTCGCCATTTACCAGCATGGTCCTGATGTCATTGGTGGCAGTGATGAGGGCAGTTTTGGTGCTATGCTTGCTGCGGAATCCTGATTGGAACGGGTCCAGGATGTTGTTCTCCTCGAGGAAATGGGACAGTTGCTTGTTGACGATCTTTTCGATGACTTTCGCCGGAAACCGAAGAAGGGAGATAAGTCGGAAATTCTTGAGGTCCATTGGGTCTGCTGAGGATTTCTTTAGTTGTTAATTAGTATTATTTAAGTGATTGAAAATTAAATATGGAAATTGTGTACCTACTTTTAACTGTGGGTTGTGGGGTTTATAGGGGTAATGGGTGGGAAGTAATTTATTTTGATTAATTAATTAGTTGTTGATTGATATTCATTATTTATTGAAAATTGATTATGGAAATTGTGTAATTAATTTTAGGTGTGGGTTGTGGGGTTTATAGGGGTAAAGGGTGGATAGTAATTTGTGTTTAATTAATTAATAAATAGTTGCTAATAAATATGAAGTAATTAATTGTAATTAATTATGAAAATTGTGTAATTACTTTTAGGTGAGTGTTGTGGAGTTTATAGGGGAAAGGGCGGCAAGCAATGTATGTTTTTTAATTAATAATTAGTTTGAATTAATATTAATTAATTCATTGAACATTAAATATGGAAATTGTGTAATTCATTTTAGGTGTGGGTTGTGGGGTCTATAGGTTTAAAGGATTGGAAATAAATTATGTTTTTAAAAATAATAATTAGTTGATTATTAATATTAATTAATTAATTAAAATGTAATTAGGGTAATTGTTTATATTTTTTGTGTGTAGGTTTTACTTTTATATTGTAAAGGGTGGGTAAGTAAATTAATGTGACTTACTTTATAATTACCAGTTAAATACTGTTAGCTTTTCAGTTGAAAATAAGTTTTAATAGTGTAATTAGTTTTTTACAGTTTAATTTTAGCTGTGGTTTGTACGAGTTATAAGGGTAAAGTGTGGGAAGTTTATTCATTTTTATGAGTTTTAATTTGGTTTTTAATTAATAATATTTCTTTTAATGGTAATTAGTTATGGTAATTATGTCAGGTTGGACAGTCATGGAGGCCTAGGGGCAGGACCAATTTGAACCCCACGAAGATCACAGAAAAAAAGGAAGGCTAAATTGAAATTTTATAGTAAGGAGCTGAAATTAAATAAGAGCTAATGTTAAAAAAATTCCAAGCCATTATCTACACCAGTTAGTGATAATTCACTGCTCGATATTCTGACATGTATCCTGATAAAGTGTGATTACCCCCAGGTCCCTCCGTCCTCGACACCTTCATACTTAACAAGTGGAGATGACCATCTCCCTACAGAAAAAAAAACCAAGAGGAATGCTGGGACACTAATACTGCCCCTCCCCCCGGGAGTACATAAGCAGTACTCACCCAGCAGACCTCCTGTTCTTTTTTTCTGTCTGTCGACAGAGTTGATGGTGTGCTGGTGCTGCTCCTGCTGGGCTTGAGTGGCGGTGCTTTCTCTTCTCCCCCCGCCCTGCTGCCTGGCTGTGTGGGCGTGGGGTTCCCTGGACTGCCTCCTGGCCTGCCGGGCTTGCTTGGAGTCAGTCTTCCTCTGGAGCCGGTGTTTGGATTGGAGAGTTCCCGGCTTTGCTGTGTGCTGCCTGCACCTGCCGGCCCTTTGTGGCTGGTGCTGGAGTCCCCGGTTGCTTCCGGGTCGCGGGCTGGGCTTCCCGAGCCTGGCCGGGGAGCCATGCCTTGCTGGATGGGCTCCTGTTGGACTTCTGCTCGGCGGTGCTGTGGGGCCTTGTTCCTGGGGTTGGCCCCCACGCCTGGTGAGTCCCGATTTCGGGATCCCTTTTTTTTCTCTCTGCCTGGCGCTATTGTCCCGTTTTCTTTCTGTTTCTGGGGCTCGGCACTGGCAGCAGCAGGCTCCTAGCCTCGCTTCTTCTCTCTGTTCGCAGCACTTCTCTTCCTACCCCGGAGGGTGGGGGGGCTGCGGGGTCCCCCGCTCGGCCTCTGGTGTCATCTGCGGTGAGATTGTTGTTCTGGCAGTCTCGTTCCATGTCTGTTTCTTCTCTTACATTAAATTACGTAATTGTGGATGTATATGTTGAATCACAGACTCACTTTCGGAAGTGCCCTGCATTCGGTTCAATGCGCATCCTAAATGAGCATTGCCTTTGGAATTGTTGGCGCCAACATGGAGCTATAGCTCGAGGGTAATTCTCGTACCTTTGGTGTGGACGGCCCTCACAGGTCAGGGTTCGATTCCTGCCACTGCTGTAGGATTAGTCCCCGGTTCGAAACCGGGCTGAAACACTTCTTATTTCGTCTTGGCTGCAATGTTGGGAGTTGCCGTTTTACATGAAATTGTCCAGGCACTGAAGATGGGTTCATGCAGTCTCGTTCCATGAGGGTGAATTCTCTTAAAGACATTAACATGATTGGCATGTGGATGTCTCTGTTGATTCACAGTCCTCACTTTCAAAAGTGTCTCAGTGGACTGATGCTTCCGCTGCAGGGTCCTGTGTTCGGATCGTGGTCTCAGGTTCAGTTCCCAGCGGCTCCACTCGGCCTTTCATCCATCTTGATATGCTGGGCCTATCCTATTTTCCCCGCCTTGCAGATGTGCTCGTGTTTTTCACTTTCTGCCTGTGTGTTTGTGCCTGTTCACTCAGTTTGGTGTCCTTGGCGGGCCGTGTGGTCTTGGGCGCCGGACTCCAGTGGGCTTGTCCTTCGGTGTGGCTGTGCCTTCTGGTCTCCTCCTGTGCTCCCCGCCTTTCCCTGGTTCGTCCTTTTTTCTGACGGTTCTGTCTTTTCACGGAGGCTTTCTCCAGTGGCCTGTGCTGCGTTTGCATGTGCCCTGGGCTTTTTGCTCGAGCCGGGGGTTGGGTTTTCGGGGTGTTGCGCACCCTAGGTTACCTTCTATTTTTTGGAGGGTCTATGTGGCATCCTTCTGTGGTGTGGAGCGCTGGGGTGTCTTGTTCCTTTGCTGCATGTGTGTGTTTTCTCTCACATTTGCAGTGGGGGCCTTGTTGTGTTGTTGGCCCCCGCTCGGGCTATTTCCCCCTCACCTTTTTTTCTTCTAGGTGCTGCATGGCGCTGGGCTCCGTGGTTCTTCTTGTGCCTCTGGTGTCGCTGGCGCTCCTGCCCGTGGGTTCGAGTCCGGCCGCTGCTTTCCTGATGTCCGGTGTTGGTGGGTCCTCTGTTCACCTGCTGGTGCCGGTCCTGGGGTGGTGACGGGTTTGCCTTCTGGCGTGTGTCTTGTCCCTGGGTCGGTGCCTCCTGGGGGTGCCGGGGTTTGTTGGGGGCTTGCGTTCAGCGCTGTGCTACATCCCGTATTGATTTTTGGGGTGTCCTGCTGCTGTCTCTGGAGTCCACGCTGCTTGCCCCCTGTGTGGCTTGTTCCTGGTCTACGGCCTTGCTGCTGGCCCGCCCCGGGTCTTGCTGTTATTGATTGGTGGGCGTTCCGGGGTCTGCTCCCTTTGGTACTCTTCTTCTGGATGGACGGCCTGTGGGGGGTGCGTTCTGTTTCCCCCTCTGCTTCGGGTTGCCTACCCCGCCTGGTGGTGGGTCGGTGTTCCTGCTCCTCGGGCCGCTGCGGGGGTGGGGTCCTGTGGGCTCCTCTGGTTCCGGCTGGCCTGTCGTGCTGTTTTCCCTTTGTGGCCTTGCCTCAGCTGCGGGCTGGCTGTTGTGGCCTCTGCTCCGCTTGGGTGTCCTGGTTCTTCGCTTCCTGGCTTCTGTGTGGTTGGTCGCCTTTGGGGCTCCTGGTTCTTGGTCCTGTTCCTCCCGTCCCTTGGGCTGTGCCTGGTTCCGCTCATGGGTGCTTGCCTGTGTCTTGCCGGAGGCTTTTTTGGGGTGGTCTGGCCCCTCTGCCTGCGCTTGGGTGGCTTGTGCTGCCTTGGGTTCGGCGGTTCTGCTTTGGCCCTGCCTGCTCCTGTTCTCGTCTGTTCCCTGCTTGGTGCCTGTTTCTGGTGCCTGCCTGGGTCTTCCTGTTGGTGTGGGCTTCCCTTGCTCCCGCTTGGGGATTCTGGTGTTGTCCGGGGGCTTTTCTGTGTGCTTGGCCTGGCTGCTTCTGCGCTGGCTCCCCCTGGGCTGGTTTTTGGCTGTCTGCCCCTCCTGTTTCTGCCGGGGTGCCTGCCTGGTTTGTTCCTGCCTGGGGCCTCCGGGCTGCTGACGGTTCCTGTCATGCCTCCTGTTCTCCGGGTTGGTGTGCTGTCCCCGTGCTCCGCTGTCTGCTCTGTGTTTTGCTTGGTCGGGCCGGGTTGGTCCCTGCCTGGCCTTCTGGGGCTGCTGGGGGCTGTTGCCTTCCGGGTCCGTCTCCTGTTGGGGGTGTTTGCTCCCTGAGTTGTTCTGGTCTCGTCTGGTTCCCTTGGTGGGTGCCTGGCTGAGGTTTTGGCTGGGGCGTGCCGCTCCTGGTTGTTGGGCTCCTTTTTGAGCTCTGCTTCCCTGCTGGTGTCCCTTTGGGTCCTGGCGGGGTGTTCTGCGTTGGGCCGCTTCCTGGTGGTTCCTTCTGGGCCTTCTCCTGCTGTTGGTTCTCTTCCCGGGCTTGTTTTCCTGGTGTTGTGGGCCTGTGTGGGGTTCTGTGGCTGCGGTTCTGCCGGCTTCTTGCTGGTTGTGTGTGGCTTCGGGCTGTGCCTTCTGGGTTTTCGGGCTGTGCTGACCCTTTTTGGCCGGCTCAGGGGGTTTGTTGCCGGCCTTTTCCGGGTTCTTTCCTGGTTCTGTGGTCCTGGCTCGCTCCTTCCTCCCTTGCTTTCCCGGGCTTTGTTCCCTGTGTGGGTCTGTTTGGTTGCCCCTCCGTCTGTGGTTGGGGTGCTGTTATGTGGTGCTCGTGCCTCTGCGGGTCCCTCCCTCATGGCTGCAAGTTGTCTGTGGTTTCCTGCTGCTTGGTCCTCTGCTCTTCTTCTGGGGTTTGCTTGGGCCTGCTGTTCCTCCAGCATGGTCGGGTTGCTTGGCTCTGGTCCTGGCTTCCCGGTTCTGTTGGGGTTTGTTTGCCTCTTTTTTTGCGGTTTGCTTGGCTCCACTCCGGCGTTGCTGGGTTGGGGCCTTGTGGTTGTGGTCTGGGTGCTGTGCTCCCTGGGCTTTCTTGTTCCCGCTGCTCCTGCCCTTGCTGCTTGCCTGACCTGGGTGTTGTGGTTCCTGGGCGGTCCTGTGTCTTTTGGGCGCCTTCTTTGTGCTGCCCTCTGTGCCTCGTTGGGCGGCTGCTGGGGTTTCCCAGTTGCTCTGTGCTCCCCTCCTGCCTTGTGTTCCTTCCCTTTGGGGTTGGGGTTTTTATGGGCTTGTGGTCGCTTTCTCTGTTCCCGTCCTGATTGAGTTTTCTTTGTGCTGGGTTCCGGTCTTGTTGGCCTCTCCTTGTTTGGGGGGCTTTCGGCTGGGTTCTGGGGTTCTTCCCCGTCCCTTTCTTTTGGGTCGGGTTCTCAATCCTGTTCGGCTCCTGGGTGCTTGTTGCTTCCTGGGCCTCCTCGGCAGGGTTTCCTCCTCGGGTCTCTTGAGCTCGAGTCCTTTCTTTTTGGGAGTTTGGCCGTGTTTCTGGCCTGTGCTTCTCCTTCCTTTTTGGGCTGGGTGTTTATGCCTGCGCTCTGTTGGACTTTTCTTCTTTGGCTTTCTTCCAGGTTGTCTCGTCTTCCTGGTGGGTCTGCCTGGCCCTGTGTGCCTTCCTGCTGGTTTTGGCCTGGGCGGTCTCCTCCGGTGGGTTGTTTTGGCTGGTCTTGATGTTCTGGTCTGGGTCCCGGTTGCCGGTTGCTTGGGTTGGCGGCCTCCTTTCTTTGGAGCCCTGGGATTTTCTTTCTCTCCGGCCCTTGTCCCTGCTGTCCTGTTCTGGGTTGCTGGCTGGATGTTTCCTGCGGTCTTCCTTTCCTCCTTCTCGGTGCTCCCTTGGGTGGCTGCTTTTGTTGTGGTTTCCTGGGTGTGCTTGTGCGTGCGGAAGGCCGGCTTTCTCCTTTGGTATTCTCCACTTGTTAAGTATGAAGGTGTCGAGGACGGAGGGACCTGGCGGTAATGTCCTATTACTTACCGGTAATCTTCATTACTCCGGGTCCCGTAGTCCTCGACACCTTCATACGCCCCTCCCTCCCGGGCGGCCGGCATTCCTGTCTGGGCTTGTTAGTACAGGAGGTCTGCTGGGTGAGTACTGCTTATGTACTCCCGGGGGAGGGGCAGTATTAGTGTCCCAGCATTCCTCTTGGTTTTTTTTTCTGTCGGGAGATGGTCATCTCCACTTGTTAAGTATGAAGGTGTCGAGGACTACGGGACCCGGAGTAATGAAGATTACCGGTAAGTAATAGGACATCAACACACATTTCAGGAATCCAGAAAAATAGATAATACATCAACAACGAATGTAAAAAGATTCGCCCACTCTGACAAGTTTCGTTTAGGAAACCCTGAGAACAATCTGAAATCTACTGTTCAAAGAGCATATTTATCTGAATACTTATGCTTGTTTCCACCCATAGAGTGGGACAAAGGATGTAATGCTGGGACTGGTTAAACAATTGACTTGCGCCGTATTGGAGAGCTTGTGACTTGCGGTCCGACACTGAGAAATGGGTGGGTGGGTTGAAAGATGGGCTTCTATGTACCAGCATGACATGTGTTGTTGCAAAAAAAAAATCAATAAAATGCGTTTATAAAAAAGTTTCACTCGAGCTACTGCAAAGACAGTTGTTTGCAAATACAATACATTCTTTCTAGTAAATTACATATACTGTTACAGGAATGATTTTTTTTCTGCATAGAATCTAATTTCATTTTGTACTTTGTTTAGTCTAATAGTGTTCCACTTGTTTCTGTATATTACTTTAGCAAACCAGCCACTAAAAGTTTCTTTGCTAACTGCAGAAGAACATTTTTTGTGGAGGAGATGGTTTGTAGATGTGAAGCATGGAATGGTAAAGGCGTGTGTCCTAAAATCAATGGCAAATAAAACCTTCACTGAGAAGTTATAACCATGCGGAGTCAGGTCATAACGGAAGGGTAAGTGCGTTTGTCAGTGGGGCATTGGCACCATCAGTCATGTCAACTATGTTCATTTTCAAGAGAACAAGAAAGACACTTTATTTTCTCAAAGTGCGAGTCCAATCTGCCAATAAGTAACACACCGAAACTAACACATTTTCCCCGCGCTTATTATTGAAAAGCATCTCGTTCATAGATTGACTTTATGGCAGTTCCAAATTCTAGGCTTACATTGCATGCTGTTGAATCTTAAGTCAATGTAAATTCACTACATTCAAAACGTTCGTTTTACATTGAAGCATCTAAATATATGCTTTCCTTGTGTGGTTAATATTAAGGCATTCATACTTACAACTGCATGACGTGCGGTGAACCCAGAATTTATCAGATAACTCATTGACTGACTGTCCAGAGAATGTATTTCTCTGTAACAATTCGCTTTTCTTCTGTTTAAGCTTTTCTTATCCTTTTATAAGAATACGTTGCAGTGCATTCTCAGTAGAAAAAAGGTTTATATTTTCAAGTACATAATAAGTGATCATGTCAGATCAATCATCAATTCATTAGCATTTTGTCAAATCTTTGGGTCTGCTGATTGTTTCCTTATGAAATGTATAATTATAGCGCGATACACAGTTCAAGTGTTACACAGTTCAAGTGTGGGGATGAACTGATTTGCGTTGGAGGCTTTCAGGGCACGAGTCAGGAGTCCACAGGGGTGGATGCCGTCCCCCCATGTCTTCCACAGGGTGGATGCCGACCACCCTGACAAGAAGTTGTGCCCTACTAAAAAAAGATGCTGAATTCGTCCCGGTGTAATTTCCAAACACTGGGACACATTCAGCAGCGCCTGCACGTTGTTGTCTGCTTTCGATCACAACAATGTGCAGGCAGGGACTGGGCTCTCTTATTCCTGACTCCTGCTGGGATACTTGGCCATAAAAAAGGCCGAGTCTCAGGGGTCATCAGGCCTCTTTTTGTTGGAGTTTCCTGGCTGGCAGCAGTCAGGAGCCTCACACTTGATGCAAATGCAGCTGAGGGGAAACAAAGACTCGCACCTTGTTAGCACTTCACACATACTTAGGAGAGGCAGCTTTTCACTTTGTTCAGGCTCTGTTTAGGAGATTTGCATGCACTGTTACAAGGTCAGAGGTGTTGATCTGTCCCAGTATTTACACAAAATAAATTTCATTTATATACGCTTATTACACTTGAGGAGGTGTTGTAATGATTTAAATATCACTATTTCTTTTAAAGCACTATGGCTATTGAAAGCTTAACACTGACAAAAGGTAACATTGTTTTATATGTAGCATACAAAAGTGTGAATCTTCTGCCTAAATCAGGAGGGTTTGCAAGTATACTCGAAATGTGCCCAAATGTACTCATGATACACCTTCTAAACATATATGTGAGAGCTTAAGATCTGATATCACTTCTTGTGATGCCAGTTCCTCTGATGTCACGTGCTGTGATGTGATGCGCCGTGATGTCACACACTGCGATGCCACGTGCTGCGATGCCACTGGCATACTGATTAACTAGGTTAGTCCCCCCACTCCTTTTTTTAGAACTTGTGCCCTGGAGGCTTTACTGGAAAGCAAGGTACTTTGATTTTAATGCCGATTCTTAATACCTCCCACCATCTGTCCTCAAGACTTATTGGGGGAAATACAAATTACTTTTTTAGGGAAAGTGATGCAGTCTAAGGAAAGGGTTAGAGTTGTAACAGGAAAGGTAGAGACTCAGAAATTGCCAGCAGGTCCTGGTGTTGGTTTTAGCTACACAGGAGTTATTCTATAGGGCATAAGTTTTAGACAGGATTTTTTGCTCTTGCTATAGCTTTGTAGTAGCTCCATGTATGACTCTTACAGTAGACGTTTAATTGTTTGGTCACCGATTTACAGCATTTACTGTCTCTGCCTACCTCCTCAATACTCGCTCGGCAGGCAAACACCAGCTTGACCTGTTCAACCTTCTTACCACAGACTCCCCAGATTTCCTGTTCCTTACGGAAACTTGGTTTTCGGAGGCTTCCCTTCCTGACATCCTTGCCATCCTCCCCCATTCCTACTATGTCCTCCGGGCCGATCGCCCCGCAGACAAAATCGGGGGGGGGTGTTGCCATGATTGTCCGTTCCACTATTCAATTTCAGCTTCTCCCCCAAGCACCCATTGCTGGAGTGGACTTCTTAGTTGCCCGCTCCTCCAACCTGCCTGCACCTCTCACTGTTGTCCTTGTTTACCGCCCTCCCTTGAACATGCCCCTATTTGTGGCCTCCCTGCAGGAACTCCTCGCCACGTTGGTAGTGAATAATTCCTCTGTACTCCTGCTGGGGGATTTTAACTACTGGCCTGGCGACCCCAGGGAGGACTCAGCATCCAAGGACTTCACTGCCACTCTCCTTTGCCTCAATCTGAAGTCACATGTTTTGGTCCCTACCCACAATCTTGGCCACACCCTGGACCAAGTCTGGTCATCTCAGGACATAGTTTCCTCTCCCAGCATCCTCCCATGCCCATGGTCTGATCACTCCCTCATCTCCTTTTCTATCACTACCGGTCCCCCTCACCAGCCCCGTCGTCCCAAGAACGTCTTCACCCGTAGCTGGAACCATGTTGACTTGGCCTCCCTCTCTCACTCCCTTGCTTCTTCCTCCCCAGATCTAACTGACATCTCCCCTGACTCTCAGGCTGTTGCAGTTGACAACTGGCTTTCCTCCGCATGTGACCTAGTAGCCCCCCTCAAGTTAGTCAAGTCCTTACGCCCTCATGAGGCTCATCGTTGGTTTAGCCCGGAGCTTAAGATTCTCAAATTAGAGCTTAGACGCTCAGAGCGCCTTTGGCGCCGTGGCTACTGCCCGGCCGACAAGGCCAAATACAAACTACTTCATAGAGAGTATAAGAAGGCCATCTTGACCGCCAAGACAAAATACTTCTCCGAACAAGTGGCGCTCGCGGCTAACAAATCCAAAGAAATTTTTTCCTTGGTTAAGAACTTGGCCACCTCTGATCGGGCCTGCCCTCACTTCATTCCCTCTCAGGCCCTCTGCTCTTCTCTTAACGATTTCTTTATTGAGAAGATTGTTAATATTAAATCTAACATCCTGGTCACTCCTTTTACCCCTCTTCACTCTGTCCTCTCTGCGCCTAAATCTTTTTTTTCTTCTTTTCCTCCCCTCTCTTTGGACACCTTCTTAACTTTGCTTTCTAAAATTAAGTCTGGCTCCCCCACTGATTGTGCTCCTGCCCGCATCCTCAAAACCCTTTTTTCCTCTTGCCCTGACACCCCTCTCTCTCTTCTCAATGCCTCTCTTTCCACCGGATTGGTCCCTTCTTCTTTTAAATCTGCTATTGTTTCTCCAATTCTTAAAAAACCTGGTCTCGACTCCTCTCTTCCTTCTAACTTCAGACCTATCTCTCTTCTCCCCTATCTCGCTAAAATTCTTGAATCTTATGTTACCTCTTGTCTTTCTGCTTTTGTTGAACGGAACCAGCTTCTGGCATCCCACCAAGCTGGTTTCCGCGCAGGTCACTCGACCGAAACCGTGGTGTTAGCCGTCCTTGACGAGCTTAAAGCCAAGGCCGACGTCAATTCTCCCCAGGCTTTAATCCTCCTCGATTTGTCCGCTGCGTTTGACACGGTCGACCATAATATTCTTTTGGACCGTGTCAGCGCAGCGGGCATACGAGGTACTGTCCTCTCTTGGATTACCTCCTTTCTGACGGGTCGCTCTCAAGCTGTCCACCTTCCCGGCTTTTCTGCTTCCCCCCTCCCGGTGCCCTGTGGAGTCCCCCAAGGGTCTTCCCTCTCTCCCCTTCTTTTCAATCTCTACATTCACCCTCTTATTTCCTCCCTTCTTGAGCTGGGGGTCTCTGTGTATAACTACGCTGATGACCTCCAGCTCGTTTTTGACCTTTCCTCCTCTTCTCACGCTCTATCCTTTTTTCACTCCACCATGGCTTTTATTTCTGGGTGGATGAGCGCCAACCACCTCAAGCTTAATCCAGATAAGACTGAGCTTGTTCTGATTGGCGGCTCATCCAGCCCCTGGTCCTCTGCTTTCTGGCCTCCCATTCTTGGCCCTTCCCCCACCCCCGTTCCCTCTGTTAAAACTCTGGGCATCAAGGTCAGACAGGACCTGTCCATGCATGGCCAGGTCAGTGCCGTGGTGTCCTCCTGTTTTCTTTCCCTCCGGATGATCCGGAAAATCTCTCGCTTTTTCTCTCTTGACTCCCTTAAGATTATTATTTCTGCCCTCATCACTTCCCGCCTCGATTATGGTAATAGCTTGTTCGCTGGCATTCCTGCCTATGAAACCCGCCGCCTACAAGCTATCCAGAATCAGGCTGCCCGTCTTATTTTTCACTTGCCCAAAACCCATCACATCACCCCCGTCCTTAAATCCCTTCACTGGTTGCCCATCTTGCAGAGATCCCTGTTTAAATTGGGGTGCCTCGTTTACCGGGCCCTTGACCACTCTGGACCGGCTTTCATCAATTCTCTGATCTCCCTTCACACCCCTGCCCGCACTCTTCGTTCATCGTCTTCTGCCCTTCTCACTGTTCCCCGCTTTCGTAAATCTCGCACTGGTGGAACCCGTTTTTCTGTTCTTGCTCCCCGGTTCTGGAACTCCCTCCCTCTCTCTATGCGTTTGATTCCTATTTTTTCTCATTTCCGTAAAGCGCTAAAAACTTTCCTCTTTGCCCTGGCCTACCCCCGCTAACCTCCTGGCCCTGTCTGTCCGGTTCTTTAGAGCTCTCAGCGCCAGGAAGCCGTTTGGCCATCGCGCGCTTTACAAATATTTTCATTCATTCATTCATTCATTCATTCATTCATTCATTCATTCATTGCCAAGATAAGTTGTGATGGATGCATACATAATTTAGAGTAAAGGTAGAAATATGTAATTTAGGATGGTGAGTGAATTATCTCTGAACAATATGTCTGGAAGGTCAGCTACACTGTGTTGAAGATTAGAACGTGGGTGCCAAGGGTTTAGTTTTGAGCTCAACTGATATTGATAAGGCTACCTTTTACCTCAGTGTAAGAAAAACATATTTTATAGCTCCCCCTCCTCTGTTTTGGATTCGATTTTCTGGAGCTCTTTCTCTCTGTGTTATGACACTGCAATCGATTGTCACAACATATCTGCTTTTCCCCTGAAACATATTGTAAAATTGGTCAAAAGCAATTGCCATATTTTACCTTCAATTAAGGCAATGATAAGTTGGTGCTTAAAATGCATTAGTGGCATAGCAGTTAAATGTGATATGTTGGGTGTAATGTATATACACCACCTACATAGGTGGCTAAAATACATGGCTCCACAGAACAGAATTGTGTCTTTGTTGACCACAGTTGTAAAACCACTGTAGTAGCACATGGGGGAGAAAATTGTTCTGTCATGTACAAAACTTACTTATGGACATCAAATAAGGCACCCATAAGTGTGCCCTGGAAGCCTACGGGGCTGGCTGCTTAATATGCATAGTGAGACGTATTAATTATTGAAAGAAATTATGTAAGCACACTGAAGAGTTGCCAAAATGTTTGTTTTGGAAATATACAGGACTGTGTGCTTAGTGCAAAAAGTTGGACACAATAAATATTAATGAAAATTATGCCCCCATGACTGAAAAGTTGCGTAACTCTGTTTGCCACTGTTTATGCAAAGTTACATCTTTCAAGAGCAGGCTTAGTTGATAAAAAAGCATTTATAGAGTTGAGCCTTGTAAAATGGTAGAAACTAGCTTGAATGCTATTGTCCATTTTAAATTTAAAAAATCTAATCTGATAGGGAAGGGAGGTGTTGGGAAGTTAGTTATTAGTAGTGCTAAGTAGGGACCTTCCATGATTAATAATGTCACAATGCAATAAAAGATTCAGTTAAGGTCTCAATGAAGTATTCCCTTGCTCAGCCCTTGTTAGCTGGCAATGAGCAAGAAGGTTTAACTTAGGAGACAGGTGTGTAAAGCATTTAATAACTTTAATACATTAAATAAGTAAGACAAAATACATAATAAAAATCCAACATCAATTTATACAAATAGGCTATTTTGCTATAAACAACGAACCAGAGACAGTGGAAGAGAGTGGTAGTAGAGATCAAAGTGAGAGGCCAACCGCGATGGAGCCCTGGTCAGATACACTAAGTGGTAGGCACCGGTCAAAATGTTACCTTTGCACTTGGAAACTTTTTCAGAGATCTTTCCTCTTGTCGTCGAGCAAGGAACTTCGTCAGGTCGAATTCTCATCAGTGTCGTCGGCTTGGTTCAACATGGGGCTTCAGTCAACTCCTAGAAGTCTTGTTGATGGCTGGTGGCCCAGAGCTTTAAGTGGGACGAACCCAAAATCCATGCTGGGTCATGGTTCAACATCGGTGGTTTGACTCTCATTGACGAGTTGGTCACCTTATGGAGATTTTTGACAAAAAATCTCCAATCTTCTCCAAATTTCGGAATCTCCTTCTAGAAGGGTCTTTTGAGTTTTCAACGTTTTACAACACACATCCAAGGCTCTAGAAGTTCTAAGATGGAACTTGGCATGTTGGGACTACATTTCCTTAAAAGTCCACTGGAAACACTCCATGCTGGGGACTTCTTGATAGAGATGGTACAGGGGAGCTCTGTTAACCAGCTGCTCTCTATGAGTTCATTCCTTTTCCTTGTGAATCTGGGCAAAGTTCTTAGGGCTGTAGTTCCAGATTGTGCCACAGGTGTAGTCATTCAAAGTACACTTCTTTGGGTGCAGATCAGGGTTCCAGCAGGACAGTCCTTCTTCTCCTTGTTGTTTCAGGCAGAGGATCTGATTTACTATGCAGCTCTTGCATATCTATTCAGTGTTCCTGGGTATCAAGCAATGGGATGCAGGTTGCCACCCTCAGCTAGGCACACTTCCTCCAAAGTGCAGCAAATTCTTCTCCCAGAAAGCAGTATTCTTCCAAAATCCAAAATGTGGACACTCTCTCCTGGAGGGTTAGATCTGGCTAAGCCAACCCACTGGTGTGGCTAAGTTTCCCTAATACTCTCCTCTCCTTCCAGCCCCTTTACTAATCTAAATACTGGGGGTCCTATCCGGCTTGGGGTAAAGGATGTGGGGATGAACCTGTGCTGTCCTAAGCTGTCATTCTCCCTTTGAAGACTAGTTTGTCTACTCCACCCCCATCCTGCCTTGTGCTCTGTAGCTTGCAGTTCTCCTCCCACAGGGAATCCTGTTTCTCTAGTCAAGCCACTTCACACCTCATTGAGGCAGCTTGGCTCAGCCTGGCAGAGTTTAGCCAATCAAGAGAGGGCAGCTGAAAGGCTGGATTTTGGCTTGCAGAAAGAAAGTTCTATAACTTTTTTTCTGTGATAGTTGTAATAAATCTAACAGAGACAAGTTGTTGGATTTATTCTAAGTATACGTTGAAGCATCTTTTTAGCTCCTTTCTTTCAATAGTTATTCTTTAATAAAGTATTTCAATCTTAGCCTATGGACCCATTGGGGTACAATGGTGGAAAATGAAACAGACAGTTTATCCCTCACCAGGGCATATAAAACATGTGTTATTGTGCCCCTGCTTTTAGTTACAAGGCACCCTACCCCTGGGGCACCTAGAGAAGACCTTAGGGGTAATGTATATGCAGAAATAAGGTAGTTTGAGGCTTTGAAAGTACCTTTAAATACCAAATTATATTTGCATATAATTTTAATGTAATGGCTGCCTGAAAGACATTGATACCTCAGCCTTTAAATTGACAGCAGGCAGCACAGTAGTGCACAAATAAGTGCATTAAGTCTACCGGGCCTTTCAACCTATTATATACTAGGGACTTAAAGCTAGGCTTTCCCTACCAATTGTAATTAAATATCATTACCATATACCTTAAAATCCGAGCACTGATCCTGGGTCTGTTACGCAGAGCCCAGGGTACAGTCAGAGTCAGTTATCATCAGTATCAAGCAAAAAAAGAGGGTGATCAGGGCAATGAGAATTATATTTTTCACAGAAGGTTTTGGGAATATTTAGTGCAAAAGAAACTTTTAAAACGTGAGATTATGTTGCTTGTAAGCCAGACAGAATTAAACAAGCTTGACAGGTTGCTTTCATCCAGTAGCTTTAATTGTCATTCTAGTTAGATGTAAAGTGGTGACCTGCTAGAAGACAATATAGGCACTTCAAAAGTCAAGATGACCACTTAGCTGGTATGAGCCAAATGGGGTGTATAGTAACAGATAGTAATTACAACCCTTTTGGAATGAAGATCCTAAATAGGGATCTGAGTGACACAAACCATTACATCAAGAAAGCTCTCTTTAAATTAATATCTACCCTCTTTGACATTAATATCTTCCCACAGCATGAGATTAAACTATTTTCATATAAAAAAATGAGGGAGTCCTGTCTCATTTACATAGGACTTCATCTTGGAAGCCATCAGGAGCTGCTGGAAAGGAAGTCAGATTTATCCCAATTTCAATGAAGGACCCTGGGAGATATTTGCAGTAGAGTGAAAAACGAAGTACTCAAAAAAGCTGGGTTGTGGTAGAAATTGTACTACAATGGGGCTATGAATTCTGCACTCACTGTCTAGTGCTCAAGATAAAGATAATAGCTCACCTACAGCTTCACCCAACATTCCAAGACCTGGAAGAATATTCCTTGATCTGGAAGATCATCTGAAGCAAGCAATAACTCTGCCATACCTGATGAGGGAGAATGTTAACAAGCTACAGATCTGCCCTTTCATCCAGAGAGTGGAACTGCTTCCCAATGCTCATCTTACTGGCCTCATATTCACTGTTTCATGGACACCAAAGCAAAAAAAGGCTCCATCCATTACAGTGAACTGCCCTGGATATTGTGGGAGCCTGGGCTGGGTGGAGATGTAGCACCAACTTTGATGACCTAGATGCTGAGAAGGTTCTAGAAGTAACTTTTCTGGCATCACAAAATATTACAATTTTATATTTTTTCTCACCTCTGGAAGATTGGTACAAGTTAGCAAAGCTCTCAAAGTAAGGCATTGTTAGAAATAGGGTTACCAATTCTACGGGGGGTAGCATGGTACAGAGCGGGCAGCCCAAACTCCTGAGGACATGTGTGAAGCATCCACGCAGTACCCACAGACGACACACCAGGCACAGCACAAAAAGAGACACAACACCGGTTTGGATGAAAAAGAATAACTCATGTATTGTCTCCAACCTGCAAAAGTAAGACACAATAATCACAGGGGGGTGCCAACGGGCACCAGGGCAGTGCATACCGGGGGTTATTTACAGGGAAAAAGAAGAAAAAGGTAAGTCCATTAGTTTCCAAGGCTGAAATAAAGAAAAGCATTATCAATTGACATGAAACAACAGGCGCAATCATCTGCCCTAAATCCTCTTAAAAGGACGTCCAGCACTAACGTCAGGCATAGATCTAAATCCTGGGGCAGGAAACACTGTGCGCATAAACATGGCCTAAACACCTGGTGCATAACCTCATGCAGGTAAGTTCACCATAGGCCTAGAGCATCAGGATGCATACTAAAGGGGCCATTGGCATCAACATTAGGCACAGTAGCATAGGCATAGGCATCACCATTGGTATAACCAACACGAACATTGAGGGAAAATCATTAGCATAAATCCTACATACTCTCCTGCATTAGTCGTAAGATCATGAGCAGGGGCATGGGCAATAAGATCCCCTGTAACCATGGACCTCAAAGTGGGTTGGGTCATGACATTACCACTTCTCGTACATGGGGTCCTTGGAATAATTCACTAGAAGCACAACTGGCGCAACAGGATCATTGTCAGCATAACCTAAGTTGGATCTCGCCAGTGGGAACAGTTCCCTGGGAAGGGGGTTAACGTAGGCACAGTTCCCTCCTAGACGAGCAGTCTTGGGCCAAGTTCACAAGGTCTTTAGTCTGGTTTGCTCCCACTCTTGGCCTTCAGGGTCAACACGGCCTTTGTTGAATTAATCAGGGCCTCCGGGGCCTAGAGCCTCCCCACTGGGCTCAGGCGCCAGGAACTAATGCCCCGAAGCAATTCCCTGCCCTCGTAGGATCATGCAGGAACGGGGCGGCAGCTCGCCACAGAAGGCTGGCACCGGGAGATGGGCACCGACAGTATGCCCCGATACACTCCCCAACACAGTCTTCTTGAGCCCCCACTCACCGGGCTCCTCGGGATCTTCCTCTGGCTCCGATGCAGTAGGGGGGGGGCAGGCACCGACAATGTGCCTCGAGGCCCCCCTCCGTTTCCTCCAGACAGGCGCTACCTCAGCCTCGGGCGTTCAGGGGACTGCTGGGCTCTCTCTCCACTCAGAGCCCTGCACACATCGCGCTGCGTCTGCCTAGGGCGTTCAGGGGGCTCTCCCAGGGCTGGGAGCCCCCTCTGCTGGTGATGCAAATGGTCCCGGGAACCAATCCGAAGGCTCGCTGCTGGTGGGCGCGCCCGCAGCCGCCAATGGCAGCGCGGCCTGCAGGGGAGTGATTACAGGGCCCAATCGGAGTGCGGCGGGCAGGGGGCACGGCTGGTGACGTCACTGGCTTCCCTACCCACGTGACGATTCCCTTGCCGGCTTCTAAGGCCTAGCACGGCCTTTCCCAAGATCGCAGCAGCCCTCCCCAGGCTCCGGGGGCCGCCATGGGAACTCCTTACGCAAGGCACCGGGCGGCGGCAATGATTTCAGCCCACAGGCGCTCTCCAGGCCAGCGCCTCGGTGGGATTTGGGATGCCGGGTCCACGGCGGTGATTCGGGCAGAGAGCGCTCCCGGGCTGCAGCGGTGAGTGTAGCCGGCAATGATGCAGGGTGGGCACCGGCGTGGTTAATTAAATTTTGCAAACAGCAGCGCGTGCTCAAGCGGGGTAGGCACACGCCCTATTCTTAAGGCTGAGAGGCGGCAGTAATGCGGGGTGGGTTCCCGCTTTTACTTAAATTAGCACCAGGTGCAGATTCCGGCACTGTAGCGCTTAGAAGGCACAGCGCAGGGCACAGCAGGCTACCAAAATCCTGGGTAAAAATAGCGCTTTTGTAGACGCAGCACTGTAAGGGAAAGCAGTCCTGGCATACGGCAGGTCTTCCCAATGAAACAGTTCCTTTAGGCCAAGAAGTGTCTTCAGAGCACAGCGCTTTAGGATTATAGCGCTTAGGGGGCTGGCAGTCCCAGTAGCAAGCCCCAGGGTAATGCTCCTCACCTCCTGGGGGGTCCAGTCCAGCATCAATATGACGCTCTCCTCTGCTTCAGGGGCATTTAGGCGCTGTCAGCAGATTCCCTCACGCTCCTGTCCCTGCTCTGTCTCTGCACATGGTGGCACATCCCCCTTATTTCTATCCCCCTCACCCCACCTCCCAGACAGTGCCAGAAGCTTCTGGAATTCTCTGGCGAACTGGTTTAAACTGGCTCAGGTGGAGGAGTAGAGCACCCTGGGTGCCAGGCTTTCCCTCCAAATGCTGGGGTGGCTGGGTACCTAACATCTAGACCGCTAACCTACTGCAGTCAGGTGGCGCAACACATAGCCATGGCATCCATTTTAAATACAGCATTCCATCAGGGTACATGTCTATAATGGGGTTATCACAGGTGTGCACACCATTGAATTACATTTTTATATTAAACAGGGCATCTCATACCACACATGGCCTATACAGCTTTATTTACCATGAGGGAGACATCCTAAATCAGGGGGTGAAAGGCGAAACATTTCGGGGGAAAAGGGCCAAGTCGAACACAACTCCCCCCCAGCCAAAAGCCAGGGTAGACCAATCATTGCCTTGATGGGCTTCCCTGCTTGGGGTGGAAAAAGGTGGACGCAGGTCCGCAACTACAAGAGCACCTGCAGTTTCTTCTCTACTCTGGAACCCGATGGTTCCCTCGCTCAACCCTCCCTTCACCAACCAAACCACCCCACTGAAGCTCTCTTGTGGGATGTGTCCAGGACTGGCCACTAGGCCATCCAGACGTCTCTGGCCCTTGCTCTCTCACAGAGTGGGGAGCAGTAGCCCCAGGCCTGTAGTACCCGTTGACCACTCTCCTTCTCCTCCTTGCAGTTCCAAACTGCCACCGGTCCTCACACCTGGGTTCCGAACCCTCAGGCTGACCAGCACTCAGGGGCGAGGCTCTCCTCCTCTACCTCTCCTTCTGGGGTTCTACCCTCTCCTTCTATGCGGGACACCCTCAGACAACCACTCTCTCCCCAACCTGGAGTCGAAACCCTCAGGTTGAACTGGTGACAGGGGCGAGTCCTCCCTCCCCCTCCCAGAGTTCCGCACCCTCCTACCCGGAGAAGTACCCCTGAGCGTCAATTCTGGGGGGACACTGATTACAGATGTCCCACCCGCCTGGTCAGGCAACCCCTGAACCTTGCCACCCAACCCGGGATCTATGTCCTGTGGCTGAGCTGGGGCCAGAGAAGAGACCTTCCTCATTCTTCACCCCCTTTAGAGTTCCGCACCCTCCCACTTGGAGAAGTACCCCTGGAAGTCACACCGGTACGGACCTTGTTTACAAGTGCCCCCTCCAGGTCAGGCAACCCCTGAACCTGGAATCCCAGCCCAGGATATAAACCCTGCGACTGGCAAGACCCCCAAACCTCTGGAGCTCTGATTACAGATGCTCTGGGTTCTCCTGACACGAGGAGTTACCTTTCACGGGAAGGCACATCAGACAGCATAGGCTCCAAACCTGGGGTTCCCTTCTGAAACTCTCCAGGCCCTGTAACTGCTGTTGGGGCACCACGGGACACCTCCCCGTCTCACTCCTTCCTGTAGATAGGATGTGAGGCCCTACAACCCTCTCATTATCCTGGGACCTAGCTGGGCTATTCCTCACCTCTCCCGCCTCGCTGGGTCGGAAGATCTCTGCACCATTGCCTTCTGGATCACTCCCCAATGCCCTCTCAGACTCTCTGGCACTTACCCAGAGGTCTGCTTCCCGTGCAAGTTCCCTGGGGTCAGAGAACCCACACTGCAACAAGTGATGACGCAGACTTGGGAAACAACTCCTTAGCATGTGCTCCTTGACAACTGCATGGCACAGCCCTTCCCAATCCTCCACTGCTCTACCCACCACCCAATCCTCCAATGCAGTCCAACACTCCTCCGCAATCACCCCCCAGGACTGTTTGGACAGTTTTCCCCTGCCCCTGAACTCCAACCCACCCCCCTCTTCCTGGGAATCAGGCACCATCTCCTGGGCTCTGGGAGTGGGACTCCCTGCACTGGAACCACTCTCGCTGCCACCACTGGATCCCACCCTCACTGGTAAATCCAGACCAGAAAAACCACTCTAAGGGGACAACCTTCCCACCTGAGCTAGTCTCTCCCTGGCGAAGGCCCTCTCCGCCTTTGCCATCCTCTCCTGTGCTAGGAACTTTTCCGTCTCTAGCCTTTTCTCTTCCACCCTCAGCTGCACTAACTCCTTGGCATACCTGAGCTTCTTCAGCGCCAGCTGATACTCCCTTTCTTCCCTCCTATCTACCCACTCTTCTGGGGACAGGGAAAGGGATGGGGCAGTGCCCCCGGGACTGGACTCAGTGCGAGATTCCCTATCGATGGTGTCCTCATCAGCTACTGGCGTCTCTGCCCTATAAACTTCTTCCTCCTCTTCCTCAAAGTCACCATCCTCCAGGGTTATGGACTGGGAGCCCTCCCTCTGGTCTCTACCAAATCCACCCTTCAAAAACGCAGAGGGGTAATCAGACAGGTCCCCCCAGGGCTCTAAGGGTCCCCCTCTCTTAAAAGCTACGTAGAGGAACAACTTCCTTCTAATGTTGCCTACTGGGGGTATCCCTCTCTCCTTGCAGAAACACAAAACTTCCTGCTCGGTGTAATCCACGAGGTCGTCCTCATCATAAACCAACCCCATCCTGACAAGGTACACCCGGGACACCACCCACAGTGCAACAGGGGGACACAATTCACAAACACCTTGCAGGAGGAAGCAATAATCAAGGAAACAATAATCAGCAAAAAACACATTAAGCCCCAAGAAAAACGGTGATTACTTTTCAGAGCTCTATTTGCAGTGTAACCTGTGGACGCTGTGGTACTGCGCAAACACAAGTCCTTTCCCAGCAATGTTAGAAATGGGGTTACCAATTCTACGGGGGGTAGCATAGTACAGAGCGGGCAGGCCAAACTCCTGAGGACATGTGTGAAGCATCCACGCAGTACCCACAGACGACACACCAGGCACAGCACAAAAAGAGACACAACACCGGTTTGGATGAAAAAGAATAACTCACATATTGTCTCCAACCTGCAAAAGTAAGACACAGTAATCACAGGGGGGTGCCAACGGGCGCCAGGGCAATGTATACCAGGGGATTATTTACAGGGAAAAGGGAAAAAGAAGAAAAAGGTAAGTTCACTAGTTTCCAGGGCTGACATAAAGACAAGAGTTATTAATTGACATGAAACAACAGTCGCAATCATCTGCCCTAAAACCTCTTAACAGGACGTCCAGCACTAACGTCAGGCATAGATCTAAATCCTGGGGCAAGAAACCCTGTGCGCATAAACATGGCCTAAACACCTGGGGTATAACCTCATGCAGGTAAGTTCACCATAGGCCTAGAACATCAGGATGCATACTAAAGGGGCCATTGGCATCAACATTAGGCACAGTAGCATAGGCATAGGCATCACCATTGGTATAACCAACACGAACATTGAGGGAACATCATTAGCATAAATCCTACATACTCTCCTGCATTAGCCGTAAGATCATGAGCAGGGGCATAGGCAATAACATCCCCTGTAACCATGGACCTTAAAGTGAGTTGGGTCATGAGATTACCACCTCTTGTGCATGGGGCCCTTGGAATATTTCACCAGAAACACAACTGGCGCAACAGGATCATTGTGAGCATAACATAAGTAGGATCTTGCCAGTGGGAACAGTTCCCTGGGAAGGGGGTTAACGTAGGCACAGTTCCCCCCTAGACGAGCAGTCTTGGGCCCAGTTCACAAGGCCTTTAGTCTGGTTTGCTCCCACTCTTGGCTTCAGGGTCAACACGGCCTTTGTTGAATTAATCAGGGCCTCCGGGGCCTAGAACCTCCCAACTGGGCTCAGGCGCCAGGAACTAATGCCCCGAAACAATTCCCTGCCCTCATGGGATCATGCAGGCGCGGGGGCGGCAGCTCGCCATGGAATGCTGGCACCGGGGGATGGGCACCGACAGTATGCCCCGATACACCCCACAACACAGTCTGCTTGAGCCCCTACTCACCGGGCTCCTCGAGATCTTCCTCTGGCTCGGATGCAGTAGGGGGGGCAGGCACCGACGATGTGCCTCGAGGTCCCTCCTCCGTTTCCTCCAGACAGGCGCTACCTCGGCCTCCGATGTTCAGGGGACTGCAGACTCTCTCTCCACTCAGAGCCCTGCACACATCGCGCTGCCTCTGCCTCGGGCATTCAGGTGGCTCTCCCGCTCCTGGGAGCCCCCTCTTCTGGTGCTGCAAGTGGTCACGGGCCTAACGTTCCTCCCCAGGCCCAGGAATCAATTCGAAGGCTCGCTGCTGGTGAGCGTGCCCACAGCCGCCAACGGCAGCGCGGCCTGCGGGGGCGTGGTTACAGGGCCGGATAGGAGCGTGGCGGGCAGGGAGCACGGCTGGTGACATCGCAGGCTCTCCTACCCTCATGACGATTCCCTTGCCGGCTTCTAAGGCCTAGCGCCGCCTTTCCCATGATCGCGGCGGCCCTCCCGAGGCTCTGGGGGCCACTACGGGAACTCCTTACGCCAGGCGCCGGGCGGCTGTAATGATTTCGGCCCACAGGCGCTCTCCAGGCCTGCGCCTCGGTGGGATTTGGGATGCCAGGTCAGCGGCAGTGATTCGGGCAGAGAGCGCTCCCGAACTGCAGCGGTGAGTGTAGCCGGCAATGTTGCGTGGTAGGCACCCATGCAGTTATTTAAATTTTGCAATTAGCAGCACGTCCTCGCGCTGGGTAGGCACCCGCCCTATTCTTAAGGCTGAGGGGCGGCAGTAATGCGGGGTAGGCTCCCGCTTCTACTTGAATTAGCACCAGGGGCAGATTCCGGCGCTGCAGCGCTTAGAAGGCACAGCGCAGGGCACAGCAGGCTACCAAAATCTTGGGCAAAAATAGCGCTCTTGCAGACGCAGCGCTGTAAGGGACAGCAGTCCTGGCATACGGCAGATCTTCCCAATGAAACAGTTCCTTTAGGCCAAGCAGCGTCTTCACGGCACAGCGCTTTAGGATTATAGCGCTTAGGGGGCAGACAGTCCCAGCAGCAAGCCCCAGGGTAATGCTCCACACCTCCTGGGGGTGGGGGGTCCAGTCCAGCCCCAATATGGAGCTCTCCTCCGCTTCAGGGGCTTTTAGGCTCAACGCTGGCATGGCGCAAGGTCCCAGCAGCCTCAGGGACCTTGGCTGGCACTCTTTACTTCTCCAGGGGCCAGGGAACAGAGCAGCATGCACTACTGGGCCAGGTCAACAGTTAGTGGGAGCTCATCAAGACAGGGCGGTAGGCTTTCACCATCCTCCACAGCAGCTTGAACTCCTGAAGTGGGGCTTCCACTAGCCCTGGGGACAGTTGAGGGGTTTTAGATGGGTGCAGGGTCCAGCACACAGGCCCAAGTGGCGGTATCCCCTGGCAGCAGGTCCCCTCACGATCATGTCCCTGCTCTGTCTCTGCAAATGGTGGCAAATGCCCCTTATTTATATCCCCCTCAACCCACCTCCCAGACAGTGCCAGAAGCTTCTGGAATTCTCTGGCGAACTGGTTTAAACTGGCTCAGGGGGAGGAGTAGAGCACCCTGGGTGCCAGGCTTTCCCTCCAAATGCTGGGTTGGCTGGGTACCTAACATCTAGACCGCTAACCTACTGCTGTCAGGTGGCACAACACATAAATTGTGGACTCATTTTGAGCCATTCTAGTATCCAGAGGGGGCAAACTATTCTGTGATTTTGAGGCACAACACATAGCCATGGCATCCATTTTAAATACAGCATTCCATCAGGGTACATTTCTATAATGGGGTTATCACAGGTGCGCACAACATTGCATTACATTTTCACATTAAACAGGGCATCTCATACCACACATGGCCTATACAGCTTTATTTACCATGAGGGAGACATCCTAAATTAGTGGGGTGAAAGGCGAACAATTTTGGGGGAAAAGGGCCAAGTCCAACAGGCATGATGAAGCTAATTAGGGTTCTCCCATGGATCCAGGTTATAGGTTTTTTGCCTAGTATTTGAGGGTCCAGAAGAGTATTAAACCTGACGGAGCTTTTCTTGCCTACAGTCTCCTGCCTTGCCCTGAGGAAGAAAAACAAGAATCAAACAATTGATCGAATATAGAACTTAGGTTCTGGGCAAGGCGAATAATCCTTCCCAGCTGTGAAGTGCCTAATCAGATTGTGTTTATTAAGTTGGTAGAGGAATCTTCTCAAAAATAAAAGATCACCTTTCTGACTGTAAGGATTATCACAGGAGACTTGTTTCAGTGGAGCATTTTGAGGTGGTCTAGGCTCTTCCCATGCTGCATGAGCTTTGGCTTGACTTCTTTGCCAACCAATGAAGTGCAAGTGGAATTCTGAGGGTATGTTAGTAGGTCGAGTGCTTCTAAAAAGTGTGTTTGAAAGTTGGTGTTACAAGAGGATTATTAAAGGTGCAACAGTGTCAGTAGGCACTATGTTGTTATGTAGTTAACCTTTATTGGCACTGTTGGTGAGGGAGCAGAGATGTGGTGGAAGTTTGTCTAAAGTGGTCTAAAAATAGCAACAAAGAGGGACAACAACTTCAGAGCACAACATGTACTTTGACTACATAGAAGTGTATAGATAATGTGACTAACAATTAAATATCCACTGAACGACAGACATACTGTGTGAAAAAGCCTTATTAGGGCTCGATGGTTAGGTTCTAATAGCAAATTAACAAAACGTGGCACCTGACAAACGTTGATGGCAAAACAAGGGCAGGGCAAAATGTTAATTACACTGGTGGAATTTGCGTAATGGTTGCAAGTTCACAATATGCTTGTTTCGTAAAATCCTGAAAATTATGCCAACATGCGACTTTGCGTAATTTTGCACCATTCGCGGTAAACAAATTACAGTGAAAAAGAGAAGGCATGCGAGCAGCAGACCACAAGAGGCTAATGTTCAAGGCTTCTTGCACCATAAATTGCTGCAAGTACTCGTTTTGCACTAAATTGTAGCACAAAATGATGATTTCCAATCCAGCGTAATTTTGATGAAATTTCTCGTAATTACATGAAAGCAAATTATGCGAATTTTGCAGACGCCTAAATAAAATCAGAAGAGCTGCAAGCCACCAATTCGAATATTCTGTTATTTTACTGTTATGACAAAGCATATCTAGAACTGCAATAATAATGGCCCTAAATTACCCCATTACAAAACAATGAGCAAATAACGAACCGATCTTTTGGAGCAAATGTCTCTCTTTAAATGTTAAACATTGTCATTCATTGACTTAGCTAGGATGTGGACAGGCTACACCAGCAGATTTAATCTTCAAGTGGACAATGATGTCTGACTAGCAGCAGGGCTACCGTGATCTTTTTGCCTTCACTCAAATATAGTGAAAAATGGGGTAATGCAAATACCATGTTTAAATGAAGACTGAATTCCAATCTCAGTTCAGAATAAA
Organism: Lissotriton helveticus; assembly: GCF_964261635.1. Taxonomy (NCBI): domain Eukaryota; kingdom Metazoa; phylum Chordata; class Amphibia; order Caudata; family Salamandridae; genus Lissotriton; species Lissotriton helveticus. The sequence continues at coordinate 553,230,181 of NC_136065.1, read as the reverse complement.
ATACCTATGATTGCGAAGACGTACTATCCTCTTGAGCAATATAATTTGACAGTTTCCATCAAACTAATGAATTATCCATGCAATAATTTATGAAACCGTATATCGTTCTCTAATCAAAACCACTGATTTATGCTAAAATTGTGTAACTGGTGATATATTATTTTTTAAGGCTACACTATATGAACGGATTTCAAAGCAATAGTTAAAAAGTGTGATGTACATACAATAAAATATAATGGGACAGATCCAAGACCTGTAATTCAATATTTTTTTCTTTTTGGTTACCCTTTTTCTCCATTGGCATTTTATTTCACTTTTATTTGTTTTACAGCCCGCTTACTGCTTCCCTATCTGTCTTTGTCTCTTTACATCTTTCGATGCGTGTTTTGCCTCTGAGCGGTTTCATCTCTGCCGTGTTTCGGGAGAGAGCTATCGAACCTTAATATTCGCAGCCTGATGTGCACCATGTGAATGATACCAGCTTGCTGAACTGAAATGTTCCCGGCGTGATCACTAAATGACTAAATGAATCCCCATGTATTTTGCATTTCAATGGCATAAGAGGCACTCAGCCAGCATCCCAACCCTAGGAACTGTTTTTCTCTATTCTCAGTGAGCCATTTTTAATTTCGAAACTAGATAAAATTGCAACAGTGAAATTGATACTTGTCCAGACATAAAGCAAAGCAGCAACATCTTTAAAACACATAAAGCAGGAGGAAAATATTTTCAAGGCGGGAATGCCACACTAGAACACTGTCTTTTGGAAACACAAGGAGCATTCTGTACATTGTTGATCGCAGTGACAACAGTTCACATATAACCAGGGCCACTGGAATTATGCGAATGTGCGTCGATTTTTGCATAATTATAGATTTGCCAGATTTTTCACATAATCCATCATCTGCTGCATAATCTGCAGATTTTAACCCCAAAAAAGTTGTTCCAGCTTTAACAGTTCAAAAGTTGCTAAGAACACAGTGACACATTGCCCCGCAGTTGAGGGTCCTTCACTAAGGTTGACTGGTCACCTTTCTGTAGCATATTGTTCAGCCGCGGTCCGTGCAGGTAACAGCGATGGTGAGGTAGGGTGGTGTAAGAGGGGATTCCGAGGGACGATGGCGAGGAAAATGAAAAAATAATACATTTTCCCTCAGCATCGTCCCTCGCAATCTCCCGTTATACAGCCCCACCGCTGTTACCTGCACGGACCGCGGCTGAACTTGTTATATTTAGGTGTTAAACTCTTACTAATGAGGTGCAACTAATGCCCAGATAGGACTAACAAGTTTAAAAATGACAAAATAATAAAGTAAAACTATCACAAAATGTGCATAATTTGCCTTCTCTTGCAGCATAATTTACTCCACTCTGCACATCATTTTTCCCTCCCGTCCTGCATAATTCCAGTGTTCCTAGATATAACACCTGGCAGAAAATGGTACCTAATTGACTTCGGTAAAATATAGGAATTGGGAGAACACAACAATAATTATTTGGTCTCCTTGGGTGATATTGTGCCACTTCGAAATATAACATAACATGTATTTGTAATGCGCACGTTCACCACTAAGGGTATCTTGGTACTGAATAACAGATGTTTGTTGTTACCCAACTCAATGGAACTCATTTTATTGACCTCAAATGGATGAAATGCTGAGTGGCCCCACCAGGATTTGAACCCGTGATCATGAGGTCGAACACAGGTGCCTGCAGTAGACGCATTAGTCCGCTGAGCCACCAGACCCAGCCTATTCACACATTTTCTGTCGTCAAAGGTGTAAACATTTGACTCCCTTGTCAAGAAAATTCAATCCCTCCTTCAAATTTGGTCCCCCTTATTCCTTTCCTGGTGGGGTAGATTGGACACGATTAAAATGATGATTACTCCCCATGTGCTTTATACTGTCTCGATGCTTCCTTTTAAAATCCCCAACTCCTACTTTTCCCGCATAAACTCTATGGGCCAGATGTAGGTAGAATAGATTTACCGATTCTTAATTACCGAAAATTACCGAATTTTACCGATTCGGTAATTAAGAATCGGTAAATCTGAGGGGTGGATATGTAGGTATTCCAGATGTGCTGGAATAACGAATCTGAAAAATTCGGTATTTACCGATTCGGTAAATACCGAATCAGTAATGCCCATTCATTCCTATGGGCTTTGAAGCCCATAGGAATGAATAGGCATTACCGATTCGGTATTTACCGAATCGGTAAATACCGATTTTCACAAGGGTGCAGGGGGTGTCACTTTGACACCCTCTGGCCCCCCCAAAACAGGCTCGGGTGCCATGCGAGTGCCATAAGGGCAGGTCTGCCTGTCACATGGCATAGGTGTGCATGCACACATGTGCATGCACACCGGAATCGGTATTTTACCTTCAAATTGGATTTGATGGTAAAATATCGATTCAGTAAGGCCTCTGGGACTCAGAAGAGTCCCACCTACATCTGGGTGCCTCAGAATCGGTAAATTTACAGAATTTTTATTTTACCGAATCGGTAAAATTACCGAATCGGTAATTTTACCGATTCGGTAAAAAATGCCCCCTACATACCTGTCACCCATTTACCGATCGGTAACGGCCAAAATCGGCCGTTACCGGTCGGTAATTGGCCTGAAACGGCCACCTACATCTGGCCCTATATGTACTAAATTCTTGTGGAATAACAAACACCCTCGTATAGCTTTACATAAATTGATTCGCCCTAAAAACGAAGGTGGTGTTCGCTTCCCCAATTTTAAAACCTATCTCTCTGCATTCATGATTAAACAATCCTTTTTACTTGCCTATGATTTTACAACTACTCCTGTACCTAAATGGGTACTTTTAGAACGCTCTCATTTGAAAGATTTTTCCTTCCAACATATTGTATTTATGTCTAACTGTTCTTTTTTGTCTACATTTCCCATTTTGAAATACTCCCACACACTCTTACACAATGTTTTCTTTTCTAATCTCTCTCCTCTTCAATGCTTCCTATCTTCGGTTGTGTGGTATAACAAATTCCTTAAGTACAAAGGTAAATCGTTTTATTTTAAATACTGGAAAGAGAAGGGTATTTTGTTTATACACCAATTTTTTTAAGGTAATTCTATCATCCCGTTCCATGTACTGCAATCTGAATATCACCTATCAAGTAAGTAAGTAAGTAAAATTTTTATTGTGTATGGTTAGTCAAAACCTTTACAAAAGAGTAAATTTCAAAGGAGCTTAATAAATAAATAAAATTCATCTACAGACTGATAACCATTTTTGGAGTAATAAAGTCTATTTTTCATTGTCTAACTTCAAAGTCATTTGTTTCACTAAGTCTTTGGGGTTTTGTCCCATTGATCACCTCTTTTTCGTTTTTCAGCAGTAGGAGGCTCGCTTTCTGAAAAAATCTGGTGCCCCTGCAGGCTGTCTGCAGCTGTTGGCTGTTCATTAGTAACATGACTGCCGACCGACAGGTTCTGATTTGGAAAAGGCGGAATATTTGAAGGAGATAATACCGTCTCAAGTTGCTCAGAGAGGGGCAGATGCACAGGACGTGAATCAATGTTTCTTCTGAGAGACCACAGAGTCTGCACAGTGCTGTTGGCCATGTTTGCCGCCATGCCGGGATCTGATCTTTTGAGATATAGGTTCCCAGCCGCAGTCGTAGTAGCATTTGTTGCGTAGGTGGAGTTATGTAGTTAACAAGATACGGTTGCGGGACGCATCTCTCATACGTCGCCAGTACCATCCAGCCGTGTTTTTTCTTAGCCAATGCTGCTTTGTCAGCAATCCAGGATTTATGTTTTGCAGCACCATTGGCTACTTTTTTAAAGGCCGCGAAGGTGAGTTTGGTATTCCACGTCTCTTGCATGTCTACGTTTTTCAATGCTTCTTCCAGTGTTGTTTTCCATGCCTTTTTTCCTTTTGCTTAATTGTTAATTTCAGACCAACAGTAACCCATCAGCGTGTCCCCTTGAGCTGCTCTTAGTTTCCAGCACATTTTTATTGTGGCGGCTTGTCTGGCTTGGTGCTGGTTTAGTAACCCGAATTCAAGGCGTACCTGCGCCTGTGATGCAAACTGCGGGATTTGGTAAAGGTGTTTAAACAACACTGACTGTTGGAGGTTCAGGAAATTTGCGTCTTTGCCTCTATATAGGTCGGAGCCGTACGTAAGGGAAGGTAAAAATTTGGCAGCAATCACTTTCAGCAGGTATTCATTAGGACATTTTATATTTGTTTTTAGTATGTTTAAGGCGAACCGCAATTTATTTGCCTGGGCTTTTCTGTACAGGGTGTGCTCTCTTAATGACCATCTTGAATCTACCAGTACTCCCAGATACTTATAGGTGGCACTTTGCTCTATGTTGTTTCCAGCGATGTGCCATCTGAATGTTTGCTGCCCTGGCTGAGACGCAAAGCAGACCACTTTCGTTTTTTTTTTGTTGAAAAGCAACCCATGCGTACTGGTGTATTCATGCAGCCTTGTTATGGCGCGTTGGAGACCCAGCGGGGTTTGGCTGCAAAGGACTATATCGTCGGCATACTGCATACTCCTTATTTTGTATTGGGCTAAATTTGGCGGGTCACTTTGGATCTCTGAGATGCTCTTGTCGAGGTCCGCAGTGAAGATGTTAAAAAGGGAGGGGGCCAATACACATCCCTGCTTGAGGCCGATGTGGGTGGTGATTTTTGATGTTGTTCTGTCCCCATTGCCAAGTTTTATCTTAACCCAGGTGGATGAGTACAGATTTATGATGGCCCGTAGCAACTTCGGAGGTATGCCCCAGCTGGCCATTTTTTCCCATAGGATCTCCCTTGGTACTGTGTCGAAAGCCGCTTTTAGATCGACAAAACAGGTGTACAGTTTTGTAGATTTGGCCATTGCTTTGTCGACAAGAAGATTCAGCGCTGTCAGGTTACATGACGTGTTGGTTCCAGGCCTGAACCCTGTCTGGGTGATTGGGAGGATGTTGTTGCGGCTAACCCAATCTTCCAATGCTTTCAGGAGATTTGATGCATATGCCTTGGCCTCTACGTCAATTAGCGCAATCAGTCTGTAATTCGCTGGATCTGTGCGCGCGCCTGCTTTGAAGATTGGGTGCAGAATGCTCCCTCTCCATGAAGAGGGAATACTTCCTGATTGAAATGCGTGATTGTACAGTGGGGTGAGGTATTCTGCCCAAAACGATTGATCATGTTTGAAAAGCCCATTAGGCAAGCCGTTCGGACCTGGCGCACCTCTTGGCCTCAATTTTTTCAAGACCATTTGGACTTGGCATTGCGTAATCCAGTTTGCACCAAAGGTTTGATCTTCTTCATGCTTTTCATTCAGCAGGTGGGTGGGGAGATGTTGGTTCCTTACGTGTGCATGGGTCATTTGTGTTTGCTCTAGGTGGTGGATCCAGTCTTCTTGTAGTATGTTTGCATTAAAATCGAGGGCTGCTCCATTGGCTACTTTGTTGATTTCTGCCCAGAATTTCCTGTTGTTATTGGATTTACTTGCTTCTAATATTTTTAGCCAGATTTCTGTTTGATGTTTTTTCTTTACAGTCCATACTTCTTTTTTGTATGTTTGCCGTAAGTTATATATTTGCCTCTTGATGTCGTCACCCCTCTTTGTGTCTATCCCTTTAAGTTTTCTGACTTCCTGATGGAAAATCCTTTTTTTACTCCCTATTGCTCCCAGGTGCATTTGGTGTACCTTATAGGGTTTTCTTTTGTTAGTCTGATTTTGTTGACCAAATTTGTCAGTTAGTTTTTCGGTCATTTTTTCCCAGTTATCCTGGTATGCTAGAGGGTGTTTTTCTTTGGCTTCTGCCGACATAGTTTTCACATGAACCATGATTTCACCTACATTCTTTCCGTTCCAAGCTAACCGGTTAAGATTGTAAAGGGCCGAGGTTACAGTCAGATCTTTGGTTGCTGGGGCCCTTGAGTTTTGTAATCTGATCTCTATTACTTGTAGGCTGTGATCGCTCTCCAGTTTATAGATTATTCTAATGTTGTCGACTGTTTGGAATACCTCAAAGTCCACCATAGTGTAATCCAGAATTGATTGAGCCTTTTTGACAATTCTGGTCGAGGATGCCGGCTGGTCCTGCGAGAATCGGCCGTTCAAAGTAATCAGTCCGATTTCGGCTAACATTTGGGCGCACATCTTACCATATTTGTCTTTTTTGCGATGGTCTGTTATTGTTGGGGGGATTGATTTCCCGTGCATCTTGGTTCGTTGAATATCGTAGGCGGGATCTGTTTGTAGTAGGAACATGTTCAGGTCTCCAGAAACCACCAAACCAGCCTGTGGGTAAGTGACTTGCAAGGATTTGAGAAGTGCTTTAAGCGTCAGAATTTTCTCTAATTTGCTCTTAGATGCCGGGTGTATATAAATATTGCATATGACCAGTGACCGACACTCTTGCGTATCCTGTAGTCCTGAACTGGGGTCTGGCGGGGGGGAGATTATGATACATTGGATCCATGTTTGACCTGACTCGATTAACTTAAGTGACCATGGGATGCTGGTGTTCAAGTAAATCGATAGACCTCCCGCGGCTCTGCCCGTTGCACCTCTTTTGATGGCATGTTGTTGAATTTCTTTGAAGCCATTTATGTGGTCCGATGAAATTGACCAAGTCTCTTGAAATAGTATAATGTCGAATTGTTTGAGGAAAGCTGTTAGTTCTGGGTCATTTGTTTTTCCTCCCAGTCCATTTATATTCCAAGAGCATACCTTCAGGTTCGGTTTTCATGCTTCATCCCTCTTGTTGTCCGCTGGGCTTGCCGTTGGGGGTACAACTTTCCGCATCTGGCTGGTAACTCCTGCCCAGCCTTGATGGATGATCCGTAGGTTGGCCCATCCTACCTTGCTGCTATCTAAACAGCCAACTGCTCCCCGGAGTACTCCACTGTCGGACTTTGAGTTTGCATCTGCCTGCGTGGCTAACGGGCCCGGGTATCTTTCAATTTCGACCGGTCTTATCTCGATTCCCCATTTTGCGAACTCTTCCCTATGTTGCCAAAATTCTTTGGCCTTTGAGGGATCCTTCCATGTTACCACGGTCATCTCTCTTCCGTTTGCATTTGGAATTGTTTTAAATTCAATACTTTCGATGTGTATGGTCTTTAGGTGTTTCAATGTTTCGATTGAGTTTGTTAGTTTTAAGATGGCGTTCCGGTTAAGAATGTCGTGGTTCCCCCTGGAGCTATAATGTGGGATAAGTTCGTGGGCAAGTACCTCGGCTGGATAACATGCCTCTAGCTCTTCTTTTGGCCCCACCTGCCTGATTTGGATGGTTTTTAGATTATTCGCTCGGTGGCCCTGGTATAGGATATTTGTCTGAGCTACTGGCTCATTCTCGAATACTGGTTGTAAGAGACTTAGACACTCTGATCTTTCTGTAGGAGGGCTCTGTTGCGACCCTTTGGCCAACGGGTTTTCTTTTTGTGACGTGACCGACTTTGTGAAGTAATGTGTGATGGTTTTTTGTTCTTTTTGAGACTTTTGGAGGAGAAGACCAACCACCGATTTTGTTTTTTTATTTTCTTGCACTGGATCGAAAACTTTATCGGTGTTTTTGAAATCGTTTTGAGTTACTAACTGTGGAGGGGTTGGTGAGGAAGGGTACGGACAGATTGCCCCTTCGTCTTCCTGCGTATTAGTGATTGACATTTTGTCCTTTTTTCCGTTCTCTTTTAATTCTATTGTTTGGTTTGGTTTTGGATAGCTGACCAATGAGGTCTCTTGGTGTGGGTGCCTTTTGAACAGTGTTGTTCCTTTTGTTCCTTGTTGCTTGTTTTGTCTAGCTTTCCTCAAGCGTTTGCGTTCACGTTTTGTTAAGGAGTTAGTTTGTTTTGGTTGCTCATTTGTTTGTAGCCCTGGGTCTTGACTACCTTGGTTGATTGGGTCGTCGGTGCCAATTGGATGGTGGGCGATGGTAACTGAAATGCTTTCTCCCGTTGGATCCTCAATTGTGTCCTCGCTGGATGAGGAGAACCCGCCGATGTTGGCGGTAGCTTTTTGTGGGCTTCCTCCCATTAGTTCCTCAATTGTGTCCTCACTGGTTGGGGTGTCCCCGCTGGTAGTGCGTGACGGGGGTTATGGGCATTTCTTACACATGGATCTTCAGTGGTTGTGTGGGACTTGTTTGTGTTTTTTCTTACCTCTGACAAAATGTCTGTTAATATGTTTGGGAGTGCTGCTAAGTGGGTTGTTATGTAACTTTGTGTGCGTGTCCTTCTGCACCCGTTCAATGAGGGAGTTAAACTCAGTTATTTTTCTTTCTATTCCTATGACATGAGAGGCCAGGATTTGCAAAAGGTCTATCTGTAACTCCAGTTTAACTGAGTGTTGAAGTAACGCCGTCGAGATAGTTTCCATGATGCCTATAAATGGAGTCCATAATGGAGCCTGTTCTGATGGAAAGAGATCTGACTGATTATCTCTGGTTTGGGGACTGTACCAAACTTTTTCCCCTGGTTTGTTCCGGCGGGAATCTTGTGAAGCACTTGCCGGACCTGATACCGGAGTTGGTGATTGATTGTACTCTGAGTTCTGGGGCTCTGGAACTATTGATGAAATTGCAATGTTTGAAGAGATGGCAGTGAGATGGGGGTGAGCATCTCCTGATAAACTGTTTGTTGGTTTTGCTGAGTCTTAACTGCTAATTATTAGTCTGGTCTCGCTGGCGCAATTGGGTGTTAGTTGTGGTCCTAAACCTGCTGGACATTTTAATGTTTTATCATTCTTTGAAATTATTTGACTTTCCTGTGCCCTACGACTTTCCGAGTTTGTATGTGCGTTGCCAGACGGCCATTCTCCCTGAGAACTTTCTGTGAGTTCTGTGTCTGTGATGCTCCTATCCCACATATCACTGATGGCAGTTCCTGTGGATATTGGGTGGGCGGCCCCTGATTCGAGCCCCGCAGTGCAACAGAGGAAGTCCAGATTATTTATGCCCGGCTTTGCTGACGGGTTTAAAGTTTTTTCCTCTGGTGGGACCGATGATTCTATGTACGTTTCCTTTTGGGCATTTTGATTGTTTAGTGCTTCTCTTGAGTTTATTTGCACTTTGACTGTTACTTTGTCAGCCATTATTTTGGGGATTGGCCATGGACTTTGGTTGGTGTCTTTTGTAGAGTTGCTCTGAGGTTGCGGGGCTGTCGTTGTCGGGCCAACTGAGTGGGACTTTCTTTTATTACTGGTGATGATCTTGGGTGTCTGTGCTTGTTGGAACGGAGGAGTCATGGACATTGAAGATATAGTGGATAAAGACGGTAAAGAGGGTGTAGAAGGGATTAGAAAGTCTGTAATCTTGGCGTTTTTGAGGCCTGGGGTTGACTTTTGAGACTTATTAGGGGGGGAACTGACACTCGTGTCAAGCCCGTCTGCTAGTTCTTCGTCGAAAGGATCGCTTGCTCCTTCACTCATATTTCTGCGTTGCTGTTGGCGTCTTTTGTGTTTGATTGGCTCTGTTCTAACTCTTCCCGATCTCATGATGTGGAGTTAATGCAAATTGATGCAAGATTGGTGCGAGTGCGGAGGATCGGATGATTAGAGTGCTTTTGGCTAAGACTTAGAGTGTTCTTTACTATATTACAATGGTAGGCAAGGCGATGGTGGCTATAATAGCGATAGTGGCGTAGAGTAATTGAAGCGGGAGAAAGGAACGGGCAGGGCACTTTGAGATGCTGCGAACTGCACCCAGCCTAGTTGGGCCGCCTCCGCGTGCGCGCCTGGGCACTACACTCTACAGCTGCCGCTCTCGCGCTCAGGGTGCTCCCTCTCTCCGCCTATCGCCCACCAAACACCTTGCCACTTGCCTGTTGCCTTGCGCTGCTCCGGTTGTCTCTTTCCTGGGGGTCTCTGAGGCTCTCATTCACATCTCATGCCAAGATGTGCATGCTGGAAGTACAAGGCTCTGGCGCTGGTGCTGATGTGAGAGGTAAGTTGGGTTGAGCAGATCTGGGGCTGATTGCACCTATCCGAGTCCTTGCCGCCTGCCTTTCCTCCCCAGCTCGTTGTCCAATGGGGGCACAAACTTTGCAAGGGTAGCGTAAGGCAGATTCTCCAGATCTTGAAGGGCGATGCGTGGTGGATGAGCGTGGATGGACGTGGAGAGAGACTTAGAACTGAACGCCGGCCCAGGCTTTCAATGCAATAGGCACTAACTAGCTGGCTGGAGCGCCTGGGACGAATGGAGATGAAAACCAGCAACGTGCTGCAACAATGGCAGTGGCAGTAGCGGGCAGCATTGAAGAACAAAGCGGAGATCAAAGCGGGATCAAAACGGCCGTCACCGCATTCACTGAGCTCACCCGCTTCCTCCCCCTGCTCCACCGCTGCTCTCTGCCCGGCGTCGGAAAAAGGCAGGCTGTGGACCGGGCTTTAGACCAGCCCTGCACCCGCCCCGACGCCCGGGTGCTCCTGGCTGCAGTCGGAGTGTTGTCCTCGGTTTTTCCAGGGGGGGCAGACCGGGGACGGGCTGGAGCGGCAGGATCAACAGGATCGGCCCAGACCTCAACCGCGGCTCCTTGACAGCCCCCCGACGGCACCTCGGTGAGGGAGATGCGGGGGGCGGACTGCGGGTAGCAGGTAGCAGGTAGCAGTGAGCGCGGTGAGGGATTTCGGGTCCGCGATCCGCGGTCTGCAATCGACTGCCACGGACTCTCTTGTCGGCGTGTGACGTCAGCTTCCCCAAACCAAAATCACGGGAAAGATTGAGTGAGGAGGTAATGCTTCAGTTACTACTCCGTAATCTCCTGTAGTGCACGTCACTACAGTAACAAGGGAACGTGAATGATCACCTATCCTCATCGTCTATAAATGAATATGTCATTATAAAGTCTGCAATTCAATCATATTTGTCTTCTCTCTCACTTCCTGAAGTCTTTCCTACTTTCACTCCCACCACTCAACTTTACCCTTTACTCTCAACTCAACAGCATAAAGCTGCTCTTGTATACACCATTTTGTTATCTAATGTCAAGGATCGCCTCAAAGCAAATGTGGAGACTGCTTGGGAAACTGATCTTGCTGTTTCCCTCTCAATCTCGTTGTGGGATCGTTTATGGTCCAAATTGTTTAAAGTTTCACTTTCATCCCGTATTACTCAATCTTTGTTTTTTATTTACCATCGAGCTATTATTACTCCTGTTAATATTCATAAATTTTCTCCAACTTCTTCTCCATTGTGTTGGTCATGCTCTAAGGACTCTGGTACACTCACACATCAGATATATGAGTGTTCCCCTGTTTTGTCCTTTTGGACTGATGTTTGGAATATTTGCATGCCAATGTTTCATTGTTCCACTCCTTTATCATTCTTGAATGTTTTTCTAGGTTCTTTATCAGATGATATTGATATTGTTTCATCTTCTGCTAAACTGCTGGACCTATGTATTGCTCTTGCATTTACAGTTATTTTATCGTGTTGGAAAGATAATTCTAAACTTTCTGTACATACCTGGTGGAACTTCCTCTGTGATGAACATAGGATTGCTATTGCTTCCTTCTCCTCTATTCCCCTAAAAATCAAATCAGATCTTCTTTGGCTTCCCTTTACTGTGTATCTTTCTTCCAAATCTCCTAGTTGATTGCATCGCTCTACTCCCACTTGTTTTATTCTTCTTGCCTATATCTTGTCCTTTTCTTGCCTTCTCTTTCTGCTCTTCTTTCCTTTCTCTCCCTTGTGCTCCTTCTTTCTCCCCCTTTCTTTTCCCTTTCTCTTTTCCTACATGTACTCTCTCCCATTGCATATGTTTTATACTCCATAATCTTTTGTAATTTTTCCCAATATATATAACGTATGTATGTTGTTTTTTTTCTTGCACAATGCTAATAAAAATTTCTTCAACAAACAAAAAAAAGGTGTAAACATAACGTACCTTCAGCTAAAAGGTGCTCATAAGAGAGGGGATGAGAAAAGAACAGGGCAAAATGTAAATCAAGCACGTATATTCTGAACATGTACTTGTGTAGGTTAAAAAGAATGGGGCATACATTATAATCAGCCAATAGGATATACTTCAGCAGAGAAAGGCCTAAGGGCTCTGTATTGGATTGAGAAGAAGCAAAAGAAACTCTCATTTACACCATGGCTACATTACAATATAAATTAAATGGATTCTAAATTGTTGGAACCTTATAAGTATGCACATATCCATTGTAACAGTTTATCTGGAAATAAGTAAATTCATTAAACTTTATTTATTCATTCGTATGTACAATTATAAATGTTAACTGCTACTAAGTCCAACTTTTTTTGAATTGCCACAATGATTGGATTATATTTGTAGATCATAGGAACATGACACATCTGATAAGGACCATAGCAGGAACAAATCCCCCACCCTCGCCTTTTTAGACATACATATGCCTGATGAAAGGTAATGCAGTGGATAGTGTACCCACCTCCCCCCAGGTCATTACAAGCACTATTTCGATCCAGGGATAGCTAAATGCATTCTGGGTTTTTTAATTTTGGTTTGCTTTCATTGCCCAGCGGGAGGATAAGTGCGTAAGTGGGTCTCTGATTGTGTGATGGGTTGCATGAGTCACCAAGTGGCTCTATGAGTGGATACATGCGTCCCTGAGTTTGACTATGATTGAGTGCATGGTTGTCTGAGTGGGTCTGTGAGTGTGTGTGTGAATCTGTGAGTGGGTGCATAGGTGTCTGAGAGGGTGTGTGAGTAAGTGAATGGGTCTCTGACTGGGACTGTGAGTGGGTACATGAGTCTCTGAGTGGGTCTGTAAATGGGTGTGTGGGTCTCTGAGTGGGACTATGAGTGAGAGCATAAGTATCTGAGTGAGACTGGGAGTGGGTGTATGTATCTCTGAGTGGGTCTGTGACCATCTTCTTGAGTCTTTGAGTGTGTTTATGAGCGAATGTATTAGTGTCTGAATGAGTCTGTGAATATATTTGTTCCTATTTTCTCATCAATATTAAAAAATTCATCATGACGTTGAACAGGTGACCACACAGATGGTTGTGGCAAATACACGAATATCATGCATGGACAATAAAAACTGTTTTTCAACATATTGTACACATTACAGGTTCCTTAAAGACCCATATATTCCTCTCATGGGATCAGGGCAGATAAAACCTGACCCATTATTGAACTTTCTGCCATTCCATTTGAGCCCCGGGGGCTGTTCCGATAAAGTAAAATGGTGGCCGCAATTCTCAGCTCAGGTTGCAGCTAACCAATCACCGCATCGTGAAATTGTTGTAAATTATTTGCTGCCACAGCTATACAAATCTGGATTTCTTTTTAATTTCTCAACAACTTCAGAACGGATTTACACCAAATAACTGAGAGCATGATCTGCACAACCAAATCTACCTTTCTGTTAAATTCAGTGTAATTTTTGGTTCGGGCTGTAGTCATGTTCAAAACAATTACAATATTAACTACCCCTTAACACTACAAACACCCCTAAAAACCTCTAACTGAAGCTTCACAATACCTTTCTGTGAAGCCTAAAAACCCCTTACTATCCCTTAATAGTACTATTACCAGACCCCTAAACATCTCCTTCTACTCATTAAAACAATCCTTCTCTGAGCCCTAAAACCCCTTACTACCCCTAAAAACTACTCATCTCTGACACCAAAAAACAACATATTATCCTTAATGGTACCCTTCCATGAACCTTAAAATCACTTTCTATCTCTCGATGCTACCCGCCCTAAACCCTAAATACAAATTAATACCCATAAATGCCACCATTCTGGAACCCTAAAACTCCCTTACTACCACTAAACACCACCCATCCATGAACCCTAAAAGCCCCTCACTACCTCTAACCATCATCCATCCCTGAACCCTAAAAACCTCTTACTTCCCCTAAAAACTACCTGTTCTTGAAAAACCTCCTACTATCCCATGCACCCTGAAAAGCCTCTACCTTTAAAAACGAGTTGTAAATTGAATATGTTTTAACTTACCTCACTGTAGCCAAATGAGTTATAAAATCCTGTAATGTGTGCTAAAGGATGCATTGTAAGGGTGCAATACTGGTTTGGGTTCTTGAGATCAGACACCTGGTGGCCATCATAAAGTCTTTCAAAGTAGTCTGCAAATGTGGAAGACTTCCCAACCGACAGAAACCAAAGGCCCGAAAGGAGTATGGAAAACAGAGATTGCCGTAGCCACCACCTCATAGATGGCCAGCAAGTAGTGTAGATTCTCTTTTTTATCACTCAACTCTTATATGCTCCTCTGCGATCCCCACAGAATCAATTGGGCCCATCAATAACCAAGTTCTTTAACTCCAACCTGGTAGAAATCAGCTTCCAGAGCAATGAGGACCTTTTGGTGAAGAATAACTCATTCTCCAGTGCAAGGAGTTTTGCTTCTATATCAAGTGTAGAGTGTTTACTATATTACACTTCGTTGTGTATATATGTGATTGCCTTAATGGCTGCCATTTCATGCCTGATGAAAATACAGATTTCATGTTGAGTTACAATAGGACTTAGCCTCCTCTTTTTAAGGAGGTGAAGAAATGGTAATCTTCTAACTATCAATTGTTATAATGCCATGCACTCTAGGGACCACCTCAGGAATGGTTCACACTTAGTTCCACTAGAGAAAGGTCAGACAGGCTACCAGGCTGAATCACTGATCTGGTTACCCAAAATGTGGCTGTGGCCAACAGAAAAAAATAATCAGTGATGGAAAAGGATTTTTCAGATGCAGAGTAGGTGGCATAAAAACAGTTACCTCATACTATACTAAAATTGACATGCATTAAATAAACCTAATGAGGTTTTCCAGAGAGAGAGAGGGAGAGAGAGAGGGGGAGATGGACCTATGTGTGTTCATTTCCTGTTTCCAACAGGAAGCCAGATCATCATTTAAAGTTAAATGAAAATCATCCAGTATTACTGTGAGGTTCTGAAGAATTTCTGCCAATATGTTTTTCAATACACACAGGGTCTCCTGTGAAGGTGAGAAGGAGAAACTCAATACACACAGGGTCTCCTGTGAAGATGGGGAGGATAATTTCAATACACACAGGAGCTGGTGTGAAGATGTGGAGGAGCATACATTTTAACAGTGTCCATAGATGGCCCTTAACTCTACAAATCTCCTAGATGTTTCGCACCCAAGGCAGGTTTGAAGAATTGGTCCAATTTTGTGCTTGTAAAATTTTTCATAATGGATGTAAAAAAAGGAATTCATGATAAGTCACAACATTTTTTAAATGTATCAGAGTAGAGAAGATTGGGAGGTATAGCCATGGCATAGGTATGAAGGATCTTTACTTCACAGTGCAGGCCACACGAGCTACAAAGAACCCCAGTCTGCAGATGGAACTTGATAGGTGAATGCACTCTGTTCTCAATAACTTAAATAAGCATGGATAAAGTATATAGCAATGATGGAACAATCAGAGGAGGAAGACATTAACTCAATCCCACCAGCAAGTGCAATAGGAGATGTGTTGCCTCGACCAGGATGTTTATAGAGAAGGGGTGACAACATGGGAATTGGTCATACTGAGGGGCAAGAACAGTAACCCCAGTAAGGAAGGCAAAGGGTGGGTAGTAGCCATATTGGGTTTAGGGTAATGGGCAGCAAGGTATTGAGTCAAAATATCGAGTTGCAAATGTCAACTTACACTAATATCATGTTTTAAATATCGTGACCACAGAAATATCGACAGCAAGAATATTGAAGGTAAGAAATATCAATTTGAAAAATATAGAAGTCATTAATATCATTTGCAAAAATATACCTGTTTAAAAAATATTTTATTTTTATTTTTTATTAGTTTTATGTATTTTAGTATATATTTAAATGTATGTGATGTATTATTTTTGTACAAGTATTTGTTATGTTTTTTATTATATGTGTTAATGTTGTAGTAGTTATTAATTTTATATTAATTAAATTTAGCATTTTTAAGTTCCATAGCAGGTTGTGGGTTTATAGGGGAACCGGGTGAGAAGTAATTTAATTATAATAACTTAATGAATATTTTGTATTTATTCATATTTATTTAATTGAGATTTTATAATGTTAATTGTGTTTTAAAATTTTGATAGTTATTTGTAGGTGCATGTTGTGGGGTTTATAGGGGTAAAGGGTGGGAAGTATTAATTAATTGACAATTAAATATGAAAATTGTGTAATTAATTTTAATTGTGGGTTGTGTGGATTTTAGGGGTAGAGGTTGGGAAGTAATTTATTTTTAATTCATTTATAATCATTTGATAATTAATCCTAATTATTTATTTGATCATTAATTAGAATAATTGTTTAATTTTTTTGTGTTTAGATTTTGGGCTTTTAGGGATGAAGGGAAGTGAGTAAATTAATTGTACTTTCTTTAATATAATAAATGTTATCCCTCCGCTATCCAACACTTTCCCTACTGTTGCACTCACTGAAATAGGAATAGTAATTTTTACCCCTTCGCTCTCCAACACTTTCCCTACTGTTACACTCATTGGGGTAGGATTGGACATTTTTACCCCTTTGCTATCCCAACATTTCCCTGCTTTTGCACTGACAGGAGTGGGAGAAGCAAGGTTAAAGATTTTTAAATAGTTTAAGGTTTTAATCTTATAATCAAATGTTTTTCAAATAGATTTTATATTTTTGATCTATGTATATACAAATATATATATGGTAAATTTGTATATAATGTTTAAATTATAAAATACATTAAAAATATTTGTTTATTAATTGTTTTAAAGTAAATACATATATATATATTAGTTATCATATATGTGTTTTCAACTTTTTTAAATTAACTTTATTTGTTAAAATGTATATTGCATCTAATTATTTTTTTAATCAGTTTTATTCTTTAATATATTTGGCTCCAAAACAACTATTTGCAATTTAATGGGGGAAAAACTGAGATCCTGTGCTGCTCAGTGGGGAAGGTTCCATATCCATTACCAACTGGGTTTTCGCCACTAATGCTGACAGCCCCCCTGATCCTGGCAAAGGTAGTCTGTAACCTAGGAATCCGTTTTGATTGCAAATTGAGCCTGCAGTCCCAAGTAAATCAGACAGTTGGGAACTGTTTTGCTCTGATGAGAGTACTTTGCAGGATTCTCCCAATGCTTCTAAACAGACCAGGCCGCTGATAAAAAGGGGTATTATTCTCAGCCGACTGGATTATTGTAACGCTCTGCTACTGGAATCCCCTAAATATTTTATGAGGAAACTCCAGAGAATTCAGTCTATGGCAGCCAAACTGGCCAGTGTTCATCATCTCAGGCCCTGGCTGAGCTCCATTGGCTCCCAGTAGCGCAGAGGGTGCAATTTAAATCAATATGTTTCGTTTTCAAAGCTCTGCATGGCATTGGGCCCAGGCCTTTGCAGAGCAGATTTGAATGGTATGCCCCCCTGCGCAATCTTCGTTCTTCCTCAGCCAAATTGGCGAGAGTACCTAAGTTCAGAAGGGTCTGGTCTGGCAGGAGAGCCTTCAGCATCGCAGCAGCCTTGATGTGGAACAAACGCCCAGCTGAACTCAGATAGATAGAAAACCTGTTGCTATTAAGAAAGAGGCTAAAGACCTGGCTTTTTCCTAGGGTGTAGTTTGGGCTTCTCTTCTTCGGCAGCCGTTATCACACTTTAAGAAAACTGATCCCATGTGCTCAAGCGCCAGGATACCCGTAGGGTCACAGTGCACTCTATAAATTCCCGATTCAATACGATTCAATTTATTATTTGTATATATAAATCTCAATTAAAATCAAGAGAGGAACTCCTTACATATAAAGCTAAGAAAATACAGGGAGTTGAAAAGGATAAGGCTGAACCGGTCCAACTGATCTTGACATATTCCAAACAAGAGAAGGAATTGAGGAGCATAATAGGGCGTAATTGGCACTTTATCCAGGATGATCCTGTGATTATTATTATTACTATTATTATATTTAAGTTTATAGAGCGCACAGCTACCCGGAGGTTTCCCGGCACTAGGAACCGGAAGAGGGGAGTGTACCAGCAGAATAGTGACTCAGGATAAGGGATGCCTATTGGTTAAATAACCATATTTTCACATCCCTGTGGAACTTAAGGTAACTAGGTTCAGTGTGCAGGGAAAGAGGAAGAGAATTCCATAGGGAGGGGGCCCAAAAAGCAAAAGAGCGGCCACCCATTCTGGCTCTCTTGATCCTAGGGACCTGAAACCTGTGCTGGTTGGACGAGCGGAGGGTGCGAGAGGGGCAGTATTGATGAACTAAGGTTCTAAGATAATGTGGGGCCCTACCTGCGTTGATTCTATGCATGAAGCAGAGGGCCTTGAACTTAGTACGACTTTCAATACGGAGCCAATGAAGGCTTCGAAGAGAAGTGGATGTGGAGGACTTGTTAGGTAATTTGCAGAGTAGACGGACCGCCATGTTCTGCACAGTCTGTAGTTTCCGAGTCACCTCCTTGCAAGCCCCCAGGAAAAGAACGTTGCCATAGTCCAGTCTGGATGTAATTAAAGCCTGGACCCGGTTTTCTGTGTTTCCTGAGGTAGCATCCAGATGATCTTTCTAAGCCACTTAATGATAGTGATACAAGTGGAGGAGATTTTGACCACATGTTGCTTCATGGACAACTGGTCGTCCAAGACGACGCCAAGGTTGCGTGCTGTTTTGGAGGGGACAGGGAGGGTACCCATGTGTAGCGGCCAGTGATGGGGCCCCCATAAGGTGGTATTGTGGCCAAACAGAAGGAGTTCTGCTTTTCCACCATTCAGTTTTAGTTTATTGACATGCATCCAGGTGGCAATGTTGTTAAGTCCTGCGCAAACGGATGATGGAGTGGAGTAATGGCCCATGGAAAGTGAGTAGATGATCTGAGTGTCATCAGCATATGAGTAAATGGTGAGCGCAGCTTGCTCAGCGATGGTGGCTAGCAGTCTAACATATAAATTAAAAAGTAGGGGGCTCAGGATGGAGCCCTGGGGTATGCCGTAAGCAGATTTATGGATTTTGGAGGAAGATGAAGAGGAAAAAACTTGGAAGGTACGATCAGAGAGGAAGCTGACGAGCCACTTGAGGGCTGAGCCAGTGATGCCGGATGACTTAAGAGCGTCAAGAAGGATGGGATGGGAAACCGTATCGAATGCGGCACTTAAATCAAGCAATATAAGTGCCACGGTTTCCCCATTGTCCACCCGGCAACGAATGGTCTCAGAAACCACCAGTAGTGTCGATTCTGTCGAAAAACCTGACCTAAAGCCCGAATGGGATTGATGTAAAATATTCCTAGATTCAACATGTTTGGTCAGTTGAGTATTGATGTGTTTTTCCAGAATCTTAGAGCTAAGTGACCTAATGCCCTCTAACCCAGCGATAGCTTTTCGTAGATCAATGAGCATGGGTAATATGTTGGCAAGAAACAGTCAGGAGAGTTTTAAGAAAGATACCTGGCTATTCTCTAGAACGGTTTTTTATAAATGTTTAACTTGTAGGGCTTGCCAGTTTGGTACCAAAACCTATAGAACAGCATTCTCCGGGGCAAATAGAGAAATTAAACAACATCTAACATGCAAAACAGAATATTGCGTGTATGTCCTGGAGTACGAGTGTCATTTAAGGTATATAGGTAGTACCAATCTAGCCGTACACAAACACATTTTACAACATTTGAGGGCTATTATTAATAAAGATCAAAACTATCCTGATGTCAGACATATTCAGGCTGTGCATGACAGCAACTCCCAATATCTCCGATATTATGTGATAAAGTCCACACAGTTGACAATGAGAGGAGGGGATAGAGAAGCTAGGCTTAGGAGAACGGAAACAAGTTATATATTAGAGTTCGACTCCAAGTGGCCGGGGGGATTGAATGCAACAGAGGATTTTCATACATTCCTGTGATGAATTTTTGGAATGTATTTTATAGCCCGTGTACTGCCCTTTTTCCAACATCTCCGTTTTTGTACATCTACTATGTTTTAAGCAAAATTATTGTCATGTACAGATCAGCTGAACCGTAGAAACCTAAATGATAGGCTGCTATTAGTGAAAATGTGAATGAGCATAATGTGAACCTTCTGTATTGAGATGCCTCGTATACATTGTTTTTTATGATTGGTTTTAAGAAATGTGGGTAGGTTTTATTTATGTGTCTTTTTATCAATTGTTTTAAACGTGTCAAGGGGTGTTGCTTATTTATATAAAGGGTTTTTTTAAATGTTCAGCAACTTTACACATTCAGCCACTGAATCATGTTTGTCCATCGATATAAATGAGTGATACTTATGAATTGTTTCTTCCATTGAATCTTTATGGATTATTCTATTATTTGCACCTTGTTGGCACTTGTGGAGAAGCGTGGCTCAATGGTTAGAGCGGCAGACCCTGATGCAGAGTTCTGGCCCGGGTCCAGGGTTCAATTCCCACCTCGGCGGCTCTTGGACTCAATTTCCCCGGACCTGATAATTCTCGCCTCAGTGCCTAGTCTAATCATGGGTCCCACTCTGTGACTCTGAGCAATAGCTTGCTTAATCTCCACAATGGCCCCAGCAGTGCTTGGATGCCTGGCTTCACTTTGGAGGTGCCCAGGAGTGGACATTTCACAGGAAAGCCAGGATGGGTTCCACAGCGGTATGAATACAACGCTACGAGACCTCTGGGTAGAAGTGCGCTATATAAATACAAACATATTTACATTTACATTTTATTTACCAGTCACTTTATTCTATAGTACTTAGGCATATGTCACTTTTACTCATAGTATTGTAGCACCATAGCACTTTAATTCATTAAATGAATTTTGTATTGAATGATACTTTATCAGTTTGAGTGTTTTAGGCCCATGGGAGGGGGGCTTATGAGTTTTTCCACTATATCCTTCTATTATGCAACTATTAGTCTGTTGGAAACTCACAAGAATTATCTTATATTTTAGTGGTGCAATGCATTTAAGACTATGAAATGATTATTGCTGGGGAAAAGATCAGCAAGTGACTGTAAATGTTTTTAGTTTTTATTTTGTTTATGATTTTACATATATGTTAAAGTTCATTTCACATTTAGGTGAGCACGAAACTAAGTAAGGATTTATACAATGCACCTTATGAGTTTGACATTCAAGAAAAAATATTTGAAAGCATTCATGCAGAAAGTTTTTGTCTTTAATAGATTTTACCTGTTGAAAGGAATTTTCAATCACGGTGAATTATTTATTGTGTACGCATTTAAGCTGTTATTTCACAAAATAATGAAGGCGGGTGGAGAAAAGAAAGAAAAGTATTTTCTCTATGTCGACTGAAAGTAAGATGCATTGGCACTTTAAATATTGGGGTTAGTCATTATGCATGGTCAGGTGATCAAGGCCGCTTGGACGGCCTGAAACGCGTCTTGACTTGAAGTGAGAAATAAAAAATAATGCTGAAGCAAAAAGTTGGTCTGCGCCCGTGATTCCGTGCTCAGGTGGTGTTTGTTGCGAGTTACTGCTGATATATATATATATATATATATATGTGATTAACAACTCCTCCTCAGCACGCTCTGCGCTCGCAGACACCGCCTCCACGCCAGCATGAAATGAGGTAAACGGACCAGCAAAGTCAGCAACAGATGGTATTTATTCCATAAACAGAACCAGCGACGCGTTTCGAGCTGCAAAGCCCTTGATCACGCTGCAACATGTTACAGGTAATAATGCTTTTTTATATGCCTATAGTGATAATATCACCGCCCCCTAGTGGTGATCACCGGTGAGCAACAAATAGTGAAAACATACTGCCGCCGCTAGTCTTTCTTTGCTTCTAGGCATACATAGTACATAAAGGCAATGCAATTCCTGGTTAAATCCAATACTCTTCAACAAATCACATTTAAAAGAAAGATTGTCAAGCAACCACAATTATGTTATGATATACTTTTTGTGCAAAACAATGCATTATAGCAGCGGAAGTGTAAAGTGCAAATAAGTGTATAAAAAAGTGCATCAAATTCGAAATATTCACAGGAGGTGCTAAATGCGAGGAGAAGCCACGTTACCATACAACTTAAGATACCTAATTTTACTTGTTGTAGATCTATTTCAATTCCATAGATTCAAAGATCCAAGCTGTGTTTACTAACAGGTTCTTTAAAAAGTTATTAATGGTAAAAGTGAAATATCAAAGTTATTAAAAACGAAAATATGTAAAAATATTTCCATATTTCATATATATACATACACATGTACAGTTTCTTATCAAGAAAACCCAACTAACTCTAAATAAGCCTATTATACAAAAATAATAATAATAACCCCAATACCAAAACAAAACCTACGAATCAATATACAAATATTTACAAGCATATACATTTCAATTCTTCCTAGTAAACACAGACTAGATTCTCTAATGTCAGAATGAATCTAATATAAGGCAAGTTATTAGTCTGGAAGGAAGTGTATGATACAATACAGCCCTAAAGAGATCTGAACAATTTGGACAATTTGAAAATCATGTGGCACATAAACATTACACTAAGACTTGATGATGTGGCATCACGAATCGAAATACAGTAAATTGTGCCCTCTAATAGGGAACCTAACTAGAGGGCCGGAGTCCACATATAAAACAGGCCACTGTGAGTACAAGCTCACTGGCTTAATTACGAAATTGCCACCATCGTTCTAGATGTTTATAAATAATGGTGCATTTCTTCAATATTGTTGAGCCCATTAGGCCAACGACTATCCAGCTCAAGGATAAATCGAGACTCAAGTTGTCTTAGTTGTAATTCTTGATCTCCCCCTCTTTTCAAAACTGGTACAGCTCCGATAACAAAATAGCTAAGGTGTTTTAGATCCTTATTATGTACCCGCTTAAAGTGCCGGGCAACCGGATATGCTGGGTCGCTGTGAAGTATAGCCCGCAGATGCTGCAGTATCCGGACATGCACCTGGAGCTTAGTGCTGCCAACATATCTAAGCCCACAGGTGCATGCCAAGACATATACAGCGTGATCTGTCCTGCAGGTATAGTGACCGGTAATAGGTTTAGGAACAGTACTAAAAGGGGTAGAGTAGTGTGTAGTAGTAGTGCCAAATTTGCAAGCCCGACAGCTTGTACATCTATAGAACCCTCTAGTTGGACGTAACCAAGGTTTTTTCACTTTTAACTCAGGAGCTGTTTTATCCAAAGAGTTACCCATGGTTTTGGCACGTCTAAAAGTTACTGTGGGGGTAGATGGTAATCTAGTGTTCAGTATTGGGTCACTCAACACTATTGGCCAATTCTTCTTTAATATGGCTCTAATTTTTCTGTCCTCCCTACTGTATGTAGTGATTAGACGTGGACATTCCAGCTGGGGTTCAATAATATTGGAATCTACAGTATTAGGCGTAGATGTTGGGAAGAGACTTTCCCTTGATCTAGACAAGGATTTGTTTAGGGCCGCTTTTAAGACAGTGTCTGAATAGCCCCGAGCTCGTAGTCTCATCATGAGATCTTCTACACAGTTGTTGTAATCTTCTGGGGAGCTACATATTCTTTTAAGTCTCAAAATCTCGCCGTACGGGATTCCAGAAATGGTGTGTCTCGGGTGCATGCTTGTAGCGTGCAAAGTAGCATTGCCGGCTGTCAGTTTTCTGTGTAGTGTAGTCTGTAGTGTATTATCAACAACATACACTTCAACATCCAGAAACTGCATTCTGGTCTTGTCAATATGTGCTGTGAAGTTCAAGTTGAGTGGATTGTTGTTAATTTCCTCAATAAACTGGAGCGCTTCCTCTTTACTACCTCTCCAAGCAATAAAGATATCATCAATGTATCTTAGTAGGCACATAACATGTCTATCAACCCAAGCTTTATGGCGAACACTGAGGACCTGCTCCTCCCACCAGCCGACGTGCAAGCACGCATAGCTAGGAGAGAAGCAGGCCCCCATCGCCACTCCCCTCAGTTGTTTATATATTTCTTTGCCAAAAGAGAAAAAATTATTATAGAGACACCATTCTATAAGGCTTAAGATGACTTTGTTGTGCTCATAATACATGATTGGCCTGCTAGAGAGGTAATGTTGTATGGCGGAGAGTCCTTGCAGATGATCAATACTAGTGTACAATGACTCTACGTCTAAAGAGATAAGCCACATATCACTGTCCCACTTGATAGTAGAAATTTTTGTAATGAAGTCACTAGTATCTCGGATGAAGCTGGGGAGGTGTTTCACAAAATCCTGAAGGAAAAAGTCAATATATTCACCCACCTTCTCACCCACACTGCCGATGGCCGATACAATGGGCCTACCGGGTATAGGTTGGACACCTTTGTGAACTTTCGGGATGAGATAAAGAGAGGGCAAGATAGGAAAATTAATGTACAAGAATTTATGTTCTTCAGATGAAATCAAGCTCTCTCTTTTCCATTGGCTTAACATCTTGTGGAGTCTAGTGATAGCATTTTCATATTCTTTTTGTGATGATATAGTATAACAAAGAGGGTCATCAAGTTGGCGCTTTGCCTCTCGAATGTAGTCTAGTTTAGGCCAGATCACCAGATTACCCCCCTTGTCGGATTTCTTTATCACAATATCAGGGTTTTCTTCCAGTTTCTTTATCAATTTGTTGTAAGCACGCTTTGTATGTATCTCTTTTTTTCGATGTTTATTGTTCACTTGTATGTACAATTGTTTGATGTCGTTGGTAACACAATCATTAAAAGTGTCTATCGCATCCTTAGGCATCAAAGGGATGAATTTAGATTTACTGGCAAAAGGACTCAGACCAGCACCCTTTTGGGGTATGGGTACTCGCATTAGACGACTTTGTGTAGCCTCATCACAATCAGATTCCAAGTCGCTACTAGAGTCCATTAATTCATTTGCATCCAAAAAGGTGTGGGTGTCTGATGCACATAATTCCTGTAGTTCATTAGGCTCAGTTTCCTCATTAAGATCGCTGGTTTTGTGAAGATCTTTAGCATTTTTCAAGGCAAAATGTTTTTTTAATTTTAATTTCCTTATGAAACGGAAAAGATCCACTCGAGTCATGGCATAGTTTAGGCTCTGTATAGGGGAGTAGTTTAGACCAAGTGAGAGCAATTGCTCCTCTGCTTTATTGAGTGTTACGTTGGATAAGTTTATGATTGTATTTTCACCTACCGACGTTTCACCCAATTGTTTTTCTTTTTCTTTTGCTGTTGTGGTTGTTGTTGCTGCGCCCCTGCGCTGTTTGGATCTGCGCCGGCGTGCTTTCCTGCGTTGGTTCCTCCTTTGCCTGCTTGTGGATTGGGTTGCCATGACCTCAAAGTTTGCAATCTCTCCTCTACCACAAAGTCCATTTCTTGCTGGAGATTGAAAGTTTCCAGTCCCATTGAGTTTAAATCTGAGCTAGTAGAGCCAGATGATAAGGAATCAATACTAGATAAACTGGTTATAGAAGAGGTCTCATAATTTTGTTCTGCTCCCTCATTGGTGGAAACACCTGGTACAGTGGTGTTGGCATTTGTGGTTGCATTAGTATTGCTGGTGTTGCCAATGTTGCCTCCCATGGCATTTTTCCTCTTAGTATAAGCTTGCCTTTTCGCTGTGTTGTATTTTCTGGAAAATGTAAAAATTCTCCCATAGCGATAATCATCGGCATCACGAGTAAATTTAGTTGCTTTTCTGATTTTGATTTTTTCTTCATGCTTACGTAGCTGTTCATTCATATTATCGTTTAGCTGTTTAATTTCTGCTGTATCTGGGCAAGCATCTATTTCAGTTTCCACAGATTTGATTTTAATCAGCAACTTGGCTCTATCAGTTACGGCATATTTAATTAAAATGCAAACCAAGTTCATAGATGCCGCTAGGTTGCTTTCCCCCCACTCCTGTAGCATCGCTGGGTCTGGGTCATCAAAGCAAGGTGCCAGTATGAGGCGTAATCCACGGGGGACCCGACCAACTTGTTCATACTTACTGAGGGATTTATGTTCCCACCATTTTGTGCATTCGGCTTTGCGCAGTTTTGTTAGCTCTTTAAACAAATATTTCAAATCCCTTGTTTGTGTCACATTGCAGTTATCTTGCGTTGGGGCTTTTGTTTGGTTAGAAGGATTATCTGTTCGTTCAAACAAAGTGAGAGCGGCTTCCTCCCGCAGTTTGTCAATTTCCTCCTCGTTCATGTTGTAAACGTGTTCTGTTTTTAAGTATTGGTCAAAGCTAGCAGGCAAACGTAATTCTTCCGCCCGCTATTGTTAAAGCTGCTTGAAAACTTCACCACCGGGTAATATTGCTTTTGAGAAAGACTCACCGCACGTAGATGGCGGGAACCGCTCCGTGTCCCGCGTCCTCCGACGCGATTCAAAGGGCTGCTCCAACCACCAGTCACAGTTACGGCGAGCTCTCAGTTCACCCGGGGACAGCCGCCTGAATTCCCACACGAGACTCGGCAAAAGTTGATTTGAAGGTGGCTGTCAGCTTACGATGAAGGGGTCCGTAACGGAAGCAAATCCCCTTCCGTTCAATATGTGATTAACAACTCCTCCTCAGCACGCTCTGCGCTTGCAGACACCGCCTCCACGCCAGCATGAAATGAGGTAAACGGACCAGCAAAGTCAGCAACAGATGGTATTTATTCCATAAACAGAACCAGCGACGCGTTTCGAGCTGCAAAGCCCTTGATCACGCTGCAACATGTTACAGGTAATAATGCTTTTTTATATGCCTATAGTGATAATATCACCGCCCCCTAGTGGTGATCACCGGTGAGCAACAAATAGTGAAAACATACTGCCGCCGCTAGTCTTTCTTTGCTTCTAGGCATACATAGTACATAAAGGCAATGCATATATAAAATATATTTTGCACTACTAAATTTATGACATCAATATTTTTTTCAGATATTTTTGTACTTACCATCATAAGTATAGGTTGTAGATATTCTTGACATCGATATTTTGGTAACAATATTTTTGTATGGGACTATTTTGGGTGTCAATATTTCGTCAGTGTACCGGCCAACAATACAGTCACACGTTTGGAAGCAGTGTGGACACGGACACATCGAAGATGTATGTCAAGGATTGTGTCATCCTTCCCACATAACAAAACAAGCTGCTGGATGGAAAATTAGTTGAGCAGGAAGGAAAGTAAGATCTTTATCAAAAGATTGCCTTTGCATTATATCTGCATTAGTGATACAGTTTAAAATGTATTCTCAGAAAGTAAGCTTTATAGAGTTTAGTTTGGTTTTAACGATGTCTTCAGCAAATGCTCATGATGATTACATTGTAATTAGAGTACTTTTGATGTTCGCATTGGGTACAGCTGACCCCTCTCATTTTATTAGACTGTGCCAATGGACTATACTTAGGGGTTCCAGTCTTGACTTTCTTTTCTGTGTGCTGGAGAGCAATAAGGAAACCACTGCCAGACAGCTGTTTCACCTAATGATCACACCATCCCACTCATGGCACTCTTCTCTGGCTGCTTATGACAAAAGCAAAAACAAATTCTTTCAAGGAATGCAGCATCACCATTTCACCTATTTAAGGCACTGGGCATGTCTTTCAACACTAAATCTGCACCTGCAATCAAGAAGGACTATTACACCCAGATTGTAATCGAATCTGACAGTCCCTAGATTCAAACCTTCCCACACTAGATGATATATAGTTTGTGTACAGGTGGACAAGTTGGCCACAGAAGTATGAACCCCACAGGATACATAGTCATAAAAAGCTCAGGTGCTTGGAAGCCTGTCCTGAGGAGCTAGGGATGTTTGGACTGGCCAGAAGAAACTTTCCCAGCATATGGTGAAAAGTGTGCCAGACATTTTTTCCACCTCCAGAAGACCAGAACATGGCTCTTAAGCCTGCCCTAATTGGGCAAGAAAACCTGGTTTGTCGCACTCAAATTTGTTTACCGAACTCAAAACAGTTTGGAGAAGGGTCAGATGAAAAATGTATCTGACTGTCAAAGCTCTGTGGGCAGCCATGAAATTAAGCTTTGTACCACTTGGAGATTTTGATACAAAAATGAATTACTTCAGTGGGAGCTCAATGACAATCTATTCAACATCGAGAGACCCTCACTGGTCACTCTTGGACATGATGCTGTGGGAAGATTTTGGTTTTCAATCAATTTCTAACTGCAAAGTTACACACTTTGACCAGGTTTGACCCATTTGATGTATCCAATCTCGCCTTTATTGTGATCAACCGGAAGTCATGCTTATGCCTGTTGTTTTTTCAATGCCACTTTACATTTTCAAGATGCTTTTTGATTTAAATTTTAGAAAACTCATGCATCTGGATCTCCTTAACCTATTTTTAATGATCTTGATGTCTTTCTACACATGAAGGGGCATTTTAACAAGGAAATTTTGGAGCGCAAAGCTGCCACAAATTTTGCAGAGCCACCCACTGCCATTTCCAAAAAGCAGGGATGTGCTATTTTTACTATATGACATACTCCTGTGATTTCTCTATTGCACCCTTGCCCCATAGTGCAAGATTACTTGTGATCCAGTGATCAGGGAACAATAATTATTCAATAACATAGGCCCATTTACACTACCCAACAAATCACTTTGTGCTGGGGTTCAGTGTGATGAAGGTTTAGACCTAACTTATCAATGTGGCTTACGAGACCTGCATTTCTCTTCATATAATTGTGACGACGGACCTAAAGTTGAAGAGTTGATGGTAATACTTATTTACTCATCTATACTACTAAATAATAACGGACTCAGTATATAATTTTATGTATATTTATCGAAGATAATGTAAATTGTAATGCTCATCAAGTACAGTTACACAAATGCAAACCATAAACTGTCACAAAGAGAAATCATAAGCAATGTATAAACTCATATCAATTAACATATGCAGTGAAGGAGTGGTAAAATGGGTGTGTTTATTGGAGTATAAAAGTATACCCCCTCAATTCCTAACTTCTTCCGTACTGCTCTCCATACCTTATAGGCAGCTATTACTACTATTAAAACGAGTTATCCTATAATAGTTATAGTCCAACTTTCCAAACAAGCAGTTCCTTATTTCTTCCCCCAATAACATCTGATATATAGAAGGGTATTCTGCCGGTTAGCAATATCCTCTACAGTAAACATTATCCTGCTGTTTTGCAAAAATGCATTCACAATAATAGAGTGAAAAATCTGGAACAGCCCACCCACCTTTCTCTCGGGGTAGTGACATAAAGTGCATTGCTCTCCGTGGTTTCCCTTGGGCCCATAAAAATCTTGTACAACATGACTGTATTTGTTGTAAGCATCCCCTGGATAGTTCTAACAGCACGGACCTAAACAAATATAAGACTCTAGGTAACATTACCATTTTTAATACATTACACTGCCCCACCATTGTGAGGTGCAAGCATTCCATTCTGTCTAGTTGGCTCTTTTCACTTATGAGAATAGAATTCCAGTTGATTTTACCAGTTAATTTAAACATGCCCTAATTTTACTAGTCAAATAATTAACTTTATTAGTCACTCTAGGGTCTTGGACACAGGTCTGGTTGGTGCATAATATTTGTGTCTTGGATGCATTAAGTTTGTACCCGGAAACAGCTCCGAACCTATGTGCCATTCGTTCAATCTCGGGAATTGCTACTGCCGGGTCCATTGTTACGACCGCCATGTCGTCTGCATATGCTAGCACTTGAAATTGTTCCAATACACAGCCTACAGATTTATTTCTTGGGCTTCTTTATAACATGATCAAAAAAGGATTTATATATAATGCGAATAAAAGTGTAGAGAGCACGGGCAACCCTGCCTTGTGCCTATCGTTATAAACACTGGTTCTGATTCTAAACCATTGATGCAGATTAGCACTTTAGGGGTTTTATAAATGGCTTGAATTGCTTGAATAAATCCAGGGCCAAACCCCATGATCGTAGTGTCCCCCATAGAACGCTCCATGATATGCAGTCAAATGCCTTCTCGGCATCTAATAAAACCAGACCTAGGGTATTGCCCTGTACATTAGCTTTATCCAACAGTGCTACCACCATATTGATGTGATTTACAGTACCCCTGTTGGGTTTAAACCCATGTTGTCTCAGTGATACAAGTGGGATAATAACATTTGCTAAGTGAGAAGCTAAGGTTTTTGTGTAGATTTTCCCGTCTGCATTTACTATTGAGATAGGTCGATACGACCATGAGAGCTCTGCTCATTTATCCTTTTTTTTAAAAACAATAATATTTGCTTCCTCCAATGATGGAGGAACTATCCTGTGATGGGGCAAATAACCTGTGCTTATTGTAGAGTAGTCAATAGTTCACATTTTAACTCCTGGAAGAATGTGCTGTAAGCCTCCAGTGGCAACTTGTCTGGGCCCGCCGCTATGCCACTATTCAGATTGGTTATTGCCTCTTCTAATTCTTCCATGGTATTGGGATTATCAAGAATATATGCCTCTGCCTGCTCAAACTTTTCACCGTCTAGTGTATGTCCTTGAAAAACTTCTCAACATCCTCCTCCCTGTGGTTATCTTTTGAGTATAATGTTTTAAAAAAAGGTATGAAATACTTCCAATATCTCCTGTGGGGTTTCCACCAATTTACCCTGTCTGTCCTTAATATTTTGGATTCTCTGTGAATCTTCTTTAAACCTAAGTCTTTGCGCCAGGCAACTTCTGGTAGCTTCGCCAAACTCATATATTTCTTCCTTAAAGAAGTTGTATTTAATAGCAATTTATTTGCTCCATTGAAAATTGATTCCGGCTTTGCATCGGGCCACATCTGATTGTAAAGGGGTAGTATCTCCACCGTTTGCTATCTTTCGCATCAGTTCTACTTCTGGGAGCCTGAGCCTCCAATATAGATGTTGAACTTCAACTCCAAGTTGTTTCTGTCTGTGAAGCCCATTGCTCAGAGCCTCTCCCCTAAACCCTGCCTTTAGGGGATCCCAGACATAAGCTTGTGAGTTCCAATTATGGTTGATTTCCAGAAATAGCAAAATCCAAACATTCATTTGATTTGTGAAATTAGATTTGTTTACAAGTTTTCGGTTGAACGAGAAGGATCGACGTGAAGTAAAGTTATTATTGCAGCTAATCGGGATATCTACCACTAATGGACCATGATCTGATGTGATTCTTGGGTAGACTTGTATTGTTACATCCGTTAATAATTCTGATGGCACAAAGAAGTAACCCCCCCCCTTTTGTACCGCTTTTGGCTGCCATAAGTGTGGCAGGGTATGCTCAGACGTGAGTCCCTTGCTCACTTTGCCATTGGATTCAAGCAAGCCGGGATGAAGACGGCTGGAATGCCAGAAACCGGTCCTCGGAAGCTTGTTTCCGGTCCAGGGAAGGCATGGCTTGGCAGTTCGGGCTGGACTGTTCCCATGAGGCACAGGGTCAGACTGATTTGCATATAGCCATGTCTGAACTGGGGTGGCAGAGTGGGCTAAAGAACAGGGATGGATTAAACCCAGATCTTTTGACTGGGCGTGAGTGTTTGATTGATTCAGATGCTCCGTCCATCACCACCCCCTTTTGTACCACAAACAAGTAATCTAGTTATACCAGTTTGTTGTGGGAGTGGGAATAAAAAGTGAAGCCCGGATCTTATTTCTGCAATGTAGACCTTGCATCTTTCAGGCCATAATCCTCCACCAAAGGCTGTGATGCCTTAAAAACGCTAGGCTGTCTACCTATATAGTATTTCCACCCCTCCTGAAGATCTTGGACATCTAAGTGAATGTTAAGATCACCACACAGGATCAATGGGGTAGGCCATGAAGCTAATTCCTGAATAAGACTCTCTAACACTGTGGCTTTGTCAAAGTTAGACCCATATATAGAGCACATAGTAAATATGAATTTTCCCCTGGCACATTCGATAACCACCCAGCAGCCCTGATTGTCAACCGATATTCTACCAGTGCTTTGTGTCCCATTCTTGGCTAAGATGGCTACTCCACGATTTGTGGTGGACTGTTGTGTGAAAGCTAATAATGTGTACCCCATCTCATTGAACACCCTCCGCTTGTCCCATGAAATGTGAGTCTCTTGGAGACATACCAAGTTGGGTAGCATCACGCGCAGCTCAGTAGCTACCCTTTACAGTTTTGCATTATTATTTAGCCCACATACATTAAATGAACATAAACACAAATTACCTTGAATCCTTTTATCCCCCATCAAAAATGGTTTTATCTCTCAAATGTATGGCCTTATCTCCTGATTTAATATACTTCCATATCCTCATCTTCAATTTGCAGTAGATTGCATTTTCTTTTATACCCCCTACCGCTCTCCCCCTTTACCTGACCCACCCCCTCCCTGCCTCTTTCCCTCCACTCATGAAGCAGTCAGTGAACTGACTCCATCCCACCCCCCACTCCTCCTGTATTAAGGCTTAAGGACCAATGGTCCCAGTGATGGAAAGCTAACCTCTCCCAGAAGTCCCCCCCTGTATATCTGACATACTAAGAACACATATGTACGAAAAAAGTTCCTAATAACCTAACGTAGTATTGACTTTATGCAATCAGCCTAAACATATATGTGTCAAATGTTTTCCTAATAGCCTAACATAGTATTGACTTTATACAACCAACCTGGACCACAAGTCTTTGGATCTCCAAGATATTGATAAGATCCATACAATTATGGTCCCCCGCAAAAAGGACAAGAAAAAGAGAAAGTGAAGAAAAAAAAAGAAAAAAGAGACAGCTCTCCGCGATAGGACACCAAAATTATTTTTCTCTTCACTACTCCTAAAAATCCTAAACAATGGATTGCAAGTGTTCCTTGGCTTTGATTTCCAGCATGAAGAACTGAGTCTGTTCTTTATACGTGACTTTCAGTGTGGCTGGATTAAGTAAAAAATCTTGAGCCCATTTACTCTGAAACGGAATGATGAGCTGTCTGAGTTGCCATCACTTCTCGACCATCTGATGGCAAAAATCCAGCCTTACAAAAACTACTGATCCTTTCCCCTTTTTATATTGGGCCGCGCCAGCTCATTCACTGCTTACCAGGCTAGGAAGTTCTTAACCGATATCAAGATCGCTCTAGGTCTAGTTGTATCCTGCCCAGGTCTTGCTCGCTGTGTGAATGGGAATCTATGGGCTCTCTGTATTTCTTGTTTCCAATCCCACCATGGTAGTTCCAGGAACGCTTCAGAGAACATATCTAACTCAAGTTTTCTTATGTCTTGGCCTTCCATGCCTTCTGCGACGCCCACAATTCTTCAATTATTGAGCCGAAGGCGATTTCAAGGTCTGAAAGTTTTCATAATGTATCCTCTTTTGACGCCTGCACTAATTCCATTATCGCTTTTTGAGCTGCCAGTTCGTCTTCGAGTTTAGATATCCATGTCTCTGCTTCCCTAAATCTCCCTGCAAACTCGGAGCAGGAATTTGTGATACACCTTACTGAGTCTTTCACTTTACGGCATGCCTCCTGGGTCCTTTGGCTCTCTATATGAGTTTCTTTCCTGTTGGTCATGATGGTCTCGTAAATCAAATTTAATGATATCTCCTCAAGTTTCCCTGTTACTGCTTCGGTCATTTCATTAACCTTGGTACCTTTGTTAACCTCTGTCCCTGTTAAGAAAGAATAGTCCCATACCAGGACTTCGTCCCCTTCATCCCTTTCATCCAGGTTGGCGTTATCAATACGGCCCACATTCTTTCAGACTGTTCAAGGGGTAGTTCTTATGTTGCTTGGTTCACTACTCGATGATACCCTCATATATCCCAGCTTGAGCTCTAAATCAAATTAATTTCCTGAAGAGTCTGAGGGGTCAAAGAAGGGGAAAAAAAATGACCATCATCAAATTCTTTAGTCAAAGCTTGCAGGGTATTTTCGCCGCCACCCCCGTCCAGTTCTTCATTTAATTCATCCATATTTTGTATGCTATCCTTCTGTGTGTCTTTGCACACAAAATTCCTCTTACCCTTGTTAAGTTAAGCAATTCCCTTTGTCTGCAGTATGGAGGTTTCAATAGCAATCAACTCCCCTGTGTCTCTGCTGATTAAGGTGTTTGAATTACA
The DNA here is from genome assembly GCF_964261635.1 of Lissotriton helveticus. Lineage (NCBI taxonomy): Eukaryota > Metazoa > Chordata > Amphibia > Caudata > Salamandridae > Lissotriton > Lissotriton helveticus. The sequence continues at coordinate 553,196,267 of NC_136065.1, read as the reverse complement.
TAAGGTGGCATCTACTGGTTTATTTAGCTGATCCTTGCATGGTTCATCATTGGGGTCCTCACCACAACCTTCCTCCTGTAGAGCATTTGGGGTGAAGCTCATCCCCTTGCATATCTCCCCTGTTGATCCCTCCACGTTACCAGAACTGTGTTGTTTTTTCCCTCTATTAGGTAAGAACAGAGCAGGTATACTGTGCTTACCACCACCGACAAAGGTCACATCTACCCTTTTCTCTCGTCCTTTCCCAGTGATCCCTCCAGCCTTCTCTATGGTGCCATTCTTTGTATTTCATTGCAACTGGCCAGCTTCACCGTAGGCGCTGTTTCAGTCGGAGTACGTGCTCTACCTCGGGCTGCCATCAGAGGTGTTGCAGCTGAGCCTCTGTATCCATTGGGTTTGCCTGCTCCGCCCTTGCTGCCGCAGCTGCCTCACGTTGCAAGCCGAGGCGGGGAGAGACCCCAGCTAAGGTCGAGAAATCGCTGTGTTGTAGCCCAAATGATCGCGGTCAGCAGCAGCATACCCTTGAAGACCTCCTGTAAGTCCTGTGTTTTCTCCCCAGGTAATCAAATGGCGGGTTCGCAGCATAGCTAGGTTACCGCAAGGGGGAGAGAGTATTCTGGGAGCGCTCAGCCTATCGGCTGACATGCGGCTGACATCTTGGCCCTGATAGGGTTGCTCATAAATGGAACGATAAAGGAGTTACATGTATAGGTAATCTATATAAGGACAGAGGTTCTGCTCTCCTTTCAGATAATAGCAGATAAATATAAACTCCTTAAAACTGAGTTTTTTAAATTACTCCAGATGAGGGACTTCTTGATGAAAAACGAAGGATAGTAGAGCCATACTTGTTAGTCAAGACCAATAGATGTAAGCCACTGATTGGTAGGATTTATAGCTGCTTATTAGATTCACAGAGAGATGATCTAGAGGCCCAAAATATAAGATGGAGGAATCGATTTAGAGATCAAGGTATACACATAGAACAATCAGTTAATATGACTGGGAAACTGTTACTATCAGCCAACCTAAGAACACTGCAATTTAAAATACTATATTTGATCTTTATCATACCCCTGCAAAGATGATGAAATGGGGGGGCTTAATGATGGGAACTGCTTTAGATGTGGGGCAGGTGTGGCTTATATAATACACATCTTTTATGCGTGTAGGAAGTTAACTCAACTTCTGGGCCATATAGAAAAGTTCCTCTCGGAAATCACTGGAGTAAAAATAAATATCACACCGTCCATTATGCTGATGGGCACAGGGGAAGATGGGACTGAGGGACATCTAGCTTTTGAATTTAGATATTTAATTTTTATAGCAGTAGCGGTGGCCCATCTTTGTATAGCCTCCTTGTAGCTGCAAAAGGAAATCCCAACCTTTAAAATCTGGAGAGCTATATTCTTTGTTAGTTTAAATATGGAACATAGCTTATATGCCGTCAAGGCGATACGGAAACAGAAACTAGGGGGCCGATTAGGATGGCGGTGAATCCGCATCCTCAGGACCGGCGGAAGCCACCGCCGGCCCGGAAGATGCGGATTCACCGCCGGGGTGACAGAAAACACCCACCGCCAGATTAGGATGTCGGTGGGATCAGCGGCGGATGGCAAGTCCGTCCGCCGCTGATCTGCGGTGTATGCTGGCAAATATGGTGGCGGTGTCTGCAAGACACCGCCAGCCATATTAGGATGCATGCGGAAACATGCTTTTCCACAGCGGCTTTTCCGCCGTGGAAAAGCATGTGGTCTTTTGTGTTTGGGGGCCTATTGCGGGCCCCCAGGGTGTCGGGGGGGTGGGGGTGCACATGGGGGGTACCTATGGTACCCCTCAGCATTTACATGCACAAAGCGGCAGGCACCACGCTGTGCCTGCCGCTTTGTGCATGTAAATGTAAAGCATGCATTTTTAACCTTGCGGCGGATGCTGCTTCAAGCAGCACCCGCCGCAAGGTTAAGGATACGGGATGTGACCGCCAGGGTGGCGGTCACATCCTAATTGCACCGGAGGGACCGCCGCTGCCCCTGCAGACGGTCCCTCCACCTCGGGGGTGGTGGACGGAGGCAGGTCCGTCCGCCATCCTAATAGGCCCCTAGGTTTGTAAATCTGGGGGCCTGTGATTAATCATATGAAGGAGTACTATATAATTATTTATTTATTGTCACCCTGTCTTGTTTTTTTTTTGGGCTCTATGCAGTTTTTATATTTAAGGAATTTATATAAACCTCTTTGGAAATAATATAGACTTTTATATGATGTATACCTCATCTGCAATATGAATTTGTATGTATTTAAAATTTTGGATTGCAAAAAAAAAAAGAAGGAATGGCTAGACCAGAGGTCTTCAAACTTTTCCAGGTTGAGCCCCCCAAGCTGAATTCCCCCAGATGTTGGCCCCCCCCCACCACCCGACAGAAACCTCGGGAATTCGACACACCACATGATCGACTGCCACGCGCACACCACGGGCCATATCCGGCAAACAATGCTGAACACAACAAGAGTGCCTAGCAAACTGCAGGCCTGTGAGTGGGTGTGGCGAAACGACAGAGGCGTACCACACAGCTCAAAACACAATCCTCCAAGACAAAATGTGCGCAAATTCTCCACACTAGGATTCCCTGCCTTACACAGGACACAGATCAACAACAACAACAACACCACCACCAACATGAATGTGACGGGTGTGCCAATGCCCAGCCACACCTAGACTCTCAATCTGTGGGTGGATCCCTGCCACTGCCATCCTCAGGCTGTGCTCCACATCCAGTCCTGAACCGTACCTAGTCTTCAACACCGCAAGTGCTGAGAACCCAATCTCACAAACTTCCCAACAAATAAACAAATACATTGTAGGATGTAAAGCACCATGCACAAGTGAACCAAAAAGAGGACCGCCGTGATGAACCCACTATAGGGAACACACCATGGGTGCTTCACCCAGCGGAACCCAAAACATGGAACCCGACCTTGCCCATGGGGGCCCCGCATTCAAGTAGCACCTGGACGTCTGCAAAATGTCACACGCATGATGCATAGATCCCACACATGAGCACACATAGAATACAGAACAGTAACACATAGGCAAGGGAGCAGCCAACAATTCAAATACCTTCCACTCGGAACCACAGCTCCCATGGCACCAAGAAAGCAAAGGAAGTCATCACAACCCTCCCCATCCATCATGTACACCTTGTCATCCACCAACTCCCCCACCATTCATTCCGTCCCTCCATCTGAGCCCCATCCACATCCAAACCCCTTCAACCACTTGCAAACCCATCCACCATCCATCATCTCACCCAGCCATCCCTCCATCCACCCCCTCACCCATCCATCCCTCATCCATCCATCCCTTCACCCAATCCATCCCCTCACCAATCCATCCACTCTTCCACCCATCCATCCACCCACTCATCCATCCAACCATTCACCCAAGCTATCCTCCCACTCATCCATCCACTTCTCCACTCATCCATCCACTTCTCCACTCATCCATCCACTCTTCCACCCATCCATCCACTCCTCCTCCCATCCATCCATTCACTCATCCATCCAACCACCCACCCTCTCACCCATCCAGCCATCCCCCCACCCACTCATCCATCCACCCAGTCACTCATCCGTCCACCCACTCAACCCCCCCACTCATCCATCCACCCATCCATCCCGCTCTCCACCCTCCCCCCCACTCATGCATGCACTCTCTGACCCATCCATCTCCATGCTCCTCTCCTCACCCATCCATGCACACACCTGCCCATCCACTCTGACAATCATTCATCCATGTCCTCACTCATCCATCCATCCATCCTCCCCCTCTCTCTCCATTCCCCCCTCACCCAGCCACCCATCCCTCCATCCACCCTTCACCCATCCACCCACTCACCCATCCACTCATCCACTCATGAATCCATCCATTGACCACTCATCCACCCCTTCACTCCTCCATCCATCCCCCGTCCATCCACCCTCCTCAATCACCCATCCATCCCCACATCCACCCCTTCACTCATCCATCCCTCCATTCATTCATTCACCCTTCACCCATCAATACATCAATACATCCGTCACCTCTCTTATCCATCCACCCACCGACTCGTCCACCATCCACCCCCCATCGATCCATCCACCATTTCACTGATCCATCCACCCCTCCACCCATCCATCTACCCTTCCAACCATACACACATCCATCCATTCCCATCCATCCCTCCACTCATGCATCCATCCTCTCTCCCACCATCCATTCACCCCTTCACTCACCATCCATCCCCTCACTCATCCATCCACCCTCCACCCATACATCCACCATGTCACCCACAATTCCACCATGTCACCCATTACCCCACCCATACATCCACCACTTCACCCTCACACATTTGATGATTCAAATTCGAATCTGCAGACCAACATCCCTGAACACCACTTCGGTGCCCACACAAAGATCCTCATGAGTTGAGGACCGCAGACCAGAGCCCACTGTCCCGATTCATGGCCCAAACCCGGATTGCAACCTCTCCCTCCCTTCCCAAAATAACTGAAGGACTCCCGCCCCCCCAACTCCCCCTCACTCCCACCCCCCTTGAAAGGCTGGGGCCCTGGACCAGAGCCCACCCCGTCCGTGCCTCAAAACCTCTGCTAAACCTTCTCTCCCTTCTGGGAAGAGCTAACTCTCCCAGGAGGGGGTTATCTCACGGACTTGACAGATTCAGCTGCAGTGGGAGGCAAGGGGTCTCCTCTGCTAAGACTGAAAGCGTGTCTGTTTGTTTGCTTTCGTTTTTAGCAGAGGAGACCCCTGCCTCGCACCGCAGCTGAAGCTGTCGACTCCGTGAATTGGCCCCCTCCTGGGAGAATCACCCAGACAAAGAAACGGGCACAAAGCGAAGATCGGAGTGGAGCCCGCGCCCCCCCTGGGATGGTGCCGCGCCCCCCCAGGGGGGCGTGCCCCACAGATTGAAGAACCCTGGGCTAGACGAAGAGAGAAAAGTTTCAGAGACAAAATAAATGTGCAAATCATTGTGGAAATTTAGAAGTTTATTTATACTAATCCAAGTAAGGAGTCAGGGAAAACTAAGCTCAGGCCCAAGGGCAGTAGGCCACTAGAGAAGAAATGCACAGCAAAGATTAAGTCAGGAAACAGGAAACAGATAGGCCTCTTATGGAAACAGCAAAACGACGATGGCTCGATCTCCCTAACATTAGCTGAAAAAACCCAACCACAACCCAATGCACCTCAATTATACCCTAAAACCTAAAAGTCCAAACCACATTTGTTTTGGGCTCTATGCAGTTTTTATATTTAAGGAATTTATATTAACCTCTTTGGAAATAATATAGACTTTTATATGATGTATACCTCATCTGCAATATGAATTTGTATGTATTTAAAATTTTGGATTGCAAAAAAAAAAAAGAAGAATGGCTGGATGAAGAGAGAAAAGTTTCAGAGACAAAATAAATGTGCAAATGACTTTGGAAATTTTGAAGTTTATTTATACTAATCCAAGTAAGGAGTCAGGGAAAACTAAGCTCAGGCCCAAGAGTAGTAGGCCATTTGAGAAGAAACGCATAGCAAAGATTAAGTCAGGAAACAGGAAACAGATAGGCCTCTTATGGAAACAGCAAAACGACGATGGCCACGATCTCTCTAACATTAGCTGAAAAAAACCCAACCACACCCCAATGCACCTCAATTATACCCTAAAACCTAAAAGTCCAAACCACATTTGTTTCAATGTTCGTAAAATCTCAAACTCTTATTGGCTAAGAACGGGGTGTCTCTGTCACACCACTTTATTAAATGACCATTGTCCTAAAATTAAGCATTACATATGTCCCTACCCAAGAAACAAATTTTGAACACAATCGCAACTCATGTTTCCTGAAAAGTTATATATGTATGAAAAGTATCCAGTCCTTGATTCTATCTTTGTTTGCTACTGCCATCTCATAAGGAAATTGCGTCGCTTCCACTTGTTTATCAAAATGTCTTCCGCAACTTGGCAGTCAAGCAGCACCTCATGAAGGATAAACTTCGTACTTTGCGCTCTCTCTTCATTCAGAGTTCAATTTATATTATTTTTTATTTGACAAAGTTAACCCAAAACTGTCATGCAGGAAAGTAGGCGCATGCTTGTCTTGCTACAAGAATCAAACAAAACATTTATTATTTTCATGAAATGTAATTTATATTGCACACCATCCCAGCTTTGCACTAACCCATGCAAACCCATGTTATTCCTAGCTGAATATTATTTACAAAAGCAAGCAGCATTAGTCTCTTTATTTCATTCAAAGCCATATGTAAAAGTTGGCCTAGTTTTCATGCATTAGTTCACACATTTTGTTTTACACATATACAAAAATAATTTCCCCATGCTTTAGCATTTATTAATAAAAAATCTTCACAGCACACAGTTAATGTATAATATTGAAGGTTCATTACACAAAAACCCGACTCCATCAATGCTGAGGTTCCGTGACAATTTTAAGTGATGTTTTTTGATTCACACGAATATGGTCGAGTCTGGTATCTAAGAACCGCAAATGACGAGTTTAGTAAGTATGCGCAGTTTCGCTGTGCTAACTTAAACCGTTCATTTGATATGTGGGTTTTTCATCTGTACCCACGGGTTCCATCTTAGATACGGCATCCATTTTGTCTCTTGCCCTCAAGTAGCCAGCGAACGGACACTGTCCGCTTCGTCACCCTGGGACTCTCAGGATATTTGTGGAAGACACATGTACTTTGTAAATATCTTTTACGATGAGGGGGATGATACTGTAAGGCAGATGGCCCCGCTCGAGGCTCATCTTGCTGTCCGGTTTATTGTCTCAGCCGTGCATCTCATTAGGCACGTCCCTTTGATGCCTGTATCTCGTGTTTCCCGATACCTCCCCTTTTACACCCTTTTCGATTTCCCCACTGTCTCCATCTCCCTCTGCACCTGTCTTTGTCCCTATTTCGATCTGTTTTACTGCCGATTGGAATTCACTAATGTTGGGAAGATGGGTTTTTACAGTTGGGAACCGCCAAATGTTTCCGCACTTATGTTCCGGACCTTATGTGTACCAAAGTGACCAAAGCGACCCCTCTGGGGGATAATTATGGGAACCAGGTTGTAAACTTTTGTGTACCATGTTGTCCTATGAGTTAATTTTGTATAAAAGGAGCGATCCACAGAACCAATTTGAAGCAGTCTCCCCAAGTTGCACGTGTTGTACTTGTCGTGACTTCTGTGTTCCCTGCAGTAATAAACCTTGAATCTTTGACGCCGAAGGAAGTGTCCCGTGTCTCTGTAGTTTGTGCGCCGAAACAGGTATCCCATGAAGGTTATAGGTGTTGTTCCCTGGCACCGCTGGTACTGTTAAAAGTCCAGTCCTTCAGTTGGCGCCCAACGTGGGGCGACTTCAGCGGTACCGGTCCGGTCCAAAGCCTGATGATCGTGAGGAACTTCGTGTGAAATCTCCGAGGGAAGGTGCACCCCGCTTCATCGATCCTGTTGTCGAAATAAGTGGCCCGAAGTTTTTCCATGCGAAGATTCCCGCCTCCTGACGGCTGCGACGGACCGATGCCCTGACTGTCGACCTGTCTTCGACGCCCGGCGTAGACCTTATGTACAAGCGAGACGATAGACGGGCCTTCCTGGTGACGCCATTGAAGTTCTGAGTTAAGTATTTGTGGGTCGCTCCCAGTCCTTAGTGGTTGTTCTAGCTTTTTGAAAGCTTTGTGGTTAGCCTTTAAGGCTTTGTGGTAATAGCTCTCCGAGCTTTGTAATAGCCTTAAGGCTTTGTTGTATTGCATGGTTCCATTGCATTTGTGGTTCTTAGTATTGGTTCTTAGTATTATTTGACAGTTGCAATTGCCAAAAACCGAGGGTTTTGACTTACACGAGGTTTCATTGCTTCGGTAATCCTTGAAGTTTGATACTAGGTTAGTGTGCACGATGCCTAGCCATAGTGATTTGTTTCGTATTTTCAAATGTTGCGCAATGGATTCCCGGTTGGAGGACTCGTGTCCGATACCTCCAGTTGGAACTCCGATACATGATCTATATAGTCGACATGGGGTGGGTCCTATAATCTATAATGATTACTGGATCCGCTATACAAAGAAAGACGGTGACCTTAGATGGCCACCACACGGAACTTTTGAACTTTCGATTTTAGATAATCTTGAGGCTAAATTATTTTTAAAGAAAGCTAGGCCAGCTATGTTTGATTCCTTTCGGATATGGCGTAAAGAGGCCAAGCAGAAAGAAATCAAACAACTTAAAAAGGATAAAAAGCAAGAGTTTGTTCCGATAATGCAAGCTATAAAAGAATGTAGACAAGACAAAGAAGAAAAAGATATGGAAATCGCTACTAGATTGCATCACATGAAAATAGATAAATGTTACCCAGTTTTACCGAATAAATCAGAAAAGAAAGAAGAAGATTTGAAGGAGGATTCCTTGTTATCATACTTGATGAAATCACCACCTCCTTATGTACAGGGTGCTACTGCTCCTGTAGCTCCTCCTATAGCTCCTCCTGTTGTTCCTCTTGTTGCTCCAGCGGCTGCGGGCCAGCCCGCTGTTAACCCTACGTTTGTTCCACCACCTGTCCTCGTTCCTACTGCTCCTGTACCTGTACCTTTGCAGACTGTTGTTTCTGCTACTCCGACTATCTTGTCCGTTCCTACTATGCCTTTCTTCACCTCTAGTGTTGTTGCCCCTGTTTTTCTTTCCCCTTCTGTTCGTAAGCGTGTTCCTAACTCTGTTGCTACCCTTTTTTCACCTCTTTCTGGTCCGTTATTTTCGTCTGATTCATCTGAAACTCCTCAGAGACGGAGTCAGATCCCTAGTGGTAGGGAGAAAGAGACGTTAGTAACAATGGCACATAGGTGGATAAGACATCCTGCTAATTACACTCCACGTGTAGTCTTTGATACGTTTTCTCAGTTTAATGAGCCTACGCAGAGATTCGTATTTGAGGAAATGTGTAACTTTTTGAGAGAAGAATGGTACAATAATGATGTAGATGATGTACCGTCCGACATAATTGAACTCCAGAGTCACTTTTCGAACGGTATGATTATAGGAGACGATGTACGACGTGCCGTGGAACGCTTATTAGCATTCAGACCCACAGCACATTCTCGGGTGACATTAGATGATACCACTGAGAACTGGAAAGCGGTTCCTGGTCAGTATCCCATGAGAGAAGTTCCGCCACTGTGGGTGCCTGGTGATCCTAATGCGAACCCTGTGGTGCTACCGCATTTTCGAAGGGTGTGGATACATCTTCCATGGAAACGATCGGAAGTTTTGCAAGTGAAGCAATCCTTACCCGATCCGCGTAAAAATCCGGCTGGTTATTATAAGGAGTTATCACAACTGATAGAAGCTTCTATTATGAATATTGCCGACATCGACATGTTGTTTGGCAATGTTGTACCGCAACCAGTTTGGGCTAAAATTCGTCAAGCCAATCACGCAGCTGAATTAGGGGGTGATTGGGCTGCACTGCTAGCAGCTGATGCATTACAAGTTGGTGGGGCTAAACCTGAACAGTTGATCTTGGATTTGCCTCAGAGAATCATTACGCTCATGAAAACTCTCATGCCAGCGATGAAGGTGAACTGGGATAAGTTATCAGCTTGTAAACAAAAGAAAGACGAGAGTGTCTCAGATTTCTTTACAAGGTTTGAGGAAGCGTTTGTCGACCACAGCGGCCAGGACATGGGCGCTGAGGGAGGTCAGCGGTTATTCGTTGACAAATTTGTGTCAAATTTGCTGCCTGAGCTATGCAACAAATTAAAGAATTCAGAGAGTGCGTGGGCAGTTTCAACCCCTGCGCAAATACTAGCAACGGCTCAGTATTATGAGAATAGGGAAAAGGAAGAAAGTGATCGTGTAGAAAAGAAAACTAAGGAGCTCAAAACGAAGGTTTTGTTGCAGCAAGCATACCCTCCACGATCAAACCAAAATGATGCACAACAGCAGTATCGACCACGAGCACAGCCCGATAGGACACAACCGCGCTCTGACAACTTTGATCCCAGATCTTCACTTGGGTATAATCAGTGCGCATATTGTAGAAAAGAGGGACACCTAAAATATGATTGTCTTGCTTTACGGGACCGTCTGAATGGTGTGTCGACACGAGGAAATCGTGGCGGTGGTCCTCAGCAGGCACCACGTGGTAGAGGTCGTGGTTCATCCCACAATCAGATTGATCGTCATCAAAATCAATCGGATGCAAATAATTATTTTGACCAGCGAAATGCGGGGTCAGTTCGATCTGCACAGTATAATGTTGATGACTATTATATAGACCACGAGACTGTTGTAAATGACCACTACTAGGACAGCCAACGACAAAGAGAGGGAGTAGTGTCAGTTACGGTCGATCAGAGTGGGCCTTACGTTGCAGTGACTACATCGGGTGTAGTTGAGCCTTTTCTGTTAGACACTGGTGCGACGAAAAGTTCCATCATGCATTCAAAACTCCCTGGCGCACCTTTGTCTGGCTTAACGAACGTTTCCGTCGGATTCTCTGGCGCCCCTGTTAGTAACCCAGTCTCTAACCCTTTGCCTCTTATGATTGGACCTCGTGAGCTAACGGCTCCACTGATTCTATCTACAGGTTGTGGTGAAAATCTTTTGGGCCTGGATTTGTTGAAACGATTATATGCAACGTTGTATTGTTCCCCCGAAGGAGTGGAACTTACATTGGGACGGAGAGTGATCTCTCCCATGTATTTATCGGTTGATAAATTCCCACCGGAATTGAGTTCCCTCCCTGCGTCCTTATGGGCCACAGGTCCCAATGACGTGGGCCTGTGAGACATTCCACCCTATGTGATTCAATTGAAACCAAATGCGCGATTACCGCGTTTACCTCAATATCGTATTTCTCTTGAAGGCGAACGAGCACTGTTAGCAATCGTTCATGATCTCATTGGAAAAGGTGTTGTTGAAGAAACTCGTGGAAACGTGTGTAATAGCCCTGTATTGCCAATTCTGAAACGAACTGACCCAACTAAACCTCCTGTATATCGTTTTGTTATAGATTTGAGAGAGGTAAACAAAATAGTGGTTCCGCAATTTCCTGTGGTCCCTGACATTACGGCTTTATTAACAATGATCCCGGCATCTGCCTCCTGGTTCACAGTGATCGATTTAAAGAATGCTTTCTTTAGCATCCCGATTGCAGAGGAAAGCAGAGACCTATTCGGATTCTCATTAGGAGGTCGCAGTTTTAGGCTAAAACGCGCTCCACAGGGCTACTGTGAGAGTCCGTCAATCTACAGCCAAGCACTTAAAGGTCAACTTGATGACTTTGTATTACCAACGGGTGCAGCTTTGATTCAATACGTTGACGATCTTTTAGTGGCAGCTGATACAGAAGCTATTTGCAAAACGGCTACAGTATCATTATTGCACTATCTACATGACTTGCACCACAAGGTATCACCTTCAAAGCTACAGTATTGTTGTCAAGAAGTTACCTATCTAGGTCACTTATTGTCAAAAGAAGGGAGAAGGTTGACCCCAGAGAGAATTGCAGCGATTTCCCGAATGACTGTGCCAAAAACCCAGAGAGATGTTCGTGCCTTTTTAGGTATTACGTCCTACTGCAGACAATGGATTCCAAATTTTTCATTGTTGGCGAAACCATTGATAGCCCTTACGTGCAAGGACGTTTCATCCCCAGTACCTTGGTCTGAAGAATGTCAGAAAAGTTTTTCGGAATTGCGTGATGCGCTGTGTTCGGCTCCTGTGTTGGGTACCCCTGACTACAGTAAGCCGTTTACACTATACGTTCACGAGAGGGATGGTTGCGCGTTGAGTGTTTTGACACAACCTTTTGGTGGTAAGCAACGCCCATGTGCCTACTTTTCTTCGACTTTAGACCCAGTAGCAAGAGCCTTGCCAAGTTGCTTAAGGGCAACAGCGGCAGCTGCGGCGTCCATTCGACAGTCTGCAGGTCTAGTCATGGATAATATACTCACGGTAATGGTTCCGCATGCAGTCGACACTCTATTGAACCGAACGAAAACTCAACATCTGACAAGTGCAAGATTGTCCGGATATGAGTTGACGTTGCTGGCCAGTCATATACGGATAAAACGATGTAATGTGTTGAATCCAGCAACATTGCTGCCGATCGACACAGAATCAAGTGGTGAAGCAGTACATGACTGCTATCTCAAAACTGAAGAGGAAACCAAGGGTCGCATTGACCTAAAAGATACTCCATTGACAAATCCCGATGGTACTTTGTATGTGGATGGTTCTTGTTTCAAGTTGCCGAACGGTGATGTGACAACTGCATATGCTATAGTTACATTGAGAACGATTGTGGAAAGCGCAAGGTTAAATCAAAATTCGGCTCAGGCTGCTGAGCTAATTGCTTTGACGAGAGCGTGTGTATTGTCTAAAGATAAACGGGTGAATGTGTTTACAGATAGCCAGTATGCATTTGGTGTGGCACATAGTTTTGGACGACTGTGGAGAGAGAGAGGATTCCTTACGTCACATGGTACGAAGATTCAGCATGGCCAGCTTGTAAATGATCTTTTGGATGCACTTACGTTGCCTAAGCAAGTGGCGATTGTTAAATGTAGTGCGCATCGTAAAGTGATGGATGATGTTGGTCGTGGTAATGCGTTTGCGGATGAGACTGCTAAGGAGACTGCCCGGAACCTTAGCACTCGAATGTATGTGACGAGTTCGGTTAGGTGGCCTGCAGAATCAAGTATGTGTGAGAACACTATCGAGAGTGTGAAAGCAATTCAGAATGAGGCCACCGAAACTGAAAAGACGAAGTGGAAAGAAAGTACGGGAAAGTTGGATGCGAATGGTTGTTGGACTGACTTATCAAAACAGAAAAGATGGATGTTGCCTGATGCGTATGTGCTGGCTATTGTGACTATGGCATACGGGTTAGCACATATTAGCGCGAAAGGTATCTGTAAATTGCTGTTTCCTGTGTGGAAGAATGATGGTATTACGAAATGTGCTGAACGCCTGGTTAAGAATTGTATGGTGTGTTTGATGCACAATCCTGGTAAGGGCACTCCCACTCCACCTGGTCATTTTGCCCCTCCTGCGTACCCTTTCGAAGTTATCCAGTTGGACTTTATCCACATGGAGAGATGTAATAATTTGAAGTATGTGCTGGTTGTGGTGTGTGCATTTTCTAGGTGGATTGAGGCCTACCCCCTTAAGGATAATACGGCTTTATCCACGGCAAAAATTTTACTCAAAGAGTATTTTTCCCGCTACGGAATGCCTCGGGTTGTGTGGTCAGACAACGGAAGTGAGTTTGTGGGGAGTGTGATGAAGAGTGTGTGCAAGGGCCTCGGAATTAATCAAAAATTTCATAGTGCCAATCATCCTCAGTCAGCCGGTTTGGTTGAAGGGTACAATGGCACCCTTAAACTAAAACTAGCAAAGATTCAGGCTACGACAGGTCTTTCGTGGCCTGACGCTTTACCCTTAGCATTGCTATCAACAAGGGCAACTGTACACTCCCGAGTAGGGCTCAGTCCCTATGAAATAGTGTTCGGTCGTCCTGCCAATGTTTGGGGGGTCCCTAGACCGGGTGCCTTTTGTGAACTTGAGTATCCAATGTTAATCGATTATCTTCATGACTTGACTGCTAAACTGAGGTTAATTCACCAACAGGTTCACGAAGCATTGCCGACACAGACGGAGGGTCCAGGCCACCAGCTCCAGCCCGGAGATTGGGTGGTAACGCGCAATTTTTCGCGCAAGAACAATTTGGATCCCAGGTTCACTGGACCCTATCAGGTCCTCCTTGCCACGAGAACTGCAGTTCGTCTTGAGGGGCGGAAAAATTGGGTGCATGCCACCCATACCAAGAAAGTCCCCATTCCGTTGCCAGCAGACTCGTGGGTGAGGAAAGGCATTGCATCAACTGAAACCGAAAGATTGTCGGCGTTTGTACCTTTCAGCGACGCACAACCTGTCGGAGAATCCTCAGTGCAGCAAAAAGGCATTATTGAACACTTGTCATCAGAAAACTCAAGACCAGAACATTCAGCTGATCAACAGGGCGTTGTCCCTTCGACGAATCTTTTGTTCAACGAACAGACACGTCCTGGGAAAACCCGATATTTTTTGAGATCCAGCACTAAAGACTAATAAAAAAACCCGTTCTGTCCCTTGACAAGTGCATTATCCCGTTTTCCATGATCAGTTTGAACACTCATACTATTGTAATTATTTTGTATATATTCATTGAGCTTCGTTCCTTACACTTTTTGTTTCCACAGCTGAGAGACATTTGTTTTTATACATATATATATATATATATATATTTGTGAAATAAAGGCCGTAGGGCCGCGCGTGTACTTCCTCCTGGTTAGTAGGTCTTGACGCTAGGTTAAAGACCGTCGATTCCTGGGAACTCCTAGGAATTGACTATTGCTACACAGAACGAAGTGCGTCAAGAAACGTTGCGGACGGTCATAGGGAATGGCATTTTCAAAGCTGATGGACTTGGAAAGAGCTCAAGCACAAAGATTCAAGCTGCAGCAACTCAGTCGTACCAAATGTTTTGTGTTCCAAATATTCGTACTGTTTGTGACTGGTTCAGCGTTATTGGCGGGTGGGGTGTATTACACAATGTCTTACTTCTTACCTTCTACCATACCTACTCCTACCCCTGACCTTAAACTCATCTCCACTGACTCTCCTCATTCTTTTCACATCTTACCTGAACACGAGCAGGCTAGACGTGCAGAATTCCGCAACAATTCCTTTATTCAACTCCTTCATCAGCATCAGTTAGTGGTTAACACTACTAATTGTTGGGTGTGTGGATTGATGCCACATACTACGGATAAGGGAATTCCATATCTGGTGTTACCGTATAGCTCCCAAGGGTCTGCTCGAGCATTTCAAACAATGTTTCGAAGTGCACTGGGTTTCCACCCCATTCGAGAACCACGTTCCCCCTACTCTGGTCCTACTTCGTACCAAAAATCTTTGTCTATAGCAATAGAGGATTTAGATAGCGATATCTATGATCCCTCGCTTATCCCTGAAGAAGAGGTACAAGCCTATAGGGTCCTAAGTAGAGGCGAATATAGTGTGTTCACTGGTGAAAAACAGCTTAAAAGCTCGCCTCCGATATGGGTCGTACCCCACATTGGTAATTTTTGTTTAATAGGTCGCGGCCGTAGATCGAAAGCCCGACTTGGAGAGAGTGCTTGCACTGAAAATTATATTTTGCCAATGGTCTCGTCCCCTGTGTTTTTGGCTGCCAAGGGTACATACTTTATTTGTCATGATCGTGCGTATGCATGGTTGCCCTCTGACTTCATGGGCTCATGTTTTATCGCAAACTTGTTGCCTCCGACGTTTACTGTAGATGCAGATTATCACAAAACTAGAGTTGTGAGAGGCGTAATTAGCGAAGAGGATACTGCCGGTCAAGAGGCAGGAGACTTTTTCAAGGGTTTCCTCCCATTTTGGGGACCTATGGTTAATAGTAGGAACCTAAGACAGTTGACTCGAGTGGTAGAATCGACAGCTAATATTACTGCCAGTGCCCTTGGTAATATCACCACAGAACTTCAGGCGGATAGACTTATGACGTTACAAAACCGTATGGTTTTAGATGTGATCTTAGCAGATCGAGGTGGGGTATGTAAGGTGATCCATTCGAGCTGCTGTATTTTCATTCCTGATAACGCTCCGACTGTCTATCAAGCCATCTCGAAGTTGCATAAAATCTCCGAATCCATACACGTGGATGTAGGGGATTGGACGCTACTTGGATGGTTTTGGGGCCTAATGTCGACTTGGGGTTGGAAAATTCTGACGATCATTGGAGTCGTTGTAGTGTTCCTGTTCACGTGTTGCCTTTGCGTGCAGTGCGGTCCTGCCTTATGTGGCCTCTGTGCTACAACGTGTATGAGACAGCCACCTGTTACCAAAGGGTCTCGGTTGGACAGAGCTATGCTACAGCAACATCTCGAGGGTCTGATGAATATCGAATATGATTCCGACTAGTGCTTGCCTACATGAGGGCAAAAGGAGCGTCTGAGGTTCCGTGACAATTTTAAGTGATGTTTTTTGATTCACACGAATATGGTCGAGTCTGGTATCTAAGAACCGCAAATGACGAGTTTAGTAAGTATGCGCAGTTTCGCTGTGCTAACTTAAACCGTTCATTTGATATGTGGGTTTTTCATCTGTACCCACGGGTTCCATCTTAGATACGGCATCCATTTTGTCTCTTGCCCTCAAGTAGCCAGCGAACGGACACTGTCCGCTTCGTCACCCTGGGACTCTCAGGATATTTGTGGAAGACACATGTACTTTGTAAATATCTTTTACGATGAGGGGGATGATACTGTAAGGCAGATGGCCCCGCTCGAGGCTCATCTTGCTGTCCGGTTTATTGTCTCAGCCGTGCATCTCATTAGGCACGTCCCTTTGATGCCTGTATCTCGTGTTTCCCGATACCTCCCCTTTTACACCCTTTTCGATTTCCCCACTGTCTCCATCTCCCTCTGCACCTGTCTTTGTCCCTATTTCGATCTGTTTAACTGCCGATTGGAATTCACTAATGTTGGGAAGATGGGTTTTTACAGTTGGGAACCGCCAAATGTTTCCGCACTTATGTTCCGGACCTTATGTGTACCAAAGTGACCAAAGCGACCCCTCTGGGGGATAATTATGGGAACCAGGTTGTAAACTTTTGTGTACCATGTTGTCCTATGAGTTAATTTTGTATAAAAGGAGCGATCCACAGAACCAATTTGAAGCAGTCTCCCCAAGTTGCACGTGTTGTACTTGTCGTGACTTCTGTGTTCCCTGCAGTAATAAACCTTGAATCTTTGACGCCGAAGGAAGTGTCCCGTGTCTCTGTAGTTTGTGCGCCGAAACAGGTATCCCATGAAGGTTATAGGTGTTGTTCCCTGGCACCGCTGGTACTGTTAAAAGTCCAGTCCTTCAATGCCCCCTTTGATGGCGTTGAGCTATCACAAAAACACCCACCAAGATAGAATTTGCCACTTATTTAAAATACTGTACTCGTTTCACATTCATGATCTCGTAGTAATTTCCTCTCATGTCTTCTAATTCTATCACTTCTCTCTTCCTCTTTCTAGCTCTATGTTTAAGATCTGTTTCTTTCATTCTACACTTGCATTTGCAACATCTATAAATTATTAAAATCATTAATATCATTGCAACTACTGAAGTAATGGGTATTAATATTTTCACTAATTGACTACTCCCAAAAGTATAAAACCAATTTATCACTGAGGAAAAACTTTTACCAAATTTCTCCCAAACACTATCAACTTTCAGTTCTGTAAATTTTTCATGACGTTCAGTAATATTTTTAATATACCCCTCAATATTTGTACTTTTATCAGGGATATAAGTACAGCATTTCTGTATTTTCAACATTCTACAGACTACAACTTCTTTTGCCAATAATATATCAAGGGCAAGTCGATTTTGCAAAACCATTGATCTAATTGTAACCATTTCAGTATCAATCATCAAAAACCCACCAGCAGTATCCATTGATAAACGATCAACCACTGTAGAAAATTTCCTAATTTGATGTGAAATCAGAATAACTCCAACTGAAGGTATCAATGCTCCTCTCCTATTACAAGTTAGTCCTTGTTTTATTTCATTAATTTTATTATCCTTATCTACGTGATACACTTTTGGGAACACTATACCTAAAAAACAACACCCATACCAACCTGCTGGTAACCTATAGTAGTACAAAAGGGGGTGGTAATGGACGGAGCATCTGAATCAATCAAACACTCACACCCAGTCAAAAGATCTGGGTTTAATCCATCACCGTTCTTTAGCCCACTCTGCCACCCCAGTTCAGACATGGCTATATGCAAATCAGTCTGACCCTGTGCCTCATGGGAACAGTCCAGCCCGAACTGCCAAGCCATGCCTTCCCTGGACCGGAAACAAGCTTCCGAGGACCGGTTTCTGGCATTACAGCCGTCTTTAGCCCGGCTTGCTTGAATCCAGTGGCAAAGTGAGCAAGGGACTCATGTCTGAGCATACCCTGCCACACTTATGGCGGCCAAAAGCGGTACAAAAGGGGGTGGTAATGGACGGAGCATCTGAACCAATCAAAGACTCACATCCAGTCAAAAGATCTGGGTTTAATCCATCACCGTTCTTTAGCCCACTCTGCCAACCCAGTTTAGACATGGCTATATGCAAATCAGTCTGACCCTGTGCCTCATGGGAACAGTCCAGCCCGAACTGCCATGCCATGCCTTCCCTGGACCGGAAACAAGCTTCCTGGACTGTTCCCATGAGGCACAGTGTCAGACTTATTTGCATATGGCCATGTCTGAAATGGGGTGGAGGAGTGAGCTAAAGAACGGTGATGGATTAAACCCAGATCAGTTGACGGGGGGTGAGTATTTGTATTGTCAACGCTCCATCCATCATCCACTTTGGTTTTTCTTTGTTCGCCCTTAGTTGGCAGGGTATGCTCAGACGTGAGTCCCTTGCTCACATTGCCACTGGATTCAAGCAAGCCCGGCTGAAGACGGCTGTAATGCCAGAAACCGGTCCTGGGAAGCCTGATTCCGGTCCAGGGAAGACATGGCATGGCAGTTCGGGCTGGACTGTTCCCATGAGGCACAGGGTCAGACTGATTTGCATATGACCATGTCTGAACTGGGGTGGCGGAGTGAGATAAAGAACGGTGATGGATTAAACCCAGATCAGTTGACTGGGGGTGAGTGTTTGTATTGTCAACGCTCCGTCCATCATCCCCTTTGGTTTTTCTTTGTTCGCCCTTAGTTGGCAGGGTATGCTCAGACGTGAGTCCCTTGCTCACTTTTCCACTGGATTCAAGCAAGCCCAGCTGAAGACGGCTGTATTGCCAGAAACCAGTCCTGGGAAGCTTGATTCCGGTCCAGGGAAGACATGGCTTGGCAGTTCGGGCTGGACTGTTCCCATGAGGCACAGGGTCAGACTGATTTGCATATGGCCATGTCTGAACTGGGGTGGCGGAGTGAGCTAAAGAACGGTGATGGATTAAACCCAGATCAGTTGACTGGGGGTGAGTGTTTGTATTGTCAACGCTCCGTCCATCATCCCCTTTGGTTTTTCTTGGTAACCTATAGTAGGCATTCTTACCACACAAATAATAAATTCCCAAGAAAACAGGATCAGTTCCCCCTTATAATCACCAACTTCCTTTTATTAAGAAAGAATGCTCACATTCATTAAAGCCAATGAAATAACTATTTCGTTCAGTCTTTTCTCTAAACACACAAAGCTTTCCTCTATGCTGGAAATCTAGAGTCATGGCAGCGTAAGTCTCACCCTTTTTATAATCACCCTCTCTGAAAGCCCAAGGAGGTACATGAGACTTTTGCTCAGCAGCTCTCTTTTTAAAATCTTGTCTTCTAGCTTCTACCAGATTCATAAACTCAATCTCTTCATGCCGTAACTTACAAGTTAAATTGTTTCTATGGGCTTCTATGGAGAGACTAAAAGAGGCTGGGGTGGGTGGCACTGCCCTGCTTTGGTTTCACACATTCCTGCGGGACAGGAAGCAGGCTGTGTCCCTCCCCCCCGTATCAATCGGCCTTCTCCCCGGTGACCCACGGGGTGCCTCAAGGCTCGTCCATAAGCCCGATTTTATTTAACGTTTATTTAAAACCTTTGATTACGTTAATTAAATCCCACAGGCTAAGAGCAATTAACTATGCCGATGACACTCAGCTCATTCTCTCCTGGGAAGGTGAGGAATCGATTCCTTTGGAGTCGTTTTATGACTGTCTGCGAGACACGGCTCGCTGGCTTCACAAGAACTCCTTACAGTTCAACGCCGCCAAAACCGAGGTTTTGTTCTGTGCCGGAAGTCGGATCCCCCGCCCGTTTCCAGCTGAGTTTTGGCCCCCTGAAACTCTGGAAAAACCACAGCTGGTCACCACCGTTCGCAATCTGGGTGTTATGATAGACAACAAGCTCACCATGGAAGCCCTGGTTGCGAAAACAGTGCTTACCTGCACTGCCTTGATTCGCTCACTCCGCAAGATCTTCCCACTCCTTCCCTTGCAGGCTCGGGCCTTAATTGCCAGATGCACCATTCTCAATTGCCTTGACTATTGTAATGCGCTGTTGCTTGAGGCTCCGTCTGCGCTGTTAGACAGACTCCAAAGAGTTCAATCAGCTGCTGCCAAACTGGCCCTGGGATGGCCCAGGAGATCCTCGGCCACTGCGGCAATGGCTGAGCTTCACTGGCTCCCCATGAAACAGCGAGTTGCTTTTAAATCTCTCTGCCTTGTTTTTAAAGCTCTGCACGGAGTTGGGCCCGCTCCTCTGCAATCTCTGTTTGAATGGTACATTCCAACCAGAGCCCTTAGATCCACAACAGCCTGTCTGGTTAAAGTTCCAAGATTTAAAAAAGTCAGGACAGGAGGAAGATCATTCAGGGTCACTGCATCAAAACTCTGGAACAGCCTGCCTCTGGATGTCCGTCAAATAACAGAACTTCTCCCTTTTAGGAAACGGATCAAAACCTGGCTGTATCCAAAATGGTAAATGATAATTACTCAACTGTTTGTCTCCTACTGCATCCTTCTTAAAGAGTTGTCTCAGCGCCAGGATACCTGCAAGGTGACAGTTGCGCTTTATAAATGTTTTAAATAAATAAATAAATAAATAAATATTATATCTATTGGTTTGTTTCTAATGAAAAAATCTCCCATTATGCAGCATACATTGGTCCATAAACAATGTTCAAATCTCTCCTGATAGAAATTCTGACAATAATAAATCACCTTCTCTCTCATAAAACAGGCTAGTTAAGACACTACGAGACACCCCATAGGTAAAGGTAGGTGAGGATATGTCACCCACTCTGAGACAGACGATGGTAATTGCATGCACACATAACAATTTCTTGCATCCATTGGGTTAACATACTCGTTCGACAATTTAGTAAAAACATTTCACGAGAAATCAGTAATTGATTTATCAAATATAATAATAATAATAATAAACTGAGTTTATAAAGCTCCTGGTTACACTAGGCTAGTGTGTCCCCGCGCTACAGTGCGGGCCTATCGGAACCCTCCAATGCCTACATTTCATCCCCTCCAAGCTTCCCTGGCCAGGCCTACCCTCTATGAAACAGATACGTGTTCAGCTCTTTGCGGAACGCATGCTCTGAAGTCTCCTTATGGAACCTCAAAGGGAGTCTATTCCATTGTTGTGCTGCCAGAAAGCGGAAGGAGCGCCCTCCCATCCTTGCTCTTCTGATCTTAGGGACCTTAACCTGCCTGCCCCGCTAGATCTCAATTGCCGGGTCGGGTTGTATAAGGTTAGAAGGTTTTGAAAATAGATGGGCCCTTTCCCCTGTATAATCTGATGACTAACACATAGGACTTTGAACAACACCCGTTCCCTAATCGGCAGCCAATGTTGCGTTTCCAGAGCCTTCTTAGAAGAGGCTCACTTAGGCAGCACCAGAACCAAGCGTGCCGCCTCATTTTGTATCCACTGTAGCCTCTGGATACACTTAGCATTCACTCCCAGATAGAGAACATTACCATAGTCCAGCTTCGATGTTACTAAGGCATGGACCATGGTTTTCCTGGCTATGGTTGGTAGTAGGTCCAGGGTCTTCCTGAGACCCCACAGGATGCCAAAGCATGTGTCTGCAACTCGTCTTGTGTGGTACTCAAATGAAATCTTAGAGTCAAGCCATACCCCCCAAATTCCTAACTTGTTCACTAGGTGAGGGTAGAGAGCCCAACATCTGAGGCCACCAAGCCGATGTCCACACCGACGATGCCTTCCCGACAATCAACACCTCGGTTTTATTTCCATTTTATTTGAGGCAATTATTTGCCATACAGACCACCAATTCTTGCAGACAAGAGGTGAAATTACTGCCTGCCTTCTCATCTGGTTGTGTCAAGGCACAACCAGTTGAGTGTTGTCTGCATAGGACACAACCTCCACCCCAAATGTTTCCGTGATCTCCGCCACTGGCGCTACATAAAGATTAAAAAGAGTCGGGCTGAGACTGGACCCTTGTGGCACCCCCTGTTTCAGGCTGATGTCTTTTGACTGATAAGGTCCCTGTGCCACCTGAAAACTACTGTCTTGCAGAAAGGACTCCAGCCATTCCCACGCCTTGCCAGCCACTCTGCCCCTTTTTAGACACTGTAGCAGTGTGTGATGCGCTTCTGTGTCAAATGCGGCACTTAAATCCAATAGAACAAGTGCCGTCGTCTGACCCTCATCCATATATCTCCGTAAGGTCTCAGTAGACAAGAGCAAAGCTAGTCGAATGGGACACGCGAAGCCAGATTGAGTAGGATGGAGCAACTTGTGGGTACCAATATGGTCAGTTGATTGTTGACAACCTTCTCCACGATCTTAGCGAAGTAAGGTAGGAGCGAAATGGGGCGCAAGTTGTCTACCTGCTCCATGCTGACATTCTGCATTTTTTTCAAAGGGAGCACCACTGCCTCCTTCCATGTTTTCAGCACCCTTCCTGAGCTGAAGGATAGCTCTAACAGGTGTCCAATATATGGCTCTAAGATCTCAACACTACCTCTCAATACTGTAGGTGGTGCAGGGTCTTTGGGAGAGCCAGATTAGATTTTACCCACTATCTTGCTTAAAGTGTCCCAAGAGGGGACGCTGAAAGTTACCAGACACTCTGTCCCCTTTATACTGCTGGATGTCTCATCAGCCATGCACCCTTCTCTAGCTTTAGCAGGGAAGGTGGAGTAAATCCTCTCCACCTTATCTGTGAAGAACTCTGCCACCCGGTTACAGGTTTCCACTGATGCTGTCACAGGTGCCACTATACTAGATAAGGAGGATATTTCTTTATAAATGGTGAACAGCTGGATAACTGAGTTGGCCGCCCTCTCTATCTTTTCTCTATAGTAGGATGCCCGGGTCTTTCTGATTAGGGCATGGTTTCCCTTAAGACTGCCTTTATATTCACTCCTGTGTATTCTCAAAACTCCTCTCCTTCAGCATCTCTCAAGGCGCTTGCATGCCGCTTTCTCCTTCCTCAACACGTCCCCAAACCATGGGGCAGATTTAGTTTGTCGCACTGGCTCTTTCCTAGACCACGGTGCAGTGTTGTCAAGCGCTTCCGTGATGCGTCTATCTAGGGCCTCACAGGCTGACTCTATCTCCAGCCCACCCAGGAGGCCTGCCTCGCACAAGGGCCCTATAAGTTCTCGGAGGCAAAGCCTGCCCACCTCCTTCGCCTTTCCTTATTTTCCACCTTCACCTGAGTTTTTACTACAGACACCTTTACCTTAAAGGAGACCATAAAATGATCAGACCATATGACGGGTACCAGAGGTTCTATTTCAAGAGTCTTCCAATTAGCAAAAATAGGGTCAAGTAGGTGTCACAGATGGGGTGTTGGGAGCTCTGATTTTAACAGCATCTGTAGAGCGGAAATTATTGGTGAATCTCTTGAGCCCCTACATTGGAGGCCTCATCTAGATGAAGATTCAGGTCCCCGATCAATAGTAGCTTCTCATACCTGAGGGCAGGTTGATTTAAACTCTCAATTAGACTTGCAGCAAATCAAGTGGGAGTTCCTGGGGTCTATAGACTAAAAACACATCAACATGATTGTTAAATGCTGAAACAGAAAAAAAACGTGCTTCACTGTCCGCTATGTCAACAGACTTGAGAGTGCACTGCATATTGTGTTTATGAATTATAGCGATCCCCCCTCCCCTCCCAGTGGGTCTATCTACCCTGCTGATTCCATAGCCGTGGGGGAGTGCCTCTAAATTTCCAGGGCCAAATCCTCATCAAGCCACGTTTCTGTGAGGAAGAGTACGTCCACCTGACCACCTACCAGGTGGTCGTGTAGTTCTACACTGTGCTTCCTCAAAGATCTACAGTTGATCAGGGAAAAACTCAGACACTGTCCGAGGTGCCTGGACTTCAACTGGAGTCTTACGGCAAAGGAGCAATGACTACACCTCCTGCTATTACCGTTCAGCTTCATGCTGTGTTTGCAGTTTTCCCCCATCATAGGGCATAAAGCAAGTAACTGCTGATGATTATATTGCCTCCTCACCTCACAACCAGCAGGGGTTCTGGCCCCTAGCCCCGGACGGCTGCGGACGGGCGCAGACAGGCTTGCCTTTGGTGCGCCGGCGGCACACCCGCTGCACAGCCGCTGGGGCATGTGACCTATATACCCAGTCTCACCCTGCAACTAGAGCGCTAACCGCAGTAGGCGGAAGTGCCTGGCTCTGCCTACCCCGCCCTCCGTGCAATGGTACTAGCTACCGCATCTGACCAGGGCGGGAAGGACACAGCACCGAGCCCATGCCTCCGCAATCAGTTGAGTAAACACAGCAGCCCCCCTTGCGCTTTCCTATAGAACCAGCATCACAGTGAGCAAGTTCCAAGCACTACCACAAAATTAAAATGCCAGTAGGTGTCTGTTAAAATAGTTAAGATAAAATATCAGTGCTGGGAGCCTAAACAGCCGTCCCACAAACGAGCCAGGGGGACTCTGCCACCGCCCTCCTTCGTCAAGGATGATTAGGATGATAGACTCTATCATCCTCTATCTTTTCTACATTAGTATTTAAGTTTTCCTTAGTAACAGAATCCACTTTCTCACTTTCTACATTATTAGTATTATTTTAGTAATTAGTCATCATTAAAACAGGCACAATAAACATCAGTGTTAACCATACCAACATTAGTAATAGGAGACTACATAAGCAAGCATTAATACATTTACTATTAAAAACTATGGTTCCATCCATATATCAGCTTGGTTTTATACCTGGGGTACGGTTAACCACATCAACAGAGTGGTTAGCCTTATAGATTACTCTAATGTACACAACAACAGGATGGACCTGATTTTCCTAGACGCGGAAAAAGCATTTGACCACGTTGCATTTTCATTTTTATGGGCTATTATGCAGAAGATCGGGTTTGGGCAGGGCTATATTAGGGCTATACAAACCATGTATAAGGCACCACAAGGTAGGATATGTGCTATGGGTAGGTAAACAGAGCAGGTTGATATTAGAAGGGGGACAAGACAGGGATGCCCTTGCTCTCCATTGTTATTCGCTATATATATTGATCTATTTTTGGTAATGCTGGAACACAGTGAACGTATTAGTTCTTTGAGTTGTGGGCAATATCAGGTGCAGGTTTTAGCTTATGCTGATGATATTGCTGTGTCATCATCACATCTTGTGCAAGCAGTTGTTGAGATAGAAAGGTTGGTTTTTAAATTTGGTGGGGTATCAGGTTAAAAGTAAATTCTACAAAAACGCAGATTGTACGTACAACAATAGCTATCCAGGGGACATTCAGGCAACTGAAGAAGCGAACTATTTGGGAACTAAAATTAGAACTTCCCTACAAGATCTGATCAAGGCCGATTGGGGAGGGATAGTCTCTGGGATAAAACAGCAGCTTGATCGTTTGGAATGTTTACACTTTTCTTTAGTGGGGAGGTGTAATGTACCTAAAATCATGTATTACTTTAGGGCCGCACCGTTGGAATTAACTAAAATGCAACTGCAGAGAGTACATTCTATATGTGAAAGGTTTTTATGGGGACAAATGAAAGCTCAACGGGCTGCTAAATTTATGATGTTATCACACGCTCGAGGGGCATGGTCAGTTCCTAACTGCACATTTTATTACTATGCATGTAAAATTCTAAATATTCCGATATTGCTGACGGGAAGACGTGGTGCTGGCGGAGGCACCTTCAATATATGAGATGGTGTTGGGGGCAGAAGTTAGGTATTCCTCAGTTAAGTTTTTTGAACCAAGCACTTCAAAAAAACACGGTTCAAAGTCTTTATTGCGGCATATAAAGTTTGGAAAGTTCTACACAAAATGATAAATATGCCACGGATTAATTTTTATACACCATTGAATTCGACCTCTTTATTTCTCGCTATAATAGGAGATTTTAGGAAGCAGAGTTGGAGGGTGAAGGTGATTAGGCAATTAAGAGATTTATTCGAGGGGTATTAGTTGAATTTTCAGACGTAGTTGATAGATTTGGACTTCGCCAAAATGAATTCTTCAAGTATTTAGAAATAAGGGATTTTTTGTTTAAACATCATTTGGTGGAGGGAATAACTAAGATTTCGTTAGTAGAGGCAATCAGATAAAGGGCAAGAATAGGTGAATTATACGAAATATTAATGGAAACTTAGCAGGGCGATATGGCTACACAAGACAGGAAATGGTGTGATAGGCTAGGACTGGAAGGAATGTACATGCAGCAATCGATTGACATTGCAAGAAGAATTCTGATGTCTGCTAATTTGAAAGCCCAGCACTTCAAGACAATATTTAATTTGTATCATACACAAGAGCAGATGATGAAGTGGGGACGCTCAAATCATGTGAAGTGCTTTAGATGTAGTATGGAGAAAGCAGACATTGTGCATATATTCTATGATTGCACTTCTCTCTTTCAATTAAAATTACAAATAAACCAGTTCCTATCTAGTATCACAGGGATGCAAAATTATATCATGAGGGATGTGATGCTATTAGGAGTGGGTGATAGTGTTAGGACTGGTCAAATGGCATTTAAGTCTAGATCTATTATTTTTATTGCAGTGGCGGTTGCACGTTTATGTGTAGCCTCAGTTTGTTTGCAGCACGATACCCCTTCATTAGAGATGAGGCGGGCACATTTTTATAAAATTTTTAATTTTCGAAAAAAGCCTCTGCTCTCTTCAATCAATGCGATGGAAAAAATTGGCTGCTCAGATATGGGCCCCTATGATTGAACATTTGAACTAACTGTATGATTTTGGCACATTCATATGTCGATCATTTTTTTCTCTGTTTTTTTTTCTCCTTGTTTGATGTTCATATGGAATGTTATTGTTATTGTTGTTAAAACAGCTAAGTAACTAAATATGTTCAGAATATGCTATGGGTTGAAAATAAATAAATAAAACTATGGTTCCAGTCTCTGTTGCTTTTGCCTTTTTTAAACATTATATAAAAAATTAAAAATCTAAGAAAGCCCTAATTATTCTAAAACTTAGGGAAAAAATCTGCAAAATGTATCCAAAAACCATCTAGAACAGTGTATCCTTACACTTTCAGGCCTTTCTCTCTACCCGCTCTTTTTCTTTTTTTTTATCTTCTTCAATTCTATGGAACTTTAAAAATAATTTTCAGTGAAATATATCACACCTTATTTTTCACTGTTCTTTTTAAGGTGGTTTCAGTTTGCTTTGATCACTTTGATCTGCACCAGTTTCTTCTTTTTGACGTGTGCTTTCAATCTTTTCCAACACCACATTTGCCCATTCTGGAGCTGTGTAGTTTTTTATTGGAATTCTTCTTCTTCTTGTTTTTCGTACTGATTCTTCTTCTGAACAACTTTGTTCTGCCTGACTTGATATTTCATTTATTTGCTCCGGCCTTTTCTCGTTTAGAGTGTATTTCAGTCTTTTCACTCCTTTTGGCCACTCATCGCCTTTTCTTGCTTTCTTAACATGAACTGTTTCTTCACCTTTGTTATCAAGTTTGCAAATTCTCTTATTTAGTTCTTTTCTTTGTTGTACTTGCTCTTGATTCTCTTCAGTCAATTTCTCATTTTCTTTCTCAGCAGCAGTCTTTTGAGACCCAGTAGCTGGTGCCCACTTTATTCGACTTGTGCTTGGTTCTTCATCAGCTTTTTCAAAATCTGTTACACTAAATTCTATAGTTTCATGTGCTTCAGCTTCTGGTTCCTATCTTTTCATTACCAGTTGCTGCTTTTCTCCTTGTCTTTCAAGTGCACTTGGGACTCTTCTTGTATGGCTCACATGTATCCAGTTTGTCAAGCCACCACACTTCACTGCTGTCATTGTCACCAGTATAATCTGGTATGGTCCATACCATCTGGGTTCTAAACAAGATTTCCTCACATGTTTCTTCACCAAAACCCACTCGCCTGGACTCAAATCATGTGCTTTGTTCGGCTGTGTTGTGATTGCAATTTCTCCAACCTGATTGGACACAGAATGTAACAGATCATCCAATCCTTTGCAATAAACAAGCACTACATCATCAGTAATATTCATCAGTTTGCTTGCTGGTACAATTGCTTGTCTCATTGCTCTCCCCATCAAAACTTCACGAGGACTCCATCCAGTCTTTTTATCAGGAATGCTTCTAAGACTCACCAACACCAAGGGTAAAGCATCTGGCCATTTCAGTGTTTTAGAAGCACATACTTTTGACACTCTGGAATTAATAGTGCAGTTAATTTGCTTGACCTCACCTGATACTTCTAGTCGATAGGCACAATGCAGCTTTTGTTCAATTTGTAATGCTGGGCAAATCATCTGCATTATTTCATTATTAAATTGTGTTCCCCTATCTGTTTCTAAAGAGACTGGAATTCAGAACAGTGGAATTATCCCTCTTAAAACCAATTTAGCAATGGGTATACTGTCATTCCTTCTTGTTGGATAAGTCTCTACCCAACGAGAAAACAAACAAACAACCAACACATATTTTAGTCCATTACAAGGGGGAAGGTCAATGAAATCTAATTGCAACCTGGTAAATTGCCCTGCTGCTTTTCCAATTCCACTCCCCAACTAACAATTGTCTTGCTACCAGGATTCTGCTGTTGAAAGACTACACATCTCTGGCATAGACTCCCTGCAATGACTCAAATTTTCAGGTTCAACCATGACTGCTTGAAGAGTCGAATCATAGCATCTCTTCCAACATGTGCAATACCATGGTACATCCTTCCCATCTGGGAGAGTAAACAATCTGGCATTACTGGTCTCCCATCAACGTACACCCACACTTCATCTTCTGCCTCTTTTCGCAACCTGATTATATCCAAATGTGTTTTTCTTCCTCATTTGCTTCCTCCTGCAGCTGTCTAATCTCATCCCATGTTTCCAAAGAGGAAAACATTAAGTGGCAATTTGTATCTTTATTCTCCACCCCTCTGTTGATTGTAATTGAATTTTGTGCTCAGAAACTAGACACTTGCTCAGCATATATATTTCCGTTTGTCACAAAGTCATTTCTTTACTTGTGTGCTGAACATTTTACCGCTGTAATCTTTTTGTGGAATTGTAATTAGGGTTCCCGGTTTTAGGGTATTTTGTTTTTTTGAAATTTCCATCTGTATTTATCCATATTTATTTTTCGCTCATTTTATCTGTATTTATCCATATTTATTTTGGGTTTTGTGGAAAAATGAAGCTGAAATTAGTATATTTCCACGTTTATTTACTGATAAATTTGCACTAATGCTTGAATGCCTGCCAGATTTCAGTGATATGAACACCAGCAGAAGATAAATCAATGCACTTATATGAAAATATGCACATTTCAGTATCAGCCTTGTGCATATCTGCTGGTGCTGAAGCCTCTATACTAACATTCCTTTATTTTTCAACCCCTTCACCTATCAATTCACACAGCTAGTGGCCTGGCAGTCATGGCAGAAAGTATTTAGAATTACTCAAACAGTAAACCAATTTCCCTTTTTATTAACATTTCTAAATAAATACAGATAAGAAAAGTATTGTTTTCTGTCTGTATTTATCTGTAAAAATCAGTAAAAACGGAAAACAGGGAGCCTTCATTGTAATGAATTCAATACATCTTTTACATTTTTACTATTTCTGATGGGGAATCCTGAGGAAGTTAGAAATCCTCTTTGCATCCACAACTGTCCAAAATCATGAATCACGCCCAAACCATATTGACTATCAGTGAATATTGTTACTCTCAGATTTTTGCCAATTATACATGCTCGAGTCAGAGCAATCAGTTCAGAAATGTGAGCAGAATGTTTGCCTTTTAAGCAAGATGTTTCAAGAACCATTGCCACTGTGCATCCTGAATGAGCAGCACTTAATGCTCCTTTTTCATTTCTCAAAAAAGATTCATCCACCAAACATTACACTGTCTGATTCTTCTAGTGGAGTATCTTTAATGTCATGTCTAAGCTTTGTGAACAATTCTGTCACATCCAAACAATCATGATCTGCTTCATCTCTCATTTCTTCACAACTTGAACTCAGCAACAAAGTTGCTGGATTCAATGTTGAACATCTTGTCACTGTCACATTTTTGGCACCCAAAATCACTCTTTCATAGCTAGTCAGTCTTATATATGTCATATGTTGAGTCTGAGTTCTTGTTAACAGGATCTCAACAGAGTGTGGCACAAATACTTTTACTGGATATCCCATAACAATTATTTCACTCTGCTCAAGACTCACACAAGAAGCAGCTACTGCTTTTAAACAGCCTGGTAATGCTGCAGCCACTGATTCCAAAGTAGCAGACAAATATGCCACTGGACGAAGTACCATTTCATGTCTTTGTGTTAGGACAGATAATGCACACCCATCTCTCTCACAACAGAACAATGCAAAATCTTTTGTTTAATCTGGCATTCCCAATGCAGGTGCTCTACAAAGACTGTCTCGTAATTCAATTAAAGCTTTCATACACTCTTCATCCAACTCAATTGGATCAATCACATCTTTATGAGTCAACCTCTGTAGAGGTTTTGCAATTAGTGAAAACCCACGGATCCACTGTCTGCAGTATCCACTTATTCCCCAAACCATTCAAACTTCTTTTTGAGACTTAGGAGGACCCATTTACAAAATCACATTAATTCGGTCTTGTGTTACCCTTTTAACTCCTTTCGCAATTTTGTGTGCCAAATATTGAAATTCTTTTAAACAAAATTGTAATTTTGATGGTGACACTTTATGCCCACCTTCTGCCAAATGATTTAGTAGGGCAATTGTATCTGTCGCACAAACCTCTCGTGTTTTTGATGCCACAATAAGGTCATCAATGTACTGCACTAACACTGAATTCTCTGGCACGATCAATGTCTCCAAACACTTTTTCAATATCTGATTAAAAATCGAAGGACTCTCTGTATAGCGTTGAGGAACTCGGCACCTTGCCAAAACATGGTCTCCGAACTGAAAGGCAAACAAATATTGGCTATCCGGATGTAAAGGGTATCGAGAAAAATACTTGACACGGATCAATCACTGTGTACCATTCCGCATCGCAAGGAATTTGATAACAAATCACTGCTGGATTTAGCACTTTTGGGTGACATGGTACTACAATCTTATCAATATTCCTCAAATCTTGCACTTTTCTATATTTTCTGCTTGGTTTCTTAATCCCCATAATAGCTGAGTTACAAGGACTACTTAGTATTTCTTTCAAAATACCTTGCTCAATCATTTGACCAATTACAGGAAACAATCCTGCTGTGATATCTGACTCATCCTGTATTAAGGTGTGTTTAGATATATGGCACCTGGTTTAATTGTAACTTGTATAGGATCCACACCCTTCATCAGACCAATGTCTTTTCCTATAAAATCCCATACATCAGATCTTATTACATTGCTCATCTCTGGTGGTAAATCTTCTTCTGTAAGTAATGAATACATATCATTCACTTCTGTCCCCTGCTTCGCTGACATCATTTTAAAAACAAAATCCTGATCTGGTGTTTGAAAAGCAATTCCATCTGACGTACAATAGATGTTGCAGTTCATTTTACACAACAAGACTCAACCTAAAAGGTCCACCGAGCTTGTATCACATACCACAAATCGATACATATCTCCAACCTTTCTAATATGAACTTCTATTGGTTTTGTGATTGGAGACTTAATATATTTAGTTGAAACTACCACAACTTGGATCATTTCTCCCGAGAGGGATAGGTTTGGAATGTCTGCTGCTCTCGCAGTTGAACGGGTAGCACCAGTGTCCACAGGAAAAGTAATATCATTACCTTCTACTTTGCCTTCAACAAAAGGACCTGATTGATCTACCTCTAGAGATGCACAAAGCAAACACTCTTCCTCCCCCATCAGGCACCGTCATTGAGATGAGTCTGAGTCACTTTCTGAAGATTCCAACAAATACTGTGAAACCACTTTCACATTTTGATTCTTACCAACTTGTTCACTCGTGTGAAATCCAGTATTCACACTGTACTTGGGCATTCACATTATTTGCCATAGGAACTTCTGGCATCTGTACTTGTTGTGTCTGTGGTGTAACTACCTGCTGCTGTTTTTGCTGTTGTTGATTCACAACCAACTCATTCTGCGTCTGCGGATTGAAATTTTGATCTGTTCCATTATTTTTCAGTAAAGATCTACACTCATTACTCCAATGTCCAAACTATCCGCACGCATGACAAGAATATTTCTTTTTCAACTCATCTCTACCCATCTTACCTCTGCCTCTACCTAGATTTGGTACTTGTCCATTCTGATGTTATCCTTTCATCTGAAAATCTGTTTAAGAACTATTTTTTCCATCTTTCTGCTCGGCCACTTTCACCTGTGCCCACATCATTTTCTCTTTCAAAATGTTTTGCCTTGATTCAATATCATCACTACAATATTTAGCATATCTCAGAATCTCATCAACTGTCTTACTCTGCCAACAAATAAAATGTTGCTGAATCATGTTAGTAATTTTAGGTTTTAATCCAAAAACAAACCTATATACAAAATGTCCCATATCTTTGTCACTTATACGCTCAAAACCACTATACTGTTTAAACATTTTTAACAACCTTTCGTAATAGACATGCACAGATTCTTTTGGTTCTTGTGTTGTCTTATCAATTTTAACCCAATCTGTTTTTTTGGGGGAAATCTTACTCTTCAAGTAAATATTTTTTCATCACTTTTTCCGAAGGTGCCCCTGTTTTCACATCTCTGGGAGAGATTCTTCTTTAAGCCAATCAACAGTAATTTTACACTCAGTCCATAAATCAGCAGGACATTCAATCTCAAGCAAACTATCTAAATCTTTCATCAAACCCTTCAAAACCTTTACAAACCTCTATACCTGCTTATATCATTCAACAGGTTTCTCCCTCAACCTGGGGAAATCATTCGTAAAGGATAATATATCCTGCCTTTTCCAAGGAAAGTGAACATATCCACCACCTGGATCTTCTCTAATTGGATATGCTATTTCAGCCTGTCCTGTTTCCCTTAATGGAAATAAAGACATATCTTTACTACTTGCATGCATTTCTTCCTTTTTTTCTACCTTTTCATTGATCTAAATCAACCCATTTCTTCAAAGTATTCATTAATTCTTTTATCTGCAATCATTTACCAGACATATTCAAACTCTCTAGGTCCTTATCAGTAAATTCCAGTGTTTGGGCCCCATTATGATGGAGGATTTTCCGCATCCTCCGGGCCGGCAGAAGCCAACGCCGGCCCGGAGGATGCGGAAAATCCTCTGCGGACCCACCAAAGACCCACCGCCACATTAGGATGGCTGGTGGGTGCTGGTTTCGGTCCGCCGCTTTTCCGCCGCGGTTGGCTTACAACCGCGGCGGAAAAGCTGTAACATGGCTGGCGCTGTCTATCAGACACCGCCAGCCATATTAGGATGGTGTAAAAGAGATGCTTTTCCACGGCGGCTTTTCCGCCATGGAAAAGCATGTGCAACTTCACTGCGGGGGCCCGTTGCGGGCCCCCTGGGTGAAGGGTGCACATGGGGGGGTACCTATGGTACCCCCTGCATTTGTATGCAGTAATCGGCAGGCACCGCACGGTGCCTGCCGCTTTCTGCATACAAATGCAATGTATGCATTTTTACCATTGCGGCGGGTGCAGCTTGAAGCCGCACCCGCAGCAATGGTAAAAATAGAGGATGTGACCGCCAGGGTGGCGGTCACATCCTAATTGGACAGGAGGGAACTCCGCAGGCCATGCGGGGGTTCCCTCCTCCACTATGGTCGCGGACGAACTCAAGTCCGTCCGCGATCATAATGAGCCCCTATATATTTTCTGCAAAACCGTACACTTCTCAATATCAACTCCATATTCTTGTGCAGCTTCTGCCAACTTCTCATGTAGATTCTTTATTTCCATTTGTAGTTCTGAAAATTCTGGACTCGCGTAATAATTCTGGACTCGAGAATTAAACTTCGTCGTAAAATGACGAATTTGGTATCAAAAGACCGAGAATGGCTGGTACACTATGTACAAGCATTTTCGTCATATTCGAGTGACGATTTCACCACGAAATCGTCACTCTCGTTCTGAACCCTTGGCTTCCATTTTGTGTATGACAGCCATTTTGTGAGTTGCCCTCACATAGGCAACGAATTAAGCCAAATTCGATTCCAAAGGACACGTACACCTTAATTGACTTTTCTCTGACCTGGGCAAGTTGGAACCATTGCCCCAGGCCGAACCTGCTTGGTCAGTTCCTCTCCCAGTGGCCGACGAGATAGCATCAAGGCAGAACAGGCCATAAACCTTTTCATCGCACACACACCCTGCCAATTCTTGCTCACACCTGTCCCTGCTCTTTTCTCTCTCACTTGCTTTATGATGGGGAGGTGCCCGTTTTTATTGGGGGTCCACCGGTATCTGATGGAAATGCTGGGCCTTGCCGGGTAATTTGTTGTGGGCTGAACGAACAGAAATATGGCTTGTCATCATGACTCTGCTTTTCCTTTGTAGTGGAAAAATTTTCAATGGTATAGTAAAATGAGAAGAATGTTTGCCTAAAGCACAATATTTCGTATAAAAAGAGAAGCCTTACTTTGTGAATTTGAGCAGTCTCCTGAGAATATACATCCCGTGTTGTTGTACTTCTAGGACGCCTGTTACCTTGGTTGCAGCCAATAAAATCGATCCTTGACTTCACCTAGAAGACTCTGAGTTTCTGTGGTCTGAATCAGGAAAGTACTTGAGGTCTTTGGGTGTACCCTGACACCGCTGGGTTACCGGTTCGGTACCGGTTCTGAAAAACCCAGTACCTCACATGTAATATTCTTACACAAAAATAACAACTCTTCATCTTGATACTTACTCATCCTTTCTGGACTGATTGTACCAATGATGATTTCTTCCAGATCCACTCTCATTCTAGCTACATCTATTCTCGATTGAGATTTATTATTTTCCAATCCTCTTATCCAATTATCTAGCTCCTCTGGCGAAGGTCCTACTGAACTCCCTGACACCATAGTCATTTCTCTGTCATTCTGCACTATTTTCCTAGGTTCCATCTCTACACTTCTCTTGGGTGTTTCAGGTGTATTCTCACTAGAAGATCTATCAATGAAGTATTCATCTCAACTTGTTCTGACCCACGTATATTCCTAACATTATTCCCAGGGACTGTCAATGCATGTACTCTCGATATATTCTGACTTTCATCATACAATGGAACTATAGGACCAATTGTTACTGGTAATGATAATGCTTCTGCATCCAGACTCGTTTGACTAATTCTCTGATTTAATTCTTCTCTCGCTTTATTCAACATATCAATCTCACTCCCTTGCAACACTCAAGTACCTGATGAAACTTGTGATGCTACTGGAACTTGTGTAACTTGTGAAGGTTGCGGAGTTTGTGGAACCTGTATTTAAATTAGTGGTGCATTTAGAATTGTTTCTCCTGAACTTTCTTGATATGGTGGAGGGCCTTTCAATAATATTTCATCCATTAATTCATCATCAATCTCATTTGAGTCTATTTCTAATTCTGAAGTCTCTCTATTATTATTTTTCTCTTTACATGTACCTCCTGTCTGATCTTCAGCAACTAGTACAGGATATGATCCATCTGCACTCACATCTCTCCCCAATCTTTTCTTTTGTTCATCCCATCTAGCCTCAGAATACCTCAATATTATATTTCTGTATTATATCTTATTCCTGCCTCTCTCCTGTTTGAATGCCTCATGTTCCCATTCCTCAAGTGCCTCACACTGCATAGGTCAAGGAATTGGTTTCAACAAATTCATTCATTCTCTCAAGTTCTCCAAAATCCTTACATTAAATGTACCATGTTCTGGCAATGCTAAAACTCCATCATCTTCTGTATAACTCGACCAATTTTCTAACCATGTACATGTATGATATCAATGCGCAAACATTATAAAAGAAGCAGGTGTTCTCGGAGGAGGAATAGGAAGTTACTCTCTAGTAACTATTGGCTTGTCCTTTAAAAAAATCCTTTATTTTCTTTATCATGCTAATTTTTCAACTTTTGTATGCTAAAATATCTCGATAAACTAAATAAATCCTTCTGCAATTCCGCTTATTCTATTTGCAAGCGATCGTTCAATACCCATGCATCTCACACCAACCCACCAATCAGGGCTCACTAAGTATCTACTGTTTCTAACCAATAGCAATACAAGTCACAACAATCAACCAATCACAGCTCACTACACACCCACTGTCTGACCAATGTCAGTGCAGCTTTTAGTGACATCAGTATTACTCCTGCTACTTACCCTCCCTTTACAAAATAATACGGCAATGTATTTCTAGACATTTTGTAGCAAAAATCTTATTAGAAACATCACAAAACAATGCTACTTTGTCTGCTCCGCAAGTAAAAGAGATAGATTTTCCTTTTAGTCAAGAAAATTATTTCACTTCCAGTAAAATAACGACCAGCGCTATTTTACTCTCAATGAAATTAAAGGAGGTCTTGGTACTCCTCTGGGGATACTAGCCAAAGTTTCGGAAGAGGACTTTCCTTTCAGAAAGAGGTCTTGGTACTCCTGTGGGGATGTAAGGTCAAAGTTTCAGAAATGGACCTTTCACTATTTCATGCAATCTTCTCTCAAACAAATAGTCCCTAAAATAACATCAACAGCCTTTCGCTACTCGATATTACAACAACAGACAAAGTACTTC
The DNA here is from genome assembly GCF_964261635.1 of Lissotriton helveticus. Classification (NCBI taxonomy): domain Eukaryota; kingdom Metazoa; phylum Chordata; class Amphibia; order Caudata; family Salamandridae; genus Lissotriton; species Lissotriton helveticus. Next base: position 553,159,505 of record NC_136065.1, on the reverse strand, counting down.
TCCAGTATAATACTTTTCTACACTAGTCCTCTTCAACCTATATGGAACACCAGTACAGGACTTTATACATTTAATATGCATCTGCCCGGTGTTAGGGTGCCACCGCCGCGATTTGCTGAGCGGGCAGTTTAATGGAAGAGGTACACCCACCTGTAGATCTGCAATACTAGAAAAGTCTGGACTCCAAGGACCCGTAATTAATTTGTCAACTAATAAAATTTTTAACCTATTTTGAGAATTTACCGAAACAATGACACAGGTTACAAACATTATTCAGCTGCTCCTGCCCGTCCTTTTAAGAGTCACACAGTTTGTAAATTGAAATCAAATTTTAAATGTGGTACTACTTGTCTATATTTATTCTTCCTTACTTTATTTTAACACGTGGAGGAAATGGATATTATGCATTGGAATATTGTAATGGTTTTAGCTAACTAACACTATTCCTCTGCCAATATAGGCTAAAATAACATCATTCCATGATCTTAGGTAACTCCGTACCCGTACTTCCAGACAACATAAAACAAAGGCACTAACTTTTCATGATAATAATCAATAATAATCAATAAATCAATAATTATTGCCCAACTAATAAAAAATTAACCATCCTCCGCTACGAAAAACTGATCCAGCGATCAGGGACCTATAATTTTTCAATAATTTTTCATTAACATTGGCCCATTTACACTACCCAACTAATCCCTTTGTGCTGGGGTTCAGTGTGATCCAGGTTTAGACCTAACTTACCGAAGTGCATTACCAGACCTGCATTTCTCTTCATATAATTGTGCGGATGGACCTGAAGTTGAACAGTTGATGGTAATAATTATTTACTTATCTATACTGCTAAATAATAACAGACTCAGTATATAATTTTATGTATATTGTATATAATGTAAATTGTAAACCTCATCAAGTACAGTTACAAGAATGCAAATCATAAATTGTCACAAAGAGAAATCAAAGCAATGTACAAACTAATATGAATTAACATATGCTTTGAAGGAGTGGATAGACGAAGAGAGAAAAGTTTCGGAGACAAAATAGATATGCAAATGACAATGCAAATTTAGAAGTTTATCTATACTAACCCAAGTAAGGAGTCAGGGAAAACTACTCTCAGGCCTAAGGGCAGTAGGCCACTCAAGAAGAAACGAGCAGCAAAGATTAAGTCAGAAAACAGGAAACAGATAGGCCTCTATCTAGAAACAGCAAATTAATGATGGAGATGATCTCTCACTAACTATCATCAGCTGAAAAAACCCAAATCACACCCCCAGAGCACCTCAATTATACTCTAAAACCTAACAGTCCAAACCACATTTGTTTCAATGTTCGTAAACTCTCGAACTCTCATTGGCTAAGAACGGGGGTGTCTCTCTCACAATACTTTCATCATGACTAGTTTATTAAATGACCATTGTCCTAAACATTTAGCATTACGTACGTCTCCACCCAGGAAACAAAGTTTGAACACAATCACAACTTATGTTTCCTGAAAAGTTATACATGTATCAAAAGTATCCAGTCTCTATTTGTTTACTTCTGCCATCTCATAAGAAAGTCACAACGCTCCCACTTGTTTATCAAAATGTCTTCCGCAACTTGACAGTCATTCAGCACCTCATGAAGGACAAACTTCATACTTTATTCTCTCTCTTCATTCAGAGCTCAACTTGATTTTATTTTTATTTTTCATTTGACAAAGTTAACCTCAAACTGCTGTGCAGGAAAGTAGGCACATGCTTGTCTTTCTACAAGAATCAAACAAGACATTTATTATTTTCATTAAATATAATTTGCATTGCACATCATCCCAGATTTGCACTAACCCATGCAAACCCATGTAATTCCTAGCTGAATATTATTTATGTGCAGAAAAGCAAGCAGCATTAGTCTTTTTATTTTATTCAAAGCCATATGCAAAATGTGGCTTAGTTTTCATGATTAATTCACACGTTTTGTTTTATACATGCGCAAAAAAGGATTTATCCATGATTTAGCAGTTATTAATAAAAAATCTTCACAGCACACCGTTAATGTATATTATTGAGGGTTTAATCCAAGCAGATTCTTATTCACCAAAAACCCTGCTCCATCACCTGCATTGCAGGGAATGATTGTTTATGTGCAGGAAGGTGTCCCTTTCTGCACGTAAACAATCAATAAGGTTGATGTGTTACTTCTATGTGTGCTGCATTCTGCAGGGTACCATATTTGCAAAGGGTTGTTAAGCCTAACGCTGCTTTGTAAGATTGTAGGTACTGCTTGGCTTTAACACTCTCATCTTTTGAGATTGCCTGCCGCTTTTGCCATTGCTACCACAGGTTCAGAATATGCCCCATTGATTGTGTTTATTAAGTTGGTAGGCATCACACCCTCCAAACTCAGGGGCATATTTATAAGACTTTTGCATCACGTTTGTAATACGCAAAGTGGTACAAGCATGACGCAAAATTCTGAGCCAGATTTATGAAGTCACACAAAGCCACATTGTGTAGCTTTAAGTGGCCTCATTTATCTTGAGTAAGGCAACGGGTCACAAATCGTTGTGTCACCTTACTCTGCACAAGAGAGGCATTCCGTGGGCATTGTGGTGGGTGTTCCCATGAAATTTCCATGGGTTTTGATGTAGTCCCAGATTTACAAGGATTGTGAACCTGGGACTGTATTAAAATCTTACTCCTCCCCAGGTCAGGTGTAATGTGGATGAAATATATGTATTTATCCTCCTTTTTTCCTCTTCCTATATGTACTCCAGCACACATACAAGGAGGAAAACACCTCTCTGTGTTGTTTTTGCAAACAAAGGTGCCCCTGCACACAAGCAATCCTGCCTACAACATGGGCACCCTTCAATGAAACACAGTTTGTAGGTATAGGTAACTGGGTAGAAGTGGAAGAGACTGCACTTGATGAAGTGCTTTCTATAATAAACTGGCTTCTATTTCAAAATGAGGATCGGATACCACTTCCATTGCTATTACTAGGGAGAACAAAGTGAAACAAAAATATTCCTGCCCTGATCGACTCATCCAAAAGACTCTGCTTGGAAAACCAATCGCTGACAACATCAGGTGAAATTAAGGTTGATCCCATTACCCTTTTTAGGTCCCAGAACTAATTTGCAGAATCCAAGCATATCTAAGAAATAAATGCGGTTGATATAGTGATCGGCAAAAATATTATCATCATAGCTCATAAAATCTTGGAGGAAAAGCAAAAAGACATAACCCACCCATAGATCTGCGAGGAAACCACAGCAGTTCTACCAAGAGGGCGATAAAGATGTGACGAAAGAGAATAAGAGAATGAACAAGGTCATTTAACCCCTTCGACGCTCATGACGAGCTGGGCTCGTCATGAGGTAGCCTCCTCGCACGCTCATGACGAGCCCAGCTAGTCATGTAAAGTGCGCTTTCGCAAAATCCAGCGTACGGGGGGAAATCATGCCGCACGCATGTGGTTAAAATATGAGATCTAGCTAAGTGGCTAAGGCGAAGATAGTAGTGATCAGAGTGGCAGGAAAAAAATCCTTAACGTTAACTGCTGTCAGACCTTAAAATATCTTTCGGAATGGCCAAAATGATGAACACGAACTTCCAGCGATTGTTTGTCCGCTAAAAACACATGCAGTAGCATCCTTCTCATCTCCTTACAAAGCTGTAAAGACTGTCACACACATTACAGGAAGGAACAGACCTCACATGCAGCCATGTAAAGATGATTTTGGGAATGTAAAGATGATCACCTACTGGGTCCTGCGACAGATGTGATACGAGGGAGACTTCGCAATAAGCCACCAAACTTTACCCTACCCTTCAGCGTCCATATCACGTGTTCTGTGCTGCACCTGTGCAAAGGGGTCCACTCTGTGCACCTCTTATTGGCCTCTTCAGGGCATACATTAAAATTACAAATCTACTATTTTATGCATGTTTTTCTGACATAAAACTTGCATTAACTCTGAAATGTTTTGAGTTAACTTAATTCATCCCCTGCAGACGCCAAAATGAAGTGCAAATATGTCTTCTTTACTGGTGCAGCACACCAAACAATATCTTGATAGAGCCCCTGGTGAGCAAAGTCTATTCATTTTCTCAAAGTGAATATGCATTATTTGACAGAACTGTCAGGCTTGACTAACCAACATATTTTTAGTAGAAAGGTAGTAGATACATTTGAAAATAGCTTGGTGATGGGATTTATAGAATCATTTTTGGTAATTAATGATACTGTGAGTCATTACCAGAACAATCCTTGACATCGTCATTGTAAAATATGTGCACCCTCAGCTTTTGCTGTAGCTTTGACTTGCACTTTCTTTGGAATTCATCATACAATGGCTTCAGGTGTTTTGTACTATATTGTGATAAAATCAAATTCTCTACCGAAAATCTCACTGGGTGAATTACATTTTTTAATTAACCTTTCATCTAGGTTTCTTATTAGTAGCTACCCCTTGTGCCTCACGAATTTCTCTGAGGCATGTTATGTATAGACAGAAGCCTGTCTCTGATTATGGATGTAGACTCGTGGGTCCTAGGCCCAAATACTAAAATAATGAATGCCACAGGGGCATATTTACAAGCGAATGGTGGAGAGCGGCGTTAAACAGAAAATGCTAACACCATGCACTGCCATTCCGAAAACGCTGGGATGCAGCACAAAGATAAGGCACATCCCAGTGTTTTCCCTAGCACTGGTGCTAAATTAGGCTGCCTAGCGCCAGCGCAGACACCCTTGCAGTATAGTGCAAAAGTACCTGCATTGAGGGAATGACTGTTTATGTGCAGGAAGGTGTCCCTTCCTGCACAGAAAGAATCACGAATGGCGAGTTGTAACTTCTATGTGTACTGCATTGTGCAGCACACATAGAAGTTGTAAATCGTTATTTTTTTAAATATTTGTTTATGTCCAGGAAAGGACACCTTCTTGTACATCAACAATCATTCATGGAGTTTTGCTGTTTCTTTGTGTGGTGCAAAATGCAGCACAAATGGAAACAGAAAAAATGAGGAGAGAATAAGCATTTCTCCTCATTTCGCCCTGTTAAGACCAGGTGTTTCCTGGTCTTAATTTTGGCACTGCCTCATATTTATGCCACCCTTGCAAATAGGGGGCAGCATCAAAATCAATGGATGTTGCATCAAAACGCCCACAGCTATACCCTTGTCCACCCCTTTCACGCCAAGTGTAGCCTGAAAGGGCACCTTATTTACAAGGCAGCGTTAAGCCACATTAAGTGGCTTAACGACACCTTGTAAATAATGCGAAGCCCAGAGCAACACAGAAATGTCATCCAAAGTGACATCCCTCTGTCAATAGGGGCATTTAATTATGCCCGTTGTACTTGTGGGTGCAATTGGCCCAGGGCATTGGCACCCATACTCTTTTATTGGCAGGGTCACCTGACTGGTGACACCTGTGATGGATGGGTGTGGGTGGGTCTAGACACTACCCCTAGGGAAGGGCTGCTGCATTATGTGTCCTGCAGGACACTACATTCCACCCAAAATCGAAAAGAAAAGCAAATAAAACTCCAAACAATGGAAACAAATACAAATAAACTGGATAGGATCCATCAGTCTCTAGAGTCAATCAGCAGGACAGCAGTGGACGCATGGAATAATTATGCTGACTGCAACATTACATCTCTGCTCTCATGCATAACTTAACCTGAGGGGTTCAGGACATAAACACAGGCTCAGAGAAGTCGAAAAACCACATGCCATCTGGCACACTGGTTTGATGCTCTGAATGGTTGGTGGTTGATGTTAACAATTCACAAAAGGGTGTGTACGGTGCATTGTCATTGTCCATCGCAAAGCATCAAGCACAAAGCATACTTTAGTGGTGTTGGTTGTCCTGCTGAAGACTGTTGTGTTGTGCTGCAATCTGTTGAGGTCCCCCTGTGCAAGGCCTTGCCACCTCCTTCTATCCGATTGTGGGGCAGTGTTGAGTCCATCTCTTGCTCTGGAGTAGGCCCCTTTAATGCGTTGCCATGGACCGCATGTGATCTGCACTGAGGATGCGAATGTGCCACTTCAGGGGCTGATGAAAGACTGCCAAGGAGGCCCTGCCTATGTGCTCATGCCACTGCATGTGTAGATGGGTCCTGGTCAAGACTCGCTCTGGCCACTGAAATCATGATGCAGGCAGGGTGACCAGGCAGTCTCTAGTTTACTGACTCTTCTGAGTGTCACTAGTGTTTCCTGTCTGCAGCTCTAACAGCATTATTGGACTCCACTCTGGATGTCCGCTGCTCCATGTATGGTAGTCAGGACACACTAGACAGGGGCTGACTTGATGGGATTGCCATTTGTGTGGTGAACCTGTTCTACAGTTGACAACAACTTGCCTTGATGTTTGCTGGCCTTTTCTTCTTGGGTCATGGACAACTGGGAGTGATGGTGGCCAGGTATTTCCATTTTTCCTTTGTGGACAAATCTGCATCCTTGTGCTTGGATGTTTTGGGTTTCTGATCCATTGGTGACTGTGTCTGGATGGACACGCTGGGAAGCATGGGGCAGAGACTCGGTTTACACGTACTTGCAGCTTACTCTCAGACTTCCCCCCCTTTGCGGTCACCTGGTCATTCTCTTTTCACCTTGGTGGCTTGCAGCTTGGACAGATTCTCAGGGAAGTGTAGGGCAGAGACTCAGTTCATGCATGATTGTGGCTTACTCTCACCTCTACCGTTATGCTGTTGCCAAGTCATCCTTGTTTCACGTCAATGGCTTGCTGTTTATATGTCTAGAAGCACTCCGCCAGCAGCTTGAGTCTTCTTGAGTGTGCCTTTCAGACCTGCCTTCTCTTGATCTTCCCTCTTGGCCTTGGTTGATCATAAGGTTTCCCAGTGTGAATCAGAAGATCCTTCCGGTCTTTCTTCTTCGTGCTTCAGCCTGCACCTTCTTCCCAATAATGCAGTTTAGACTTTTCATTACAAGGCTTTTTTTTCTGGGTGCAGCAACATGCACCATCTTAGGGACAGGCCAACAGAGCCTCTCAGCATATCAACTATCGCTTGACCATATAGGTGAGACTTCTGCTTGGTTTGGTCTCATCTCTTTATTGGTGCAGCAGCATGCCCCTTTATCAGGGCTGGCCCATGCAACATCTCAGTGGTAGACTGCCTCCATAGTCTGCCTATTGGCCTCAGGTGTTGGGCTCTGGCTTTGTGATGACCGGGGGCAGTCGCTGATCTGGTTCTCTTTTTCTTCTTGACTACAGTATGGTGTCCGGCAACATGTCCCACATTCCCTCTTCAGAGACCTTCTTGGAGCACCTACTCCAAAGGGTGATATGTGTAGCTGGGCCTTTACTTTGAGGGCTTCCCGCTGCCTGCCCCGATTCTTCTTTGGTTTGGTGAGGCGTCATGCCACGTATCACACAATCCCTCCTCAGGGACCTTCTTGGAGCTCCTACTCTGGGGTATTCCCTCTTCTGGAACCTTCTACTGCAGGCAGTAGGGAGCTGTGTTGATGACCCACATTCTCTGGGTGGGGCAAGACTTGCATCTTGAGGCGTTGCTGCCATCCGGCATAGTTGGCAGGATGTGGCACAGTGTACCTTGCGGATGCAGAATAATGTGGTCCTATTGTCTGTCCACAGTCGCTTCATAGTGTGCTTTTGCCCACCTTCATGTCCGGCGCTGCTTTCCCTGGGCTTCCCCTTGCCTTTTGATCCTGCCTATCTAGCAGGTGTGGATGGTTATGGTGGTGGCTCTGGGGTATGTAGATTTAGCCTCTTTGGTTTATGGTACTGGGTCGGTTGCACCTTGTGGGAGTCTGCCTTTGATGCCCCCCTCATTTGTTGAGCGGGGTATGGTCAGAGCATTCTCTGTCATTTTGCTGCTCATGTTCCTTCCATTCTCTCTTCATCTCAGTGACACTGGGATCCGGGCAGGCTTATGGTAGGACTTTTTGTGTCAGGGCCATCTGGTACTGTGGTTCGGTGGCACTGCATCAGTTGCATGCAACCACACAGTGTTAGTGCACTCTCTGGCCATGCACTGGGTGCAGCACTGTGTGCGGCTTCCCTTTCTGGGGTGTCAGACCGCACATGGAGGTTCCTTATGCTGGCTGCCACTGTCTGCTCTTGGCCGGATAGCATTGCAAGATTACCCTTGGGTGACTGTCATAGACATATTACAGCACCCTCTTAGCAGCGTCCCTGTATTAGTTCATGGTGTGTTTTTGACAGCAAGACTTGTCTGCTTGCTGTCTCTGCATTGAGGTTCAAGATTACTGAGGTTGTGCTTCACATTCTGCTGGCTTATTAGAAGGGCCTCTCCATGGCCTGAGGGTCATAAAAAGGAAACGTTTTGCTCAGGTGCCCTCTAGCAGCTCTCTTTTGTGCCTCTCTTTGCCCCAGGCCACTTGTTCTTCGCTGCTGGGCAGTAGAGGTGTTTACTGTCGGCGTGTGAACACCTATTGCCCAACAAATCCGTGATAGAGTTTCAGGTTGTGCCTCATTGAGTTGGTGCTCACAGTCTCTCTTTTATTTGGCTCGGTATATCCTGGTTTAGCTTGTTTCCTTTCAGGCACTGATGGAGCTGCTCACCTCCTATGTAGTTTAAGCCAGATTCTTTCTGACAATGGCGCCTTTAGCTTCATGCCATAGTCCCTTCCTTTGTTGTGATCTGATACTCACCCAAGCTGGGCTGGCACCTAACAAGTGAGTTTGACTCCGTCGCAGCTAGACCCAATTATGCTTCGGAACTGGTGCCCTCTAGTGGCCCTTGGCAGCACTGCAGCTTCTTGTCCATGTTTCCATGTTAGTAGCAGCTGCGATCCCAGGATCTCCTCAGACAGGTTTTGCAGGGGAGCGCTAAGGTGATAATTTTACAGCCTCGGCAGGCACAATTATTTTCGCTTCTGGAGGTAGTTTACAAGCCCTAGATTACGTCATATGTGCTTCCAAACAACAATCATGATACAAACGGTAGATTCTGAGTGTATGAGAGCATGTAGAAGGTAGGGTAGTAGTACATTGAGCTCAGGTTACTTTGATGGTTTAGGAGGGAGTAGTGCTAAAGGGATGTAAGGGTGAATTTGGGGTTTAAGGATGGGTGGTGGTAAATTGAGCTAAGGGTAATTTTAGGGTTTAGGTGTGGGTAGTGGTAAAGGCTTATGTGGGTGATTTAGGGTTATGGGGTGGATAGTGGTACAGGGATGTAAGCATTTTGCATGTTGTAGTCTTATTTTGTTTCTACTGAACTTTTTATAAAAACCCTGAATATCACTGATTGGTGAGTTTAAAGTGTATGACCGTAAGCAATGTGCATGTTAACATTGTGGGAATTTGTAATCATACACACAGGCGAATGCTTTTTTTTATGTGCAGAAAGCTTCCTAAATGGAATGGGGCCTAGTCAGAACTGCTGGAATTGAGATTAAAATGATGAACTCTCCAGTTTGCAAACCCCTGTCCGTTGCACAGGAGTTTGGGAACACCATGTTACGTGGAAGTGTAAAACTGCAGTTCTACCATCTCAGACAACTGAGTAATAGGTAACTCCAGCTTGGTAACGGCAGAGAGAGCGGGGCCCCATCATTTATCTCAAGCAGGTGCCGAGTGAGATGAGGTATAATCCCTGAGAAGCAACGATATGGGCCGCTTGTGACTTACCTGCCACGCCGCCACGCCGCACAGCAGATAGAGAAGCCACCACCGCCAAGAGTCATCCTGCCACCGAGACCCGCGCCGCCGCTCCGGGAACTACAAGACCCGGCAGGCCTCGCGGCGGCGCGCTGCGTGACGCGCTTTGAGAGCGCGAAGGACCATTAAAGCAGGGGAAAGACCAGCGTCGCGGGACGCGAGCGGGACGCCCGGGGCAAAGCCCGGGCAAAGGGCGGGCCCTCTACGGCCCTCATCGGCTGGAGGAGGCCAGGCTAGGCCATCTCTCTAAAATCCACCTTTGTGCACCACGGAGTAGTTCCTATTAGTTCATAGATAGTGGGGGTGTAAAAGCTCTTGGTTGACCGCCTCCTAAATCCTAGCTATCCAGACGGGGGTCGGCAAACCGGCCGTATAGCTGATACCGATTCGCCCAGGAGCTCAGATAAGGAAGGGGTCATTGCTGTAAAGCGGATAGCAGATAAAACACTTCTACGAACCAGGAAACAAGTCCGTTGGAGATCTGCACAAGGCATTGAAGTAAGACTTCTGTTTTAATTCTTGAGAACAATACCTTGTTATTTTATTGAGTTGTGGGTGTAAGACTATCACACATCTTGTATAATTATGCCTAAAAGAAATCAACATATGGTATCTGAAACACCAAAGAACACCATGGAAAACTATCTTGTCCAAGTGGTTAATAATATAAACAGTAAGCGCAGACAATCATTGGGTCTGTCTCAGTCACCTATTCTCCATTCCTTGAGCCCACCCACTTCCTCACAATCAAACGAGTCTTTGCTATTAGACTCCAACAACGATGTCCATGAAACAGCTCCCTCAGTAAATGTTAATATTGACACCAGTACAGCGAATGTGGCGGACATTGAGCAACATGCGGATAACGACTTAGATGCACAGGTTGTCATTGAGGTTGTAGATAATGATGATAAAGAAGAAGTGGAAGATGAGGCACCTGAAAAGCGGTCTTCAAGGGCAGTTAGAGCCTGCCGCAGATTACAAAGTAAACGTGGGGGGCCACGTTCAGGAAAAAGCAAGGTTATATCACCGCAAAAATCAAAAAGTACCTGCAAGAACAATGAGGAGAACAATCTGAGGGAAATATTGAACGAGGACCTAATGTCAAGAATAGCGGAGCTGTTAGAAATAAAAATTCAGACAATTATCAAGCCACTTATTAGCAAGATTGATAAACTCTCTGCAGAGATAAAGAAATTGGGAGGTACCCAAAATGTATTAGCAGATGCCATAGGAAATGTTTTAAGCAATGTCAGTAAGGGCCACGATTGCCCAAAGGAAGACAATGAATCTGGGTCAACATCAGACATTACCCCACCAGGGCCAACTCTTCCAGAATGCCCACAAACTGGCCATATTATTAATGACCTGCCATTAGAAGCTCCAATTGTTCAATTAATTGATCCATCACATGCCATAGTGCCCCCTACTCTAGAAGATAATTCCACACAATTTGTAGTTGAAGCATCACCACTAGTGTTAGTGCTAGCTAATACACCAATCCTACCACCGGGTCAAACTGAGTCAGCCTCGTCACTAACAATCAAGGCATTATAATGGCTGTCAAATAACATGCGGATAGCACAGGGGGGAGAACAACGTCTGGCTGATGAAATTAAAATGGTAAGGAGGGTCGGATGGATAGGAAATAAGCAAAAAAAATGGAAGGGCGACTGTGTGATACTAAATTTTGCTACTCCAGCTGCTCTCCCTGATATTCTATCCAACATACTTCCACCACAAAGAAGAAGTAGTTCCATAATCCCCCTTACATTGGAATTTTTTTATAATGATTTGCAAAAAGCCTATAATTATAAGCCCCCGAAACCAGCTTGGTTAGCGAGAGATAATGGATGGGGTGGGGGACCTACAATGTGTGACATGAACCATGTTTCCAAAAATAGGGCTGGCCCATGGCAAGTCAACCAACACAACACCCCTCGTCACATTACTCCAGGACAAAACTTGAATTTTATGGGTAGACGAGGGCTCGGTATACCACCAAATAACCGTGGAATTTCAGGTAGTGTTGGTTATAACGGAGGATGGCCAGGTATGCAGCAGAATCTATTGTACCCCAACACCCCGGCACCCATAGGTAATGGCAACTATAATGGAGGATGGCCGGGTACCCACCTGAATCCACCGTTTCCTATCACACCTGCACCTAGATGGAATGTACCTGTAAATGGTTGGGGTTTTGGGGCCCCATCTTATAATTGGGGAGTCAGCACCTCAAACAGATTTGAAGCCTTAGCTGGTTTAGCTGATTGACTTGATGGAGGGGTTTCGACAATGTCAGGTGGCGCAAATCATACATATTCTGGTTTGCTTTCTGAAATTGGACCAAAACAGATTGTACTTGTCGAAAATCCTCAACAGTTATTGCATCCTGTAGACACAATGGCACGAACACCACATCTAGATGTAATTGGATCAATGACTCCACAGCAGGTAACAGAGGAACTAGGGGTTTTGGAATTAACAAAAATTATCTGTTGGAACATTGCAGGTCTGAAAAAAAACCTTTCAGATCCGGCCTGGCATGATTATCTGGCTAGTGGGGATTTAATTATGTTCCAGGAAACTTGGGGGCTCGAGAACTATTTTAAGGTTGGTTATAGATCCTTTTTCATCCCCGCAGTAAATATAAATGGGGGAAGACCTTCTGGGGGCCTAACAATCTGGGTACAAATTACAAGAGGCCTGTCCTTCAAGCAAATTGATACAAATAATCCCGACCTGTTATTACTTGAGTTAAAAAACATTACGGGTTGTAGCATATACGTGATCAATATCTATAGTAGACCACATTGATCATGCAGAGAATCGCCAGTTGTAACCCACCTGAGTGATATTGTGACAGGGTTTGATCAAAACGCAAAAATGATTATAGGTGGTGACTTCAACAGAGGTTTTGAGCCTATCATAGGTCTAGAAGACATCTATAAGGACGAGAACAGTGCCAACAATATCCCTTTAGTTGACACAAATTATAAAGCACCCTGTACAGCGAGTGCCTTACAACTATTGAATCTGACTCTAGAATCAGGCCTACGTGCCTGCAATGGGCGGTTGCCATCAGACTCCCCCAGCAAACCAACATTTACTAGAGGGGTGAACCACAGCTATTTAGATTATTTGTTAGTTTCCTTGAATTTATGGCCCATGACCATCGATTTAATGGTGGATGACCGCACAGAAAGTGATCATTATCCCCTGATCTTATCTGTCCAGACTCAGATCTTTAAAACCCTCGATAAAAGCGTTAGTAGCACAGTATCCTTGCCACAGGACCCTCTAGTGGCAAATAACCGTAGATCCCTGAAGTGGCCAGTGGTATTAGACAATACAAAAATCATTAGCCAAATCTATAATGTATTTGTGAGGCATATGTCTGCCCTCTTAGGAAACAGTACTGTCATCCAAAATCCTCGTCTGGTAGAATCCCATGAACATCTAATTAACCAACTTGGTGGGATCCTGACCAGGGCGGTAAAAAGATCACATAACGCCCGAAAGAGCAAACAAACCGGGATTACCTGGTATAACCAGGAATGCCGGAAAGCTAAAGCAGATCTAATCACAGCAGTCAGGGGGGATTCAGTGGATATTGTGAGAACTAAGAGAGTTCAGTACAAAAGAACCTTGCTAATGGCCAAAAAAGAGTGGGACGAAAGGGTTTGGTTAGATCTGCTGGACGCATGTAAGTGCAAAGACCAGACCTCCTTCTGGAGCCTCATTGCTAGAGGCACCAGGGGGGCGACTGAATGCAAAGATACATTTCTAGAGGAGAAAACATGGGTCGAGCATTTTACCTCGTTATATTCTTGCGAAAGCCCAAGTGAGATTGAAAGCTGGGATAGTTTGCAGGCTCCTCTCGTAGTCCATGATACACCTCTTGTCTTCTCTTTGACAGAAACAATTCTAGCAATCAAGGCAGTTAAGACTGGGAAAGCGCCAGGCCCTGATAAAATACCAGGTGATCTTTGGAAACACGAAAATTATATTTGGGCTCCTTATATCAATTTATTATCCAATGAAATCGCTTGTGGAGCTCCTGTTCCAGAAACCTGGAAGGGGGCGGAGATTGTAACACTGTTCAAAAAGGGTGACAGGTCTAATCCTTCGCACTATCGGCCTATCAGCCTAATTGACGTGTTGCAAAAAATTTTTGCCCGACAAGTTCTTGGTCGGCTCTCCTCTTGGATTGAAGAACATTCTATTTATACAAAATACCAGGCAGGCTTTAGATCAAAGATAAGCACTGTAGACCAGGTTTTTAGATTTTTATGTTTAGTCTGGAAATATACGATTATAAGAAGTTCCCACATATACGTGGCTTTTGTTGATTTGAAGGCAGCTTTTGACATGGTTCCAAGGGCAGCCCTATGGAAGTCACTAAGTAAGATGGGCGTCCCTGTGAATATCCTTCAAATTTTAATTAGACTCCATGAGAATAATTATGCACGAGTTAGATGGGGACCAAATGGAGAAGTCAGTGAGAAAATAAAAATAGCAAAAGGGGTAAGGCAGGGGTGTGTAATGGCACCTACGTTATTCTCCTTGTACGTCAATGACATTCCCGATACTCTTTTGGGCTGCGAGCATGACTCTCCCAAATTGAGCGGGCAAGCCGTTCCGGCATTGTTGTTTGCAGACGACACGATTTTAATTTCTCAGACACCTAGGGGGCTCCAAAACCTTTTAAACACTTTTAGTTTGTATTGTCACAACAAGGAATTAGAAATTAATTCCTCAAAAACAAAAGTTATGACAATCAACCCTCATAAAGGTTTTAATAAGGTTTTTAAGATAAATAATGAACCCATTGAAGAAGTCCCCAATTTTAAATACCTGGGCATTATTTTAGACAGCCACGTTACATGGAAGACACAATTGGAGAACTCAAAACTAAGGCTGACCCAAAATCAGTGTCCGATTTTAAAGAGGCATAAGAATAGCCATTTTAAAGCAGTCTCACCAGCCATTGAATTATTCAAATACAAAGTACAATCTTCTTCACTTTATGGCACGGACCTTTGGGCCTATGCCTCAAAGGATACTTTTCGAGTGAGGGAAAATTCCTTCATTAGGCAACTTTTAGGGATACCTGGGTCAACACCACTGACACCCGTATTATGGGATCTTAACTTTCGACGTACAGATGACTATGCTTCTCTTCGCCCGCTCCTTTATTGGATCCGTCTATGGTCTGTTGAGGAGCTGACTGATTATAGAGAAGCATTGAAAGAGATATTGGCTATAAGGAATATAACGCATTTGCCATGGTTAGAGTACGTCAAAAAATGGTTTGAAAAACTAGGGTTAAGTGACTTTTGGTTTGATCCTGATTCCCTCACAAATAGTTCAAAAAAGATCTTGAAGCAAAGGTACTGGGATTACATTAGAGACTCAGTGCTATCAAACCCCAGAACAGGGACTCTAACTTCGAAATTTTTCGAAATTAAAATGACTATGCAATTAGAGCCCCTTATGGATGAAATTTACCCTCCAATGGCCAAAAGCCTATACTTAAAGTTCCGGTATGGTATTTTACAATTAAAAGAAAGGACAACCAGCTGGAACTGTAATAAGGGGTCGGCCGGGGCCGCCGGATCTAATATATGTGAGCTATGCGAGATGAGGCTGATAGAGGATGAGTCCCATGTTTTATTCATATGCCCAGCATACCTTAGAGCCAGGAAAAAATGGCTCAAACCAATCTGTAAAAGGCTAGGCTTCAGACAAATTAAGGTTGGATTTAGGATTTTTAAGGGAGACACTGCACAACCGATTGTGTTCAGTCTAAGTCGTTATCTCTTATGTGTAGCCTTGATTAGGAGGATGAAAAACCTAAAAACCTAATGAAATAGGCTACTTCACCATGTTTCTGAGTCATTGTCAGCTGCTAAATGCTGTTTGCTTCACTGTCCTGATGTGTATTCTTCTTTTTAACAAAAAAACAGATGTTTAATTTATTTTTTTATCAAATTTGTATACTCAGTGTTCTGTATACTGGAGGGGCCAATCATGATCTAGTCAATTTTAAGTGGATGACTTGAAATATGAATTGAATTTTAGGTATTCTATGCAAAGGAAATGTGTTGATATTTTTACCCACTGCTACTGTATCATTATGTATTATATTATATTATGATGTATTATGATTGAATGTTTGTATCTTACAAGGTTTTTTAAACGGAATAAAGATTGAAATGAAATGAAATGAAATGAATAGGAGTAAGTAAGATAAACAAGATGAGGTTGACACAACAGAAATCTACAAGAACTGGCAGCAAAGCAGAGACTCAAAAAGTAAAAATATGCAGAATAAAATCCTTGAGATCAAAGGTTGAGGGTCCAAAATAATAGTGTGAAACCAGAGTAACCACGGTCTACCTCCAAAGAGCTACTGTTCCATGAGATTCAGGATGCTCTTTAATCATAATGTTAAGATGAGGCCCCTCAAAAAGTTACCATCTTTCATCACAGACAGACTAGAAGCTGGTTGCAGGAAGCATAGCAGACAGCATTGGATTACTGGTAGCTCTCTCTGGGTTAATCTCTCCTTTAGTCTATTAGTGCAATTACACAAAACTCTTTGCAGTGATGCTCGCAGTAGAGTAGGGCCAACAGCATGAGGTTTGCAACTGACTGATAGAACGGCCTACATCAACTTTAGGGTGTTTGCCTCTTTCACAAGAGTTGGTTGCAACTTACTGCAGAAGATTAAACCCTTTGACCCTTATCAGGAGCTACACTACTTCCTGATTCAAATGACCACCCCAATATGCAATTACATGTTGATCAGTGGTTCTGCATTAAATGATCTGTGCATTTCCACCAATCAGAGTCCCAAAAAATGATTAAAACTTGTCTGTTCTACTTATGATGATGGTGTGTTAAACCTTTCCTTGACAAAGTTTAATTTTCCTTTTGTATTTTAAATTTGAAGGCTGTGTGCCAGAGCACCTTAATTCTGCATGTTTTAATGTTAGTTATAACTTAGAATAGAATGCTAGGGGTGTTACCAGACCTCTGCAGCCTTTAGGTGCAGGGATGCCCCCACCTTCTAGAGGGGCTCTCAACCCTTCAGTGGGCCCCCTTCATCTCAAGACCAATGAGTATCTGTGAGATATGGGTGGCTCCAGGGTTCCTCATCCCATTCTGCAGGGGGGGCACCATTTAATGTTATGCCACTGGAAATGATATGGCTCCATCTGGGTCAAGGGGATCCCACCACAAAAGTCTGATGACCCCACCGCAGTCCTGAGAAAGGTGCACTGTGTTCTCATGTCACAAGACCTCCAACAGTTGAAGATGTTACAGTGTCCAACTATAATATCACATTTAAATTTAAAAAAAGTAAAACGCCTCACTTCCAAGAGTATTGATCTTTGGCAGCTGTCAGTGGCATAGCTAGTGTTCTTTGATCCCTAGTGCAAGAAAGAAAATGGGTCCCCTATTTGAACTGTGAAATATTGTAATGTTCAGGGTTCAGTGTTCGCCTCTGGCCTCCGTGCCCTGGTGCACTGGACCTGCTGCACCCTGGCATCTCTTGCCTTCTGCTTACCAGGGTACCTGTCCTACCCGCATTGTAACATAACTAGCCTCCACCCAAACTATCCAATCTCTCTAAAGTAGATCGCTGCTTTAGTCTATATCATACAGGTCAATATTCAAACATTTGGGGGGTGTTACAACCCACACATACTGTTACAATTTAGCCGATTTCATACAGGCCTAAATGAAATTTTAATATCCTGGCCACTCCAAATATGTGTAAAAACACCTAATTGTTTTGCCTTTCATAATTAAAACAGTAAATATGAGATGAATGTAATTTAAAATATGTTCATAGTTACACATATGACAAAATTGATACTTAAAGTAAACATCAGAAAGTGAATGTTTAAAATGAAAATAAACAATTTTAAGTTAAGTTCTATGTTCAATCCTTTGCAGAATCTCAAAACCGTGAACAAATTGTCACTATTCTTGTGTGGGAAAAGTGTCAGCATGCCCCACACACCCCACACAGCTATGCCGCCACAACATGTTCTTACCTTCTTTGAACTATACAATCAAACTTTACCTCACAACACGATCCAATAAAATAGTAACTGCAGGACTCAAGAAAGGTGCAAGGCTGTAGCAGGTTTAATTTCTGTTCACAAGACCTGGAGTCCAAAGATGAGGCCCACAGAAACAGGCAGGGCTGGCTTTTGTGTGCTAGCTGGGCCCAGGGCGCCAATCTTCAGAGAGGCAAAAAGAAGAGTGAATAAAGGTCCTGCAAACAACAATGCAGCCTACCTTGGCTCCAGTAATTCCATTTAAAGTGTTTTAAATCAGTCTTAACGTGCTGCAATCAATGCCTTTTAGTAACCTGTCAGCCTGCTTACCTTGCAGTCTCATCTACCTCTCACCCCCTGCCTCTACGCATCAACACCGCTCTCCCCTAAGCTAAGTTGTGAGCTTGGGGAGGTGCAAAAATGTGTGCTCTGAGGCGATTTGCTGCTTAACTGTACTGAAAAGGGACTGCTGCCTCAATTTATTCACCAGCAGTAGCGAGGGCAGCACATTAATTTTTGCTCAGGGTGCTATTGGACAAAGCCTTTCCCTGGTAGAGGCACAGAAGGATGGAGCCCCCCAAAAGCAGTAAAAGTTGCTCTGGGCAAGAAAAAAGAGCCACTGGAAATCCAAATCATGGCGCGAAGAAAGGAAAGGGTTCATTCCACTCGCCACGCCCCTAATGTACCTTCAATAGTAGGTGGAGACTAAGCCCACTTCGCTAATGTAGATGTGATGGGGTGTCCTTCGAGACAGAGACCCCGGGTCCCCGGACCAAATATTCATGTCAGATTCCAGTAAAGAGGAACTAGGCCAGCATACTAAAGTAATGAATGTCACGGGCATGTTGTTCTGGTGGATGCAACTGGAACAGTGCACGTACGTCCTGGCCCCTTTTATTGGCAGGGTCACCGGACTGGTGACGCCCTTTGATTGATGGGTTTGCTGCTGGTGTAGGCACCGCCCCTGGGGCCTTATTTATGAAGGCCTTGCGCTGCCGGTGCGCCACTTTTAAAATGGGAAAAAGTGACGCACCGGCGGCGCAAGGCCTTCACAAATAAGGCCCGTAGACCGGGGCTGCTGTATGCCTGCAGGTCACTACAATGAAGTCTTTTTAATTCCTCGGCTGATTCAAGTCACATTGTAAGTGTATTCGTTGATTCTGAAATTGTAATTAGACACATTGGAATTAAAAAGTAACCATTTGCTAGTGAACACACATTAACAGGGCTTCTGCTTCTCGCTTGATTCTGAAACCCATTTTAAATGTGTTGCGGTGAATGTAAGGCACCACATCATCATTTGAAAGTATGTTATGATTTCCACTTATAAATATTTAGGTAAATAACAAGGAACAGATGACATTTCATGCAGAATGTCAATGCCCCCTTCGATTTATTCCACTTTATATTTATGTGTAAATGATATACAATACTGTACAATTCCCTGTGCTGGTTTGAATCACAGAGTGAATCGAGTTTGCCGATGATCCTTAATTACTCCGAATCTGCGTTTCATTTATTACCCACTAGGGGTCAGGCTTATCAAAGCAAAGCAAGCAATCTAAGCAAAATAGTAATTGTCTACATCACTCTTGCTTTTCTGTGTGTCAAGAGTGTCTGGGGAATTTAGCATCCTTCCAAACTCCTCTGTTCTGCAGTTTTAAGTGCAATATTTGTCATTTACTATTGAATACTCAGAACATAGAAGGTGTATTTTATTTGCCATGTTAATGCAATGATGTGCAGTGAATGCACTCAATTGAAATAAGAAACGGAAATGTGTTTGTTCAGCAGGAAAGGAGATAACCAAACAACCAAGTCAGAGGAAAACAAGGAACGTGCAGGAATGCACTGCATTTAAGGCACTACAGCACATTCTTGTCTGTTCCTCTGCGCATGCACCCTTTTGGCAGCCTAGCACCAACGCAGGCACCCTTGCACCATGGTGCAAGGATGCGTGCATTGCAAGCAGTTTTGTTTTTGCCCAGGAATGGAAACCTTCCTGCACAAAAAACAACCCTAAGAGGCATATTCCTTTTCTATGTGTGCTGCATCAGCACACATAGAAAGAGGACGTTGCAAGGAGAAATAAAGATATTTACCTCTCCTGGGAAGGCGTATCTTTTTGGTGCATTCCCAGTACTACAACTTCTGGAAAATCTAGGAATGCTTCAAAAACCATGAGAGTTGCATCGGCACACCCACGCAATTCCCTTGGAATGCCTTTCTAGGGAAGAATAAGGTAATGCAGCTATATGCGCTGCATTGCTTTAATCCATATTCATGGCGCCATCACAGGACCACGCAAACTGGCCTTGTGTGGCTTCATAAATCACCTGTAAGGATTGCGTCAATCTTTCATCACGCTGCGTGGTGCAAGAGGGACGCAAACTGGCTCATAAATAAGCCAGAGAGTTCAGTGTTATCAGAGTGATTAGCAAAGTGTTACAGTAACAGACATGCCATTCTATAGACAGGTTGTGCAACAAATACTTACTGCTAAGTCAATATATTTAGCTTACTAATTTATCCCATGCACATGTTCACTTCCACATAAGTCATTTTTTTCTGACCTTGCCTACAGAGAGCTTTAGCCATCTCTTTCCAGACTTGGGGCCTCATTTATAAACTTTTGACATAGGCAGTGCACAAAGTCTTCTTGCTACGCTGCCCTAGGTCAAAAGAAAAGAGCAGGAATGCTCTGTGTTAGATCTGGGGGTCTCTAGTTGGCAGAGGTAGGTACCAATGTCCAAATAGGGACCCTTGTTTCTAGTCAGGGTAAGGGGGGATACACACTTTAGATAACCCTTGCTCACCCCCTTGGTAACTTGGCACGCGACAGTCTTATCAAAGGCAGTGTGTAAAGTATTTGTACCAACGCTCACAGTAACACAGTGAAAACACCACATATGGACTCCACACTAGTTTAGAAAAATAAAGTGTTTTTATCTAAACTGCCCAAGACCAAAACTACAAAAATCCAACATACACAGTTCAAGAATATGATTTTAAAAGATTTCTAGGGTTTGTGTCAAAATAATCCACAGTTGCATCACTTTTGATGCGTCACTCCTGAGACCCTGGGGAGGCGATGGGACAACCCCGCCGCATGCAGCGGGTGTGTTTAGATGAATCCGGTCGGTATGGGGTGCGATGCAATACCTTATATGGATTCCGGCGTTCAGTTTCTCCGGTAGGATGCGCCTCGCACAGACACGATGCCACGATCTTTGGGGCGGCGACGATCTTCGGTGCAGCGGGAATGCACGGCGCAGTGTTGATTCTCTTCTTCCGCGGCCTCTCAATGCGTTGGTGCTGGACTCTGCGACAATGTACGCAGCGACTGGATGCGGTAGCAAGCAAGCGGTGCCACGGTTCTCACAGCAATGACCGGCTCTGCGATGATACTCGCAGCGACAGGAATCTTCCCGCACCGGGGCAATGCGCTCCACAAGTGAACGATGTGTTGGTTCTTTCAGCGGCAACCGGCGATGCAACGATCTTCGCGGCGACGGAAATGTTCGCGCACTGTCGATGATGCGCTCTGCAAGTGAGCGATGCGTGCAAATTGTAGATTCTCTTCTTTTCTTCTTGTCCAGCTCCCTAAACAGCAGAAAACAACCTCCAGAGACCCCACAAATGGATCAAGCACTCTAGGCAGGTCAGAACTCACACAGCAGAGTTCAGGGGGGAAGCTGGGGGCGAAGTCCTTTTATTCCTGGGACTTCTTAACAGGAGGCAGCTCTCCTCAGGCCATTGGAGATCTCTTCAATCAAGGGGACACAGCAACAGCAACGTCCTTCCCCTCTCCTTGGCAAAATAGCAACTACAGGTCAGCCCACAAACACACAGCAGGACAGTCCTTCCTCCTCAGTCTTCCAGCTTTTCTCCTTGGCAGAGGTTCATTCTTGATTCCAGGATGATCTAAAGTGCTGGATTCTGGATATCCCTTTTTATACCAATATTTTCTTTGTTCTCTGAAGGCAGAGAGGCCTTTGCTTGGTCCAAACCAGTTCCGGTCAGTCCCGGAGCACTCTGTTTACATGACTCCTTCTTTCTTTTGAGAGAGAAGGGCAGGGTCGTCAGCCGCTCAGCAGGAGGTTGAGCCAGAATTGTGGAAGGCAGGCACAGCCCTATTCAGGCCCAAGTGCTATCCCCTCCCACCACTCAAGATGCAGATGGAGCTATTTAGCCCAGTGCTGATTCATCGAGCCGCCTGGAGCCAACCCAGCCCCTGTCACTCACAAACCAGACAGTCAATTCACAAACAGGCAGAGGCACACAGAAAGGTCCGACAAGAAAACAGCCACAAAAGTGCTGTTTTGAAACACAGGATTTAAAAAACATACTTCCTAAAAGATGGGTTAATACATTCTGAGTTCAGGGATACCAGGCTTCAATTTTCTATCTTGCTCCTATGGTAAGATATGTAGGTAAACATTATACACAGCATTCCCCATTCTAGCCTATGGGCAAGATAGCCTTTCAATAGTGAAAAACGAAAATGGCTGTAATTCACTATCAGGACATGCCGCACACATCAGGGAATGTCCTACATTTTACCTACAATGCACCCTTCCCTTGGGCCTACCATAGGGGTGACTAATATGCAGGAAAGGGAAGGTTTAGGGACTGGCAAGTGGGTGCACTTGCCCAGTAAACATGGCAGTTAGCAATTGCACACAGACACTTTGGTGGCAGGCCTGAGACACCATTTTAGGGCTACTCATGTGGGTGGCACAATCAGTGCTGCGGGCCCACTAGTAGCATTTGAATCACCAGCCCTGCCACACTCAGTGCACTTTACTAGTGACCTACTGGTAAAACAAATATGCCAATCATGGATAACCAATCACAATAACAATTTATACAGAGAGCATAAGCACTTTAGCACTGATCAGCAGTGGTAAAGTTCCCCGAGTCCTATAGCCAATAACCACAGGTCAGGAAAAATAAAGGAGAAAGAAGGAAAAAAAGTTTGGGGATAACCCTGCAAAAAGGGCCATTTCCAACACACTTTATCTATGAGGTATGGCTTATTGTTGTCATCTTCCCCAGCGCAGATGCACAATTGACTGCCATGAGCCAACGCATGCACCCTTGCATAATGGTGCAAGGGTGTCTCTGTGTGGGAATGATTGTTTTTGTGAAGGAAGGGACACCTTCCTGTACAATACAAATTAATGGAGGCAATTTCCTTTGTCAATGTGTTCTGCTGAATGCAGCACACACAAAAAGAGGAAAAAACGAAGAGCAATAAAGTTATTTCTCCTTGTAGTGCCTCCCCGGCGCCTCCCCTACACCTCCCCTAAGGAGGCGTATGCTTTTGACGCCTTCCCAGGTTTACAGATCATTATAAATTTGGGAATGTATCAAATGCCATGGGTGTTGCATTGGAATACCCACGGTAAGGCCCATGGCACGTCTCCCCATTGCAGTGTGAGGCAATGCAACAACTTGTGCTGCGTTGCCTCATACCATATCTAAAAAGCTATGAAAAGCCACGGAGGGTGGCTTTACATGGCCATGTAGATATAGCTCTGCACTGTGTGCCGCCAGAACATTGATAAAAGTGATGTTCCAGCGGCGCACAGGGGCTTGTAAATGAGGCTCTTGTTGTTTCCATTAGATAATATATTCATAGAGCAGTGTTTTGTTTACTCCCTTGTTCATGTGTTGCTGTGTATCTCAGAAGTATGCTCTAGCTTCAAGGACTTCTTTTACTACTCTTGAGTTTGTCCCACCTTGTAACATTTCCGTAATGATGTGCAGTGAGTGCTCTCAATTGAAATAAGAAACTGAAATGTCTGTTCAGCTGCCTGTAGGAACCATGATGCAGGGGAAAAAACCAAGGAAAGGCGATAGTGCAAACAACCAAGCAAGAGGGTTTAGAGTACAAAAGGATTAGCTGACATTAAGGAATTGCCTTTTAGGATGTCTTTGAATCACTGGAGGAGTTGTATTTGCTGAAAATTTGAGGGTGACTCTTTTTATTTTTATTTTGCAAGCAGTCTTTCATGAAACTGCATGTGCTTGTCTCTTTCTCTCCTCTTTCCTTTACCCTGCCACATGCACTAGAGATCACTTTTTTTCCCATTTATTTTACTTTTAATTTACCATGCTAATATGGCCGTCCTAAAACAGTAAATTAAAAATGGACAACCTGTGTCATGTCGCTCGTCCATGCATGCATCACGACCCACACACATGCATGCATCACGCCTCATTTATGCATCGGAAGCCATCTTGAAATGGGTTACATGAATAGACAACCCACTACGCGTTCACATGCTCTTGTTATGTATTTGCATGCAAATGACAAGAAGTACTGGCAAAGTAATTTTGGGCAGATTTACAAGCCCCTTGCGTCATTTTTGCGTCCCGATTGCGTCACTTTTTGGGATAAAGCAGCAGCGTAAAAATGCGGCCTATTTACACTGTGATGCATCTAGGGAGATGTGTCATGTTGTAAAGCCCTGCGTCACATTATAACCGCTTCAGGTATAATGTATGTAGGGTGGGAGTTCTAGCGTAAAAAGCCTTGTAGAAGTGACGCAGAGAAATCTACAAGATTTCACAGCGCCACTTCTAGGACGTCCCTGCGTCAAATTCTTATGCCTGCTTGAAGCAGGTGTAAAGAGTGACACAGTGCAATGAGGATAGGCCTCCCTCTGCATTGCTGGAGTTGCGTCGTACTTGTGACACAACTCCTGCAATGCGTGACTTTTGTGTCAACAGGTGCGTCAGTATTTCTGATGCATCTGTCAATTCTTGCGCCATGGTGAATTATGGCGCATCCATAGTGGCGCAAGGGTTTCTAATGGTGGCGCAGGGAAAGAGACAAATCTATACAGATGCGTCACTTTCTTGTAAATCTGCCCCGAGTTTTTAGACTATTTGTTACTCATTTGGTCAAGGCACTTGCTACAGAGTGTTTTATGTAACCTTGATGTCACCGTTTTGACTATTGATTTCTCTACTAAGCCTAACAAAAATCAGAGCAGGTTTGAGGGATGGCCTTTTTTGAGGTATTGAGATTTGCTAAAGAAAAAATGTTGCTTAGTGTTGTTAGTGTTGTTTTGTAAATATTATTCTGTTTTATTATCCGCAATATATTTTTTACACAAACATAATTCAAAATTGTAATTAAAAAAATAAATAAATAGAAAAAATACTTTCCTCACACTAGTGATGATGTCCACCTCTTAAAGACCCCCAGAACGAGGAGCAATAACACACAGCGGGTTAGTGTGTGCCTGTTGCGACAAGTGGCCAATTTGCCTTCAGAGTGTGGCCTTACTTATCACTTTCTGTATATATAATCAAGCCCTCAGCCTGGGGTAGGTGCTCTAGAAGGGTATTTTAACCCATGACTATCCCAGCAGTCATAAAGAGGTCACTGCTTTAAGCCCTCATCCAGTTTATAGGGGCAGATTTACAAGCCCCAGGCGCCACTTTTGCGTCACTTTCCCCATGTTAAAAGTGACGCAAAAGTAGCGCATGGGTCTTGTAAATCTGCCCCATAGTATGCTGTTGGGAGGGCGGTCAGGGCTTCACAAGAGGATTGCAGTCCATTACTAAATACACTGAAGATGGAGGCAACATTTTGAACATAGTCACAAACCCCCTGTTTCATCAATACAAAGTGAAATAGACACCATGCAAATAGTCCAGGCTCGCCCAGGTGTACCTTGGCCTTTACTTGACCACGAACCCCATGGAAACAAACTGAAATAGAGCATGCTATATTTTGGGCCAAAATTTAGTTGCACCTGAAATGCATGAACATTCTTAAAAAGAACCATCAACGAAGTGTGATATACAACAAAGCATGATTCACAAGACAGCCAACCAAAACATTCCCGAAAATGTCTCTTAAAGTATACTGCGACAGCACGACATGCTGAGCAGAGCTTATAAAGAAATTCTTAACGTGACAATGATATGCATTGGAAAATTACTAAAACACAAACTAAAAGATGAACAACCCCTAGAGTAAAAGACACATCACTGTGAATATCCAAAAGAGAACAGTATAGTATGCATTATTTATTGATGGACTGCCCCAAACTTTGGGAGGCAATTTAACTGTTATTTTAGCCTTTTTAATTGTAGTATTGTCAGGAAGGTCATTATTTGATTTTTTAAGGATCCATGAAATTTACATTTTAAAGCTTTTGTACTGATACATTTTGTATTATATGACTGGTGTCATTCTACCCTTTTATGTTTTTAACCAACTAAAACTGGTCTTTCAAGTGTGCGAAGTACAGAATGCACCTGTGGATTTAAATCTGCAATAACTAAGGATGCACAGTCACTTACATCTACCAAATCCTAGCCCACTAATGCCTGGTCAAAGCTGTATGCCGCGGAATATGCCAATGCTTGGACATTCAGCTCTGCTTGCCATTAACAGTGATGCAAAACTTCACATTGAGAAACTCACACAAACGAAATAGAGGTACCCTCAAAAGCTATAATCCAGAATTGCACACCAGCAAATGCATTCAGAGATTTAGCCTCAACAAAGGCACCACCAAGCACCTCCTACAGCTCATACTGACAGGTCTCACACTCAAGTATAAACACTGTGTCGCATGATTGCAGAGAATAAGCTGTTACATATGCTCTGCTACCATGCAGGTGCTTGAATAGGAATCTCAATCTTTGTGCAAGACTCCAGAGCAAGCCAAAATTGCACTCATGCCTTATATGGATTGTGCTATTGCTTACTCCAGACATCACAGCGGGTACAACCTGTGCAGTGTGCATTTTATGTGTGACTTCTCCACTGCCGTGGGCACCATCATTCAACAAATGCACTGTATAAACTAGCCTTACATTCAGTTGGTTCTATATCTTAATCTATAGCAACACTGCTTCCCAGTTTCCTCCCAAGACGACACTGATGTAGGAATAAAAAGAGCCTTGGAAAGCATCTAGAAACACATATGCCGCAACCTTGACACATTCACACACTACTCTGCACCTCTACACAATACTCAAGCCATCCATGATTTCCTGTTCCACCAATACGTGACAGCGGGTGTGCCTGAAGTCAGAATGATGACAATGTACCACGACCCGGAAAACAGAGAAAAGATGAGGTACAGCAGGAGACATGTCCCAATAAAAGTGAGACTTATTGATGCCCAAACAGAGATTCACATCATTGCTTCAGTGCATAGGCAATCACCAAGATAAGTTTCGGAATGTAGAGGTCCTGCTTCAGGAGTGCTTCCTACAGCAGATAGCTTCAGATTACGCCCTATCCTGGTGACTTGAAAATGTTCAGATAAGGCCATTGCCAGACCTACTGACTCTAGGCCATGAGTTAAATGCTGTGACCCCATGATCTTGGAAGAACTACAGAGCACAACTGGATAACACTAACCTGGGGTATGAGTCACTAAAACATAAGGGGATAATGAATGAACAGACACCTACAATATATTGGAGGAGTTCATGGAACCCTCAGTAGTATCCTGGCTACTCCCACCAGATGTATGCCCACAATGATGTCTTCTGACAGGGACCCATATAAGTACATCTACCCCAGGAGGTCCAGGAGGTCCCCTTATGATAGCCAGTTCATATATCGAAGAGATAACAATCCTATGTGGTGGCTGATCTGACTTAAATGAATCTGCATAATGCCATATATTTTAAAGGGAACTAATTGCATAAAATATGGCATGAGCCAGAGTCTTCTCCTGAAGCCAGACACCTGAAGGACCATGAAGAGCATCCACTACAGAACACCGTCAGATCCCTGTCCTCCCCCCATCTTCCACAGGGCTGCCATAGCCATCGCATATAAACTACGCTGAACAATCAACTGCTTCCTGGAGACCGTCACATTCCCTGATGACTCGAAGCACGCCTGAGTCAGCCCCTCCTGAAGAAACCCTCCGCACACCTGACTCACCTCAAAAACTTTGGGCTCATCTCTCCGCTTCTGTTCACAGCCAAGGTCATCAAAAAAGCTGTCAACACACAGCTAGCAAACTTCATTGAGGCTAACAGTGTCCTAGACATCTCCCAGTCCAGATTCTGCAACAACCACAGCACTGAGATTGCCCTTCTCGCTGCCACTGAAGACACCAAGCGCCCTCCTAGACCAGGGCCAAATGGTCTTTAACACCCTCTGCAAACTCTGAAAAACATTCAAATGGATTCCCTCTGAATGCAGAAAGATGGTCATGCACACCCTCACCACCAGCAGACTGGACTACGGCAATGCCCTCTATGCCAGAATCAACAACAAGCTCCTCTGCAAGCTCCAGATCCAGAATACCACATCACCCAACACCTCTGTGATCTCCACTTGCTCCCCATCAAAAGAAGAATAACATTCAAGTTGCTCATGCCAGCATACAAGGCCCCCCACAACATCAGACCAGAATACTTCAACAACCGTCTCTCCTTCCATGCCCCCAAGAGAAACCTCCAATCAGCCGATCTCTCCCTGGCCACCGTCCCCCACTTCTACAGGACCAGAGCGGGTGGAAGGTCATTCTCCTACCTTGCAGCCAAGACCTGGAGCGACCTCCCTCTACACCTTCGACAAGGCCCTACACTGCTCCTGTTCAGGAAGGACCTCAAGACCCTAATGGGTAGTAGCCGTGCTTTCCAATTCCCTGATTGATTGATTGGAAGCCTCTGAAAAGGAATGATTCAACATCAGAAGTGGTCACCAATAAGGGCACATATACATACAGAACACTCTCATCTGAAGGCTGCTCTCTATTCCTGGCCTCTCCGCTGCTATTTAGAGGTCTGATATATTGAAATGACCAGCATATTCTCCCATTTTACCTAAGTGGCCAGACAAAGCATATCCAGTTGCTTGACATACGTTTTCACAAACACTCCTAGATTTCTTTGGTGTTTTACCGACATTTTGTTGATGAACAGGGTATATGCAATCACTGTTTGTTGTGTTTTCTTCCACTTCCCTCCTGAGAATTATGGAATATTGTCCACTCCTGCTCTGTTCATTTCACTGATGACTCCTGTCAAGCAAATAAACCATGTTGCTCCCAACCAGTTCACTAACCGTTTTATCTGCAGCATCATACTAGACCTTTACCAAGCTCTGGAAACGTTTGTCCCCCTTGAAGCCTATATGTCCACTGTGGCATCATCCTGCTGTCTCCTTAACTTACCTGGACTTCAGTCCCTTGATACATCATGGCTACATCCCCTTAAGATGTTTTAATGTCTATTGGACTTAATGACCATTGGAAATAAATTCAAAAGTCAGCTCAAAAGCCTGTTCCTCGATTGCTCCTTATCTAACAGATAGGAGCAGCTTGGAGTGTCTAAAGTGACATTGCTCCCCTCCCGGATGCGGAATGCCAAGACCCTATAATGGATCTCTTCTTCTTTCTCCTTACTACGATTCGTATCCTGAGTGTCTCGCTTTGCTGTATTGTGTTTTGCTTTCTCTCGCACTAATCTGTAATTATGTGAAGCACTCCGATACCTTTCAGTCAGGCTAGCGATATATAAAACGTCCTAAATAAATCAAATTAATCCAGCACACCTTCAGCCCCACTAGCACTACACACCTATCATTCTTTACCCCCATTTCCAGGGAAGGAGTCTGTCCCTTCCCCACCACCTGAAGCTCTAAGCCCCATTGTAATGTGTGAGCAATATAACTGTCATCAGAAATGGTTATGTGGATTCCCCCTTCATCTAATGTGATGTTTGGAGATGCAGCTCCCATGCGGTGTGAGGACAGTACGATTTAATCTAAACTCATATTAGATGCTAAGTTTACATCCAGGAAATGCCAGAAAATGTGAGGCAGAGTGAAACACATGTTAAAAGGTTTATGGTGGTCAAGGAAATGCATGATCTTTCTCAATGCTGTCAGGGTCAATGGAATGAAAAGGTGTGGCTTAACTGAGGGCCAGCTACAGTCAGAGTTCTGAGACATTTTCACCACTCTAAGAGCAACATGGAGGATATAGCACCGTAATAAGAAGAACCAACTGTTGCTCTTTTATGGTCAGTGTGCATAGGTGTAGGTCTTGTGTCCTCTTCATTGGAGAAGTATATGGAAACAGGTGCACACGACAGTCCTTGAGGGTTCAGACCGTGAGACTTTTGAAAATATTTGGTCGGCCAAACAAGAGTTGGCCAGAAGTAGCCATGCACAAGCAAAGACTGTACAAACACTGTAGCTTTCCTGGACCAAGTAGTTAAGCAGGGGCATCAACTAGCAACCCCTGCAACCAGAATATGGCTCATATGTCACAGAGTGCTTAAAACCATAAAGTTGAGTACCTTACTAGATAGCAAGGTGATGTGTTTGCTATGGGATAAGCAGTGGTACCTTCAACCGAATGGAGGTGGTTGGGTGGGGAGGTTGGGGGAAGGAATACAAATAAAAAAAATCCCTTACCTGGGTATGTTTGTCACCTCTCCTCATTTCTTCTGACTCCCAGTCAGAAGCAGTAAATATTCAGGTTCCCCATAGCCAACACGATGCTGAAGCAGTGTTGTAATTGGTCTGAGTGCCATGACTATGAGTCTGTGCATGTTCTCCAACCAGGCTGTGCAATACAGCCATGAGGAGAACATACACAATGTGCATGACTGTTTGGCCGGTGCAAGACAGCCAGCCAACAATTCTTTTGCACTTACAGAGTGGCAGCCACTCCTCCTCCTGCTCTGCACAGCCCGGCCTAGCCCCGCCCCACCCACCCACAACTAGAACTGAGCAAAAATGGGAAAATACAATTATAATAACATTGCGTTATTATCATTTTATTTTTCCCTTTTTAACTGCTCAGAGAGCAGTGGGGTGATGCTTCACCGCCTTAGCTGAGGTGCTGCCACTAAGGATAAGCAGTTAGTGCTTACACTCCTGCTAGTTCACTATGTAACTTACTGCCTGCCACTAGGCATCTGATCATGCTCATAACCCATTTTCCCGAAAAAGATAGTGCAGATGGAAAGCCATGCATACTTGTCCATTGTTGGCCTGTGCCCCCCTTGCAATACCCACAATTTGTTCCTTGGTGAGCCTTATAGTTACAGTGTTTTTCCACGTCTTATAAACACAGGAGGTCTGTGGAATTGTTTCAGTTGTTTCTCTTTGAGCTTGTCTCTGAACTGGTACTCATGACAAATCTTGTTATTTGGATGTACGTGCCCATCATTTGTGGCACACCGTAACTGTTTTTTACTATAGCACACGGGTTCTAGATCTCTATCCATGTTCCTTTCTGAAGAAATGTCTTTATTACCAGAAAGATGAAGCAGGTTCATCAATCTGTATCTCTTCCAGACATAGACATCCAATTATTTTTTTAATAAAATCCCACATTGTAACTGTGCAGCAGGTTTCATGGGGTTGGTCTTCTCTAGCAGCGGTGCAATCTTGTTGCCTTCTCAGGTGATGTGTGTTGGTGTGACCTACTTTTTTGTGTGGAGATGGACCACAAGTTGTGCTTTGAGTGCTGTTGGCAGTGAAAGTTCCTGACTGCGGTCAGATATTTGAATGCGAATTGGAGACAACACATCAACGTTTCTTGTGGTGCCTGACACTCCTTTCTTTTGAGGCCTCTTGATGGCACTGAGGAATTTATAAAAGTGGCCATAGGGTCTTCTTCTATGCTGATCTCTGCTGATTCAGAGTAGAGGTCTCCTTCCTGGTGTGATGAGGCCATGCTGCAGGTAAGAAGCCTGCTTCAGGTGAATGTCAGATGCAAATGAGAGGCAGGCATTTTCGCTAGATTTGGCTACATTTTAGTCGTCCACATGACCCTTTCACGTCAATACTTTTTTAGTGTGAAGATTGTCGCGGGGTGGCTGTGCCTGTCCTGCGACTGGACCACATGTTGATGAGCTAGTGACCATGGTGGGACTTCATGCAAATCTATTTTCCATTGAGGTGGCTGCTTCTATATCCTCCTTCACCGAAACCCAGACCCAAGCCTACAACAGTTAAGCACTGGTGCTCAAGAGACTATACATAATGTGAGCAATGCAAAAGGCTCAAAACTGCTCCGTTGATCTACTTTGTAGCACAAAAGCAACTTTCTGTCAAATTGGCTAGAGTGCCAAAAAAGCTTTGAATTGTGAAAGACCATTCTCTCTGCTGATATATGCAAACTGGACTTAAATGAGTGGGACCAGTGTAAAGAACCCATGGATTTGAACAAAAACCCCATCATCTCAAACAGCCCAATCTGTCTTTGCATAAAATCTTAATGACAAATGAAACCTGGCATGAACAACAGGCAAGTAGGATATAGCATTATATCCACGTACCTACTGTGACACAGATAGTGGCTGCAAAACCTACTCCTTCAACAGGTTTCCTGTCCTGTGAAGGACTGGTCAGATTTTTAAACCTGTGAAAATATTGCAAGGGCAGGTACTAGATTTGCTTCCATGCATGCTATTCATTTAGTCATAATAATTTTTGTTCTGTTGTCCTACTGCAGATTTATAGGAGTTGTTTGCAAGGATATCATCTGGCAGTGTACATCCATGTGCTTATGGGCAGGGAGGTCACAGCTGTAAACTGCAGGCACCATGGTTGCCACGAAATGATTGGGTACCTAGTATTCGTTCTGTAGAAACTCCACCTTGATTTAGGTGTGTTGATCCCATTATGCCACTGTTCCCTCTTTGCTGTTTGGTCACTGTGTATCATGGTGGGACTAGTTCACAGAGTCTCCTGTTTCCTCTCAGCTCTTGGCTTTGAAATTGTTTACACTTGGACTCTAATTTGTCAATAAATTAAAGTTTTCAAGATCATTATCTAAACTAACTTTGTATTTATTTATTAACTGATCAAATAATTAAAATCATTACAGTAAAAAACGGTCAACATATAAAAGCTAAAAACCATAGTACTAAAAGCTACTGTTTTTCTTACATAAAATTAAGCACAGCACCCCTGTGCCAACATGACCGTCCCTCCCCGGAGGTATTAGTTAATGCCGTGGTCCCTTGCACGTTTTCATGAAGTCCCTTTTTTAAGCCTCACTGGGTAAACAGATGTACAGAATAAAGGACAACCCCTCTTACAATCCTTTTGGCCCTCTCTGATGTTAACGCTGTCTTAGACTGGCGGGTCATGTGCGTTTTAGGGCCGCTAAGCTTGCTTCCTCCAGATTCACAGTATCCTTTGCCAGAGTTTGTAGATTTCATTTGCTGCTTTTAGGGTGATCCTGATTTGATGACTGAATGTTGCCAATCTTGCTAGTGTTGTTGTGTCCGTGATGGAAAGGCACAAGGCTGACGCTCCGCTGCAAGACTTTATTCCATTTGTAATACAGATTGGACGCAGAAGTCGCCAACGGTCGTTGTTGGAAGTCGGGCAGCAGCATAGGAGATGCAGCCAGGATTCCCTCGTATAGGGGCATAGTCTGCAGTTTGTCGATTCCCCCCTGCGGGTCCATAATGGGTGGAAGTCTTCAATTCCTGAATCCTAGTACAGTTAGCCTCATATAGAGTATTTTACTTTGGGCCAGTGGAGTGAGAACCTCACTTAGGTAAGTTTGTGCTTTGCCTACTTTGTAGCAGTTATTCAGAGGGTCTAGGTAGGTGCTTGAACAGAGAGATTTGATATCCAGATCAAAGGAGGTTTCGCTGACTTGCTGGTGTATGGATCTTTTCCAAGCGTTCAGGGGGATGTCCAGCCGTGGAATGCTGTCTTCCTTGATCTTCAATGTTTTAAGCGCTTTTCCTAGGCTGGTGTGCCAGGCTGTGCCTGACCCTTCGAAGATTGTTCTCAGGTGGTGTTTCAAAGAGTGGATTGGGACCCTTAGTATCCTTAAGTAAAACTTTATAATCTCCTCCTGGCATGTCATGTCTGGCCTAGTTAAGACTAGCTCCAGTCTTAGCCTTGCCCTCCTGGCTGACCTTGGGATGTGGAGCACGGCTTTGTATGCCTTTACTTGGGCTGAATTTAGGGTGGCATCCAGTAGCCCGAGGAAGGACAGGTGGCCGTAGCTGATAGCTGGCAGTTGTTTGGCTTTCAGGACAGTTAATATTGGGCCAGCGGAGGGGCTAATCAAGTGGTGGCTTAATTTTTTTAATTGGTGTGTGACCTTGCTGGCCTTTGAGCACAATTGTTTCAGATGGGCCTTCTCCTTGGCCCGCTCTGTCAGCCAAACTCCTAAGTAATTGTATGAATCCACTGTGTTGATTTGTAAATTGCCCATTAGCCCATTAGCCATTGTGTGTTCTTCTTCCGATGGTATGTCCCGAAAATGACCACCTTGGTCTTTCCTTGGTTGACAGTCAGGTTGTTGGTGTTGTTGAAGCTGTTTAAAGCATTTAGAGCTCTTTGTAGGCCCACCCTTGTATGATCCAGTATAGCTGCATCGTCGGCGTATGGTAGCACTGGCAACCTCACGCTTCCAAGTCTTGGAGCTATTAGACTAGCTCCTTCTAGGGCCTCCGCCAGATATTCTGTTTAGAGGTTGTAGAGGATGGGGGCCAGCACACATCCTTGCTTCAACCAATTCTCCGTGTATATTTTGGGGAACACTGTGCGGCCGCTGGTTTTATCCGCACCCAGGTATCTTTATAGAGAGATTTGATTGCCTTCAACAAGTTTGGTGGCATGCCCCAGTTTTCTAACTTCCATCATAGTCGTTTCCGGACCACTTTTTCAAAGGCTGTACTATAATCCTCAAAACAGCAGAAAACCGGTGGGTGAGTCAATGCCAATACGTTGTCCAAAGTTGTTGACTGTGACCTAAAGCCGGTCTGGTAGAAGGGTATTTTGCTTTTCTCTTAGGCCCACTTCTCCAAGTCCTTCAGTAGTAGGTGAGCATATGCCTTTGCTTCCAGGTCAAGCAAGGCTATTAGCCTGTAGTTTGATGGCTTGAGTTGATCCCCTTTTTTGAAAATCGGTACCAAAATTGAAACCTTCCAAGAATCAGGCGTTGTGGCTGTCAAGAAGGTGTTGTTATAGAGCAGAGTTAGGATTTCTGCCCAGAAGTTGGAGGCCAATTTAAAGACCGGTGCTGGGATCCCGTTGGGCCTTGGCTCCCCGTCGTTCTTCATGTTCTTAATAGTCTTGACAACCATTTGCTGGTTTGTCCATTCTGCTCAAATGCCGTGCGTTGCCGCCTGGGAACCAATTTCCATTGGCGATTTGCCTAGGCTGTGGGTCGTGTCACCTGGGTTAGCACTTGCTGACCCCGGTCATCCTTCTCCACTGCTGGTCCCCTCTGTGCTGGCCGTGTTAGTGGGTGTAAATACGTATAGCTGCTTCATGTATATCATCCAATCTTTTTCAGCTATGCTATTTTCTATCCGGGCCCCTTGATTGCTCAGCTGGTTTATGTGCCTCCATAATCCTGCAAGGTTGTTTTGCTTGAGCAGGGAGAAGACTATGAGCTATTCCTTTTCTGTGTTGGCATTTTTATGTTCCCATATCTTTTTCCTTAGGGCTGCCCTCAATGACACCACGGATGGGCCCTCTGATTGGTTGCCCCCTCTTTTCTTTGTTGTGAGCTCCTTGCTGAGTAGCCATTTTCGTATACCTTTATGTGACCAGCTGTTACCTGATCTTGTTTACCCATTAACCCTGGTGCAGTGGGGCTGGGGGTTCCCAAACTTTGCTCGTAATTCCTTGGCGATGTTCTCCCGGTTTTTTATGCGAGAACGTGTAGGGAACAAGCGTTCTTCATGTTTTTGTTCCATCTATGTTTGTAGAGTATGCTCTGTCCTGTCCGACCATTATATCCTCCTCAGAACGGTGTATCTTTCGTCCCCTAGTGATTCGCCAATAACTTAGAGGCTGATGGCTGACGGGACTTCTAACTGAAATACTGCTCTCAGTGGCCTGTGATTGCTATCCATTCGATCTTCAACTACAAAGTCTTTCAATTTGTCCGCTAGCCCTTCACTGGCCACGATGTAGTCGATCCTTGAGGAATTCCGGAAAGTGGGCAGGTGCTCCCAGGTGTTTGAATCAAGTTATCCTGGCTGATGACGGCTGATAGCCAGAGACCGGTCCTAGAATGCTTGATTCCGGTCCAGGGAAGACATGGCTTGGCAGTTCGGGCTGGTCTGTTCCCATAAGGCACAGGGTCAAGGCTGATTTGCATATGGCAATGTCTGAACTGGGGTGGCTTGGTGAGCAAAAAAATGATGGATTTAGGCCCAGATCTCTATACTGGGTTGAATGTATGACATTGTTCTGCATTCTGTCCATCAACTGTTGTTTTTGCACATTGACAAATGGACGCATCTAAGCAGATGGGTCACTTTGTAAAGGCTTGAGCTCCATTATAATACCTGTGTCAGGTATAATGTATGCAGGGTGGGCGATCCCCCGCAATAAAGGGTTGTAGATGTGGCTCAGTGAAAATCACTGTAACACTTCAAGGATGCTACTGCATCAACATATTACGCCTGCCTCACAGCAGGCATAAGACTAACGCTGACCCTTTCACATGGGGCTTGCCCTATGTGACAGGACATATTTCTGGAGTTGCGTCTGTTTTTAGGCACACCCCAGCAATGTGTCACTTTTGTACCTACAGATACATCAGTAATACTGATGTATCTGTAATTTCCTGTGACATGGAGCATGGTACATTAAATATGGCACTTCTATGGTGTAGGAAAGCTGGTGCAGTAAAACCTGTTGCATCGCTGTTCTCACATAGAGATGCAACAGTTTTTATAAAAGTGGCACTATTGCGCCACCGGAACTTCATTGTGTGGCTTTTCATGGCCTTATAAATGTGTGCCCCTTTCACGCAGAAAACTGAGTGAAAGGGGCATTCCATGGGTGTTGCTGGGGACATTCCCAGCAACATCCATGGCTTTTTGACACTGACCCGGATTTACAAGAAATCATGAGTCTGAAGCGCCTCCAAAAACTGACGCCTCCCCAGGGGAGGTGTAAGGGAGGCACATCGAGGAGAAATATCTTTATTTCTCCTCATTTTTCCTCTTTCATTCTGCAGCACACATAGAAAGAGGAAAATGCCTCTTGTGATTGTTTTTATGCAGGACGTTTTACCTTCCTGCACAAAAATAATCATCCCCTTAACTCAGGCACCCGTGCACCATGGTGCAAAGGTGCCTGCGTTGGCGCACGGCAGCCCATTGTGCGCTTCGGAAAAAGACGGGAATGTGCTTTATCTAACAGATACGGCGCATTCCTCCACTTTTCTTTTGCAGTAGGGCTGCACAGCAGAAAGGCCTGCTGTGCTGCCCTATGGCTAAAACCCATAAATGAGGCCCTTAAAGATCTCTCCAGTTTCGTTAGAGAAATCAGCAGTCTTAATTAGAGGGAAATGTTACACAGAAATCAACACTCAACAGGGCTTATTTACACGTCTCTTGCGACACCGGTACATCACTTTTTCTCATAAAAATTGACACACCAATGGCGCAAGGAGCTTGTAAATAAGCCCAGACGTAGTGTGTCAATCAATGCAACAGACGCACTCCAGATTATCCATTACCTTGACATCATATGTACTGTGTATATTTTTCTTGACTTACATATGTTTTCGCTGATAAGGTTTTACGCTGCTCTTAGGAGTCACCAAGTACACTACAATTTGCTTAGCTTGTTAAGTAACATATTTAAAAAATGTGTTCTTATAGTTCGGTGTTCTGTACACTTCTGTCTGTATTTTATGCTAAGGAAAATATTTATTCGTACATGCCTTGCACTGTATCCTATTTCTGTCTGTACTAAGTTAGGATTGTGGGAGCAAAACAGAGAGACGAAATATGAACTTTCGAATTTACTGGGGATGTATCATAAATAATTTGTGCCTATGCAAAAATTGGTTTGCGCACCTCCGTTTCCACTGGCGCAACCGCATTTTTGTGATTTATATACTTAATCACAACCCTCTCAGAGGTCATTGGTTTGTGCACAGTGGTGCAGAAAGCAATTTTTGCAGGGCGCACGTTGTTAATAATACCTCCCCTGAAGTAGCTACAAATATGACTCTTAACCACGTGCTCTGTCTTCTATCAAACAGTTGGTGATCTGTTCTCTCCCTTTACCACCCTCCATTAGGGGCATATTACCAAGCAATAGCGACAATTATCGCTATTGCTTGGTTAGAGAGAAAATTTTACCGCTGAGCTGCGCGCAAATGCGATAAAAAACGGCCGCAATGCATGAATATCGCTGAAAAGTCAGCGATATTCATGCATTACCGAGCTAATGCTCTTAGCCATGTTATCCACCTCCCATTGGATAACATGGCTAAGAACTGCTCAGAGCAGGTGTTAGCTTTTGGAGATATTCGCGCTTAACGCGAATATCTCCAAAAGTTGGTAATAGGAGATAGCGATGTTAACGACTGTTTCCAGTCGCTAACATCTTGGCACGCCCACTTTGCATATCATTAGTGATAAATATCACTGACATGCAAAGTGGGGCCCAAGATGGTCGCTATCTCCTACTAGCTGTCGCTAACTGGTGTTAGCGACAGCTAGGTAATAGGGAGATAATTTTATCTCCGCTTTCTTGGCATTTAAAGCCAAAAAAGCGGAGATAAACCCCCTTGATAATATGCCCCTTAGTTCTCTATACTAGAAAAAAAAAATACGTACCGCATACCAAAATGTAATTTCTGTCATTACCACCCGGAAGCATTTCCAGCATATATATGTGCGAATTCTGCCTGCTGTTTTTTCTTCTTTGGCCAGGTAATAGGTTTCCGCACTGAATCTACACTGTGGTATTGTTTCTTATGTCCACATTGTAGGTTCTTTTTTTGTGTTTCCATTATTATTCTAAACTAGGTGTGGGTTTTAATCCACATAATTAGCATAATCCAACAGATTTACCCAAAAATTCCACGAGAATCTACATAATTAGGCGAGAAGAGTAATTCTGTGTTTAGCTCATTTTCTTAACACACATAAATGCCGTCTCTTTTCCAAAATGGGGTCGAGAATATATTTTGCACTAAGAAATAGCGCTAAATGGGACAGAACTTGAACAGTAAGCTTGAGCAGCCTCTCGCTCCCGCTGAATGTGCTTTTGGGGTTGGATTTTCTCCCAATTTACTCCTGGCATTTAGTACTCTTTTCTTAGTGCAAGATTCACCCTCACGTCTGAAATGGACCCAAGAATGCATTTTGCGCTAAGAAATAGCACTAAAAGCAGCAGAACACAAATAGCGAGGGCCAGCAACTAATAACACTCCCTAAATATGCTCTTGCTGTAGGATTTTCCCTCCAAATTACTTTTAATAATGCAAGCAGGAGTATTTCTGTTATTATCGATAAGTCGCATCAAAGAGTAACGTGATTACCGGAATCACTTTTATTACTCAAGAATAATTGAAATTCCGCCTTGGCCTATTCAAAACACATTTTTACGAGAATGAGAAAGGCTGCTCATAGCATTCGCACTTTCTGACAAATAATGTATATCACAGCTTACAACGATCATTGAAAAGGCAGGATACAGAAGAAATCAAGTGAAGTTTACATTTTTTGTTGGAGACAAGGAGACAAATGAGCTCAATTAAAGAAATAGATGTAATATTGAAATAAGATTACTTAATTAATGTATGGGGCCTTTATTTGTAATGCCTTTGTGCCTTAAACACAAAAACATGTACTTAATTCATGTTCTCTATGACCAGCTGGGAGAAGGCGCTCTTTCTTAAAGATTCAAAATCAAGCTGAGTGGCATATTATAAGGCTTGATATGGCCCTTCCATCTTCCTTACGTCATTTAACATTAACTAACTGTAATCTCAAATATGATTTTTCTGTTTGAGATATGTAAAGATTATGAAAGATATATTTTAAAAAAAATACCTTGCTGCATATCCTTAAGTTACATTCCACGTGATTGCCAAGAAAAATAACTCTAAAAGGAACTTCTTACCAAAACCTTTGTGATTGTGACAATGCAATACCACAGAGTACTGGTACAAATATTAAAATATATTTTTTAAATTGTATAGAGATGAGAAAACTCCCATCAGGATCGAGAGGCCTATTGCCCCATTTATGTGGCTCAGGAGCTCCTCGCAGTATGCCGCTATCAGTGGGCACGACCATCAAATATGCACTACATCCTTATACCCATGCCTACATTGACCACCTATGAGTGCATACCATTTCTTTAGTTTGTGTGGTGTTAAGTACGCGCCATCCAAGAATATTATAGCTGGTCTCCCTGAATGCTGTGGACCAATCGCAGTTTGTCCCTCAAACAACCTTACTCATACTTCCTGTGATACTCCCCCGTGGCATTGTCTCCCTTTTCTACATAAAGGGCCATTTGTGATTTCCTGGTGGGGTTTTCAATGCTGCATATTAAGCAAATATCAGACCTATAGACTATAGTAGTATCGTAGTTGGTAAACAATTTCTCAAATAACGTGACTCCCCTCGTCCCTTCCTCTCTGTTTTCCGGGATGCATCGCCCCCTTGAAAATAATTCTTGCAATTGTTTTTGGATAATTTAAAATCTGTCTGCCATTGCCTAATGGATTCAATTGTTTGTTCTTGAAAATATCCCACAGTGTGGTACAATCTTCATTTGTCCATAAGCACATTGGTTTGTATCCAGAGCCAGAGGGCTGTTCACAATTGGACACAAGAGGCAGGGAGAAGTCGTAATATCCAGGGAATTATGGAATAACACTATTCCATGAGTTGACATGTTACATTTTATACATGGGCTATCTCTAGTCTCGCATGTTTAGGGAGCCTGAGAAGCTCCTATGGAGGTTTGTCCAATAAGTGTTTTTCCATAATGGGCCTTTGTTTTTAAGTTCACAAAGAGACCATTTGAAGGCGATGATTAATTATGCAGTGACAAAGTACGCCTTTATGTCAGGTAGGCCCAGTTCACCTGATTTCCTAGTGCTTTTTATGATTTTCCTTGCTACCCTGGGTTTGTTTTTGACAGATAAGAAGGGTGCATGTATTTTATAGGATTTGCAGATCTTGTGCAGGGATTGCCACAGGTAAGACCGGAAATAGGTATACCAATCTAGTAAGTACATTCATTTTATGGGCCAACACCTTGCCCGTCCATTATATAACTTGTGGCCCTCACCTACCCAGGTCAGTCTGTTTTATATGGTCCCTCAAACATTTGGGTGATCTGCACTCTTTTGATATTTGATAGATTTATTTGCCCCTTTGGGAGAAAGGGTCTCTAGCTCTGCCCTAACTCATACGACAATGCTGATCTTCAAGATTTCTGAATGGTTAAATATAATTTTTAATCCGTACATCCCCAAAGTGAGGGGCAAGATTGCTCCTATGGATTGTACAGGTCCAACAGTCTCAGCAAAGTATTATCTGCAAATAGATTAATTCTATAATGCAGCATTCTAAAAGTGGCAGGGACAACTGTGCGCTGAGTCAGTGCAATGTAGTACAATCCAAATTCCAAAGTTTGCTCCAAGGATAAGTGGAGTGGCCACACAACGTTCCAAGGTTTGGAGATGAGTTCCCCCAATTACAATACAAACAAAATCTTATCCTGAGCATTCCAAAGTAAATCCAGCAGTCCGTAGTTATGGTAATTTCTTTGTTTTATTCCAAACGTCAGAATAGGTTATATCACAGCCAGTCTGAAAAGAATGCAGCCAACACGTGTTTCATCTCGTGGATAATTTCCACCAACTTTCTCGGGCTAATAAGTCATAATCAAGTTCAGTCCTCAGTAGTAAAACATAGATTTTCGCAAGCACCTACAATTCAGTACTTAATCCCTAAATTCCTCATTATCTTGCAATCCAACAGTCGGCAAGTCTGTATCTCAGTAGCAAAACATAGATTTTCGCAGGCACCTATGTCTCAGTATTAATCCCTTAATTCCTCATTATCTTGCAATCCTACAGTCGGCAATTCATGTATCTGCAAACAATA
Source organism: Lissotriton helveticus (assembly GCF_964261635.1). NCBI lineage: Eukaryota > Metazoa > Chordata > Amphibia > Caudata > Salamandridae > Lissotriton > Lissotriton helveticus. The sequence continues at coordinate 553,117,896 of NC_136065.1, read as the reverse complement.
GGGAGAGTGCTCCTCATGGTATGATGTGAAAATCTATGTTATACTACTGAGGACTCAACTTGATTATGACTTATTAGCCCTGATGAAGTTGGTGGAAATTATACATGAGACAAAACACGTGTTGGCTGCATTCTGTTCGGTCTGGCTGTGATATTTCCTATTTGGAATTCTTAAATTTGGAATAAAGCAAAGAAATTACCATAGCTACGGACTGCTAGATTAATCATAGGTTGCAGACTCTCAAAACTTTCTCCTTGTATCGAAGTGACATGTCGAACCATTTGCTCTGGTAGTTCTATGGTGATAGTGAGCAATAGGGAAGACAAAGGACACCTCTGGCTCAACCCATGGGCCACTACAAAGGTATCTGTCTGCACTCCCTAGATAACGATTCTCGTTCTCAGTGTTTTATAGGTGAACCAGATGCAATTTTGCATAGCAGGCCCTATTCTTACTTGTCCAAAACCTGCTGGCAGAATAGCCAATCCCCATGATCAAGTGCTTATCAGCGCTGATTGCTAGAGTGAGCATTGGTATAGCTAATCTGTTTGCTTTCTCAGTTAGGTGTAGGACCCTCCCTATATTATTAATTGTTTGGCAGTTTCATCTGAAACCAAATTAACCAGGACCAATCATGCAAGGCAAAATGTGTCAAATCCATTTGCCAGAATTTTCATATCACTTTTGTAATATGAGCTAAGAAGGGAGATCAGGGTGTAGGCAGAGCATTGCTCCTTCACTTTCACATGTTTATGTATGAGGTCTCTGCTCGCCTCTCCCATTCAGAGTGGGACCAGTAGGGAGAAACATCTTTTGTAAAAAAACATTATTCAGTTAATCAGGAACCAGGGCACTGAGAGCTGGGAGATTGTTAACCACTTCTTCCTGTGTGATTAGTTTATCTAGTTAATTGTGGGACCCTTTAGCAGTCTAGGTAATTGAGTAATTTGGTGTTAGGTTAGTCTGCAATTGCTTGCATTTGCTTGCTCCACTGGTGGCTGGCTCTGGTAGACCATCCTATCAAAAGCTAGGAAGGCATTCCTTTTTAACAATATTTGATCGCGTAAGCACCACATCCTGTTAAAATAAATTTACAATTGTAGTGGAGTTCTTAGCTCATTGTAGCTTTGCTGCTAAATGTTTGTCTGCTTTATTTCCTTTTCTATAAAACCTCAGTTTGAGGCACACTCCGATCAATCTGTTAAGAGTAAATTTATTTGCCATTTTTGTCATCGCACTGAGAGGGTTAAGGCCCAATTACGATGTGGGCAGAAAGGGCTCCATCCATTGGTCCGAGCCCTCCTGCCCACATCATAATCACTGATTCGGATTACCTTCTGACCGAGTCATTTCGACAGGCTTGGTCGGAAAGGGATCACTGACAGAATATCGAGTTCAAAATATCGACTACAAAATATCGACTTTCTATCTTCAAACAGGTAAGTACAAAAATATCGACTCCAAAATATCGAGTGTAAAAAATATAGACCGCCAAAATATCGAATTTTTTAAATTTCTTAAAAGTAATTTAAAAGTAATATAATAATAAATAAAATTATTTTTAACTTATTTAAAAAACTTAAATAAAAATAACATTAAAAAATATTTAATATGACTTCAAAAAATAATTTTTTTTAATACATATATATATATATATATACATATTATTAACAAAACATATACAATATTTTCACCGTAGGATAGCAAGAGGTTTAAATTTACTGTAACAACTCCAGTGAGTTCAACAGAAGGGAAAGCGTTGGATAGCGTAGGGGTACAAATTACTATTCCCACTCCAGAGAGTGCAACAGTAGGGTAAAAATTACTATTCCCACTCCAGAGAGTGCAACAGTAGGGAAAGCGTTGGATAGCGTAGGGGAAAAAATTACTATTCCCACTCCAGAGAGTACAACAGTAGGGAAAGCGTTGGATAGCGTAGGGGTAAAAATGACTATTCCCACTCCAGCGAGTGCAACAGTAGGGAAAGCGTTGGATAGCGTAGAGGTAAAAATAACTATTCCCACTCCAGAGAGTGCAACAGTATGGAAAGCGTTGGATAGCGTAGGGGTAAAAATTACTATTCCCACTCCAGAGAGTGCAACAGTAGGGAAAACGTTGGATAGCGTAGGGGTAAAAATGACTATTTCCACTCCAGAGAGTGCAACAGTAGGGAAAATGTTGGATAGCGTAGGGGTAAAAATTACTATTCCCACTCCAGAGAGTGCAACAGTAGGGAAAGCGTAGGATAGCGTAGAGGTAAAAATTACTATTCCCACTCCAGAGAGTGCAACAGCAAGGAAAGCGTTGGATAGCGTAGGGGTTAAAATTACTATTCCAACTCCAGAGAGTGCAACAGTAGGGAAAAAGTTGGATAGCATAGAGGTTAAAGTTACTATTCCCACTCCAGAGAGTGCAACAGTAGGGAAAGAGTTGGATAGCGTAGGGGTAAAATTTACTATTCCCACTCCAGCGAGTGCAACAGTAGGGAAAGCGTTGGATAGCGTAGGGGTAAACATTACTATTCCCACTCCAGAGAGTGCAACAGTAGGGAAAGCGTTGGATAGCGTAGGGGTAAAAATTACTATTCCCACTCCAGAGAGTGCAACAGTAGGGAAAACGTTGGATAGCGTAGGGGTAAAAATTACTATTCCCACTCCACAGAGTGCAACAGTAGGGAAAGCGTTGGATAGCGTAGGGGTAAAAATTACCATTCCTACTCCAGAGAGTGCAACAGTAGGGAAAGCGTTGGATAGCGTAGGGGTTAAAATTACTATTCCAACTCCAGAGAGTGCAACAGTAGGGAAAGAGTTGGATACCGTAGGGGTTAAAATGACTATTCCAACTCCAGAGAGTGCAACAGTAGAAAAAGAGTTGGATAGCATAGGGGTTAAAATTACTATTCCAACTCCAGAGAGTGCAACAGTAGGGAAAGTGTTGGATAGTGTAGGGGTAAAAATTACTATTCCAACTCCAGTGAGTGCAATAGTAGGGAAAGTAAATACTTCATATATAAATATAAATTACATAAATAGTAATACCAATTACAAAATAATTAAAATATTTTGCAATTGTATAAAATATATTACATAATTATTTATAAATACAAATTAAAATTATGTAATTATAAAAATTACCTACTAATACTAATTAATTATTAACAATAAATTAATTTACAATTTAAAAATTAATCAATTAATTTTAATTACCAATTATATTTTAATTAATTACCTATTAAAAATGAATTAACAATTAATTCTAAATAAATACCAATAAATTAAATGACATATTTAATTAATTATAATTAAATTACTTCCCACCCTATTCCCCTATAAACCCACAACGCGCTACAGAAAATAATTTAATAAAATTGACATATTTACCAACTAATCAATTATAATTAATTACCAATTATATTGTAATTAATTACCAATTAATAATTAATTAACAATTAATTCTAAATAAATATCAATAAATAAATTAACAAATTTAATTAATTACAACTAAATTTCTTCCCACCCTATTCCCCTATAAACCCACAACCCGCTACAGAAAATAAATTACTAAAATTAAAATATTTATCAATTAATCAATTATAATTAATTACCAATTATATTTTAATTAATTACCAATTAATAATTAATTAACAATGAATTCTAAATAAATATCAATACATAAATTAACATATTTAATTAATTATAATAAAATTACTTCCCACCCTATTCCCCTATCAACCCACAACCCGCTACAGAATTATATTACACAAAAAATATAAAATAATATTAACTTACCTTAAATTCGATATTTTTGTTGTCTATATTATGTCTAGTCGATATTATGTCCCTTCTATATTTTTGATTCGATATTATGTCCATTCTATTCGATAATAATTTTTTGTAGTCGATATTTTTGTTGTCTATATTATGTCTAGTCGATATAATGTCCATTCTATATTTGTTACTCGATATTCTGTCCAGTCGAAATAAAAAACTCGATATTATGACTGCACACCGTCGGAAAGGAATCCAAACCAGTCTTCCGAATGGCTTACGACGGGCTCGGACAGTCCGTCCACCATTCAGAAGGCCTACAGTAATCCCTTAGCCTGCTCTCTCTTTTTTTTAAAAACTTTGTTTATTGAAGGTTAATGTTACCACCAATGTAGGTACATTGCAGTCATATACGTAACATTAGCATGATGCGGTACACAGTCGTGGGCATACGATTGATACATTGCAATCAAAACTGTACACCAATATTGTATACAATAATTAGTCTTATCCAGCAATATTCAAACAAAGGCGATGGCATCATAGGCACTCGGTCAGTCAGCCTACCATATATAAACATCTCCCAGTGTATTCTCGCATCTATTTACAAATAATAGTAATATCTGGAATAATGTGAACATCGTAATAACACAGCAGCTAAATCACGGCATCCCCACATAATATACAGCAGGCAGAAATTGGCAGGGTGAGGCGGCAGTGACTGAGGTCAGAACATCGTCTACCTAACCCCATTTCCTTTACATGGTTCCTTCCCCACAAATCTCACCCTTCTCTGTCTCCCTCTGTAGTACATGAATCAAGTCACTCTTATGGCAGTTAGTGTGTCAAGTATCTGACACTCCTTGGTGGTCAGAAGCGCTATGTTTCAGCAGAAAGCATTTCAAAGGCGCCCAAATATCATTGGGTCTGGAAGCCACTGGCAACAGCTCAGCATATGTCGCCAGTTGATCCTGACGGTATGTAAGGTCATTGATCCAATCCTTGAACTTAGGTGCCCTCCCTCTGCCCCATCGACACGCCACCCGCCTTTTGGCCATGAGCAGCGCCAACACAACAAATTTGCGATTCGCAGCTTGAACGGGCTCCACATAACCCAAGAGTGCCATAATAGGGGAAGGGTCCACCCTGGTGTTTATCATCTTAGAGAGGGCGGAGAACACTTGCTGCCAGTATAAATGCACTCCCTAGCATGCCCACGCTAAATGTAGAAAGTCGGCGCCTGGAGCATGACATCGATCGCAGGTGTCTGATTCGCGCAGTCCATATCTATGCATGCGTGCAGGCGTGTAATACAACCTATGCAGGTATTTATAATGAATTATTATAAGTCTGCTGCTGGATGCAATAAGTTCAGTCTATTGTGAACAGAAATCCCATTGCCTATCCGTCAGCTCAATTCCCAACTCAAGATCCCACTTTGTTTTAGCTATCGGGACCGGTAAGTCCCTCAGCGTGTCTACTGTCTTATATATAGTTGACACTAATTTCTTGGCTGTCTCTCTCTGAAGAATTCGCTGTAGAGGAGAGAGATCTAAGGCCCTGCCTAAGCCGAATGTATAAAAAGGTGTCGAGAGGGGAGCAAGGAATGCCTAGAAACATGTGCTCCAGTGTGCGGAATTTGCCGTCTTGATATAGGTCTCCCCATGTTTTAATATGAATACGCTTTGCCAGCAGATGAAATGCGGCCTCTTGCAACAAGGGCATGCCTGGGTGGTATGCGAGTGGTAAAAGTGGCGAGTATAGCAAAGGTTGATCAAGCAGTCTGCCCAGTTGGAACCAAGCATTAGTCGTGGCCATAACTGTTGTCGGCATCCTATCTCTGCCATGGGGTGGAATGTAAAGTGCACCTTCAATTGGAACTGGTAACGCCAACCAATGCTCTCCCGCTACCTGAGGCATGTATCGGGGCTGGTACACCCAAAAGTAAGTGTAATGGGCCTGTGCATTATAATAGTACAGTTCGAAATCGGGAATTCAAAATCCCCCCTGCGCATAGGGCCTAGTCAGGGTTGCCCACGTTAGTCTTGGGTTTTTCCCATCCCACACCAGGCGAGTGAGCTCCGACCGCAACTGTTGAAAGAAATACCTGCCAGGGTAGAAGGGAATATTCAGGAATAGATAAAGCAACTGTGGAAGGATCACCGTCTATATCAAGGATGCTCTGCCGGCTAGTGATAGTGGCAGAGTGATCCAACGTGTTATCTTATCTGCTATCCGGACCATGGTCGTCCCATAGTTGATCCCCATTAGCTCGTCCTTGTCTTTTGAAATGTGTATTCCTAAATACTTGAAATCATCCTCACACCAAGCCATAGGGTAATCCATAGTGAAATTCGTCTTAGCAGCAGTAAGCACGATTTGCTCCAGTTTATGGTGACGTCGGACAGTTCGCCAAAGATTATGAACTCTCTAAGGACAGGGTTCATATTTTGTTGGGGGTCTCGAATATACAGCGTTATATCATCCGCATAAAGGGATATCAAGATTTGCCTCTGATTACAACGCGATTCAGAAAAGGGGGTGATGATGAACAGAGTGTCTGAATTAAGCAGACCACTCTTACCCAGTCCAAAGATCAGGGCTTGATCCCTCACCGTTTTTTAGCTCACTGCACCATCCCAGCTCAGAACCTGGCTACATGCAAATTAGTCTGTTCCTGTCCCAGTGCATGATGGGAACAGGGCAAGCCAAACTACCAAGCCAATTCTTATACTGGGAAGGAAACAAGCTTCCGGGGACCGGTTTCTGGCATTTCAGCCGTCGTCGGCCCGGCTTGCTTGAATCCTGATGGTGCAATGAGCAAGGGACTCACATCTGAGTATACCCTTCCACGCTTATGGTGGACAAAATGATTCAGAAAAGGGGGTGGTGATGAACAGAGTGTCTGAATTAAGCAGAACACTCTTACCCAGTCCAAAGATCAGGGCTTGATCCATCACCGTTTTTTAGCTCACTGCACCATCCCAGCTCAGAACCTGGCTACATGCAAATTAGTCTGTTCCTGTCCCAGGGCATGATGGGAACAGGGCAAACCAAACTACCAAGCCAATTCTTATACTGGGAAAGAAACAAGCTTCCGGGGACCGGTTTCTGGCATTTCAGCCGTCGTCGGCCCGGCTTGCTTGAATCCTGATGGTGCAATGAGCAAGTGACTCACATCTGAGTATACCCTTCCACGCTTATGGTGGACAAAATGATTCAGAAAAGGGGGTGGTGATGAACAGAGTGTCTGAATTAAGCAGACCACTCTTACCCAGTCCAACGATCAGGGCTTGATCCATCACCGTTTTTTAGCTCACTGCACCATCCCAGCTCAGATCCTGGCTACATGCAAATTAGTCTGTTCCTGTCCCAGTGCATGATGGGAACAGGGCAAACCAAACTACCAAGCCAATTCTTATACTGGGAAGGAAACAAGCTTCCAGGGACTGGTTTCTGGCATTTCAGCCGTCGTCGGCCCGGCTTGCTTGAATCCTGATGGTGTAATGAGCAAGGGACTCACATTTGAGTATACCCTTCCACGCTTATGGTGGACAAAATGATTCAGAAAAGGGGGTGGTGATGAACAGAGTGTCTGAATTAAGCAGACCACTCTTACCCAGTGCAAAGATCAGGGCTTGATCCATCACAGTTTTTTAGCTCACTGCACCATCCCAGCTCAGAACCTGGCTACATGCAAATTAGTCTGTTCCTGTCCCAGTGCATGATGGGAACAGGGCAAACCAAACTACCAAGCCAATTCTTATACTGGGAAGGAAACAAGCTTCTGGGGAGCGGTTTCTGGCATTTCAGCCGTCGTCGGCCCGGCTTGCTTGAATCCTGATGGTGCAATGAGCAAGGGACTCACATCTGAGTATACCCTTCCACGCTTATGGTGGACAAAATGATTCAGAAAAGGGGGTGGTGATGAACAGAGTGTCTGAATTAAGCAGACCACTCTTACCCAGTCCAAAGATCAGGGCTTGATCCATCACCGTTTTTTAGCTCACTGCACCATCCCAGCTCAGAACCTGGCTACATGCAAATTAGTCTGTTCCTGTCCCAGTGCATGATGGGAACAGGGCAAACCAAACTACCAAGCCAATTCTTATACTGGGAAGGAAACAAGCTTCCGGGGACCGGTTTCTGGCATTTCAGCCGTCGTCGGCCCGGCTTGCTTGAATCCTGATGGTGCAATGAGCAAGGGACTCACATCTGAGTATAGCCTTCCACGCTTATGGTGGACAAAATGATTCAGAAAAGGGGGTGGTGATGAACAGAGTGTCTGAATTAAGCAGACCACTCTTACCCAGTCCAAAGATCAGGGCTTGATCCATCACCGTTTTTTAGCTCACTGCACCATCCCAGCTCAGAACCTGGCTACATGCAAATTAGTCTGTTCCTGTCCCAGTGCATGATGGGAACAGGGCAAACCAAACTACCAAGCCAATTCTTATACTGGGAAGGAAACAAGCTTCCGGGGACCGGTTTCTGGCATTTCAGCCGTCGTCGGCCCGGCTTGCTTGAATCCTGATGGTGAAATGAGCAAGGGACTCACATCTGAGTATACCCTTCCACGCTTATGGTGGACAAAATGATTCAGAAAAGGGGGTGGTGATGAACAGAGTGTCTGAATTAAGCAGACCACTCTTACCCAGTCCAAAGATCAGGGCTTGATCCATCACCGTTTTTTAGCTCACTGCACCATCCCAGCTCAGAACCTGGCTACATGCAAACTAGTCTGTTCCTGTCCCAGTGCATGATGGGAACAGGGCAAACCAAACTACCAAGCCAATTCTTATACTGGGAAGGAAACAAGCTTCTGGGGACCGGTTTCTGGCATTTCAGCCGTCGTCGGCCCGGCTTGCTTGAATCCTGATGGTGCAATGAGCAAGGGACTCACATCTGAGTATACCCTTCCACGCTTATGGTGGACAAAATGATTCAGAAAAGGGGGTGGTGATGAACAGAGTGTCTGAATTAAGCAGACCACTCTTACCCAGTCCAAAGATCAGGGCTTGATCCATCACCGTTTTTTAGCTCACTGCACCATCCCAGCTCAGAACCTGGCTACATGCAAATTAGTCTGTTCCTGTCCCAGTGCATGATGGGAACAGGGCAAACCAAACTACCAAGCCAATTCTTATACTGGGAAGGAAACAAGCTTCCGGGGACCGGTTTCTGGCATTTCAGCCGTCGTCGGCCCGGCTTGCTTGAATCCTGATGGTGCAATGAGCAAGGGACTCACATCTGAGTATACCCTTCCACGCTTATGGTGGACAAAGTGATTCAGAAAAGGGGGTGGTGATGAACAGAGTGTCTGAATTAAGCAGACCACTCTTACCCAGTCCAAAGATCAGGGCTTGATCCATCACCGTTTTTTAGCTCACTGCACCATCCCAGCTCAGAACCTGGCTACATGCAAATTAGTCTGTTCCTGTCCCAGTGCATGATGGGAACAGGGCAAAATAAACTACCAAGCCAATTCTTATACTGGGAAGGAAACAAGCTTCCGGGGACCGGTTTCTGGCATTTCAGCCGTCGTCGGCCCGGCTTGCTTGAATCCTGATGGTGCAATGAGCAAGGGACTCACATCTGAGTATACCCTTCCACGCTTATGGTGGACAAAATGATTCAGAAAAGGGGGTGGTGATGAACAGAGTGTCTGAATTAAGCAGACCACTCTTACCCAGTCCAAAGATCAGGGCTTGATCCATCACCGTTTTTTCCAGTAAAGAATTGGCTTGGTAGTTTGGTCTGCCCTGTTCCCATGATGCACTGGGCCAGGGTCAGACTAATTTGCACGTAGCCGGGTTCTGAGCTGGGATGGTGCAGTGAGCTAAAAAACGGTGATGGATCAAGCCCTGATCTTTTGACATGGGTAGGAGTGTTATGCTTAATTCAGATACTCTGTCCATCACCACCCCCTTTTATGAATCTGATTACACCGCAGCGCCTTGTCGTTGTGATGTTGCCGCAGTCTTGCAGCTAAAGGTTCCACTGTGACTGCAAATAGCAGAGGTGATAGTGGGCATCACTGCCTCGTGCCTCTTGTGATTGGGATTCACTGAGAAACCCTCCCATTAATAACTACACTCGCCGTGGGCGAAGTATACAACAGCCGAATCCAGGATAGGAAAATGGGCGGAAACCCCATGCGCTTCATCACCTCGAATACATAATCCCATTCCAATGAATCGAACGCTTTTGTGGCATCCAGGAATATCGCCGCCATCGGCAGCTCCTCAGAAACGTTATTCATTACTGTGAAGAATGTTCGCAAGTTATGGGATGTTGCCCTACCAGGAACAAATCCTGACTGATCCGGTAAAATCATACCTTCCATGATTAGGTTAAGTCGCGTAGCGATAAGTTTCAACAGGATTTTGATATCACAATTGAGCAATGATAGGGGCCGATAAGAATAACAGCTAGTAGGCGATTTCCCTGGTTTAAGCAGCGACGTGATAAGAGCCACTCTCATGGAAGGGGGTAGATGCCCAACTTCCAGTACGTCCTCATAAACTTCCCGTAATATTGGGGCCATAAAGTCTATATAGGTTTTATAAAATTCGATTGGGATGCCGTCTAGGTCAGTGGCTTTGCCCGACTGAATGTGCATGATCGCCTCTCGCACCTCATCCAGCTCAAACGGGCGCTCAGTTATTTCTGCTGCACATCACTCAGCCATCCCAGGGACACATCCTCCAGATACTCACTTAAATGCAGTGGGCCCGCCCGCGTGGTGGTGTATAATTTAGCATAATGTGCAGTGAAGGCGTTTAATATGTGGGCAGTGTCCCTATAGACCAACCCGTCCACTCCCTCTAGTTCCAGCACAACATTCGTGTGCGGTGCCATAGCAATCGTCGTGGCTAGTGCTTTACCAGGTCTTTCACCCTCGCCATTACGGCGGGCCATCCAAAAACGCCCTCGAAATTTGGACTCTCTACCGGCCTCCTCCGTGTATTCCGTGAGCTTGTCTCGCAGTTGTGATTGAGTCGCCCCATCGGGGCTTACGGATAGTGTCTCCTCCAGTTGTTTAAGGTCCCTCTCGAGTGTAGTCAGCCTGTTAAATATGCTTTTGAGCACCCCAGACCCTTGCGCTATGCAGATCCCTCTCAAAGTGTCCTTAAAAGCCTCCCATATAGTTTCGACATGGTCTACAGTACCTTTATTTCATTCAAAAAAGTCTAGAGCCTCTCCCCTAAGCTCGTCTTGGAATACAGTATCCAGGAGCATAGTGGGTTGCAGGTGCCAATGTGCTCTCGGTGGGCCCAAGTCCTCCGCGCTCAAGGTAAGTCGCACAGGCGCGTGATCCGAGTATATCCTAGCCAAGTGTTTCACGTCATATATTGCCGGGCACAGCCCCTGGGAAAGAAATATGTAATCTAAGCATGCCCAAGATGCCGCCTGTGCAGTAAAATGTGTGCCCTCACGTGCATCTGGAAGAAGCTGTCTCCAGGTATCTACCAGGTTATATTCTGTAAGAATGTTGTGTAACTCCTTGCGTGCTTTAGTGTAGTGGGTGGGGCTTGGGTGAAACCTGTCAACCGCAGGGTCATGTACTACGTTAAAGTCCCCGCCCCATATGATATGGTCAGTTCTGATGTCCACGACATTGGTCCAGAGGTCAGAGAAAAAGCACGGGTCATCCACGTTTGGACCACAGGAACATATTAGCATGAACGACACATGTCCCAGTCGCCCCCAGATTATACAGTACCTCCCTTGTGCATCGTGTTTCTCTCCTGCTAGTGTGAATGGAATGCCTTTTTTTACTAGTATCGCTGTGTCCCTCGTATAGGTTGAATACGAAGAAAATAGTCTGTGCCCCGCCCATCTGCTATCAAAGGTATTATTTGTTTGTGGCTTGAAATGCGTCTCTTGAAGAAACGCAACGTGTATCACTTGCCTATCCAGATATGATAGTATTTGCCGCCTCTTGCGCGGGTCACCCAGTCCCCGCACGTTCCATGTGATAAGGTCACTTAATACCATAAATCACAAAAATTTCACGAGAAAAACCATGTGCCGACGTCATCAGCAGAAGGTAAGCATCGTTCGCCCGTAACATATAACCAGTAGCGTCAGATCTGCAATATGCAACATGTCGCCGGTTCGACTGCAAAACCATACCAGCACTGTGACACGCATCAGCATAACATGCGTTCTCCAAGTGTTCCTTCTTAAAATAGTGCAGCCCATCTTCCTTCCCATCTGCCCCCTTCCCCCCTCCCCCAACGCCGATGGAAACAGTCCTACTCTGTGGCATACAAACAACGATCATCAGTACAACAATACAGCCCTTCATTACGCCTCCCCCCGTCCTCCCACCACCCACTGAAGCAGCCCCAACTTGACAGAATACTCTACCAACCCCCCACCCTGCCCTTTCAACAACAACAATGCTACCATCCAGTGGACAGCATCTAACATAGGGGGACACCCGCTGGGGGCATCTCTAGGAGGTCACACAGCCACTCCCCCCCCCCCAAGCCCTACGACCTGTATGACCTCTGGGCTGAATACAAGCAGGGGAGGTGGGGCCTGGAATACATTACCACCGGAATACTAGGTGCCATCTCTGCTGTACATCCATTAAGTGTCCCCAGCCTCGGTGCGACGGCAACTATATCAACATCAAAGACCCGTAAAGTCAGATTTGGACTGTCGTGGAGTTATCACAAGCTTCCTCGACTGCTTCTTGTATATCATCTTCGCGTGCAGGACCTCAGTCGTTCGTACCTAGTTGTGCTCGCTTCAATGTCGGTAAATAGTCCTCCGCCTGCTGCGGGTTCGTGAAGAAGCACTGTTTTCCCTTGTGTGTCACTCGGAGCTTAGCAGGATACAGCAAAGCATAATGAATTTGTGCTGCGCGAAGTTTCTTTTTCACATCGATGAATTTGCGACGTTCCTCCTGAACTATTGGGGTGAAGTCCGGATAAATGGAAAAGGACATTCCTTCGTAGGTCAGAGCTTGTTTGGTGCGGGCTGCGCGGAGGGCCACATCCCGATCCCTATAATTTAACAATCGCGCTATGATGGGCCTCAGTGGATTCCCGGGCGTTGGTTTCGGCCCAAGGGATCGGTGGGCTCGATCAACTATGAACTGTCTGGAGAAGGTGTCAGTCCCAATGGTGGCTAGGAGCAACTTTTCTATATAGTCCTCCATACGTCCAGTGTTTGTGGATTCCGGAACCCTTGTCACGCGGATATTATTGCGTCGACTACGGGCTTCCAAATCCTCGTTCTTGACCCGTAGCAGCTTATCCATCCTTGTAAGTTGCGCCGCATGACCATGGTGTCGTCATTTTCAGAGATGCGCCTCTCAGTCTCCTTGATTCTTTCCTCATGCTGATCCATTTTATGCACAATCGCGTCCATTCTGGACAACATCCTATCCACTTTATAAACAACGGTGGCGAACCCATTGCGCATTTCTTGCAGAATCTGCTGGACATCTATCTCTTTTGTGGCTGACCCACTCACTTCCAGCTCTGGCCTACATGATTCTCTGCTCCCCAAGGCCGTGCTCGACCCTTTCTTTGTCGTGTCAAAGGTGAGCTTGGTTTGAGGGGAGTCTGGTTTCCCCATATTTACGCAGGCCAGGGCACCGCAAGCTAATGTCCGCTCTGCGCCTTTGTTCCCGCTGTAGAGATCCACAGGCAGTTTGCAGCAGACTTTTACCCTATCCGGGGTTATGCCAAGAGAGAGCAAAGGCACAGTGTATGTTCGATACGTGGCTCTTCTGGCCCACCACGCCGGTTGCGCTCAGTAGTTATGAAGGTATGCTGTTATGGCCACGCGCTGCAGCTACATTCACGGTAATGGTGCCGGCCAACACGGTCACATCTTACCCAGGTCAGTGGGCGGTGGGGCTTCCCACGTCCGATCTTGCTGCCTTCGGGGGGCCCTCCATTTGTGGTGTCCAGTACAGCGGCCCCGTCATGCCACACAGACCCCAAGTGTTGGATCCTCACACTGAGCGTGTGGCTCAATCGGACAGTTTCACCAGTCAGAGCGCTCACTCCATCATGCTGCCGCCTTACAATCCATTTCTGCCACAGTGGGGAACCCGGTAGCCCGTCTCCTCTGCCAGTTCGTAGTTTCCACCCCAAGGGCACGAATCGTCATCTCCGTGCCCAGCGCGCGCCATCGGCATCAGCTTAGAGCAGGTTCGGCGATCAGTTGTTGGTGGTGTCCCGGCAGGGCACATTAGCACCAGCCTCGCTGCCTCCCAGCTGCCTCTCTCACACCGCACACCCTCACCGATGTATCTCTGAGGCAGGGTGTACGGCTCCTTGTTGTGTTGCTTTAGCGCAGTGGTAGAGGCTCCGGGTCACCCGCAGCGATGGCTGATATCAGGCAGGAGTCTCCGTCAGCAGTTGCGGCCTGTGCTCCACGCAGCAAGCCACGGTCTTTCCTGGTCGCAGTGGCCGACTGTGCCTCACCTCAGCGCTCCGGCGCCCATCTCGGGAGTTACTTCCTCGGGTCACAGCTCCGAAACGTGACGGCCCTTTCACTCCAAACCTTCACCGAGGCTGGGGATAGCATCATCTTTAGTCTTGCACAGTAGAAGCCAGCGCACAAGCCGGTTAGGAAGGATAATTTAAGGATTACTGTCCAGCCATTCTGTTGTGCGCCCTCTAGCGCCCCCTCCCCCCCACACAATGACAGTTTCCCACTGCCTTTTTATGCCGGCCTTTCCGGCATATAAAGGCATTGGGAAACAGCTTTGGAAGCTCCACACAGGCCTCCCATGGGTGCAAGGCTGCCGAATTGCGACCTGGGTACACCTATTGTGTCCCCTGTTGAACCCTGCACCCAGTGGCAGGCAGCTTGACATGCATGACACCAGTTGCAGGGATGAACTGCACCCCTGTTCTTTGCTATGATGGCATACATTTTATTCAGAATGCATGCTCTCTTAGCAAAGTATAGGATTGCAACCGAACAGGGTTCGGTCGCATCCTAATTCCTGGGCTGAAACCGACGACTGGAGGTAGTTTGATTCAAGTTCCAGAACAATGCCAGACGGACTCGGGTCACCCCGGCATCGTAATCTCCCCCTCAGTGTTGTCTTTCTCCCTATACCTACTCTCTTTCAATTTTAAATCAGCTTCTAATTTGTCTTTAGCAATAGACCACATATGTATTTTGGTGTGTCTTCGTTGCAATTGATTTACCTCTGACCACTGTCTTAATATCGCAGCAGTTGTCAGCAGGTTGAGTGCCTTGGTTTATGTTAATAGCAATGTATTCCATTATCTAGTCTCTCGTTTAGGTCTCATGTAATTTGTCCCTGGGTATAGATCGGTCAAGTCTTCAAATGTTCTCCTTTTAAAATCTACCCCCTTGGCAAAGTCCAAGGCCAGCTGTGCATAGTCATATATGGTTATCAGTCAAATGTTTATTTTGATCGACGGGTTTAGGAGTGTGCCTGTGCTGCAGATCTGGTCAAATCTAAATAGGATTCTGTGGCTGTGTGAGAAGAAAGTGTGTTCCTTACCTGTGAGTTGGGGTTCCCTTCATATGTCATAAAGACCCGCATCCAGTATCTTAGTTTGTAATTCCCTTAATATTCCCTCTCCTGTGTGGTGGTCCAATAGGTAATTTATCTCTCTCTGTTTGTTGAAATTGAAAAACATTCCCCCTTTTTGCTACCTCCCGGGTTGTGTTAATATGTGCTTCTTGTTTGGTGTTATGGGCATAGGAAATGACTAGTAGGACCTCCCTACCCTGTAAGATACCTACCAATACCAAATAACACCCTTCCTAAGTATCATGAACGACTCGGGTAGTTTACGTGTCAGTTGCTTATTCAGAGCCACCATCACTCATGTTCATTTTGGTCTTAAATGTTGTGACATATTATATGGGATTTGGCCTGTGAGACAAACGTTTAGAAGTGTTTTCTAGAAACATATTACATCTGGCTATTTATTGAATAGAGCACCAAACACAATCAGCTTTGACACTGCTCCAATAGGAACAGTCTACAGCCCGCCCTGCCAGGCCAGTTCCTCCTTGAACCAAAACACAAGCAACCGAAGATTGATTTCTCCCAGAGTGGGGCTCATCAGTTGGGTTTAACTTATTTGATTGTTGCATAGGGCATGCCATACCTTGTGGAGCTTAACAGGTGCAATGATACCTCATGCATCCAGGTTAACAGTCTAACCAATTTAAATTTTAACAGTGATAAAGAAATATATACCTACCCAGCTCTAAAACCTTTTCAGCATATAAACCAGCTACTTTCAGTTCGTTGTGGTTATTATGAATGAGCCTTCCTTCCTCCCCCCTATTCACTCCTTCAGAACTATCACTATTTCAGTAGTGAACAATATTATGGGTTTTCCAAAACATGGATCATAATGAAGAAATAGTTGCTGTGGCCAACGACCCCTGTGCATAAAATTACCGATGATCTTAAAAATAGATTGCTAAACCATGTGTTTTCTCCTGTGGTGTCCATCGCATGAGCACCCTTGGCAAATCAGAACTCACTAGTTGCACATTTGTCAACTGAGTCAGATTTGTGTACATTCTTCGTGGTGTCTCTTTAAACACTTCTCAAGTTGCTTATCTTTCCGAATTACTTCATTTTGTTGCATGTGTCCCCCTTCTTCTCCTTTTGAGTTGTCTCAGTTTTTTCTCCCATCTATCTGGGCTTGCTCGACTTAGGTGAGTAGATCTTGTGGCATGTGCTGTAGGCCCAAGATATCTCTTGCCTTATTTCTTATGATCTGATATGTTTGGCCATCAATCATACATATCAAGGCAAAGGATTAGACCCATTGCTATCTGTTTCTGCACTCCATTGTTAGCTCTGCATTGACTTTTCTTCATGCTAGTACCTGCGCTGTCTACACCCCCTGGTATAATTTTTTGTGTTGCTGCAAGACACTTTTTTATAGAGGAAAAGCATGGGGAGTATTTATAATAAAATTACATCTTAAGAAATGAATTTGTAAATATTATGTTTTTTTCTGTATGTATCTTTTTTAATTATTGTATTATTTTTATTTTTGTGAGAATAGTCATCTTTTTAAATTGTGGATATTATTTTGCCAAATATGTTGCAAGTAATTCATATTATTTTGTTGTCTGTTTTTTGTGTAATATTTTTTATGCAATTGGTACATTTTTATGATTTTGTTTTATTTTTTCAAATTAACGTTAGGATTTGAAGAAATGTAAATATTATTAAAAAAATACTTATATATGCTTGTTAGGCGAAAAGCAGGTATATGACAGTAGAGGATGCCCAAGGAATTGGACTAAGATATGGGAGGAATGGCAAGTCTATCAACAGCTGCATATACCAATATGAAGGATAGAATGCACACTTGTCTTCAAAACTGATATCTCAACCCACCAGTACACATACAGACAATGCTACATTGCTGAAAGCCCTATGCTCTATGATGTTGCAAGTGGAAAACTGTTGATGGTATCAATCAATAGAAATATTTATTAAAGAACACATATTTATCATTTTTATTAATTGTTTAGGAAATTGTTTTATTTTTTAATGTTGATTTTAATTTTTAAAAATCGACAGATTTATTTTCAATAGAAGTTAATTTAATTTTATACATTTTAGAAGTATTTTTTTCTCCAAAAGTTTGTATTTATTTTAAAATTTGAAAAACATGAAAAGGATTTTTATTTGAGCTGAATTTTATATTTTGTTTGCTATTTATTATATATGGTTTTATTGGAATGGAACATTATTATGCCCTCATTAACACCATCCGCGCTAAGCGTTTTCCAGCTGTGCGCTAAAGATTCGCAAATCCCGCGGTTCATGACGAGCTCAGCTCGTCATGAGCGTACGACAGGCGCACCTCATGACGAGCTGAGCTCGTCATGAGCGTCGAAGGGGTTAAAATCAAACAGTGTCCCCAATATAGGTTTAATTAAAGTGGGAATAATAAATATAACTGTTTTAATGTCCAGCACTTTCCCCTATATAGCTAAATTCGGAGTTAAAATAGTAAGTCTAATCCATTCAATGGTCAACACTTTCTCTAATGTAGCTCCGATTGGAATGGAAATAGTAAATCTCACCCCTTCAGTGTGCATCACCTAAAGGTATAGCTTAGAATGGAGTGGGAGTAGTAAATCTAACCCATTCAATGTCCAACACCTTCACCAATGTAACTTTGATTTGCGTAGGATGAGTAAATCTAAGCCTTTACATTTTTAATGCTTTCCCCCGAGTAGCTTGGATTGGAGTGGAAGAGTAAACGCCATATTACGAGAACAGTAGTCCATAAGACCGCTGCACTCATGGTGGTGGTCAGGTGTTGTATTATGAGTGTGACGTTCAGACCGCCACGAGGCCAGCGGCTCCACCGGGTTTAAGGGTCCCACTGCGCTGGCAGTCTAGAACAGGCCAGGTATATGCTGGTGGTGCCATTCTGGCACTGCTGAGCATATTCCAATTTGAATGTCCATTGCCTATTTCATTGTGGTGAGCCCAACATGAAAAGTTTGGTGGATAGGCAAGGAAGGGGCCCCTAACAGGGTGCCCAGCCACTTTTGTGGCAGGGTGCATGCAGGGGGGCACATGTTGTGCCCCTCTGGATTGCATCCCATCCCTGAATCATGTGGTATGCACAACATGGTGCATACCACACCGTGCAGAAATGTGCTGCAGGTGCTGTCATGGCAGCGGACTGCTGTTATGGCTCTCCTATAAGCCTAACAGACCACCTTCTTGAGACCGCTGCAACACCGTCCGCCATGGATTGCACCGGTAATCTAGCGGGCGTGTGCCCTACATGCTTGGCGGTACTCCTGTCCGCACAGCGGTGGTGGGCCAGCAGGAGGACCACCAACGTCGTAATAAGGCCCTAAATCTAAACTCTTTAATGTCCAAGGCTTTTCCGGGTGTAATTTAGATTGGGGTGGGAATAGTTAATCTAACCTCTTTAATGCTCAACGCTTTTCCCAATGTAGCTTTAACTTGAATGGGAAACTTCATTGAAGTGTAAAGGTTGTCCCCATTTATGTAAAGATTCAGAGTATTTGTATTTTTGAATATAACCATAGCACATTGGTTTTATTTTTACAGTAGTTGCTTCTTTTGTACACACTATTACATTTTTATGAATTTTCTAATTTTTTTCATTCGCTGCAACATTTTTATAACACTTATTTAATATTTATAAGTAAACATTTAAATATATTTCTTTTTATATTGTTATTATTTGTCCATCTTCACTTATGAAACACACGTTTTTACATACATTTAAACATTTTTATATTTTGGATCAATTTGGCTTTTTCTTCACAAAACCTTTTTGTCAAACATTATTCTTTTTTCACATAAACATTTTCAGAAATATATGGTATATTTTTATATATTACAAAATTATACATGTTATGAAATATAATTATGTCATTGTTTTTTATGGCTTCCTTTATTTTTTAGTCTATGAACCTCATGTTGGTCTCTACAGCTTCCATACTATCGTGGTTCCCTCTTGTTCCTCTATGGATCATGTAAGACTAATTTTAAGTTACTTTTTGGGCTTTTTGTAGTTGGGGGGTGCGTATAGAGTTAGTATAGTTGGTATACATTAGTGTTGTGTTCATTAACTGGTGTGTTAGGCTGTAGTTTTAAAATTTGAAGTGTAGTACTTTAGGCCTCACGTATAATGTATGTTTTAATTTAACATCTGTTTTTCACAGTGTATTGCATGTTTGTTATTTAAAACATATTGTGGTTTGAATTGTTATGTAAAAGAGGTTATATGTATTGCATGGATTGAATAATTTATTTTTTCCACAGGTTTTTCGTCACTTCATCATTTTATTTACGTATTTCTAATTGGTTGTCTGTGTTGTGTTTTTAAGAGGTGGTGTTTGTTTAATTCACTGTATACAAATGTATTTAATAATATATATTTCCGTAATTTTTACTTCCCTGTCTGAATGGATCTTACTTTAATAAAACTTACATTTTGGACTAATTAATATAAATTAAGAAAATAGTATTCATGAATAATTTACTTTGGGTTATTTTTGTTATTTATTTTGATGTTATATTATTTTATGGTATGGTATTGGCTCTTAATATAGCTCACTCCTGAAAGATTATCTAGGTGTTTGCTTCTCAGACACAAAACAGTGCCATTAAAACACCTAGGTTTTTAAGAGTTTTTTTAACTTGTCAAGGTCAGGACAAGATTGATTATGCAGAGGAAGTTTTTTCCAGTGTAATGGAGCAAGACAGGAGAGAGAATTGCCTCTAAATCTGGCAGTGTGAATGCAAGGCATCCTGCCAGTAAAGTCTGGAATACAGATTGGTGGGTAATTCATCTGTTAGTGCCTAGTGGGTCAAGCCACACAGCTTGAAGATGACACCTTTTCTAATGGGCAACCAATGCAAGGCTTTAAAAATGGGTTTGGAGGAGGAGCACGAGAGAAGGTTGCAGACCAGCAAGGCTACTGTGTTCTGCACAACTTGCAGTTTGAGCAGCAGGGTGTCATTATCTGCCACAAGCAGTGCATTCCCATAGTTGAGTTGACTGGTGATTAGAGCATGGACCAGCGTCTTTTTTAAAGTGGAAGGAAACCAGGGCAAAACATTTTTTAGGGGACGAATGTTGGCGAAACAGGTGCCACAGTTTGTGTTAACCTGGTCTTTCATGGAAAGAGATTTGTCCTGCTTGATACCTAGGTTCTGTCGTGTAGCTCCTATAGTATGCATGCAGGACCTGCACGTTTGGATAACATAAACTGTGTGATTGGTGGCAGACTGGGTCCGTCCACCTTAAAGCGTGTATGTTAGCCTGTCTGAATATATGCTAGCTCACAGTGCCATTAGTGTCTCCTCTTATCGGGGAGAGATTTGTTTCTTTCAGCCTCAGAACATGACAACCCTGATCCCTCAATATCATGGAAACAATGTACTACTTTTGGCTCAGTAACTCATTCACATTTACTTTATCTCAGAGATACACAGAATAAACAGTCTGAGAGTTTCAATAAAAGGTTTATTGAACAGTTGTTATTCTTGTGTAGAATATATGAGCTGTAACAACCATTAGACAGTAGTAGAGAAATATGATTAGCAGTACTGTGAATATAAAAGGATAGTACAGTTTTACCATTTTGCAATAAGCATGAATAAATACATGAATAGAAAATGCATGATAATAGTACGCATACTAGATGTACCTAAGTGTACCTAGCATATGAGTAGATGTAAAAGCCAAGAATCCCTCTAGGGTTTAGTCGAACCCCATTAACTTCAGTGTGAGAAATTCCGGAGCCCCTCTTGGTTTCGAGTTGGACACCCCGCAAGGGATGTTTAGACCACAGTCAGCTGGAGCGTCTGCATGCAGGAACCTCAGCGTCACTGGTCAGTGTGTCGGCCTGGAAGTCTCGGTTTCCTCTAACTACTGCTAGCAAGAGGTGCTATATTTATACAGAAAAGTATATAGAGTCCCTTTGTCCCTTGTTCTTGTGTTAGCAGTTGTTGGGTATGAGGATGATATGTATGAATTACCTTCTGCGTAGATATTAGGAAGGTGGTGTGTAGCCCCTGCCTGGTTTTCAATTAGTCTTATGAATATTCATTCATACTGTGTTATCTAAAGATGAAGTCATAGAACACTGTTGTTCAGGGAAACCCCTCCTTCTACACCCAGGCATAGAACTAGGTAAAAGGTTATTTCCATAAAAGGCGTTCAATCCTTAAAAGGCTTGTTACTGTTTAATGTAGGGGAGGTGATGTAAGTGAAAGGGTATGATATTACCTGGGCCAATATTAGGTTACCTATATGAAACATCTGTTTTGGACTTGGGGTTAGACGAAATTCCTCTGACCACAAGTCCGCTGGCCAGAGCTCCTGATCTTTACCATATTATACTACCTCAGTTTTCTTGCCATTCAATTGGAGGATGTTTTTGGTCATCCAGTCAGCAACTACTCTTATAAGCGTACACACTGGAACTTAACTATTTCTGGGTCTTGCCCAAAGGAAATGAGAATTCGGGTGTTGTCAGAATCTGATATCGTCTCAAATTTGCACGATCTTATAATTTGCACATGGAGAGCTAAATAGATATTAAATATATAAATGGTGTGCTCCTGGTAATTTTCCTGGAAACCGCTAGGTGGCGATCGCATGCGCGGCACCAGCAGAGCAGCAGAGCAGCAGAGCAGGACTACAGAACAGAACAGAAGCTGCTCCGTGGCCGAAAAATTGCACCGGAGGCGGCGTGTAGCGTGTAGCGAGCGGGCTCCTAGGTCTAGGGGGAGTCCGCTTGCCGTCCGACCTCTGCCTCATCTTCAACCTAAGGTCGAGGTGCCGAGCCGAGTGGCCAAACAGTAAAAGGTTGGCCCAAGCTCCGGGGCGACCTACTCCACCCACGGACCTGCCACCGGCCCTCCTGCCTCCTTGTTTGCTAGCTTGGGGCCACTTGAAGCACACAAAGGAGCGGTGAGGAGAGGCTTCGCCCGAGGAGGGCACAGAGGGCGTTTTTTTACTGGTGTCTCGTGGAGACTAATTCCTGCCAAGACTGCTGTTTGCCCGTTTTCCCTGCTACAGGAGTAGTATAGCTCTCTGCAAAAGAGCCGCTGAGAGACCTGTACCAACGCGAGGCCGCAGAGGAGGACGAGGCGCTGGCCCCGGGACTGCGAGGACCAGCAAACATCATCTCCAGCTGGTCCTCTTCCCGTGAGCGCCGCGCCCCCTTCCAGTGCCACGCCCCCAGCCTAGCACTACAACTGCTCGCGGCACCCGCTTCGCGGGTGCCACTCGTGGAGACTAATTCCTGCCAAGACTGCTGTTTGCCCGTTTTCCCTGCTACAGGAGTAGCATAGCTCTCTGCAAAAGAGCCGCTGAGAGACCTGTACCAACGCGAGGCCGCAGAGGAGGACGAGGCGCTGGCCCCGGGACTGCGAGGACCAGCAAACACCATCTCCAGCTGGTCCTCTTCCCGTGAGCGCCGCGCCCCCTTCCAGTGCCACGCCCCCAGCCTAGCACTACAACTGCTCGCGGCACCCGCTTCGCGGGTGCCACTCGTGGAGACTAATTCCTGCCAAGACTGCTGTTTGCCCGTTTTCCCTGCTACAGGAGTAGCATAGCTCTCTGCAAAAGAGCCGCTGAGAGACCTGTACCATCGCGAGGCCGCAGAGGAGGACGAGGCGCTGGCCCCGGGACTGCGAGGACCAGCAAACACCATCTCCAGCTGGTCCTCTTCCCGTGAGCGCCGCGCCCCCTTCCAGTGCCACGCCCCCAGCCTAGCACTACCACTGCTCGCGGCACCCGCTTCGCGGGTGCCACTCGTGGAGACTAATTCCTGCCAAGACTGCTGTTTGCCCGTTTTCCCTGCTACAGGAGTAGCATAGCTCTCTGCAAAAGTGCCGCTGAGAGACCTGTACCAACGCGAGGCCGCAGAGGAGGACGAGGCGCGGGCCCCGGGACTGCGAGGACCAGCAAACACCATCTCCAGCTGGTCCTCTTCCCGTGAGCGCCGCGCCCCCTTCCAGTGCCACGCCCCCATAACCTCGCACTCCACATAAGCGCCATCTTGACCGCGCATCGCGGTACGCGCGCGGGGCGAACACCGGGGCGAAGCCCGGGCCAAGGGCGGGCCCGTTAGTGCCCGATAGAGACCGGACCGGGCCATCTCCTTTCCATCACTGAACTCGACACCAGGTAACATTATGGCACCAAAAACAAGGAGCACCACTAAGCCAAAATCCAAACACGCACAGGAGGTTGCAAAAGTAACAGGTCCTATCGACCTATTCATTTCGCGGGTCCATGAGACAATAAACCAGAGTATAGTCCTCATGGAAAAGAGAGTATCATTAGATCTCATGACCGCAAATGCGAAGCGTTCCTCCCTGGGTGCTATAGCAAACGCTACCTCGCCCACTCATCTTAGCACACAGAACTGTTCTCTTCCAATGATTTTATTAGCTCCAGAATCAAATACAGTACCGTCGGTAGTTAATCTCTCCGTCACACAGTCTGAGTCAGATTTTTCCGTAACATCTGACGACCTGGAAACCACTCCTGACTTAGCCGGTTACCATACTCAGGGGGCCGCCCAGCTGAATGATAACTCGCTCCAACAAGATGAAAGGGAAGGAGCAATCCCAAATAAACATCCACAAATCACTGAAGAATTAGGAACTAACATCTCGAGCTCAGAACACCTGATAACTCATCCAAATTCCACTTCGTCACATAGCACACTACTTCTCCCAGTAACCGACCAACCACACAAGGCAATTTCAACTGACCATCTCGAAAACCAATGTAAAACTTGCAGAATCACCTCGCAAGTTCTTACCACAACGAAAGATTTACTATACCAATACCTAAAGCCTATCCAACTCAGCATTAGGAATCTTGAAGCTCAGCTATCTGTAATCTCGGCGATCCTTCTAGACACAAACACCCGTATAGATACAAAGGGTCAGCGGAATGTCTCACAGCCACCTAAAAAACAACACCAAGAGCAATTACAGAAAACAGTGAAATATGCTAATCCAACGCCTTTAGCACAGAAAAATCACAAACAAAGTACTTCACTCCCAAAGGCGGCAGCCAAAGCGCCCCAACCTCAGAGAGAGAAACCTCCTTCTATATCCATCCAGCAAACAGTAAACGTAGACCCAGACATGACAGATACCCCAGGTCCGTTGACAAATACAGACTCCAGTAGAGCCTGCCCAGAAAAAAGGGCTGACATTTTTCCATCGAAACCACTGCCCTCTCAACTGACTCCTAAAAACACATCCAAAAAACCGGTAGCAACTAGACGCCCTGCCCACGTGCCTCCGGAAGCCACCCCATACACAATAGTCCTCACAGGTGTACCCGAGCTAACAGACGACACACCTGAAACGGCATGGTCACTTAAGAACAAGGCCATGCAGTGGTTAAGCATCAACAGACCTCTCGAATCCCACCTATCCGGAGGGGTCACTACAGCCCGCAGGGTAGCCTGGATAGGCAAAACTACAAAAACAATCCGCGGAGATTGCATTATTGTAACATGTAGAGATCCCTTAACAGTGGACTACATCTGTGCCTGGCCTCAGCTCGAAAAAAAAGGGGGGATTGACGCTTGCCATCTCTCCTTTTTCTATCCCCCAGCTAAACAACAACGCAACCCCCCACCTTGGTCATGGCACCAGTTCCCTAAAGAACCTTGGAACCAAGAGCCATGGTATCAAGTGCCATGGAAACAGACGGAATATCCATATGACTATGAAGGTAGGGGTGGACCGAGAAATAGGCCTAGAGAACACCAGAGGCCCTACTGGCAAGAAAGACCTTATCAAACCTACGAAGGCTGGCAGGGCCTCCCAACTCGAAACCGTTTTGATTGTCTCGAAATGGTCGATTGACCATTCAGGGACAAAACGTGCCATCAGCAAGTCACAGCCATTGAAGTTTCATCCGAATATTCCTGTGTCAAAACACGAGAAACACCAGGCATCACGTCTGCTAACAACTTGATAAGACCAGCACCCATCATGACGGAACCCTCAACCCTGAGACTTGCCATCGCTTACTGGAATGTTGCAGGTCTAAACACAAAAATAACTTCCTCATCATGGCTGGATACAGCAAAGAGTCACCAAATTCTGTGCCTACAAGAGACCTGGTGTACAACACCACTCCATCTAGCTGGCTACAAAACTTTCTTCACCCCAGCACTATCAGGTACTATGGGCAGACCCAAAGGTGGTCTCACGACCTATATTTCCAATACCCTCCCCCTCACCGTGAAACTGTTAAAGGAAACACCCGTCTTCCAAATTGTACAAATCACACAGACAACAGCATCGAAAGGAAATCTATATCTTCTCATAAACTACTACAATAACTCAAGCCCTCTGGAATGTTGCTCACATCTAGACGTGATAGTTACATACTTATCTTCATTCCAAAAAATCAACAATAATCGCACAATCTACTTCATCTGGGGTGGAGATTTTAACCTCACATTGTGCCCAAAGCACAAAAACGGGAACTGTGGGCTCTATAACGAACTTGGAAACCCTATCGCTCACTTTGTGCACACCCTAGGTGGTAACAAATTAAACGAAATTCTGTTTACTCTAGATCTTGACTTTGTAAACGAACTAGTGATCCCGGAACAGGCTTTTCTACCCACCTTTCATGGGCGAGGATGTTCGTCTACCATTGACTATATTCTAGCCTCAAACTCGTATAAAGGGCAATTAAGCAACTACAAGATTGGGTCTAATCCAATCAGCGACCACTACCCACTTAGTGTGGAAATACATATAAAACAAGCCGAGATACTCCCCATAAAATCTAGTTCCCTCGATTAACAGTCGCTGGCGTTGAAGAAGTTGAACGGATATGCAATTAAATGGACTAAGATCGACCCGAAAGAGATGACTCAAAGGATCCTCGAAAAAACACACATCTGGCTAACCAACTGTCTGTCCCCTGTGACACCCCCAGAACTAATTGTCACCTCTTTTCAAAACATCCAGGTTGTAATAAGGGACGAGCTATTCATTAATCCAAAAAATAAGTCCAGACTTCGCACCACGAGATGGTTCGATTCCGCCTGTCGGAAGGCCCTCACATTTCTCAAAGAAGCCTTACACCAGCAACCGAGAGATCCTCAAAAAATTTCCCAATTGAGGAAAAAGTACAACACTGCTCGAAAAAACTGTAAAAAACAGATTAAGCAAGACCTATGGCTCCGATTACATGAGTCTGCACTAAGGAAAGATAGTACTGCCTTCTGGCAGACCATAAGATCACCATTCTTGACCAACATCAGTGATCCCGACCATCTCGACGTGGCAATAACTGAGAACGATTGGGTCTCTCATTTTTCAAAAATCTTTGAAATACCATCAGATGTCATACCAACAATCCAAATGCATGAACCCGATCTGGTTAAGAGTAACATCTACCCAATCAACCTACGTTTTAGTCTAAATGAGGTTAGAAAGGCAATTAAGGCTTCAAAAACAGGCAAGGCTCCGGGTCCAGATGGGGTCCCTATGGATTTGTTTCTATATGACATCGATTATTGGTCGAAAATAATTACACGGGTCATGGCTGCAGTAGTTTCAATCGGTCTCTTCCCCTCATGGTCAACATCAACACTACTGCCTATTTTCAAGAAAGGGGACCGAAATGACCCCGCGTGCTATAGGCCGATCTCCCTTCTGGATTCCACTGGCAAGATTGCAGGCCGTATACTCCTGGACCGACTACAATCCTGGGCCCGGGAGAATAACATCATCACGGATCTGCAATATGGTTTCCAGAAGGGGCTCGGAACGGTTGAGCAGACCCTAAATCTCGTCCTCCTGGCCGGAAAGTACGCGCGCGCTAAAGGAGGCAACATCTTCCTGGTCTATGTAGACTTAAGCGCGGCGTTCGACTGCGTACAACACGCTAAGCTCTGGCAGATCCTAGCGCACCTCGGAGTGGATCCACCTTTATTAGCCTTCCTAAGAAACTATACACCAACGCAGAAGGCCGAGTTCGATTTGGCACCGGCGGTGAACTTTCACGACCCTTTAAAATCTCGAGAGGAGTAAGGCAAGGATGTGTACTGGCTCCCTTCCTGTTCAACCTATACACAAACGGGCTTGAGCAGGCTATGCTGGAAGGGAGCCAGGACCTCCTGCAGATAGACCACCGCCCGATACCCATCCTCCTGTATGCCGACGACTCTGTAATTCTTGCACGGACTTCTAACCAACTCCAGCTGCAGCTTAATAAGTATGTGAGTTTCATGGATTCACTTGGCCTTAAAGTTAATATCAAAAAGACTTTTACAATGAACATTGGCCCAAGGCCAAGAGTCTCCAAGCCCATACTTATAAACAACACCAGATTAGAAAAAACACCTGTGTACCCATACTTGGGCATTCTAGTGGACGACACAATGACCTGGCGCAAGGCAGTGGAAGCTAGAAATCTTAATTTCCGCCGCGCTACCTCAGCACTAACTGTTTTTTCAAGAAAACTAGGCAAACCAGCCCCAGCGGAGTTGCTAACTATATACTATGCAAAATGCCACAGTGTGGCTACCTACGGAGCAGGTATCTGGGGCTATGGATGTATTGATCAACTCCAGGTCACCGAAAACGATTTTATTAAATACATTCTATCTCTTCCCCAAAGTTCCCCGATTTTAGCCTCGCATCGGGAACTTGGGATGGAATATATTGTTGACACCATACGAAGCCAGCCCATCTTATTGTGGCAGCGAATATGGTGTAATCCCGAAAGCCACATTACCCGTTCCCTTATCTCCGACTGTCTTGGCCTAGCGCATTGGCGGAAAATTCCGTGGCTGAATTACATCTATAAATTCTTTGTAGATCTTGATTGTGAGCACTACTTCCTCGAACCACCCTCAATTGAAGACATCTCGAAGAAACAGTTGAAACGAATATGTATGGGCCATCTAAGGGAACTCCGCAATCAAGCAGAGATCACTAAAATTCAAAATGAAAGAATTTGTAAACTGCAGACAGAGAAACTTATTCAGCCCTATTTAACATACTTCTTATCGAACTATGAAAAGCTCCTAATTACAAGGCTCCGGTTTGATCTTTTCTTTCGACTGGTCTCATTTCCGGAAACGAAGAACTGGTCCCGTAATCTAATGAGCTGTCCCTGCGATGGAGTTTCTGCACAATCTACGATCCATGTAGTTCTTTTCTGTAAATATTACAGATCAGCAAGAAAAACATGGATCATTCCTATTCTCCGATCTAATGGACTCAGACAATCGCATCCAGCACTTTCTCATTTACAATCTCCGAAATCTCTACAAGAAGCGAAACTGGTAGCTACCTTTCTTAAAGTAGTTATATCAACGCGTCGCAAAGTTTCTAACTAAACATGTATTTTGCTTTTCAATCTAGAGAGACTATATTACCATTCCGAAACTCCATCTCTGTGATCTTATCTGTATACTGTTTTTTATTTATTGATTTAAGAAAAAAACATTTCTCCCTTTTTTCTTAAAAAATGTACTTTTTATGATTATATGATTCTATAATCGAATAAAAGTTTATGAAATACGAAATAAAATACGATATTAAATAATGTGGGCTCAGAAGGAACCTTGTGAGACTCCTTTGTTGACTGGGAGAGTTTGAGATTTGAAGGAGTCTAAAAAGATGGTTTGGGTACTGGTACTCAGAAAGTCCATGAGCCAGTGTAGCACTCTGCCATATATTCCCACCTCATGCAGTCTGTGGATTAAGATGGAATGGGAGACAGTGTTGAAGGCATGCCTGTGTCTACTGACAGTCTGATGGTGTCTGTAGCTGCCACTATTGTGGTCTCCTTGCTTTGTATCAATCTGAAACCCATTGTGAGGGGTCCAAGATTGTGTGCTCCTCCAAGAAAGCAGTAAGTTGTTTATTTCGGTAACTTTCAAGAGATTTCCCCAGCAGCTGGAGCAGCAAGTTTGGTCAGTAGTTAGAGAGTATTTCTGGATTGACAGTGGTGTTTTATAGTACTGGAGACAATTGAGCATATTTTCATTCTGACAGGAGTTTGGCTAAGCTAACAAGAGGTTATAAAGAGCTGTTACTGACAGTGCAATGGAATGGGCTAAGCAGGAGTTAGTCCTGGGGACATAAGTCCAAAGAAGAACCAGATTTAGCAAGGACCACTCCTGAACCTGCTCCAGAGAACATGAATTCAAAACCATGGCGAGATTCGGGGATGGGGTTTGCTGAAATCAACTTCCTCTTCCAGCTGTCCATGATCAACTGGAAAGTTCTGGTAGATGGTATCGGTCTTTCTTTAAAAAAGATAGCCAACGAATCGCATAATGTTTGCGAGGCCGGGATTTTAGGGTTACAAGTTTGAGGCTTTACAAAATTATTTAGCGCTTTAAAAAAATAGTTTGAAGAGTCTTGTGCTTGGTGAATTTTTTGTGTTAGATGGAGCTTACGGGCTACTTTAATCTTTTTGTGGTAACTACATAATGTTGTATGCAAAAAAAAACAATTGATGGATGGAATGCTGGAAAATGCAAACATTCACCCCCAGTCACAAGGATCTGGGTTTAATCCATCATTCAATTGCTCACCACACCACTTCACCCCAGTTTGGACCCAGCCATATGGAAATCAGTCTTTACCCTGTTCCTTATGGGAACGGTCCAGCCCGAACTACCAAGCCAGGTCCTCCCTGGACCATAAACAAGCATCCTGAGACCGGTTTCTGGGCATTACCCTTCATCAGCCAGGCTATCTTGAATCCAGCCAGTCGTTTAGTGAGTATGAGACCCACGTCTGGACATACCTTTCCCACTTAGGGCGACATACGCAAAAGAAACAACTTATGGACAGAATGCTGGACAATGCAAACATTCACCAGGATCTGGGTTTAATCCATCATTCTTTTGCTCACCATACCACCCCAGTTTGGACACATCCATATGCAAATCAGTATTGACCCTGTTCTTAATGGGAACAATCCAGCCCAAACTGCCAAGCCAGGTCCTCCCTGGACCAAAAACAAGCATCCTGGGACTGGTTTCAGGGCATCACCCTTCATCAGCCCGGCTAGTTTGAATTCAGTGGTGTAGTGAGCACGGGACCCACGTCTCGGCATACCCTTCCCACTTAGGGCAAAATATGCAAAAGAAGCAATTGATGGACGGAATGCTGGACAATGAAAACATTCAAACCCAGTCACAAGGATCTGGGTTTAATCCATCATTCTTTTTCTCACCACACCACATCACCCCAGTTTGGACCCAGCCATATGCAAATCAGTCTTGACCCTGTTCCTTATGGAAACAGTCCAGCCCGATCTGCCGAGCCAGGCCCTCCCTGGACCGGAAACAAGCATCCTGGGACCAGTTTCAGGGCATCACCCTTCATCATCCAGGCTAGCTTGAATACAGTGGTGTAGTGAGCAAGGGACCCACGTCTGGGCATACCCTTCCCACTTAGGATGGCATATGCAAAAGAAACAATTGATGGACAGAATGCTGGACAATGCAAACATTCACCCCCAGTCACAAGGCTCTGGGTTTAATCAATCATTCTTTTGCTCACCACAACACCCCAGTCTGGACCCAGCCATATGCAAATCAGTCTTGACCCTGTTCCTTATGGGAACGATCCAGCCCGACCTGCCAAGCCAGGTCCTCCCTAGACCCGAAACAAGCATCCTGGGACCGGTTTCAGGGCATCACCCTTCATCAGTCAGGCTAGCTTGAATCCAGCCAGTGGTTCAGTGAGCAGGGTACCTACTTCTGGGCATACCTTTACCACTTAGAGTGACATATGCCCAGGCTTGGGTCCCGTGCTCTCCATGCCACTGGAGTCAAGCTATCCTGGCTGATGAGGGCTGAAAGCCCGCAACCAGTCGTAGGATGCTTGTTTCCAGTCCAGGGAGGGCCTGGCCTGGCAGTTCAGGCTGTACTGTTCCCATTGGGTGCAAGGGCCAACATGTTTTGGATATGGCTGGCTCCAAACTGGAATGGCATAGTGAGCAAATAAATGATGTATTTAGGCCCAGATCTCTGTACTGGGGTGAATGTATGACATTGTTCTGCATTCTGTTCATCAATTATTCTTTTTGCAACTACATAGTGTCACCTTATAGGCTTCTTTGTCAAGAGGAGATTTGGTAGAACTCCACTTACGTTCCAGTCATTTGCAGTTGGATTTCTCCAAGCTCAAGTCGTCTGAGTATGAGGAGATGTGGCCTCTGGGAAGGTGGATGGCATGTTTTAAAATTGTGCCAACTGGTCGAAAGTTCACGTAAGTGAATCATGCTATGCTGCTAAAGCTATGTTAATATATGTGTTTGGAGTAGTTGCCATAGGCATAAAAACCAAGGAAAAGGAATCTAATGAGACGGCCTTACACTGACATCTCACTTTGCTAGCTCCTGTACTGGGCTTAGCAAGTGCTTTATTACATGGAATTAGAATGTTGATTATGTAGTGGTCTGACCACTTGATGGGTATCGGGGGTCTCTTTATGCTTCTGTAGAATTAGTAAAAATGAGGTCCAAGGTGTGACCTGCTTTTTGCATGGGTCCTGTTACAATTTGTTTGAGCCCAATCATCTCCATATCTATTAGGAGTTGAGCCATGCCTGGATCCTCTAGTTTCTTTCTATGGAAATTAACAATTATATTTTAGTTTCAGTTGGAATACTTTGATTTTTTTAGAAACGTTTTCCTGCTATTGATTATAGGTATGGTAGGCTTTGGTGGTTAGTACATTTTTGTACTTGTCTTTGTAGTATTTCAAACATTTCTTTAGATTGTTTTGATACTTTTAGTTTTACTTAGTAACATTTCTATCTTCTATTTCTGTAATATTTGGTGGGTGATTATGCTTTCTAACATGTTGAAAAATTTCATTTTTAGTCACAGCCCTCCCATAACATGCATTCCAATAATACGTTGCATATTTCTAATGTATAGTTTCTCAGCTTTTGCTCTTGATTCCAAATGTATCCCATATGATTCAATAACACTTTCTTTTTTGAAATTAGATGTGTCTCTTTACAACATTATATCTGTGGGGCTTAAAACTATACATTAGTTTTATGTTTGTACTAGTTATGGGCCTGAGTCACAAAGATAAACTGAGACAAAAGTCTAACTTTACAACTTTTGGTATTCATGAAGGGCATTTATGAGTACTAAAAATAGATTTTTGTCTCAGTTTTGGCCTTAGTTAAAGTTAAGACCAAAACTTAAGTTAAACTGTGATAAAAGTCTAACTTTACTACTCGTAAATGACCTTTGTGAATACCGAAAGTCGTAAAGTTCGAATTTTGTGTCAGTTCACCTTTGTGAATAGGGCCCCATATTTTTCAGTTGCAGTATTAAACATGCATCATATTGTTTTACATTTTGAAATTACATATTTGATGTTGCTTTCCTTTGTAAAAATGTTTGTTGGGGTTTTCAGATTTGTTGAAAGTTTGTTGAAAGTTTGTGGAACCAGTGCTTGATTTTTTCCTGTTTAAAAAAGGATTTTTTTTAGAATATGTTTGAAATATATATATATATTTTTTGGGCTTCAGTATAGTACTTAGGGTTGTTTTACTTTGTTATATTTATTTACTTCTTAAGCTTTTGCCATATTAGATAAAATATAGACAAAAACCGTATTTATTTTTAGGCTTAAGTTACAAGTTTGGCTGTTGGTGTTAAGTAGGTATAATGTATTTATTTTATATTTTCTATTTGGGATTCTTTTCTTTTGTGTTGGTTTCTTCATTTTTCTGTTTAGAATTCAGCAGAATGTAGATTTTAGAAAGTGTTGTCATTGTTGCTGTAAATGAATGCATGTTTCTGACTCATTTTTATAGTGGTGACTTAATTAGTAAAGGGTATGTATTGGTTAGTATGCTTAAACTTGAATTTTATTGGTGTTTCATGTTGCATTTGAATTTTGTTTTCTGTTTTGTCCTTAACTGCTTGACACTAATTTGTTTTTCATATGGTAAGTTATATTTATTACTATTTATTTACGTAAAATTATTACTTTCATGTGTGAATAATTCTTAAGGGTGCTGTATTGCTTGGTTTAATGTTAGAGTAATATTTATTTATTTCTTTAATGTTACTTTGATATACTTTATTAAATACTTCGCTTTTTTATTTCATGTTTTTGTTTATTCAGTATTTTTAAATATGCTAATGAATTATTTAGTAGTTTACAAGTTTTTAAAATAGTAAATAGGTGGATTTTAATTTTAGCATTTTCTTTCTATTTATTGTTAACAATATTTTGTTTATCCATAATGTTAATTTCAATGTGTGGGTAGTGTTCTAAGTATTGAGTGAGGCAATGATATTGTGTGTTTCTTTATTTTTGTTTTAGATATTTGTGTAGTTGTTTGCTCTTTTTTTAATATTAAGTATAGGATGATGGTATTTTTTTGATCAATAATATTTTTGCAATATGTTTGTATTTCTATATTGTTGTTCTCGATATTGTGTCATAAAAACTCGAACATGACCTCCATCTGGTTATTAGTAAAGATTTATTTGAGTTGGCAGGCATTAAAAGGAGGACAATGAATAGCATTATTTTTGTGACGTAAACAGTTCCTGCAACAAAGGTGAAGTTATTCTTAATGTCTACCTAAGCATATGTTTAGATTACTAGTGAAATAAATACAGACATTGTTGATAACTCAGTGTTCTGTAGGCAGCGCTGGAAATGAGTGAGATCCAGCCAAATCCCAGATCTGGCAGTTATTCTTGTGACAGATCTGTCTGGTTGCAGCAATTCTGCCCATCAGTCTTTGTACACCCAGACACATGAGAGTGTAGCTCCAACACACTTTCAATGTTGGCTTCATTGATTGTGAGCAGCATCAGCAACATCTAGGACTAATTAAAATTTCTAACTCTAATGCCCATCAACTATTTTTGCCTTGACTAGGAGTAATTGGAGATCATAACAAACGAAAATGGAGTCTAAAGTCAGCACCCCAGGGAATCTATAACATACCAGAGTTTTTCTTTGCATGTTACCAAGTTGCAAAGCGAGAGATAAAGCTTGTTTTTATCAGATTTGCTGACAATAAGTATGCCTGTAGGTCAACGTCTGTTTTGTGATAGTTTTGTTTCATATATGTGTGCATGGATGTAAAAATGCACTTTCAAATACAGCATTGTTAACAAATGGAATCTTGACAATCTTTGAATAATGAAAGATGCATTTACAAGCTGTAAGATTTCAAACCCATTCAATGGGTGGGGCTTTTTCAAGTGGTCACATTGATCATTCAACAGCTATATGGCAATTGTACTTTGTGACCTGCAGATAATACAAAAACCTCTGCAACAA
Source organism: Lissotriton helveticus (assembly GCF_964261635.1). Lineage (NCBI taxonomy): Eukaryota > Metazoa > Chordata > Amphibia > Caudata > Salamandridae > Lissotriton > Lissotriton helveticus. Next base: position 553,083,280 of record NC_136065.1, on the reverse strand, counting down.
GCTCAATGGCTTACTGAACTATCGTACATAAAACACAAATCTCTGACCTACACTTCACAATTTTGACCTGAAAATCACATAAACCCTCTGTGCTCTGTTTCTTCAAACTGTAACCAGATACAGCACACCTATTTCTCCAGTAAGCGCATTTACATTCAGACTTAAATAACCTGTAATACACCCTGAAACCTACTAGATACATAAAGATCTCTCAAACAAGTGACTCAATTCTATTGTTTTCAGTGGACAGATCCTGCTGTTGCTCACTCAAAGATATTTACAATGGAATATTGTTTTCCCTGCTTCACCCTCCCACCTCACACAAAAAAATAATAATCAGAAAGCCGCAAAAAAAATAAAAATATATAAACCAGAGATACACTCTTTCAGGGGGTACTTGACTGACCTACAGAAAAGTTTGGAGAAAGAGAAGGAGGAGGAATATAATTAGCACAACACCGATTACCTAAAAATCCAGGGGTCTATGAAAATGAGAGTCTGAACCAGGAGAAAAAGTTGGACAAGCAAGGCCAGCACCAGGAGGAATGTATTGATCAGGGTAAGGAGAAACAGGAGGTTCTTTCTGAGATCACTAAATTGAGTACCAGTACATGTATATGTGTATGAATTAAAAAAACTGAACATGGATACAAAGCAGAAGACATATTTGTGAGATCTTAGGTTATAATATCAAGTCGACCAGTAGAGTAAGAGTGCAAAAGAATAAGAGGAAGGAAAGTAAGGAGGCTTAAGATTGGAGAAATGGGTAATGGGATACAGTAGAAAGTGCAACATCATGAAGATTTGTGCAATAGGAGAGAGCTACGGGGAAACATTAGGTGGGAAGGCAAGAGGGGTGGGTGTAGTGTTCAGAGGGAAGTAAGTAAACCACTACAATGCAACATAGTATTGCATTGAAGAGTCATCAACCCCTTTTGGAAAGGGATTTCCACATGTTTGGTTCATAAAAGGAGGTAATGAGCCATCGTGTCTTCTCATTCTGGAAATATCTGCATTCCAGTAGTTGTTGCAGTATTCACCAGAATTCCAAATTTTCAGTGAAACGTAGCGGGATATTCTCAAGAACGTGTGATAATTACCACAAAAATAGCCTAATGCAACTCTTCATATCGCAGTCTATCGTGGGAAAACAACGCTGTGTTAACTCAGTATTCACAACACGGAGGTACTATGCAATAGGCCCATGACAACGTGTTAAATATCCGTGATAAAGACAATGCAACACCACAAAAATGCGAAACACCAATGCAAAGAAAGACGCGATGAGGACAATCGTGATACAAAAAGCTGCAAAAACCGGCGACAGGCCTGCAAATCCCATGAGTCAGGCAGGAAAATGCACTATAAAAGCAAAAAAAACAAAAAAACAAAAACAATTTAAGCTGCTTAGCACCATGGATGCACCCGGACCTAGTGCAGAGGCCAACGGGAACCCCACAAGCCCCACAAACCTCGAGCAAGGAACCTTGGGCTCGGGAAGGCCAAGGAGAATAGGAAGTGGAAGACAGGGTGCATTCCGCACCAACACTAGATCAGCGGCACGGAGGTAAAGGTACACTACCATCAACTGCCCCAAAACGAGACTAACCTGAATGCAATTGGAGTGTCGAGGAGGTCAAGAGGCACTGGCATGATGTGAAAAGCCACAACAAGCACAAACCCGATGCCAACAGGAAGGCAGCAACGGCAACAGGAGGTGGGAGTCCTGCACCAAAGTAGGAGCTGGAGGAAATGGAGGCCACAGTCATCAGTGTGGAGGCGGTGCAAGGAGGTGGGAGTACGGACACAGCTTGATAGGACCTGACACAACAGCAACAGGGTGAGTAACGACCAGGGAGGGGGGACAGGGGGAGATGGTCACAATGACACACATGCACAACGATGTGTAACACACTGCACACCCACAATGACCAAGGATCAGGGCCCCTGATCCCTGTGGCACACTGCAGCACACACAAATAGCAATCACAGCACATCCCACTACAATGCGATACAAAGTGCAACACCCACACTGCAGAACAGGGCACACAACTGGGTCCGCTCATGCGCAGAAACAGGTCAATCACATCGAACATAGCAGGAAAGTGTGAGATTCATATGTACTTGTACAACCTCACATCCTTCAGTAGTCTAAATGTCCGCTGTCCCGCATCAAATTGCTGGCACCGTCCCAATAGTCACAATATACATTGTTATGCAGTCTGCATGTCATCAAGAACAATGCCAAGTGAAAGTGCAAGGAGGGACTCTCCGTGCTGGTGGGAGCACTAGTTTCGTATACCTTATGGTATTAATCCATATATATCAATAAATGAGTTCCTTTCAAACCAAAAGTTCATTCATTCATGAATTCTGTGTTTTATTCATATAGTGCATTAAACTTCATGCATAATCCATGGGTTGATATTCCACTGATAAAACATTCCTTGTTGAAACCCAATGCATTTCGGGTCATACAATTGACCCTTCATCAGGGGTCGTGTCACAACTGGAGGCTCTTCAGTTAAAATTGCTGTTTTTTTTTTTTTAATTAACAATAGTGTTGCAAAAAATTAAGCGTAAGAGTACTCAGTGTTCCAGTAAATGACTATGTTAGGGTGCCAAAACGATTAACAAATATGCAAAGAAAATGGGGGCAAAGTGAGACAGTTACTATATGAAGATTCGTGAGCTCATGTTCGTGATCGTTATAAGTGCAAACTAAAGATGTGAAGCCTAATTTCATGATGCTTGCTGTGAAAGAAGTTTAAGCCGACATGACCAAAATGGTTTGTGAACAAGCAAGTTTTTTCATCGGTTTTAGGCAGTGACGCCGAGGGCTGCTATGTGCAATAATCGTGAAACTGCATTTCTAAGTTCTGCGTCATTGTGCAGTCAACGTTAATTTAGTTATGAACTATTTCGCATTTAGATTAACAAACAATACGATTAAATAAAGTGCAAAACGCTTACGGACGACTCGAATGGTCGGTTGTCTGCGCTGATGTTCACGCCGAAAGTTGGGCGGTGATCACTATAAAGGGTCATTACGTTAGGTGTAAAGCGTGAGCCGTCTTAAAGAGTGAGTCGTCTTAAAGAGACCCGCGTCTGTGTCTGCACATGTTTGGGTCAATAAAGTTCATTGTGTTTCACGATGCTAGGAAAACGTGTAGAAATCAAAAACAGTAATAGTAAATGAAAATGAACTTAAATGACGAATAAAGGTGAACAGATGAATAAGCATGTAATGAGTAGAGGTGGCGTAGTTCACGAAGTAGCGCTACGCGTAGCTACGCAAAGTGCACTTCGCACTATGCGAGCTACGCATAGCACTGCGTAAACTGCGTAGTAGCATGTTTGCACTGTGCAAGATATCATTTTCAATGATTGCACAGTGCGGACAAGCAATGACTGTGCAATCATTGAAAACGGCATCTTGCACAGTGCGAGCTCCACTTTTCTGCCGCTCCAGTAGATTTTCACTCGAGCTGCAGCTTTCTCAACGCAGACTGGTAGTTTCTGAACGCGAGAAGTAGTGAGCATGTGGGACCACTCGCAATGAGAAACCCGACTTCCCCTTGTTGAGAATCTCGCCAAGAGGTTTATTTTCCATGCTCGCGATTGGCAACTTGATGTTGCTGATCGCGAACAAGCAAAAACTCTTGCGAGGATGTCATTTATGCAAAGAAAATGGGGGCAAAGTGAGACAGTTACTATATGAAGATTCGTGAGCTCATGTTCGTGATCGTTATAAGTGCAAACTAAAGATGTGAAGCCTAATTTCATGATGCTTGCTGTGAAAGAAGTTTAAGCCGACATGACCAAAATGGTTTGTGAACAAGCAAGTTTTTTCATCGGTTTTAGGCAGTGACGCCGAGGGCTGCTATGTGCAATAATCGTGAAACTGCATTTCTAAGTTCTGCGTCATTGTGCAGTCAACGTTAATTTAGTTATGAACTATTTCGCATTTAGATTAACAAACAATACGATTAAATAAAGTGCAAAACGCTTACGGACGACTCGAATGGTCGGTTGTCTGCGCTGATGTTCACGCCGAAAGTTGGGCGGTGATCACTATAAAGGGTCATTACGTTAGGTGTAAAGCGTGAGCCGTCTTAAAGAGTGAGTCGTCTTAAAGAGACCCGCGTCTGTGTCTGCACATGTTTGGGTCAATAAAGTTCATTGTGTTTCACGATGCTAGGAAAACGTGTAGAAATCAAAAACAGTAATAGTAAATGAAAATGAACTTAAATGACGAATAAAGGTGAACAGATGAATAAGCATGTAATGAGTAGAGGTGGCGTAGTTCACGAAGTAGCGCTACGCGTAGCTACGCAAAGTGCACTTCGCACTATGCGAGCTACGCATAGCACTGCGTAAACTGCGTAGTAGCATGTTTGCACTGTGCAAGATATCATTTTCAATGATTGCACAGTGCGGACAAGCAATGACTGTGCAATCATTGAAAACGGCATCTTGCACAGTGCGAGCTCCACTTTTCTGCCGCTCCAGTAGATTTTCACTCGAGCTGCAGCTTTCTCAACGCAGACTGGTAGTTTCTGAACGCGAGAAGTAGTGAGCATGTGGGACCACTCGCAATGAGAAACCCGACTTCCCCTTGTTGAGAATCTCGCCAAGAGGTTTATTTTCCATGCTCGCGATTGGCAACTTGATGTTGCTGATCGCGAACAAGCAAAAACTCTTGCGAGGATGTCATTTATGCAAAGAAAATGGGGGCAAAGTGAGACAGTTACTATATGAAGATTCGTGGGCTCATGTTCGTGATCGTTATAAGTGCAAACTAAAGATGTGAAGCCTAATTTCATGATGCTTGCTGTGAAAGAAGTTTAAGCTGACATGACCAAAATGGTTCGTGAACAAGCAAGTTTTTTCATCGGTTTTAGGCAGTGACGCCGAGGGCTGCTATGTGCAATAATCGTGAAACTGCATTTCTAAGTTCTGCGTCATTGTGCAGTCAACGTTAGTTTAGTTATGAACTATTTCGCATTTAGATTAACAAACAATACGATTAAATAAAGTGCAAAACGCTTACGGACGACTCGAATGGTCGGTTGTCTGCGCTGATGTTCACGCCGAAAGTTGGGCGGTGATCACTATAAAGGGTCATTACGTTAGGTGTAAAGCGTGAGCCGTCTTAAAGAGTGAGTCGTCTTAAAGAGACCTGCGTCTGTGTCTGCACATGTTTGGGTTAATAAAGTTCATTGTGTTTCACGATGCTAGGAAAACGTGTAGAAATCAAAAACAGTAATAGTAAATGAAAATGAACTTAAATGACGAATAAAGGTGAACAGATGAATAAGCATGTAACGAGTAGAGGTGGGCGTAGTTCGCGAAGTAGCGCTACGCGTAGCTACGCAAAGTGCACTTCGCACTATGCGAGCTACGCGTAGCACTGCGTAAACTGAGTAGTAGCATGTTCGCACTGTGCAAGATATCATTTTCAATGATTGCACAGTGCGGACAAGCAATCACTGTGCAATCATTGAAAACGGCATCTTGCACAGTGCGAGCTCCACTTTTCTGCCGCTCCAGTAGATTTTCACTCGAGCTGCAGCTTTCTCAACGCAGACTGGTAGTTTCTGAACGCGAGAAGTAGCGAGCATGTGGGACCACTCGCAATGAGAAACCCGACTTCCCCTTGTTGAGAATCTCGCCAAGAGGTTTATTTTCCATGCTCGCGATTGGCAACTTGATGTTGCTGATCGCGAACAAGCAAAAACTCTTGCGAGGATGTCATTTTGCTTGCTCGCAGTCGCCAACTTGAGATTGAGGACTGCGAGCAAGCAAAAAATGACTGCTGCACTATGCTACGCTATGCTACACATGTTTGCACTGTGCTTCGTGCAGTTCGCGTAGTGCGAAGCTGCGCAAGCTTCGCAAACTACGAAAGTGTAGCGTAGTGCTTTGCCCAGGGTTAGTAATGAGACATAAATTATAACCAAGAACAATATCCTAAGTTCATTACTTATGGTTGCAGAATGGAGATCAATATCAACATATGTGGTTGGTATAAACAATATTATGGTGACTTAATGCTATAAAAAGCATGTGTATTCAATCCTGTCATTCAGATCTGGCCAATGCCTTTGCCGAATAAATGTAATTTCTTACTTTCAATACTTCTAGGATGGTGAAGCGTAACTGTGCTACATTGTGTCTGGCCTCGTTCCAGTGTGATGCTACTGTTGATTTCATGTTGAGGTTTCTTATGTTGCTTTTGTGCTGTCCAACTCGTATTTAAATTTTTCGTTCTGTTTTTCCAACGTAGATTTTGCTGCATCGGCATTTCAATGCATAAATCACATCGGATGTGTTGCATGTACTTGAATGCTTTAGTTCAATGTTGTGCCCTTGAGTTGGATGAATTAATTGGTTGCCAATTATAACAGTACTAGCAGCCTGTCCCGACGTTGTCCGGGTATGAATAGAATGTGTGTAATGTGTGTATTCAGATACGGTCATTCGCGTGTTCTCCCACTTGAGGCCCAGCTGCAGCCCTGGTTGATGTTAGCAGGCGCGTCCCCACGCTTGAGGCCCATCGGCAGCCCTGGTTCATGTTAGCAGGCGCATGTAATTAGTGTAGTGATATGCCGCCTGAGCCCGGCTACAGCCCTGGCTGATGTTAGCAGGCGCGTGTAATTTGGTTTAATGTGATAGTTCAGTAACAGCGCACATGAGAGGCTGCAATATTTGTCCCCGCAGACACGCTCAGTCGTGTGTACCTCCACTTGAGGGCCAGCAGCGACCATCTAACAATTAGAATTGTGTGAGTTTTGAATGATTGTTTCCTGCTGTTCTTATTTTTTTATGACACACACCGATGTTCTTCGGCCCGTATGCTTTTTATACGCACCCAGGCCAAGCCACACACTGCGTTCGGCCCTTTCAGATGCACCCAGGCAAAGGCACACACTGCATTCCGCACCCCCAGTATGTGTGAGACAACGGGCAGTCCCCCAAGGGAGTCTTGCGAATGGTTAGTTAACACGCTTCGAGGTGAACGCCTTTGTGACGCCCCAGCACACGTCCACAGCAGACCATCTGATTAATGTACGACTCAGATGGCATGAAGTGAGGAACGTAGCACACGCCCCCAGCATTTGTCACGCCCCCAACATGCCCCTTGATGCGGCGCAATTGCGTAATATAGCATATCCCTTGTTCACGATCAATTTGGCTCCAGGCTCTCAGTCTCAATATAGTGAGTCACATTATTACATCATTTCCTGTTTGATGTTATTTTGGCCCTCTGCCTTCTGGATGATGTATTTTTTTTTTTTTTAATACATTTTTTTATCCGTCTGCATAGCCTATGTCCTTCTGCTGCAACTGCCCTTTCCAATGCTCTATTAACTGTTGTGATTGCTGCCCTGGTTACTGAGATTGCCCGCCTCAAAAGTTTGGGCTCTCTCTTTATAATATTAGTATGGATTGATACCCCTCGGTTCCTTTTCGCCAGAATTTGCAGCGCTCTCTCGCCGGTTCGTAAATCCCAGCGGCAGAACCACGCCGCATTTAAATCCACAACCAATTCCCCCAGCTGGGAGAAAAACGGGACGAACTCACGTTTGTCTTCACTTATGTGCTTTTTTATTTAATCCTCACAGCATGGAGTTTCTCAAGCAGGCACAAATCTACGCGTTTCAGGATAGCATATCCCTTGTTCACGATCAATTTGGCTCCAGGCTTTCAGTCTCAATATAGTGAGTCACATTATTACATCATTTCCTGTTTGATGTTATTTTGGCACTCGGCCTTCTGGATGTGGTAGGGCCCGGAGCCCTGATGAATCCATTATGACCATATGTACACACTCATACAGTTTGTGGAAATGGCTACGGGCACATGCGCCCGGCCCCTTTTTGGCAGGGTCACATGTACAGTGACGCCTGTGCTGGATGTGTGTGGGGTGAGTGTAAGCCAGCCTTAACGGAGTTGTTGTTGCTGGCAACAAATACAACAGGGAACACTATTAAAATGGAAACAGAAAACACCAGCATTACAGAGACAACAGCAGGGCATCATGGTGGTAGCTGGAGCAAGTACAGAGGTCACCCAATGAGCAAACATAAGTGTCCATGAGTTGCAGTGCACTAAGGTTGGGGCACTAGAGCTGAGCGCGCTCATGTGAAGAAAATATCTAGGATTAAGTCCATTCGGATTATTCATGATACAGCTGCAGTGGGGGGTGTCACACCTGCATAATCTTCTTCATCATCGACCCAGGTCTCCCACACTGCCTGAGGTGGCACTGCTGCATGAGCTCTCCACAGCACATACCCAAAACAGAAATGGACGATGACTCGTGCTGCACTGAGTTAGTGGCACCTGGAGTGCTGAGCAGGGTATCAGGCAGATGATGGCATCCACGACAGGTGTGAGCAACTCCGTTAGTCTCCCAGTAGGTGGGCCTGGCGGTGGTGGCGTGTGCCTCCTGCGGTGTGGCAACGTCCAGGCTGGTCAGAACTCGATTTGATGTGTGAGCCCTGGTGGACCGCAGTGTAGGCCGGAGGCAGCGGACATCGCAGGGCCACAGACACATGGCATTGATGACCCAAGGCATTCATCTCAGAGGCCATACAATATCTCAGAAGACCGGGTCTCTGATTTGAGCTGCACAGAGTTAGTGGCCATGAATGCACTGCGGCCGGCACAGGCACAGTGCCAGGGGACGGTGACTTGTGGTGTACTGAGGTAGGGCCAAGCGGACTGAGTGGATCCTCATCAATGTCCAAGGTGAATGTGGTGGAGGGATGTGGGGGACAGTAGAGGGTGTCCTCCAGGGCATGATGCAGAGGGCAGATGCCATCCTTAAGGGGCAAATTGAGGAGTGGAATGCTACAGCCTCATCATTACCAGCACGTCGGTATCAGCTACATGAGGATGAAGACAACCCTGAGTCCATATGATCCTTTTTTTCTCATGACTGAAAAAATATTCCTCTTACACCTCTACTAGAGTGCAATGATATGTACTCTGCCATTAAGAAATCAAGACTCAGTTCCAAATGTGTGACCTACTCGAGCTTAGTGTTCCCTGAGGGCAGTTGTCCATGTGGTTGTAATGCTATGCACAGACTTGGTGGCACCACATCGAAGGGAGTATTAGTGACATAAAATCTGCCATAAAATAATGTCCTCTGCCATAGTGTAATCAAGACTCAGTTCCAAATGTGTGACTTACTTTTCCGCGGTGTCAGCCGGTAGAGTACATCAACGAGAAAGAAGTACTGAGGGCCTTGCTCTCGGAGGCCGTGATGGTCGTAGCAGGTTGTCAGGGCCTAGGGCTTGGAGCTTGCACCGGCACGTGGTGGGCCCTCTTCGACACATGCCGGTGTTGGCAGGTGAGTATTAAAGCCTGTGTGCACAGGGGCGGGCAAGACTGGTTTAGGGACCAGCAGCCTGGGGTTCAGCAGGCGCCCAGGATTACAGGCAACACCGCTCAAGGCGACGGCAACGGCTTAGTGGTGGGGTGAGAGGCACCACCCAGGCAGAATCGTTGGGCATTCCGGAAGTGCCTGTGGTGCAGCAGGTGCACAGGATCGCATGCAACACCACTCAAGGCGATGGCAACGGACTAGTGACAGGGTGAGAGGCATCACCCAGGCAGAGACGTTGGGCATTCTGGAAGAGGACCAGGGCCAGATTTACGTGTCTTTTATTCACACCCCTACGCTGGCTTTGCATACGCCGGGCCAGCCCACTCCATTCACGCTTGCGGGGGGGGCGCATAAAAAGCTACATTTACGTGAGCTTCCCCACTGACTGGGGTGACATGGTTGCGTCCACTGTCCACTACACTCCAAAACCAGCAGTATATGTTGACATGGATATGTGTGTGGTCTACATACTGCAGTCTGGCCAGCACATCCACGCCACAGTTGGCATTGCGTACATTCTCTTTCATGGGTCAGTTGCCTCCTTCGCACATGCCTAGTTCCTACCTCTCCCCACATTATGCTATTGTGTGGCTAAGGTGCCGTGCCGTTGATGGCTTATGTGCATGGCTGGCCCAGGTTTCCACAGTAAGTTGTGCTGGCATGTCTGGTGGGTGGGCATGTTGTTTGACATGTTCTATGTGAGTTTGTAATGTGTGCATTCCCAGTGGTGTGCGTTGCATGATTGTGGAGTTGAGGTGTGTGGTGTGTTCATTTGGTACTTGCCAACTAGCAGGTTTTTTTTTCGCAGGTGCCATCCTGGTAGCGCTGATTGATGATGGACTGCCAGAAGATGTAGGAATCATGCAGACTGCCTGGGTGGTTGGCGTCGACGTTGGTGGAGATTCCCGGGTGGTCCACTATTGCCTGCACATTGATGGAATACGTGTGCTTTCTGTTACGATTATTGTGTGCATTGTGCCAGGGAGCACAAGTAGGACATGTGTGCAGTCAATTTCCCCCTCACACGTGAAGGAAGTCATCTATGGCATAAACGCCTTGCTTGGTCTCCAGTTGTTCCTGCGCTATGTGGGGGAAGTATAGATTGTGGAGTACCAGGCTGATGATGTCATCTATGACCGCTGTGTGGAACTAGGATTGGGCTGTCTGTGATACTCCTCTGACTCTGGCAGTTGTTGGTTGGAAGGTACCAGTGACCCACATGTGCAGCACGGCCAGCAGTTTTGTCTGAGGTAGTATGTTGGTTGTCTGCTGTGTTGGTACTGTCAGCCTGTAGGCAATGGTGGTCAGGATGCAGAGGATGGTTGTCCCTTTAAGCCTGTAGTGGGCAATGGCATTCTCTGGTGTTGGGTCTGTGAGGTTGATGTGTTTTCTGAGGGTTGCTCTCTTGGTCTGCGCTGCCTCAGTGTTGGTCCAGGGGGCCGGTGGGGGTCCGGGGGTTGTGGGGGGCGGTCCTGGGGGGAGGTGGCAGTGAGTGTTGTGGCCCTCTTGGGTGTCCGGGCTGCATGATCAGTGGCTCCATGGCATCTGTTGCCCTTCATGAGTGGCTCTGGCCTGGGCTCCCTTTTCTGGTGCAGGCTGTTGTCTGACTTTACACCACGTCAGAGCAGGTGTTAATTTCATGCAGCTAACATGCCTTATTGCCTGTTTAGTGGTCTTATTGCCAATCTGGTTAGTCATTGAGAATGTTGCGGATTGGTTTTGTCAGTGCTTTTTGCACGGGATCGCCTACCCTGCATCTCATTAGCGATAGTTGCAGGGGTATTCTGTGGTGATGTTTTTTGCGCCTGCTATCGCAGATAAACTGGTGATATGGGCTGTTAGCACCAGCTTGTGAATAGGGCGATACATTTATCGCCACTTTGGCTGCGATAAAGTGCCGTTAACTCGGTGATAAGTCCTTGAGAATATGTCCCGTAATGTTTTGTACTGGTGATAGCCACATTAAAAGTACAAAAGAATCTTGCCTACCCTCAGAGAAGTCCTGTGCCTCGCTCTGCCTGATCTCATCACATTCATGAATTTCTATGTCATTCACAGAGATCTACAAAATAAGGGATGCTCTTCAGTGAGGTTGGGTGTGTCCCAGGAACACTGGCATAAGGGGTACCTGCATTGAAATGGCATGAAAGTTACTTTCCCAAGAATATACAGGCCAAATCGACTGCCAAGCCTCTCTCCTTGTGCCATGTATAGGAAAGTAGAAAGCACATATGAGCAAAGGCACCCTGCAATTGGCTGTGTGGCTTTGCTAGTATTCTGTTTCATCACTGCTTTCTTTTCATACAGCCATACATAGTTGAGGGAAAAGTGATCTTGTAGTTTCAACTAAAGTGCCAGTGGACAGGTTACACGTGGTTGCAGCTCATTCTTGCAGCCACAATATCTATAGTTTCTTCCTCCCTTGCTCAAGCTCATAGCAACTTACCAGTTCCTACTTTTCAATTCAATGCAATTCAATTACTTTATTCGGATAAAAACATATCCAAAAAAGAACAATTCTCATTACAACACATAAAATGCACAAGTTCATGCTAATCATAACACCAATATATAAAACAATATATAAAACAAAAATTATAAAACATTATTCATAAAGTGCACATCTTGTAGCACCTACACGAAATACCAATTCTTCATCTTCCAAATTAAGGATAAATCCTATATGCGACTTCAAAGTGACCAGGTGAATGTTTTTTAAACAAAGGTATTGAAAACCATTTGGCATACCATATATAAAACTTACAGTAGAATAAAAAATGTAATGTAGTTTTCCCACTCTGGCCGTCACACCTGCTTGCAAAAGATCTATGGTAGCATGAAAGCCAAGAGGAAAACAAAGTAAAAATGTCAATGTGCCGGCCCTTTGATGGAAAAGGAGTACCCTCTCCCAAGGGCCTATAGCTTTTGAGAGCTAGCTGGCCAACTGATAATACGTATTCTCAATAGACATAAAAGTGACTAAAGTTGATTTATGGACTCCCTATCAAGTCTATCCTTACTTTAATACATACAAAAGTGCAGTTCGGAGATATTTTACACTTGTGGTATCTATCTCATATAGTCTCACAAAAAGATGTTCATAATTGACTAAACTTAAACTGGATCTCACTTCAGCTACCCAAGGAAGGTCCATTCCTTTTTTACACTTAAGACAATCTCTTCTAATCTCTCTTGTGAGGGACGCCACTGGATTTTTCCAAATGGCTAGCCAGAATAGAGATGGGCGAGGCTTAATATAATCATAATGTAGTGACATTCTAATTCACTATGGCAAACATATTGAGACGTAGAGATAGAGGCACCCAAAAGTTTCTAACATAACCTATTTTCCTCGTACTGGATGTTACAACTCTTTGGGAAGCCCAATAGCTCTGTAACATAAATTGCCGCAGGTATGTACTGAGATAAACAAAAAGAAAATTTAAATAGCTAAAATAACTTAGACCTCCCTGGTTGGGGGATACTAAGAACCAAATGATTCGCTTTGGAAAACGAATTCCTACAGTATACCATATGATCAAACCAAGAGCCATTAGCAGCAAAAACCAGCCCGAGGTAGGGAAAAGTGCTAGTGCATTATAAACTTTGATTACCCATGGAGATGGAACTTAAAAGGGGCTTCCTCAGCCCACAAGCCATTATAAAATATTATGTAAAACAAGTGCATAGGCTTAAAGAGGCCATGAAAGCAACAAAACCCCACACTAGAAGGCGTAGGGCATTAGGTGTGCGGCCAATTATTACAGCGTCATCAGCATATAAGAGGGCAGGGAGTAGATTACCATTAACTCTAGAGATATCATTAGTAAGCACTTTCAGGGATATGTGTAGATTGTTTAGGGGTGGGCGGAATTTGCATAGTAGCACTACTCAAAGCTCCAAGAAATAGTAAAAATCTCTGTAAGCACGCAAAAGTTCCGCCTGTTCACAATGCTTTTTTCCTGTTCGCGAATGCTGTTTGCGTGCTCGGGGAGAAATATCTTGCGAACACGCATTTTTGAAAATGTGAACAAGTAAAAATTCCGTGAAGCCGCCGGTCGTAGAATTTTCGCCAATTCCGCGTACTCCATGGAACTCAAAATTACCCAAATTCTGCGAGTGGAACTGAATTTTCTGACCAGGCCTAGTTAATATATATAATAAAAAGTAGAGGGGCCAGAGCACATTCCTGCCTGACCCCTCTGCAGACTCTGATGTCATTAGAGACCTCCCCGCCAGTGTTCTTGGCCTAAGCTGTCAAATCCCTATGCAAATATGCTAAACAAAGTACTAAAACCCTGTCTACCCCATATTCTAATAAAATGGACCATAATCGTGACTGATTAACATATTCAAAAGCTGAAGTCAGGTCCAAAAAAGCCAAATATATTGGTGACCACTGTGCAATAGTATATTTCCTGATTATTAGGTTGAGGTTTAAACATTGTTCAATAGTACCTACTTTACTCCTAAATCCAAGTTGACATGGTTGTAAAATAAAATTGTCTTCAGTTCATGTTTACATCTTATTATATAATACCCTCCCTGAGATTTTCAGAGTGGTGTCAATCAGGGAGATAGGTCTGTAACAGCTGGGTTGGGAGCAATCACCGTTTTTAAAAATGGGGACAATAATACTAGTTGACCAGTTGCTTGGTAATGGGGCATTAGTTTGATTATTTAAAACATTTAGCAAAAGCGGGGCCCTAAAGTCGGCTTTGTGCTTAATGAGATAGATGAGTAACCCGTCAGGGCTTGGAGCTTTATTGCCCAAACTCTGGTGTATAGCTTTCTCAACTTCAGATAGGGATATTAATATCCCTGTAGGGACTCGAAGCTCAAACAAATCTTCATCATATGTGGGAGCTGTGTATATCATAGACAAATGGGCCTACCAGGCCTCACTAGTTGTGTTACAGCTAATTGATGTTAGTGGTTGTCCCATTGCTGTTATATCTTTACCAGCAGCCCAAAAATGTTTTCCATTCTTTAAACTAGCGGCACTGGCAAGAGCATCCCATCATTCATTTAATAATTCTTCCTTCCTCTGAAAAATAACTAGCTTATACTTCTGTCTAAGCAACTGAATTAAAGGCTGACACCTCAGCTTGGTTGATAGGGCCTTGCGTAGCTGTCTATTTATTGCTGAACACTCACCATTGAACCATCTAGGTCCATGCGGTGTAGCGACAGCAGGTTTTGATAACACAGATTTTATAGCTTCGCAGAATTTAATAATTGCGCTAATTACCTCAGGATTGAGATCATGTGTTAACAGAGAGGCGTCCATAAGTCTCGAATTATCTCTAACCACCATTTGAAACAAATCTGTGCTATTACCCTTCGCCACACTAATCTTAATTTATCTGCTGAGCGTCCCAAATTACTAGCACGCATTAAGTTTTATGCGAAGCCCTGGTGTACAGTCTCTACACTGCTTTAATCGGGTTTTGATCACCGCGGTGTGTGGAAAATTCCTCAGCTTTCAATAAAAGATCCTCAAGACCCGGGGAAATGATGATATAATCGATAGTGGTGGCACTACCCCTTCCTCTGAAGGTCGGTTCAGATAAATTATTAGTATTAGTTATGGCAGCAATATCCTTAACATTACTCATGATTTCGCAAATGCTTCTATAACTCCACACCCCTTAATAGTACCCCCTGCGGCAATGTTCACCCAGATAGAGAGGCCACCAAATGGTTGACCAAAATTGAGAGATGGGGCTGGAACATTAAAACATTAGAAACCTTCAAGTTATATACCTTTAGTGGCCGAAGTTTTTTGGAACTTAAGAATATCCTTTTGTCTAACCAATTCCAGTCAATCTACTAGGTCTATTTTAGATCGTAGGCCAGCAACGT
Source organism: Lissotriton helveticus (assembly GCF_964261635.1). Classification (NCBI taxonomy): domain Eukaryota; kingdom Metazoa; phylum Chordata; class Amphibia; order Caudata; family Salamandridae; genus Lissotriton; species Lissotriton helveticus. Next base: position 553,068,015 of record NC_136065.1, on the reverse strand, counting down.
TCCAACTAAGTATATTCAAGTGTAAATTATCACAAGCCTTAGGGATGGTTATAGTAATTGATTGTGTGTCTCAATTATATGCGGGGGTATATAGATATATGGTTGACCTACTGAATCTGAGGGGGCAGCAGTAGTCAGTCCTGGATATCTAAGTCAGACAATGCTGCAAATTTATTTTGGAAAGTGGAGAAAACAGGCACATTTAAAAAGCATCGGGTCGGTTTATAAAATTAGCCCACTGGTAAAGACCACATTTTTGACGGGTTGGTAATTGGAATTTTCTGACTTCTCAACAATTATCTTACCATAGTTGGTCTGTGGAAATTATTAACAATGCAGTCCCCTTCTATGTTCCTTAGGTGAGTCACCTACCCATCCCACTCTTCATACCATAAATTTCTCTTTTGGATTTAAAACGTTTAACCTCTTATTCTTAGACAACCAGTTCACACATTTGTTGCACAGTTGTTCCCAGGTTTCCCTCTGGTCTTTCTTGAGGGTAGGTACCCCTACCTGCACCAAAACATAGGGGCAGGCTGCCAGCAGCAGTTCCAGCACATCTCTATTAGGCCTAGAATGGATTCTACTCGATGGAACAGATGTCATTCTAATAAATGGACCCAGATTCAGTTGGTCGCCATTTGGTCTGTTAATGGGATCAGGTGTAAAGACTGGGGGGCACAAATAAGTCAGTCCCACCCGAAGTTAGCGGGCCGTTATTAGAAGAGAGAGGTTTTGGTGCTGTATTAACCTTAGGGAGGAGGCACTCCCTTATTTGAGTGCATGTTTTACAGGAGGATACAATTAAGGGGTCAGCAGGTGGACACATACCAGTAAAAGATGAACTGACTTTAGATTAAACATTTGTTGAAGGGATAGACACCCGCCCGGGGACATTTGATAGTATGAATTGTCTCTACCCGGTGACTGAGTTTGTTCATTACAGTGTCCTAGTGGTCCAAAAGCTTCCACAGAGATGTAAATTCTGTGTCTATCATATCACCAATCTGTGAACATACAGTATTATTAAAAACATCCCCACGGTCTGATGCGACAGGTATGACGCTTAACACTGGTCCCGAAAGATGAGCACTAGATGATGATTGCATCCAGGAGGACAAACAGCAGCGAGATGTACTAGTGCATAGAGGTTGTTTCCTTTTTGTACAAACAGGCTTCCCTGTCTTCCTCTTATGTTTTGTAGTCAGTACTGCTACATTTGGCTGTGTCTCAGGCATAATGTGCACTAAGGCACCAGGAGTGCTCCCACTAGGAAACAACACGTTATTAGAGCCAATCTTATTATGCAGGGGGTCATGAGGTATAAAAGTAGGTGCTGGGTCAACTGATGCCCCTCTGAGTGCAGAGCCAGTCTGTACTGTCTTACCTCCCAAAGACAATCTGCGGTCTGTTAACTTAATCTCATTCGACATGATGCTATCCACCCTCTCCAACATGCTGTCAAGAGTAACGGCAGGACGTGCAGGTGGTGGCCAGTGCGTTTCCCCATCACAGATAGCAGGTCAACATTTTAATAGTTCCGTTGATACGGATGAACACTCAACTACATCCTCCAAGCGGGCACTCCTGTGTCACTGGAAAGAGAGTGGGCCCAGCTGAGGTTCCGTGAGAATCATTATGACGTTTTGGGGCATGCTCGGATATGGACGAGTTTGGTATCTATGAACCGTAAATGACGAGATTAGTAGGTGTATGCGTTTACGCTACACTACTTAGAAGGGTTCGTCTCCTTTACGGGTTTTTCCATCTGAACCCTCGGGTTCCATTTTAGATACGGCATCCATTTTGTTTCTTGCCCTCACGTAGCCAGCGAAGGGACAATGTCCGCTTCGTGACCCTGGGATTCCCAAGCTCTGGCGGAAGATGAATATTCTTTGGGGTCGTCTTTACGACCCGGGGAATGACACGGCAAAGGCAGATGGCTCAGCTTCAGGCTTATTCTGCCGTGTTGGTCTATTGTTTCAGCTTTACACATGTTAGGTTTGAGTCCTTTGATCCTGTGATCACGCTTCCGATATTGCCCCCACACTCTTCTGTTACGGTTGTCTGTCTTTCTTACACCTGTTCCTGTCTCTTTCTTTCGACTGTTTACAACTAGAGTGGAATGTGCCTTATGGCGAGATGATGTGCTTTTACAGTTGGGAACCGGCAATGTTACTATAATCATGTTCTGGGCTTCTGAAAACATGAATGCAATCCTTTTTGAAGTTTACTGTGGGAACTGAGTTGTAACCTTTTGTTCGTTATGTCGAGCAATGACGAAAATGTGTATAAAAGGAGCGATTCCCTTTTGCAATTTGAAGCAGACTCTCAGAACCTACACTATGTTGTACTTCTTGCGATATCTGTATCCCTGCAGTAATAAACGTTGATCTTTGACGCAGAAGGAAGTGTCCCGTGTCTCTGTCACTTGTACGCCAGAGCAGGTAACCCACGAAGGTTTCAGGTGTTGTTCCCTGGCACCGCTGGGCCTTAAAGAACCCAGTCCTTCAGTTTGGCGCCCACGTGGGGCGACATCAGCGGTACCGGTCCAAAACCTGACGATCGTGAGGAGCTTCGTGTGAAATCTCCGAGGAAAGGTGCACCCCGCTTCATCGATCCTGTTGTCGAAATAAGTGGTCCGAAGACTTTTCCTGCGAAGATCCCCGCCTCCTGACGGTTGCGATGGACCGATGCTCTGACTGTCGACCTGTTTTGGTGCCTGGCGTAGTCCTTTGTACGGCGAGACGACAGACGGGCCTTCCTGGTGACGCCATTGAGTTCTCAGTTAAGTATTTGTGGGTCGCTCCCAGTATCCTTGGTTGTTGCTGGTGCTTAGTCGTTTTGCATGGTTCCATTGCATTTGTGGTTCTTAGTTGTTGGTTCTTAGTTGTTATTTGACAGTTGCAATTGCCAAAAACCGAGGGTTTTGTATTTCACGAAGATTTCGTACTTCGATAACCCTTGAAGTTTGATACTAGGTTAGCGTGCAAGATGCCTGGCCATAGTGGTTTTCTTGGTTTCTTTAAATGTCACAGTATGGACTCCCGGTTGGAGGACTCGTGTCCGATACCTCCAGTTGGAACTCCGATATATGAGCTCTATAGTCAACATGGTGTGGGCCCTATTATATATAATGAATATTGGATTCGTTATACGAAAAATGACGGTGACCTTAGTTGGCCATCACATGGAAGTTTCGACACTAAAATTTTAGATAATCTCGAAGCGAAACTGTTTAAAAGAAAATCTAGGCCGGCTATGTTCGATTCCTTTCGGTTATGGCACAAAGAGGCCAGGCAGAAAGAAATCAACCAGCTTAAGAAAAATAAGAAAGAAAGTAGTATCATTACGATAATGCAAGATGCAGAATGTCACCATCAAGATAAAGCAGATAAAGAAACGGAAGTTTCAGTTAGACTGCATCACATGTGGGCGGATAAATGTTATCCGGTGTTATCGTCAAATCTCGATGAAAAGGAAGAAGACTCGAAAGAGGATCCTTTGTTAGCGTATTTAATGAAATCACCACCTCCTTATGCACAGGGTGCTACGGCTCCTGTAGTTCCTCCTGTTCCCCCTCCTCTTGTTTTGGCGGCTACTGGTCAGCCTGTTGTTGGTCCTGTTCTTGCTCCTCTACCTGTTCCTCTTCCTACTGCTTCTTTGCCTGTACCTTCTCAGTCTATTGTTCCTGCTACCCCCCCTGATCCTACAACCACTTCTAATGCTGTTGCTCCTGTTCTTTTTTCCTCTTCTCCTTCCGTTCGTAATCGTATCCCTAACTCTGTTGTTACCCTCTACTCCCCACTTTCCGGATCGTTACTTCAATCCGATGTCTCTGAAACTCCCCAGAGACGAAGTCAAATCCCTGGTGGAAAAGAGAGAGTGACGTTAGAAACTATGGCGGGTAGATGGATTAGACACCCTGCTAAATACACCTCACGCATAGTTTTCGATACATTTTCTCAGTTCAATGAGCCAACACAGAGATTTGTGTTTGAAGAAATGTGCAACTCCTTGAGGGAAGAGTGGGATAATGATGACTTAGATGATGTACCGCCTGAAATGACCGAACTTCAGAGTCGTTTTTTGAATGGTATGATCGTAGGTGCAGATGTACGACGTGCATTAGAGCGATTATTAGCCTTTAGGTCTACAGTGCCTTCTCGGGTGTCGTTTGATGACGATTCCGATACTGCAAAAGCGAACTCCGGTCAGTATCCTATGAGAGAGGTTCTGCCAGTTTGGATGCCAGGGGATCCGAACGCTAATCCTGTGGTTCTGCCGTATTTTCAAAGGGTTTGGATACACCTCCCATGGAAGCGATCAGAAGTCTTACAGGTGAAGCAATCCTTGCCTGATCCACGCAAAAATCCGGCAGGTTATTATAAGGAGTTATCCCAACTGGTGGATACTTCTATTATGAACCTTGCTGACATCGACATGGTGTTTGGTAATATTGTACCGCAACCGGTTTGGGCAAAAATCCGCCAAGAGAATCATTTAGCTGAGTTGGGTGGTGATTGGGCTACGCTATTAGCGGCTGATGGACGACAAATTGGTGGGGCTAAGCCCGAGCAGTTAATTACGGATTTGCCCCAAAGAATCATTACGCTCATGAAAACGCTTATGCCAGCGATGAGGGTGAATTGCGACAAATTGTCGGCTTGAAAGCAAAAGAAAGACGAAAGTGTCTCCGATTTCTTTACTAGATTTGAGGAAGCATTCATTGATCATAGTGGTCAGGACATGAGTACGGAGGGAGGACAGCGGTTATTTGTTGATAAGTTTGTGTTAAATTTGTTGCCTGAATTATGCAACAAATTGAAAAATTCAGAAAGTGCATGGGCCGTTTCAACCACTGCTCAAATACTAGCGACGGCTCAATACTACGAAAATAGGGAAAAAGAAGAAAGTGATCGTTCAGATAAGAAAACGAAGGAGCTTAAAACGAAGGTTTTGTTGCAACAAGCGTATCCTCCGCGTTCGAATCAAAATGATTCGCAACAGCAGTATCGGCCACAGGCACAGTCTTCCAGGATGCAGTCACGCTTTGACTCCTCTGACTTTAGATCTATGCTTGGATATAATCAGTGTGCATATTGTAGGGGAGAGGGACATATCAAATTTAATTGTCCCACTTTACGTGATCGCTATAATCATGCTTTGGCTCGAGGGGGACGTGGTGGTCCCCAACAGGCATTGCGAGGTAGAGGTCGTGGTAACTCTCAGAATCAGAATGAGCGCTCTCCTACTTCGTTGGATGCGAATAATTGTTTTGATCAGCGGAATGCGAGGTCCGATAGATCGGCACAGTACCATGTGGACGATTATTACATTGGACATGAGATTGAGGCAGGTGATCGTTACTAGGACAGCCACCGACAAAGAGAGGGAGTAGTGTCAGTTCCGGTTGATCAGAGAGGGCCTTACGTCGCAGTTGCTACATCTGGCGTAGTTGAGCCTTTTCTGTTGGACACTGGTGCAGCAAAAAGTTCCATCATGCATTCAAAACTAAGCATGGGCGGATCTAGCGGATCTCGCGTACGCGAACTTGCGGATTTACGGATTCGCAATCCGCGAAGATCCGCGAACTCTAGCGGATTTGCGGATTTTCCCGTTTTTTGTGTTGGCGCGCGTTCGCGCCGATTTTGGGACAAGTTCGCAATTGCGAACTTACTTTTCGGCTCGCAACGGCCGCGACTATGTTGTTTCAACGTCTGGTTTATCATCACAGGTTCACAGCACCCTCTGTTTCACCACTGCCACCCTCTGGGACACCCATGCCACCCTCTGGTACATCCACACTGCCACCCATTAGGTTTATTTATCACTGTAGATTATGGTGGTTGAAAAAAGCAAGCACACCTGCCCTTCTTCAACTGCCATCAATTAATTTGTGTTTCATTAATGTGTCAGTTATTTAGAAAGTTCCAGTCTGGCTGGCACCTGCTTCCTTCCTTATCTGTAATTTGCTTTTTGTTGCAGTGAAATTATTTTTTCACAGGACCTTTATGGTCTACTTGTAGCTATTCTATGAGCCTGCTGTTTGGGTCATAGCAGGGTCATAGAATAGTTGCAAACTTTGGAGGGGCCCATCAGGAAGCACTACCTTGAATGTTACTAATGTTAAGTTTGAACTTTTGCACCTGCTCATTGCTTTCAGTTTAGCTAAAATTGTTTTTTTCTGCAATTTCGCGCGTTTTTTGGGGCGCGAATCCGTGCGAGATCGATTTCGGAAGCCGCGAATACGTGCGAATACAACATTTTTTTTTTGCGACGTGTATGTTCGCGTGATCTTGCGCGTGTTCGCGAGGCGCTTCTAGCTATACGTTTGCCAAGTTACCCTATCGGTCGTACACGGGCGCGGCCATCTTGTTGGCGTGACGTAATTCCGTTTCCGCCCGCTATGTGTAATCTCGCAAAGTGTGCTGCTCGCTAGTACAATTTTGCGCGTACTCGCAAGGAAAATCTCGCGCGAACTTACCCACGCGGTCGTGAACGGGCGTGGCCATCTTGTTTCTCATTCATTGCTATGGTTCTGGGCATGCTTTCTCTATCCTCTCTCAATCTCTGCCATCCTTTGCTTGTTTGAAGTTTTTTTGATCTAATTTTACTTATTATCTATCCCTCTATTTTTCTAGCTCTATATTTTTGTGTTTTCTGCAGCTTTTAGTTACTTTTAAACTACTTTTTTAAACTCTTTTCTTTTCTTCTTCACTATTCTATTTCTTGTTTATCATTTAACTCTATTTCTGCCCAGACCATGGTAAAGGGAGCCGGGAAGCACCCTGAGAAGGGGAAGGGTCCCGCACCCCGTGCCCGGCTCCCGTGCGGGCGTTTAAGGGGGGAGCAAGTGGTCCCGAGGGAGATCTTCAGCGCGGAGGAAGTGGCGGCACTGATCTTCCATGTCCAGCGCCGCCTCCCCAAGACGATCCTGGGAGGCGGCAAGATCGCGACCGGCTATGGCATCCGGGAGCGTCGCAAGCGGTGGGAGAAGGTGTGCCGGGCCATGTACAAGATCTCTGGGGTCCGGCGCACATATAACCAGGCCACCCACCGCTGGACCGATGTCATGGACCGGGAGCGGGACTTGCTGGACGCGCTCGGCGTAGAGGTCCCCGGGCTTGGTGAGTAGTAGTAGCTATTCATCACTACTCTGTTTTATCCGGCTCTGTCATTTGCAAATCTTTGTTCTTTACCAAGAGCAATAATGCTGCCGATTACATTGAGGTAAATTATATTTCAAAATCTTCTATGCATTTCAGGTGCACTGCTCTCCTTCTCAGTAGCCTTGCTTGCTACTATGCTTCTTTGTTTTGTATGTTGTGTTCAGAAGCATTTCATTGGCCTGAGAAATTATGTATGAGTGTAGTGTAAAGAAAAGAACTGCGTAATGCTAGACAGTAAGGGTCATATTTTCAATTACCGGCGCATCCCTGCAAAGTAGCAGGGATGCGGCAGTAATTGTGTGCCATGCCACCACCACCCATTGGCCCAAAACGTCACAGAAGCCTTACGCATCTGTGCCGTAAAGGCAGCGCATTGCTGGAGTTGCGTGCCAACGATGGCGCAGCTCCAGCAATGCTCTGGGGTACCCTATCTCCCCAATGCTGCATCAAGCCGTACGTCGGCTTCAAGCGCGCAGGGTTTGAGTCATGCATCATTGTCCTAAAAGTGACTGATTGACATCTTGTAGATTTCCCTCAGCCACTTTTAGGATTCGTTCCTGCGCAGGTACGCCCTCCCTTGCGCCGGAACGCCCCCTGATGGCGCAGGGCTTTACAACGTGATGCATCGCCCATATGCCCATATGTGTTTTTTTTTAATATATACGCCGCACCAACACCATGGCGAGTCTTTTGTTCTGCCGCTGCGTCAGAAAAGGCACGCAACAATGGAGGAAAATGAGCCGCAACTTCCGCAAGGGACTTCTATCAGCCCCAACAGACTGAAGTCCAGTCCTTCCTTTAGACACATGGCTATAAGAAGAAATAGTGGCGGTGGTGGCGGGTGGATTGATAGTTTGAGTATTCACTGATCTGCAAGCAGGATGGACTTTGTCTGTCACGTGTTGCGCACTGCTGCCTGCAGTGCCAGGCCTAGGCAAACCACTTTATTAGTGGGTTAATTGAGTTACATAGGAACTTTCTAAGTCAACGTTCCGCAAATCAGGCAATACGAATAACGTAGTATACCACATGAGATAGATCCCGTGGAATAGTTGTCTATCTATTTCCTATTTTTCCAAAATATGTTGTTATTGTTCTTTTGAAATGTTTGATTTGGTTGAAAAATCTCATCCATGTTTTCTGGTTTTTCTTTCTTTCATGTTGTACATCAGCTCCCCCCAAGGGCAAGAGGACACAGGAGGAGGGTGCTGAGGATGCAGGCCAGGATCGGGCAGGCGAGGGCTCCTTTGCTGGCCCCAGTAAGTTTACATTTTAATAAACAGTACCTATTTTTTCCTAGCGTTCCTCATTCGATTTTTTCTAAATCGTCTTTGATCTTCTTGTAGACTGGATATAAATTCTTATCCTGCCTCGAATATGACTCCCTGTGGTATTACTAGACTATTCTTATTAGTCTGTCTGTGTAGCTAACTAAGATTGGAAATTTGGCAATTCCATTGGACTCCCATTATATTCAGCAATACCTCTATGCACTGTCTCCTTACTGACTAGATAGTGTGGCAGAGTCATTCAGCTCCCGAAGTCACCGATTATAGATCCCCAATGATCTCTAGATTATCGTACGCAGGACAAGAGAGTAGTACGGAGTCACAGCACAGTCAAGAAGTGTCAGAGGCACTCATGCTTGCAAAAATTCCAAAACCTTTAGCTCATCCACTCTAGTCTAGAGGAACAAAAACCACAGAGTCTATTTAAGTTTAAAAGCTTTATTAAAAGTAAACACATTTATTAAAATCTACTTTGTCATAAAACTATTTAACTGAAAACGGAAAAGTGGTTAGTGCTGACGATTAATTGGACACATTTCTTGTGGTCGAGCCGAGCTCTCACCTGGTTTGAACTTGATCCTGGTCGTGTTCTTAGGACTCAGGAGTCAAGCTTCTGTCTGTTAGGAGAAAAAGTGGTGCGTGTTAAAAATCAAAAGCAAGCATTCATCAGTTGTGCATAAAAGTGCAGCAAGACAACAGCCTTCCCTGGAAAATGGGACATTTTTACTATGGAGTAGACAGTCACAAATTATTACATTGTATTCTGTTTTTTTAACATTTCTCCTAGACCAAATATTATATAATAGTGAGTGGTGTATTCTAACATTCTTAAATGTACTTTGTAGGTGTAACATCTGGTGACGGGGCCAGCGCGGAGGTGGCTGTGTTGGACCAGGACTCGGAGGCCTCTGGGGAGGAGGCGGTACAAGAGCCGGCGGACGTTCCTGTGGGGGATCAAACGGTGGTGGCGGAAACAGGTAAGCTATATATTCCTTACTTATTGAGATTGAAGACTGCATAGTGTGCTTTCTGCACGGGTGTATTACAATTACAAATCAACCAGGTAGTAGCCTCCTCGAAATGTACTTCGACTTAGCTGTGAAGTTTTTGGTGAGAAGAATCCCAATAAGTTCTTAGACGAACGTGATGGATGGGATGAACGAAAAGCGAAAGAAGGGTGTAAGTAAGTGGGACGCGAACTTGTATGATGGCTGGCAAAGAAGAACGATATGTGTTTGCTTGGCCCCCGAGGTGGCTGGGAAGGAAAGAATATGGTATGGTGCATGGCTGGGTCAATGATGAAGCAAGGATGGGTGGAAGGACAGCAGCCTGGGTGGGTGAAACAGAAACTGTATGTGTGCGTATACTTTGACTGAATGGATGCCTGGAGCATGGTATTCTCTGACTCTTAGATAGCACATGTGTATCTAGAGAGAGTAGATGGTCGCCAGGTGAAGTAAGTGTTACCTTGAAGAGCATGTACCACCGCACCCGCACGTCCGTTCCAGTGCAGGGAAGGCAAGGAAAAGAAATTGTAAATGTGTCCAATACTACCATGAATAGTAGCAGTACTTTGTATTGCGTTTGCATTCACAGCATATATCTGGTTATTACGGTGGACACTCCGTACCTCTCTTAATAACTTTAGTTTACTCGTAATACGTCATTCATGTGTGGGTGTATCACTGTTCACTCAATATTAAGCAAAGCACCTAAAGTCATCTCATCTGTCATTAAATACGTCCCATGTGAAGTGATAGATAATCAAATTAGTTAGCTTCTTCATTTTCCTTTTCTAGTACTCATTTGCACTGTAGGGTGAAAGGTAAATTAATTAAGCAGTAGCCCTTGTAACAGAGTATTCTCAGTGCCACCCGTAATAGAAAAGTAATAGCTTCACCACCTGCATGTACTGGACCGGTACAGTAACGCAAGTCTGTCTCACTCATCATGGTGTGCAACTTTTTTTCTCGGGTGCAAGTTCACTGTGCTGTCCATGTCATTCTGCCGGCTTGCATAAGATAACGTACCCATTTCCCTAAACAAGAGAGAAGAAGAAGAATAAGACTGGTGTACTGTCATAGTCGACTGTAATGGAAGTCTATAGTGGTCGTAGAATTAGTTCATTAAACTACCACTACTGTTAGAGCAAGGATGCAGAAGTGGGAGGTTACATAGATACTGTCCTCAATAGTTATGTACTGTGCTTTCAATTTGCTACTTGTACTCTGTGACCCAACTTTCGGCTCAATCACTTTGTGTTATTAATAAGGAGCATTGGTTACAGACTATGTCTTTCTTTCTTCATATAGTTGCTCCTTCCAAATCAACAACAAGGAGGGAGCAGGCTAGATTGGCCCGGCAACGGAGGCTGGAGGCCACAGTCGCCGAATATCGGCGGCTGGTGGCCCTGGAGGAGGAGGAGGAAACGCAGTCGAGCGGGGGTGCAACAACGACATCCTCGACTGTGACCACTGCATCCTCCTCCGTGACTAAGCCAGCGGGACCGAGCCGGGCTAAGAAAGACGACCGCCACCGCCAAGCAACCGAAATACCAGCTGCCCCCCACAGGAGCTGCAAGGACCGCCAACGCCGCCTACGAGTCCGCATGTCCAACCTGGAGCAGGAGGTCCTGAGGTATAAGAACTTGGTTAAGGGCCTCCGCTCCGAGCTTGCCACCCTCCGCAAGGAGTATGATGCCCATGCCGCATCATGCACCAGCACCAGCACCCTCCAGTAGTGGAGTGTCCCTTGCCCTTTTTTTATAGACTTTTGGGGGGTGGGATTTGGGAGTTGGGATCGTTTTGGGACGTTTCAGAGACAATCGTTGGGGTTAGGGTGGGTGAGGGAGATTATTTTGTTAGGGCTAAATAAATATATTTTTCAACTTTATCTGACCATACCTCTTTTTTACTGCTTTTCAGTCTGGTGGGTGGGGGGCGGGGGTGTAACAGTAACTTTGTTTTCCTGAACAGTCGTAGGACTTTAGTAGTACAACCGTCAATCTCTTGTCTACTCCGAAATAATACTCCATTATACTACCTCCCACCAAACGCTTATCTTACCTGTAATTTGTGTTAGAAATTAGGGCTAGGCCCAGGGCTGGCTCCAGGTGAAATGGGGATTAACGTTGTCAATCCTGGGCGGGTGACATTTCCTCATTGCGGTGGTACTAGTGGTGTGACACAGTGGCAGTTGCATGCCTATGGAAAAAAAGAAAACGAAACCTTGTTTGTCCTCCTTACTGTAGCATTACAACGGTTACGGTACGATCGAGAAAATAGCAGGTGACAGTACACTAGAACAGTGCCATAATGTAGCCTAACAAATGGTAAAGTATTTGCTTGCAAGTATAACTAGTACTTGCGTTGAATTTATTTGACATTGGCTACTACTACTAGAAGATATAGTACTGAAGCTGAGTAAGTCTAGAAGATATCCTCGTATTCCTTCACCAGCCTGTTGCTGCTATGACCTTATCCTCCCCAGCAAGTGTGTGGAATTATTGATGTCATTTTAGTCAGACATCAAGCAAAACAACACAGCCCGGGGGAAGAGGGTTAGGGTTTGTAAAATGGATGGGAATGGGGGTTTCTTTTTGGGTAGGTTTTGTTGAGAGAAGAAAAAAAAAGCAGAGCATGGACAAACAATAATTGAAGATACAGACAATCTTTGGTTACAAACTAAAGGTAAGCACATGCAGTCACACTCATAGAATAAAAGACAACAATGGATACTGTATCTGTATTGCGTATGTTGTTGGAGTTGTCCTGTTGAATTTGGTAAGTAATAAGCATGCAGCAAACAATTCCTCTTATTGGCGGCACTCCTCCATTCCAGCTGACGCTTCGTCCATCAATGTGGTGACCACTGACAGAAGACACCCTGTCCACTGCCTGCCTGGCGGATGTTGACTGAAACCCGGCCTGTAATTATTGAACGGAAAACAGGAAGTGCTATTACAATACCACTGATAAATAAATAAAAGGTATGTACGCTGTGTGGTGCAAAAAGTCACACTTTGATTTCCCTAATAGACAGTACAATATTTTTGAAATTGCGTGCTCTGCCTGAGTCACCTTTTTAAGGATCAATAAGTATGGCCAAAATATTATAGCGGATCTTTCCCCTCAAGGTAGGTGTACTACTGTGTTTTAGATCAAAATTTGACCTTGAAAAAAAGGCTGTTCCTTATGGATTTTGTCCAAAACACTTCTATCCGGTATTAGACCTTCCCAGGAATGCCCCAGGCAAGACCCGCCAACCCACCCGCAAAAAAACACCCGACAACACCCCCAAACAGCGAAAAAGCTAAATCTCATACTTACAATATCTCTCGGCCTTCTGTCCAAATGCGGCGCTGTTCAGCTAGGTCATCATCATCAATCATCATAACTCCTGTTTTCCACCACGGATTTCCTGAAAAGCAAATGCAATCAAGATTAGACTGTCGCAGCAGTGCTTCGACAGAGACCCCGGCCGCAACCCACCCACGAACAGCAGGAAGCCCCCCAAAACGCTACATTGAGCAAGATGTCAGAAGAAATAGCAAAAAAAAGGCTGTTCCTTATGGATTTTGTCCAAAACACTTCTATCCGGTATTAGACCTTCCCAGGAATGCCCCAGGCAAGACCCGCCGGCGCCAACCCACCCGCAAAAAACCACCCGACAACACCCCCAAACAGCGAAAAAGCTAAATCTCATACTTACAATATCTCTCGGCCTTCTGTCCAAATGCGGCGCTGTTCAGCTAGGTCATCATCATCAATCATCATAACTCCTGTTTTCCACCACGGATTTCCTGAAAAGCAAATGCAATCAAGATTAGACTGTCGCAGCAGTGCTTCGACAGAGACCCCGGCCGCAACCCACCCACGAACAGCAGGAAGCCCCCCAAAACGCTACATTGAGCAAGATGTCAGAAGAAATAGCAAAAAAAAGGCTGTTCCTTATGGATTTTGTCCAAAACACTTCTATCCGGTATTAGACCTTCCCAGGAATGCCCCAGGCAAGACCCGCCGGCGCCAACCCACCCGCAAAAAACCACCCGACAACACCCCCAAACAGCGAAAAAGCTAAATCTCATACTTACAATATCTCTCGGCCTTCGGTCCAAATGCGGCGCTGTTCAGCTAGGTCATCATCATCAATCATCATAACTCCTGTTTTCCACCACGGATTTCCTGAAAAGCAAATGCAATCAAGATTAGACTGTCGCAGCAGTGCTTCGACAGAGACCCCGGCCGCAACCCACCCACGAACAGCAGGAAGCCCCCCAAAACGCTACATTGAGCAAGATGTCAGAAGAAATAGCAAAAAAAAGGCTGTTCCTTATGGATTTTGTCCAAAACACTTCTATCCGGTATTAGACCTTCCCAGGAATGCCCCAGGCAAGACCCGCCGGCGCCAACCCACCCGCAAAAAACCACCCGACAACACCCCCAAACAGCGAAAAAGCTAAATCTCATACTTACAATATCTCTCGGCCTTCGGTCCAAATGCGGCGCTGTTCAGCTAGGTCATCATCATCAATCATCATAACTCCTGTTTTCCACCACGGATTTCCTGAAAAGCAAATGCAATCAAGATTAGACTGTCGCAGCAGTGCTTCGACAGACACCAAAAATTACCCACAAACCCCCGGAACCCCGCCAAAGAGCACCTCAAAGGCAAGCAAGTCAGCAAAAACGGCAAGAAATTTCCACCTCATATTTGGTCCAAAACACTTTTGTCCATTATTAGAGCTTCACAGCAATGGGCCCAAATCCGTCAACTCACCCGCAAAGAAGTACAACACCCCCACAAGTGCTGAGTCTTTCTTCATTGGGCGTAATCCAGCACTCTGCTTGGAGGGAAATCGCAGTCTGGAGGAGGAGGATAGAGGAGCATGTTCTTCGGAACTTGTGAACCTGAGGAATGTAGACTGCGGCACCTTCAAAGCAATAAGCAAACAAGTGAAGACAGTTCTGATGATGGTCTTGTTTTTGGGATTAGGTGATTAAAGTTTGAATTTAATTAACTGTGCAAAACAAAGAAAGAGAGACACAAAGCACACAGGAATAAAAGTGAATAAGGACGAAAAAGAAAGTTCTTGATTGATTGTCTCATTTTCAGGGCTCGGTGTCAGGGAATAAGAACAAGATTTCGTCATCATACTCTGCGAATTCAGGCTGGATGAGGTCAGTGCCACCGAACAGAGAAAAAATCCCCTCATCTACGTTGCCGTCCTCCTCGTCTTCATGCGGCGTGCTTTCTCGTACTTTGTAATCTGGTGGTATGAGGTGCTGATTCATCTTGATCATTGTCAGCCGCTCCACATTTTTGGGCGAGAGGCGGCTCCGTTTGGGAGTTACAATGCCACCAGCAGCACTGAAAACACGTTCAGAAGACACACTTGCGAGTGGGCAAGACAAATAGTTTATAGCCAGGTTGTAGAGCTGTGGCCACAATTGTTTTTTGCCATGCCAATACTGCAATGGCTGCTCATTAAGAAAGACCACTGTTGAGTCATTCATATAGTCCTGCACCATCGACTCAAGGTCATCAACGGTTCCTCCACTTTGCTTACTTTTTGCTGTGGCTGTGACATTTTTTCGAGAACCATACCCAAGCAAACTTAGCCAATCCTCTACAACAGCCACTGTTTTTGTTGTGTGTGGTGCAGATGATCCAGTTGCCGGTGTCTTTAACGGCTGAGAGGTCACTTGTGCCCCAGCCACAGGTGCAGAAGTGGATTCTTGTGACTGGGGATGGCCTGCTGATGCTGATGCTGATGTACTGGCTTCTCCTTCAATAACCTGCCGTTCTTTTTCAAACCTCTTGGCTGACAAGGCTAACCAATGTTTGTACTTTTGAACATCTGCATCATCAAAAGGAAAGAATGCTTCGCCTGCCAGCGCCTTTTTGTAGCGTGGATCCAGAATAGTAGCACAAATGTAATGCTGATCTGACTTGATCTTTTGAAGACCACGTAGGCGCTCTAATAATTTCTCTGACAAAATGAAATGGTTTTTTTTTTCTTCATCTTCTTTTTCAAACTCAGAAGACACCGCCATCAGTTGGTGCTCCAGCATGCACAACAATGGGATAGCTTTTCCCAAATTACAGTCCTCCTGGCTGACTGCACGCGTGAAGAACTCAAAAGGACGAAGCATGTCTGTCAGGCTTTTAACTATGTCCCATTGCGCCGCACTCATCCGCAGGTCCTCCTTCTGAGATGTACCCTCTGTGAAGAAATATTGATCGAGTACCGTATACTGCTCATACAGACGCTCAAGCATGTAGAAGGTTGAGTTCCAACGTGTTGCCACCTCCTGGATGAGTGCTTTCACTGGCATTCTACGTTGAAGTAGCAGTCTCCGCAGATGCTTCCGGGCCTTAAAAGAATGGCTGAAATGGTTGCACATTTTGCGGCAGGTGGCCATTACCGCGAACGCTGCACTGTCTCTATCACTCAAGAATTTTTGAACTACCAGGTTGATACAGTGCGCCAAACATGGCACTCTGAAATAGCCACCCTCCGACATGGCCTTAACTACATTGGAGCCATTATCCGTGGAAACATAACCAATCTTGCGTTTTAGGGGGGATAGCATTGTCAAGACCTTTTTGTTAAACTCTTGCAAAAGGTTTTCTGCTGTGTGACTTTTCTCCAAGCCAAACATGGCTAGTGTTGCATGTTTCCGAGCAGCTTTGAAAACTTTGTCCGGGTCAACACCTGCGTTTAGCTTTGCTTTAACACCTGAAAAAGAGACCCAGTGTGCAGTGATGCACATGTAATCATGGCCTGGGCCACTGGTCCACATGTCTGTTGTCAGATGTATTGTGTGAACAGCACTCTTCTGCAAAGCTGCCCCAATCGCCTGCAGCACATCTTCATGTAGTGCTGGAACCGCAACTCTGGCAAAATAGAACCGGCTCGGAACTTTCCATTTAGGGCAGAGCGTTGCCACTAATTCAAGAAAACCTACCGCTTCTACAAAAGAAAAAGGTAGAAGGTCCACAGCTAGCATTTTAGCCAGCTTAGTGTTATACAGACGCGTCAGTGGGTGGTTGCGTTCATATGGCACGTCTGAAGTAAGCATTGTTCTAATGTTGGCCTGGACCAAGCATTTACGGGCTGATAATGACTTCGTGTACCCAATTTTGCTCGCTGGTGAACTTTTTTGCGTTGGTGTCTCACTCGCTCCAACACTCTTAGTGTGCCTCACATTGGGTGTGCTGCTGACAGGGGTACTGGGTGTAAGGGACGTGTTTGACACGTCTTCTTCCTGCTCGTCATCATCAGATGAAACATCAACGTTTCCTTGATTTTGGCCTTTCTTGATCGCATCTAGGTGCGCAAACCATTTGACAGCGTGCTTTCTCTCAAGATGACCACTCTGGCCGCCGGTACCATAGTTGGTACCTGACTTACCACGACTAACTGCAAGCTTACAAAGGGTACAAATGGCAAACTTTGGATTTTTGGGACAAACAGTAAAGAAGTCCCAAACTGGGGACTTGAAGTGTCTGTGGGACCTGGAGGAGGCGGCGATACTGGTGGTGGTGGTCATGAAGCTAATGCCAGATGAAGTGGAGGATCTGGATTGCCCAACATTTGTACGTTTTGCACTTTCACCGCCACTAATTAAGGTCGAGGTTGACGGAGGTCTCTTCTTGCCAGAAAGAAATATGGAAGCGGGACGAGTTGGTGTACTACTTAACTCCAATGATTGTGGTGTTTCCACTGCCTCCTCATCGACAACATCATCATCATCATCATCACGCGCAGCAGCTCTTCGGGCTAGGGTCAAAATGTCTGTTTGCTGCATGCCCGCTGGGGCTGCAGTGACCTTTATGATGACTGGGTCGTCGTTGGCAGAGTCTTCATCAGCAGCAGTATCCGCCACTTCTTGTTGAGCCTCATCACACTCCATAACTCTGAGACTTTGGACGAGCTTCCTTTTATGCTTAACTACCTTTGTTGGATCATGGTGTGCCTCACTCTCAGACGGCTGTGGTGCTGGTTCCCAAGTTTGATCCGTATCATCAGAAGGAGGTGTGCTTGAAGAGGATGTAGACACCACCCTTGATCTCTTCCTTGCTAGGGGTGTGGAAGACAATGAAGGATCATCAGGAGGAGTGGCTTCCTCAAATGATACCTCGCCTTGATTGTCGATTTCCTGATGTGCCCCTACTTCGGGAGGAACAACTATTGTGGGCACTTGTGACCCTCCTGTGGTAAATAAATAAATAATACCTCTATTTTTGGATGAATAAATGAATAACAGATAGCTCAATAAATAAGAGTCAAGATTCGAGGTAGTAGGAGTTTTGCAGGTTTAATACAGCATAAGGACAGGAACAGGACAACCTGCATAGGAATAGGATGGCAGGGCCCAGCAGCTGCTGGGGCTGGATCTGGGATGAGCGCGCTAACATTTAATAACAATACACGATCATATATACTAAAACAGTTGCATTACAATACATACGATAGGCGGAGCAGTGGGTGTGGTCAATAGCAGTCGCGAAAGATAAGGGTGAAAGTGGGTGTAACAGAGGCGTATACATAGGCATGTGATGCAAACGTAACAGAATATGTCATGAATGGGGCGGAAACCATGGAGGGGGCTACCTGAGGAGCCGGGACCTCTAACCTGATGGTGCGCGCAAACTGGCAATGACGTATTACTAGGAGAAGCTGGGGGCTTCGAACTCTGTGCTAGGAGCAGAGACTGAAGTCTGGAGAGTCAGGGCGACATGTACCTAAGCAGTATCTAGTATCTGATGTTTAGGGAACATGTTGATATGAACTAAGAGTCAGGAGGGGAGAGGCTAACGGACTCTAAGACTGGAGCATGCATTATTCTATATGTAGTGCGTGATGAAGAATATTAAATGACCATTAATTGCAGTATTTCTCTTACATGGAGACGTAAGGGCTAGACAATGACGGAAACTATTGATGCGATTCAGTAGCTTTAGGAATGCAGAGAAGGAGGACTGAACTGATAACTGGAATCATAACATACTCTTGGCAGACTCAGAGGCAGAGCCAGGCTGAGCCGGGCACTGCGAGGCAGGAAGTAAGTGAAGGGTCGAGGATACAGGTGGGGGCTGTATCGCTCCTCAGCGAGGCTTCAGGAGACAGGAGACAGGAGCTGAATCTGGTGTCCAGGCCCTTCTGAGGCCTAGAAACGGGGACTTTACAATGGAATAACGTGCACTCTGAGAAACGTGGCAACGTAACTTTACATAGGCCTGATATTCGTAGTATTCACGAGAACTGGAAACTGACATACTAGAGATGGACACAACTGTAATTGCGTCATTAATCGAACATAGGGAATGCATATGCATATTTAATCATGCACACATAACATATGATGGATGACACGTAGGGACACAGAACATGGCAAAATTTACTTTTCCACATTCCCTCCTTGTCACTACGTTTCCATCAGGAAACATCAATATTCATGATACCATCTATCATTTCATACAGTATCATTTGCTCGTCTCGAATTATCCTGGAACGGGATCTAGAACGGGGCTTGGGACTAGGAATACATGATGTAGCACAAATGCCGCAAATCGCAGGGCCACATTGTATACAGAGGCAGCAGCTGAATATGATCGCTACTGCAATACCTAGAAAGGACAAGACTTTCCATCCCCAGGCGGAAATTATATTCCAGAACCAACCGGACCATGTCCAGGTGCCTGGATCTTGGTGTAACAGATGGGCAATTTTATGGAGTCTGGTTATAGCTGAATAAACAGACGGCGCGTTATTTGGAATGAAAATGCAGCAACTAGATCCGATGACTCTACAGGCCCCGCCCCTATCGGCCAGTATGACGTCAAGGATGAGACGATTCTGTAAAACGACAAATCTCATAGCAGATTGCTCTTCGGTTAAGTTACCTAGAGCAGAGGCAGTCTCATTGACTACAGCTTCAAGGGTTCTGGTTAACCTACGGATTAGCTTACTATTCTGGATAGGTCCTATAAAGAAAAAGAAACCTCTGTTGAAATCTGTATACTGTTCTAGGGCAGTTTCAGTATAATCGACAATGGGGGACTCCCTTCTATGTCTAATGTGTACTAGATGTGTATTTCTATGATAATCAGATGGGGCTAGGAAAACTGGTGGCAGTAGGAAGGCAATGTAACAGGTTCCCTCCCAATCGAGGGGCAGACGAATATATGCAGTTTGACCACAAATAAAATAAGAATGGCGTGAAGCTTTAAAAATAGATTTCCCACTGTCACTATACTTGACAATAGTAGTACAATCGCTATGTCCTACATGTACGGAACCATTATTTCTAACACATAATTCGCCTTTGACTGGTAGTACTGAAATAGCAGGTAAGTCTGGAGTAGTATCAGACTGAACATTCAGGACCATGAAATTCGAAGAATAATTACCTAAATTGTACACTTCATTTTCTAGATCTAACCCTGTTCTGTGGGAAAGACCTTGCTTGTCTGGAAAACATGTACTGTTAAGAAAAGACATATCTGTTGAGGATGACGTTAACGTGGACCATGCTCCACACGAACCATTATGTGAAAATGGATAAGGAAAGAGTGGCAGAACTCCCTTCGGTGTCTGGAAAGGGGGGAGTCGACCACACACCCAACAATTTGTGGCATTGCTGGTCTGGTGTGAATAATGTAACATGCGGATGAAAGAATTATTTCGCATAGCGAGGCGGTAAGAGAGTTCATGAGGAGGCAGATCACTAAACGTGTGTTCTACTGTAGCATTAGCAGACTTATTTACATGAGAAACTGAAAAATACAGATAAAATGCATAACTGGTGCAGGAAATCATAATGCTGAGAAATAATATGAAACATAGAAAAACGATACATCGGATTGAGTTTTGACTAACTCTCTCACTATGGGGGTCTATTTTATACATGTCAGAAACAGTCTAACCGTTTCACCTAGGGGAGGACTTAGACAATCAAACTGGCTGACTTATTTTACTAGACCGGAGTTTCAACTTATACTCCTGTTGCGGAGTTTTCTCTAACGGGGAGGGTGCAGTATCATTGTTCTTTGCGGGACAGTCCTTGAGAATAGTACTTTGGCAATCCTTCAAATCCTGGGAAATGTTCTTTGAGACGGGTTTCAGTCCATAAAATTTCTTTACGTGCGAAAGGTGCACCCAGCCTTTGCGTCCCTCCAACTTCACGGCTGTACGGGTGGCGAGGAGGACCTGTCGGGGCTCCTTCCAGCGAGGCTCTAGCGGACTTGAGCGGTCAAAATTGCGAACCAAGACCATGGATCCTGGAACGATTTCATGCGGTGCCACCTCGGTATTGTCTGGAAATGCGGCGGCAACCTGTGAACGACAAGAGTTGAGGGCAGACATCAAGGAAGCTAGGTAATCTGTCAGCATATTACTTGAAACATCGGTAATACTTCGGGGTCTGGGTGTACCCCACATGTTAGGGGGGCGGCCGAATACGACCTCATACGGGGACAGACCTGATCTGGAATGTGCGACCATGCGCATGTAGAACAAAGCAACTGGCAGAGCTACTAGCCAGTCTATACCTTTCTCTTGACAAACTTTTGCGATACGGATTTTCAAAGTCTGGTTATGTCTCTCTACGAGACCGGCTGCTTCAGGATGGCGTACACAGTGGAACTTCCACTGGTACCCTAACAAAAGGGAAACATGCTTCATTAACTCTGAGGAGAATGGCTGGCCGTTATCAGAATATACGACCCTAGGGAGTCCATAACGGGGGAAGAACTCACGAACCAACTGCTTGGCAGTGGTCGCGGCTGTGTAATCTGGAACTGGATATGCTTCTGTCCACCTGGACAAAGCGCATACAACTACAAGGACATACTTGAAACCTCGACATCGCTCCATCTGAATATAATCCATCTGGAGGACTTCAAAAGGGTGGTCAGGAGGTTGGAATCCCCCTTGTTCCACCGGGACACTTTTACCTGGATTAAACTGGCAACATATCATACAGGTACGGACTTTCTGTTTGGCTGCAGCTCGTAAATGCTTGTTGAACCAAATGTTCTGGATGCTGTCTAACATAGCTTTTTCTCCTAAATGTGCTGGACTATGTGCGGTATTGATAATGACTTGAACCATAGAGTCGGGGAGAAACCATGTGGCTTTTCCCTTCGTCACCCATCCCTGATCTGTCTGTACCCCTCCTTGTTCAGACCATTTCTTGATTTCATCGGGAGTAGCATGTAACTGGATATCTATGACATCTTGAGTAGGGTCTTTAACTGTCATACATGTAGTCGGATCTGGAGTGTGTGTCGGTGTCTTATTTACTGGAATGTCTGGTGTCTGAGCTGTAAGCTTGGCTGTGCGATCTGCTAGATCATTACCTTGGGAAATGGTGTCAGTAACCTTCGTATGTGCTTTGCATTTCATGATAGCAATGGATGTCGGTAAATGTATTGCATCTAACAGAGCTTGAATAAGGAGACCATGCTGAATCTTGGTTCCATGAGAAGTCATGAAACCTCTCTCCTGCCAGAGCACTCCAAAGTCGTGTACGACTCCAAATGCGTAGCGTGAATCTGTGTAAACATTAACTTTCCGGTTCTTGGCGTGTATGCAGGCTTGTGTCAGAGCAACTAGCTCTGCTGCTTGAGCGGACAGGGTGTCAATACGGTGTGTTTCAATAACTTCAGTGTCAGTAGTCACTGCATACGCGGCGACTAGTTCTCCTGTACTTGTTCTCATACATGAACCATCCACATAAAGTGTCAGGTCTGGATCTGGAAATGGAATATCTGTCAAATCTTGTCTTGGCTTTGTCATGATGTTAACTATTTCCACACAGTCGTGTGTGGCAAAATTCGAAGTAACTGATGGTAACAGTGTAGCAGGATTTAAAATATTGCAGCGTCTGATTTCTATGTGTGGCTGAAACAGTGTCAATTCATAACCTGTTAAACGTGCAATTGTCAAGTGCTGAGTCTGTGTTCGGTTTAAAAGAACTTCCACGGAGTGTGGAACTTGTACTGTCAGGGAGTGTCCTAATACTATGGAATCACTTTGTCTAATAGCTAGTGCTGTGGCTGCAACTGACTTGAGGCACGCAGGCAGAGCCTGGGCTACAGGATCTAATGTGCTTGAAAAATAAGCACAGGGCTTGTATTGTCCTGCTTGATCTTGTGTGAGAACAGATAATGCTGTACCTTCGCGTTCAGTGACGAAAAGTGTAAAAGACTTACTGTAGTTCGGTGTGGCTAGAACTGGAGCTTGACATAGGGCTTTCTTTAACTCATTGAAACTGAGTGTATGTTCAGATGTCCAAGGGAGGACAGTCGATACGGCTGCCTCCTGTGTCGTTAACTGTATCAGTGGCTTGGCTAGAAATGCATACTGAGGAATCCATTGTCTGCAATAAGAAGTGAGGCCGATAAAAGCACGTACCTCCTTCTGGGTCTTGGGCTGAGGAAGACTCGCTATTAATTGAATACGGTCAGGTGTCAACTGCCTACCCCTCTTGGACAGTAAGTGTCCTAAGTAGACCACTTGCTGGACACAGAATTGAAGCTTCGAAGGGGACACCTTGTGTCCCATCTCGGCTAGGAAATACAAGACTGTAAGGGATGCTCGCTCGCAAGCACGTTCAGAACGGGCTGTGATCAGTAGATCATCGACATACTGGAGCAGGGCAGTGTCAGTTGGCATGTGAATGTTGTCTAGTTGTCTCTTAAGTGCTTGACTGTAAATACTAGGACTTTCTGTGAAACCTTGAGGAGCTCGTGTGAACATATAGCTCCTTCCATTTAAACAAAATCCGAAAAGAAACTGGCTGTCTGGATGAATGGGAACACTGAAAAACGCGTTCTTGAGGTCAATTACAGTAAAGAACGTGGCTTCGGAATCGATGGCTGTCAATAGGGAAGAGATGTCTGGGACAACTGGGTACTGAGGAATAATACATTTATTAAGCTCTCGTAGGTCAATCACTAATCGATATACTGGGGGTGCATTTGGATCAGTACGTTTCATGACTGGAATGATCGGAGAATTGCATACATTGGAGTCAGTTTCTACAACCACTCCCTGAGCGATGAGCTCGTCAATAATTTTGGATAAGGCTGCTACAGCCTCAGGTGGCAATCTGTACTGTCTGATTCGTGGTAACACTACACCTGGCTTGAGAGTCACACGATGGGGTGTGATTTACATATAGCCAACATCAGTTGGACCTTGCGCCCATAGATGCTGCGGAACATTGGACAATCTGGGATCAAAATCTCGTAATACATAGTGACCCTTGAAGTCACGTAGGAACAATCGTATTCCCTCTGGGGAACAGCATATAACTGCACCTAATTCTTTCAGTGTTTTAATGCCTAACAGATTTTCTGGACATGACTTAGTAAGTAACAGATCAGTAGTGCGGGACAATGGACCTACTTCTAGAGTAACTGGCTTTGATATCTCATTTACGATAGGTTTTCCTGAAAATCCAAGGGAAACATTTCTTGAGCCTGAGAGCGGAGCCCCTGGAACTTCGGCGTGGCTAATTGTGGTCCTACTTGCCCCTGTATCAATCAAAAACTTTCTGTCTTTCCCTAATACTTGACTGTGAACATAGGGACCTTCTTGATCTACAGGTATCTCGATGAGAGGCAAGCCTACCTCCCTCTCTAGGCTGTTTCATGAATATGGCTGATACTCTGGATACTCGGACTGTGCATACTGGTACATCTGCTGTGTAACGTGCTGTGTTGCAGCGATGGGCTGCGGTGCTGTAACTGTCTGTGGTGCATTCTGTGGCTGAGGAATCTGTGAAACTTGTTCTTGTCTAGGCGGACGTGGTCTTTCTTTAGTCTTACCAGTAGCTATGTTGTGTTTCAGAACTGCACACTCGTTTATAAAATGACCTGGCTGTTTACAATAATTGCAGTTCCCTTTAACGGGAGCTGCAGGATGACTGGCTTGATTCGGACCCCTCTTCTGACTGTCTTGAGGAACGGATTGTGCAACTAGTACTTTCATTTTCGTGTCTTTCATACGCTTTCTCTCGTGTTCTTGTTCTTCCCTGATTCTATTCTGGTGGTATTGGAGCATCTGTAACATCTGGGACGGGGTATTAGCTTGCCAGGTACTTTCGACTTTCAAAACTCGATTTTTAATTTGTGGGCTTGAATTCTCGACTAATTTAGTAACAAAAAGATGAGGGTATGACTCACTACTTGTCTTGAGGCCACTGTTTATGGTAAAACATTTCTCAAATCTGGAATAATAATCACTAATATCTTCGTCTTGTTTCTGTTTACAGGCTGAGATTGCATCCCAGTCTTCCTTTCTCGTTGTCAACAATCTGGGTAAAACTTGAATCAATAATTCAGGTAATTCTTTACATTTTGCTCCAAGACCGGTACCTGGTACTCGTGCCTTATCTTCAGCTTCTAGGACTGCCCAATCGATCTTTTTCTCTCCCACCTCCCATTCTTTTTCCTTGAGCTTTTCATACACCCCTGCGGGCAACAGAACCTTTAACATTTTAATTATATCTGGATACGTGTATTCTCCCATACGGAGCATGTCTTTTAATTCTCGATGGAACCCTGCTGGATCTTTATCATGACAGGGGATTAATTTTTTCATCTCTAGGAGTTCCATCTTTGTAATCGGAGAGTAAACAAACACTCGTTCTAGTTCGCCACCCGTTCCTCTAACTGGGTGGACTTCTCGTAACGGATTCTGTCTGTCCATGTAAAATGGTTTACTTTCTGGGGGTGAGACATGAACAAAATACGGGTTCAAAAACGTTCTATATTTGTGACGATGTTCTATAATGACACTAATTAAATCGGTACCTAAACCTTTCCATTTATACTGGAGTAACTCATTCAGGACATCGTGTAACGGACCTGGATCAGAATGTTGACCCTCATACAATGTAATGAGGTGCTGGATCATATACATACCCGCCAGTCGTTGCTCGGCTGGGGGCATTTTCAGAAACATTTGTGCCACTATTTCGTCTGGAAAAGTGGTCGAATCAGTAATCCATCGGACTGCTGATCGGACCAGTTCTTGTTCATGCATAGTACTTAACTCACTATAACCGATTCGTGATTTCAGAATGTGATCGGTAGCTTGGAATACTTGTTCTAGAGAACCTTGTTCTGGTGCTGGATGATGAAAAATAGACTTGTGTTCTAGGCGTAAATGGCGATCTGGAAATCTAGATTTTCCTACATACGCTATTCTGTCGGGATTCTCGTCCTCTACCTCTTCAGTATCAGAGTTACTTTCTTTCTCGCTTACTTGTGCTGCTTTACGTTGTTCGTGTATCCTTATTATTTCTTTACGAATCTTCTTATACATACTCTCTATAGCACCGATAGTCTTGTGCTTACCCTCGGCTATATTATCACTCCACTTTGTCAGGGTTCTCATTTCGGCTTGATCTTTGGTCGGATAATCTTGTTCTCGTATTAGACAATTAATCAAAAACTTTAATAGCATGAGCTGGACTTCAGCTTTTCTTTGGCACATGACATCACTAATACTTTCTGGATCATTCCCTGTACGGATGAAACGATATATTCTGTCTAGATCTTCTTTCATATCTGGTAGGGTGACTAGATACTCGGTCACCTTTCTTACGCGTAATGAATATAAAACCATACTATCCTCGCCTGGGACTGGATCATAGCCACATTCGTTAAGGGCTTTTCTTATTTCTGCAACAGACTGATACCTGGGCGTACGCTGTGACGCTTGTGCATGTAATTCGGCTGACGTTAAACGCTTATGTGGCGGCGGGGTTTGAGGAGTACCTCCTCCTGCGGCCCCTAAACTAGAATCGTCGACTGATCCTCTTCGTACTAGTGTGGCAGGAAATTGAAATGCGGGCTGAACTGGTATGGCGGGCTGGACCGGGGGGACCGTAACAGGTACTGCAAGGGGTACCCCGGTGTCTGGAGGAACGGGAAGTGCCTGATTTACAGGGACTGGCGGAGCGCGAACAGGATTTGCATATTCTGGGACTGTGTCGTCCAAATAGGACGAAATGAAAATATCAGCTGCGGTCGGTTTGTGACGTAGCTTGGTCGGAACTAATGGTGGCGGGAAATTACTGGATGCTTCTGGGGTCGCTTTTGGCAGGCCCTCGGCAAGAAGAGGATACATACCCTTAATAAGAGCATGCCTCTGTCTGTCTGACTGTTCGGTTTTAACTCGTTCACCAATCTCGATTAATTCCCTTTCTTGGGCTCGTTCCAAGGATTCTCTACTTAATTCTGACTTTCTGATTTCCTTTTCCGTTCTTTTATAAGCTTCTTTGCGCCATAACTCGATGGCATCTTTCTGTGACTGTCTGGCTTTCTTTTTCCATAATGCTTCTTCTACTCGCATGATGCACTCGGCATCCCATGTACCCGATACGGGCCATCTATACTTTTCTTCTAACTGTTTGGTATACTCTACCCATAAATCTAGATATAATATGGCACTTATGCCATGCTTCTGATACATAAAATGACCTGGACTGTCCCTAGGCGGAACTGGAACTGCTGCTTCCAGCAGACCCTTTCTAGTTTTTAACTGACGTAACTTAGAAAACAAGGGCATGACTGGACTGTAATCTAGACACAATACAATACACAATGAACACGATACTTATTCCCCATTCATACCACGACATTAAAATACATGAAGAACATTTAAAATAACAGTTCGAACAGAATACTACCTGGAATACGGAACACAGAATACATGAATTTTCTCGGGAACAGAACTGACTGGAACAGAAACTAGATGCACTGCTGAAACAGTACGAAACTTACCGGTCTCATACAGAGACACGTCAGGACCCGCATCCACCGAAGTGGACACTTCGTTTGTGGGTCTGTGTACCACCAACCCACGGACCAGAGTCAATCAGATTAACCCTGTCTAGATACTACCCCAGTAACGGTACTCACCGGGCAGCAAGAACGGAAGGCCTCGGACTGGACTGGACTGCTTCGACGTCGGACGGACGAACTTCGGACTTCTGTTACGGGTGGGCCTCCGGATACCTCGGACCTTGGACTCTCGGCTTGGGCTCTGGTCGGGACTCGCCGAGTTCCTCCACCGCCTCGTCTGGATGCTGGACCGCCTCCTCCGTCTCCTCCGTGGGCCTGAGGGATACTTGAAGCAGAAATATCTGCACGTGCACGGTATGGTTCCGTCACGGCTGCAGAGGGTCAGGGGGCCGGCGTGGCTTCACCGGCGCGTGGAGAAAGGGCAAGTCCCTATTCGGGCGCCATTATGTGGTAAATAAATAAATAATACCTCTATTTTTGGATGAATAAATGAATAACAGATAGCTCAATAAATAAGAGTCAAGATTCGAGGTAGTAGGAGTTTTGCAGGTTTAATACAGCATAAGGACAGGAACAGGACAACCTGCATAGGAATAGGATGGCAGGGCCCAGCAGCTGCTGGGGCTGGATCTGGGATGAGCGCGCTAACATTTAATAACAATACACGATCATATATACTAAAACAGTTGCATTACAATACATACGATAGGCGGAGCAGTGGGTGTGGTCAATAGCAGTCGCGAAAGATAAGGGTGAAAGTGGGTGTAACAGAGGCGTATACATAGGCATGTGATGCAAACGTAACAGAATATGTCATGAATGGGGCGGAAACCATGGAGGGGGCTACCTGAGGAGCCGGGACCTCTAACCTGATGGTGCGCGCAAACTGGCAATGACGTATTACTAGGAGAAGCTGGGGGCTTCGAACTCTGTGCTAGGAGCAGAGACTGAAGTCTGGAGAGTCAGGGCGACATGTACCTAAGCAGTATCTAGTATCTGATGTTTAGGGAACATGTTGATATGAACTAAGAGTCAGGAGGGGAGAGGCTAACGGACTCTAAGACTGGAGCATGCATTATTCTATATGTAGTGCGTGATGAAGAATATTAAATGACCATTAAATGCAGTATTTCTCTTACATGGAGACGTAAGGGCTAGACAATGACGGAAACTATTGATGCGATTCAGTAGCTTTAGGAATGCAGAGAAGGAGGACTGAACTGATAACTGGAATCATAACATACTCTTGGCAGACTCAGAGGCAGAGCCAGGCTGAGCCGGGCACTGCGAGGCAGGAAGTAAGTGAAGGGTCGAGGATACAGGTGGGGGCTGTATCGCTCCTCAGCGAGGCTTCAGGAGACAGGAGACAGGAGCTGAATCTGGTGTCCAGGCCCTTCTGAGGCCTAGAAACGGGGACTTTACAATGGAATAACGTGCACTCTGAGAAACGTGGCAACGTAACTTTACATAGGCCTGATATTCGTAGTATTCACGAGAACTGGAAACTGACATACTAGAGATGGACACAACTGTAATTGCGTCATTAATCGAACATAGGGAATGCATATGCATATTTAATCATGCACACATAACATATGATGGATGACACATAGGGACACAGAACATGGCAAAATTTACTTTTCCACACTCCATGCACCTCTGCTTGCGCATCTCCTTGCGCTGCCTCTCCTTCCACATGTACTTGGGCTTGTACTTGCACATGTGATTGTTGTTGCGGCTGTGGTTGTTCAACACTCGTCAGATGAGCTACAACAACCTGTGTTGATTGAGGGACATTGCTGCTGCTTTCTTGCGATGAGCCAACATCACTGGTCGATGGTGATTGAAGAACTATACTGGCTGCCTCTGCAGCACTCAAGGGCTTGGACTTAAGTTGGCGTGGTGGTGGTGGTGGCACTGAGCCCAATGGAGCGGGGGTGCTGCTGCCAGCTTGGTCCCCAGCAGATCCCGCTGCTGCTGCTGCAGGCATACTTTTTTTTTTACTCCCAAAAAAAGGGGCGGGCGGCACACCAGTCTCCTTGGTAACTTGCTTCTTCTGCTCCTTACTGGCAACTTTCTTGCTAGAGGAGCTACGGGTTACTTTTTTTGGGGCCATCCTCTTCAGAGCAGGTCAGCAGGCAGCAGTTGCACGAGTTGCAGAGGGTTCTGTGTCCAGACGTGACGTCGCGTGACGTTATGCTGCACACACCGCTGCAGGACTTCTTCCTGGCACTGGTGGTTCTCTTGAGTCTTCTTGTGCACCTAAAAGCAATGGAAGACAGAGGAACATCAGTTCAGTTATACACCCCAAAAAATCGACAAAACACAGAAAAATGAGCACAATCCCATGCCATCCTTGATGTTTACATTGAAGACACCCCACAGAAAGACTACGGACATGCAAGTATGCAACACTCACTACCCCTGGGCATAATGGATGAAAAGTAGGCAAAATAAGTGCAGGCCTCAGACACTGCCTCTCCTCAAAATGGCCCCCTTACACCCCAAGCACATGTTGCCTGTACCAGCCAGCACTCAAGATGGCCACCACCACCACCCACATGGCCAGTCCACATCAACAGTACACCCCCAAAAAACAGAAAAACAGCCAGAAATCACCACAATCCAATGCCATCCATGATGTTTACATCAAAGAGAGTGAGACCACACCACAGGCACACTCAGTCCATGCACCACCACCACCCCTGGGCAAGCAAAAGGCCACACCAGCAGCCCCCCAAAAACGACAAAAAACAATAAAATAAGCACAATCCCAGCCCATCCATGGCCTCAATTATGTTTAAATTCAAGAAGACACCCCACAAAAAGACTAGGCCCATGCAACACTCACCACCCCTGGGCAAAGGGCCACACCAGCAGGCCCAAAAAAACGACAAAAAACAATAAAATCTGCACAATCCCAGCCCATCCATGGCCTCAATGGTGTTTAAATTCAAGAAGACACCCCTCAGAAACACTAGGCCCATGCAACACTCACTACCCCTGGGCATAAGGGATGAAAAGTAGGCAAAATAAGTGCAGGCCTCAGACACTGCCTCTCCTCAAAATGGCCCCCTTACACCCCAAGCACATGTTGCCTGTACCAGCCAGCACTCAAGATGGCCACCACCACCACCCACATGGCCAGTCCACATCAACAGTACACCCCCAAAAAACAGAAAAACAGCCAGAAATCACCACAATCCAATGCCATCCATGATGTTTACATCAAAGAGAGTGAGACCACACCACAGGCACACTCAGTCCATGCACCACCACCACCCCTGGGCAAGCAAAAGGCCACACCAGCAGCCCCCCAAAAACGACAAAAAACAATAAAATAAGCACAATCCCAGCCCATCCATGGCCTCAATTATGTTTAAATTCAAGAAGACACCCCACAGAAAGACTAGGCCCATGCAACACTCACCACCCCTGGGCAAAGGGCCACACCAGCAGGCCCAAAAAAACGACAAAAAACAATAAAATCTGCACAATCCCAGCCCATCCATGGCCTCAATGGTGTTTAAATTCAAGAAGACACCCCTCAGAAACACTAGGCCCATGCAACACTCACTACCCCTGGGCATAAGGGATGAAAAGTAGGCAAAATAAGTGCAGGCCTCAGACACTGCCTCTCCTCAAAATGGCCCCCTTACACCCCAAGCACATGTTGCCTGTACCAGCCAGCACTCAAGATGGCCACCACCACCACCCACATGGCCAGTCCACATCAACAGTACACCCCCAAAAAACAGAAAAACAGCCAGAAATCACCACAATCCAATGCCATCCATGATGTTTACATCAAAGAGAGTGAGACCACACCACAGGCACACTCAGTCCATGCACCACCACCACCCCTGGGCAAGCAAAAGGCCACACCAGCAGCCCCCCAAAAACGACAAAAAACAATAAAATAAGCACAATCCCAGCCCATCCATGGCCTCAATTATGTTTAAATTCAAGAAGACACCCCACAGAAAGACTAGGCCCATGCAACACTCACCACCCCTGGGCAAAGGGCCACACCAGCAGGCCCAAAAAAACGACAAAAAACAATAAAATCTGCACAATCCCAGCCCATCCATGGCCTCAATGGTGTTTAAATTCAAGAAGACACCCCTCAGAAACACTAGGCCCATGCAACACTCACTACCCCTGGGCATAAGGGATGAAAAGTAGGCAAAATAAGTGCAGGCCTCAGACACTGCCTCTCCTCAAAATGGCCCCCTTACACCCCAAGCACATGTTGCCTGTACCAGCCAGCACTCAAGATGGCCACCACCACCACCCACATGGCCAGTCCACATCAACAGTACACCGCCAAAAAACAGAAAAACAGCCAGAAATCACCACAATCCAATGCCATCCATGATGTTTACATCAAAGAGAGTGAGACCACACCACAGGCACACTCAGTCCATGCACCACCACCACCCCTGGGCAAGCAAAAGGCCACACCAGCAGCCCCCCAAAAACGACAAAAAACAATAAAATAAGCACAATCCCAGCCCATCCATGGCCTCAATTATGTTTAAATTCAAGAAGACACCCCACAGAAAGACTAGGCCCATGCAACACTCACCACCCCTGGGCAAAGGGCCACACCAGCAGGCCCAAAAAAACGACAAAAAACAATAAAATCTGCACAATCCCAGCCCATCCATGGCCTCAATGGTGTTTAAATTCAAGAAGACACCCCTCAGAAACACTAGGCCCATGCAACACTCACTACCCCTGGGCATAAGGGATGAAAAGTAGGCAAAATAAGTGCAGGCCTCAGACACTGCCTCTCCTCAAAATGGCCCCCTTACACCCCAAGCACATGTTGCCTGTACCAGCCAGCACTCAAGATGGCCACCACCACCACCCACATGGCCAGTCCACATCAACAGTACACCCCCAAAAAACAGAAAAACAGCCAGAAATCACCACAATCCAATGCCATCCATGATGTTTACATCAAAGAGAGTGAGACCACACCACAGGCACACTCAGTCCATGCACCACCACCACCCCTGGGCAAGCAAAAGGCCACACCAGCAGCCCCCCAAAAACGACAAAAAACAATAAAATAAGCACAATCCCAGCCCATCCATGGCCTCAATTATGTTTAAATTCAAGAAGACACCCCACAGAAAGACTAGGCCCATGCAACACTCACCACCCCTGGGCAAAGGGCCACACCAGCAGGCCCAAAAAAACGACAAAAAACAATAAAATCTGCACAATCCCAGCCCATCCATGGCCTCAATGGTGTTTAAATTCAAGAAGACACCCCTCAGAAACACTAGGCCCATGCAACACTCACTACCCCTGGGCATAAGGGATGAAAAGTAGGCAAAATAAGTGCAGGCCTCAGACACTGCCTCTCCTCAAAATGGCCCCCTTACACCCCAAGCACATGTTGCCTGTACCAGCCAGCACTCAAGATGGCCACCACCACCACCCACATGGCCAGTCCACATCAACAGTACACCCCCAAAAAACAGAAAAACAGCCAGAAATCACCACAATCCAATGCCATCCATGATGTTTACATCAAAGAGAGTGAGACCACACCACAGGCACACTCAGTCCATGCACCACCACCACCCCTGGGCAAGCAAAAGGCCACACCAGCAGCCCCCCAAAAACGACAAAAAACAATAAAATAAGCACAATCCCAGCCCATCCATGGCCTCAATTATGTTTAAATTCAAGAAGACACCCCACAGAAAGACTAGGCCCATGCAACACTCACCACCCCTGGGCAAAGGGCCACACCAGCAGGCCCAAAAAAACGACAAAAAACAATAAAATCTGCACAATCCCAGCCCATCCATGGCCTCAATGGTGTTTAAATTCAAGAAGACACCCCTCAGAAACACTAGGCCCATGCAACACTCACTACCCCTGGGCATAAGGGATGAAAAGTAGGCAAAATAAGTGCAGGCCTCAGACACTGCCTCTCCTCAAAATGGCCCCCTTACACCCCAAGCACATGTTGCCTGTACCAGCCAGCACTCAAGATGGCCGCCACCACCACCCACATGGCCAGTCCACATCAACAGTACACCCCAAAAAACAGAAAAACAGCCAGAAATCACCACAATCCAATGCCATCCATGATGTTTACATCAAAGAGAGTGAGACCACACCACAGGCACACTCAGTCCATGCACCACCACCACCCCTGGGCAAGCAAAAGGCCACACCAGCAGCCCCCCAAAAACGACAAAAAACAATAAAATAAGCACAATCCCAGCCCATCCATGGCCTCAATTATGTTTAAATTCAAGAAGACACCCCACAGAAAGACTAGGCCCATGCAACACTCACCACCCCTGGGCAAAGGGCCACACCAGCAGGCCCAAAAAAACGACAAAAAACAATAAAATCTGCACAATCCCAGCCCATCCATGGCCTCAATGGTGTTTAAATTCAACAAAACAGTTGTATCATGCACCCATAACCAACCCTGGTCCTACTGGATACTGTGGCTACCCACAATATAATTTATTTAATTTTCTGAAAAAGTTCAAAAATTGTACTTGCAGCAACTGTAATGCCCCAAACAAACTTACTTGTGAAAGTTGATTTCTAATCCAAAAGTGATCCAAAGACAGTCAAAAAGGCCTCAAATCCAAATATCCAGCAGCACCCACAAAAAGTAATCCTTCCAGCTCCAGATCCAAATGAAAGTGACCAGGAGATGGACAAAGCACTGGGAGGAGCCTGCTGGACAGGAACAGGAAGTTGGAGACTGTGGGGCACTTCCTTACTCCCCCCCCCCACCAAAATGGACTCCTTGCAAAAAAAAAGGCCATGCAAATGTCAACCTGAGGAGTGATTCTGATAAAAATCATAATTTTCTGAAGGTTTATCCTGTTTGCTGGTGATTTTCTTGTGCGAAATTGCAAAATCTCTATTTCGCAAGTGCGAGATTGTTCCTTTCCGCCGCAACTACGTGTTCGCAATTGCGAACTCTCGCGAGGTGTGCTGTGCAAGGTGGCAAGCCGCGAGTACGTATTCGCGGGCGACAAACTCCCGCGGGAACACGCAGCAAGATCTAAAATGGCGCGTCACTCGCAAAGAAAAACAACTCGGCAAACGCTAAAATGACGGAAAGTGAACGCCGTGCACCACGCCGCGCGCCGCAACCAAGCAAAAAATCCGCCGCGAGCGGATTCACGGATTTTCGACAAATTCGCGAGCGTTCGCGGATTGCGAATTTGCCGAAAATCCGAAAAATCCGCGAGCGGAGCGGATTTTACGCCCATGCTTATTCAAAACTCCCTGGCGCACCTTTGTCCGGCTTAACGAATGTTTCCGTTGGATTCTCTGGCGCCCCTGTTAGCAATCCTGTCTCCAGCCCTTTGCCCCTTAAGATTGGTCCTCGTGAGCTGGAGGCTCCCTTAATTCTCTCCACTGGTTGTGGCGAGAATCTTTTGGGTTTGGATTTGTTAAAACGGTTATATGCGACTTTGT
Organism: Lissotriton helveticus; assembly: GCF_964261635.1. Classification (NCBI taxonomy): domain Eukaryota; kingdom Metazoa; phylum Chordata; class Amphibia; order Caudata; family Salamandridae; genus Lissotriton; species Lissotriton helveticus. The sequence continues at coordinate 553,033,253 of NC_136065.1, read as the reverse complement.
ACTGCTCTCCTGCGGGAGTGGAGCTTACATTAGGTCAGAGAATAATCTCTCCTATGTACTTATCAATCGATAAGTTCCCACCGGAACTGAGTTCCCTTCCTGCGTCACTATGGGCCACAGGCCCCAATGATGTGGGTTTGTTGGACATTCCACCTTATGTGGTTCAGTTGAAATCGAATGTGCGATTACCACGTATACCTCAGTATCGTATTTCTCTTGATGGTGAGCGAGCGCTATTAGCGATCGTTTATGACCTGATCGAAAAGGATGTCATTGAAGAAACTTGGGGAAATGTGTGTAATAGTCCTGTGTTACCCATCCTGAAACGAACTGATCCATCTAAACCTCCTGTGTACCGTTTGGTAATTGATTTGAGAGAGGTGAATAAGATCGTGGTCCCACAATTTCCTGTGGTGCCAGATATCACGGCCTTGTTGACCTTAATTCCAGCTTCTGCCTCCTGGTTCACGGTGATTGACCTAAAGAATGCTTTCTTTAGCATTTCGATTGCTGAGGAAAGCAGAGATCTATTCGGATTCTCACTAGGTGGTCGCAGTTTTAGATTTAAACGCGCACCACAGGGCTATTGTGAGAGTCCATCGATCTACAGTCAAGCCCTTAAAAGTCAACTGGATGCATTTGTATTACCGATGGGTGCAGCTTTGATTCAGTACGTTGATGACTTATTAGTGGCTGCTGATACCTAGGTTATTTGCAGAACCACTACAGTGTCGTTGTTGCAGCATTTATGTGACCTACATCACAAGGTGTCACCTTCTAAGCTGCAATATTGTTGTCAAGAAGTAACCTGGGTCACTTATTGTCAAAAGAAGGGAGAAGGTTGACCCCAGAAAAATTGCAGCGATTGCTCGAATGACTGTGCCAAAAACTCAGAGAGATGTGCGTGCCTTTCTAGGTATTACGTCATACTGCAGACAATGGATTCCACATTTTTCATTATTAGCGAAGCCATTGTTAGCTCTCACGTGCAAGGATGTTTCGACTCCTTTGCCTTGGACTGAAGAGTGTCAGCAAAGTTTTTCGGAATTACGTGATGCGTTGTGTTAGGCTCCTGTGTTAGGTACTCCCGATTACAGTAAGCCGTTCACACTGTACGTTCACGAGAGGGATGGTTGTGCGTTGAGTGTCTTGGCGCAACAAATTGGCGACAAACAACGCCCATGTGCGTATTTCTCTTCGACCTTAGATCCAGTAGCTAGAGCATTACCGAGTTGTCTAAAAGCAACAGCAGCAGCTGCGGTGTCCATTCGACAGTCCGCAGGTTTGGTCATGGATAATATGCTTACGGTGATGGTTCCACATGCAGTTGACACTCTTCTGAACCAAACGAAAACTCAACACCTGGCGAGCGCAAGGTTGTCTGGGTATGAGCTGACACTTTTGGCAAGTCATATACGGATAAAGCGTTGTAATGTGTTGAACCCAGCAACATTGTTGCCGATCAACATGGAATCAGATGATGTAGCACCACATGATTGTTACTTGAGAACTGAAGAAGAGACGAAGGGTCGCATTGACCTGAAAAACACTCCATTGATAGATCCCGATGGTACTTTGTATGTTGATGGCTCGTGCTTCAAGTTGCCGAATGGTGATACGACGACTGCGTATGCTGTAGTGACGTTGAGTACGGTTGTGGAAACTGCGAGATTGAGTCAGAATTCGGCCCAAGCAGCTGAATTGATCGCGTTGACGAGAGCGTGTGTGTTGTCTAGAGGAAAGCGGGTGAATGTGTTTACCGATAGTCAGTATGCATTTGGCGTAGCGCACAGTTTTGGTCGATTGTGGAGAGAACGAGGGTTTTTCACGTCGCATGGCACGAAGATACAGCATGGACAACTTGTGAATGACCTTTTGGATGCACTTACATTGCCTAAACAGGTGGCAATAATCAAATGCAGTGCGCATCGGAAAGTGACAGATGATGTTGGCCGCGGTAATGCGTTTGCGGATGAGATTGCTAAGGAGACAGCTAGAGATCTGACAAATCGAATGTACGTTACGAGTTTAGTAAGATGGCCAGCGGAGACTAGTATGTGTGAAGACACAGTTGAGAGTGTGAAAGAGATACAGAATGAGGCTACCGCGATGGAAAAGACTCAGTGGAAAGAAAGCACGGGGAAGTTAGATGAGAATGGATGTTGGGTTGATTTGTCAGAAAGGCAGAGATGGATGTTACCGGATGCATATGTGCTTGCACTTGTTACCATGGCTCATGGCACGTCACATATTAGCGCAAAAGGCATATGTAAGTTGTTGTCCCCAGTATGGAAGAATGAGGGAATTACTAAGTGTGCGGAGAGAGTGGTTAAGAATTGCATGATATGTTTGATGTACAATCCTGGCAAGGGCACTCCTACTCCACCTGGACATTTTGCCCCTCCTACATGTCCCTTTGAAATTATTCAGTTGGATTTCATCCATATGGAGAGATGCAACAACCTGAAGTATGTCTTGGTTGTAGTTTGTGCATTCTCTAGATGGATTGAGGCTTACCCCCTTAAAGATAATACTGCCCTATCTACAGCAAAAGTGTTGCTCAAAGAGTATTTCCCTAGGTATGGCATGCCACGGATTGTATGGTCGGATAACGGAAGTGAGTTTGTGGGAAGTGTGATGAAAAGTGTATGCAGTGGCCTTGGTATTCATCAAAAATACCATAGTGCTAATCATCCTCAGTCGGCGGGTTTGGTGGAAGGATACAATGGTACCCTGAAACTGAAACTTGCCAAAATCCAGGCCACGACTGGTTTATCATGGCCAGATGCTTTGCCTCTAGCCCTCTTATCGACCAGAGCGACTGTGCACTCTCGAGTAGGGCTTAGCCCATATGAGATTGTGTTCGGCCGTCCTGCGAACATTTGGGGAGTCCCAAGGCCTAAGGAATTTAACAGACTTGAATATCCAATGTTGATTGACTATCTTCACGATCTGACTGCTAAATTGAGTTTGATTCACCAACAGGTTTACGAGGCTCTACCGGCACAAACAGAAGGTCCTGGTCATCGGCTCCAACCTGGCGATTGGGTCGTTACCCGAAATTTTGGACGAAAACGCAATCTTGAGCCTAGATTCGTGGGACCCCACCAGGTGTTACTGGCGACGAGGACTGCAGTTCGACTGGAAGGAAGAAAGCACTGGGTGCATGCCACCCACACCAAGAAGGTTCCGCTTCCTTTGCCAGTAGACACATGGATGAAGAAAGGAGTCGCCTCGACTGAAACAGAGACCCCCTTGTACTATGTACCATTTAGTGATGCTCAGCCTGTAGGGAACGATTTAGTTCAATCAGATATCCCTATCGAATCATCGAAAACAATACCGTTATCATCAGCATTGGAGAGTTCAAGTTCTGAACTGTTACCTGAACAATCGAACACTGTTTTGCCATCAGAACCGTTATTTGAAGAGCAAACTCGACCAGGAAAGACTCGATATTTTCTTCGATCGCGCAATAAAGACTAATGCATTTGTTTATTTTTGAATTCACGTTACCCCTTACAGTTGCCATGAATGTTATGATTTTGCATATTGTGTGTGTACCTTTTTTTTCCTTGCAGCTAGGAGACTTATGCTAATTAAAAGATAAATTGATTAGACCTACCATCTGGGTTGACCGTAGGGCCGTGCGGGTACCTCCTTCTGTTTAGCAGGTTTCTGACACTAGGTCGATTGCCTTTTGTCAACTTCTGGGAACTCCTGGGAATTGATAATCGCTACTCAGAACGAAGTGCGTCAAGAACGTCACGGACGGTTTTTAGAGGATGGAGTTTTCTAAGCTGTCGGACATAGACAAAATGGCGGTACAAAGATCCAAATTGCATAGGATGTTTCGAACGAAATGTTTTCTGTTTCAGGTTTTTATGTTGTTCTTGACTGTTTCTATGCTACTAGTGGGTGGAGTGTACTTTGGGATTCAATTATTATTGCCTTCCATTTCACCCGTTTCCTTCTCACTTGACCTAAATTCTGTTTCCACTATTTCACCACATTCCTTTCATCTTCTGCCTCAACATGAACAGGCCAGACGTGCGGAATTTATGAACAATTCCTTTGTCCAACTCCTGCATCAGCATCAGTTGGTGAGGAATACTACGAATTGTTGGGTGTGTGGGTTAATGCCACATACTATGGATAAAGGTATTCCGTATTTGGTTCTTCCTTACAGCACCCAGGGGTCAGCTCGAGCATTCCAAACTATGTTCCGTAGTGCACTAGATCCCTACCCCCGTCGAGAGCCTCGCTCCACAGACCTTAGTCCCGGCCCGTACCACAAGCCTTTGGCGATACCGATTGCTGATTTAGATAAAGATATTTTTGATGCAACAATTATCCCAGAGGAAGAGGTGCGAGCTTACAAGGTTCTGAGTGAGGTTGAGTATAGTATGTTAGTAAGTGATAGACAGCCTAAAAGCTCATCTCCGATTTGGATCGTACCTCATCTCGGCCATTTCTGTCTGCAAGGCCTTGGTCGAAATCCAAGAGCTCAGCTTGGGAAGAGTGCTTGTACTGAGACGTATGTCTTACTGATGCTCTCTTCCCCTGTCTTCCTGACTGCCAAGGGTACTTATTTTGCGTGTTACGATCGTGCTTATACGTGGTTGCCTCGTGACTTTTCAGGCACCTGCTATATCGCGAATCTTTTACCACCAACTTTTACGGTTGCCTCAAACTATCACAAGACTAGAGTTGTGAGAGGCGTCGTTAGTAAAGAGGACACTGCCAGTCAAGAGGCAGGAGACTTCTTTAAGGGTTTCCTACTGTTTTGGGGTCCTATGGTTAATAGTAGGAACTTGAGACAGTTGACTCGTGTGGTGGAATTGACTGCTAATATCACTGCAAGTGCCCTTGGTAACCTGACAGCAGAGCTTCAAGCGGATAGACTTATGACGCTACAGAACCGTATGGTTCTAGACGTTGTACTTGCAGATAGAGGTGGTGTATGCAAGGTAATCCAGTCGAGCTGCTGTATTTTCATCCCTGATAATGCTCCAACTGTTTATCAAGCCATCTCAAAGTTGCATAAAATCTCGGAGTCCATACACGTGGACGAGGGAGATTGGACGCTTCTAGGATGGTTTTGGGGTCTGATGTCGACTTGGGGTTGGAAGCTTCTGATGATCATAGGAGTCGTTGTAACGTTTCTATTCACGTGTTGTCTTTGTGTGCAGTGTGGTCCTGCCTTATGTGGCCTTTGTGCTACAACGTGTATAAGAAGGCCATCTGTGACCGAAGAGACATTGATGGATAGGATGATGTTTCAACAACACCTGAATGATCTGATGAATATCGAAATTGATTCTGATTTCGACTAGTGCTTGCCTACCTGAGGGCAAAAGGAGCGTCTGAGGTTCCGTGAGAATCATTACGACGTTTTGGGGCATGCTCGGATATGGACGAATTTGGTATCTATGAACCGTAAATGACGAGATTAGTAGGTGTATGCGTTTACGCTACACTACTTAGAAGGGTTCGTCTCCTTTACGGGTTTTTCCATCTGAACCCTCGGGTTCCATTTTAGATACGGCATCCATTTTGTTTCTTGCCCTCACGTAGCCAGCGAAGGGACAATGTCCGCTTCGTGACCCTGGGATTCCCAAGCTCTGGCGGAAGATGAATATTCTTTGGGGTCGTCTTTACGACCGGGGGAATGACACGGCAAAGGCAGATGGCTCAGCTTGAGGCTTATTCTGCCGTGTTGGTCTATTGTTTCAGCTTTACACATGTTAGGTTTGAGTCCTTTGATCCTGTGATCACGCTTCCGATATTGCCCCCACACTCTTCTGTTACGGTTGTCTGTCTTTCTTACACCTGTTCCTGTCTCTTTCTTTCGCCTGTTTACAACTAGAGTGGAATGTGCCTTATGGCGAGATGATGTGATTTTACAGTTGGGAACCGGCAATGTTACTATAATCATGTTCTGGGCTTCTGAAAACATGAATGCAATCCTTTTTGAAGTTTACTGTGGGAACTGAGTTGTAACCTTTTGTTCGTTATGTCGAGCAATGACGAAAATGTGTATAAAAGGAGCGATTCCCTTTTGCAATTTGAAGCAGACTCTCAGAACCTACACTATGTTGTACTTCTTGCGATTTCTGTATCCCTGCAGTAATAAACGTTGATCTTTGACGCTGAAGGAAGTGTCCCGTGTCTCTGTCACTTGTACGCCAGAGCAGGTAACCCACGAAGGTTTCAGGTGTTGTTCCCTGGCACCGCTGGGCCTTAAAGAACCCAGTCCTTCACAGCCGAGCCTCTGCCGGCTGCTGACGGGCACTGCGGGACCCCCGAGCAGCTTAAGCCCCAAGTTGCTTAAAGCGCCTCCTGGCACGACGTTGGTGGCATGACTGCGGGAAGGCTGACTGGGGGCTGGAGTCCTGTTCCTCTCTGTGATATGACGATGATGGGTTTCCTACTTTTAAATGGTGCACACTAACAAATGCTGCTTACACTTGCTACATTCTTCCCTTAGAAGAACCTAGCCTTGCCTGTGCCTGAAAGCCTATCGCAGTACCCTTCCAATTTTGATCCCTCAAGACATTAGTGGAGAAGCGTGGCTCAATGGTTAGAGTGGCAGACCCTGATGCAGAGGTCTGGCCCGGGACCAGGGTTCAAGTTCCGCCTCGGCGGCTCTTGGACACAATTTCCCTGGACCTGATCATTCTCGCCTCGGTGCCTAGTCTAATCATGGGTCCCACTCTGTGACTCTGGGCAATAGCTTGCTTAATCTCCACAACGGCCCCAGCAGCGCTTGGATGCCTGGCTTCACCTTGGGGGTGCCCAGGAGTGGACATTTCACAGGAAAGCCAGGAAGGGTTCCACACCGGTATGAATACAGCGCTACGAGACCTCTGGGTAGAAGGCGCTATATAAATACAAACACAAACAAACAAACATTTCAACTGGAATCTTGATCCCAGTTCCCATGAAACAAACCTTTAGGTGAATCATTCCAAAAGTAGCTTGCCACATTTTCACAGTATTTTTATGTTTATATGTATTTTAATTTGTTCGCGTTTAATATATGATTGTTTTGTGGTTACCTTTTCATGATTGCCAAGTGGTGCCATGCCATGTGTCACACCTTTAGCCAAATCAGTTTTTTAACTAACAATATATTACATCCTGGACTAGTAGTGTTCCTTTCAACATTGTCACTGTTGGTCGAAAAGTACCAACATGCAAAGTGCTAAAAATTTTACAGCCAGAGCTTTCTGACAAAAATTATCTTGGAGACAACCCTACAGCCTATTTTATTGACCTTGTTCTTCCTGCCATCTGCATTCATTCATCTTGTACCACTCATTCTGCATGGGACCTTAACCATGCATGATTATTAGAGCACACCATGGCCTCCAGATACTGGGCAATCAATCAGCAAAAAAAGTACATGCCCTAAATACCCCAAGAAAATTACATTAATTCACATAGTAGAAATCGTGGGAACTCAGAAGCATGGAACTGTATTGTATTTTGAGTGGGAGTGTATTGGAATACAACTAAATGAAACACAAATCGCTGTGGGTTTGTGGGGCATAACATTATACACAAATGTATTTCTCACGTAAATGCTAGAGTACCCTCAGATTCTGAGAGGTAGCAAAGTAGAAATGGCTGGAATGAGGAAGACATATTAGGAATAGAGGAGCTTTATGTTGCATATGACTTGCTGTAATCACAATAAAATTCATTTGTCACTTTTGATAAACCACAAATAAATGTAAGTGAAATAGATGACAATAAAAGTGATATTTCATGTTAAAATACTGAGCCTGAGAACCATGAGTGCATGCAGAAAATTAATATGGGGGCAGAGAAAGTTGATGAATTATGTGGAAGGGGACAGATGGTGAGGCAGAATTACTCTGGTAAGATGTGTTGTCTTTATGGATTGAGGGGACTTTTCCCAATGCAAGGAATATAGGTCACCCAGGCTCTTATCTCAAGTAGACTTGATTACTGAAATGCCCTCTACGTGGGATTCCAAGCCCATGTCCTGAGCTGACTGCAAACCACCCAGATCACTGCCATCAGATTCATCCTGAACATCCCAAAAAATAACCACATCTCCCCACACCTCAACAATTTCCACTGGCTCCCAGTCCAGAAAAGATGTACGTTCAAGCTACTAATCCAGGCCTACAAAGCTCTCCATAACACCGGTCCAGTTTACCTCAACCACCGCTTCAACTTCAACCAACCCACCAGACACCTTTGATCTGTGTCCCAGGCAAGAGACACCTCCCTTGCATCAAAAAGAGATCAGATGCAGAGGACGCTCCTCATTCCTCTCCGCCAAGACCAGGCACAACCTCCTGAAATACCTCAGAACCTCCCCCTTCCTCACAGACTTCTGAAGGAACCTCAAGACTTGGCTTTTCCATGGCATTTCCAGATTGGATAGACCCAGTAGACCAGGAGGTGGCATCACTTGCATTGACAGCCTCAGCCTGTCAGTCAAAAACGCACAAACCCTTGCTCTAGCCTACTGTGAATATCTATGCCTCCATGTCTCTAGCAATAATAGAACTCCCTGCAAATTGCATACTACCTACCACTCTCCAGGAGACAACCAGTCTTTCATAGAACAGATCATGGAAACTGTTGTGCCCTTGCACACAAGTTGACACAGGTAGCCATGTAGAAGTTGAAGACTTCTTTATTGGTTCCAGGTAGTATGTACATCAGTAAACATTTATTCCAGCTCTATTTCCAGATCTTACACCAGCCCCAGCAGGAGCAGCCTCCCTGCTGCTCAGCCCATCTCCAACTGTCACTACTCATGCACACAGGCACCCTGACATTCCATTCATCACAGTCACACCAATATTCCGTTACCATCTCCCACTCTGGCTGAGCAGCAGCAGGATACAGCTAGGCTGGATTACATTCAAATACACTTAAGAGGATATAACAGAAACCATTGTAACTAACACTGGACAACAGAGTACTCACAACTTTCTCTGCAACTTCAACCTCCACTGGAATAACCTGGACAATCCCGGAGTCAACAGCCTCAAAACCTTCCTTGCTGATCTTAACTTGACTCAATTTTACCACAGGCCCATGCATATCAAAGTGTTGACTTTAGACCTCATCATTGTGAAGTCCAACTCTATTGAATTGAAATCTATCCTCCCCTGTGATTGGATCGAACACCACCGCATCGCGTTCTTCATCATGCAAGCTTGATTAATCAACAAAGCTCAACCAGCAAAACCTAGAATCTGGAAAAGGAGCAAACACAACATTAACTGCAATTAAATGACTTATCTCTGCTACAACATTCTGCCTCCTCCTCTTGATTTGTCAGAAGTCCATGATCTTACAAATCTTTACACTACATGGAGACTGTCCTTGACTCGATGCCCCTCTACGCCTAAAAAGAGTGTCTGCAAAAGATTTTAATACTTGGTATAATGGTAGCCCTAATATAGAATGGCACAACATGGTGCTTACTGAACGTCATTGGAGATCAGCTCCCTACTTTGAGAACCTCAAGCATCTGTCATCATTGAAGAAAAGGTACTACGAAAGGATCATAAGTTCGAAAGTGAATTTCCTCAGAAGCCAGCTGGATCAAGTCAGTAATTGTCCCCAAAAACGTTTTGAGCTTTTAAAGGTACAATCGAACTGTGAGAAATTCACCTCTTTCTTTCTTCAGAAGACAGAAAGCATGAGAAAGGACCTGCAGATGGCTTTAGAACTGGGTACTCTCCCACCTCAACCCATCCCAGGGCTCCACTCTCTCGTTCACTCTCTTTAACCTGTTCATGGAGCCTCAAACAAAACTTCTAAGCTCAGCCAACACCTACTCCTACATGTACACTTACGATACGCAACTTTACCTAAAAGTTGTCTCCCCAGAAGCCATCAGCTTTCTCAACACAACTTTACAAAAAACTCAAAATTGGCTAACATCCAGTCACCTCACACTAAAAAAACAGTTACCTCTCATTAAAGAATGGTTTAAACATCTTACAGCCCTCAACTGCATTCCACAGATCTTTGATTCAGCTAGATCATTGGGAGTAATTCTAGACAATAATCTCAACATGATGTAGCATATCAGTGCCACCACAAAAGGGGCTAATCACCAAATAAACGTTCTAAGCGGTGTATTCTCAAGAACGTGTGATAACCATCGCAAAAGTAAATTATTGCAACTTCCAACATCGCAGTCTAATGCGGGAAAATGATTCTGTGTTAACCAAGCATTCTCAACACGGTGGTACCATGCGATAGTCTCCATATAACGCGTCAAATGCCTGCCTTAAAATCAACGCCATGCTGCAAAAATGCTAGACGGAAACGCAAAAAATCTTGCGATGAGGCCAATTGTGGTACAAAAAGCAGTGAAAAATCAGCGACAGGCCTGCAACTCCCACCTGTCTGGCAGGAAAATGCACCATAAACACTACAGAAACAACACACAAGAAACAATCCAAAGTGCGTAGCAACATGGTTGCGCCATGACCAAGCGCAGAGGACAACGCAAACCCCATAACTCCCACAGACCACCAGCAAGGAACAACGGGGACGCCCAAGGAGAAGAGGGAGAGGAAGACAGGGTGCAGTCCGCAGGAAAACCAGATCAGCGTCATGGAGATGACAGAACACTACCATCGACTGACCCACACGTAGACCATCTGGAATGCAGTCGGAGTGTTAAGGAGGCCAAGAGACGCTGGCATGATGAGACAACCTAAACCAGGCACAAACCTGCTGCCAACAGGAAGGCTGCAATGGCGACAGGAGGTGAGAGTCCTGCACCACAGGAGGAACAGGAGGAAACCCAGGCCACAGTCATCAGTGTGGAGACGGTGCAAGGAGTAGGGAGTATGGACACAGCTTGAGAGGACCTGACACAACAACAACAGGGTGAGTAACGACCAGGAACTGGTGGGACGGGGGAGATGGGCACAATGACACGCATGCACAACGATATGTACCACACTGCACACCCACAACTAACCTGGATCATGTCCCTGATCCCTGTGGCACACTGCAGCACATACACATAGCAAGAACAGCACGCCCACATTTACAACAACGTGTTACAATGCGCAAACCCGACACTGCAGATCAGATGACACAACTGGCTCCGCACACGCGCAGAAACATGCCTACTACATCCCAGAGAGCTGGAAACTGTGAAATGGAAATGTACGAGTACAATCTCACCACCCGTCATGTAGTCCAAATGTACACGGTCCCCGCATCCAAATCCTGCACCACCCAAACAGTCACAATGTACATTGTCATACAGTCTGCATGTAAACTGGAACAATGCAACAACCTACATGTCAACACAATGTCAACATGCATCTCCTCTTCACATTGCAGAGGGGCACACAACACCTACAGCAGAGCACAGAAGACAACACATCTGTGATGCCCGAGAGGACCACCACATCTTTGACACCAACTAGGAACTGGGTAGCCAAGCTACTTTGAGGAGAACACAGGCCCTGCAACAGACCACACAGCAGGAATCACCCAGCAGCACAGCGGGCTCACGACACATCACCCACCCACACATGGCTCCCCAATGGAAGGTGTCAGAACGCCAAAAGGAGGTGGCCGAACAGGTGCGGGTGGGGTCCGAGCCAATAGAAGGTTAACCCAAAGTTAAGATCAGCAAGGAAGGTTTTGAGGCTGTTGACTCCGGGATTGTCCAGGTTATTCCAGTGGAGGTTGAAGTTCCAGAGGAAGATTTGAGTACTCTGTTGTCCAGTGTTAGTTACAATGGGTTCTGTTATATCCTCTTAAGTGTCTTTGAATGTAATCCGATTCAGAAAAGGGGGTGGTGATGAACAGAGTGTCTGAATTAAGCAGACCACTCTTACCCAGTCCAAAGATCAGGGCTTGATCCATCACCGTTATTTAGCTCACTGCCCCATCCCAGCTCAGAACCTGGCTATATGCAAATTAGTCTGTCCCTGGCCCAGTGCATCATGGGAACAGGGCAGACCAAACTACCAAGCCAATTCTTCACCAGAAAGGAGACAAGCTACCGGGGACCGGTTTCTGGCATTTCAGCCTCGTCGGCCCGGCTTGCTTGAATCCTGATGGAGCAGTGAGCAAGGGACTCATGTCTGAGTATACCCTGCCACGGTGCACAGACATAATATCGACTCCACAATATCGAATGGACAAAATATCGAGTTTTAAATATCGTTTGGAGAAAATATCGACAGGACAGAATATCGACAGCCAAAATATCGTTTTTAAGGTAAGTGAAGTAATATCGACTGTAAATAATATCGAAAGTAAAAAATATCTTTTTTTATATAATATGTAATTATTTATAGTGTTTTTATGTTATAATATGTGTGAAAAGTGTCATTTTATGTTATAATTATTTTTAATTAATGATTTTTTTTTAATTATTGTGTAATTTTATTCTGTAGCGGGTTGTGGGTTTATAGGGGAATAGGGTGGGAAGTAATTTAATTATAATTAATTAAATATGTAAATTTATTAATTGGTAGTAATAATTAATTAATTGGTAATTAAATATTATATGTTAATTATTTAAAATTTAATTGGTAATTAATTTAATTTAATTGATTAATTGCTAATTATGTAAATTAAAATAATGTATTTCCTGTAGCGGGTTGTGGGTTTATAGGGGAATAGGGTGGGAAGTAATTTAATTATTATTTATTAAATATGTAAATGTATTAATTGGTAGTAATATTTAATTAATTGGTAATTAAATAATATTTGTTAATTAATTAAAATGTAATTGGTAATTAATTTAATTTAATTGATTAATTGCTAATTATGTTAAATCAAAGGGGTATTTTTAGGGTTCAGGGTCAGTTTTTAGTTTTTGGGTAAAGGGGTATTTTTAGGGTTCAGGGTCAGTTTTTAGTTTTTGGGTAAAGGGGTATTTTTAGGGTTCAGGGTCAGTTTTTAGTTTTTGGGTAAAGGGGTATTTTAAGGGTTCAGGGTCAGTTTTTAGTTTTTGGGTAAAGGGGTATTTTTAGGGTTCAGGGTCAGTTTTTAGTTTTTGGGTAAAGGGGTATTTTAAGGGTTCAGGGTCAGTTTTTAGTTTTTGGGTAAAGGGGTATTTTTAGGGTTCAGGGTCAGTTTTTAGTTTTTGGGTAAAGGGGTATTTTTAGGGTTCAGGGTCAGTTTTTAGTTTTTGGGTAAAGGGGTATTTTAAGGGTTCAGGGTCAGTTTTTAGTTTTTGGGTAAAGGGGTATTTTTAGGGTTCAGGGTCAGTTTTTAGTTTTTGGGTAAAGGGGTATTTTTAGGGTTCAGGGTCAGTTTTGGGTTTTTGGGTAAAGGGGTTTTTTAGGGTTCAGGGTCAGTTTTGGGTTTTTGGGTAAAGGGTTTTTTTAGGGTTCAGGGTCAGTTTTGGGTTTTTGGGTAAAGGGTTTTTTTAGGGTTCAGGGTCAGTTTTGGGGTACAGGGGTACAGTGTAAAAATAAAGTAAAATTAAATTTACATTAATTTAATTTTATGAAATTAAATTAAATTATATTTAAATAATTTTAAATAATTTAAATTAAAAAAAATTATTATATACTTACCAATACTTACGTTGTAATGGTAGTGCGTTGTAAAAGTTGCGTTGTAACGTCATATATCCACTGTTGCACTCTTTGCAGTGGGAATAGTAATTTTTACTCTTTTGTATTTGTACGTTAATAATATTGGCTATTATTTAATTAAATTCTGTTACTATATATATATATGTTTTAAGAAATATGATTAAAAAAATATTATTTTTTTACTTTCATTAATTATTTAATTATTAAAAGTTATTTTAAGTATTGTTAATTATATTTTAGTAATTAATTTTTTATATTAATGTAATTAAACATTGTTTTTATTAAAGTCGATATTTTTTACAACTATATTTTTGTACACGATATTTTGTACTTGATATTTTTGTACTTACCTGTTTGTACATACAAACTCGATATTTTGGTTGTAGATATTTTCTCGTCGATATTTTGGGTAGTCGATATTTTGGTAGTCGATATTATTTCAGTGATCCCCCTGCCACACCGATAGTGGCCAAAAACGATTCAGAAAAGGGGGTGGGGATGAACAGAGTGTCTGAATTAAGCAGACCACTCTTACCCAGTCCAAAGATCAGGGCTTGATCCATCACCGTTATTTAGCTCACTGCCCCATCCCAGCTCAGAACCTGGCTATATGCAAATTAGTCTGTCCCTGGCCCAGTGCATCATGGGAACAGGGCAGACCAAACTACCAAGCCAATTCTTCACCAGAAAGGAGACAAGCTACCGGGGACCGGTTTCTGGCATTTCAGCCTCGTCGGCCCGGCTTGCTTGAATCCTGATGGAGCAGTGAGCAAGGGACTCATGTCTGAGTATACCCTGCCACACCTGTAGTGGCCAAAAACGATTCAGAAAAGGGGGTGGTGATGAACAGAGTGTCTGAATTAAGCAGACCACTCTTACCCAGTCCAAAGATCAGGGCTTGATCCATCACCGTTATTTAGCTCACTGCCCCATCCCAGCTCAGAACCTGGCTATATGCAAATTAGTCTGTCCCTGGCCCAGTGCATCATGGGAACAGGGCAGACCAAACTACCAAGCCAATTCTTCCCAGAAAGGAGACAAGCTACCGGGGACCAGTTTCTGGCATTTCAGCCTCGTCGGCCCGGCTTGCTTGAATCCTGATGGAGCAGTGAGCAAGGGACTCATGTCTGAGTATACCCTGCCACACCTTTGAATGTAATCCAGCCTAGCTGTCTCTAGCTGCTCCTCCCTCCCTCCTCGCCATTTATGGCGGAGACCACACAAACGCGCAGTGGTCTCATGCAGCGGGTGCGCCGATTCCTCGCCAAAGGCGGGCCAAAGGCAAGCCCGTCGACGCCCGTCCGGGCCTGGACCGCGCCCAGCGCCAGGTCCCCTAGCCCTCAACGATACCAGCTCACCCGACTCAATTACGACGCCGCCACCCTCCACGCACTCAACACCAGCCGTAACCCCGCCTGCCACCACGCCACCCCAAAACGCACCCACGGACCCTTCACCTGCCAAGCCTGCAAATTCACCTGCCTCTGGACCTGCACCGCACCCGCCAGGCCAGGCACCAGCAACAATCACCTCAAGTGCATCCTGCTCAACACCCGCTCCGTCCACAGGCACGCCGTCGAACTCTGGTACCTCCTCGACACAACAGCACCGGACGTCGCCTTCCGCACAGAAGCCTGGATGAACGCCTCCTCAGCCCCCGACATTGCCATAGCCATCCCGGATGGCTACAAGATCACCCGGAGAGACCGCGTCAACCAAACCGGAGGAGGCATCGCCATCGTCCACAGAAACACCATCCGCATCACAACCAACTCCGACGACACCCTCACCACCGCCGAGCACCTTCACTTCCAGATACACACCGACCCCAAGACCACCCTCAGAGGCACTCTCATCTACAGACCCCCGGGACCACGCACACAATTTATCGAAGCCATTGCAGACTTCATCAGCCCGCATGCCCTCACCTCCTCAGACTACATCCTCCTAGGGGACCTCAACTACCACCTGGAAAACAACAACGACAACAACACCACCACCCTGCTGGACAACCTCGCCAACCTCGGACTCAAGCAACTGGTGAACACCCCACACACTACGCCAGCCACACGCTTGACCCAGTCTTCTCCTCCAGCAACCACATCTCCTTCAGCCACTCCACCAGACTACACTGGACAGCTCACAGCTGCGTCCATTTCAACTTCAGGAGAACCACGACCCACCACCACTCGCAACAGGTTCCCCGAAGATGCTGGAGCAAGATGACCGCCGAACAGCTCACCACCTCACTGAGCCAGAACCCTCCCACCAACACGACGGACTCCAACGAAGCAGCCAACCTCACACAGTGGCTCACCAACTGTGCCAATGCCCTTGCACCGCTGAAGAATACTCCCAGCAGACCCGGCAGCAAGAAAGCCTCGTGGTTCACCAACAACCTCAAAAACTCCAAGAAATCCTGCCGTACCCTCGAGAAAGCCTGGCGCCACAACCAGTCAACAAAAAACATGACAGCCCTCAAGAACGCCATCCGCAAACACCACCAGCTGATCCGCACCACCAAAAGGACAACATTCAGAGAACGACTGAACAGCAACACCCACAACAGCAAGGAACTCTTCAGCATCGTTAAAGAGCTCTCCAACCCCTGCGCCAGCAACAACGACATCCCACGCTCACAAGACCTCTGCGACTCACTCGCCTCATTCTTCCACCGCAAGATCGCCAACATACACAACAGCTTCGGCGCCCAGACCACGCACCCAACCACCGAACCAGCGCCCCCCACCACCACTCTCTGCACCTGTACTTCGGTCAGCACTGACGACTCCACCCGCGTGATGAACACCATCCACTCCGGCTGCCCAGCCAATCCCTGTCCACACCACATCTTTAACAAAGCCGACTCCATCATCGCACCCCAACTCCGGAACATTATTAACAGCTCCTTCACATCTGCCACCTTCCCGGAGAGCTGGAAACATGCGGAGCTCAGCGCCCTCCTGAAGAAACCCACCGCGGACCCCACGGACCTCAAGAACTTCCGCCCCATCTCGCTCCTCTCTTTTCCAGCCAAAGTCATTGAGAAGACCGTCAACAAACAACTATCCGCCTTCCTCGAGACAAACCGATCCCTCGACCCCTCGCAGTCTGGTTTCCGAGCAAACCAAAGCACTGAGACCACCCTCATCGCAGCTACCGACGACATCAGGTCTCTGCTCAACAACGGGGGAACTGCTGCCCTCATCCTTCTCGACCTATCAGCCGCATTCGACACAGTCTGCCACCGCACCCTAACAACCTGCCTCCACCACGCCGGGATCCAAGGGAAAGCCCTGGAATGGATTACCTCCTTCCTCTCTGACAGAACTCCGAGAGTCCGCCAGCCCCCCTTCCGCTCAGCGGCCACCAAGATCATCCGCAGCGTTCCTCAAGGCTCCATGCTCAGCCCGACCCTCTTCAACGTCTACATGAGCCCCCTCGCAGCCATCGCACGCCAACACAACCTAAACATCATCTCCTACGCTGACGTCACTCAGCTGATCCTCTCCCTCACCAATGACCCCGCCACCGCCAGAGCCAGCCTCCAGGAAGGAATGAAAGACGTCGCGCAATGGATGAAGCTCAGCCATCTGAAACTGAACTCAGACAAACCAGAAGTCCTCATCCTCGGACCATCCCCCTCCACCTGGGACAACTCCTGGTGGCCCCCTGCACTGGGCGCCGCCCCCAAGGCCACGGACCACGGGCGCAACCTGGGCTTCATCCTGGACTCCTCCCTCACGATGACCAAACAAGTCAACGCAGTCTCATCATCTTGTTTCAACACTCTGCGCATGCTCCGAAAGATCTTCCGGTGGATCCCCACCGAACCCAGAAAGATGGTCACCCAGGCCCTCGTCACCAGCCGACTGGACTACGGGAACACCCTCTACGCTGGAACCACAGCCAAACTACAGAAAAGACTCCAGCGCATACAGAACGCTTCTGCATGACTCATCCTGGACATCCCCCATCACAGCCACATCTCTGCCCATCTGAAAGACCTGCACTGGCTCCCCGTCAGCAAGAGGATCACGTTCAGACTCCTCACCCACGCTCACAAGGCTCTCCACGACATGGGCCCCAAATACCTCAACAACCTCCTCACATTCTACACACCCACCCTCCAGCTCCGATCCGCCAGCTTCTCCCTCGCCACCGTCCCACGGATTCGCAGAACCACCACAGGAGGAAGATCTTTCTCCTACCTGGCGGACAAGACTTGGAACTCCCTCCCCACCGACCTACGGCTGACCCAGGACAATCTCTCCTTCAGGAAGCAACTCAAGACCTGGCTCTTCGAGCAGTAGCATCACCCCCCCTCCTCCCAGCGCCTTGAGACCCTAGCGGGTTAGTAGCGCGCTCTATAAATGTGTTTGATTGATTGATTGATTGGTGTGTGTTAGACTTGTATCATCTTCCTCATCAACGTCCCAGGTCTCCCACACTGCTTGAGGTGACATTGCTGGGTAACCTCTCCACAGCACAACACTCAATCAGTAACGGTCCATGGGTTGCGGTGCACTGAGTCAGTGGCACCTGGAGTACTGAGCAGGGGATCAGGCAGAAGATGGCATCCACGACAGGTGCGAGCAACTCTGTCAGTCTGCCAGTATGACCATTTCGACATTGGCAGTTGGCGGTTGGGTTGATTCTGGCGCTGGTGGCGTGTGCCTCCTGTGGTGATGTGACGTCCGGGCCGGTAAGGACTCAATTTGATGTGTGGGCCTAGTGGGCCACAGTTGAGGCCGGAGGCAACTGACAGCGCAGGGTCACAGACACATGGCGTTGATGACCACAAGTCTATTGCCTCAGAGGCCATCCAATATCTCAGAAGAAGGGGTTTCGACCTGACCAGCACAGAGTTAGTGGCCCTGGATGCACACTGGACGGCACAGGCACCCTGCCACAGGACAGTGACTAGCGGTGCACTGAGGTAGGGCCAAGCTGACTGGGCGGGTCCTCATCAATGTTGAAGGTGAATGTGGCAGAGGGTTCTGGGGGACAGTGGAAGGTGCCCTCCAGGGCATGATTTGGAAGGTCAGATGTTATCCGGAAGCAGCAAATGGTGGAGTGGAAAGTGACAGCCTTGTTGCCACAACTAACCCTGGGCGAAGCACTACGCTACGCTCGCGTAGTTTGTGAAGTTTGCACTAATTTGCACTACGCGAATTGCGCGTAGCACAGTGCAAACACACGTAGCGGTCATTTTTTGCTTGCTTGTGGTCCTCAACATCTGCGAGCAAGCAAAATTGCATCCCGCGAGACTTAATCCTCATTCGCGATCAGCAACATCAAGTTGCCGATCACGAGCGTGGAAAATAAACCTCCCGGCGAGCTTCTCAACGTGGGGAGGTCAGGTTTCTCATTGCGAGTAGTCGCGTATGCTCGCGACCGCTCGCGATGAGAAAATATCAGTCTGCGTTGAGAAAGCTGCCGCTCCAGTAGAAATCTACTTGAGCGGCACAAAACGACCGCTTGCACTGTACAAGATGCAGTTTGCACTGATTGCACAGTGCAGACTAGCATTTGGTACTGTACAATCAGTGCGAACAGCATTTTGCACAGTGCACTACGCAGTTCGCGTAGCTACTTGTAGCTCGCGCTGTGCGAAGTGCACCTCTCGTAGCTACGTGTAGCGCTACTTCGCGAACTACGCCCAGGGTTAGCCACAACAATCCGGAATCAGCTACATGAGTATGAAAACTACCGCCTAGTCAATAGACTCAGACGCCACCAATGTATGACCAGAGAGTGTCTATGAATGTCGGGGAACAGACTTAGTGGCACCAGGGCTGCGAGGGGATGCAGTCTGAGATGATGCTGGTACACTGGTATGAACTCCGCCATTGCTAAATCAAGATTCTGTGACCTACTGGACCGCAGTGTAGGCCGGAGGCAGCGGTCAGCAGTGACCCACAGCAATGTGTCGTTGGCTTGCAATGCACAGAGTTAGTGACACCAGGGCAGTTGTCCATAGTATTCGATCACCTCCGTAACAATGATCCTTTTTTCCGCCCAAATGCAACGCATCATCCTCTTACGCCTCTCCTTGCGTGCGATGATATGTACTCTTCCTTTGCGTAATCAATGTTCAGTTTCAATTCTGTGACCTACTCGAGCGCAACGTAGGCCAAGAGCAGTAGTCTGCGTGGGCTCACAGAATCTCGTATTTGTGTTGTACTACTAAGACTTGGTGGCACCACATTGAAGGGTGTATAGTGTCATACACTCAGACATTATTAATGTGCTCTGCCATGGTGTAATCAAGACTCAGTTCCAAATGTGTGACCTACTTGTCCGTTGTGCATGCCGGTGGAGTATGTCAACAAGTAAGGAGTACTGCTGGCCTGTGTTGTGGAGGCTGTGATGGTCTGAGGTGGCTGCCAAGGTCGCAGGCCTCGGGCTTGGAGATTGCACCTGCATGTGGTGGGCCCTCTTCGACACACGCCGGTGTCGGCAGTTGGGCATTGAGGCCTGGGTGCAGAGGGGTTGGCAGGGCTGGTTAGGGGTCCAGCGTCCCGGCATGCAGCAGGCGCAGAGGATCGCTGGCAGCTCCGCTCATGCAGTTGGCCTTGTGGCTGGGTGAGAGGTGCCGCCATGGCAGCAACATTGGGCATTCCAGAAAGGGACCATCCCCAGAGTTACATGCCTTTTATTCACCCCCCTACTCTGGCCTGGCATGCGCTGGGCCAGCCCACTCCACTCAGGCTTACGGGGGGATGAAACAAGCTACATTTCCACAATCCTCCTCACTGGCTGGGGTGACATGGTTGTGTCCACTGTTCGCTACACTCCAAACACCAGTGGCGCGTGTAGACATGGATATGTGTGTGGTCTGCATACTGCAGTCTTTCCAGCACATCCACGTCACATTTGGCATTGTGTACATTCTCCTTTGTGGGTCACTTGCCTCCTTCGCACATGCCTGTGCCCCACCTCTTTCCACATCCTGCTATTGCGTGGCTGAGGTGCCATGCCGTTGATGACTAATGTACATGGCTGGCCCAGGTTCCACAGTAAGTTGTTCTGTTGTGTCTGGTGGGTGTGCATATTGTATGGGAGCTTGTGACTTGTGCATTTCCTGTGTTGTGAGTTGCCTGATTGTGGAGTTGAGGTGTGTGGTGTGATCATTTGGTATTGGCCAACGAGCAGTACATTTCTGGTAGCGCAGGTTAATGATGGACTGTCGGAAGGTGTAGGGCTCATGCACACTGCCTGGGGGGTTTGCGCCGACGTTGGTGGAGATTCCTCAGTGGTCCAATATTGCCTGGACATTGGTGGGATATGTGCACTTTCTTTTGCACTTATTGTGTCCAGTGTTGCCAAGGGGTACAAGTAGAACATGTGTGTAGTCAATTGCCCCCTGACACATGTGGGAAGCCAGCTGTAGCTTCGACACCTTACTTGGTCTCCGGATGTTCCTGCACAGTGTGTGGGAAGTATAGATAGTGGGGTACCAAGCTGATGGTGTCATCCATGACCGTTGTGAGGGAATTGGATTGGGCTGGCTGTGTGACTCCTCCGACTTGTGCGGATGTTGGTTGGAGGGTACTAGTGGCCAACAGGTGTATCACGGCCAGCAGCTTGGTCTGGGGTGGGATGTTGGTTGTCGGCTGTGTTGGTACTGTCAGCCTGGGTACAGTGGTAGTTAGGATGCGGAGGATGGTTGTCATTTTTTCCCTGTGGTGGGCAATGGCATTCATTCGTGTTGGGTCTGTAAGGTTGGCTGTCTTTGTCTGTGCTGCCTCAGTTTTGTTCTGGGGGGGCAGTGGGTGTCTGGGCGGTGAGGATGGTCCAGGGGGTGTTGGCGGTGGGTATTGTGGCCCTCTTGGGTGTCCGGCCTGCATGTTCAGTGTTTCTATGGCATCTGTTCTTCAGGTGTGACTCTGGGCTGCCCTCCCTTTTGTAGTGCAGGCTGTCGTCTGTCTTTGCACCAGGTCAGAGCAAGTGTTAGTTTCCTGCTACTAACGCGCCTTATCCCATGTTCTGTGTTCTTTTTGCAGATCTGGCTGGTCGTTGAGAATGTTGCGAAGTGGTGTTGTCACTGCTTTTTGCACGAGAACGCCTATTCTGCATCTCATTAGCGATTGTTGCTGGGGTCGTCTGTGGCAATGTTTTTTGCCGCTGCTTTCACGGGTAAACTTGTGCTATGGGCTGTTAGCACCAGGTTGTGAATTGGTTGATAACTTTATCGAGACTTTGGCTGTGATAAAGTGCCATTAACTCAGTGATGGCTCCTTGAGAATATGCCCCTAAGAAAACTAAAACCCTTCCCACCCATATGATTTCAAGTATGCAGTGCAAGCACAAGTAATTCCCAGACTGGAATATGTAAGTGTAACCCTCTGTGGACTGCCCAGATCTAAATTGGCTCCTTTCAAAGTTTCGCTCAATGCTGCTGCATGGTTCATCACCAGCTCAAAAAGAAACAACTGCATCACCCCGGATCTGAAATCCTTCAACTAGCTCACATATGAAGTGAGAATCCACATACAAATTGCCTTCTGACACATAAAACCCTCCACTTCAAAACCCCTAGGTATCTTACTCAGAAACTTGAACTTTATGGTGGATCCAGAGCATTAAGAAGCTGCATCACCCTTCTTCTGAAATCACAGAGATTCTACAAGAAGAAAACCTACAACCACTCTTTCTCTGGGATGGCCTCAAGAACTTAGACCACCTTTCCCAATGAACTGAAAATCAATACTTCAACAATCTCCTTCAAGAAAGAAGTCAAAGCACTCCTTATGAACAAATTTCTTCCCTAGATACTTTAATAACCTTCTTCCCTCAAAGAGATTCATGACTACTCTCTTCGGAAACTGCAGTGTTTTAAACTTATCGCTCCTAACTCTACCCTCCCATTTTTTGACACTGCCTGATCCAACAGTTTTATTGTCTATGATATGTTGGCTTTTATTAAGTTATCTCCTCTACCATTAATCATTGTAAAGCATACCCTCCCTTTTCTGGGTGCTACCTATATCCTGTATCTTTCTTCTTCATATATGATTGTATTGTTATCTCTATGCTGCTGTCTGTAACTTTGTAAAGCGCACTGATACCTGTAGGGGTCAAGTTTGCATAATGTGATAATGGCTATGACATGTATATCAACAGCATAAAGCACAATATCAAGACTAGAGGTGGGAGCAGTATTCTGTTCCGCTCACGGAATTGGTGGAATTTAGCCAGCTCTGTGTCTCCAGATTGGTAAATTTGCAAGCACAAGTGAGATTTGGCACTCCTTAGCACAATTTATGGTTGCTGGGAGGACATCTGGTGAGATTTTTCTAATGTAGGCGTCCTTAGAGGGTCACAACCATTCACATTCAGAAGGTTGCCCCTCGAGTAGAAAATCTACTTGAGCTGCAGCAAAATCATCTTGAGTAGCTGCGACCTCCGGCACCCCACGTGGAGCTGTTTGCACTAATTTTCTTTGTGAAATGCACTACCAGCACTAAATCACAGTGTAAGCAGCGTAATATGCCTATTTCCACCAATTGGCGGAACTCCGTGCTATCTCACAAAGTTTTTATGTAACACCACGGAATTCTGCAACGGTAAATTCCACAAGTTCCACCCACCCCTAAATAACTAATCACATCTCAAACAACCAAGCCAAAGTACTACTTTGCCTTTCTCGTGTCCATCACTGGGTGCAGGAAAACTTGCTTTTTCAGTGGGGGCAAATTTGAGATATTTATCAATGGGGGTTGTCAAAACTCATCAATTAATCTTTATTTTGCTAATGCCCCTAGGATACCCTTCCCTACCTGAATCCACTGCCCATAACTTGGGAGGCATTTTTGACAGATAGCTCTCTTTCAGAGCACAGATAAACGCTCTCACAAATTTCACCTTTCGTTACCTTTGTTTGGTGCATGGCATCCTTAATTTCCTCCTCCTCCCTCAGAGATTTGCTATTATCATTTGGTTTTGTTATCGCACCTTGACTACTGCAATATATTTAACATCCCCCTGCCCATTAATTCGGTGGCCCAACTCCGAAGGGTTAAAAAATAAAGCTGCTCAGCTAATATTTAGACTAAATCACTGTAACCACACACACCTGCTCTAAAAGCTCTTCACTGGCCCCATATGAAGGGCAAAACACTTTTCAAAGTGTTCTGTCTTTTCCATAAAGTTCTCTATAGCAGATCCCCTGATTACTTGTCCAAACTATTCATTCTGTATCATCTGTCTAGAAGCCAATGACCCATGACCCAGAACTTTGGTGTGATCCTATAATTTCTGCACAAGATGTTTCGAGGAAGGACCGTACACACACAATTTTCATGCCAATGAAATGTCTCCCATCACATTTTAGACTATAAAATAACTGTCTGAAATTTAGCAAATTCTTACAAACCCACCTCCATAGCTACACTGCCTTCTACGCAGCTGCCCTCCATACATCCAAACACCTGGGCCTGTTGGCTAGACACCTAAAACTAGCCACTCCATGCTTGTCCCTTCATATTCTGACAACACTTTTATTTTAACCTTCACTTCGGATTACTCATTAGTCATTGATTCTTGATACTTGTTGTAACTGTGACATAGCTCCCTGAGGCTACCCCCTTCAGCTTGTAGGGCTATATAACACCCCTCAAACAAGTAAATAAATAAGTACATACATAAACTCACCGTGACTTCAAGAAGTTTTTAATAGTTCACAGCCATATTTCAAGTAAGAATGTATCCAACAGTTTAGGAAAAGTGGATTTTTATTCCACCGTATTCCTTCATCATTATCGGAATGGAAACGAAAAATGGGGCATATTACCAAGGCGGACAATATCAGATTATCGCCCTATTTTGGCTGCTAAGCGCCGAAATTTTATCGCCCTATTAGCAAGCTGTCGCTAACAGTAGTTAGCGACAGCTTGTAGGCGATAGCGACCGGTTTGGGGCCCGCTTTGCATGTCAGTGATATTTATCGCTAATGACATGCAAAGTGGGCATACCCAACCTGTTTGCGACTGAAAGCAGTCGCTAACATCGCTATCACCTATTATCAATGCAGGCGTAGCGATGGAAATATTCGCGCTAAGCGCGAATATCTCCAAAACCGCCTGCTCAGACCAGTTCTTAGCCTGTATATCCAATGGGAGGTGGATATTCAGGCTAAGTCCCTATTAGCGATAATACCTGAATATCGCTGGATTTCCAGCGATATTCACGCATTTCGCCGCTATCGCCGGAAATGTTATCACTTTAGAGATAAACTGTGCTAATAGCACGTTATCTCTGCGATAAAATCCGGCGATGCGCGGCGATAAAAAAAATGTCGCTAAGCTTATTTAGCGATAAATATCGCTAGTTGTTGATAATATGCCCCACGGTTTTTTGTTTTTGCTTGATTCGACTATTTGACAAGTGCGAAACTTCTTGTATGTACAAGTTCAAGTTGCTGAAATCTTTATGTCACTATTATAATCATCGTATTACTGACCAACTGTGGCGTGCTACAACTAGATAAAGATCATGATATCTGCTTTGATGAAAAAGCGTAAAAGCTGAAAAAAACACAGAAAATTGCCACCATGCTTCAGAAACCGCGGCAGAAAATATATATTTTTTTAAAAGAGAACACAATAAAAAATAAAGTATTTCCAGGGTTTGAAATGAAGCTAAAGACACAGTAAATATATGACTTTCTATGTGGCAGCCCTGTCCTAATGTAAACAGTTCTTCCTTGAATTCAAGGGTACATCATGTTTCTTTTTGTAAAACATGCGTACTGTTCAATAGAATGGTCAATAGACTGTAAGACACACCGCCATCTTTGGTGAGTTAGTGCTACACAACGGAATGTGGCAGTTCAAATCGATGACATTTTTCAAATCATATCAAATTAAATCGCAAAATCACTTTAGCGCTAGTTTAAATGGAATGCTGATCCGCTCAGTCAGAAAATCCCATCTGTATTTTGTTCAATAAACATTTTCTCTATAAAAGTCTTGCTCAGCAAATGTTTTCTTCCATTTGATGCACATCAAAAGATAATTATTTTTAAATAGGTTCTGATTACATATAATAGCAGACATAAACCACAGCTCCGTTTTTTTTTATTGCACAGACTTATTTTACCCATGCTGGCTGTCGAGAAATAACGTGTTCACTGTCCCAAGAGTTGCCTTTAATTAATCTATCAAATTTTATTAGATAAACTGGGTAATCCTTGATTAGTACGAGACTCCCAATGAAAGAAGGAAACAGTATTTCACCGCATAGCATTAGATATTCCAAGAAAGCAGTATATCTTGTCATCATTCGCAGAGCGTGCAGTCTTCAGGCCCTATATTTTTAATGATGTACTCTAATAAATGTGTCGTCCCCTGACAGTTCCATATTTCAAAGCGTTCTTTATCAGCATTCTTCAATTTGAATCCTAGAAACGAACTATTTTGTAGGTCGGAAGTACAATTTTTTTTTACAGGGCTAAAGTTTAACTCTTGCGTTAAGAAGTTCTTGAGTATTAGGGAATTTACTTTTAATTAAATGTCTCTTGTAGGAGTTGATTGCGCATTTAGTGCAATAATGTTGTGGCCCATTCTTTCGATTTTTTTTTGTTATTCCCTTCTTCAAAGATGCCCAGCAGGAATTTAGAGACAGCGTTGTGGTGGAACACAATAAGCCACAAGAGGTATAAAGTGAACATGTTATTTTCAATGTAGTCAAGAAAACTCCTGTGTAGTGACTCTGACCACACAAGAAGTAGGTTCCAAGTGAATTTATTCTTAGGAAGAACAGCTTAACATCCACAGGTAGCAGGACATGTCTTCATGCTATCAGTAAGTCAGATAACTGTTACATTTAAGGGGAAACACTCTAAGCCCTTCAGACCATTCTAAATGACATGGATAAGTTCCAGATGACAGGGAGTCATGGTCATTGAGTGACATGGGAAAGTTCTAGATGACATAGGGAATACCACACACCTTCCCCCCTTTAAAAAAAAACAAAAAAAAATTGTAATAAAAAAAAAACTAAAACCTTAACAGAAGCTAGAGATTATAAACAGCATTTAAGTTCTAATATAATCTTTGAACTTTGAAGGAACACATTTCACACGCTCACTACGTCTTAACGAAATATCTTCACTCTCTACGTTTGATTGGTTGTCTATAGTAACACTTGGGACAGGTCGAACATCAGAATTGATCACACCATCAGAATTGTTTACAATGACCTTTTCTAAATTGTCATAAATCTCATGCATACCAGAAAAACCATTAGGGTCTGAGACAAGTTTCTCAGGAAAATTGGTTTTCCGAGTAATTCTTTGAGGAGAAACAACAAAGGGTTTGCACAAAGAAATTCTCCTCAAATTCCATATTTTCCCCCCTTCGACTCTAACAGCCTTGCTAAAAATTTCAATGACTTTGATAGGATCAGACCATCTGGAAACATTCTTGTGAAATAAACCACCCATTTTTACACGGACTTGGTCACCAACCTTTATACTGCAAGGATTATACTTCTTTTTAGTAGAATGCTGGATCATTCTTTCCTGGTATTTTCCAATTTTATCCCTCAATTCCTTAAAATCTACCTCGTAAGGAGAATCACCTTTCAGCCACCAGGGTAAAAGACGAGAACCTGGTTTCCTCCCTCGCAACAACTCAAAAGGAGATAAACCAGTGACTGAATTGGGAGACAACCGATAGGTTAACAGGGTTGCTTGAAGTGCTTTCCTCCACTTTAAACCACTTTTTACAGCTAGTTGACACGATTCCTTGATTACTCTGTTGAACCTTTCAACTTGGCCGTTAGCCTGCGGAAAATAATTAGAAGTCCTTTTGTGAACAATACCACAATTTCTAAGAAAACATTCGAACTCATTGCTAATGAACTGTGGTCCATTGTCTGAGATGAGTTCTTCCGGTAAACCTTCCCTAGCAAATATTTCGTCAAGGAAATCAATTACATGCTCTGAGGAAATTTTCTCAACAATTTTTAATTCAGGCCCCTTAGAGAAGTAGTCAATTAGAACTAATCCAAACATTTCTTTACCAGACTGATAGCTGAAAGGTCCAATGATGTCAATTGCTAACTTCCGCCAAGGACCAACGGCGTATTCAATGGGAGTGACATCAACAGACATACTCTTCACAGTTTTGTCACTCAAAGAGCAAGGGGAGCAATTCCTGACCCAACTATCTACCATGGCATCAATACTTGGCCACCAGTAGTGTTCTCTGATCCTTCTTTTGGTGGTGGACATCCCCATGTGTCCTTCATGTGCCAATTTGCAAATTCTCTCTCTCAAACTTGAAGGAGGTACAATTTTATCTGATCTGACAATGATGTTTCCACATAACATTAAATCATCCTTAACTTTATAAAACGATCCCAACTCACCAGAAAGCTTCCTTTCTTCGGGCCAACCTTTTACCAAAAACTGCTTGACTTGATTTAATACAACATCATTCTCCATTGCTCCTGACCAATCCTTTTCTGAAAGGGTCAAAGGACTTTCTTGATCTGAAATTATGTTAACATCTGCAACCGAGTACGCAACATCACAATCCATGCTGTCACCTACCTCTACTCTAGCTGGGAAGCGTGACATACAATCTGCATGAACATTTAAACGTCCTGGAATATACACAACTTCGCAACGGTACTCTTGTAATTTGGCCGCTAGTCTCGCCAAACGAGCTGTAAGAACTCTTCCACCACCAGCAGCTAACATGGTGATTAGGGGCTTATGATCTGTTCTCAAAGAGAATTTTGTCCCCCATAAAAACTGTCTAAAGTGATGAGAAGCCCAGGTACAAGCAAGTAATTCCCTCTCTATAGTAGAATAGTTCTTCTCAGCATCACGTAGGGCTCGGGAAGCATATGAGACAACAAACTCACCAGTTTTATCTTTTTGCATTAAAACGGCTCCTAAGCCAACATTGCTTGCGTCTACATAGACGATACATTCTTTACCCACTGAGTAAGGTTTCAGAAATGGAGCTTCAACAATTTTACGTTTCAAAATTTCAAAGGAATTTTCTTGTTCTTTGTCCCAGACAAACTTCGCTTTTTTTTTTAAAAGAATTCTTAAAGGATGCACAATGTCAGAATAATTTTTAACAAATTTACCGTAGAATTCAGTTAATCCTAAAAAAGAAAGTAATTGTTCCTTTGTTTTGGGAGATGGTGCATTGACAATATTTTGGACATGATTAACTTTGGGTTTGATTCCACAACTAGATATTTCATGTCCAAGGTACTCAACCTTGTCTTGCCTGAATTTACATTTGTTATATTTCAGAGTAAGACCTTTAGATCGAACTTTTTCCAAAACACAAGTTAAATTCTCATCATGTTCAGGATGATCTTTTCCAAAAATCAGAATGTCATCTTGGAAAGCTATGGCTCCTTTGCAGTCCTTCAATAATTCTTTCATAAGGCGCTGGAAGACGGAGGCTGCACTGGCCAACCCGAAAGGCATGCGTAAATACTGAAACATGCCCTCCGGGGTAACAAAGGCAGTTAATTTCCTTGAGTCTTCATCTAATTCTACCTGGTGGTAGGCGCTAGCTAAATCGATTGAGGTGAACACAGTGGCACCTGACAATGCGGAAATTAACTCGTGTATGTTTGGCAGAGGATGTTTGTCGACCCATATTTCCTTATTAAGACTGCGCAAATCCGCACATAAATGAAGTTCTCCTGAGCTCTTAAGTGAAATTACTACAGGCGAAACCCAAGGGGAGGATTCAATTGGTTCTATAATACTCTTTTTCATTAAGTCATCTAGGATTTCTTTTAATTTGGGTCTATAGGCTAAAGGAACATTTCTTACCCTATGTCTGACAGGAACTGCATTATCATTTAAGATAATTTTATGTTTGAAATTAATATATTTTCCCAGTTTGTCATTAAAAATTTCAGGAAAATTCTTGAGTACACTCTCAGTGAATTCAATATTACCAGATGTATTAGTGGTTAAGTTAACTAAAGAGTCAGTAATGTGTTTTTCAAACCGGGGTTCATCAACATAAACTGGTGGAATGGAATTTGGATCTAACTTGATCCCTAACGCACGTTGATGGGGCCAACCTAGGATAGAAACACCCTTGGTAGCAACATAAATCTTTGCCCTGAAATCCCAGTTCTTAAAAAACAATTTGGCCCAAAAGAAACCCTCTAATGCAATCTTTCGTCCTGTGTACCCACCAGGATATATGTCTGGACTTAAAAGTTCCCTTTTTTGCCACATTTGTTCGAAAATATCCTTACCGATAATAGTGTACCATGCACAAGAATCAACAAAAATTTCGACAGGTTTGTTATCTATATAAATTATACAAGAAGGAAAATTATTTTGAATACACTCATCAACAGAAAGTATGCAGTTCAGGCTATTAAGAACTTCTTCTTCTTCAGGAGAGATATAATTAATTCTCTGACCAGATCTGCACACATTGCCGAAATGTCCTTTCCTTTTACATTTGATACAGATTTTATCCCAGGCAGGACAACCTTTGTTGTTGCCAACATGGTTGGGACTACCGCATCTATAGCAGATTATTGTACTTTTCTTAGTATAACTCTTGTTTTCATTAGAATTCCTTAAATATTCTTTCTTGAAAGTAGGTTTAGCATTAAAAGTATTTGAAGTAGAATGACCAGATTGAGTTTTAACAATGGCTACTTCAACCTCAGGGACATTTGTTTTCGTATTCTTCCCTCTAATTTCGGATACAAATACTTCAGAGTGTTCTATACCCTTAGCTATATTTATTACTGCAGAAAGAGTGGTCTCCGTACCCATCCAAAGTCTTTCTTGTATCTTTTTGCTTTTTGTTCTCATCATAATTTGGTCCCTGAGGACTTGTTCGTATGATATAGTTTCGAAAGAACAAGTGCAGGCAAGTGAACGTAGTGCCGCAACGTAATCCTCAATATTTTCATCTGTTTTTTGTTCACGAGAGTAGAATTTGAACCTTTCCATCACTGTATTTATCCTCCTACCAAAACGAATTTTCATCTGTTTAGAGGCTTTGTTAAATACATCTATGTCACCTGCATCCTCAAGAGGTGGTAGGTTATCAAATTCTTTTATTCCTGCGCCACCAAGACAATGTCTTAAAAGAGCAAGTTTTCTTTTTGCCGTACAATCATCTTTTTCCAAAACATCCACGTATGCATTAAACATGGGAAACCAAAGATCCCATTCAATAGGAGGATCACCTGCTACCTGAAGGAAATGAGGTGGTGCTGCGATGTTAGACATCCTGTAAATGAAATTTTAATGTTAGTATACAATTTACAAATATGGATGTGTAAATTACTGTAATTGAAAATTTTCCAAAGAAAAAATTTATTTGAAGCAAGGTGTGCAAATCACCGTTGAAATTTGCAGTAAAAGAGGTGTGCAAATCAC
This sequence comes from Lissotriton helveticus, assembly GCF_964261635.1. Lineage (NCBI taxonomy): Eukaryota > Metazoa > Chordata > Amphibia > Caudata > Salamandridae > Lissotriton > Lissotriton helveticus. The sequence goes on along the minus strand of NC_136065.1, from coordinate 553,002,269 downwards.
CGTTGAAATTTGCAGTAAACAAGGTGTGCAAATCACCGTTGAAGTTTGCAGCAAAGCGTCTTAATTGAAACTGTTAAAAGATTGATTTCCAGTTTATTTCGGTAAAGTTCTGAAAATTCGCGAAGATTTGGCATCAACCTTAACCAAGATGGCCGCCGAGAGCGTCTTTAGTACGCGATGACGTGCGTGATGACGCTGATACCCAGAATGCAGTGCGAGTCGGCTGAACACTAACGAACTCCGGGAGGCTCGAGGTGAGTTCTTCGAGCAATTTACTTAAAAGTAAACAAGGCGATTGAAAGCGCAAAAGTCAATGTAAACAAATCTTCTAAATACAGGCAAATAAACCGCTCGATCAGTGCGGTCGAAAACTGGCAAAGTTGAATATTGCGGTGAAATTGAGTAAAATAGGAATGCAAAGTAACTTACGTTTTTGAGGGTTAAGATCACTGAGAATTCTTACGTAAGTTCTTTTTAGAAAGTCAAGTTGTATAATGAAATTCTTCACAGTTGAAGGAAATCAAGGTTTTCTTTTCTTTTAGATTTCTTTAAGTTGAACAAATGTTGATTGAAGTAAGTGAACGCTGTCTTCTTAAATCCACTGCTCCCAATCGTCGCCAGTAATTATGTAGTGACTCTGACCACACAAGAAGTAGGTTCCAAGTGAATTTATTCTTAGGAAGAACAGCTTAACATCCACAGGTAGCAGGACATGTCTTCATGCTATCAGTAAGTCAGATAACTGTTACATTTAAGGGGAAACACTCTAAGCCCTTCAGACCATTCTAAATGACATGGATAAGTTCCAGATGACAGGGAGTCATGGTCATAGAGTGACATGGGAAAGTTCTAGATGACATAGGGAATACCACATCCTGCATAAATTAGAGAACAGTTACAATTTACCACCTGCGTGAGATCACCGTAACACTGTATTCTCTCCATTTGTTCTAAAAAGACAAAAAGGAGGCTTTTCTTGATACAATAAGCCATATCTTCCCCTGAACAGTGTTCCCAATATAAAGCGGTTTTCTGACAGATGTGCAGGTAATTTTTCCGGCTATTGTGTCTTGCACGTTTGGTTGGGAGACTAGTTGCATTGTGATTACAGTTGACACTCCTTTGCTGAATTTGAATCCGGCGTACTTGCTTTCTTCAGGCTTTCCCACCCACGGCTTGCGGTACCCGCTCCGCGGGTCCCGCTTCGTTGCTCACCTGACTGACTCTCCGGTGGTTCCTGTATCCAGCCGCTCCTGTGGGGTTCTGTGAGGCGGCAGGGCTGCGAGCGCGACCCGGGACTCGCTTTCCCAGGAGTCCCGGTGTCTCTGGCCGAGTCACCTGGCCCCGCTCTCCCTGACCGCCCCGCCCCATCCCGCCCTATTGGTTCAGGACCATAAATTTGGAAGCTCCTCGCTGCGCGGGAGCGCCCGGGGCTAAGCCCGGGCAAAGGGCGGGCCCTCTGTGGCCCTCCGTGGTCTGTAGTGTCTGGTCTGGGCGCACCCTTATATTTCCCCTGCACTATAGCTTCGTATTTAATTTCACAATTGCATTTTGATTGAAGCTATTGGGGTAAATTTTCCTCTGGATATCCTATCTGTTTGCTCTGTGTTCACTGTTATTCTTGGGTCATTTGTTGTGCTATTTTATTATTGCTTGTTTTTTTTAACCTGTCAGAGATGTCCACTCGCAAAACTAGGAGCCAGAGAGCTGGAAACGTTAAAACTAAAAAAGTTATTGGTACCCTAGATAATTTTATCTCTCGGACAAACTCTCTGATAGACCAGGGTATTTCTTTAACGGAAAGGAGGGTTTCATTGGACCTTGCTCACGCTAAAAGGTCTTCATTGGGCAACATAGCAATGATACATTCCCCGCCGCAAAGTTTGATTAACCTTGTTGTTACTTCTCCTGGGATGCCCACTAATGATTCCACTCCCGCCAGTTGTCAATCATTAATTCCCACCAATGCCCCCTCTATGAGCACATTACCCCCTAATATCCCCCATCCACCCGCGATAGATAACTATGATGTCACCGTCCCTTCCAAGACGGGTGGGTCAGACACTATTATGTCAACTTTAAATGTATTGACCCCAACAAATCTTCAAACTGATAACCCCGCCATAATTTTACAAGGGTCCATGGCTTCCAATTCCGGGGGGGAGAATACAGGTGTGGCGATAGTGAATGATGGGACTCTCCAGGCCCCCATTGATCATACTGAGTCTGACCCCTTAGACTCCACTCCTCACTTATTATCTTTAGGGGTTCCGGACGATATAACTCTTGATAGCAGCATGGCCAGCATTTTGGATACCAGCGGAAGCAATGACTCACTAACTAATTCAGGGGACGGGCTTGACTCTCTAATGGAGTCTATGTCCAGCTTGTTAAAATCTTTGCTTTCGCCTCTGGAGAATAGGCTCTCTAATATTGAACACCAACTAGCTACTATTCTTGCGCTACAAGACCCTAGGCTGACCACCCCTGGCCCCTGTATTTCGGTGGTTCCACTGCCTGTTACTAACACTGGGACTGTTAACACAAATCCATCCACGGGGAGTATCCCGGTTCCCACAATCAACCCTTCCATTTCTTCTCTACCGGCAACTAACATAGTGAATAATATCAAACCCTCCACTTCCACATGTCCGAGTGTAGCGAACAGAAATGTACCTAGTGCAGTGAGCAGAAGGACACCTAACAACCCAGCTCCTACTATTCCCCAGTCACAGTCCAGAAAAACCACTACGCGACGTAACATCAATCTACCACCTGATGCATGTCCGTATGTGGTCGTTCTGACGGGGATTCCCGAGCTGTCAATGTCCACCTCTGAGCCCTTTTGGGCGCTTAAAAATAAAATATGCCACTGGCTTGATAAAAATTACCCTCCACCACCTAGCCTAAATAAGAATATACTTATGGTAGAACGGACACCTTGGGTAGGTGGGAAGAAGAAAAGCATAAAGGGCGATTGTGTCGTTATCACGTTTGAGGACCCACGACTTGTAGAATTTATTTGTTCCTCTCCTCCTTGTGATAACAAGTCTGTGGTATCAGCTAAACCCCTGTCCTTTTTTTATGCGCAAGAGAGCCATAAGGATGCTAGGTGGAGCTGGTTGAGGCCGGTTAAGAAAGGATTGGGTGGAGGCTGTAATGGGAACACTCCATCCGTATATCAGAACCCGCAACAGTGGGGAATGCCTGTAGAGGAAGGATGGAATCTAGTCCATAGGAGGAGGGGGCATCAGTGGAAGGGAGATTCACAGTTCAATGGAGAAGGATGGGGCCCACAGCTTAACTATCCTTTATTTCCTTGTTATAATCGTTTTAGCGGGTTGGAAGAGGTGGATTGACCATCACCTCAGTGTATTGAAGATGCCAATGGTTGTGGGGCATTTACCCCCGTGGACAGTGGTTCTATCGCTGTGACCAGGGAGGAACTACCCGACCAGGAAAGCATTATTCCAGAGCTCTTTACAGGGGATGTTGATTTTCAGGCAACCCCGGATACACTTTTGCTGTCCCCTTCCCTTGTTAAAGTCCTGTCCTGGAACATAGCGGGCTTAAAGAAAAACTTGCCCGATCCGGAATGGAATAAATCCCTAGAAGATTTCCACATCTGTATGTTCCAGGAAACCTGGTGCGTAGAGCCAGAACATAAGCAGGGTTACTCTACATTTTTTGTTCCTGCAACACAGCTTGGGAGGGGGCGTCCATCGGGTGGTCTACTCATTTGGATCAGGATAGATTTGAATTGTGAGGTTATTGTTAACTATATCCCCTGTGATGACATCCTCCATATAACTATTAAAAGGCAGTCGACCAGGAATGCTCTCGAACTTTTCTGTATCTATGTCAGGGGGCTCCCAGGGGGCCAATCGTCTCCAATACTAGAGTTATTGGACAATAGGCTTTCATCCCTCCCCTCTAAATCCTCAGTACTGGTGGGAGGTGATTTTAATTGTACATTTGAGCCTCTTGATGAGGATGAATTTTTGGATTATCATAATAAACCAGGAAACCAGTTAATTCCATCCTTATCTTTGGCCCCAATTAAGAAATGGTCGGCTCGAGCTATCCAGTTAAATGCCCTGGTGTCTGCCCATGACCTAGGGGCCCTAAACGGCCGTACTAAATCAGACCGCATGGGCGCCACGACCTTCAATCGAATAGGCTGCCCGTCAAGAATTGACTACATCCTTTTGGATGTATGGTCATGGGCTAAACTTGTTGATATGGAGGTTAGTCAGAGGATCGATAGTGACCACAATCCCCTCTGCATGGGTATGTTCTGGGGAGATAATATTGGTGAAGACGCTCCAAATGAGCTGGTTACCAAAGAACTAGTCCCTTCTAACTGTAATCGCAGGATTAAATGGAATGTGGTTAGGTGTAATGAAGGGACACTGGAGAATATTAGGGTTCTAGTTTTGGCTGCCTCATCTGCCCTGGCATCTGTGAATCAAATTTCACTCCAGTCTCAGGGGTCGGTGCTGGAAACTAAGTATAAAGACCTAATAGGGGAGATTAGTATGTTTTTCTCCAAAAAAAACAAGGGATGCCAATTGACTAAATGCATGCAAAAAAAGGGGAACCCTTGGTATACCGTCTCCTGTAGAGAAAAAAGAAAAGCAATCTCAATAGCTATCAAAAATAAGGATGCTTCAGCAGCTAGATCAGCTAGAAATGACTATCGCTCTAGTATTGCGAAAGCCAAAAAAGATTGGGAAGAGGAGCATTGGCAGGCTTTAAAGGAAGCGGCGCATGGGAAAAATGCCACTGTATTTTGGAAATTGATTAACGTCCTTGATAGACGAGGCGTTGAGCCCATTCCAAATCATATAACTGAGTCCCAATGGCACTCCCACTTCTCGAAATTATATGGCGTAGGCACTTCGGAAGTTGTGCTAGCACCCCCTACACTAGGTACCGGTTGTTTGGTCCATTTAAACGATGACTTCACAGATGTATTGTTTACGCCCCGTGAGGTACAGGAGGCCATCCTTAAAATAAAACCGGGTAAGGCACCTGGCCCGGACGGAATACCAGGTGATTTACTGTTGTTTAATCCCTTGGTTTGGGCTGATTTTATTGTAAATGTTTTGAACCTCATTCAGCTGGGCCAGCAAGTACCCGACTCATGGAAGGGTGCTGAAGTTGTCACCATTTTTAAATAGGGCGAGAGAGAGGACCCTGCCAACTACAGACCAATTAGTTTAATTGATGTTATTCAAAAAGTAGTTGGTAGGTGTAGTAAATAGGTAGAGGCTTCTTGAAGGTTAATCCAGTTTATTATACAGAGACAGCTTACACAACCACCACGAACAGATGCACAGCTGTAACTGATCTCACTAGAACATTACACTCCCAAGGATCCCTAAGAATCCTCAGGCAGTAAGAACCAAAACAATTCTAAAAAGAACATGGGAAGGGAATTACACAGAATGGAATACTACACACCTTCCCCCCTAAAAAAAAACAAAAAAACAAAAAAAAACTTAACGGTAGTAATCATGCAACTTTACAGGAGTATGCTTTACACGAGCACTTTTCCTAAGAAAGGAATTATCATCATTAGAAGTCACAGGACAAGGTATGGAAACATTTCTACTAACAGGATCATTGCCAATGCAAAGAGGTGGTTCAGAGATCATGTTACCGTTGTCAGGAATGGATGTACTGCAGTTATTAGACACAGGAACAACAGGATCAAGAGTCTGGCTCTCAGAGTCAAAAGAGTTAAACAAAGGAGAGGAAGATGCATCATTTTGATCACACAAAGTCTTAGCAATGGTAAAATCATTAGAAGAGGATGGTACAGAGTAAGATTCCACATTAGAAGGATTTGAACCTTTACACAAAGAAATCCTTCTGAAATTCCATATTTTCCCATCCTCAACTCTCACAGCCTTTGAAAATACTTCAATAACCTTGCAAGGGTCCGACCACTTACTCCACTTATGGTCAAAAGCTCTGCCAAATTTCACACGGACGAAATCACCCACCCTGACCTTCTGACCGGAGCTTTTGGTAGACAAAAAGTTGGCTTTCATTTTTTCCTGATATTTCAAAACTCTGTCTTTAACACAAGCAGGATCTACAGAGGGATCAACCGGTAGTTTAACTTTCATCCACCAAGGCAAGAGTTTGGAACCAGGCTTCCTGCCTCTAAGCAATTCAAAAGGTGAAAACCCTGTAACAGAGTTGGGTGAAGTGCGGTAAGACAGTAAGGTGGAACGCAGGGTTTTTTTCCAGTCTAGGTTGCTTTTAACAGCCAGCTGAATGGACTCTTTGATGACGCGGTTAAAGCGTTCCGTTTGACCATTAGCTTGTGGGTTATAATTCGACACCCTTTTGTGCACGATGCCGCACCTCTGGATGAATGACAGAAACTCTTTGCTTATAAATTGCGGGCCATTATCCGACACTATCTCCGCGGGAATTCCTTCCCTGCAGAAGACTTCATCGTGTTAATTTCAGAAGGTTGTTCACAGTCATCATACTCATCATGTGATAAAAAATTTACTTTCTGTGTGGATTTGCACATTTTAGTGAAATGGCCTGACTTCTTGCATTTAACACAAATTTTGTTCCAAGCAGGACACCCTTTGTAATTTCCCACATGGTCATTAGCACCACATCTATAACAAATTATGGGAGACCTTCTTTGGAAAGTCCTGTTGTCTCTGCTAAAGTTGTCCCTTCTAGTGATATTGGAAGCAGGTTTCCTGTAGTTTGGGGGGTTCCTGACTAATGAAACCTCCGGGATAGTTACTTTAGTTTTAATGTCATGGCCTCTTATTTCGTTAACGAACAATTCCGACTGCTCAATACCTTTTGCAATATTTAGGACAGCGTTAAGGGAGGTCTCAGTGCCCATCCACAAACGTTCCTGTATCTTTTTACTTTTTGTACGCATCATGATTTGGTCCCTTAAAACCTGATCAAAGTCAATGGTTTCAAAGGAACAAGAACTAGCTAGAGAGCGTAGAGCAGCTACATATGTTTCTATGGATTCATCTTCTTTTTGAATTCTAGAGTAAAATTTAAAACGTTCCATCACAGTATTGATTTTCCTGCCAAATCTAATACTTAATTGCTTGACAACAACCTCAAATACATTTACATCACCAGCACCAGAGTCAATAGGTGGAAGACTCTCTAGTTCTTTAAGACCGGCACCGCCTAGACAATTTTTAAGTAAGGCAAGTTTCCTTTTAGGAGAACAGCCGTCTTCTTCTACTACATCAACATAAGCTAAGAAAGTAGGATACCAAAGGTCCCATTCTACTTTGGGATCACCAGCTGAGGGTAGAAAATGTGCAGGTGAAATTACATTGTTCGACATTTTTTTTTTGAATATTGTTAAAAACACCCAAAGGAAAGAACAAAGAAAAGAAAAATACAGTTATTTTGGTTGAGCAAATTGTCAGGAACACAGTAGTAGCACAATAGAAATCTATGTTACCTTTTCTGTTTTCAATACAGTTTCTTCGTGACAAAACTATAAGCAGGAGACAAGTTGCAGAACATAATGGTCAAAATTAGGTAAATAAATGTGGTAAATATCGATCGATAAATGAATTTCATAAATAATAATAACGTTAAAAGAGTTAAGAAAACGGGACTCCAATCGGCGTTTTGTTGCCGTGGTGATCCAAGATGGCCGCTGGAACGCAGCGCTGTGCGTGAAAGCAGAGCGCTGACGAGTGACGTGGATGCACGCAGAGAAAGCGTGTAGCGATGACGCGTCTGATCCAAAGAAGAATTCCGGCAGCGAATGGAGCGCACGCGAAGGACTGGGTGAGTCTCGTGTGCTTTCTTTCTTTTTTTTAAAAGATGCGCTTGAGTTATCGAGCTGTAGCAAATGCCCAAAAGTTCCAGCAGAGGGTAAATTTCACATGGAAACCAATCAGGAGCATATGAGATGAAAGTCTCAAGATTGTAGGCACGGATCGCCCGAAGTCTCAAATTAGCATGCAAAACACGGAGAAACAGCCGCAGGTGCAATCAAGGCACATTAAGTTAGGAATGCTGCCGCTGGTGTTATAATTTAACACATAAAAATCTTTTAAAGAGTACCTTTAGAAAATTCACGCTGTAAACGCTGTAAACGGTGAACGCTGTCTCCACACTGGATTTTCTTCTTCTTTTCTTTTTGTTGAGAAGCAAAAAAAAACAAAAACGGGTTCTGCTGAGCTTCAGGCTTGATATCCCGATCGTCGCCAGAATATGTAGTAAATAGGTAGAGGCTTCTTGAAGGTTAATCCAGTTTATTATACAGAGACAGCTTACACAACCACCACGAACAGATGCACAGCTGTAACTGATCTCACTAGAACATTACACTCCCAAGGATCCCTAAGAATCCTCAGGCAGTAAGAACCAAAACAATTCTAAAAAGAACATGGGAAGGGAATTACACAGAATGGAATACTACAGTAGGGTAATTGTAAACAGGATTGAGGGCTGGCTCATGGAAGGAAATATTTTGTCCCACTTTCAGGCTGGATTCAGAAGTAATGTTGGAGCAATTGATCAAGTTTTTAGATTTTGTGCAGTTTTTTTGGAAAATAGTGTCAATAGCCAGAGGGAGTCTCTACCTGGCTTTTATTGATTTAAAAACTGCTTTTGATGTAATACCCCGTGTCAAACTCTGGAATGTCCTATTGGATATGGGTTTCCCATCCTATTTGCTAAATTTTATTATTAAACTCCATGAGGGTACCTATGCTAGGATACGTTGGGGGGCGCAGGGGCAACTTACTAAAAGTATACCTGTTAACAGAGGGGTGCGGCAGGGGTGCGTGATGGCCCCTACTTTATTCTCCCTTTTTATAAATGGGGTGGTGAAACATCTGCAAGAGACACCAGCAGATGCCCCCACTGTGGCTGGGGAGAAAACGCCATCGCTCCTCTTTGCTGACGACACCCTCCTGTTATCAAAAACCCCCACAGGCCTCCAAACCCTTCTTGATCGGTTTAGTGTTTTTTGTCAGGAACGGGGACTTACAATAAACACAACCAAAACTAAACTAATGGTTATGACCACCAAGAGGAAATATAGGAACATCCATTTGACCTTGAATGGATCTCCTCTGGAGGTGGCCGAAGAGTTTGATTACCTCGGTGTTAGGATTAATAACAACTTGAAATGGGAACCCCATATATGTAAAATGATTTTAAATCTTAAAAGAGTTTCCGGCACTATTTTAAAAAACCAACGTCTCTCTGTGAGTAGGCCAGTTGCCCCTGCCTTATCAGTTTATGAGGGTAAAGCAATTGCCTCAGCTGTCTATGGCTCGGAACTATGGGGCAATGAGAATACCAATGACCATGTCCTAGCGGAGAACAAGTTTATGAGGGACTTGGTATCACTTCCATCTTCTACCCCACTTAAACCTCTATTCTTAGATCTGGGTAGAAAGTCTATCCGGGACATTCTCCAGCTTCGTCCCCTCTTATACTGGGTCCGTTTGAGGAGGACACCCGAATTAGCTAATTATGCCTTAGTGTTAGACGAATTGTTAAAATTAAACACTGCAGGCAAAATTAAGTGGCTAAATGCCTTAAAACATCTTGCAGCAAGTGTGGGTTTAAGTGACGCTTGGGTATCCCAATCCCCTCCACCAAAACTAGTGGTGAAAAAATTATACTGGGACTGGATAGAGGCCAGGGCGCTACAGAACCCAAATTCGGGACATTTGACTGAGACTTTTTTGACCCATAAATGCACTTTAAAACTGGAATTGTTCTTGGATTTCATTCAGATTCCTCGGGAAAGGACCTTATATCTTAAATTTAGATATGGAACATTGCCCCTCAAAAGTTTTACGTCTAGATGGAATAATAGGAGGGAAGAGGATATGAAGTGTCCAGGTTGTACAAATCCTGAAGAATCATTGGGCCACTTTTTTTTTGCCTGTAAGGCATACATCCCGGCTAGGAAGAAATGGTTAAAACCAGTACTAAAGAACCTTGGTGTTAGAGATTATAAATCAGCTTTGCGTATTCTTATCTCCAACACCTCTTCTATGGCTACTATTTGTGGGGTTGCTAAGTTTTTATCATGTGCCTGGATTATTAGGACCAAGATTTTAAAAAATGTTCATCAAGTCAATTTTTCCACATAACTTTTATATGTACCCTGTGTATTTTTGTAAATAATGAACTGGTTTTATAATTATGTGTGTATTATATGTTTGTACTTTTTATGATACATGTGTCGAATAAAAGTATAATGACTGACTGATTACAGTTGAAATACACTGTTGCCTAGCTACAGTAGTCTAAAAGAAGAAAAGTCCATAAGCACAAAGAACTGGATGTCCTTAAGCTAACAATAACACGATTCTCGTGCCATACTGTTCAATAAATCACTGTGCAAAAAACAAATTACAAGAGAAAGACTTATTGTTGATTATATTAAATTTCTATTGTTCATTTTATTGAATACAGTATACAAGAAATATTTTTAGCTCCAACGTAATCATATACAGATAAAAAAAATTTACTAATTAAAATTACATGAAAAAATCCATCACATAGTAAAATACATTGCTTGAACAGGTTACAATATTCGAGAAAAGTAGTCGACGCAGCGTTTCGGTATTTAAAAATTCTTACACCTTATTCAGGACAATTTCTCAAGGCAGTCACTTATCAAAGTGATCTTTAGGTTAGTTTCAAAGGATTTTTATGATTGTGAACCATCAACTAGATGCGTGTTGGTTCTGCTATTCACATCTGGTTTATATAACCTCAGATTATGATTATGTATCCTTTTTACATCCAGAGGAGCCACCGGTATTCATGGGAGAGTGCAGGATAAAATCACATTTGCATCAGACAATGGTTTCTATTGCCGACATTCTGTCCATCAATTGTTTTTTTTGCATAAGTCGCTGTAAGTTTGATGGGTATGCCCAGACGTGGGTTCCGTGCTCACTACACCACTGGATTCGAGCTAGCCTGGATGATGAAGGGTGATGCCCTGAAATGTGTCCCAGGATGCTTGTTTCCAGTCCATGAAGGACCTGGCTTGGCAGTTCTTGCTGGACTGTTCCCATAAGGAACAGGGTCAAGACTGACTTCCATATGGCTGGGTCCAAACTGGGGTCCTGTAGTGAGCAAAAGAATGATGAATTAAACCCAGATCCTTGTGACTGGGGGTGAATGTTTGCATTATCCAGCATTTATTCCATCAATTGTTTCTTTTCCATATGGGAAGGAGTGTGACATGGAGAGTAAGAAATTTGAGTTAAAGAAGCAAAAATTGGCCATGGAAGAGAAAAAGAAGCTCTTAGAGCATGAAAAGGGTTGAGGGAGTTGGATCTAAAAGCCGAAAGAATAGAGATCAATCCCAATGGTGGTGGCGCATCATCAGTGCCTGGAGAAGGCAATGTATACATCCTCAAGAAGGTTATTAAGGATTTCGTTAAGCATGAGGACACTGGTCAGTGGTTCAAGGTCTATGAGGTAGCAATGTGGTCCTACAGAGTCCCTGAAAGAGATTGGCGAGCGGGGTTGTGGGGGCGATTTATCAGTGAAGGAAGGGAGACATTGCTGGCATTGCACACTGAAGATCAGATGTCCAATTCCCCCATGAAGGAAGCCTTAGTAGCAAGGTATGGGTTGACCTCAGTGCTGTACAGACAGAAATTTAGAAACTTTAAGAAACTGGAGTCAAGTACTTGGGTGGAATATATGTCCTACTTTTGCATAGCATTGGATGGTTGAGTGAAGGGTAGCATGGAGAATGATTTGCAGGGGCTCTAATATTTGGTTGCATGGGAGCACTCGTCAGATAATTATTTTCCAGAGCTATGCCAGCACTTAATTTGACAGTAAGCTGACTGACCCCAGAAAGCTTGCTGTGGAGGCTGACCGCTGGGTCACTGCCAGGGTCCAAAAAGGTTGTGTGGGAGACTCCACCAAAGGTGGGCAGGGTCCCCAGCAAAAGAGTGAGGAGACAAGGGTAAACCGAAGGGTTTCACAAAGGGCCCCAAAGTAATTCCCAAGGTAACCAAGGTAAGGGTTCCTAGCCTCCCACTGAAAAGAAGCCATGGGTCCTGACAGGTAAGCCTGTTCATAGTGGTCCCAAGGCATGTTATGATTGTGGTCAGATGGGCCACTTCCAAAGGGATCCTAGGTGTCCCAAGAAGGTTACCACCACACCCACTGGTGTATCACCCCGGGAAATGGCTAGTGTAGCCTTGAGGGAGGAGTCGGTGCCCAAGAGGGGTGGGGTCCCGCAGAAATGTCCGTGATCTCTTTAGAAGACAGTGAGATGGTCCCAAGAGCTCATCTGCCTAATAACACTAAGAAGTAAAGGCAGTGGGGGACCATCAATGCCATAGTTTGAGGCTCTGAGAGATACCAGTGCCAGTGTGCCAGCTTTCAGTTTTCGACTGGTGTCTAAAAAGCAGGTGGTCCCCAACACATTTTACCCAATAGTTGCCGCTGACAACTCAGAGTGCCTCTGCAAAGTGGCACAGGTTCCCTTTGAATGGGGGGGTCTCAGGTACCTTGAAAGTAGCTGTGAGGCCAGCCATGCCTGTTGACTATCTGCTAGGTAATGACTTGGATAGCTCCCTGTAGGAGAGTACGGTCTGCTTCCTATGGTCACCCCCAGTTTTTGCAGTGATTCTCTGGTTTTTCGACTTTAGTGAGGCTGTGGGCCTGCTAATCAGACCCACAGCCCAGCTGTTCTCTCTCTAAATTGATACCATGCACTTTAGGTGCATACCAGATCAGTTACTGGGTCACCCTTGTGAGCCCCTGTATAGTGTACCATAGGTGCGCAGGGCATAGGTGCAACCTAGGCCTGCCCGGGGCTGCGGCATGTAGTGTGCCACTCCTGGTTTGCCTTCCAAACTGACACCACAGGTCTTTTCACTCAGCCTGGGTAAGGTGGTGTAATCACCCCTTACTTAGATACAGTATACCTATATCTACCTTTATATATAGACACATATACACCTATAAGCCACTCCTATGGTAGGCCTCGACAATCCTGGAGGCAGAGTGCTTGGTTTTATGTGAGAGGGTGCTCTGGCATGAGCTGAGCCCCTCTGCAGCTTTTGGAACCATCTCCTTATAGCTGTCCTATGATATAGCAATACCATATACTCTTAAGTGCATTATAATCCTCGCAGTTAATGCTAACTTTGGTTTGGCTTTATCAAAACATGTTGTGTAAGGTGTCAAACACTTTGGAATACTACCCCCCCCCAATTCTGGTGGCGTGGGTAGCATTCCACCCTTCTTGGGGGAAAGACATGTAAGTTACTGCTCTACCCGGTTAAAGTTAAACAGAGCCTCAGCATCACAAAATGGATGCTGCTGCCACAGACACGAGTCTGACATCCTGTTGCTGGGGGAAACTCCAGCAAGGGCGGCCTGGAAAATAGGTTTCTTGTCCAGGGAGGTGCCAGCACCTCCCCAGACAGGAGTTTTGTGTATTGGGCAGGGAAGGCTGCATTCAGTGAATGCACCTTGACATTTCCTGGGGTACACAAGGTGCTCCATGCAAAGCCCGGTTCAAACCAGTTGCTGGGGCACTCCAGCCCCAGCTCTAGTGCGAAAATAGACAAAGGGAAAGGGGTGTAACCACCCCGTTCTCAGGTCCACCCATAGAAGGGACCTAGTGAGGTAATCCAGCCCCCTTTCTTAGTATGAGTAAAGGAGCTGTGTCCCCAGGACTTTAGATTACCCTGGATGAATCTTTGTAAGACATATCTTGGACCTTCAACATTCCATTCTGACTGGAAGATGGAAGACATCTCCCTTGTGGTCAAGGAGTGACCACCCTGTGCAAACAGGCACGAAGAGCAACTTCACCGGTCTGCAGTTTCATGGCTCTCGTCGGATCTCTGTGACTCAAGAACTGTACTTCCAGATTTCTCTGACCCCGATCCACATCCACAGTAAAGCTGAGACCCGTAGCAGACACGAGAGATGTGGGACCGGACATCTTAGACATCCTGCATTTTGCTACCTGCACTCCTTTCCTGAAGCCTCGGTAAGTTGTGCATTAGGGTACGAGAAGCCCCAGCCCCAAGCACCATTTGCACTGAAGCCCAGGCACCCATACTCCGCGAGTGTCCCGTAGGCCCTGCCTTTGCATTTGAGCTCAATGCGTCTTCCTGGTTCCTTGCCTGTTGGCTAGTGAGCCCCCTGAAGATGCCATCTTGAATTTACTCTGCTTCCCTGGTTGCTCCAGGCTTGCTCCAGCTTCCCTGAAAAGGAGAAGTGCCACAGACCTTGCTGGTCTGCAACAGAGCCAATCTTGACATCCTGCGTGGGTTATGGTTGACTAGGCTTGTTGGCACCAATCCGGATACCGAAACCGCAGTCATCTAGATCCATTGTGGGACAGCTCGAATCCAGCACCTGTTCATCGTCGATGCCTCCTAGACCTCGTGGCTGAAGAGACAAACTCAACATCTTCACCTTAAAGCACCCAACATCGCCTGGTTCCTTTCTGGTACCTTCCTGGTCACTGGCTAGTGACCCAGACTCTGTCCCCTCCGCTTTCAGGTTCTTCACATCTCCAATCCACCCTTGGATCCACCCGGACACTTTCTTTGCAGCTCTCCATAGAAAACGACGATGAAACCCGACACGAAAAGACACCTATGCACCTGGCTTCCCTGGGTGAGGTAACATGAGTACTCCGGTGCTCCCGTGGGTCTTGACTCTCAAAGTGTCCTAGCTTAAAAGGGTTCCATCCTAGTCTATCCGGAAGTGTCCTTAAATTGTAGATTTGTAACTTCTTTCCCATAGAAAGTCATTGGTAACCCGCGTCAGTGTTTACTTCCTAACCTTTGGTTGTTTAGTGTAGCCCGAGTAATTCCACAGTCCCCAGGCCTGCTTTCTAACTCTCACGTGGTACATATACAACATTCATAGTATATGGTTTGTGAGGCCCCTAGGGCATAACGTATACTGTGCAACTTATTGTATATTATTGTATATTAACTGTGTGACTTGTATTTTATTTTTACCTCTGACCTCATAAAGAGTGCAGAGGGGTGGTGTTTAGATTAAATATATATATATATATATATATATATATATATATATATATATATATATATATAAACATCCACTCTCCTCCGTGAAGAAAAGAAAAGACCAACTTCAGGGGAGACGTTTGGAGACACCTTTAATCAGGATACAGATGGCCAAATGGAGTCCAGGTACACCCGCTGTGGCGAATGCATTTCGGCGTTATCTGCCTTCTTCAGCGCCGTGGGTGTTGCTTTCAAAATGCAGGTGAGTTTCCCAGAGTTTATATGTCCTGCCTCTTCCTGCTTCTGAAGAAATTGCTCCGCCCCCATAGGCAAAATACCAAACACGCCTTAACCTCTTTGTGGACACATAATGTACAGCGCCTACAGGTCCCAGCATGCAATGTTCTGCTGGCAGGAAATGCGTTGGGTGGAGTAATTTTTGCATTGAGCCCCAGTGTCCAGCCGTCCCAACGTCAGGTGCCCCCTCGAGTCCCCAACCGCAACAACCTCCTTCACTCGGGAAAATAAAGCGGGGACAAGGCTAAATCATACCTCGCCCAGCGTGATGTCAGATGACACCTACACCGCTCCTGTTCATTCCGAGTTCTGGGGGTGGACTGTGCTTGTTCCTGTACCCAGGAGAAGGAAACACCGAAGTGGAACCAGTGAGAAGCAAAGCCGCTTTGCGTTGCGGGGGTCTTTTGAAACGCGTCACTGGAAATCGTGTTGAATATAAACATCCACTTTCCTCCGTGAAGAAAAGAAAAGACCAACTTCAGGGGAGACGTTTGGAGACACCTTTAATCAGGATACAGATGGCCAAATGGAGTCCAGGTACACCCGCTGTGGCGAATGCATTTCGGCGTTATCTGCCTTCTTCAGCGCCGTGGGTGTTGCTTTCAAAATGCAGGTGAGTTTCCCAGAGTTTATATGTCCTGCCCCTTCCTGCTTCTGAAGAAATTGCTCCGCCCCCATAGGCAAAATACCAAACACGCCTTAACCTCCTTGTGGACACATAATGTACAGCGCCTACAGGTCCCAGCATGCAATGTTCTGCCGGCAGGAAATGCGTTGGGTGGAGTAATTTTTGCATTGAGCCCCAGTGTCCAGCCGTCCCAACGTCAGGTGCCCCCTCGAGTCCCCAACCTTGAATACCAAATTAAAGGACACCACACAAGGTATATATCATATATATATATATATATATATATATATATATATATATATATATATATATATATATATATATATATATATGATATATACCTTGTGTGGTGTCCTTTAATTTGGTATTCAAGGGATTATATATGGTAAAACAACTTGCTTAACTCGCCTACTGAAGCCTTAGCCTGAAGACTGCTGGTTCATGCTACCACTAGGATGGCTTTCTATAAGGTTGACTTTACAACCACCATCAATAAGGGTCGGTTAGACTGGTGCAAGGTGCCCACTAGAACTAGTGGCCATCATATGCCAGGCTATCTTCTCACAGTACCCTTGGGCAAAGGTGGTGCAGAGATCTCATTTAGAGATGTTGGGTTTGCCTGAGTGGGCATGTGTAACCACTCAGTCTATAGCAGCTGGTAGGGGCATTCAAGAGGACTTGGGGCTTGAAAGAGTGCCCCAGATGCCTGCTAGAAAGAGAAGAGTCAGGGGGTGTGGGAAACCGGTCGAAAGTTTACACAGACCAGGAGTAGGCAGAACTTAAGGGGGATGCCTTGGAGCCTACAGGGGAACAAGTGGCTGAACTGGGGGACCTGCCTGAGCTGACCCAGTTGCAGCAGGAAGGGGGCTCCACCAGAGAAGAATTTTGCCAGGAGCAGCAGAAGTGCCCTTCTCTTGTTGGTTTGCAGCAACAGACTGCAAACCAGGCAGGAGGTGAGCAGTCTGGATCTCATTGGATTTACTAGGAGAATGGTCTCCTGTATAGCGAACTTAAGTTTGCTGAGCCTGGGCCAGCCCGTGAGCTGGTGGTACCCCAGCGCTTCAGACCCTTCCTACTGGGTCTGGCTCATGATGTGCCTTTGGCAGGACCTTTGGAGCAAGACAAGACCTCTGAAAGGCTTGTCACCCACCTTTACTGGTCCCAAATGCGTAAGAGTTTTAATACTCATTGTAGGTCTTGCCAGACTTGCCAGGCAAGTGGTAAGATTGGGAGGAAGTGTAAGGCTTCTCTCCAACCTTTCCTTGTGGTTAGCACCCCACTTGAGAGGGTGGGTTTAGATGTTGTGCGGCCTTTGGATCCCAAGACAGCCATGGGCAACATGTTTATCCTGGTCATGGTGGACCATGCCACCTCATACCCAGGAGCCATCCCTCTCCGGAATGTAACGATCGTGCGTTGAAGGGAATTGTCTCCAATTTGGGTTTCCCAGAGAGGTGGTGTCCGACTGGGACATCAACTTCATATCTAAGTGCCGTGTTACCTACAACTTCACCACTGCTTACCACCCCCAAGTTAATGGGCTGGTTTAGAGATTAAACGGGACCCGGAAGGGCATGATTATGGGTCTTGATGACCCCATGAGAGATAAGTGGGACATCCTCTTACCTTGCCTTTTGTTTGCTTACAGAGAGGTACAGCAGAAGCCCTTTGGGTTCAGTCCCTTTTAGCTACTGTATGGGAATCCTGTAATAGGACCTCTAAGTCTGGTCAAAGAAGGCTGGGAGAAAGCTCCCAGTAAACCTCCCCAGGATGTATATAGCTACATACTGGCCTTCAGGAACCAGACTAAGTGCTTCAGACAACTCGCTCAGGTGAATCTGGAAGCCAGCCAGGAGAGACGAAACCTTGATATGATCAGAATGCCACTTTGATCAAGTTTCAGCCTGAACACAAGGTGTGGATCATGGCCCCAGTGGAGCCTTGTGCAACCCAGGATAAGTGGTCAGACCATTTGAGGTGGTGGAGCGCAAGAGTTAGGTCATCTACTTGGTGGACTTGCAGTCTCCAAGGAACCCTTTGACAGTCCTGCATGTGAACCACCTTAAGCCCCCCTTGGAGGGGTCCGAAGTGGGACTGCTCCTTAAAACAGATGCTGGAATGGAGGAGGAGACAAAGCCTCTTTTTGACCTCCTGTTTGCGAAGGAACAAGATGGGCCAGTGGATAGTGAAACACTCTTCCACGTCCTGACTCTTGAACAGCAGAATGACTGCCACCAACTGTTGGGATAGTTTGTTGCTTTGCTGTCACTGACCTCTGATGTCACTCAGTGGTGTGTCCATGATGTGGAAACTGGGGACAGTCCTCCTGTGAAGCATAACATTTACAGAGTGAAAGACAGGGTCAAGGCTTGCATCAAGGAGGTGATCTCCAAGATGTTAGTGCTAGGGGTGATTAAGCCCTCAAACGGCCCTTGGGCCAGCCCGGTGGTCTTGGTCTCAAAGGCTGCTGCGACCGGTGCCACACCAGAACGCCAGTTCTGTGTGAACTACTGAGGGCTCTATTCGGTCAAAAGGACTGATGCACAGCTCATCCCCAGAGCTGATGAGCTCAAAGATCAGTTGGGATCTGCCCAGTACCTCAGTACATTTAACTTAACGTCTAGATACTGGAAGATTGCCTTGACTGATGGGGCCACGGAAAGGTCAGCATTTTCAATGCCAGAGGGGCACTACCAATAAGAGGTGATGCCCTTTGGGCTGAAGAATGCCCTTGCCATCTTTCAGAGGTTGGTCAACCAGGTGTTGGCTAGACTGGAGGATTTCATTGCCGCATACCTGGATGATATCACAGTGTTCAGTGCCACTTGGGAGGAACATCTGCACCACCTCTGGGAAGTGTTGAAGGCTCTGCAGAGGGCAGCTTTATGATAAAGGCAAGCAAGTGCCAGATCATGCAGGTATTTGTGGTGTACTTGGGACACCAGTTGCGGAGCCCAAGATTGATACCATTCTGGCTTGGGAACCCCTCAAGACCCAGACAGAGGTGAGAGCCTTCTTAGGACTCACCGGATATTACAGGAGATTTGTCACGTGTTATGGCACCATTGTTGATCCCTTGAAGCAGCCCAGGAAGGTGAACTGGACTGACGATTGCCAGAAGGCTTTTGATGCCCTGAAATATGCCATGGGGAAGCCTAGGGGGTTTATCATCCAACAGAAGCCAGGTCTGTACTTATGTATAACATGTAAAAGAGAAAAAAAGAGTCAACCTGGCTATCAATTTGTATATCCCTATTTATTTTGGCGGTCAAAAAAACAAAGACTGTTAATTTCATATGTTTTTAGTGTTTAAATCACAATTATTTAACACATTCCACACATTGTTTTTAAACATTGCTAGCATGTCTGAGTTGTATACATCACAAATACAAAACATGTGAAATGCATGAAAGAATACAAAGTGATAAGGAAAAAATCAATTAATATGACAATTCAAATGTGCTTGTCAAATATCATCAAAACGTGAGAAAACATAATACAAAAATCTCAATAGAATCACACCAGCAGGACATTGATTCAACTCGTAATGAGACTAAGCAGTTTCTAAGAGGCCCTTTAACTTGGTGTATTTATGGGAAACTGCAACCACACGGGGGAAATACTACTCTGTGGGGTGCTCTTTACATCATGCGCCCTCTCCAGAGGTTCATAATTTTCTGAAAACCCATTGTGGCAAAATACAGGAAATGCCGACATTGGTTCAACTTGTAATGATACTAAGCAGTTCCTAAGAGGCCCTTTAACTTCGTGTATTTATGGGAAACTGCAACCACACAGGGGAAATACTACTCTGTGATGTGCTCTTTACATCATGCACCCTCTCCAGAGGTCCATAATTTTCTGAAAACCCAGTGTGGCAAAATACAAGAAATGCCGTTGCGTTTCCAATCCCAGTCAGTATTTATGGGATTTTCATCAGGGCTAGGCACGGTGTAACCTGAGGGTTAGGTTAATGCATGTATTTTGCTATTGATATTTTCCCTTTATCTCAGCTTTCAGGACGATTGTATTAGCCAAGAGGTGTGAACAGGATGCTTCCTCTCAATGTTTGCGCTGCTCAAGTGATACGTAGGCAACGTTGGATACCGGCAGTTTGCCTCACTAATGACTTCTGAAGTCTGGAGCTTAATTGAATTCTTTAAAGCAACTTGCGGCCTGATGCGCTGGATTTTTAAAAAGTTATCTTATACGGCCGGATTGTGTTCCAGTCTTCTCGCCTGGAAATTGAGCCATGTGCATGGCGCCCGTGCTTCAGGTGCCCAACTTCTCAAGGGAATTCATTGTGCAGACTGATGCTTCAGAGCATGGTGTGAGGGCTGTGCTCTCACAGCTAAATGAGGAGGGCTAGGACCAATCCCTAGCCTTTATTAGTAGGAGGTTACTTCCACAGGAACAGAGGTGGAGTGTGATTGAGCGTGAGGCATTTGCTCTGGTCTGGGCCCTGAATAAGCAGATGCCCTACTTGTTTGGGACTCACTTCTGGGTTCAGTCAGTCTGACCACAGGCACCTCAGATGGTTGATGCAGAAGAGGGGTGAGAACCCAGAGCTATTGATGTGGTCCCTTTTCCTACAGGGAATGGACTTCATGGTGGAACACTGCCCTGGTACAGGACACACCAATGCTAATGTTCTGTCCACATGTTTCCGCCTTAGTGAAGAGAACTCCCAAGAGGGTGGGTCGTTCTCCCTACATTTTCGCTGCAGGGGACACGTGTTAGACATGGCATCATTGTTGTGGGTCTCACCTGCATTTGTTTGCCCTTTGCCTCTTGTGTTTAGCTGTATGTTGGACTTTGTTTTGCTGGTCTAGATGCTTTGGGCACTTTGTCACTACTGTTCAGTGCCAAGGTGCTCCCTTTGTAAATTTTTGGTATGGATTGGTGTTTCCATACTTGGCTATTTCATTAACTAGTCAGTCCCGAGTACAGTGCAGTGTGTGTGCCCAGGACCTGTAAATCAAATGATGCTAGTGGGCTTGCAGCACTGATTGTGCCACCCACATACGCAGACTGTAAATACAACTCAGATCTGCCAGCAATATCTGTGGGCAGTCTAGTACTGCCATGTTGACTTGGCAAGTGCACCCATATGCCAGGCCCTACCTTCCCTTTTCCTACATGTTAGTCGCCCCTAAGGTAGGCCCAAGGTACCCCTGTAGGCAGGGTGCAGTGTGTGTGAAAAGTAGGACATGCCCTGGTGTGTGTCGCATGTCCTGATAGTGAAATAATGCCAATTTTGTTTTTCACAATTGCAAGGATGTCTGCTCTGATAGGATAGAATGGGGAGTTTGCTTATAACATCTTATAAGCATAACTACCCCTGGAAACAAGATAGGAAAATAAAGTTTGATATGCCTGAACTGATATTAAAATGCATCTTATAGTGAGGGTGATTTTCACATTCTGTGTTTGGAAATGCCACATTTAGAAAGTAAGTATTTTCTTGCTTAGCCATCCAGTGTCCCTCTGCTAGGTTTGTATATTGCATGTCTGGCTTTGGATGACAGCGACTGGGGAGGATCAGTGGTTCCAGAGAGTCTGATGAGTCAGGGCTGGGCTGAATAGACCTGGGCTGCAGTTGGAGTAGGGGAGAAGATTTCCTTTCACCTGAATCGGCCTGGTCTGCCTTCCACAATCCTGTCTCCAGCTCCTCCCAGGAAGCTGCACCAGAGAGGACAGAACTGGTTTTGACCAAGCTCAGGGCTTGTCTGCCACCAGAGAACAAAGAATTTTGCAGTATAAATAGTGTGGCCTAGATACCAGAACTTTAGCTCACTTGTGTGAATCAAGAGGAGCCTTTGCTAAGGAGAAGAGCTGGAGAAGCTGAGGAGGAATACTGTTCCTGTGCTGTTTGCTGTCTGGGCTTGGCCTGCAGTGGCTACTTGCTTTCAAGGAAAGGAGAAAAGGACTTTGCTGTTTGCTGTTTTCCCTGCTTGAGGACAATCTCCAAGGGCTTGAATTGAGCTCGCCTTCTGTTCAGAAGTCTCAGGGACACAAGACTTCACCACCAGCTAATAATGTTGGTCTTCATGTCCTCTGGGTCGGGAGTGATGTCCTTTGATGATTGGCTTGTGATCATCATCATCATCCCCCTCTTCTACATCTACCTACATAACTCAGAGGTTTTCTGGAGCCTTCTTTTTCACTAGCCTTGTCTTGTGGCAAGCATCACTGTCAGACTGAGGTGGTGGATTCCAAGAGGCATCTAGAACATCAGAAGCGGGGGATCTTGAAGATAATGGATCTTCTGAAAGAGTGGCTTGCTCCTCTTCGTCTGCAGGAAGCTTGATTTCCTGAACTGCCCCTACTTCAGGAGGAACAACTATTATTGTGCCTGTTGTTGCCCACTTATCTGCTGAGTTTCTGCCTGCGTTGATTGGGTACTACTTTGCAATAATGGCATTTCAACATGACTGCTCATTAGTAGACTGGCTACCTCTGCAACACTCATGGGCTTGGCCATAGGTTGGTGGGGTGGGCCCGCTGATGCAGAGATGCTGCTTCCAACTTGGCCCCCGCCAGACACCGCTGCTGCAGGCGTAAGTTTTTGTCCCCCAAAAAACAACGAGGACGGCACACCAATCTTGGCAAGTGCCACTTCCTTCTTCTGTTCCTTCTCCTCTCTCTCTGCAACCTTCTTGGTACTGGAGGACCTGGTAACTTTCTTTGGGGCAATCTTCTTCAGATGTTAGCAGGAAGCTGTTGCACAAGTTGCAGAGATGTCGGTGGCCACACGTCACGTGACGTTGTGCACAGCAGGACTTCTGTTTGGCAGTAAAACAGGTGATGATGACACCTCCTCCTCTGTCTTTTTTTGCACCTAAGCAAAGAAGCCAGGAGAAGAGCATCAGTTAAATGTTGTATTTGTTGTTGTGGTTCAATTACTACTAGTACACACAGACAAATATAATATATAACTTAGTGTGTGGTGGTCACACTTGTAATTGTTATATATTTTATTATATTATTAAATTGTATTAACTCAGTTTAAGTTCTAAAAAAAACATACCAGTGCAGCCATTTGTGAAACTTTGACAACAAGGGCTTTAATGGTATACTGTGTACACTCAGGCAGGATAGGAAAGAATATGAATGAAAAAATGTATTTGCTCAATACGTCATTCAGGGAGCTGCAGCTAGCAAAGGGGATGGATGGAAGCAGTAGGACAAGAGGAACATAGGAAATACATGCAGGCTTATGGCAAAAGCACACTGCCTGGCTTCAAAATGGACACCAGCCACACGGCCAGAACCACAAAAACAAGAAGCCTAGGCCAAAATGGAAACACATGCAGGCCTATATGGCAAAAGCAGCACACTTATATAACTACCACCACAAAATGGCCACCAGCCACATGGACACTCACAGTCACAAGCAACAAGCAGGAGGCCTGGAAAACAATGAACTGAAACAGGCCTATATTAGCCAGGCAAAGGAGGCATGCTTTGCTAAACAACAACACTGCTTTAATGCAATAAACGGGACGGACATAGACACTACCCCATTTCTGCATTATACATTAAGTGACCTCTACATGGGGGTAGGCTATATGGGTGTGGTTCCCTTTTACACCAGTTTATGTTGTAAACCCTTACACAGGGTATCTCTTTATGGGTCATAGTCCCATTTACAATAGCTTCTCACCCCTTTGTCAGGGGTAGTTTATGGATGTCAGTCCCATTTACACATACTAGTAGTACATTAAAATCCTTACACAGGGTTTTTCTTTATGGGCTACAGTCCCATTTCTGCTAGCACTTAACCTCACATGAGGATTGGATCAATGGGTGTCAGTCCCATTTACATGGTTCACGTAACTAACCTTTTCACGAGGGACGTATTTATGGGTTTCAATCCCATGTCTCCATGTTTTTGATACTCACACATGGGTGTAAAAATCGGCTTTTGTCCCATTTTAACAGCACTGATTTGTATTCATCACATTAGGAATCCCTGGATGGGGTACAGTTTCCTTTGTGTACGCTTATTGCTTGTAACTTTATGCAAACATTGTTTTACATCTTAACATGAAAATGGGAGAGGAGTGATGCTTTTTTTACTTTTTTTTCCATCTTCTCTATTTTCGTGCTTGTTCAATTCTCCTTGTGATGTTATATTTATTTTCTTTGCATCCTTGGATTCTGGTCTATACTAGGTATTTGGACATTCTTTGTCTTTAGTTGTTCCCATATTGTATTGTTGTGCTGTGTCATGCCTCCTACTATTCCTGTCTTGCCAGTGGGTGTCTTTGGGAGTAGCCATAGGTGCATTTATGTCTATCTGTTGACATGCTATTTCTTATGCTTTATAATTTTATTCTACTCTGTTGAAATTTATAGAAGGGGAGGATGGGTTCTATGTATGTGTGTATATTGATCTATTGCTTCCTCTTCATTTACTTCTACACTTTTATTCTCACTCTCCTTTTTGTTTATTTTATTGAATATGTTTAGCTGCATTTGTGTACTTTACCTTAATTCTTTTTCATGGTTGACTTGTTATTATTTCTTTTGGGTAACCAGATTTATGCTTCTGTTATATAAGAAAGGGGGATATGTAGTACCTTGTTCATGTTAATATCCTTTTATCATCTCCTTACCTGCTCAGCCCAGTGTGAATGTGCTGTGTGCTGCATGGAATGTTGGTGTGATGATGCTGAATGGAATGTTTGGGTGCCTGTGAGGTAAAGTGTGACAGTTGGAGCATGGGTTGAGCAGCAGGCAGGGTGATCCTGGTGGGGCTGCTTCACAAGAACTCAACAACCCGTAACTGAACTTAATAAATCTATTGAAACTACATCTTGCCTACAGGATTTATTAACTACACTCCCCTTACATTGAACACACATTTTAGAAGAAATGTTGATTCTGATGGGCCATTGCTGAGTGCAGTGCAGCACATTCATTTTATCCACCAGCTTCGTCCCCTCTTTTAAAGGCTACTGATGTTACCCTCAATTGCCAACTATGTAACTTTGAAATGCAAACAGAAGGTTTGCAAATGTTGGCCACCTTGTGTCCTCCATCGATGTTAGACTGAGGAACCTGTGTTCTCGCTTAGAAAATAAAGGAACAGCGAAGGATGATGGCACCTGTATGTACTTGTGCCCCAATTGTTAGTAATCTTTCAGTTTCGCAACACTGAAACAAGAAATATTAGTTTCACTTTAAAGATCCTTTTGGTCCGCTCCTGGCATACGGGGGTCACAGACATAGGTGACACCCACAGTCTCATTTCCATCAGCAATGACCCCAACAGTCTCAATAACAACGGGCTACTGCCCTAGTAGTCCCTGTAGCATCCTCCTGGCACACAGGGGTCATGGACACAGGAGACAGCCCCAATGAGATCTGTGACACTGGGTTTCAGCCCGCAACTTCAAGCCGCTTGACGAGGTTACTGCCTGCCACAAGAGAGCAATAGCTATCTCACAACACAAGTCCTGAAAAGACTGGGGGCCAGATGTATGACCCTAAATTGCATGCGCAAATGGGTTTGTGACCCGTTTACGCATGCGATATGGCCCACGGCTATGTACAATTCCTAAATAGTGGGTCGCAATTTATTTGCAGCTCACTATTTAGGAAGTGTGAGTCACTATTAGGAAAAGGCATTCCCTTCCTTATTGCCTCCGTAAAGCAATGCATGAATGATTTGTGACTGCAATTGCAGTCGAAAAGCACTTGAAAATTACCACCCTCTTCAACAGTGTGGTAATGCAGTTGCAATCGACCCCTTCTACTTTGGGCCGTCTTTAAAAATATGTTTAAGGGCATGCAGTCGTCCCAGGGACCACTACCTGCCCTTAAAAAATTAAACGAAAACGCTTCCTTTTTTTTTTTTTAATGCATCCCGTTTTCCTTTAAGGAAAACGAGCTGCATTTTTAAAAAACGGCTTTATTTAGAAGCAGTCCCAGACATGGTGGTCTGCTGAACCCAGCAGGCCACATCCCTCGGAGGGCCTGTCATTCCCAATGGGCTCACAAATTGTGAGAGCCTCATTAATATTCATGACCCCTTGCAATTTGCAACCCCATTGGGAATCATAAATAGTGTTAACACACTGTTGTACATGCAACATAGCGCGTCGCAAATTGCGAGTCGCAAATGAGTCGCAATTTACAAGGCGCTATTTTGCAGGTGGTACATCTGGCACTGGGTGCCTCACAATCTTCCTCCCCATTAGGAACATTGGTCTTTGGAGGCAGGCAGAAGACTGGTGCTCCAGGTGCAGGGCAAGTGTTATTAGCTCCTGGGTGATAATTCCACACCCAGATTGGAGACTGACACCTATCCTGGGTTTTTCTAATGCCTGTGGGCCAGTGACAACAGGACATTACTGTGCACTAACAAAACCACTAGTCTCCTGCTAGTACCTGGCTTAGGATTCACTGGTTCATTGTAAAGTAAGCAACCCTCCCAGCCAACAGAGTGATTTCTGACCATGCCTTTACTGATCTGTTTCTGAGCTTCCTTCTGAACTCTCACAAGCAAAAAAAGTTCTTTTAGCCACCCAGCAGCTAGCAAACCCTGCAGCTCTGAAATTGACCCATTCTAATGCTCTGCTCTGAAAAACGTATCCTCCTCTCCCTCTTGAGTAGAAGCAATGACCTCCAGGCATGTGCTTTCCCCAAGCCTGCCCTTTCCTGCAAAATAAATAGTCTTGGTCCCTGCAAATGCAGCAGAGACAATTCTCTGTTTAGCAAAGTTGACGCTGGTCAAGCCAAATAGGCTTCTGATCCTGGCACAAGCCAGGGACAATAAAATCATAGTCCAAGAGACAAACCACACCATGCTTCTCTCTTACCCCTGCATTTGCCATGACCTTCTAAACACTGATTTCTACCTCAACTAGGTGTTAGTTTCTGTCTTCAGCACTGCTTACTCATCCTATATCCTTGTTACCAGGGTGAAGGGTTGAGATACATGCTCTCAACCATTGTCCTAAAGGTCCCAGAATCCCTCAGGATAGACCTTCCTTCCACTGATACTTACTTTCTGCACAAACCCCATTGTGTTAGGATGAATGTGCTTTAGAGCATCTGAATCTCTCTTCTGGATGTCAATAGCCACTAGGTTGAGCGCAACAGGGATCCCTTGGGGTCTATCACCCTTGTGTAGCACGTTAGCTATCACAGGTGTCACTGGTACAGTCTCTTTAGTAGTATCCTTTCTGGTGGCACTTAAACAAGTCACTACCCCTGAAGAACCTTCCTTCCCCCTTTCTCATAATGCTCCTTACAGGACACACCATTACCCTTCAAGTTTCTCCTGGACCCTCCTGAATTTCCTTAGGAACAGATGAATAGGGTGGATGGATGGATAAGTGAAAGGATGAATGAAGGGATGGATGAGTGAAATGATGGAAGGATACATGATGGATATGTTTGCAAATGGTTGAATATGTTTGGATATGGCTGGGCTTACTTATATACTATTGCACGACCTCTGATGTGTCTGTAAAACTTATCCAATTGTCCTGAAGTTTTGTCCTGAATTTTGACATCCTGTCCTGAATATGTGTCCTGAATGTTGACCCTTTGTCCTGAATTTTTACACTCACCGTCCTGAATTTGCACCAATGACAGTTGGTCACCCTACCTGCTGTGTGCATGTCGGGCTGGTAGTCGCAGGACAGACGGTGAATCTGACCTGCGCACTTGCAGGGGTAGTAGCCATCCTGCAATCGCACAAATCAGCTCCTTCCCTGCCCTCTCACTTGTGCTGACAGTGGCAAAGTAAAATGGTATTGCTATGCCATTATATTTATTTGTTTACTCGCTAGTAGCAGGCAGGTGATGATTCTCCGCCCGCCCTTTAGGAGGAACAGCCCCTGGGGGAGGGGTTGATAAACAACCTTGATTTTGCATTGCATGAGGAGGTACTGCACTTTGTTAAGTCTAGTATCTCTTGCATATCAATTATCAAAGCCACATCAGAGTAGAAACTCATATATACGTTTGGTTTAGTATAATCATTATAAGGCTATGGAATGCGTGTTTTATCGCCTTCGCCGCCTCTTCCTTTTCCCGTTCTGCTTCTTGCCTCCTTTCGGCAGGTGTGCGGAGGCTTGTGCGCTTCCAGGTGTACCCCTTGGCTGTCTGCTAGTGCTCCGCTCTCGCTTTGCTTAGTGCCGCCATCTTGGGTATCGTCCCGCTCCCTCTGCTCGTTTCCTCTCCTTGTCCGTATCTGCTTGTCTGTTGTCCTTGTGTGTCACCGACCACTTCTGCATGTGCCCTCCACCTTCATGCACCTCCTCCCGTGTCTGTTTCCTTGTTTAGGGCTTCTTCGCCGTTATGCTCGCTGTTAGTTAGTCTCGGGGTTGGGAGCTCCGGACTTAGGTATTCTTCCTCCTCGCCATCCAAAATCTATGCAAAAATACTGGCAAACAGACTGAACAGGGTCCTACCACTACTCATCCACAACTCGCAAGTTGGCTATATTAAGAACAGGCTATCCCAAGACAACACGCGACTACCATGCCATCTCATCAACCAAACAACACGGAGCGAAGAACAGGCAGTGATGATAGCGCTAGACGCGGAGAAAGCCTTTGACAGGTATCCTGGCCCTTCCTCGACACATGCATGGGGAAATTCGGACTAGGGACTAAATACAGAACAATGGTAATGGCCCTATACAACAAACCAAGAGCCAGAGTTGTGGTGAATGGAGGCACATCTGAGCCCCTAACCTTAGAGAGAGGCACAAGGCAGGGATGCCCCCTGTCACCGGGTCTCTTCCTGCTGTCGCTAAAACCACTACTAGCTATGATAAGAGACAACAACGACATAACCGGCGTCAAAATCAAAAGCAAAACAGTGAAACTTTCAGCATACGCAGATGACCTTCTCATCACCACCACAACACCAGCCACATCAATCACGGCCTTAATGGGAACCATAGGGAAATACGCAGCCGCCTCAGGCTGCAAGCTCAATAGAGATAAATCAGAGTGCAAGCCAATGAATATACACACGACGAGAGCAGTACTGGGTCAATCAGGCCTAGCCTGTCAAACAAAACCCCTCAAGTACCTAGGCCTACTGTTCGGGAGAGACCTAAAAACAACGCTAGAACATAACGAGGAGGCCACCCTGAAAAAGATAAAGGAGAGACTGGACCTTTGTCGCCCAAATACATCAGCTGGTGGGGGAGGGTAGAAACAATTAAAATGATGGTGACACCAGCCGTCAACTACACACTCAGCATGCTGCCTCTAGCAATGACAGAAGACTTTCACAGGAAGCTAGACAAACTAATAAACAGATTTATATGGAGGGACAAGAGACCAAGAATCAGCCTACAGAAGCTGAGACTAACGAAAGCCCTGGGCGGACTAAACATAATGAACTTTAAGAACTTCCAAACAGCCTGCCTAGCTAAGCAAGGAATATTCTGGGTGACAAACACACAAGACTATGAACCGGAGTGGCTGAAGGTAGAAAGGAACATCCTGGGGGAGTTAAACCCAATAGCAATGCTCACAGCAAACAAGCACCCTCACAGACTGAATCCCATTATCAAGCACACCAAAGACGCCCTAATGAAAGTAGACAAACTTATGGGACAGAGGATCAGGGGGACAAACTGGGAATCGATCTGGTTCAACACAAGGATACTTTACCAGGGGAAGACCTTAGACAACGGAACATGGATGGAGAGAGGGGTCACCACGCCAACCCAGCTGGAAACAAAAAACTCCTGATCACCTTCCAGAATCTGAAACAGGTATACAGCCTCCCTGACATAGAACTATACACATTCCTGAAAATCAAAACGGCCACAACAAAGGCAAACCTAAGCAAAACGCCACCAACCATCATCCAGTACATGGATAACCTCAACGCCATTGGCCACCAAACAGCACAAATCTACAGATTACTGAGCCCAAACACATGAACACTGAACAAGAAAGTGATAAGCGCATGGGAAGCACTGACAACAAGACAACTTAGCGAGGAGGAAAAAATCAAACTGTGGAAATCAACCACAACCAATAAAGTCACGCCACAATTGGCGCAAACGAAATTTTGGCTCCTTCACAGAGCCTACTGGACCCCGGCAAGTCTCCACAAAGCAGGTATAAGAGACACAGGAACATGCTGGAACTGCGATAAAGAGAACGGCAGCCTAGAACACCTCATTTTCGAGTGCCACAAGGTTAAAAACTTCTGGAAGAAAGTGAACAACTTCATTAACGATATCATGGGGAAAAACATACCAATAAGCTTCGGTAGTCTCGCCACAGGTTTCATGTCAGACTGCCTAGAGAGTAAGGAGGAAAGAGACCTAGTGGACATCCTACTACCAGCGGCAGTGAAAATCATACTAACAAACTGAAAAAATACGGCCAAGGCAACCTTCAAAAATTGGATAAACTGGGTCACCTTCCTTAGAGGCGCAGACAACATCACCGGCAAATTCTCGAAGGAACATAACGCCAAGAATGACATGTGGGAAGCCCTAGACGCACACCTAGAGACACGCCAAACCTAACTAGCTCAGAACAGACTCACCCCCTCTTCTTCTCTTCTTTCTCTCACACCAGGGGGGCGCAGTATACTCAATGTATAATGTATAGTGTGTAACCATACATATAGTGCACAACCAAGCTGCAAGAAGTTCAACTCAACTGTAAACACCCCCCCCCCCCCCCCCGACCCCCCTTTTTGCATTACTCTGTACTGTATATATCTTCTGATATGCACATTTTATAATAAAAAAAAATTTGAAATAAAAAAAAAAACAATCTGGCCACTTTTAATTATTTTTTTTTTTAAATAAGGCTATGGAAAAGTAGTTAAATCACGGATGCAATAGTTTATTGTGAAATCATTTTGCAAATAGTACCGTCGACCCTCTAGGGCACGTATACACTTAAAATCTTCTTCTGCTTAGCAAGGCATATCTATTGTGCACTGTGAAACCGACAATCTAAGTCACAGTTCATCTCAAAAGAAACACGCGGCCTTTCATATCTTTCAGTAAAAGACATCGATTATGATATCAGTGACCGAAAGAGATGTTATGAAAGAAAATACTCTGAATAGGTTTTGAGCTACATAGCCTTCTCTTTGAATAGAAGAAAAATACACCTACATTACATTAAAAGCACAATAAACTGACCTGTGACCTATTGTTCAATGTAGTCACCGAATTGCACAGGTAAAGTGTATGGAATTAGCCGGTTATCTTTTACGTAGGTTTCGCTTCAACCCTTTAATTAAACCACTGAATGCTATTTCTTCTCTGTAAGTAGTTTAGTCTAAAAGTATCGCAAAATTTGAGCTCACTTTTTCAAGTTTCAATGGATTTTTGACAAGTTAGAGTACAATTTAACCACAGCGTTGTCAGCATGAGAAAAGAAACGACTCCCATTAAGAAATATATTACTTATATATTTATTTGCAAATAAAAATTACATTATACAAAACAAGACATCTATTTGCCACGAATACATTTTCTTTAAGAATTCCATGACAAATAAGTAGACTTTGATTTCATCTTCTGAGGAATATAAAAGAGACACATCCTCGACAGTATGCATAAAAATGATACTTCTAGTCCTCTATTGAAATTGGATTTAGAGATTAAAACAATGTGCAGCTATATCCCTTTGCCCTGCATACCATGATTCCCCAGGGTGTTCTGGCCTGTTCATTTTCTAGAAATCTACCCTTTTCCGTTTTTTGTTTTCCTCTTTCTTTCGGAGCCTGACCCTACTAAATCTTTCTTATGTCACTTTATTCAGACCCTCCAGCTTATCGCGATTTCGCGATTCGCAAAATAATCGCGAAATCGGCAGAGGAGCGCGATTACCGCGATTTTTACCTTTCTGGCCGCGAAAAAGGTCTCCAGGAGGCATACAAAAAAATGCTTACATCCTATTGGCTATACGTGCACACGTCACTACGTGGCGCCGTACAGCTTGTAAATACCTGCCTGCTTCTTATACTGCGGACGGCATTAGGGATTGCAGAAAATAAATGCTAAATACATTCTCGTCAGTCGTCCCTGCCCATTGACACGATTGTACACATTAAGAGGCTGCATTCTCAGCGGCGCATGCCTCTCTGTTTTACCCCTCGCCGTGATGGCATCCCTCCCCTTACAAGACTCCTTCCCACTTCTCTTGCTGTCTCTGAGGAAGATTCTTTGTATGTTTTTTTTCATGACATTACAGTACCTCCCCTTTCTAAAAACGACCAACCACACGGCAGACCAGTCATTCCAATCCAGATTCATATCCTTATTGTCAGGGCAGCACAGGGTCACCATGGAAAAGCATACTTTACTACTAAAAATAAGCTTAGATCTCTGTTAAGTGTTACCTGTTTACATTTTTTTGCGATGCTGACGTTGAGTGGAATATTTAAACACCATGTTACCACTCGAGCTGCAAGCTTATTAAATCGTATTTCGTGTTTTTTAAACTAGTCATTTTGGCAGCAATATTTAATAAATAAAGAAAAACAATTCCAAACATAATAGGAAGTGAACTCCTAAAACTACAAGTTACACCTTCGGACATTCGCTACATGCTCCTCCCCGTTCAGTCCATAAGAGGAGCCCGAAGCCGACTGTCTTGTTTTTTTGCAGCTGTTGCCTCGAGTATTTTATTCATTTTTGGCAATTTTTAAGGCGTATGTAATACAAAGGTCTCTAAGCGAATTAAAAAACAAGAAAACCTGACAAGTAAACTGCATAAAAGGCAGATTGGAACATGGCGTCACGACAATTCAGGTTAAATTGAGGTCGCAGATAACCTGAAAATAAAAGTCTTTACGAGCCGCTGGGACTGGAGCCAGACAGTATGAACACATTACCTTTTCTGCCAGCGTGCAGTGTAAAAAGGCTGTAGAGTAGGTGAAAAGTTCAATAAGCATTGATAAAGTCAATGTTTTGGGCTTCTATTTAATGAAAATAAGTTTCATTTGCCGCTTAGATGCAAGTAATGTGTTTTATTCGACACATAATTTATGATTTTATTACATTGAATCACTCATCCTCGTAGTTGCTTCAGTTCGCTCCTTCAAACAGTTTTCTCATGGTCTAATAAAGTTGAAAAGTGTAAAACTATTCAAATGCAGAGATGGCGGAGGGTGGATTTCTAAACACCTGTTCTAAATATTCTGAAGATAGTAGTGACAATTTCTGAATAATAGGCCACGTTAAAATATTCTTGGAGAAGACCTGTGAATTTTCGGGGGGTTCTCTACAAATTTTAGAAACAAGCATTTTTCATATTTGTGGTGCAGTTCAGGACTTTTAAAAACAATTCTAAGATCCTGTGGGAGAGGACAGACCTAGGCCATCTCTCAGCTGTTCAGAGCTCCCGCTACTTACCTCTGGAAAAGTCTATGGAAATTAGGCTTGGCACACATAAAGAGCTGTCAATTGCTTTGTCCAAACGCTTCCATAGACATAATGAACAGACTGTCCTAGACAGGGGAAACGAGTGGTTGGAGATCACTGTACCACCCTATGCCAAGCTGACCTTCCCCACAGATCATCAAGATAATTGAGAGGAAACTGACAAACGCGGCCCACTGGGGTGCAGTTTGCATGTCCCTTCTGAGCATTTGCCCCAGTAAATTAATGCACATAGGTAACATATCTTGCACTGGTGTGGTGCCTTGGCTGTGGAAGACGAATGTGTCACAGTGACGATGAGGGGTGGGCTTTGTTAGAAAGAATCTTAAGTCCGGCAGGTGAAAGGTTTCAATCCTAGAAGCAATAGGTTCCAGTTTGCCGTTTGGTAAGAGGGGAGTGGAACACAAACATTTTGGAGAGGCAGGGGGGCGTGGGAAAACATGAGGTCTGGGGGCAGTTGGCATAGGTAGGGGGTCTATTACAGTGAATGCTAAGACAGTCTTGCAGTAACCCCATGCTGCAGAAAGAACGATGGCTTGCTTTATGCACCCACTGCACAAAACTCCTCCCCCCCCCAGGTCTTCCATCCTATGTAAAGCCCTGAACACACCCCTCTGCTGTTACTTAATTGTGGACTTCATTCAAAACCTAAGTCACGTGCAGATGGAGACGTGCAGATTCATAAAGAACAGTCACTCCGGCTCCCAGGAAAACACTCCAATTGGCCCACAGGTGTAGCACATTCTAGATGGGTCCAGTAGTCAGCAGTGCCCCGGCAGGGGTGCATTCATGGGTGCTAAAAGTAATAGGGCCCCCTCTCCTGAGGTGTAGATGCGAGCTGTGCTTCTGCAGAGCAACAAATACTTAAAACATGCCTATTTCACAGTGGAAAACTCAGATAAATCACTTTACATTGATTTAAGGCTGAAAATAAATGATTTCAAGTAAAATGAAGTGCCGCAATAATGCCGCTAAATTTCCATTTTTGTGCCGCTAAATTTCCATTTTTGTGCCGCTAAATTTGCAAATCTATGCCGCAATATCCTGGGGGGTCTGTTTATTATTTTAGATATTAACAGTTGACTTTCTGTTATCATTTTCTTGATTGTTATTTGGTTTCTGTCTTTGTATTTATTTAGTTTTTTAGTCAACAATCTACGCATATGGGGGTTGTGGCCAGCAACATGGCCGAATAGCTCCTTCTGCCGGAGCTCCGGCAGCCCTCACTAAATCCTGCCTTGCATCCTGCTTCTAATCGCCATCCGACACCGTCAAGTGGTGCCACTTACTACTAGAACTACACTGGTTGTGAAAAGATCACCAAGAAATAAGGCTGGGTGCGAGGAAGCCCCAACAGTGATGCAGAGTGGTGACGAAGTAAGGCTGCCCAAGATGGAGGAATAGTCATGATTTACTACTCAAAAGGGGACATGAGAGAGGGGCAGAGAGGGTGCCCATGGGTGGAGGGCCCCGCCCTCAGCTCCTGCAGTGCAAGGGAGGAAGACCAATACTCACCGAGAAGACCCTGTTGATCTGACCAGTGGTGGTCGCTGTGGAGAGCAGGGTGGAGCACCCGAGTAAACGCACAGGTGAGAGGGGCTTTGCGTTGGCGGGTGTCTCTGGCGGTGGTGGCCTTCTGGCGCCTTCAGGTGGGTGCTGCAATCAGGGGAAAATGTGGCAGATGACCTCAGTGACACTCCTTTGGAGGCCTGCAGCAGTATGTCCAGGGACTACCGGAATCCCCCCACCCTTTTGTTAAGCAACATTAAAAATTTAACATGAGAGGGATTTCTTTGGAAGGCGGGGGTCGTACAACCCCTGGCCGTATTTATTAAAACATGAAATAAAATGAAAAATTCAAACAAACAATATTTACACAATTACGCAGAAAACATTCCATGACATTTGTTTACAATTGATATAGACAGATATCAGATGGCTAACCTTAACATAATTCTAGTACAAGGTACTTCCTATCTGAATCTAACATATGAACCATAATCATACATTAATAACTTTTCTGCGTATCCTATTTAGGCCTATGGCAAGGTCACTAACCGGTGTCAGATCCTTATCAATTAACCACGCCTTCCAGTAGGAGTGCGCATGCTCAGAGGGCCCATTCACTTTCCCCCCGGATACCCCCATACGGTCTATTAACTCTATTAAAGGGGGCCCTTGCATCTCTACACCGTTTACTGATGTCATTGTGCATGTGCAGGGTGGCCAACCAGCCTAGAGAAAGCGTGACTCCTCCCTCCCCCGCACCCATCCAGCCGACCAGCTGTACTGCCCCTGGAGCTCTAGGAGAGACCACTTGTCCCTCCCCTTGGGCGACCCCATTTAAGAATGGCGCCGCCCTCTTAGGAACTTAAATGTACTGCTCAACAATCATGACCTTACTGCCTGACCAAGGAATACCAATAAATACGATTGATGGCCTGTAAACGGGATAAAGTTATAAGGAACAAAACATATTAGTACGATACACTTGTCATCCATATACATTTGGAAATCTGTGAAACAAGCTGTATACCACACAATACCAATTATCTGCTTTAGGGGACAGTGGGTGGGGAAAAAGAGTTACAGCCTCCTGGAGACTGGGAGGTGCAGGCCGTGGAACGCGGAGTCAAAGAGGCAGACTCCCGTGCTCCCTGTACTTTTAAACCATCAATAGCCAGGCAAGTTCTAACCGGCCTGGCCTTTGCCTCCCAGTGACCTGGAAGTGATTCAATCACTTCCGGGTCACTAAGTGACCCAGGGTCCCATCCATGCCAAGGCGCGCCCGCTGCGCCATTGTGACATGATGGGGCGCGCCCAACCATAGAGAGCGGGTGAGGGCCGGTGCGCCCGCCAGACTTGCGGCGGGCCGATGCCGGCCCCACCTTTTTCAGAGGAGGGAGGATGCTGCCTAGGTGACAGCATAAGGGCTGACGTGAGCGATTCTTTGGCGGTGGCCGAAAGATAAAGGTGAAGCGGGAGGACCTCCAGTCGCAGGGCGACATAAGGGGACAACAGAATCATAGAGCAAGAGCCCTGCCTCTCAAGCCCCCTAACAATGACCGCTGACACCCCAGCAGCACCTTCTGCCCATCACGGATGGGAGGAGCAAGACCTCGGAGAGAGCTGTGGAGTGACCGGTCTGACACACAAGCAAGAGGGGCTGTGTGGTCACATACGGCCTTGGCCATGGCGACCTAGCAGTGTTCCCAGGCAGGGGTTGCAGCCGAGAAGAGGCCCCCATTGCAGGAGATGCTGGAAGACTACTGCTGCCCTGCACCAAAGTGGTGTGAAAGGTGTCTGCAGACTCTGGACTGTTGGGGGCAAAATAGGGAGGCATCTGGCTTCTTGATGGCCAATCCCAAGATCCACACCCGGTGGGTCTGGTTGGGAACAACTCGAGAGAGGACTACTAATCAAAGAGAGGGTGCAACCCGAGTTGGGGGTGGCAGGGCGGATGTCCCCCCTCTGTCCCGCTGAAATCACCCAGGGAGCTGTGTGGGGTGGCCAGGACACCTAAAGGCTGGCTAAAGAGAGGACTTATAATACAGCCCACAAAGAGGTGAAATACAGTGAAAGGAATAACTCAGGGAGCGAGGGCCCCCACTTCCCAACATCGTGTGAAGGAAACCCCCAGCACCCAAGATCCTGAGACAACTTTGTAAGCTTCCCCCCACATGCTCCATCACCTAAAATACGAGTGGAACAGAGGGGAGTCAGGAGCGGGACGAACAGGGGAACAAGGCCCAGAGTTTCAGACCTACACCTGGGATCATGCCACTGCACTGGGAGGAGGGAAAGCCATAGAGAAGTAGACTCCCAGACAGATTCACCCTCATAGACCCATGAAGGTCAGAGACAAAGACCCCAATTTGACCAAAACGGGCAAGGTGGACGGATACCCAAAAGTGTTGCCCCCACCTCCCAATACAGAGGGAGAAGCTGCTTCTTTACCCAATCATGCAGCCCTCCTCCAGGCGATGCACACTTCTAGGAAAGCACTGGAAGGTAAAAAGGCTGACGTACGCTCGAGGTGACCCTGTTGCGCCAGGACATACACTATGTTTCAGAGGGATTGAATCAAATGGAAAACCGTATCTCTAAGGTGGAAGACATGTCCCATCATTTGTGTAAAGAATTCTTTGGCCTAACAGCAGCCCTGAAAGATGTGACTTGGAGGGTGGATGACGCTGTAAACAGGGCCCGCAGAAACAATCTACGCTTCAATTGATTTCTTGAGGGGACAGAGGATCCTTCCTGACCACATGGCTTAGAGACTCCTTCCCGGCTGCGTAGTTCAGACCCTGCTTCATAATTGAGGAGGCCCACAGGGTGCCCAGTGTGCGGCCACTGCTTGGAGCCACCCCACAGCCTTTGAATGCTCGATTTCTTAACTTTCAGGACGGTGACCTAATTCTCCAGGAGTTGAGGGGTTCAGAGAACTTAAACATGCCAACACCAAGATAATGGTATTTTCTGAGTATTCTTGAGAAGTGCAAAAGCTATGATTAACATTTGGCTTGGTCAAGGTAAAGTTAAGAGGCCTCAAAATCCAATGTATGCTGCTCTCTCTGGCAAAACTTAAGGTCATTTTTCAAGGTAACCCCCTTTTTTCAGATGCCGTAGGAGGTATGGACATGGATCGAGGAGCGCCCTCCTCCAAGGCGTAGGCTAGAGACGTGGGGACCTCGCACTTGGGTACCCCAAAGATATTGGGCTCCTAGTGACAGAAGAAGAAACATTAACCATATGGAAGTGTTGAGCCCTGAGGTCACTAACCAGAAGACCGTGCAACAACAGTTACTCAAGACTGGCAAAGAAGACTGAAAAATGCGGACTAGCCAGATGCTGAGAATCAGTAAAATGACACAGAGGGCCCCAGATACTAACATGCCAAGTCCCGGTGGGCAAATGGACTGGTATCGAGTTAATGTCCTTTTCTTTTTTCATAAAAGCCTGATCTAGGGTAGGGAAGGTTAGGCTTTACCTATGCTGCTGTTGTCATGTTAACCATGTGGGAGATGGTCGTGGGAAGTGGGAGAGAGTTGGGAGGGGGGATTTCTTGGGAGATAGGGGACACATTGAAACGCATAAGAGAATGTTTTTCTTGTTTACAGCCAGTGGAAAGGACACCAAAACCATAGACAGGGAAACAAGCGAGACATAGATAATTGGTGAGAGAGGATACTCTGTGCTGATGTGGATCATCAACAGATTACGGAACAAAGTCAAGAGGGGGCGGTCACTAGGTTCTTCAAATGACTCAACCCCAACATTAACCTTCTGCAAGAAATGCACTTGGTAGGCACACATTGCACTTTTCTAGGGAGGGAGGCTTACACCACACTTGCATACGTTGGATTCTCCTTTGGATCTAGGGGGGTCATCATACTAATAAAAAAAAACTTTGACATGATTAAAACCTAGACAGACCCAAATGGCACATTTGTCACGGTGAAGGGGACTTGGGGTTGGAGAGAACTTACTCTGATCAGCAGTTATGCTCTGCCACAACTACAAAATCGGACACTAGACAAAGTAGCTGAGATACTTCTCGGATCCAGTCCTTCCATACATGTATTTGGTGGCCACCTTAATGACGTGATGGATCCACACGTAGATCAAACACATACAAGCACCTACCCTACTAGCTGAGCTTATGAACTCACTTGGTCTGACTGATCTTTGGCGTCGACACCACTCGGTCCACCACATTTACTAATTTTTTGGGTGCCCATGGAGTCTTTTCTAGACTCTACTACCTCTTCGCACCAGCTGGAGAGGTGGAGACAGTGGAGAGCATGGAATATCAGGCAAGGGGCATATCTGACCACTCACCACTCTGGTTGACTGTGGGAGAGGGAGCACGCAGACATTGGCAGGAATGGAAGCTGAATGCTTGGGACTTACATGACAGGGTGGTCGCCTGTGAGATCCGGACAGATACAATATAGTAATCTAGTAAAGAAGGGGAAGAGATCCACAAGGTTGAGGCCCTGGAACATAAGCTCCTGGAACTAGAGGCACACAAGAATCCAGTGCTGATGGTCATGTACTTTGCCAGATCACGATAACGTGCAGGGAATATCGGATACTGGTGGAGCAAGAGGTGAAAACCCAGCTTTAGGTCTCACAACACCAACTTTATGAGATGGGTGACAGAGTTGGGAGCTGTTATCTGTCTGAGAGAGATGAAGAGAGAAACGAGGTGGGTGGTCATGATGTGTGAACCAACCATACGGGTGTATTTGTATGCTACTACCCAAAACTCTATAAAGCCAGGCCACTATCAGATGGCTCACAAATAAACAGCTACCTCAGCACAATAGAGACCCCAACTCTTAACTGGATTAATTAGCAACTCTTGAATAAGACCGCACCCTACAGAAGTTAAAGTTGCAATTATTAGGCAAAAATCAGGGAAAACCCCGGGTGCGAAGGACTTCTGACAAAATTCTTTAAACACAATACTAACTTGCGTGGCCCACATCTCCTGAATATGTGCCTAACGCACAAGAAGAAGGAACACTCCTGTCAGACCTCTGTAATAACACAGTGGTGATTCATAAGAGGGAAGCCCCTCACAAACGGTGGTTCATTTCGCCCAATATCATTACTTAATGTATAAAGATCTTGGCCTCTATCCTGGCAGCACGCCTGCTGCCAGTGATCACATTCCTCATTCACTGCGACCAATACGGCTTCATGCCTAAACAAGCTATGCGCCTCACCTCCGTTGGCTGCCCAATTGGTTGGATACGGTGAAAGATAGATCCACCCCACATATATTCCTCTCCATAGACGTCAAAAAAGCCTTTGACACTGTTCTTTGGCAATTAATGTGGCGAGCCCTGTTAAAGCTTGGATTTTGTCCTGTTTTTATGGCGTGGGTGGAGCTGTTGTACAGCAACCCAAAAGCCAGGGTGCGTGTCAATGGGTTGATATCAGCAGAATTTACAGTGCGAAGAGGCACAAGACAGGATGCCCCCTGTCCCCTTTACTATTTGCTCTCGCATTGGAGCCGCAGGCTTGCTTGATTAGGGTGCATCCTAAAATGAGCGGGTTTAGGGATGACACAGGACTCCTCAGAGACAAACAGATCTTACTGTACGCAGATGACATTCTACTATATGTTACCAACCCCAACACGACACTTCCTTTGAAACTACAACTATTCAAAGAATACGGTAGCCAGGTGGGGTATACCATAAATTGGGGCAAGTCAAGCCTCTACTCGGTGGGGGGAATTCTGGACACACAGAGACTGTCGGGACACCTTAAAGTAGTCAAAGAATGGTTCTGCTGCCTACGGCTTCATATTTCCACCAATGTAGTGGCATTCCTTGACCTTAATATTAAGCCTATCCTAGCCAAATTCCACGAAGATGTGGGATGGTGGAGACGACTTCAACTGACACTGCTTGGCAGAGCAACTATGTATAAAAATATCACACTCCTGAAACTACTTTATGTGTTGCAAAACATGTACTGCAGGATACCACAGATGATGTTTACAGCAAATAATGAGGAATTACGCACACTTCTGTGGAACAGGGGTCACCCGAGAGTGGCGCTGCAGACACTACTATTCTTAACAACAGTGGTCCCTAGAGAAGAGAAAATAGGAAAACCAGCAATGAATATAGACTCAATCGTTATTATATTAAATTGACTTGTCCAGCCGGACAGCGGTCTAATATTTACTTGTAAACAATAAAGACAATAGTACACAGCTATACATAAAACGGGACACAAGCCTGTGTCCTACTTAGCCAGTAGAATACACAACAAGGGTAAATAAACAACAGGGGGGCTCAGGCAAAGCTTTTGGTTTGTTACACATCCGCAATACACAGTGTTATCAAAACAAATCACAAAGAACACCTTTACAGCTAAATAAACAAACGTTTTTGGCATATAAGGTGTATTAAAGTGTCAACAGCATTTCGATCCATTGAAAAATTGAGCGGATCATCATCAGGACAGTCAATTGATGCCTGTTAGATAGAGCCTCAATTGCCTGGGGAAACATGGTATGGATAGAAAATACTCAGACGAAGAATTAGGAGAAGGTACAAAAGGCACTAGGATTCAGTGGTGTCAATGCTCCATGCAACTCAGACTAGAGAGTTGGCATGCTTGATTACGTGTGATTGGTCGTTATGAGCCACGGGTGTATGTTGAGGTAGATACTGCAGAGGTAACTGGTAAGCGGCTGTCACTGCCTGTGTGGTTGCTATGGTCGCACAGGGATCATAATGGTGAGAAAATAGGAGAACATAGTGCATTAAAAAGGTGCATGGAAGTACAACGTCAAATATTCCAACAAGTTGAAGGAACAATATCAGTGAGAAGCCCGTTGATCTACAGAGCTAAGGAGATGGGTTAGTTACTATTGTAGTAATTCCCCGTGAACAGTTATATTCAGGGGAGGAGAGTGTCGTGATCTTGTCTGCAGCAGTGGGCAGTGAAAATGGATCAACCCAATGTGCCCAAAATTGTGAAAATATTGGGGCATATGGTCAATGCAGCATATATAAAACAGTCATCGCATATGTTAAGGGTAACGGATTCCTAAACTGGAGTATTAAATGGCCCGGCAAAACAAACGCATGAAGTGCCATATAAAAACATTGTGTGACGGTAATCGATTCTACAAGGTAAACATATATAATACATGAAAACACGGCACTATAGTGATTGCATAAGGAACATATTACAGTATGTATCTGGGTGGATCTGTCCATTGGTGAGAAATTAAGAATGTGATGAGCAGTAGGAGTGCTACGGTGAATAGAGAATTGAGCATGCAATTTGCGCTCACATGCATCGTGTATTACCAAGAATTCCGTTCGGGCGAGCTTGGGCATGGAAGCCGGGGCTGCTACAATGATGGCTCCTAAGGAGGGGAAAAAGGAGGGGAAAAAAGGAAGTTTGGATGGGAATATCAACACATGGTTCTGAGGGTGGCATGGTCAATGCCCGAGTAAGGAACTCCTCAGAGAGGATTGAGTTGGTGGTCACAGCGGATAGATGAGGACTCGCGTTCGCGTACTCTGTCAGCTCGGTCGCCTGTAAGGGGGAGGGCAAGGTTGGAAGCTGCCGATTGCAAGTTAAGGGTGTTCATGTAGTTGCGTTGCCAAGGCTTACCGGTGATTAGGGTGAAGGATGCTGGACAGCTGGAGTCTTTCGTGCGGTATTACGGTTCCAGCCAGCATATACAGTGCCTTATTCATGGAGGCGGGCGGGAGCTTGGATTGGGTGTGTTGGATCAAGTGGGGCGGTAATAGAAACTAAGAAGAGACTCACAGATTGGGAGCCCTGGGTGAGAGTAGCAATAGAGAGGGGACTACCAAATGTGAGGAACCCGGGTGCCATCTTAAAGGTATCAGGTAGTTCAGTGGAATAAGGGTAATAGAACCTGAGGAGAGACTCAAGGAACGGGAGCCCTAGACGATGGTAGCATTAGAGAGGGGACTACCGAGTGTAGGGAACCCGGGTGCCATCTTGCAAGATGTTAGGAAGTGCAATAGAGAAAGGGTGACATTTTCAATAAGGCAGGTTAAAAAGCATTCTGGAAGCATTTGGAAATGTTATACTTTTGATCACAGATAAAAGAAACAACTATATCAGTGAGGTCCAGTCTTCAAAACGGTTCAATCCCATATTGAGGCTGTTGGTTTTCAGTGTCCATTTCAATTCTTCCTTGTTCAATAATTTAGAAATGTCCCCACCTCTAGGTGGGAGTTTTACCACACTAATAAAGATGCAACTAATGTTTTTTTCAGAATGTCCATTCTGTTCAAAGTGTTCAACCAGGGGTGCATTGGCTGTTTTGCACCTGATTCCGCTCCGATGTTGGGAGATTCGTAGACGGATCTTTTGAGTGGTCTGTCCAACATATATTTTGTTGCAGGGACAGAAGATCGCATACACAACATTGCATGTATTACAGTTTGTAAACATTCTCAAATCTGTCTTAATATCTTTAAATACAAATTCTTTGCATTCAATTGTAAAGTCACATATGACACAGATACCACATTTGGAGTGTCCCTTTAGAGGTGCAGAAGACCAAAGTTCATTCAGCGTGGAGGGGATTTTTTTGCTCGGTAATGCTACTTGGACCAAATGGTCTTTCATGTTTTTGCTTTTCTTAAAAGTGAACATCGGGCGTTCCAAATCAAGGTGGAGAACCGGGCCTTATGGGCCGAGCGGCGCAGGGCACGCCTAAAATCTCCGGGTTCACCTGCCTCGTCAGACAGAGACACGAGACACTCTGTTAGGCGTAGAAAATCGGGTTTATTAGCTGCAGCTAAGCACAGTTATCCAAGAAGTACATGGTATGTTCTTAGGAGACTGCCACTTAATTCTGTGGCGCACAATCTTTTATAGCACATATATGTAGAACCGCTACTCCCAAAACATACAAAGCTGACAAATAGGAAAAGTTTGAAAAC
Source organism: Lissotriton helveticus (assembly GCF_964261635.1). Taxonomy (NCBI): domain Eukaryota; kingdom Metazoa; phylum Chordata; class Amphibia; order Caudata; family Salamandridae; genus Lissotriton; species Lissotriton helveticus. The sequence goes on along the minus strand of NC_136065.1, from coordinate 552,958,460 downwards.
AAGCTATCAAGTATCTTGAATACGCCCTTCTTTCAGACCCCGTGTTTACTCCTCCCCTCAAGTTAATCAGTGTTAGTGCCCATAATTCAATTTACAGGTGGTAGGACGTGTTCGTATGCCTCAAAGGATAGTTGTGTAATAGGAGAATACAAGAAGAGAATAGTGAAGGCCAGTCAAATAAGATAAAGTAAGAAAAGAATGGTGGGACCCAAACAGTCGACTAAGACAAGGATCAATCAGCCTAGACATGGATTAACGAACTCGGCCAGACCCTGACATCGGTTTCGTAAACAAGGACAAGGGGTTACTTTTTAACAGAAGAGACGCATAGCAGCTGGAAAAGCAAAAACACCCCGTTCGCCGTGCCGCCTGAGTGAGGGCAACACAAAATGGTGACGGACACAAAACAGCGGCTAAATACGAAATGAAGTCGAAAACCACAGAACCTCAAAGGATGCCAGCATTTAGAACCGATCAATTTTTTATGATGGTCTTGCGTACTGCATTTGAGACTGGAGAAAAGGTAGTTACACATACCAGATGATTTGAGTTTGGTTTTATCTTGGGCTCTGGTAGAACCTCACTGGGGCAGTACCATGCTCTTTTCATTGCATTCTAACAAGTCTGCGTTGGTACCCTCTACTAATGAGTTTATTGCACAGTGTTTTTGCTTCATGGAAGTAGTCACCCTTGAGGGAACAGTTCCTCCTAATCCATAAGAACTGAGAGAACAGAAGAGAATCTCTGAGTGCCCGGGGGTGGTTGCTATCATAGCTAAGCAAGGTATTGCATTCAGTCGGTTTACGGAATAGTCCGTTATGAGAGTCCCATCGTTAAATTTAATGTTAAGGTCAAGGAATGAGATAGATGTCCTATCATGAGTCAAGGTGAATTTCAAGCCCCCACAGTTGTTGTTGAGCCAGTGGAGGATTGATAGTGTGGTCTCACTATCCTGCCAAATCATAAAGATATCATCTATGTAGCGTTTCCATTTACCAATACATGTGCTGAATGGGTAAGTGTCTGATAGAATATGGTTGATCTCTAGTGAGTCCATATATAGAATAGCCAGGTTAGGGGCAAAAATAGCCCCCATTGACATGCCTTTTACTTGCTGGAATAATTGGTCTTCGAATAGAAAGAAATTTCTGGTTAAACAAACCTCTAGGAGTTGAAGAATTAAACTAGTAGGGATTGTATGTAGACGGGGTCTTTGATTCAGGATGAGCTCCATAACTAGTAGGGACTCCCTCTGTGGGATATTTGTGTACAGGGACTCAACGTCCAATGTATACAGAATCTCACAGTTGGGATCAAATGGGTGGTTTTTTATGAGATTAATATGGACATACTGTCACGGATATAGCATTCGGTGAGTGGGACAAAGTCTTTGATGAAGTGGTTAACATATTGTCCCAGGGGTTCCAAAATAGACCCACAACCAGACACAATGGGCTGACCGGGAGGGTTATCCTGTATTTTGTGAACCTTTGGTAAGATGTAGATAACCGGTGTGTGAGGGGATGTAGTGTTAAGGAATCGATATTCATGCTTGCTGAGAAAGCCCTGTTGAAGGCCATCAACAGTGATTTGTTTTATGAGAGTCTGCAGCTCCTTTGTAGGATTTGTAGGTAACTTGCAATAGTGGTCCGTGTTGGATAGTTGGCTGTTGAATTCCTCTCTGTAGTTGTCAATTTCTTGGAGCACAAGACCACCACCTTTATCAGCGGGTTTGATTACTGGGTTGTTGTTCTCGTGCAAGGAGGATATGGCCGACTTCTCTTCTATAGAAATATTGTAGGGAATGTAGTGGTGTGAGTCAGCTAGGCGGGCAACTCTTTCAAAACCAATTTCTCGAAGGTTATAATCTCACTTGAGATCATATTGGCAAATGGTGAGAAGGTCGAAGGGAGTCTGAAAGGTGTGTGTGATATTTTCCTAGGGCTTGGGTTCTGCAAAAAATAACTATGTAGTCTTATTTTGCGGTAAAAACGTAGTAATTCCGATTGTAGATCTAAATAATTAGGATATGTGGTGGGCACAAAAGATAGCCATTTACTGAGGATTGAGATCTCATGGCTGTATAGTACATGGGTAGAGAGGTTGCAAATGGGAATAGACATGCTGCTGGTGCTCAAGTTGGAGTCCAAAGCAGAGTTCACCATTGATAGAACTTCTGCCTTGTCTGACGCTGTACCAACGATATTGCTGTTTGACCCGTCCTCTCTTTGGGGGTTCTGATTGATCTCTCCCTAAACAATGAGTGTTTGGGTTTCTTGTGGAGGTACTAGCTCCCTCTCCTGTGTCAGAGTTGTCGGAAGACCCAGCTGAGGTACCAGAAAACCCACCTAGGTTATTGCGTCTGTTAAAACGACCCCAAGGTCTAGAGTTTTGGGGGTTATTATAGGACCTGTTTGTGTAAAAGTCCTTATTCAGATAGGGGTAGGCATGTTCCTGTGTAAAGGCTTTAATGTCCTTTTTAACTTTGTTAGATTTTTTGTTTTTTTCTAGTCAATGGAATTCTTCTACTGCTTTCTAAACTTTTTCAATTCATTTCTTAGCTTCCGGTATAGTGTCACTATCTTGAATTTGTTTCTCAATGTCCTTGATTGAGTCAGATAGTTTCTTGAGTTCTTCAGTCACAATGTCAATACCTAGCACCATCCAATGTCTGGAACATGTGGTGCCTATATAGCTGAAATAATTGATATATTTAGGATTGTCTGTAAATAAATCGGGAATATTTCTAACTTGCAGGCCAACTGGAATAGTGTTAGATTTAAGATATTCAGTGAGCATACGTATCATAAGCTCTAGGCGGTCACATTTTTTCTTTTGTTCCTCTAGTTCCTCTGAGAGATTAGTGCTAGTGCTACCTGGGATATCCTCTGAGCTACTGAAAAGTGAGGGGCCTTCACAGATCTTTTTAATGTACTCGTCTGAGTATAGTGGTGCGTTGTTAGACATAGCAGATGTGAGCGTTCGCGATAAGAGCTAGGGGTGCAGGATGAGTGAGTTTAAGGGGGGGGTTTAAAGTCTAGCAGGGACAAAAAATGACCCACTTTAAGAAAAAGGGGAATATGGTTTAACCCTTGCAATCAAGCGATTTAGCTAAACATATTCTAAAACAACACGGGAACCCAAGAAGGTCGACCAAGGACCTTGGGAATCAATTATTCTTAACAACAGTAGTCCCTAGAGAGGAGAAAATATTAAAACAAGCAATGAATATAGACTCAATCGTTACTATATTAAGTTGACTATAGCTGCAGACACTACAGCGTAATCAATTTAATCGGGGGATTGCCCTGCCCGACTTACAGTCTTACAACAGGGCTGCGTACCTGGTTGTAATCAATGAATATGGACACATTTCGGAAGATCACCTACTTACGCCCTATAAAGGTTCCAATTCCAGAACCACACATTACATCTACGGGGGCAGGAGAGTCAGTCGACTACTACCCACCACACAGAGGACAGTAGAGGCCTAGAAGGGGGCAGAACAGCAAATAAAATGGGACAAGAGACTTACGAGTGAGACACTACTCTGGGAGGGCACGAGAATGCCGGAAATAGGTAGACTCCACTCTTTCAGGCACTGGGACACGATTGGGATTTCCAGACTGGATGATATTCTAAAGGAAGGTGATCTGATCTCCTTTGCCCTGCTCTAACCTGAATATCAATTGAATGACACCCAAGAATACACATATCTTCAGCTGAAACACATCTAGAGGGCAGAGACTATCAATACCATTGACATCACTGAATTTTCACCCCTAGAAGGTAGGCTATATCAGGAAGAAATACCCAGTGAAGCTGTCTCATCGGCATACAAAACCATAATTAATTACATCCCAGACAAGCTGAAATTCCTTAGGTTGAAATGGGAATCCACGACAGGACCGTTGGAGGATATTGACTGTGAAGCAGTCTTAATGCACCATAGAGAGGGGCACTCAAGCTGCGACTACGCTTGACATTGTTTAAAATCCTGCACAGAGTATATTTTGACAGGGCATGCCTAAGCACTATGGGGAGAGCATAGACACCTAACTGCTTATGTTGTAAGACAGAACGTGGTACATATATACATACACTTTGGGAATGTCAACATATTAATAGCTACTGGTCCCAGATACTGTTGTAATTTATTCTCCCTGTTGGTTTATTCCATCACCCTTACCCCATTGACCCTGTTGGTATGGCCGGCCCTAGAGCTTGCCATGGAATGTTGAGAAGCTCTCCAGTGAGGAGAGTGGATGATTAATAAACAGACCTGTTACTCCTATCATGGTCTCTGGAGATTTCTATACTTTTAACACTGGCGACGGAACTGCGCAGGGGGCAGTAATTAATCATCTCCCCTTTGTGTGCTCTCTCCACACAAAATTTTGGAAGAAGTAAAAGAAGTATCGTTTTTGAGGATGTGTGGTGCGAAATTTATTCAGCTGAAAAAGGAATGTAAGCGTTTTCACCTCTTCTTGTTTTCATGCTACTGGTTACTGCTTTCTATTCAAGTTCTCCAATCTGAGGAGGTGAGAGAATGCGTCCGTGTGACTCTGGGTGTTAGCAGCTTCGAACTTGAGCCAAGTACCTATCCACAAGAGTTTGACTTCTGGGCTGCTGCTATCAACCTATTGGCTGCCATTCTTATATTCGGAAGGAATCGGGCTATGTCTATTATGCCGAGCAATTTTTAGGAAGTAAAAGCATAAGGGAAGAAACTTACCGGTGCGTGGTGAGCCTGTCCTGTGCCTGTGCTGTGACTTGTGGTGTCGCCTGGATATAGTTTCCCGCTGCTGCTGTCGTCCGAATTTGTTATTCTGAGGCGGCGGACTGGAGTGCGTGTGTGGAGCTGCGGAAGGCTTCCCGTCATCTTGTCAGTGCAGACTCCCTCTGTCTGCTGTTCCTGGTGTGTTTCGCGGACGTGGGCAGCTGTTCTCCAGAGCCATCGGGCGTGGAAGAGTTGTGGAGCCGGAGACTTCAGTCGCGTCAGGATTCTTGGTAACCGGATAGCGGGGATGTTCCCGGCGCACCAGTAACTAAGGGCCGGCTATTCTGCTTTGAAAGTTAACTCCTTGCTGCCACAGTTTTCTGACTGCCAAATGATCACATCTCCGAGGGTTTCCTCTGTTATTAAATCGCTGTGCCACCTGACTGCCTTTGCGTGGCGATTGAGGGATATTACACTGACCCTGAAATCTAGGAAATTGCCATTTACAGTATTCTACAAAGTGTTGAAGCTAATGTAATGTTGGAGTTTGTTTTTCTTCCTAAGGAGTGCTTGTAGTACTATTCATTACTGTTCATTTCCCCTGGTTATTTCATTTACATTCTCAAAGTGTACTGGGCATAAGTTTAATTATGGCAGCGGCAAGCATGAGTCAACCCCCGCCCTTCCTGAATGAGTTAGGGGAACCTGAAATAAGTTGGAAGGAGTGGGTGAAATTATTTGAGTCGTATTTGATAGCAGTAGGAGGGGAAAAATACAAGCCAGAAAGGAAAAAACATATTTTACTACACAATTTAGGTAGGCATGGGCGCAAGGTATATGAGTCTTTACCTACGATAGATCAGGAAGGACAGGATGAGACAGTGGCGGATGAGTATGAGCAAACCATGGATAAGCTAGAGAAACATTTTGGAGATAAGGTCAATGTGGTGTTGGAACGCCATAAGTTTTTCAAAAGGAATCAGGGGAAGCAGGAGTCTGTACAGAATTTTATTGCTGCCTTGTGGGGTTTAACGCAGTTATGTGAGTTTGGTAGTCTCACAGATTCACTTATTAGGGATCAACTCGTGAGATGTACCAATAACCCCCGCATCCAGGAGAAGTTACTAGCAAAGAACCCTGGGTTAAAAGAAGCTATTGAAATAGCTAAATCTGTCGAACACACAGCCAGATGCATTAAGGAGATGAAAAATAATGGGGAGGAGGTAGCTTCTATAAAAGATGAGGAGGAGGTCAGTGAAATATGTAAAATAAGATCTAAGGATAGTCATAGCATCAGAGGAGAAACCAAAGAGAGAGGACCTAAATGCTATAGGTGTGGAAGTAATAATCATTTTGCTACTTTTTACCAGTGCCCTGCCAGGTTTGTCACATGTAAAAAATGTAATAGGAGAGGGCATTTTGCGAGAGTATGTAGAGATGGTGAACAATATTCCAGAAGTGAGGGTAAGAGTACAGAGAAAAATACAGTCAGAGAGGTAAAGTGCATAGGACAAAGATTAGAGAAATTTATTTTACAGGTAAAAGATATCGAAAGAACAGTAAATGCTATTTATCCTAAATGTGACGTTTTCCTTGATGGGCAACTTGTAGAAATGTATGCAGATTCTTGCTCTCCTTATACTTTACTGAACAGAGATGATTTTGTCTGCATGGAAAATTGCAATGTTAAACAATTAGAGATGCCTGATATTTCTCCCACAGGGTATAACAAAGGGAAAATACCTTTGGTGGGCATGAAGAATGTTCAAATATGTTTTAAGGACAGAGAAACTTTTGGCCCAGTGTATGTAGTAGAATCAGGATCCAATTTGTTAGGTTGGGTTCACCAAAAAGAGCTGGGAATCATTCTAGATCCTAATAGTGCAGAACAGGTGTTACTCACTGACAAGTACCAAGGATCTGGGAACATTTGTGAGGAATTTGGGCAACTATTTAGAGATGAGCTTGGGTGCTTGCACATGTTCCAGCACAGAATTAAATTGAAGTATAATGCAAAACCAGTTGTACATAAACTTCGCCCTGTACCCCTCAAGTTGAAGGCACCTCTAGAAGAAGAATTGCGCAAGTTGTGTGAATTAGAGATAATACAACCTGTAACCTGCACAGAGTGGTTGGCTCCTATTGTCATCGCGGCCAAGGCCAATGGAGAGGGTATTCGTCTCTGTGTGGATTTGCGCAGCCTAAATGACAGTATATGGGTGGAAAGACATCCATTACCCATAATCAATGAAATGCTGAGTACCATGGGACCAGCTAAGTACTTCAGTGTGATCGACCTATCCATGGCATGTCACCAAATAGAACTCCATCCGGAATCTAGGCCCCTCACGGCGTTCATCACCCCAATGGGAGCATTCATGTTCAAACGAATGCCATTTGGGCTGGCGTCTGCAGCAGCTATTTTCCAGAAGGCAATGCAGAAAATACTGGAAGGAGTGGGGAACACCATGTGTTTCCAAGACGACATCCTAGTATATGGCCAGACTGAGGAAGAACATAATGGAGTCGTGAGACAGGTGTTCAGCAGACTTATGGAAGCAGGCCTGACTCTAAAAAAGGAAAAATGTAAAATAAAAGTGAAGGAGGTTGAGTATCTAGGCCACAAGATCACTGAAGAAGGTTTCACGCCGAAGAGCAGTTTAATCCGAGCGGTGAAGGAAGCACCTAGCCCCAAGAACAAGGAAGAACTGAAATCCTTTTTAGGGCTTTTAGAGTATATGTCAAAGTACGTGAACAACTTTTCAGCCAAGTGCGAGCCTATGAGAGAGTTGATGAAGAAGGACAAGGATTTCCTATGGAACAAGGAGCATGATGCTGCGGTAAAATCGTTGAAAGAGGAATTGTTAACCTCCCCAGCATTATGAACTTTTGATACTTCAAAGAAAACCATACTTGCCACTGATGCTTCCAACAAGGGCCTGGGAGCAACCTTAATACAAAAGGATGGTAAGGAGGAGAAAATCATCGCGTTTGCTTCCAGGAGTCTCACTAATCCGGAAAAGAACTACTCCGTAATCGAAAGGGAGGCCCTGGCCTGTTTCTGGGCTGTAAGACATTTCAAGGTTTTCTTATGGGGTTTAAGGTTCACCATCCGGACAGATCACAAACCCCTCACATTCATATTTTCTGTGAAGGGACTAGAGAATTGTACTCCTCGCATCAGCAGATGGATTTTGGGCCTGGAGCATTATAATTTCAACATGGAGTACGTGCCAGGTAAGGAGAATAAGATTGCTGATTTTCTTTCAAGATCACCGTTACCGGAGGTGGGAGAAACAGAAGAAGCTCTAGACAGTCCGGTACTTATGACGGAGACGTCTGCCATCACAGAAGAAGAGTGGGAAACGGAGACTAAGGAAGACAAGGAAATAGATGTCCTGAAGGAATACATGGAGAAAGGATGGCCGAGCAGGAAGAGCGAACTTGAACCCATTATAGAATAATTTTGGGAAGTGAGGAATGAACTAAGCCTCATCAACGGAAGAATCTATCGCAACCAGAGAGCAGTTCCACCTAAGGGCCTCAGGAAGAAGGTCATCGAATTGGCGCATGAAGGCCATCTAGGGCGTAGCCTTACTAAAGCCAGAGTCAGATCCAGCTACTGGTTCCCCAGGATGGATGCCATGGCCGAACAAGCTGTTAAGGATTGTGGGGCATGCGCAAAAAGCGATAAATCTAAGACAATTCAGAAAGCACCATTATCTCCAGTAGAAGTGCCAACCAAGCCGTGGAGCAAGCTCGCTATGGACATTATCGGCCCCATGCTTGAATTAGGAGAAAGGAGGAAATTCATGCTGGTTTTAATTGATTACACGACCCATTGGATCAAGCAAAAATGTGTCCATTCTGTCACGACGAAGACAGTGATAGAGTTCTTAAATGGTGTATTTGTTGAGGAAGGCATACCAGTGACTCTTGTCACTGATAATGGGGTGCAGTTTTGCTCAGATGAAATGCGTATTTTCCTCAAGGGTTTGAACATTAAGCATGAAACCACCGCTTTATACTGCCCTAAGGCCAATGGGCTGGTTGAGCGAGCAAACAGAATCATCAAGGAACACATCCAATTAGCTGCAACCAATGGACATGATGTAGAAGAGTCTATTAGGAAGTGTCTATGGGCCTACCACACCTCTCCTAATAATGTCACAGGCATCTCACCGTTTGTGGCACTGCGTGGTCGTGAACCATGCACCAAGTTTAATCCTAGTTGGCTGAGTGGGGGTGAGCCCAGAGTAGTGGATCAAGAGGCAAGGGCAGAGAAGGTTCGACTCCACCAAGACAAGTACAAGTTGTGGTATGACACTAAGCATGGGGTGAAGGATCCTAAGTGGGAAGTAGGTGACGGGGTTCAAGTCAGGAAGAACACCAAAGTGGGAGCCACCCAAAGTAAATACCATATGCCATGCAAAATTGCCAAAGTGCTTAAGAATGTTGTTCAACTTGAGAATGGTCAATGGTGGAGCTTTGACAAGATTTGTAAAAGTGTATAGCATGTCCTGTAACTTTTAGTTCTCTTTATAATCTTATGAAATGCTATCCCACCGCGGTGGGCCCAGGTTTATTCTGTGTCACCCCATGGAAGGGAGATGTGTTGTAATTTATTCTCCCTGTTGGTTTATTCCATCACCCCTACCCCATTTACCCTGTTGGTATGGCCGGCCCTAGAGCTTGCCATGGAATGTTGAGAAGCTCTCCAGTGAGGAGAGTGGATGATTAATAAACAGACCTGTTACTCCTATCATGGTCTCTGGAGATTTCTATACTTTTAACAGATACTAAGGGAGCTGAACAAGATACTAGGAGCCCAGCTCTCCATGGATGCCAAACACATACTACTGGATGTCCCCACTGAAGTAGATCTCCCCCGCAGCAAGCCCCTACTATGCAACTTAGGGTTGGTAGTAGTGAAAAAGGACATAGCCCGATACTGGGGAGCCTAAGATATCCCCACACTGGTAGAGTGGAGAGTGAGCATGGACCTATATATGGTCGCAGAAAGGGTGACATATAGAGCTGGAGCAAAGTTTGCCAAGATCTGGACCCCTGGTTGAGCTATTACTATGTTGAGGTGGAGGAGGAGGTGACTGAAACCCGCCGACATGCCCGGCTCAAGAGTGTAGGAGGAGACATGGGTCGTTGTTCTTCCCTCCAACCCGAGCTCATACTATATAGAGGGGCTTCGTGTTAAACTCTGTCTCATGATGGATAACTCATTTGTAGCCTATACTTATACACATGCTGCCCTGCAGTACTGTCATTTGCTGTTACAACGTCATGTATATTATGTGCAATGTGTGTATCCCAATATATTGGCTGACTTTATGAAAATAAAATAGGTTAAATAAAGAATATATGCATTTAGTACAGGATACTGTATGAAACATAGTCAAATAGTAGGGCAATAAACACATCCCAGTATATTGGCATGAGTTAAAGTTTAGTAGCAGATCACAAAATGCTATACGGGTTACAGCAAGGTAACAATTAAGGGGAAAGATGAGAAGGATAGGACCATAATCACTGTCTCTCGTAGAGGTGTCGTCCATGTCTGCATTGTAACTTAGAACAAACAAAAGTCAATAACATCACAAACTGCTTGGTTGGCACTTCCCATAACTACTAACGGGAAATGTGGAGAGATGAGTGGTAGGATTATGTCACAGTAGGAGGGGTGAACACTGACAGGTGCTCCAGGGCAAACAAAGAAGTGGGAGAACCCCCAATGCATTTCCGCCCAGGGGTCCGCCGGGTCGCCGGGCCGCCTTCAGTGCCTATATACCATGCATGTGTGTGTGAATGGGTCCGCCAGTGTGTCAGTATAGATATCCAACTGGCTTAGTGCAGCCCGAAGAAGGGGTGGATTCAGGCTGTCCAAAAACGTAGAACATAAGTGTCCCACATCGTAGCTGCTCTATCTCCCCCCCTTGTTCTACGATCGCACACCATGCCATTTTTCTCTACTAGGGCCCATTTGTGAGTCACCTGTCGACAGTTCTTAATCATGGGCAGGTGAGAGACCTTCCAGATAATTACAATCAAGTGCTTAAAGAGGACTAAGGCCAGATCAATAAACTTCTTGTAGTTTTTATTACGCTTAGTGCATAGCGGAATCACTAAAAGACAGAGAAGTGGGTCCAAAGACAGCTGGACATCGATCACTGATGACACCAGTACTAGCAACTCGCTCCAAGTGTGCAACAGCGTGGGACCCTCACAAACCATATGTAGAAATCTGGCATTCTTTGGCCCATCTCGGACACGCAGGGGATACAGCAGGGACTATTTTGTGGAGGCAGTGTGGTGCGAGGTATGTTTGATACAAATAATTAAATTGTATAAATTGTAGATTGGCATTATGGGAAACTCACTTTTCCTGCTCCAGAGCCATGGCCCACTGCTTGGAGGTTAATTACATGCTGAGGAAGACCTCCCATTTGAGTTTGTCTTTGGTTGAGAGGTCCAGGAGTCCGCCCTGTAGAGCTGCATATGGTACCAAGATCACCTGGTGGCCAAGCCCATGTGTCAAGAAGCATTGCATTCCCAAGTGAAGTGGTTGCTCAGCCTCCCCCTGAGCCCACACATTCCCAATTGCCACCATAGGTGCATTATGTGTTAGGAAGAGACCCGCACCAAGCCCGTAATGTACCGGCAGGTCCTAGAAGGATAGCGGAGTGCCATCGTTATAAAGAACACCCAAATGGGTGATTGAGGCCTCTTACCATGGTGAGGTATCATGGGCCTCCATCACAGTTTGCAGAGCAGGCACACTCCAGATGGGGAGCTGTTGTAGTTCACTGGTAGGTTTTCTCAAGGAAAACTGCCAGTCTAGCACGTCCAGTCCCCTCAGATCCACTTGGACCATTGTACCCTCCACCCTCTTGTCTACGGCCAGCCATTGCATACCCATTACATTTAGACCACCACAAAATAGAACTCCAGACCTGAGACCCCAAGTCCCCCCTCGAGTATGGGAACAATGAAGTGTGGAAAGCAAAAACAGCTTCCAAGCGGGGGACCACACAAGCTCAGACTCATTACTTCTCAGAGATTTGAAAAAGGACCTAGGCAGAATCTCTTGCAGGGCTGCAAAGAAATATAAAAGACTTGGCAAAGCCATCATCTTCACCACAACACCCTGCCCATGGGGGAGAGGAGTTCCTGGGGTGAGTAGTACAGCCTCTCATGATACTGGATGAACACCTCCTCATTAATGTCTACCTGAGGTGCTCTCAGACCATCTGTGCCATCATGTATGCACCCACCAAGGTCCTGCGGACCTCCGACCTCAAAAACCAAGCCAACATACATCCCGGTTTATCGCCATCACAGTGCTGGTGGGTCAGGGATGATTTATAGTCCTGGTCTCAGAGCCTCTGCCCCTCCTCCTGATATTGATGGAGCAAGACCACCAGTCGGGTGTGTGTCAGGTGCTGACACCACCTCAAGCTCTGTGGCCTGCAAGCGGTCCTCTAAAGTCAGACCGCTTTTGCACACCACGGAGTGGCCATGCAATGCCCCATCAGAGTTACCTTCATGGCATCCCATTCCAAACCCGGGATTCCACTGACCTTGCGTTCTTCTCAAAATATTCGGGAGAGGTGCACAGCAATGGTGTCTTTGTATGCCATGTCCTGTCGGGCCTCTGTCCAAAACCACCAGGTCCTGACAGGAGCCCTTAAACCTCCCCCACTGGAACGTAACCAGGAGTGGCTTATGATCAGATAAGGTCCTACCTAGTTATTCAGAGTTACATATGAGGGGCCAGCAATCCACATTGCATATAAAATAATCAAAGCTGGTATGGACCTCATGACCTGGTGCATAATAAAAATACTCTGCCTCCCCTGGGTGTCCCTGCTACCAGACATCATATAAGGTGGATGCACTGGACCATAGTTGGAAATGTTTTGACCTTTGCATGCCTGGAGTATCCGGAAATGGGGGGACCGAGCAGTCCAAGTCAGTGTTGTGTATGCAGTTATAATCTGCCTCCATAACCCCAGGGCCTGGGGATCCAGCAATATAGTAGGGGATTAATTGTCTAAGAACACATCCTGAGATGTATTAGGTGCATAAAGGGACACCGCAGAAAAGGGGAACCCAATTAAGGTGCCCTCAAGGTGTACATAATGGCCCTCCTTGTCATCAAGGACTCTCAACTTCACATAAGGTACCACGGGGGCAATACAGATAAGGACCCCTCTGCCATAGGCAAAGTATCCAGTACCAAAGACCTGCCCACTCCAGCGCCCACCCATATTGCTAAGTTCCCCTGCAGTCTGGTGAGTCCCCTGAAGACCAGCAAAAAGAATGTGACTGCGGCAGAGATAGGCAAATATCCTGTGTCTTCAGCCAAGTTAAAGCGTGAAAGGTGTGGACCATGTGTGCAAACTACATACCCTGTGGTTCTTATGTCCAATTCCGTCTCCTTGCCCCCTACTGTCCCCCCATTTCAGCCACTCCTCCAATCAGCCAGGAAATAAAAAACAATTGAACAAATCAGTGGAACAACTCCCCGATCCCAGGTCTGATCACCTTACTGCTTCATGCCAAAACCACTCAAACATTCCAACTGGCACACAACTCCTGCAGCATATTCAAGTTGATGCAGAATACTCCAATGGGGAGTGGGCCAAGTGAAGTCATGTGGAGCCCGAAAATGTCAATGTTCAAAGCTTCTGCTGAGGAGGCCCCTGACAAGTAATGTGACATCCAGCCCTCACACTCAGTGCAACTTACCTACATTAAGAAAACAAACTCAACAGCAATGCACCCTCACCAGGTTGCTCACCTCACTGGCAAAAAGAACTATATCCCACCAAACGTGTGTTATTGCGGCGTGCCTGCCCTTTCTCATCCTCAACCTGGGCCGCCAGGCCCTGCATGTGCTTAGTAAGTAAAGTAAAGTAAAGTAAGTAAAGTCCACATTTGTAAAGCGCACAATCACCCGTAAGGGTCTCTAGGCGCTGGGGGGCCGTCGGGAAGATTAAGCGAGCTATTGCCCAGAGTCACATGGTGCTGGGCTGACCTGCCGCCGGAGCCGGGGATCGAACCGTGGTCCCCAGATTCCAGCGTCAGTCGCCCTGGCCGCGGCGCCACACCTCTTCCCGTCAGTTTGCCACCTTTTGCTGGAGCACAGATACAGAGTCCTTCACAGTAAAAACCCTGGTCTCCACCTCAGTGATGCGGCCGACCGCTTTCCGTAGATCTTGGCGGAGAAACGACATCTCCGACCCCACGGCTCCAATCTGGGCCTCAAGAGCAGTCCAGGATAGATTGATCGCTTCCAGCAGCGTCGCCGTGTCCAAGGACAGGCCCGCCATGGATTCCTCCCGGGAAGGTTTGTGGTGGTGTAGCGGTCCATTGTATGATGCTTGGGGGCAGACGCCCCCTACCGATCCTTGCTCATGGCAATCTAGGGTACCTAGTCGGGGAGCTCTCACCTGCTCAGTTTTCCCCAAGGGTCAGCTCTGAGGGCAGCAGCTCTGCACAGCAGCCGGTAGCCAGGTACAGTCCCCACACCAAGCTCAACTGCAGGGAATCAACTTGACATCCACCGCGACCCGGTAAACAATGACCTGTGCCTACACCGGATCCAGGTTGTGGCGACAGAGGAAGCACCTGATAGGGTTTGTAGTGGTTACAGATAGAAAGGCGCTCTACCTAGAATTAACGTTACACTTCGTGAAGAAATGATGTCTGTGGCGTGGTGCGTAAAGAGCGAACGGAGTAACCCTAAACCGTTCCAAGAAAATCTGGACGACCTTCGCTATTGAACAGAAGCAATGCTCTCGCAACCACAAAGCAGTGTAAAACACAAAAAACAGTAATAACAATAAGGTAGAAAACAACAGCAGATCTTATGTTCTTAGACTTTTCCAAAAGACGTTTATTGGATCCAATAAACGTCTTTTGGAAAAGTCTAAGAACATAAGATCTGCTGTTGTTTTCTACCTTATTGTTATTACTGTTTTTTGTGTTTTACACTGCTTTGTGGTTGCGAGAGCATTGCTTCTGTTCAGGTTGTGGCGACTCCTCAGTGTGTAGGGCAGGACACCGGTGCTGCTCGGGTGTCCAGGTCGGCTCCGGGCGCAAGGAGGGGGCCAGGCACCAAGGGCATAGCCCGACCACCTGCCCTCGCTGCCAACCAAGCACTCACTGGGTCCTCTGCCTCCCGGTCAAGCCCTCACCACAAAGCAGACAGTCGAGGCGCCGCCCGTCATGGGCCAGAAGCACGATGGGCCCCTGCTGACTCACCATAGTATTCCCGACGCCCACTTCCCTACAGCAACAGTGTCCTCAGACAGGGGGGGGGGCAGCAGTAGACCGAAGATGTCTATTCCAGGCCCGCCGCACATCAGCAGGCCAGAGAGCACAAGCAAGGGGCCCGCAGCTGTTAAGCAGTCGGCAGTCTCCGCAGCGCACAAGCGGCAGCCAGCACAGGGTCCCAGTCGAGCCTCGTCGGGTCCACAGAGCCTCTGAAGCCCACGGGTGTCTGCGGCGATTAAGATGGGAGAGGGGCACTGTCGGGTCTCGGTGTCGCGCGGGCGCATTGCATATAGCGCCGCAGTAATGAGGTGACACAGTGTAACGCCCGGGAAATTTCTAGCCATTTTTGGACTCAAAGTGACTATAATATACTATCATTTCAGTCTTAGCAATCTTTTCATTTATTAATAGAACTTAACTATGCGCTTTGACAGGGTTTAGTGCCTTTTTACCGTTAGTTAGGCCTGTAGGCCCAAAAACCATAGAGCAGCCATTTTGGATGGCTGTCTCATCCATTTTAGATAGCTGCCTCGTCTGTCCGAGGTGCTTGTAGGGTGAAGGGTATGTTTAGAATAAACTTGTTGTCCGCTAATTAGAAACCGGTCGAGACCGGCCCTTATCGAAGGAATGTATTTTGTTCACTGGTGGTAGACGCAATACGCAGGTGGCCACTGCTGACGGCGTGGGACGCCAGGGGCTGGTACAGGAATTCGGTGGGAGTCGGCCTACGATTGGAAATTTCCATAGAGAAAGGGAGAGATATATTATCAAAGAGCAAGTAGCAGACAGAGAGAGAGCTACGTGCGGAGCAGACAGATGAAGTTGTCCTGAGAGCTGGCGATTGATTACTAGCTTGTAACGAAGAGGAGGAAGAGATCAAGAATCCTGTGAGGTCAACATGCAGGAGTGGTAGAGACCGAGACGAAATCCAGAAGAGGGTTCGAGTTCAGAGCCAAGGCAGTGTAGACGAGGTGTAGCGGTGCAGACGTGTATCCGTGAGCCATAGTGGAAGAGCAGAGTCCTGAGCGAGTGAAGACCCGAGACACAGAGAGGGATCAGCTCCACTGCTGAGATGGAAAGACGCACGTATAAGGTGAGGCGTTCTGAGTTAGTGTAGAATACATATATCTAATAATACACCTTTCCTCCCTTTTTAGGTTGTAGAGGGTAACTACTTGTAACTGTGTTTAACTTTCTATGGCTATGTTTGAATGTAGAATAAAGATATAATGTTCAATGCATATATTTGAGTGTTGTTTCCATGACAGGACTAACCTTTCTTTTCAACCAGATACTGACATGTTATAAGGTGAGTGGACCCTTCTAGCAGGTAACTGAGAAATGGAAGATTGTGTAGCCTGTGGCTGGAAGGAACTCCCAAATGTTCTAATCCGATAACTCTTCTAAACTGAGAATAGTAAATATCGTCGGCGCACCTTAAGTGTGCCGCCGACCCCTATAGAACCCCCTGCCGGGAGACACAAGGTATACCGTCAGGAAGCATAGCTAGTATTGGTCCCAAGAGTTAGGGAAACAGTCTGGCGACTATAAATCAGGTAAGTAAACAGTCTGGCGACTATAAATCAGGTAAGTAAACAGTCTGGCGACTATAAATCAGGTAAGTAAACAGTCTGGCAACTATAAATCAGGTAAGTAAACAGTCTGGCGACTATAAATCAGGTGAGTAAATATTAGATAGGGGATCCCTTAGCTGTTAGTTATATTCCTACTTGTATAGGCTTGTAAATGGCTAATAATCGCCTTCTCAGGTGAGTTCTCCAAATATCTTGTAAATAGTGGCCTGAGAAGAGTGTGTGTACGTGACGGCTGAGGCAGCCATTATCGATAGGTCACCTATTCTAAAAAAAACAGTGGTTACACTTGGCGTCACGAACCGTTTTCGATCTATTGGTGCGGGAATGCCTTAGTGATTTCATGAGAGGATCCGTGGGTTCTCGCTGTGTTTGATTTTGTATATATTTGATTTATTGTACAGTTTTTGATTGATTTTGATTTGTTTTGTATATAACAATGTTTTCGAAGAAAGTGAAACCAACTTTTCAATTGCCTGTGGATATTCCTGGTTGGGAGGCTACTGCTTATGAAGCGCTTGCGCGTGAGTGGGCTAATTCCACGGGTCTGAGTGAGAACTGGGCTTCGTGCTTGGAACGTGCCGAGCCAGCTCAGGTGGTTGCGTGCTTGCAGAAAGTTCCAATTGTGAAAGACTCTGAGCTTCCTCTTGTAGGTCGGAGAGGTTGGATTTTGTTACATGCGTATAAGATTGTGCATGAGAATTGTGCTCGATTACTAACTGAGAATAAGACCTTGGAGGAACAATTTGTTCAAGTTCAAAATGATGTTACTCTTTTGCGATGTCAGAATAAATTGCTTGTTGACAAACTTGACACTTACCAGGCTGTAGCCGAAAGGGCTGCTGTCCGCATTGCGAAGTACAAATATAGACACCGACGTGGAAGGGTTAACACCAAAAAAGTGCGTATAGTTGTTGCGAAGGCAGGACTTGATTGGAATCCCGATGAGTGGGATGGTGATATTTGGAATTCATCTGATTCTTTGTCTTCTAATGATGAAACTGCTGTGCGTGCGCATTCTACTGATACGTGTCGAGACCTTTCTAGGGGTCCTACTGATGTGTCTGCTCATCCGATTCATCGACGTAAGTTACAGGGCAATCCTAATGCTCCCCAGGGTATTCCGCTTGACAGCTTGGAAGATTACACACAACAAGAATTAAATGACATTTTGGTTCGCTTCCGACAGAAGTCGGGTGAATCCTTATTGACTTGGATGGTCCGTCTTTTTGACACAGGTGCTTCTGGCATTTCATTAGATCACGGTGATGCGATTAAGTTTTGTACGTTGAGTGTTGATTCTACTATTCAGGAGTCTTTTCGCCATTTTAATAACAATAATCAGACTAATCTTTTGCAGTTGGCAGTTGACGGCTGTAATCGTAAATACCCTACTGAATCTGATTGGCCTCTGAATGACAAGCCATGGTATACTTTGAGAGATGCTTCTCAGCGCTTGAAAGAGGAATGTATGAAAACCGCTATCTTTTTAGGTACGGCTCATCGCTTGATGGATGGTATCCTTAATACTTCTGTGAGGAACAGAATAATTCGGACGTCTCCTCCTGCTTACAAACAAGTTATGATGACTTTGTTGATTAATCAGACTGGTAACCGTTTGTCTGAAGTGATTGAGGCTGTGCGTGAACTTGGTGAGTTGGGTGAATGGATTAAACCTGAAAGACAGTCTCGACCGGAAAACCGCACTAATGATTTTAAATTCACTAGACGTGATATGTACATGGCTCTGCTTAAGGATGGTGTCCGTGAGAAGGACTTACAAGATCGCCCTAATAATGTGCTATGGGCCATGTTTCGTGATCGCGGCTTGGATAGAAAGGAGGGTGCTCGGAGGGTTCGTAAACAGGACCTGGGCCATGACCGTTCTGATGACAGTGATCATGATTCTAGATCGCATCGTGAGAGAGAGAGACGGAGAGAGAGAGAGAGTGGGATAGAACACGAGATGAATCGTCTCACCCTAGGAGAGAAAGAGATCAGTCTGTACGAGAGAGAGAGAGAGAGAGAGCAATCTCCAGAGGTGCGGATGAGAGATAAACAATCACGATCTCTTGAGAGAGGATCACAATATTTTATGAATGACAAAAATCCTTTTCATGAGGATAAACGATATGAACGAGATGTAACACTACCCAAACGATATGAGAGTCTTTACCCTGATTTGTCTTGGGCGTGAGAACACAGTAAACGAGACTAGGAAGTAGGTCAAGCTCCAGTGCGAAATTGGTCTCGTAAAGACCATAGGCCTTATGTAGATATTGAAATATATTGGAGACATCGAAACATACAGAGGGCCCGAGCATTGATGGATACTGGAGCGGAGGCCACTCTAATTTCTGGAAATCCTAAAAAGTTTAAAGGACAGGGTTACACGATTACTGGACTAGGTGGTAAAGAGACCCCTGCAGTACAAACTAAACTTGAGCTAAAAATTGAAAGAAATCCCCGAAAAGAGTACCATGTGCTGGTGGTACCTCTTGATGAATATATAATTGGCATTGATATTTTAAAAGGCATGACATTGCACTTGGATGATGGATGTTATAAATTCGGACATAATTATTATATATCAACAAAAAGTGTGAGAGTTGGGCGTTTAATGATGCCTCCGATTAAAATTCCTCAAGCCACGAAAGTGGTTTCAATGAAACAGTACCGCATTCCCGGTGGGCACGATGAGATCAGTGCTACCATTCAAGATTTAATGGACGCAGGAGTAATAATTCCTGTCACTTCGGCTTGGAACAATCCTGTTTGGCCGGTCCGTAAGAGTGATAATTCTTGGCGCATGACAGTTGATTATCGAGAATTGAATAAACATACACCTTCTTTGACTGTTGCCGTTCCTGATGTTATTACTTTGGTTGAGAGAATTCAGAAAGATTCAGGAACATGGTATGCAACCATTGACATTGCTAATGCTTTCTTTTCCATCCCAATTGCACCCGAATGTCAGGAACAATTCAGTTTTACATGGAATGGACGTCAAATGACGTTCAGAAGTCTTCCCCAGGGCTACTTGCATAGTCCGACAATCTGTCATCGAATATTGGCAGAGCATTTAGATGAGGTGACTGTTGAACCCAAAATTCAGGTGTGTCATTATATTGATGACATATTAATCCAAGGTGAGACACAAGATCAGGTGCGAACACAATTTGAACAAATCGTTGCACATTTACAAAGCAAAGGCTGGGAGATTAACCCTGATAAATTGCAGGGTCCAGCGCAACATGTGAAATTTTTAGGCATTCACTGGCAGGAGGGAAACAGAGAAGTAATTCCTCAAGTGAAGCAGAAAATTGCAGAATTGCAGTCCCGAAAAATAGAAAAGAAGCCCAAAAATTCATTGGTTTATTTGGCTTTTGGCGCCAACATATTCCGCATTTGAGTCAGATTTTGGCCCCTTTGTACAAAGTTACTCGTAAAAAGAATGTGTTTGAATGGAGTAAAGCACAGCAAGATGCATTTGATTTGGCGAAAGAAGCGATTCAGCATGCTTTGGATTTGTGGCCAGTGCGCGATGGTGATGTGGATTTGAATGTATCTGTACAAGATATGTATGCCAATTGGAGTTTGTGGCAGAAGCAAGGCAATACTAAAGTACCTCTAGGCTTCTGGACCAAAAAATTACCAGACGCTGGTGAGCGTTATACACCTTTTGAGAAACAGTTGCTTGCATGTTACTGGGCTTTAGTAGACACTGAGCAATTGACCCTGGGACATGATGTGATTTTGAGACCGGAGATTCCTATTATGCAATGGGTTCTAAGCTCACCAAAAACCCATAGAATTGGACATGCTCAAGAAATGAGTATCATCAAGTGGAAATGGTACATACAAGATCGGGCTCGTGTAGGTCCAAAAGGAGTGGCAATGTTGCATGAGAAAGTGGCGCAGGCGCCGATGGGAGAGAGAGAGAATGAGTGCTCTGTACCTGTAGTACAGGAATCGCCTGTTAAATGGGGTAGGCCATTTGATGATCTGTCCGTGGAGGATAGAAAACACGTTTGGTTTACGGATGGTTCAGCCAGGTACATAGGAGAGAAGAGACACTGGAAAGCTGTTTCCTACAACCCCATAACCCAAAAGTTACTGAGTACTACTGGTGAAGGGCAGAGTAGCCAGTTTGCAGAGCTATATGCTGTATATCAAGTTCTGAAACAAGAATTGCCTGGAAAATGCCATATTTTCATTGATTCATGGTCCACTGCGAATGGACTAGTGATGTGGTTGCCCACGTGGAAGTCCCATAATTGGACTATCCACGGAAAAGAGATCTGGGGTAAAGAGTTGTGGCAAGAGATTTGGGAGTTCCTTCCTCAAAGTGATGTGACAGTTTTTCATGTTGATGCTCATACACCCATTGACTCTTTAGATAAATTATTTAATAATATTGCAGATGAACACTCTAAAATCCTTAAGGCAGTGGTGGACCAACGAAATTCTGATCTGGCAGGCTTGGCGAAATGGGCTCACCAAAAAGCAGGACATTATGGCGAGAAAATTACTAGCAGGTGGGCTGCTGAGAGAGGCATTTATATTCCCTTTGATTTGATTAAAACTGCCATACTCCACTGTCCTATATGTCAACATTCCCAACACAGAGAGGTGCCCCGAATAGTTAAAGGCCAATTGCTTCGAGGAAAATCCCCTGCCCAAATCTGGCAGATTGATTATATTGGTCCTTTACCCATGAGCCGAACCTGCTAATATGTTTGTACTGTTGTCGATACTTTTAGCGGTTTTTAATCGCTTTTCCTTGTAAAAATGCCACCCAAGTTAACACCATGAAAACATTGGATTTGATTACATTGTACTATGGTACTCCACTTCAGGTGCAATCTGACAACGCATCACATTTCAAAGGAAGATTAGTGCAAAATTACTGTGCAGAAAACAATATCGAGTGGGTGTTCCATATACCCTATTACCCACAAGCATCCGGCCTGATTGAGCGGATGAACGGATTACTGAAAGACCAGTTACGTAAATTGTCAGATGGTACCTTAAAGAATTGGAGAGACCATTTATCTGATGGCTTATTGATTTTGAATAATCGACCGTACTTATATGCACACTCTCCTTTAATGCGTTTATTCCCTCCAGCAGTTGAGGTTAAACCTAATACGATTAAAAGTACAGTGTCCTATTGGGAAATCACCCCCGGAGCCTTGGCTCCATGTCGAGCTACCCCTGGATCTGCAGGCTTAGACCTGCATTCTTTAAAAGGAACCATTTTACGAATTAACGTGGTCACTATAATTGAAACAGGAATAGGTGTCCAAATACCGTCAGAACATTTTGGCTTGATTGCCCCAAGATCTGGTTTAGCTTTAAAAGGTATCCAGGTGCTTGGCGGTGTGATTGACAGTGATTACCAAGGAGAAATTAAAGTTATCCTGTTGAACAGTGGCGATTCTGAAGTTACAATTAACGAAAATGATAGAATTGCCCAATTGGTCATTATGCCTATATTCAGTGGTGCAATTCAGAAAGGTGCAGCTCCAACTCTGTTAACAATGAGTGGTGCAGGTGGCTTTGGTTCTACCGACAACCCTGGAGCTAGAATATGGGTGCAATCACCAAATAATCCCCCTGAACAGGCTGAAATTATTGCAACAGGATCAGATAATACAATACTAGTGATGAGGCCAGGGCAAGAAGGCTGGGATGTAGGCCCGGCTGACAAATGTTATTTACGAGAATAAATGATACGCGTTCTTTTGATTACAGATCATTACATGGATTGCTGCTGCCGGATGTGTCGTCATTGGACTCCCGTGGGTCTGCTGCGACGAGAGTCAAGACACCGTCCGGGACCGAACTAACAACGTGGACAGAGAACGTCGACCCGGTGCTGCGTGGGATGTTAATACAAACTTTTGGGTCAGCCTGGCCCAATCAGTCATCAATTCTTCCCATTTTTGTCTGACTTCTATGAGGTCTGCCACATGTCTTGTTGCCGTCCTCATTTCCACCGTTTCCCTTTTGCATTTCTTTAACGTTACTAAAGCTCATCCAGATTTCATCTATCCAGATTTCACACCATACACTTACTGTGCCTCGTGTACGGTCCTAACCGACCCTGAGCCCCCGCGTACTTTTCAAATTTTAACATTTAACATTACTGATGGGGAAACATGTTATAATTTAACATGTGACCCTAGATTTATAGGTAAATGTGCCCATGAGACAATTTTGTGTCGAACTAGAACTGCACTATCCTGCGCTTCCTTTGACAATGGAATGAAATGTAAACGTATAGTAGTAACTGCAAGTCATTATTATCATGTATCATTACCAACTGGATGGCTCTTTTCCTGCGGAAACAGGTCTTGGTCTTATATCCCAGCGAACATTTCAGGTGGCCCCTGTGCCCTGACAAGATTGAGTCTTTTGCTGTTTTCCCCTGATGGAACAATATCGTCCCGTGTGACACGAGATGTCATGCTGTCCAGTGACTGTGATTCCTCAATCCACCTTTATTATAAATCTGAATACTTTAGTTTAGCAATTTCTATTATAGGTGTTCCTGCTTTATCTGTGCATAACGCTAAAACTATTAGTAAAATCGCTTACGGCCAGGGCGACTGATGCTGGAATCTGGGGATCACGGTTCGATCCCCGGCTCCGGCGGCAGGTTAGCCCAGCACCATGCGACTCTGGGCAATAGCTTGCTTAATCTTCTCGACGGCCCCCAGCGCCTAGAGACCCTAACGGGTGATTGTGCGCTATACAAAATGTGGATTATTATTTATTATTATTGCTGGATGGTAAAATCCATCAATAGTACTTCTACAATTTTAACTGACCTGTTACTAGATAATCAAGGAGAACGCCGTGCCATCTTACAGAACAGGGCCGCTATTGATTACTTATTATTGAAACATGATCATGGCTGCTCAGACTTTGAGGGTATGTGTTGTTTTATTTTATCAGACCATTCACAGTCTATTAGATCCCATCTTAACAAATTACATGAACTGACCGAACAAGTGAAAGAACATTTAAATGGAGGGTGGTTTGATTGGCTGTTCGGTTGGTTACCAGATTTACATTCCTTACGACAAATATTAGGTGGTATTGTTTTAGTAATTTGCATTTTAATTGACATTTGTTGCTGTAGCCAATGTATACCATCCTTTTTCCAGATGTTCCGCCCAAAAGTTATGAATCGCTCGTTTAGTATTGTATCATACTATTCATCAAGTGACTTCCACACAGTATGAGATTCCTCCCCCTAGATAAGTTATTTTTCTAATCCTTCAATGCTAGTAAATATAGTCAGGAGTGGAGTGTAACACCCGGGAAATTTCTAGCCCTTTTTGGACTCAAAGTGACTATAATATACTATCATTTCAGTCTTAGCAACCTTTTCGTTTATTAATAGAACTTAACTATGCGCTTTGACAGGGTTTAGTGCCTTTTTACCATTAGTTAGGCCTGTAGGCCCAAAAACCATAGAGCAGCCATTTTGGATGGCTGTCTCATCCATTTTAGATAGCTGCCTCGTCTGTCCGAGGTGCTTGTAGGGTGAAGGGTATGTTTAAAATAAACTTGTTGTCCGCTAGTTAGAAACCGGTCGAGACCGGCCCTTATCGAAGGAATGTATTTTGTTCACTGGTGGTAGACGCAATACGCAGGTGGCCACTGCTGACGGCGTGGGACGCCAGGGGCTGGTACAGGAATTCAGTGGGAGTCGGCCTACGATTGGAAATTTCCATAGAGAAAGGGAGAGATATATTATCAAAGAGCAAGTAGCAGACAGAGAGAGAGCTACGTGCGGAGCAGACAGATGAAGTTGTCCTGAGAGCTGGTGATTAATTACTAGCTTGTAACGAAGAGGAGGAAGAGATCAAGAATCCTGTGAGGTCAACATGCAGGAGTGGTAGAGACCGAGACGAAATCCAGAAGAGGGTTCGAGTTCAGAGCCAAGGCAGGGTAGACGAGGGGTAGCGGTGCAGACGTGTATCCGTGCGCCATAGTGGGAGAGCAGAGTCCCGAGCGAGTGAAGACCCGAGACACAGAGAGGGATCAGCTCCACTGCTGAGATGGAAAGACGCACGTATAAGGTGAGGCGTTCTGAGTTAGTGTAGAATACATATATCTAATAATACACCTTTCCTCCCTTTTTAGGTTGTAGAGGGTAACTACTTGTAACTGTGTTTAACTTTCTATGGCTATGTTTGAATGTAGAATAAAGATATAATGTTCAATGCATATATTTGAGTGTTGTTTCCATGACAGGACTAACCTTTCTTTTCAACCAGATACTGACATGTTATAAGGTGAGTGGACCCTTCTAGCAGGTAACTGAGAAATGGAAGATTGTGTAGCCTATGGCTGGAAGGAACTCCCAAATGTTCTAAACCGATAACTCTTCTAAACTGAGAATAGTAAATATCGTCGGCGCACCTTAAGTGTGCCGCCGACCCCTATAGAACCCCCTGCCGGGAGACACAAGGTATACCGTCAGGAAGCATAGATAGTATTGGTCCCAAGAGTTAGGGAAACAGTCTGGCGACTATAAATCAGGTAAGTAAACAGTCTGGCGACTATAAATCAGGTAAGTAAACAGTCTGGCGACTATAAATCAGGTAAGTAAACAGTCTGGCGACTATAAATCAGTTAAGTAAACAGTCTGGCGACTATAATTCAGGTGAGTAAATATTAGATAGGGGATCCCCTAGATGTTAGTTATATTCCTACTTGTATAGGCTTGTAAATGGCTAATAATCGCCTTCTCAGGTGAGTTCTCCAAATATCTTGTAAATAGCGGCCTGAGAAGAGTGTGTTTACGTGACGGCTGAGGCAGCCATTATCGATAGGTCACCTATTCTAAAAAACCCAGTTGTTACACACGGACACCGATTTGCTTCTCTGCGTGGTCCGGACTAACTCCTGGACCACACCTCCTTTATTTATACTGCACACGGCGTCGCGTACGCCACCGCGTGTGCGCACGCCTACGTGCGCTGTACACTAGACTGCTACCATCGCAGTCTCACGACATTACATTCCTTTCAACCTTTAATTGAACAAAATACAAAAACAGTTATTTCAAAAGTCACCACGTATCAAAATCAGTATAAAGAATGATGGGGGCCATCCGGCCGGTTACCAGTCTCGTGGCTCAGGAGTCTGTGCTCAGCCCACAGCATAGTCCGCCAGGTGTGAAGGCGGGCCGGGCTTCTTCTTAGCCCATACCCCGCTGCCTCCCCCCGGAACAATACCCTCCTGGGGGTCTCTTGATGTGTGGTTCGGTGGACCTGGCTCCCGTGGCGGGTTGGGGGCTGGTCGTTCTCGGCGTCTCCGAGTCAAACAGTCCAGCTGCTGAGCTCTCACCCTGGGGGCTGCTTTCACTTCCGAGTGGACTGTAGTTCTCTTCTGGCTGGTTAGGCGACTCTTGGCTGGGTTCCTGACAGGGGTGATCCTCTGTTGGCGCGGATGCTTTCTTGAAGAAGAATGAGACGTTGCGCGTGACGGTCCCTCCTCCTCGCTGGGCCGTCACCATGGTGCCATTGCGATGCGTGACTGTCCATGGCCGGGGTTCAAATGGGAGTCTGAACTTGCTTTCCGGATATCTGTCCTTCACATATACTTGGTCTCTTTCATTGATGGACGGTGCTTTGGCCCTCCATCGAAAGCTGGCGTAGTCATTTGACCTCCTCCGATTGGACAATGTTTTCCGTGGGTTTGCGCTGCTTGGAGCCCAGGTAGGATGGTTGGGGATTGTGTCCCTGACTATCCTTCCCATTGCTGTCGGGCCTGGGGCCGCTTCTGTAGTGCGATGTGGCGTGAGCCGGTATTCCCTGAGGAATGAGTATATCGCCTTTTCCAGTGGGGCTCCTTCAGCGTGGGCGATCCGGATGACTTTGTTTAGAGTGCGCATAAACCTCTCGACCTCTCCATTGGCTTGAGGCCATCGGGGCGTCACTTTCCTGTGTTGGATTCCCTAGTCCGCGAGGTAGTCTGCAAACTCTTGTCCCTGGAAGGGAGGCCCGTTGTCAGTCTTGACCCACTCGAAAATGCCATGGGTGGCGATGGCTTTCTCAAATTTTGCTATGACTTCCTTGGCTGCGAGCGTTGTCACGATTTCCACTTCGGGATATTTTGTGAAGTCATCTATGATGACTAGCATGTGTCTCACATCCGACAGGTGTCCGAAGTCTGCGCTAACACACTCCCAGGGTCTTTGCGGGTTGTCCTCCGTGATGACCGGGGGTGGGCATTCCGGTTGACCTGCCGCCTGGCACCACTGGCATTCTTTTACGGTCCGTTCTATTCTGGTGTCCATGTCCGGAAACCATACTTTCGCGCCGAGTCTGCTCTTTGTTTTCACCATGCCTTGGTGCCCTCGGTGAGCGAGTTTGATGGCTTGTTGGGTTAGGCTCATTGGCATCACGATTCGGGGACCTCTTAGTAGGCACCCTTGGTTGTCCACAGACAGTTCTTCCCGTACTCTCAGTAGTGATTCTAAGATGTTCCTCGCCTGTGGTGTCCTCTTGCTGAGTGATGCTTGAAGGGTTCTCCTGTCGTTGGCCTGTAGGGCTTTCACCACCAGTTGAAGGACCTCGTTGTTGCGGGTTGCTTCGG
The DNA here is from genome assembly GCF_964261635.1 of Lissotriton helveticus. Taxonomy (NCBI): domain Eukaryota; kingdom Metazoa; phylum Chordata; class Amphibia; order Caudata; family Salamandridae; genus Lissotriton; species Lissotriton helveticus. The sequence goes on along the minus strand of NC_136065.1, from coordinate 552,931,235 downwards.
TGATCATGTCCATGCTCATGGGTAGCGGCCTGGATCTCTCTATCACTGCCTTTACGTACTCCTCCGTCTCCTCTGCATCTTCCTTTTCTCCGCAAGTTGCTGCTCGGGGGTGTCTGGAGAGGTAATCTGCGGGGTTTGTCGCCCCTGGTCTGAACTCCAGTTGGTAGTCGTACTCTTGTAGTTGCAGGATCCACTTCTCTATTCTGGGAGGTGGTTTGGAGACCGACCCTCGGAACAGCGGGATTAGAGGCTTGTGATCTGTGGAGACAGTAAATGGGTGTCCGTATATGTACACGTGGAAGTGTCTGCAGGCCCAATGAATTGCAATTGCCTCCCTCTCAATCTGAGAGTACCGTTGCTCTGTTTCGGTCAGCGATCTGCTGGCGTAGGCAATGGGCGCCCAGTCTTCCTCTCCTTGGCGCTGTGACAGTACCGCTCCCAGGCCATAGGGGCTGGCATCAACTGCGATGTTGGTCGGTTTTGCCGGGTCAAAGTACGATAAGGTCTTCTCCGCTGACAATGCGGCCTTGGTGTTGTGGAACGCCCCGCTTTGTTCATCGCTCCACTGCCAGGGGGTGGTCGACTTGGTGAGTTCCCGAAGAGGTCTGGTGAGGTTGGATAGATCTGGGATGAACCTCCCACAGAAGTTTACCATACCCAGGAAGCTTCGTACCTCGGATATGTTTGTCGGGGCTGGGGCTGCTTGCACATCTTTGACTTTGTCTGGGTCAGTGGCGATCCCTTGGTCGGAGAAAGTGTATCCGAAGAAGCTGATCTTATTCTTGAGAAATTGGCACTTCTCCCGGTGCAGAGTTAGGCCTGACTCTTTTATTCTCTGTAACACGCCCTTCAATCTTTGGTGGTGTTCTTCGATGGTGTTTGCGTATATGAGCAGGTCGTCACTGACGGTTTGGACCCCCGGGAGTCCGCTTAGCACTTCCCTGATGGTGTTTTGGAAGACTTCGGCGGCGCTGGAGATGCCGAAGTTGAGTCGTCGATAACGTCGGAGGCCCACGTGGGTGGAGAAGGTGGTGATATACCGGGAATCTGGGTGCAACGGCAACTGATGATAGCCGGACCGTAGATCCATCTTGGAAAACCACTTTGCGCCATTTAGTTCCCCCAGAATATCATCAATGGTGGGTGTTAAATGTCGTTCCCTCTTGACTGCCACGTTGGGTAGGCGCATGTCTACGCATATACGGACCTGTACCGGCTGTTTAGGTTTTCGCGCCACGACGATTGGTGATACCCACGGGGTGGGCCCGCTGACCTTCTCGATGATGCCCTGCTTCTCGAGGGCCTCTAGTTCTTCCTCCACCTTCTTCCTCAGGTGGAATGCTATTCTTCGGTGCCTGAAGGCGACCGGTTGGATGGACGGGTCTATGTGGAGGGACACCTCCTTTCCTTTCAGACACCCAATGCCTCGAAATGTGTCCTCAAATTCTTCGAGTATTGAGTCTAGTTCCTCCTCCAGTACTGCCATTGCGTAAAAGATCAGTTGGAACTCTTCCGCCGTCCGTCCGATGAGAAGCATGCCGCTGCCTTCTTGGGTTACATAGACGGTCGTCTGGACCTTCCGACCTTGATGCTATAGTTCCGTTTGGAAGCATCTGATCAGCGGGATTGGGGTCTTTTGTCCGTAGGCGAAGACACGGATTCTTGCTGTCTTCAAAGTTGGCTTGTCCCTCAGTTGATTGTATACATTTGCCGCCATAAGTTCGATCGAGGCTCCTGTATCGATGGTGGCCCTCACCTCTTGTTGATGTAGTCTTATGCGGCATTTTGGGAGATGCCACTTCTTTCTCTGTGGCTGGTTGATGGCAAACACATAGTGGACTGGATAGTTGTTGGAGTCATCATCCATGTCTTCTCTGTCCGGGCTTTCTCTGATGGCGTGAGCCGCTTTGGGTTTTTGCTTGGAGGACCTGTAGACTGTGGCGAAATGGTTCATCCGTCCACATGCGCCGCATTTCCTCCTTCGCGATGGACAGTCTTGAGCGCGGTGGGGCATGCCTCCACAGTAACCGCATTCTCTTCGACGTTCTTGCAGCTTCTTTCCTGCAAACTGCCGTGGCTTGGGCCGGACGACGTTCACTTGTTCAACCATGTGGACTTGCTCAGCCTTGACCAGTCTGTGGAGTGCCGCCTCCATGTTTGACGCTCTCGCTTGTGACAACTCTTTGGAGCGGCCCAGTTTTAGGATGTCCGCTAGCGGTTTTCCATCCTCTTGGAGGATCTTCACTCGCAAGATGGAAGAGTAGCATCCTTGAATTATTTGGCCACGTATCTCTTCTTGTTCGTCCCGGAAACCACATGTGCTGGCGAGTTCTTTGAGCCTGGCGTGGAATACGTCTAGGGACTCTTCCGCTTCTTGCCGCGCTTGCCGGAAGATGAAACGTTCATAATCTTTGCTGGCCATGGGCTCAAAATGTGCGTTGAGCGCATTGAGGAGTGTGACGTAAGTGTGAGGCGTAGCTTCCACTAGGTCTTTTAAATTCTGTGGATATCCTTCCCTCCTAGATGAAGAAGGAGCGCCCTACGTTGTTCTCTCTCAGTACCTGCACCTTCGAAATAGAATTGTAGACGCTCCGTCCAGTCCTCCCACCGTGGCGCCAGGGAAGCGGGTGCGTCGTCGACCACAAATGGCTCTATGGGTGGAATGGCTGCCATCTTGGCACGAGGAGATGCTCAGCGCACTTCCAGCAGGGCACCGGTGCTGTGGGGGCAGAGGAAGGAGGCCCCCTTGAGGCGGTACGCCGAGGAAGCGCCCGGCAGGGTGTGCGTCATCTGGACGGCAATAATTGGGGCCGCCTGCGGTGATGGGGCGCCTCTCTGCGGAAGCGGGGTGATTGGGCGTTGTCCCTCTGTGGAGGTGGGCCGCCAGCGCCTCTTACCCTCGTGTGGCAGGTCAATGAAGGCTCCTGGTGTCAGGGCGCAATCAACAAGGGGCGCCCCTCCCCCCACGCAGCTTGGGCACAGCCGTGGGGTCACTGGCGCTGCGGGCCGCCACCCGCTGATCTCCGTAGCTGGGGCAGGGTGGTCCAGCCGGGCCCACCATGATCAGGGCTCCAGATGCAGGCTGCGCGCGGGCACACGTGCGGGGGCATGCAGGCGCGGTCCGTGAGGCACAGCATGGGCTCTTTCAAGCCCTCGTCGCCATTGTCGGGTTTTGGTGTCGCGCGGGCGCATTGCATATAGCGCCGCAGTAATGAGGCGACACGGACACCGATTTGCTGCTCCGCGTGGTCCGGACTAACTCCTGGACCACGCCTCCTTTATTTATACTGCACACAGCGTCGCGTACGCCACCGCGTGTGCGCACGCCTACGTGCGCTGTACACTAGACTGCTACCATCGCAGTCTCATGACATTACAGGCACCTCAATAGCATCGCGCCCTTTGCCCCGGCTATCCACGCCTCAGCTCTGTCTGCATGGGGCGATGCCGCAGGTCCTCAGGACAGGGACAGCACCGGAACCATCCACCTTGCCATAGCCGCCCCACCGGACGAGGGGGATGCACCGCGTCAACGGACTCAGCCGCTCTGCTTTCCGTCGTGGGACAGGCCTCAACCAAACAGGAGCCCAGTCATGGCATTCCCGACCCTCCACCGCCTCCAAACTCAACCTGAAGAGGCGCGGCAGGGACCGCAGCACGGGGCTCCCAAGAATCATGGCTCTGTTCCAGGAAAAATGCAGGGTTTTGGCCCTTTACAGGAGCGAACCGTGAAGCTCTAAAGAGACGCATCCGCCATGTTCGGCTCCTAATCCACCATCCAGCACTTGAGCTTTTAACCAAGACCACTTAGTGTGCGGGTCCTTATTTCATTCAGTGACGCAAATCAAATCAACATCCTCTCCCACTATCACCCCAACTTCTGCTGGGCCCACTAGGCTAGTGAGGAAAATGGGGTGAAATTGCCTCTGTTGGGCATTAGGAGCATAGCTGTTGATATGTGTAAAGAAGGAGCCGGAGACCAGCACCTTTACCATCAGGCCTATTCCCTCCGTACACCTCTTTATATTTTGCTCTTGTGTAGGCGCGACTATTTTCATCAAGGTGGTCACACCAGCTGTCTTACCTTTATCCGAGGCTCAAATTTGGGCAGGGTAGGCCCTGCACCTAACCCTAAATTGGTTTTGCTTCAGTAGGTTTGTTTCTTGCAGAAATAATATTTCTGCCAGCTGTTACATTAAATAGCGCCAAATTATGTATCATTTCCTTGGTGAGTTGAGACACCTCACATTTAATTAAAAGAGCTTGAGTAGCGTGTGTATCTTGTCAGCTTAATTGGGGCTGAAACCCCATGCAGTCATCCTGTGGAGTGTCAGGGATTGTATATCGATCCCCAAAACTTAACTAAAAAAAACTTGAACCCTAACAATACTCAATGACGGCAGGGGTCACCCGAGTCCCCATTCATGATTTTGATCTCCTTGATCTCTTTTATGGAGGTTGAGATTGGTGTGCATGGGATCTATAGGGCCAATGTGTGTGGTAATTTTAGTATCCGCAAAGTCATCCCCCTTCTGATCCCCCATGTTAAGAATGCAAGAACCACCTCTGCGGTTCTGCTTTTTTTCTGACTTCACTCTGTTCTCTGTATTATGGTAATCCCTGTCTTTCATCCCCTCATACCTCTCCCGCCTACCTGTTACCTGCATCTGTGCACAAATGTTTTTTTTCCTATTATGTCCAGTTAATAATGGTGGTACTGTACCAAATGTGCTTTGTCTAGCAGTCAGTGGGTGTATATTGTCATCCACAGCTTGCCCTGCACTGAACCGAATTGTGGTGTGTTTCCTTCATTGACATGGCTTTGTTTAGGTCTCGCCTACACAGCGCAGGTAAGAGAACTGTAGCCATCAGTTCCTTTTTTCGCCCAAAAACGTGCACACGTTCCGTTACCTTCAATGGCAACACATGGCGATTCCCTTGTGGGAGCGAGCAGCTGGTGCCATATGTTATCAGTTATCGCGCCTTGCTGCTCGCTCCCGCAAGGGAATCGCGCAGGCCCCCTCCTCTCTCCCCTCCCCCTGCTGCCGCGCGTGCTTGTGCTTGTTGTTGCTTGTTTCCTATGGAAGGACACTTCACCAGTGAGGCAAGCCGCGTCCATCTGATGCCACCCGCTTCCGCCTATACATAGAGGGGACCGCAACGCAAACCCCAGCTGACATCTTTTGCGTTGCCACTTGGGTTTATGGTCAGACCACTGCAGTGATGCTGGGTCCTTTACGACTGTTCATCCCTCTCGTATCGCCGGTGCTTACAGCTTAAGGAGATGGACCGGGTATACCAGTAACAACAAAAATTTGCAATGCAACAGGTCTCGCATTTACGCGAGTTTGAGCTATTGGTATTCTAAATGACAATGCCTTTTATTTTTGTTTTTGAAACATAAATAAAACGCATTGTTATTTACAATGACAGTAGCTTAAACTCGTGTGAATGCTAGACCTATTGCATTGCAAATTCTTGTTTAGTTTGGGACATTTGAGATTCCCCCCTTCCCTCCTCCCCTAAACTTCACTGACTAAGTTACACCTCTGGTCACTGGTGGACAGTGAGTAGCCTGCATTGCTACAGAGCCCTGGTGTCACTGGTCACTGGTGCATGGTAAGCAAATTACATCTTTGGAGAGGTGCTGGTGCCCACCTAGGGCACAGAACCGTAGGAGAAAGTATATATTATGAACAACCAAGAGACTGGATCTGTAAAGCTGGCTATCTTTGATATCTAGCTGCAGGGGACCTTGGTACATGGAGGGTACATTTGGGAATGGGAAAATGCCTCCACGGTCCAGGATATAGTGATGTTAGAGCAGTGGAGGGGCGGGGGGGCATCCTAGCTTGGTGATGGAACTTCTATGATGATGTGCACTCATGGATGTGGCCTATCTGCTAGAGTGGTTGCCAACAAAGGTAGAGGACTGGGTTAGAATCTCAGCTAGGACGCTCACCACCATGTGATTCTGGGCACATCACTTAAATAACAAAATTAATGTGTCCGTCAGTTTTTTTTATAAAGGTACACTGATGGTTACACTTACTGAGCAGTCTGCCCTGGACATAGAGGTGTTGGATGGCACCTGTGCATGCATGGCACATGGTCAGCAGGCTGGGCACTTGCTGCCACTGCACTAGCTGCTGGGCACTGGCATGCTGGGGACTCTCAGCATCCCCTAAAAGGGCTACGATGGTTGGTGAAAGCCTGTCCCCGGCAGCTGTCTCCTGGGTCAGTGTAGCGTGGTGAACATCCTCAACTGTCCATGGGGCTGGGGTGGGCGGCCGCAGGCTGCCCTGTGCTCTCTCTAACAGCTGCTTTGTGTTTCCAGCAGAGGGGGCTCACAGTGCGGGAGCAGCAGTGAGCAGCACAGCGGTCTGTGAGGACAGAGCTGCATCCAGGCGCGGATCGAGGGGGCAGCCACAATCGCTCCAGAGGAGCCCCCGGGAAGCTCGCCCGCCCCTCATGCCCCATACAGGATGCTAGCCATGGCTGTGAGGCCCTGCCTGCTGCTGCTGCTCTGCTCACCACACACTATCGTATCACTGGTCACACAATGCATATATGAGCACACACTGCTTGCCTGCCACAGACTGTCTCACCACACACACTGCATTTCTCAAACAGACTTGACTTTTTACTATACACAGTCATTTTAAACACTTCCTGTCTCACCACACTACACACACTCATATTACACACTTCATGTCTCACCACATCCTGGACCTCTCGGCACAGAACCTGTTTTGCTATGATGTATTGCCTTACGGGTCCACAGCGCCTAGATGCCTTTGTTGGCGCAGGAAAGCGCTAATAAAAATTAATCAAACCTTGGTGCACATTGCGTAACTGAACACTATAGCATAGAGTGCACTGCTTGGTCTTTTAGCGATGGACAACATATACGTCTTTTATATCTCACGTCACACGGGAACGGGCTGCATCTAAATCAGGCTGCCTTGCCTTCAAGGTGCTGCATTGCAAGAGCCCTAAGTTCATTAACGACATGATCACCAAGTATGCCCCCACGCATAACTTAAGCTCTGCCCACCTTTACCTACTATCCACTCTAGCCGTTAAACTCAAGCGACAAGATTGTCTCAGGTTCTCATATCTAGCCCCCAAATTTTGGAATTCCCTCCCTTTTTCAATTAGGAGTGACGATCTTCTGGGCTTCAGAAGGACTTTGAAAACTTGGTTGTTCAAACAAGCTTAATAACAACCCACACGCAACGCAATTAAACAGTATCAGCGCCATGAAACCTTTGGTGTCCGTGCGCTTTATAAGCTTCTGATAACATAACATAACATAACATACAGTGCCTTCTTCTGCGAAGTCTTGCTGATCGCAACACAATAATGATAATCTGAACACATCGCATAACATGTATTGATGGTGAGTGCCAATACATTCTTATGGTTGACCTGTGCTTATAACAGAAACCTGGGCTCAAGATGTTCAATGTTGTGCACAAGTTATTGATATAATGGTATTTATAAACTGAAAAGTCAAAACTAAAAAGTGAAAATGATTAAATTTAATAAAATGTGGTAAAATACGATTTATTGTGTGTCTCACACGCCTCAAATTGATGTAGCATTCTGCCTGTCTTAGTCACATCCACAATAGGCCAGAGAAACAATAATCTTAACAGAAGCTTTTAGTGACAACAAAAAACTGCAGTTACAACTCTAGAACAGGTATACATAGTCATACCAGTACTTTCATCATAAAAAGCAAGTCATTTCAATTTTATCACAAGGAATAAATTTTTTTTGAAAACGTATCCAGAAAGTTTCACTCTGTGCTAAATGTTTAGTGACATAAACATGTGGTGATTGTAACGAATATATGACAAAATATAGAAAGACAAAACATCGACCTACAAAAATATTGGAGCAATAATATCGATGTCAACAATATCGACATCCTATCTACAAAAAGGTAAGTACAAAAATATCGAGAAAAAAATATCGATGTCAAAATTATCATTTTTTTAAAATATCAGTTTTTTTATTTAAAAAAATATGTAAAATGAATTAAAAAAATACTTAAAAATATAATAAACAGTACAAAATATATTATATTATTTAAAATTAATAAGTAATATACATAATTTAATAAAAAAATAATTAAACATATACATATAATGTATAATATATATATACTTAATCATCAGTTGTAATATTTATTGTAATAACTTATACATGATTAAAAATATTATATATTACAAATTCATCTATACACATAAAATAATAACATAAATAAAAATTAAATAATTATGCAAAAGAAAAATAGTTTTAATATTTTTTACATTAATTATACACTACATTAACTAAAACAATACTATTCCACCTCCAAAAAAACAACAGTAAGGAAAATGTTGGATAGAGTAGGGGTAAAAATTACGATTCCAACTCCAGAGAGTGCAACAGTAGGGAAAGTGTTGGATAGCGTTGGGGTAAAAATTACTATTCCAACTCCAGAGAGTGCAACAGTAGGGAAAGTGTTGGATAGCGTAGGGGTAAAAAATACTATTCCCACTTCAGAGAGTGCAACAGTAGGGAAAGTGTTGGATAGCGTAGAAGTTAAAAATAACATACTTATAGATAAACTAAAATTTAAAAATATTTTAAAAAATATGTATTAACCCCTTCAGTGCTAATGACAAGGGTAACTCGTCATGGAGTTTCCATTGATTTCAATGGAAATTACATTGAGGGGCAAGAGGGGCCTTAGCAGCCAAGTGGTTAAATTAATCTAAACTATTTACAAATACCAATAAATAATTATTTAAAAATAATTACCAATTAATAATTAATATCCAATACATTAATTATCAATACCCAACAATAAATGTAATACCTACTTAATTACATATCAATTACTTTACACACTATTAACACACAACAAACGCCAATAATAAAATAATACACTTAACATAATTATCAATTAATCAATTAATTAAAATTAATTACCAATCAATAAAAATGAATTACCAATTAATAATTAATTACAATAATATAATTAGCAAAAACGATTAATGAAAATAAATTATTACTTAATTACATTTAAATTACTTCCCACCCTATTCCCCTATAAACCCACAACCCGCTACAGAACATATTTATCAATTAATCTATGAATTAAAATAAATTACCAATTAATTAAAATGTATTACAAATTAATTAAAATTAATTTATCATTGCTAAAAAAATAATAATGAATTTAGTATACTTAACTTACTTCCCACCCAATTCCCCTATAAACCCACAACCCGCTACTGTACTAAAATACAACATTTACTTAAATTACATAAAAAAAATAATACATATTAAATACATAATAATATACATAAAAATCATATTAGTAATATCGATATTACTTACATCGATATAAACAAAATCGATATTACTTACCTCCGAAATTCTGTCCCTTCGATATTAAAAAATCGATATTACTTACCTTCTATATTCTGTCCCTTCGATATTAAAACATCGATATTATGGTAGGTCGATATTAAAAAATCGATATTTTGTCTGCCTACCGATTCTAACAAAGAAAAAACAAAGGTGGTGATGGACGGAGCGTTGACAATACAAACACTCCCCCCCAGTCAACTGATCTGCTTTTAATCCATCACCGTTCTTTAGCTCACTCCGCCACCCCAATACAGGCTTGGCAGTTCGGGCTGGACTGTTCCCATGAGGCACAGGGTCTGACTGATTTGCATATGGCCATGTCTGAACTGGGGTGGCAGAGTGGGCTAAAGAACGGTGATGGATTAAACCCAGATCAGTTGACTGGGGGTGAGTGCTTGTATTGTCAACGCTCCGTCCATCATTTCCTTTGGTTTTACCGATTCTAACAGCCTCTCCAATATAGTGAAACACAACTGTGGTATGGTGTGCTTCATCTTCCCCCAGTGTACAGCTAAACATGACTTGATGTTAGCGGTTCGAATCATGCTTTTATGTTTGGTTATTCTAACCTTAACTTTCCTCGTTGTTCGTCCTACATACTCTAGCTCACATGGGCATTTTATGGCATATACTACCATGCTGGTATTACAGTCTGCAGTGTGTTTGAGTCTAATCATTTTCCCTGTGTGTGACCCCAAAATAAAGGCCATGGAAGTGACTAGAGGCTTACACCTGGAAATCAGCCACAGTGATACGTGTTACCGATGTTTACCCCAGGGACTTGACCCTACTCTTTATGATTTTCTTATCAGCTCCACCACCTTCCTGAGAAGTGTACTGCAGAGACTGGCTTTCCCTTTCACCAGTGTGTCCCACCAAGCTCACAAGAATGAAGTAATCCACAAATCTGTTTGGGGGGAATCCCCTACCTCCTCATGTTCCTCCAGTTAGCCCTGGTCTCCCAAAATGCAACCCAGTATCTTCCATTTATTGTACCATTCACAGTCTCACATATGCCCAGCATATGAATATATGAATATAACACATATGCACTGCTCAACCTAATTTTACCATATATGGTACTTTTCACAGACACCCATAATCCCAGCACATGCATAACACACATGCAGCACTACATGCCAATCTGCTGTAGGCCAAGGGTGTGTCAAGCACATAGCAGTGGAACTTTAAATGAGCGAGCCAGTGGGCCTCACTCCAGTTACTGAGGCAAAAAGGAGCAGTTCACTTCTACTGATCACTGCAAGGTATGCTGCTGCCACAGTACTTCTGCTGATAAACTTCTGGCGAGGAAAGTAGCCTTTCACCCCCTTGAGGGAATTATGTTGTGTGTGCATCCCCATGAAAAAGACCATAATCTGTGAGACAGGTGTAAGTAATGCATGGTACGTGTGCGCCCATTACAACAAAAATCAGCATCAGGAATCCAGACATCATTACAGTTTGGACACTCAGGGCAGGGGTGTATATGCATCACCAGGCGAGAGACTGTTCCATCTCAGCAGCCTGCTGTTTATTAGAAGTAAGTAAACGATCTATGGTACCCGACCATGTTTCTTTTATAAAAATATGAATTTTAATTTACTAAACATGGGAAAATCCCATTTGTTTATCATTTTACACTTAGCAATCAAAACATGAGCTAGGCTTGAAATTCCAGTCCTGAAACACAATAGAACAATCACCCACAAAATATTCATACAAATACTTCAATATTACCATATATAAAAAATGGTATACAAATGAATGCTCTGTTCTTTGTATTCATTGCTGACGATTATCAGAATAGGAGTTGCACCAAAGCCTGCATGGAACAATTTGTGCAGGCAGTTTTCACGTGACTGTGTCTTCCTCTGTATTGTTCACTAGGTAAAACCCAAAGATAGATATTTTGACATTTATGTCATTTATGAACATTGAGTGGAATGTATTGAAAGCGCTTGAAGTGTCAAGCAGTGCATGTTTCTTTCAGCACAGTATGTTTTTACTGACGCATTTAATAGTGTTGTGATGATATAGAAAGTGTTTCCAGCCTCACAAGTTTTGACAATAGTCATACCGCGTTGATAAAATGATAGTTTGTTTGTTGAAATTGCTGCCATCGAAGTCCTGATGTTATTGAGTTTGGTTTAGGTGGTTTATTTATAAAGAGATGCTTCTCTCAACCGACTGGTTCTCGGTGAGGAATTAAGTGACAGACTGGCTTTAAGACAATCCTGCAATGCATTCTGTTGTGCACTACACACATTTCATCATTGACAGCACACTCTGAATTTCCTAGATCCAACACATTGCAAATATAATCATTAGATCACTCTACGAAAGAGGATTGTCATTAAGGGTGGGTGACTGCCAACCTCAAGGAATGATAACACTTCTTGTCAGGGTGAACCCTCAAAGTCACCAAATTATTCTGAACTCAGCCCCCCATAGCGACAGTAATGAGCCGACAAATTTAGGGCGATGTGTAAAGTAGTTTTTTCAGTACCAAAACAGTAACAAAGTCGAACCACCAATCAAAAATAAATACTAAGGGTGTATGAAATTCACGTAATTTGTTTTTGTGAATTATGCAAATGTATTGTAATTTAAGTGACATTACAAGTCATTACTCAAAATGTAAATCTGCCATTTCACACAATATCATGAGGCCTGTGTCACTTTTTGCCACAAGGACGCATTTAGACAAAATCACCACCAACATGACCCGCTAGCGTTCTGCTGTTACACTGCATTCACTGTTAATTTTTATTGTGAATTGTGCCATTAGCTGTAAATATTTACCATGAATGGTTGGATCCATTCCATCCACTAGTTGGTACTAGATAGTATTCTGACATCCCAAGGTACCATCCTCAGAACATGTTCTGGACCTGTGGAAGGTCAGAAGAGGACTGGAACTGCTGTCTGTAACCTGGGAAGATCCATGAGGGACTGGGCCTGGACTAAGAAGTGAACACCAAGAATCCATTGGTTGACCTTCTGTGTGGTCACAGGGACAAAAAAAGCTGCAAGAGTCCCTTTCCCTGAAGGTCTGCCCAGTGGCAACTGGACCTGGACTGGACCTTGCTGTAGGCCTCTCTCTGAAATCCTAAGTATCTCTACTGTCTTCCCCTAATGCCATGGGGCTTTAGAAGTTTACACCTGTGGTAGACTTGAACCTATTCGCAGGGTCAACCACAAACATTTTGCCTTTACATCCTTGTTTTCTGAATCTGTTTTTGCTGGCTTTTAGGACTTTGCATTCTTTACCCCTGCTGACCATTGCTAAAGTGCTTGTGCTTTTTCCTGTAAACATGGTGGAAGTGGCTTACACCAAATTGCCATATTTAATTTACTTGTACGTCCCTAGTAAAGTGGTACTACATGTATCCAGGGCCTGTAAATTAAATGCTGCTAGTGGGCCTGCAGCACTGATTATGCTACCCAATTAAGTAGCTCTTTTAAACATGCCTCATGACTGCCATTGCAGAATCAGTGTGAGCAGTTTTAAACTGCCATGTCAACCTTACTAGATAAGCCTCATGCCAGACCCAAATCTTCCTTGTTAATACCTAAAGGTCACCCCTAGTTTAGGACCTGGACAGCCCAGAGGGCAGGGTGTAATGTATTTAAAAAGCTGTACATGTGCTTTTAAGTTTTACATGCCCTGGAAGTGAAAAACTCTCAAACTCGTTTTTTAAGGATGTATGACATTACAACGCATGCTTTTACCACGCATGCCTTTACAACGTGGTATTTACAATGCATGCCTTTACAACGCATAGCGCTTTGGGGTGCTGAATAGTGAATAGTTTAATTTCCTATTCCAACTCCAGTCCCCGTGAATAGTAGGGAAGGTGTTGGAGAGTAAATTAAATCTATTCCCTCTCCTAGAGCGCCCCCAGCGCAATGCGTTGTAATGGTTTGCGTTGTAAATACCGCGTTGTAAAGGCACTACGTTGTAAAAGTTGCATTGTAAAGGTTGTTCACCGTTTTTTAATACTGCAAGCCTATCTCTCTCATATGGGGAAACACCAGTTGGGAACCTATGATGAGAGTACACTTTGCTTGTCAAAGAGCAGGAACTAGTACTCCGTTTGTCCAGGGAATCAACTTGCAAGAAAGGGAGGATCAAAATAAGTAAAGTGAACCATCATTAACAACTATGAACATAGGATATGGGTATAGGCAGCAAGTTCTCACTTCAATGCGTGACAGAAGGTAACAACCTACGCACCCAACATTTCATTATATTATAAACAGCGTGCGTTTGGTGCAACATTTGAATAAAAACATTAACCTTATAGGTCTTCTGGTGTTCCTCTTTGTGAGGCACTAGAGTAGCAAAAATATGTTCAGGAGGTGCTGGCGTAGTACTTATCCAAGCATGCACAGGATATTCCTCTCCTAGGAAGAAGAGCACCCCAAATACAACCAGCAGGGAAAGCAAAATTCTCACAATAAACCCTATCTTGCTCTTGTGGACCAAAAGGACCAAACAGGCCCATCTGAAGTGGGACGCGGAGCCGCAAAGGGCTGCTCCTCGTCCGGGATAGGGCTACCAAAGGGATACATTTTGAAAACTTCAATGGCAACTTATATGTATCGCAAGGGAAAAGAAATATTCACAGGCTAGAGCCACTATTGCAACAACAGCACCAGAGAAATAGAATGTCTTCCAGTGTCCTTCTAGAGTCTCACTGGCAGGCTCCTGTTGCTCATCATTGACGGCGTTATGAAGTACTCCCATGGGGGAGCTGCACGATCGCAGTCCTTGCTGGAAAAACTATTCCTCTTCTTTCAGGATAGTGCACTATCCCTCCTTGCAAGTACCCACAACTATCCTGTCCAGTGTCTAGGGCAGTGCACCTGTGCTGTTCACTCTAGTCTAATACAGGCACCTTAGGCACGGCACCTGTTCCCTAATCTCAAGTCATTCCCTAAATCTAAGACTGCTGGGCTCGTGTACCATCCTTCTTTTGGGGCCTCAAATTGTATTTGGTGACTCCAGGCACTGTTTCATCAACAAAAAGGGGCAGAAACTCAGAATCAGGAGGGCATCGCGACTCAGAGTTGAGTGTATTGGAAACAGAGTGATCCAAGGGAGCCCTTATCTTCAGATGGATTGCCTCTAACAGGGCTGCGTCACTCTCCTCGTCCGTCAGCACCCACTTCAATCAGGCGTCAGAGAAGGGACAAAACGTGGCACCCCTTCACACTCCTGAACAGCGATATCGTTGTTAACCCAGCTGTCATACGGGAGCGGGAGGGGAACCCGCTTCACGTGAGAGGCATGGATCCAGTACCTCCTGCTGTCTTCCTTGACTGCAGTGTAGATGACGAGTAAAATGATGTCAGGTCCTTTCCACCTCGCCTCCAGACAGCTTTTTCTTTGAAAATTTCAAATCAGAACATGATCCCTGGGCTGTATGCAGTGCCCGGGCCCCTCGGGTACTGGCTGAAACATGGCATGTACCTGTTGGTGAAGAAAATAGAGCTCTTTAGACAACTCGTATAAATAGTCCACAAGTAGAGGGTACTGTATCTGAGAGTAGTGCTTGGGTCTCGGGACACCCCAGACATTAGCAGGGTGTCTGAAGACTACTTCGTACGGGGACAACCCTGTTCTAGAGTGCGCTGTCGCTCTAGTAGATAACAAGGCTTAGGGTAACGCATCTGGGCACCGCAATCCTGTCATCTTTTGAAGCTTTGCTAGTTTCAGCTTGAGAGTACGATTGTACTTCTCAACTAGGCCCGCTGACTGGGGGTGATTCACTGCATGAAACTTCTGCTTTATATGCAAGCCGTTGCAGACCAATTCAATGACTTTTGAATGGAAGTGACTTCCTTTGTCAAACGCCAAATCACGCGTGGCAATCCATAGTGTGGGAAGAACTCTTTTAAAGGAGCCTTCGCCGTCGCCAAAGCTGTATTCTCTTTAGTGCGGTAAAGCTCAATCCATTTACTGAATGCCCACATCACTACCAGCACATACTACAAGTTATTCACTTGTTCCATTTCAATGAAATCCATATGGAGAACCTCAAATGGGAAAGAAGGCTGTGCAAAGTAACCAGCGGGTGTGGGGGGTACCTTTTCCAGGCTTATGCTTCAAACAAATGATACAATGTTTTGCTCGGTGTGTGGCTACCTTAGCGATATTACCATTCTGCCATACTGGGTCTAATAGCTTGCATATTCCTTTGGCACTGATATGCGCTGAGCCATGGGCCATAGTCACAACAGGGAGCACATATGCATTAGGAAGCAACCATCGCTGCTTTACAGACAAGTCATCCCAACACTCATCCTCATCCAAATGACCTGTTCTCTCCTCCCACACTGCCAATTCATCCACAGTTGCCTCAGCCTGAATATCCCTGACATTTTCCAATGTGTTCTTGAACATTCCATTATCTGGGACCCACCCAGCAGCACCTGCTACAAACATCTTTTTAATCTTTTCTCGAGCTGTCTGGTCCACAAATGCATTCCCTCTCCCAACATCATCTGTGATGGCTTCTTGAGCGCTACATTTTACTATTGATAACTTATTAGGAAGTTTAAATGCGGACAGCAATCTGTGTACCAGTAGGCCATTCTGTATACGCAGTCCGTGCGACATCAAAAACCCTCTTTCCTCCCAGAAGCACCCAGAATTTTGGGTCACCCCAAAGGCATACTGGCTGTCAGTGTAGATATTAACAGCCAGTCCCTCACTAAACTCACAAGCCTTAAGGAGGGCAACCAACTCAGCAGCTTGGGCTGATTGTTGGAGGATACAGGATGTCTGAACTACAGTGTATAACATTGTGATTGCATATAAGCATGGGCGAATTTTGCGAATTCGCGATCCGCGAATTTGCGGATTTGCGAATGCGCGATCCGCAAAATTCACGAATTGGCGGATCTTTTTGTTTTTGCGTGTTCGCGGGGCTCTTGGCGTGTTCGCGGGGTGCTTTGCGTGTTCGCGGGGTGCTTTGCATGTTTGCGGGGTTTTTTTTGTGCGAAACCGCACTGCGCCCTCTGGTTCATCACTGTCACCCTCTCGTTTTTTTTGTGCCCTTCTGCCCTCTGCCCCACTCGTTTTTGTGCCCTTCTGCCCTCTGCCCCACTCGTTTTTGTGCCATTCTGCCCTCTGCCCCACTCGTTGTTGTGCCCTTGTGCCCCTTGCCCCACTCGTTTTTGTGCCATTCTGCCCTCTGCCCCACTCGTTGTTGTGCCCTTGTGCCCCTTGCCCCACTCGTTTTTGTGCCATTCTGCCCTCTGCCCCAATCGTTGTTGTGCCCTTGTGCCCATTGCCCCACTCGTTTTTGTGCCATTCTGACCTCTGCCCCACTCGTTGTTGTGCCCTTGTGCCCTTGCCCCACTCATTTTTGTGCCATTCTGCCCTTTGCCCCACTCATTGTTGTGCCCTTGTGCCCCTTGCCCCACTCGTTGTTGTGCCCTTGTGCCCCTTGCCCCACTCGTTTTTGTGCCATTCTGCCCTCTGCCCCACTCGTTGTTGTGCCCTTGTGCCCCTTGCCCCACTCGTTTTTGTGCCATTCTGCCCTCTGCCCCACTCGTTGTTGTGCCCTTGTGCCCCTTGCCCCACTCGTTTTTGTGCTATTCTGCCCTCTGCCCCACTAGTTGTTGTGCCCTTGTGCCCCTTGCCCCACTCGTTTTTGTGCCATTCTGCCCTTTGCCCCACTCGTTGTTGTGCCCTTGTGCCCCTTGCCCCACTCGTTTTTGTGTCATTCTGCCCTCTGCCCCACTCGTTGTTGTGCCCTTGTGCCCCTTGCCCCACTCGTTTTTGTGCCATTCTGCCCTTTGCTGCACTCGTTGTTGTGCCCTTGTGCCCCTTGCCCCACTCGTTTTTGTGCCATTCTGCCCTCTGCCCCACTCGTTGTTGTGCCCTTGTGCCCCTTGCCCCACTCGTTTTTGTGCCATTCTGCCCTTTGCCCCACTCGTTGTTGTGCCCTTGTGCCCCTTGCCCCACTCGTTTTTGTGCCATTCTGCCCTCTGACCCACTCGTTGGTGTGCCCTTGTGCCCTTGTGCCCCTTGCCCCACTCGTTTTTGTGCCATTCTGCCCTCTGCCCCACTCGTTGTTGTGCCCTTGTGCCCCTTGCCCCACTCGTTTTTGTGCCATTCTGCCCTCTGCCCCACTCGTTGTTGTGCCCTTGTGCCCCTTGCCCCACTCGTTTTTGTGCCATTCTGCCCTTTGCCCCACTCGTTGTTGTGCCCTTGTGCCCCTTGCCTCACTCGTTTTCGTGCCATTCTGCCCTCTGTCCCACTCGTTGTTGTGCCCTTGTGCCCCTTGCCCCACTCATTTTTGTGCCATTCTGCCCTCTGCCCCACTCGTTGTTGTGCCCTTGTGCCCCTTGCCCCACTCGTTTTTGTGCCATTCTGTCCTCTGCCCAACTTGTTGTTGTGCCCTTGTGCCCCATGCCCCACTCATTTTTGTGCCATTCTGCCCTTTGCCCCACTCGTTGTTGTGCCCTTGTGCCCCTTGCCCAACTCGTTTTTGTGTCATTCTGCCCTCTGCCCCACTCATTGTTGTGCCCTTGTGCCCCTTGCCCCACTCGTTTTTGTGCCATTCTGCCCTTTGCTGCACTCGTTGTTGTGCCCTTGTGCCCCTTGCCCCACTCGTTTTTGTGCCATTCTGCCCTCTGCCCCACTCGTTGTTGTGCCCTTGTGCCCCTTGCCCCACTCGTTTTTGTGCCATTCTGCCCTCTGCCCCACTCGTTGTTGTGCCCTTGTGCCCCTTACCCCACTCATTTTTGTGCCATTCTGCCCTCTGCCCCACTCGTTGCTATGCCCTTCTGCCCTCTGCCCCACTCTGTGACCTTCTGCCCTCTGCCCCACTACTGTTTTAATTTAGAATGGCGCCGGCAAGCTGCCAGACCCATTCTAAAGTTAGCTTCATCAAGAAGCACTAATAGATCAAATAAAGCAGGTACTCGAGCACCTGCATGTTATCTATTAGTGCTTCCTGTTGAAGCTAACTTAGTAACTATTTTATTTTAATTACTTTCGTGCGAATTTGCTGATTGCTCTTTTTTTTTGCATGTTCGGGCGGTTTTTCTTTTTTTTTGCGTGTTCGGGCGGTTTTTTGCTTCTTCGCGGGCCGCTTGCAGCGCACCGACTCCGAGGTTGCCCACGAGGTCATGTACAGGCACGGCCATCTTGTTTGCGTGACGTGTTTCCGTTTCCGGCCGCTCGTTGCAAGTTCACGTCGTATGCGGCGCGCGATTACGTATTCGTGGGCATTTGTGCGTGCTCGCGGGGGAAATATCGCGCAAACTCACCCACGCGGTCCTCTATGGGCGCGGCCATCTTGTTTTTCATTCACTGCTATGGTTTTGGGCACGCTACCTTTCTATCCACCTTACATCTTTGCAATCCTATGTTTTTCTGAACTTTTTTTTGTTTGTTTTTTGCTCTCTTTAATTTACTACATCTATATTTTGTGTCGTTTTTTTAACTTTTTGTTACTTTATTACCTACTTTATTTATTTTGCTCTCTCTCTTTTTTTTTCACACCTATTCTTCTTTCCTTCTTCTTGTGCTCAGGACCATGGCTATGGGAGGCAACAAGGGCAAGGGGAAGGGCCCAGCCCCACGTACCCGGCTCCCTTGCGGGCGTTGGAGGGGGGAGGAAGTGCAGCCCAGGGAGATCTTTTCTGCGGTGGAGATGGCCGCCTTGCTGGTTTTTTGTCCAGGTCCACCTCCCTAAGACCGTGGCAGCAGGTGGGCGGATTGCTTCTGGTTACGGCCTCCGGGAGCGTCGCCAGCTGTGGGACACGGTGTGTCGGCGCATGCATAAGGAGTCTGGGGTCCGGCCCACCTACCACCAAGTGACGCAGCGGTGGAGTGACATCTTGGACCGGGAGCATGACCTGGTCGACCTGCTTGGTGTGGAGATCCCTGGGCTTGGTAAGTAGCTATTTAATAACTACTTATTTTCCTTCTGCTCTGTTATATTGCTAATCTATTTTTTTTCTGAAGAGTACGGATGCTGCTGATTAGATTACATTGCAGGTAAATAATGTTTAAATAGCTTCTGTTATTGCAGGTGCTCGCCTGGTTATTGTCGTTGCTACTATGCTTACTTGTTTGCAACTTTTTAGTCATTTGAGAGCATTACTACGTAATGCTAGAGACAGTAGACTCAAGTCTAGTCCTTCTTTGTACTCCTGCTGCTGCCACTTTGAAGAGATAGTGGTGGATTGATACGTTGAGTATACTATTTATTACTTGTTCTAGGACATTTGTTAGTGGTCTGCAATCATGATGACGGACTGTGTCTGTCACGCGACGTCTTGTGCTGCTGAGTGATGGCAGTCGTAGTAGAACCTTTTTGTTGTTGATGTAGTTAGTGAATTACATAACTTTCCTATTAGACGGTCTGCGAATCCTGCAATACTCTACTACTATCCTCTTAGTTGACCAGATCAGATGCAATTGATGTTAATTTGTTTCCCCGACATAATTTTAGATTGAGTACAAAGAAATCAAATAATTCCCAAAAAACAATCATCCATCTTGTGTTTCTTTATTTCATGATCACCAGAAGCAACTCCCAGGGGCAAGGCGATGGCGGCAACAGAGACTCCGGTGGCAGAAGTTGGACAGGAGAAGTCCCTTCCAGGCTCTTCTGCTGGCCCCAGTAAGTTGTCTTATCGTTATCTTTTTTTACTTCCCTAACTTTTACAGCCCCTATTTATTATAAACTGGTTCCTAATAATTCTATGTTTTACAAAATAGTCTTGGATCTTCTTCTAATGTAGACTACTTTCTACATTCTTATCCTGCCTCTACCATCACTCTCTGTGCTACTACTATTTACAATTAGGAGTCGTTCTGTGTAGGTAGCTAAGCTTGCCCATTCAGCAAACGGTGTGAAACAAAACTCTGATACAGCAATAGCTCTAGGCACTGAGTGTAGTCCTCTGGGTTGCCCTCGCTGTCTATTCCAGTCTTCTTAATGTAAGTGCTTTGACAATTTGCAACAACAAAATGTAATTGTTTACACCAAGTAAAAGGTAGCAGTGTCCTTTTTGATTTGAGAGGAGCACATCCCATACCGCTAGTGTTTCAGGGACTATTCTGCACACAAAGAAGTATGGACAAGATGATAGGTGCAGTTCGTCTTTCGACATACCTCAGTCCGAACAGAAGTTGAACCCCCAATCCCCTGACCGACTATCTAGAATGTCTGACCAATGATTTTTACGACCCAGAAGAACAGAAGAAGACTACCTCCGAGTCCCGGCCTATCTGAGTCACTGAAACATGACTGCCAAGTGCAGTAGTTCAAACCTTTCCGCTCACTCACTGGTAAACAAAAACCACACAGTGTTTGTTAGTTTTAAAGTTTTATTTTCAATTAAGAAATGAAAACACAGTACTGCTGGTGATGACTTACTAGTAGTTGGAGAATTGTCTGGCAGAAGGGCAATGGAATCTTCTTTCTGTAATGAGAAAAATGGTGCCCGTTAAGCAAGCATTCATCAGTTGTCATAAGAACAAGTGTAGCATTTAATGGAATAAGCATATAAAAGGTTAACACCCTCCCCAAAACCGTTACTTTTTTTCAATCCCAGTAATAAAAAAAAGTGTTATGTAACATTTTCTTCCGTTACGAGACAAAATAGGGGGTTGTGTATGGCATCTGAAAATATGACATGTTTTTCCTAGACGTCACAACATCTGACGCGGCACAGATGACAACCAGTGCCGGGGCCAGCAGTGCGGAGGGGTCCACTCAGGATGGGGTGGCGCCAACAGGAGGAGCTGGGGGGAAGACTCAGCGGCGGCGGACGCTGGTAAGTTATTATACTCCTTACTTATTGAAATTTTTTTGAGTAGCCTCGCAAAGAAGTGTATGATGTACTGTACAGTAGTACACAGTACACTAGTATAAGTACACTGTACTGTCAAGAAGATTTACTAATTTAGAACTACTTTTTGGACTATCACGTAGAAGACAGTCAACCTTGACTTTTAATAGCATTAGCTGCGGTACTTCTCTGGTAACCAATGGCCCCCTCTATTTCACTTCTACTCAGCTGGCCAATTTTTATTGTGATTTGTGAAGCCAAGTCATATCAGATGAAGATTAGGGATGTGAAGAACGAAAAGTTAAAGATGGGTGAAAGGAAGGACGAGCAAGTCTTAATATTTATGACTGTAAAGAATGGTTTTGTTGAATGCAATTCAACATAAGAAGACAGCGCTTTCCAAAATATAATGAAAAGGGTGTTAGTTGGTTTTTGACAAAAATGAATGTTGGTACATTTGAGACATCAAGAAGAATCATAGACGTGCTTTCGAAGCCTGGATGTTATCTTCTTTATCCTCCTCGTCGATAGCAGAGGTGTATGATGTAGTAGAGCAGACGTTGAGTGGAAGAAGTATGGGCAGTGGCAGTGCCACCCCTATAGAAAAGTAAGACATTCAGATCCCCACTTGCATGTACTGCTTAAAGTACTGCGAGTCTGCATCATCATGGCCTGTGTCTGTATTTCTTGGGTGAAAGCAGAGTGAGCTGCCATTATGGCGGCGAGCACAAGTTCACGTACCAGTGATTTCTTTTGCAACCCAAGAGAAAAAAAGTAAAAAAAAAGGCCTTTTTGTAGTACTCTCTGACTATGTATGTAGTAGTGAGTCCACCCATAGTGCTGCTAGTGGAATTCCTGAAACTCCCAGTAATGTCACAGGCTTACAAAGACGGCGAAAGATACATGTCAAAATGTTATACTGTTACAACAGGTATCTGTGCACACGTCGCCTTTTACAGAGTAAATGCTGTAGGTAATCAAACAACACAACCAATAGACAAACAATGTGGAAGTAGTCTTGATAGAAGTGTTTCTTCAATTCAGATTTTATCCACCACTCCCAGCCAACACGTGTTTCGTCAGGGCTAGTAGCCCGCGACTTCATCAGGGCTCCGGCGGGCAGCGTTTCCAAAGCTATTGCCACAATGGCTAGGTGCTCTCAACCGCTGCAAATTCCGACCCGGCTACCGGGTACTGTGGAGGTTCTCGCTGATTCGTCTCAGCCGTCTCAGCTTTACAGCGTCTCCGCGTGTAAACTGTAAATCGTAATCGTAATCATACGCTCTTGTATAGCGCCTTATCACCGTTAGGTCTCAAGGCGCTTGCTTTGGGAACCCGTCCTGGTCTCTCCCTGCAAGATTACCCCTACTGGGTATCCCCAAGGTGAAGACCAGGCATCCCATCGCGGTGGGGCCATAGTGGAGATTAAGCAAGCTATTGCCCAGAGTTGCAGAGTGTGAACCCACGATTCGAGTAGGCACCGAGGCGAGAATTATCGAGTCCGTGGACATTATGAGCTCAAGACCCTGCCGCGTCGGGAATTGGACCCTGGTCCCGGGTCTGACCTCTGCATCAGGGTCTGCCTCCTCTAACCGGTGAGCCACACTTCTCCTTCCGCATTTACACGTGGAGACGCTGGAAAGCAGTACGTCTTAACCTGCCGCTCACACGGATACTCCTATGGTGTGTCGCATCTTTGGTATTAACCATCACACGGACGGCTGAGACGAATCAGCTAGAACCTCAACAGCACCCGGTAGCCGGGTCGGAATTAGAACCGGCTGAGAGCACCTAGCCATTGTGGCAATAGCTTTGGAACCGCTGCCCGCGGGAGCCCTGATGAAGTCGCGGGCTACTAGCCCTGACGAAACAAGTGTTGGCTGGGCGTGGTGGATAAAATCTGAATTGAAGAAAAACTTCTATCAAGACTACTTCCACATTGTTTGTCTGGTTGTGTTGTTTGATTACCAACAGCATTTACTCTGTAAAAGGCGACGTGTGCACAGATACCTGCTGTATCAATTATGTTTGGATCTTGGTCCTAATTGGAGGTTTAGGTTCTTCCTCCTATCTGGGGCACCCTCAAAATAGTGGTTAGAAATTATAAATGATGTCACATACGGGAGGCGCCAGTTGTGGATCGACAATCAAAAAAAACCTGGTCCGTTATCTTAAAAATGTTATACTGTGTTTGCTACTTGCTGGTGTTACTTATGCTGGTGTTACTGAGTGCCAACTTTCTGTTGAATTATTTTGACTTTATGTTAAAGACTATTGGCTACAGTATTTTTCTTTCTTTTTTCATAGATGCTACTCCCAAAAAGCTCACCCGTAAGGAGATGGCTGTCCGGGCCAGGGCCCGTAAGCTGGAGGCTATTTGTGTCGAGTATCGACGGTTGTGGGCTCGGGAGCATGAGGAGGAAACTACAACATCCTCCTCCACTGCCCCCAGGTCCACCAGCCACAATCCTCCAGCCAAACTGAGCCGTGGCCCGACAGCCTCCCGCCACCGCCGCACAGCAGCAAAAACAACAGCTGCCCCCTCAGAGCCTGGATGGAACGCCAGTGCCGCCTCCGAAAGCGAGTGGACTACCTAGAGCGCCAGGTCCGGGACCTCCGCAAAGAACTGCGGGACGTGCAGCACCAGCTCTCTAAACGCCACCGGAGGAAGTGACTGTCCCTTGTCCCTTTTTTAAAGACTGTTGGGGGGGTGGGAATTGGGTTTTTGGGAAAGGGTACTTTTTGATTTTTGGACATTGTTTTGGTTAGGAAGGGGGGTGAGTTGGGGTAATTCTATTTTTGTGACGACAACAACATCCATAATTTATATTTCTCAATAATTATATTTTTCATTCAAAAACACAGTATACGCGCTCATATTATTTGGTGTGGGGGTTGGCGGTGGTTACTGGACGTTTGGTTTTTCAAACGTACCAGCATGAATGAAACATCTTGTCCTAAATGTACCAAAATGCAAGTAACGGAGTTAGTCAATTCAGTAGCCCTACTACTGTACTTTACTAGTAGTACTGTTAGTCTCTCCTCTCCTCCAAACTTAGTCCTAGCCCATTATTCTACTACCTCCCCAATATGCTTATCTTACCTGTGATTTGCGAATCACGGTTGGTGAATATGGTTGGTTGTTGACTTGAATCCTCGACGGATGCAATATCATTGTTGTGCTGGTAGCAGTAGTGGTACACACTGGCAGTATCACCATATGAAAAAAAGAGGAAATTAAACATTGAGTGGCCTGAGCGTAGCATTAGAAACAGTACAATAGATAGTACGGTACAGAACAGTGCCCTAAATTGTTGCCTAAGCAGTGCCAACGTAAGGTAAGCATTAAGCATTAGATTGTTCACGTCGTGTAGGAGGAGGATGTTCTTATTATCAATCCAGGATGGCGCACATGAACTTCTGGTTGCTTTGACCTTATTTTCCCCAGCAAGTGTGTTGAATTTATTGTTGTTGTCAGTCACACATCAATGAAATACCACACAGCCCGGGGGAAGAGGGTTAGGGTTTGAAAATTGGATGGGAATGGGTTTTTTTTGGGGGGAAAGTTTGGTAGAGAGGAAAAAAAACACAACATGGTCAGTAAAACAATAAATGAATAGAAACAAATCTTTGGATTTGAAGATATCGATAAACCTTTAAAGGGACATAAAGAAAGTGCACTACTGCATGCGAGAAGTTGTTTGGTAAATGGATGGTTAGCTTACTGAAAAGTAGTACTACTACTTACTGCAACTTACTAGTAACTACGAAGGAAGAAGTTGGCAAACTTGGCAGTACAGGGCTGCAGTCATTACGCAATTTCACTTGCCTCTCTGCCCTCAGACAATAAACACTTAGAACATTAAATTAGTGTTAAACATAGCAAAGACGTATCAAATAGCTGGAGGGATGAATTTGAAGCAGAGATCAAACAAACGAACAGAGTCACACTCGTCGAAGTAAGTTAAAGTTCACAAGAATATCATTGAAAAGATAAGGAGAATTTTGGATACTGTTACTGTTTTTTGTAGTGGTCCCGTTGAATTTGTGAAGTTGATGCATCCAGCCATTCCTCTTACTCGCGGTACCCCTTCATTCCATCGGATGCTCCGTCGATCAATCTTGGTGACCAGACACACTATCCACTACCTGCCTGATGCGGATTTGTGGATCGCTAATTGTACGCCTGAGTAGTACATCGATGGCACAGGGTAAAAGCCTGCCTGTAATTGATGATGGAAAAATACAACAGTAAGTGTTAAAGACACCTCGGAGAAAAAAATATGTAAGGCACGCTGTGTAGTGCAAAAATGATACTGTCACTTTCAGAGATGACAATCCCCAAAATCTAGAACACCCCCCATTACCCTCCCAAAAACGTGCAGAATACTGCTGCTACCTCACAGAGGCCTAATTTCAAATCGTGTCAAAACGCACTCAGAAAGTATGGCCAAAACCCCCCTTTCCCACCATGGATTATGTTCAAACGACTTGCAATCAAAATTAGACCTTACAACAAGTTTTCCAAGACCCCACCCAGTCGTAAAAATCTATAGCCCCCGCCCAAACACATGCAATACAATACTGCTAACCCTAACGAGCCCTAAGTCAAGAATAGTGGCAAACACTTTCTTTCACTAGGCAAAATCCACCCTTTCCCACCATGGATTTTCTTCAAACCACTAGTTGCAACCAAGATTACACATTCCCACGAGTGCTGTAAGACCCCAGAACCCAGTTGCAAAAATCTAGAACACCCCAAAACACATGGAATACTGCTGCTAGTGCTAACCCTAACGAACCCTAAGTTACAAAAAATGCCACCATGGATTTTCTTCAAACAACTTGCAACCAAGATTACACATTCCCACGAGTGCTGTAAGACCCCAGAACCCAGTTGCAAAAATCTAGAACACCCCAAAACACATGGAATACTGCTGCTAGTGCTAACCCTAACGAACCCTAAGTTACAAAAAATGCCAAAAGGCTTTTCAGCATGGATTTTTTCCAAACCACTTTTATCAGGTATTAGACCTTCCCAGCAATGCCCCAAGACCCGCCAACCCACCTGCAAAAAAGCACAACACCCCCAAACAGGCAAAAAGCAAAAAAGGAAAATCTCATACTTACAATATTTTTCGGCCTTCTTTCAATTCTGTCCAAACGCGCTGTGCAGCTAGGCCATAACTCCAGTTTTCCACCAAAGATTTCCTGAAAAACAAATGCAATCAAAATTAGACTGTGCCAGCAGTGCTCCCAGAACCCAAAACCTACCCACAAACACCTGGAACCCCCCCAAAGAGCACCTCAAAGACAAGCAAGTCAGCAAAAACGCAAAAAAGTTTTCGCCTCCGATTTGGTCCAAACCAGTTTTATCCGGTTAGAGCTTCCCAGCAATGGCCCCAGAGCCATCAACCCAGGCAAAAACAAGTCGAAGACCCCCAAACAGCCAAAAAGCAAAAGTACAAAAATGGGCACTGTCATTTTCTGGGCAATTTCCAAAATCACTCCGCGCGCGCTCTGCAGCTAGGCTCTAACTCCCCTCTGCCACCATGGATTTGCTTCAAACCTCTTTCTATCAAAACTATCCATACCCAGCAGTGCTCCCAGACCCCGAAACCCACCCACAAACACCAGGAAGCCCCCCAAACAGGCCCCCGAAAACGCTAAATTGACCGAAATGTCAGAAAAAGCAAAAACTTTTTCATCATGGATTTGGTCCAAACCAGTTTTATCCTGTATTAGAGCTTCCCAGCAATGCCCCAAGACCCGCCAACCCACCCGCAAAAAAGCACAACACCGCCAAACATGCAAAAAGCAAAAATGGAAAATCTCATACTTACAATATTTTTCGGCCTTCTGTCCACTCGCGCTGTGCAGCTAGGTCATAACTCCCATTTTCCACCATGGATTTCCTGAAAAACAAATGCAATCAAAATTAGACTGTGCCAGCAGTGCTCCCAGACCACAAAACCCACCCACAAACACCCGGAACCCCCCCAAACAGCACCTCAAAGACAAGCAAGTCAGCAAAAACGCAAAGAAAAATTTGCCTCCGATTTGTCCAAACCACTTTCTTTCCGGTATTAGACCTTCCCAGCAATGGCCCCAGAGCCGTCAACTCACCCGCAAAGAAGTAGAACACCCCCACAAGTGCAGAGTCTTTCTTCATTGGGCGTAATCCAGCCCTCTGCTTTGAGGGAAATAGGAGTCTGGAGGAAGAGGATAGAGGAGCATGTTCTTGTGAACTTGTGAACCTGAGGAATGCAGACTGCGGCACCTTCAAATCAATAAGCAAATAAGTGAAGACAGTTCTGCTGACGGGCTTGTTTTTGTGATTGGGTGATTAACTTTTTTATTTATATTGACTTTGCAAAACAAAGAAAGACATACACACAGGAATAAAAGTGAATAAGGACGAAAAAGAAAGTTATTGATTCATTGGCTCATTTTCAGGGCTCTGTGTCAGGGAAGCAGAGTTCGTCCTCATACTCTGCGAATTCAGGCGGGAGTAGGTTACCTAACAGAGAAGAAATTCCCTCATCTAAGTTGGTGTCCTCCTCGTCTTCTTCCGGCGTGTATTCTCGTACTTTGTAATCTGGTGGTATGAGGTGCTGATTCATCTTTATCATTGTTAACCTCTCCACATTTTTGAGCGAGAGGCGGGTCCTTTTGCAAGTTACAATGCCACCAGCAGCACTGAAAACACGTTCAGAAGACACGCTTGCGAGTGGGCAAGACAAGTAATTTATAGGCAGGTTGGTGATCACTGGCCACAATTCTCTTTTCCCATGCCAATACGCCAATGGGTCATCATGAATATAGACCTCTGTTGGGTCATTCAGATAGTCCTGCACCATCGACTCAAGGTTCTGCACGGTTCCTCCACTTTGCTGGAACCTTTTCAGAAGCAAACCCAAGCTCAGTTAGCCAATCGTCTTCTTCACACAATGTTGCTGTTGTGTCTGGTGCAGATGATCCGGTTGCTGGTGTCTTTAACGGCTGAGAGGTCACTCCTGCCACAGCCACAGGTGCAGAAGTGAATTCTTTGGACTCCGGATGGCCTGCTGATGCTGATGTACTGCCTTTTCCTTCAATTTCCTTCTGTTCTCTTTCAAACCTCATGGCTGACAGAGCTAGCCAACGTTTGTACTTTGAAACTTCTGCGTCACCAAAAGCAAACAATGCTCTGCCTGCCAGTGCCTTTTTGTAGCGTGGATACAGAATAGTAGCACAAATGTAATGCTGTTCGGTGTGGATCTTTTGAAGACGTTCATCGCAAAGTAGGCGCTGTAATAATTTCTCCGCCAAATCAAAAGCTTCTTGCTTTTCTTCATCTTTTTGAAACTTAGAAGACACCGCCTTCAGTTGGTGCTCTAGCATGCGCAACAATGGGATAGCTTTTCCCAAACTACAGTCCTCCCTGCTGACTGCACGTGTGAAGACCTCAAAAGGACGAAGCATGTCTGTCAGGCTTTTAACTAGCTCCCATTGCTCCGCATGTAACCTCAGGTCCTTCACAGCAGTACCCAGTTTAAGGAAATACCAATCGAGTACCGTAAACTGCTCATACAGACGCTCAAGCATGTAGAAGGTTGAGTTCCAACGTGTAGCCACCTCCTGGATGAGTGCTTTCACTGGCAGGCGACGTTCATGTAGCAGGCCCCTCAGATGCTTCCGGGCTGAAATGTAAGCACATTCTTCGGCAGGTGGTCAGTAACTCGCACGCGGGACTTTCTTCACGCAAGAATTTTTTAACAACCAGGTTTATACAGTGCGCCAAACACGGCACTCTGAAATAGTTACGCTTATCCATGGCCTTAACTACATTGGCGCCATTATCCGTGGAAACATAACCAATCATGCGTTTTTTGGGGGACAGCCATTGAAAGACCTTTGTGTTAAACTCTTGCAAAATGTTTTCTGCTGTATGACTTGACTCCATGCCAAACATGGCTATTGTTGCTTGTTTCTGAGAAGCTTTAAAAACGTTGTCCGTGTCAACACCTGCCCTTAGCTTTGCTGTAACTCCTGAAAAAGAGACCCAGTGGCCAATGATGCACATGTAATCAGTGCCTGTGCCACTGGCCCACATGTCTGTTGTCAGATGTATAGTGTGAACAGCACTCTTCTTCAAAGCTGCCTCAATCGCCTCCAGCACATCTGCATGTAGTGCTGGAACCGCAACTCTGGCAAAATAGAACCGGCTAGGAACCTTCCATTTAGGGCAGAACGTTGCCACTAATTCAAGAAAACCAACCCCTTCCACAAAAGAAAAAGGGAGAAGGTCCAGCGCTAGCATTTTAGCCAGCTTAGTGTTATACAGACGCACCATTGGGTGGTTGCGTTCAAATGGCGCATCTGAAAACAACATGCTTCTAATGGTGGGCTGGACCATTTTTTTACGGGAAGATGATGACTTCTTCGACCCAGTTACGCTCGGTGATGATGACATTTTTCGCATTGGTGTCTCACTCTCTCCCACACTCTTAGTGTGGCGCACATGGGGTGTGCTGCTGACAGGGGTACTGGGTGTAGGTGAAGAAATGTTTGATGCTTCTTCCTCCTCGTCATCATCAGATGAAACATCAACGGATACAGTTTGTTGACTTCCAATTCGGGCTTCCCTGATCTCCTTTAGGTGCGCAAGCCATTGGACAGTGTGCTGTCTCTTAAGATGACCTCTCTGGCCTCCAGTACCATAGTTGGTACCAAGCTTACCACGACTAACTGGAAGCTTACAAATACTACAAATGGCTATGTTTTCCCTTTTTGGGCAAACACTTAAGAAGTCCCACACTGCGGACTTTAAATGTCTGTGGGGGGCGGAGGAGGCGATACTGCTGGTCATGCTGCTAATGGCAGATGAAGTGGAGGATGTGTGTTGCCGAACTTTACTACGTTGTGCACTTGCATCACCACTAATTGAGGTGGAGGTGGATGGAGGTCCCTTCTGGCGAGAAAATATGGAAGCGGTAGGTAGTGGTGTACAAGTTAACTGCATTTGTGGTGGTTCTGTTGTCACGTCGCCATCATCACGCTCAGCAGCATTTCGGGATAGGGTAAAAATGTCTGTTTGCTGCATGCCCGCTGAGGCTGGAGTGACGCCTATGATGACTGCGTCGTCGTCAGGAGAGTCTTCATCAGCAGGAGTATACGCCACTTCTTCTTCAGCGTCATCATCACACTCCATAACTCTGAGACTTTCGGGGACCTTCCTTTTACGCTTAGCTACCTTTGTCAGATCAAGGTGTGCCTCACTCTCAGACGGCAGTGGTGGTTCCCAATTTGGATCCATATCATCAGAAGGAAGGGGGCTTGAAGTAGATGTAGACACCATCCTTGATCTTTTCCTTGCTAGGGATGTGGAAGACAATGAATGATCATGAGGAGTGGCTTCCTCAAATGATACCTCGGCTTGAATGTCGATTTCCTAATGTGCCCCTACTTCGGGAGGAACAACTATTGTGGACACTTGTGCCGCTCCATGCACATCTGCTTGCGCATCTGCTTGCGCTGCCTCTCCTTCCACATGTACTTGGGCTTGTACTACTTGCACAGGTGGTTGTTGTTGTGGCTGTGTTTGTTGAACTCTCGTCAGATGAGTTACAACAACCTGTGTTGATTGAGGGATATTGCTGCTACTTTCTTGCGATGAGCCAACATCACTGGTCGATGGTGATTGAACAACTATACTGGCGGCCTCTAAAGCACTCAAGGGCTTGGACCTAAGTTGGCGTGGTGGTGGTGGGACTGAGCCCAATGGAGCGGGGGTGCTGCTCCCGGCAGCTTGGTCCCCAGCAGACCCCGCTGCTGCTGCAGGCGTACTTATTTTTTTCCCAAAAAATGTGGCGGTCGTCACACCAGTCTCCTTGGTAAGTGGCGCCACTTGCTTCTTCTGCTCCTTACTGGCAACTTTCTTGCTAGAGGAGCTACAGGGAACTTTTTGGGGGGCCATCTTCTTCAGAGGGGAGAACAGCAGGCCGCAGTTGCACGAGTTGCAGAGTTGTCTTGTCTGTGGCCACACGTGATGTCGCGTGACATTATGCTGCACATATACCGCTGCAGGACTTCTTCCTGGCACTGGTGGTTCTCTTATTGCACCTAAAAGCAATGGAAGACACAGGAACATCAGTTATACACCCCAAAAAGTCGAAAAACACACAAAAATCAGCACAATCCCATGCCATCCATGCCCTCAATGATGTTTAAATTCAAGAAGACACCCCACAGAAAGACTAGGCCCATGCACCACTCACTACCCCTGGGCATAATGGATGGAAGCTAGGCAAAATGGGTGCAGGCCTGACAACACTGGCTGCATTCAAAATGGCCCCTTGCACCCCAAGCACATGGCCAGGGCCTGCCTGTACCAGCATTCAAAATGGCCCCCACCCACATGGCCAGTCCCCATCAACAGTACACCCCAAATAAACGAAAAACACACAAAAATCACCACAATCCAATGCCATCCATGCCCTCCATGATGCTTACATTAAAGAGACCCCACAGACAGATTCAGTCCATGCACCACTCACCACCCCTGGGCAAAAGGCCTCAACAGCAGCCCCAAAAATCGAAAAACACACAAAAATCAGCCCAATCCCATGCCATCAATGATGTTTAAATTCAAGAAGACACCCCACAGAAAGACTAGGCCCATGCACCACTCACTTCCCCTGGGCATAATGGATGGAAGCTAGGCAAAATGTGTGCAGGCCTGACAACACTGGCTGCATTCAAAATGGTCCCTTGCACCCCAAGCACATGGCCAGGGCCTGCCTGTACCAGCACTCAAAATGGCCCCACCCACATGGCCAGTTCCCATCAACAGTACACCCCAAAAAAATGAAAAACACACAAAAATCACCACAATCCAATGCCATCCATGCCCTCCATGATGCTTACATTAAAGAGACCCCACAGACAGACTCAGTCCATGCACCACTCACTACCCCTGGGCAAAAAGCCTCAACAGCAGCCCCAAATATCGAAAAACACACAAAAATCAGCACAATCCCATGCCATCAATGATGTTTAAATTCAAGAAGACACCCCACAGAAAGACTAGGCCCATGCACCACTCACTACCCCTGGGCATAATGGATGGAAGCTAGGCAAAATGGGTGCAGGCCTGACAACACTGGCTGCATTCAAAATGGCCCCTTGCACCCCAAGCACATGGCCAGGGCCTGCCTGTACCAGCACTCAAAATGGCCCCCACCCACATGGCCAGTCCCCATCAACAGTACACCCCAAAAAAACGAAAAACACACAAAAATCACCACAATCCAATGCCATCCATGCCCTCCATGATGCTTACATTAAAGAGACCCCACAGACAGACTCAGTCCATGCACCACTCACTCCCCTGGGCAAAAGGCCTCAACAGCAGCCCCAAAAATCGAAAAACACACAAAAATCAGCTCAATCCTATGCCATCAATGATGTTTAAATTCAAGAAGACACCCCACAGAAAGACTAGGCCCATGCACCACTCACTACCCCATGGCATAATGGATGGAATCTAGGCAAAATGGGTGCAGGCCTGACAACACTGGCTGCATTCAAAATGGCCCCTTGCACCCCAAGCACATGGCCTGGGCCTGCCTGTACCAGCACTCAAAATGGCCCCCACCCACATGGCCAGTCCCCATCAACAGTACACCCCAAAAAAACGAAAAACACACAAAAATCACCACAATCCAATGCCATCCATGCCCTCCATGATGTTTACATTAAAGAGACCCCACAGACAGACTCAGTCCATGCACCACTCACTACCCCTGGGCAAAAGGCCTCAACAGCAGCCCCTAAAATCGAAAAACACACAAAAATCAGCCCAATCTCATGCCATCCATGCCCTCAATGATGTTTAAATTCAACAAAACAGTTGTATCATGCACCCATAACTAACCCTGGTCATACTGTATACTGTGGCTACCCACAATATATTTTATTTAATGTTCTGAAAAAGTTCCAAAATTGTAGTTGCAGCAACTGTAATGCCCCAAACAAACTTACTTGTGAAAGTTAATTTCTAATCCAAAAGAGATCCAAAGAAAGTCAAAAAGGCCTCAAATCCAAATATCCAGCAGCATCCCCAAAAAGTAATCCTTCCAGGTCAAGATCCAAATGAAAGTGACCAGCAAATGAAGAAAGCACTGGGAGGAGCCTGCTGAACAGGAACAGGAAGTTGGAGACTGTGGGGCACTTCCTTCCTCCCCCCCCCCCAAAATGGACTCCTTGCAAAAAAAAAAATGCAGGCAAATGTCAACCTTAGGAGTTATTCTGACAAAAAATCATCATTTTCAGAAGGTTTATGCTGCTTGCTGGTGGATTTCTTGTGCAGAATTGCAAATTTTGCAATTTTGCGAGTGCGAGATTGTTGCTGCCCGCCACATCTACGTGTTCGCAATTGTGTACTCCCGCGATGCGTGATCACGAGCCTTTATGACGTACTCGCATTGACAAACTCTCGCTGTGCAAGGTTGCGGGCACGATGACGTACTCGCGGTCGACAAACTCCCGCGGGATCACGCAGCAAGATCCAAAATGGCGCAGCACACGCAAACATGGAGAAAAACAACTCTTCAAACGCTGAATGACAGTAAGTGAACGCCACGCGCTGCAATATTGTATTTGTCAAGCGCGACCAAGCAAAAAAATCCGCTGCGTGCGAATTTGCAAATTTTTGGTAAATTCGTGAGAATTTGCGGATCGCGAATTTGCCGAAAATCCGCAAATTCCGCGAGCGGAACGAATTTTACGCCCATGCTTAATTGCATAGGCTGCAGTGGTGGAGCCATCCGGTAGTTTGAAACAAAAGCCATCAACATGTATTTCCCCTTGGGGTCAGATAAGGGAACATCAGTCAGGGCTACCCACCCTTTTGTTTCTCCCTCAGTCCGAAATAAGCAATCATGGACATCATTGTCCTTTTCTTCTGAAGGGAGGGGCAGTAATGTGGCTGGGTTTAGAGTGGCACATCGTGTGATGGTATTGTGTGGAGCAAACAAAGTCAGTTCATATCCAGTAAGATGTGCACTAGTAAGGTGCTGTCCATTTGTCTTGTTCAAAAGCGTATCCACAGCCTGAGATACTATTACTGTGAGATCAGTTTCAAGGACGAGCCCTGCTGATTGTCTGATAGAAACTGCCTCTGCCGCGGCAGCTCTCAACAGCTCGGGAGAGCTCTGGCGATGTTGTCAAGCATGACAGAGAAGTAGGTGCAGGGTCTCTGCTTACCACAGAAACCCTGTGTTAGAACAGAAAGCACGCTCCCGTCCATCTCATGCACATAGAGCACAAAAGGCTTCTGGTAATCAGGAGTACCAAGCACAGGAGCAGAGCAAAGCTCAACTTTTAATTGCTCAAAAGCTTGCTGTCATGCAGGTGTCCAAGGCAGAGGTTCATGCACATCTTTGATGGTCAGGTAAAGAAGGGGTTTTGTTAGTAGGGAGTTGCTAGGGATCCAATGCCGCCAATACAAAGTTTTTCCAATAATGGGTGTACCTCACGTTGGGTCTTAGGGACAGGCATATTAATAATAGCAGCTGTTCATTCCGGTGTTAGTTTGTGCCCTCCTTTGACAGTAGATGACCTAAGTAGGTGACCTCCTGTCGACAATATTGACATTTTGAAAGTGACACCTTGTGTCCATGATGAGCCAAATGCAACAATAATTTAACGGTGGCTTCTTTGCAACCATCCTCAGTGTCCGAAGCCACAAGGAGATCATCAACATAATGCAACAGCACATTACCAGGAGGGAGCTCCAGGGAGTCCAACTGAGCCTTCAAAGCTTGGGTATAGATAGTAGGACTTTCTGTATAGCCTTGTGGAGCACGGCAGAATCTAAAGCCCCGACTGGCTATTGCAAAACCGAACAAATAGCGGCTATCTGTGTGGCTCGGTATGCTGAAGAAAGCATTGTTTAAATCGAATCCAGAAAATAATTTGGCAGATGATGGAATCATTGTCAGGATCTGTGTAATGTCCGGGACCACAGTGTACTGGGGGACCACTATTTTATTGATCTGAGGTCCATCACAAAACGGTAAACATCAGGGTGGGCATCAGAAGAGTCCAAGGGTGTCTTTTTAAGAATAGGAAGAATAGGGCTATTACACACATTCGCCACTGTCTCCTCAACCACACCAGACTTAATCAAATCCTTAATTATTTGTAATAAGGCCTGTTCTCCTGCCTGCGAGATCTTATACTGGGGAATGAGTGGCAATTTGGCATTATCCTTTATCTGAATAGAGACCGGTGGGATCTGAAGCAACCCCACATCTGTGTCCCCTGTAGCCCACAATCTACGTGGCACATCTTTGAACTCTGTGGAGAGAGGAGCATATTTTGTGAAGCAGTATTTTGGTCGAGCCACCTGTGGTCCAATACTCATATACAAACCATCGGGAGCAGAAAATATTGTTGCATGTAGTCTTTTTAATAAATCCTGGCCCAACAAATTCTCCCCACAATTGGACGTCAATAGAAATGGTGAATCAACTGTGAAAGGACCAATAGTCAAGGCTATAGGTTTGGAAATGGGGCTAACTACCGGCATACCTGAGAAACCCACTGAAACATTATTTTGGCCATACAGAGCTGCCCCGGTACCAGTGAACGGGAAACAGAGCTATTCATAGCCCCTGTGTCAACTAGACATTTTTCTCTGGTGCCCTGTGAATCAGCAGTGATGCAGGGTCCACACTGATCTATAGTCCCTCGCCCTGTCCCTGGCTGTCCTAGCCGTGACACTACCCGGTCACCTTGTCCATGTCATAGTCATCATGGTAGTACTGCCGGCTTCGGGAGATATCAAAAAAATTCCCGCTCTGCCTATTGTACGATGCATCCTCTGACTGTTTCCCCCATTGGCCTCCTCCTCCTCTTATACATCCTCCAAACCCTTGACCTCTCAAAGCCTCTCCTTTCTGCACCAACTCCAGACACTCATTCCACCAATGTCCCTCCTTACAGATGTACATTGGTTAAGCCCAAGGGGTGCACTTGAAGCACCACCCCTGTGTGACCTGGGTAACGGCTGAGCCGAACCCAAAACTCTGCCTCTGCCCCTCGCAACCTGCTATATCAACACCCTTGTCTTCAAATCCTTTTAACTTTTCTTCATCCTCTTTTGTCCTCATTCTCTCTATGCTCGCATTACTGTGCCATACTCAAAATCACGGATGGGGATGATGTCGTCCAAGTACTCTCCAAAGCCTGCAAACTTGTTCCAATCTCGGGAAGCAGATTATTGACAAATCTGTTAACAAATAACCAAACACTACCCTCCTGTGACCAGTTCTGACCACTAAAATGTAGAAACACCCCTTTGAATCTAGTAAAGAAATCCATCACACTTTCATCCTTCTTCTGGCTACATGCACTCAACTTTTCCCAATCTACTCTTTTTGGTGGGATAAGGGAGTGAATGTAAGTATTAGTATGTCCTGGTAAAGCTAGGAGCTCCGCTTTTGGGTTATCACCGGGGTTATGCTCCTTATCACATGACTTGATCCCATCCCATGTGCCACCTAACTTCAATGCATGATCCTGTGTATGTACCTGCCTTCATATATCCACCGGTACCAACAAACCAACGAACAATTCAATATCAGCTAACGTCATCATTGTGGAGGAGGCCGCCTCCGTCAGTTCCTTATAATATGCAGTGGAATTTTTCCAGGGGTCTGGCAGCTGACTCTTCAGGGATAGGACCCACTCCTCTTCCAAGGAGTATAGATCCACTGTTCCTGAAACCAAGCATCAACCCGTGGTCTAATTACTGTGTCCGTGAAGTCACACAGTTCTGGAATTTCAGGATGGTAAATGGGATGGACTTTCCTCATAGGGTGCTGTGTCCCTATTGTCGGAAACATTTGGAGCAGCCTGCCACAGTACCCCACCAGCGTAAATACATTGGCAAAAACCTCATTAGGTGCCATACTTGTAGCATATACCCTGTCCCGTATGTCATATATTATCTGCGGTGGCACACCATGAAAACACTGTTCCCACAGTCCTATTAGCGTGGCTGACACGTACTTAAGAGCATGTTGTTGTATAAAGGGCTCATATTTTTTCATCACACTCCACACATCTTCCACACTATAGCTCAGGTTTCCAGCCCACTGAGCAACTTGATTTTCCACCATTCGCTTCACTTCATCACCCACAGCAGAATGCACCAACTCTTTCCCCATGCAATCTCACGCTGCTGCCCAATTCGCTTCATGCATCCCACACACAGGTGTCTCAGCATTGGACAGTATTTAGGGGGTCATATCCAAGGGATAAAGAGCAGAGGCAGAGACAGGTATCATCATGTAGGGAGACAGGGTTGGAGGGGTGAAAGGGGGCGTTGCAGTCGAAGCGGGACTGATAGACAGTACACAAGAGTTCACTGCTCCGGTCCCGGTGACTGGTGTGGGTAGAGAGGAAGTAAGTGGGGACGGGGCGGAAGCAGTAATGCCAGAAACAGAAACACTGGAGATAGCGGCACCTGGGGCCAAAAACTGGGATGTCGGGACTGTCGGGTATATCCGTTTAGGGGCATAAGGTGGAGGAGGACGAGAATCCAAGAGCTCTTCAACAAAGTCATCACCTTCCTCTCCAGTATCATAAAATGTATCAGTCTGTAATCAGAACTTTCTATCTGCACATTCTATACCTTTCTCTACCTTTCCCTCTCATAAACCATTGCTTTCTGTGTTACTGTTTGCGTCTGTCTCCTTCGGGCTTCTTTGCCCACTCTCATACGGCGCTGCTTTGCTGCTTTCTGCCACACTCTTAGAGAATCAAACATCCACTGTCTGCTCTTTTTAGTGAACAATTTATCCAGCAAGAAATTCTATTTCTGTTTATCAAACGAGCCAGTAAGTGCCACTGTAACTCAGCATTGTCCCTCGTATACTTATGCCACAATGTGCTAAACATAATAGGTCCAATGCCGTGTTTGACATATACGTAAAAATTTGCAAAACCCCCCGGAGGCGCAGGCTGATTCTCTTCAGGGCTAGATGTATGGTTTGTGTTATAAAGTAGCACATTTTTGTGATTCTCTTTTTTGGTAATCGCAAACACCAATGTACAAATGTGTATTTGACTCATTTTGCGATTCCCAGTCGGACACAAATGAACCTACTTCATTAATATTCATGAGGTAGGTCTCGGTTTGTGATCCATTGGGAATAGAAAAATTCACAGGGATATTGGTCTGCTGGGATCAGAAGACCACTATGTCTGTGATTGATTTTCAACATAGCAATGTTTTTGTTTTTTTACAGCCCGTTTTCCATAAAAGAAAATGGGATGCATTTAAAAAATAAATTTTACGTTTTATTTGTATTTTTTAAGAGTAGGCAGGAGTCTTTGGGACCACTGCCTGCTCTTAAAAAATGCTTTTACAAACATTCACAAAGGGGATGGAGTCCCTTGGAGATGCCTTCCCATTTGGAAATGGGTTACCACCTACTGGAAGTAGGTGGTAAAATGCTAATCTTTTGCAACCACATTTCGATCGCAAAACACTCTCACATGCCACTGTGATTTGGTATTAGGAAGGGATGCCCTAAATACGCCCCTTCCTAATATCAAATCGCAAAGCCAATTTGTAATTCGATAACAGGTTACCAAATCGCGAATTGGGCCTTTCTACATGGAAAAAGGCCTATTTTTGTTCATAAACTGCTCGATTCTGAAATTTTTTATCAAACAAGGAGGTTTGTCCTAATAATCCACCTGCATCTGGGCAAGAAGGACCAAAGACAAAAAAACAATGCAGTGGAATAGATACGGCAGTAATTATTTCTATGGCTAATGGAAACCTTAATTAATCCATCAATGAGAAATCAATCTCGAAGCAACCAATTATCCTAGTCCAAAAACACACTCAAAATAGGTTGTGGATCAGATGTAAATCGTTGTACATCCATTTATTTATATATATATTATATATATATATATATATATATATATATATATATATATATATATATATATATATATCACACCAACAGGCAACTTTTCTCACAGAAACCGTAGAGGACACAGCGGGGATTAAAGGAAGATCGCTTTATTGCTGGTAGGTACGGCATAATGCATTTTGACGACTGTCTTCATCAGATGCCTTAGCAAAATGGAAGTCAGGCAACACTTTGATTTTAAACCTTCATGGCTCCTCCCATATCTTCTGAGTACAGCTGGCCCCAAAATGTCCAATTGTTACCAAACGATCTCACTCGGGTCCCCTAACGCTCTGCCTCACTTGTTTTCCCAGCACGGTCATGGAGCTACAGGTCAGTGTCCGTGCTCCCCCGTCAGATCCGGGCTGCCACCAGGCAATACCCACTTGCTGGGATGGTTTGTGAGGTGGTCCGAGGTAGAAACCAAGTTCATTGGGAATGCACAAGAGCGCCAGATTTCCTTCGGGTTGCTTGCGAGCGGGTCCTCCACACCCGACTGGCTTCCGCGGTAATATCACACCAACAGGCAACTTTTCTCAAAGAAACCGTAGAGGACAAAGCGGGGATTAAAGGAAGATCGCTTTATTGCTCGTAGGTACGGCATAATGCATTTCGACGACTGTCTTCATCAGATGCCTTAGCAAAAGGGAAGTCAGGCAACACTTTGATTTTAAACCTTCATGGCTCCTCCCATATCTTCAGAGTACAGCTGGCCCCCATTAACAGTCAATAGTTTCTGTTGCGTAGTCCGTTGTTGAAGGCTACCTATCCCAGAAGACACCAGAATACCATCTGTCTTCTGTGGGGCTCTAACTCCTGTTCACACTGCCTGTGCCATTTTTGAGGTTCGCTGGTTTGCCCAAAATGTCCACTTGTTACCAAACGATCTCCCTCGGGTCCCCTAACACTCTGCCTCACTTGTTTTCACGGCAGGGTCACGGAGCAACAGGTCAGTGTCCGTGCTCCCCCGTCAGATCCGATCTGCCACCAGGCAATAACCACTTGCTGGGATGGTTTGTGAGGTGGTCCGAGGTAGAAACCAAGTTCATTGGGAATGCACAAGAGCGCCAGACTTCCTTCGGGCTGCTTGCGAGCGGGTCCTACATATATATATATGCTTTTGACACATAAACAATACACATTTATTTACAAAGACATACAAAAAAATATATATATATATATACATATATACAAACTATACATTTATATATCTGTAAACAAAATAGAATCCTTAAGACCTGACTACTAGAAATGCTGCAAAACAACATTTGGTGGGGCATTTCAGGTGCCAACAGTGTGTGGCATGTACATTGACAAAAGATTCTAAAGAAGTGACGATCAACGGCCAACGACATATTCAAGGAACCTTTAGCAATCGCAACACAAAGAATGTTGTTTATTGTGTCACCTGTCCGTGCAATATGCCCTATATTGGTCAAACTACACAACCAATAAAAAAATCGTATTTTACAACACAAATCCCGAATCAAGTGCAAAACCATGGGAGCCCTGTTGGTAGAGCATTACTAGAGTCATGGCCACAGTGAGATCAATATGAGTTGGACGGTATTAGTAGTAGTCCAAAACAACACTCAAGAAAATATAACGACCAAGTTGAACAGATTGGAAGCTAGACTAATTGAGAAATACCATACAGCTACAACGGGACTAAATGATAGAGACGAGATTTGGGCATTGATCAAATAGTGAATGTTTCATAATCAGTAGTTACAACCAGAGAGAGTCTTTCATTGCTTCATTTAAAGAACTACTGAGATATAAGGTTGTAGTATTTTTCTCTACTCTGATCATTATTTTCCTCCACTCCGAGCCGGGAATTGAATCCTAGTCCCGGGCTGACCTCTGCTTCCAGGTCTGCCTCCTCTAACCAGTGAGCCACACTTCTCCACTTCTCCCTATCTCCATATCAATTAAAAGCCACTCTGAAACAGGCTACCTGGAAATTGAGTTTTACTAGGGATAGGGAAGCCCGCACGATAAAGAGAAGTACAGATCCATCTATTGACTCCTGGATGATAAACAAAGCACAGGCTTATATTACTTGGAACCTGCCCCATGGAGTGCGCCGTTTTTGGTTATTAATGAGGCAAGGTCTACTCCCTCTAAATAGTCTACTATCTAAATGGTATGGTACCTCCCCTGACTGCAATTTGTGTAATAATCCTGTCCAGGATCTTATGCATGTACTGTTTATTTGTCCTGCCCTATCATTATGTCGCCGTAAATGGATAAGACCTATCTGTTTATCTTTATCTATTTTCTCTGCCCCGGCTCTGATAGACTTCATTTATGTACCACCGAATGCAATATTTTGTCATAGAATTTTTAACTTTTTAAAGTGTTTTTTAGACATATATTAAAACATTTATATGGTGGATATTATAGCTAAAGTTGTTTTTATCTGCTGTCTTCTATATCTGTATTTATAGCATTTGTATATTATAGTTGAACGTTTTGAAAATGTAAATTTCAATTTTATGTGGAGTTCCAAGATCATAAATAAGTAAACTTGAAACTTGAGAGCATTCACAACCAGTGGTGTATTTATTTGAACTCTTTAGAAAATTGTTACTTCATTTTGGTGATGGTTTCTTTAAATTTCCTATCAATAATTTCTTTTATATTTACTAGTTACATTGATAACTAGAATGTCTTTAAGTTGACTGAAATATTGTCAACATAAAAAATTCAAAGACCAGACTTATGTCTTAATGCTAATACACTGATCATCATACACCCACATAAGTAACAACATATGTCAATACAACATTCATACATCTCCACAATCAGCATCATAAATCTACACACCCACATCATACACAACCAAATCATACACCAACAAATCCACCATAATATGAAAATACACCTACCTTCATATTTGTGTCCACCCATCATCATTCTGCCACGCACACAACTTTATAAATGGCCACACACCCACCAGTGCATGTCTACTCAAACGAGAATATACACAAACACACACAAATCAGAAAAATGCCCAGCCATTTTTCCACAGTCATTTCCACCAACATACTTTGCACACATCCATCATTAAATGTCCATATAAACCACAACCACTGCTCAAACAAACCATTATATTTCCTCACAACCAACATTATATACCAATACACCCCAAACAGATAGCCAGGTTCACACTCATCAACATATATAAATACACCCTAATGCATAAATAGTGACATCATACACCTACATAGCCAGCATCATGCAGCAACATCCACACTCACACCATTCTACAAGCACACATCTAGCATTATACATTCTCACACCCAAAATAATTATCCAGCGCTGGGCCAACCCTCTTACCATTAGTCATCCAACGGGTCTTTTGTGTGACTAAGAGCTGAGGGGAGTAAGCACTTGGTCAAACAAATATTATAGGGGTGGGCAGTGCAAGAAGCTCATTAAAATTAGCCCCTTTTTAGCGGCAGGAAACTGCTACTAAAACAGCGATAATAGGCTTGCTAATATGTGTTGTAGAATTCCAATAGAAGCCCAGGTAAGATGTGCCGGACATCTAACCTGGGCTTCCATTGGAATTCTATAACACATATTAGCAAGCCCATTATGGCCATTTTAGCGGCAGTTTCCAGCCGCTAAAACGGCGAAAATTTTAATGAGCTTCTTGCTAATATGCCCCAGAGTAGCTTTTGTATAACATAAATCTGACATGGTCATTTTTTCCCAGTTTTGCATTAAGCAGACATGGCACGCTCGGGCACGATAGAACAGACCCCTATCCTAATGGCAGCCTATCATTCTGCACCTCTCGCTGCTAAACCCTGCGCTGAATGATGAGGCCGGAAGTGAGGTGTCCGTGCACTTCCACAGGGTATATCTCCTTTGTGGCTGGTCCCATTGATGTTACACAATACTGTCTGCGTGCCAGGAATAAGGATTGCCATTTTATAAGTGCCCTGTGTGAGATGTGTGCTTGACCTTTCGTGTCACTACTAGACTATTATTTGTGCTCTGCCCAGCCACCTAGGGGTGTGTGAAAGACAGCCTCATTCCTTGCGCTTGTGTACCAGAAGCTAATAGTGTTTACAGCCAAACAATCTAAATATGACGGTGAGTAAAAATACATAAATTGTGATATTTTGCACTGCTCCTATTTAATCTTGAATGTCTGAAATGTTATGAATGAAACAAAAGTAACGTTTCCTAGGACCAGGCGGCAGTTCTGCCTGTGCATGGAACTCAGCCGAATTTTGTGGGGTTTTTAGATCACTCTGCAGAGTTGAACTCCGCGAGCTCCACCTACCACTAATAATTAACAGAGTAACCCATTTGGCTACACAATAAGGACCAGGAATCCGTAAATGAAATGATGAAGTTTTATTACAAATTAGCAATCAGGTTATTGTAAGTCAATCTAAACATACTGTAAGGGTACAGAATAATAACTAGATAGCCAAACCTCCTGAAGACGTTCAGGCGCATCGTTAGGAAACAAACAAGAAGTTCAGCCATTGAAATTTAAAAAATTAACAGCAGAATTTGATGCTCAGAGAAGAGTCTTCGATTTCTTCTCCTTAACATGAGTAATATCTAAAGTTATCAAATTCAGAGTGTAGAACTAATGAGGCTGATTAAGTCTGAAAGGATTTCAAAATGTTGGGAAAATCTAAAAAAAGGGAAACTCATGGGAAGTTTGAGGAAAGTTGTTGGAAGGTGTCAGTATTTCAGACGCTCAGTTAAGAGCCTTCTAGAGATTAGTGAAATAAGTGTTAGTCTTCGCAATACTCAGTAAGGATTCAAAGGGGAAAGCATAGAGGTCTGCATCTCTTGAAGTCCTAGGAAAAATGGGCAACATCATCCTGTGAGAACACTGGTTAATATCACAAGAATCTTTGGGGAACACCCATCAAGGGAGAAAGGACATGTTGTTTGACATCACATTTGACATATTTAGGTGGTACATAGCAACCTCGGTCTCTTATAGTGTACTTTGATGCTAAGTCACTATAGAGACATATACGCTTGCACTTGTATGACTTACTCATCTACTCTCCTAATATACTGCATCCTACTTCTTGTGAATAAGAGACATTCTATAGAGGTGACTGACATATACTTAAAAGCATTGCTGTGACCCTGTCACACATGGTGAGAATAAAGCCAAAATGGCGCAGTGAATCATGTTCCTGCAGTTTGCATTGGCAGGACGTATGCCATCTGTTTATCTGGGTCACTCAGGGTTGCACAACCATTGCTGCAGGCCCTGACTACCCCTTTACTATCCAGGCCCTGGGTACCACAGTACCACTTACAAAGGACTTATAAGAGAAGCGTGGTATCTGTCAATTGGTAATGCCAATTACAGATTCCACTTTTAGGAAGAGAACACTGGCACTGGAGCCTGGCTAATAGGCTTCAATGCACTGTCAGAGTCAGAAACCAGTATCTAGCAGTCCACATAGGGGCAAAACGGGGGGGGGGAGGGGAATCTGCAAAACGTCCTGTTTTCCTACAATCATTATGCTATACTACTACATGAGGTTCTTGCTTATATGCCAGACAATTTTGGCAATCTCGGAATTATGACCTAAAACTGAGGTGATGG
The DNA here is from genome assembly GCF_964261635.1 of Lissotriton helveticus. NCBI lineage: Eukaryota > Metazoa > Chordata > Amphibia > Caudata > Salamandridae > Lissotriton > Lissotriton helveticus. Next base: position 552,886,403 of record NC_136065.1, on the reverse strand, counting down.
TTTATAAGGCTGAGTTAGAGAGCAGATTGGTTGCTGTTTTGAAAATATTAGGGGCACATTAGCAAGAACCTCGTTAAAATTATCGCTATTTTAGCTGAAGGAAATTGCTGCTAAAATGACGATAATGGGTTTGCTAATATGCGTCATAGAATTCCAATAGAAGCCCAGGTTAGATGTCCTGCACATCTAACCTGGGCTTCTATTGCAATACTATAACACATATTAGCAAGCCCATTATCGCCGTTTTAGCGGCAGTTTCCTGCCACTAAGACAGCGATAATTTTAATGAGGTTCTTGCTTATATGCCCCCTAGTCCTCCTAATCTCTGTCTCTTGACTTGAATTAATATTCCTCCAAACGTCTGTCTCTGGGCTTCGCTAAATGGGATGTTATGCAGGAGATGATTGAGACTATAGTCGATTACTCTTCATGTGGAAAGGTTTTGAGTGGAAACATAGGCCTAGATGTATCAAGATTCCATTTTGCGAATCTTAAATAGCGATTTTTAGCGAATCGCTATTTAGAATTCGCAAAATGGAATGTATGTAAAAAAATCGCTTTTTTTAGCGATTCCTTATTATTCTTTATTTGCGAATTCGCATTTTGCGAATTCGCAAATAAGGAATCATTTCCCATGCATTCCTATGGGCCAGGAGGCCCATAAGAATGATTGTGAAGTAATTCTCAAATTACGAATTCGCAATTTGCTAATCGCAATTTGAGAATTATTTCAAGGGTGCAGGGGTGTCTCATGGACATCCTGCTGCACCCCTGAAACTTACATGTGTGTGCATATGGCGCACATACATGCCCTATGGGCATGTATGTGTGTCACATGCCACCCTCAAAATTGCCAAATTTTGGTTTTTGAAAGGATTTTGCAAATTAACACGAACCTTAAGTTGGTGTTAATTTGCGATTCCTTACCCTGAATTCGCAATTTAAAAAAACTTCATACATGGCATTTAAGGAATCGCAAAATTGCGATTCCTTAAATGCTTAAGCAAAATAAGGAATCGCAATTTTTTGCGATTCCTTATTTTGCTAATTTCATATACATTTCAAAAGATGCAAAATGTCCGTTTGCGATTCGTTAAGGCCGAATTTCGGCCTTAACGAATCGCAAAAGGCTTGGTACATCTAGGCCACACTTTCTAAAAGTTTAAGGCAAAAGAAACCGTTTTGTGTTTTTGTTGTTGTTGAGGAGTTAACATCATATCTTCATCAAACTGAACACCAATGTACTTTCCTGGTCCATTCTCGCAGGGCAGAGGCCCAAATTGAGTGCAAGCCAAATATCAGTTTGACAATTTGAACTTTCAAGTACCTGTCCAGAAAATCTAGCTTCTGAGACCTTCATGTTATGTTTGTTCATTGCTATCAACCTATAGATCTAATGTATTTATGCTTTTAAAGATTCCTAGGGTCTCATTAAGATAACACTCCTCAACAATGGCACATTGTCTGCATATTCATGGAAATATAGATGGACTAACATTCTGAGTAAACAGGGTTAAAGAAGAGAGACTATCCATGTGATGGCCACAGTTTGAGTTTTAAAAGATAGAGCCGTCACTTGTGTCCTTCATCATTCACAAATATATTGATGCAAGAGAGTGTAAGGAATTATGCCCTTTTCTGTAATCTCTCCGAAGAATCGCATGATAAACCATGTTGAACCGTGCTGAGACGTCTACTATCACCAAGGCTCCACGACCGCCTACCACAAAATAATCTCCGCCTCCGGAATCAACTACTATAAATAGAATGCAAATTCCGTCTCTATCTCTGAGCAAAATACACGTTTGACTTGAAGATGCTAAACCACAGAGCTATCCAATTGCTTAGCCAGGTACAGTGGATTAAGAATCAGGTCAAGGAGATAGTATGTCCTACCATGAGGCGGGGATTTTGCAGATATCCTGCCTTCAGTTTATTAAAGGCAAATCTGGATTAGAAAGATAACTGCATGTCTTAAATAAGGAGTTGCAATGATTTCCCTCTGTTGAACCTCTTGTCATTCTGATAAACACGATTATTATGTACATTTTAAAAATTTCTGAATGTTTTTTCCCGTTAAAAGTAAACATTAACTTGCATACGTTTTTAAAGTGGTGTGAACAAAAATTCCCCAACCTCAATCCAGTTTCAAATCCTGGAGGAACACAATGTTAAAATGACCTTAAAATTACCTTTCCACAGAAAAGCACATCCATTTTAGGCATCACTTGGTTCCTGAAAGGGAAATATTAGCAGTTTACGAGGAAGACCTATGTTACCGCATAGATGTAACAAAAGTGGAAAACTGTGACTTATGAGGTCAATAACCAGGGATACTGTGGCATGATAGGGGACTAATACAGTTTGAGCCAAAGGGCTTACACTGGCTAGCCAGGGCTGCAAACTGATCCGGAATCAGAGGTTTCCAAATCATTTGCATTTACAGGCATTCAGTATTTTGCTTTGAAGTCATTTAAAAACTTTGGGGCAGATTTACAAGCGCCTTGCGTCACTTTTGCGCCTTCCTTGCGTCACTTTTGTGATGCAGCAGCGGCGTAAATGTTGCGGCCCATTTACAACGTGACGCATAAAGGCTGATGCGTCATGTTGTAAAGCCCTGCGTGACATTATACCTGCATCTGGTATAATGTATGTGGGTTAGGCGTTCCCATGCAGGAAAGCCTCGTAAAAGTGACGCAGTGAAATCTACAAGATTTCACTGCGTGACTTTTAGGACACCACTGCGTCAAAACCTTACACCTGCTTGAAGCAGGCATATGGAGTGATGCAGTGTATTGGAAATTGGCCGCAACACTAATTGATGGAGTTGCGTCGTGCTTGCGACACGACTCCAGTAATGTGTGACTTTTCCATCAACAGATGCATCAGAATTCCTGATGCATTTGTTAATCCTTGCGCCATGGTGCACTGTATTGCAAATACGGCGCATCCATGGTGACGCAAAGGTTTTGCATGGTGACGCAGAGAAAGTGACACATCTCTACAGATGCGTCACTTTCTTGTAACTCTGCCCCTTTAAATAATTCACCAGTCCTTTCAATGCTTGCTATGGGATAATGTGGCCCTCTTTCAGAACTCGATCAATGGGTGCATATAAGAAACTATGGGGCAGATGCTTCACGTTGTAAAACCCAGCGCCACATGAGACCTGCATCAGGTTTCATGTGGGCGTTCTGTCGTAGGGTGGGCGATCCCTCGCAGGAAAGGCCTGTAAAACTGACGCAGTGAAATATAAAAGATTTCACTGAGTCAGTTTTACGACACTGCTGCGTCAAATCCTTACGCCAGCTTGAAGCAGGCGTAAGGAGTGATGCACCATGTTAAGTATGGGCGGCCCCTTGAGCAATGCAGGAGTTGCGTCTCACTTGTGATGCGACTCCAGCAATGTTCCGCCCGTACACCACAAGATGCGTCACGCATCTGCCCCTCCTTGCACCATGGTGCACCGCATTGTAAATGCGAGCATCCGTGGTGGCGGAAGGGGGGATTGCGTGACACATCTGTTCTGGCGCATCCCTGCTGATTTGCAGAGATGTGCCAGAAGTTGTAAATCTGCCCCCATATTTTTGTGAGCATGAAGCCATTGCATTTCAAGCAAATTCCCAAATATGAACCTATTTGCATTTAATGGAACTAAAAAGTTTAGGTTTTAGAAAACGAGAATAGACTCGAAAAGCTGCAATGAAATGAGTATTTTGTTGACAATATTGTCAATCATATGGATGGATAAAATCTAAATGAATTCGTATGCAAAAAAGTAGAGCCATGTTCAGAAGAAAAACCCAGCTGCGTAGTTCAAAGCGCACGCAGAATTTTTAAACATATTGCATTTCCCGTGGGGTAGGAATGTAGCCGACTGGCTGAAGGTCGAACCGCAAAGACAGTGGCGCTAATGAAGCTCGCGCACGATAGCGTAAAGAAGCACCAGTTTAAAGCAATTTACGGAATGCAAGATATACATATATGTGCACTGCAGAGGCCAAGAGGAGTCATTTTAAAACACAAAATGAAATCCTGATTAGAATTGTTGAAGCTTTCACTGAATACGTCAATGCCAATGATGACATATTATCAGGAATATGCTTCCTGGCAGCAGTTCACTGCAAGTCGATGCATTTAATGGTGTCTTAGAAGGAACTGATAGCTCTGACAATCTTGACAGTTCATGCATTATGAATCAGCAATATCTGAATTTGTACATGTATTTAGAGCACAAATAAGCAGTAAAGGGTTTTCAACCGGATTCCCAAATGAATTAATGTTTACAGACAATTTGACTGGGTGTAATAACATTTTACTACACAAAGGGTATAGGAAAACCGGATTTGCAGCTCAGGAAAATCAAGTCTCATTGTCACAGGGGTAAGTAAGCTGGTGGCAATAGTGCTGGAAAAACTATCTGTGAGCATGTGTAAAGCTGTCTCTCCTCGCTCTTCCAAATCAAATCACACAATTATGCTACCTGGTTATTTATAACTTGTAGATTTGCATGTGCTCCAATTGAGCATAGCAATGTGTGCTTTACAGCTATATTTAATGTACGGATGCTCATACCATGTCTTAACAGAATTTAATTTAATTACACTACAAAAAGGCTGCATTTGGGACATTTTCGACATGCATAGTATTGAAGCAATGTTCAAGCAGTGAACCAGAGTCACGTGACACATGAGATATATTTTGGAGTGCGTTTAAGAGAGGCCTGCTGCACTTCATAACTGCTTATTTTCAAATAATGGTGGAAAATATAAATTAAGTCTCTAGTTATTCGCTGAGTACCGATATAATTAAAATAATAAATTATGCAAATATCCATGAAAATATGCTAACATGAAATCTCTACATCAAAGCAAAAACTCCATGAGCGCTCTTGGAAGTGACACAGAAAATGAATTCACCAATTCACTCAGCAACTTAACTCATCGCTGCACATATTTTCCATATCATCCAGGAAAAAAAACATTCACTCCATGACTATAACGCAAGTCCCTTTGTCGACTTTGCCACCTGCCTAAATGAAAGCTTCATCTGATAAATGTCAAGGCATAGAACAGAATGCCTTCCAAGTTCAACCACCCATTTTAAGAAACTGGAATATAAGTTGAGGGGGGTGAGAACTCCCTTTAAATAATATCCACAAATCTTGCTAGGGTGAACCATGCGAGTCACTAACTAAACCTGTGTTTAACCCTCTGGTAGCTTGGTGCAAAGTAGTCAGGTTTAACTTAGCGGCAGTGTGTAAAGTATTTATGCAGGACTCAAACAGTAATAAAGTGAAAGCACAACACAAGAAACATTCCAAACCAATTTAGAAAAATATAGCAAATTTCAATAAATAAAATGACACCAAAACAGCAACAAATCCAATTAGTATTACATGAGAGCCAGTACTACTTAAGGGGATGTACAAGTGTCTGCAAGCCCTTCTTTAATGCCATAGTGCCTGGGGCTCACAATGGAGGTGCAAACGCTTGTTGCACCTCTTGGACAACATGTAAAATACAACCCTCTATGTACATCTGCAAGAATATGTAAAGTAAATTACATTGCCAACCTTTTTGTTTTTTGTATTCTGCTAGTCCTCATTGCTGAGATTGAAGCGGGAGATCAGTCATGAACTCAAACAAAGGAGCATATGGTGTCTCTGTTACATTCATAAGTTGCCAGTTGTTTCTTCTTCCCGACAACTCTTGCAGCACGTGAATGCTATACTCGGGAAGTCACCTTCATCTGGCATTGGAATAGTTGGCATACAAAGTGCAATTCACCTTCCCATTCCCAACTTCCCAGCTCCCCCCCTCCCCCGTCAGAGGTTAAGTCCCAGTGATATACCTGAAACTGTAGTTGGTCTTCACAGCATAGTCTTTATTAGCTTTAGATACTGCCAATTTCAGCATTGGCCCCACTACTGTTATTCTCTTTACCAACTTTTATTATTGCTTTATTTAACACACCACAAAACACAAATAAGATATCAAGGTTATACATTTTACATTGTCTCTCCACTTGTCTCTCCACAGGTCCTTTGCCTTGACTTCGAGTTGTGCCAGCAACCCACAACCAAGATACCCTGCTCTCTTTGTGCTGACAGCCCCCCAGCCAACAGAGCCGCAGGTAGATAATTCTCCACTGCTCGTGACAAGCACCGGCTTCCTGGGTAGGGCCAGAGAGTCCCGGGCCACCAGCAGGTCAGCCCCCTCTCCTGCCAGCCGGGAGCCCCAAAAGACTGGCTGCACACCATGTTCTGGGGCCAAGCAGCCACCACCAAATGGAGTCCCTGTAATTTCTCTTGCCCAGGACCCCGCCGCCTAGCCAAAACACTCGGGGATGGGTGGGTGGGTAAATACTTCCGACGCTCCGATCTGCTCCCTCCGCAGGTGAGAAGACAAAGAGGGCGACACTGTTGTTCTTGCGACTTTTAAACCCCCGCCAGTTTGCGGCTTCCGGGGACCTCGCATGATGTGTTTCCGGGTGCGGGGGGAGGGGCTCTTGTGCTTGAGGCACGGTTCTTCCCGTGTTCCTGCCCACTTGATGCCACTAAAGGCACCACGCCCCTAGGTGGGGTGGTGCCCGTCGATTCCCGGTATCACTTTACATAGTTCTTTAGTAGGATTACTTTCGTCCACAAAATCCCATTCCATTTGAAATCACCCATTCACCGTCGCCTTACATAGGAGTGTTTTATTTACAGAGGTTTCCGCCTGATGAAAGCTGAAGAGTTGGTGGTGAATTTCTGCACCTAGTTCTGTGATTTATTGTGGATTTTTAAAGCAGCTTCTTGGATTCTGAATGAATAACTAATATAGTGGATACTTGTTGTAAAGCTTTGATAAAGGTAGAGTATCCTTGTCTAAAATTGGCACCTGAATGTAATATTGAAGGCGCATCCCGAGGTGAAGGGAGTGCACCATTAACCAGGGTCAGTCAGGAAGAAAACAGGAATGTTCCACCTACATGATTCAGGATAATAGTTGAGGCTGATGTGGTGTCAACATAGGCATTAAAGGAGCTGTCTGGGGTTTCCCATGGCAGTTAGTAACTGCACTTGGTGTCTGTATGCATTCTTTTACTGAGTAGGGAGGGCTTGCAGAGAGGCCCACATCAGTCCCACAACACATGGCGATGAGGATGAGTGTCGTAGTTGGAGTGGTTTGCCTGCCCATCACCCGATAGCTGCCACTGTTGCTGTCCCAGTTCGGTGTGCTTGGGACTGTGGCCATGTACATGCAGCAGACCTGAGCCTTGTGCTGCTCCTTGCCTCGTCCAGTGCAGAGGTAGAAAGACGTGGTGTTCTAGATCTCACTCGGTGCTGAAGCTTTGAATCATGCACCTGCCCATGGCTAAAGCCATCATGCCCTGCTCGTGTGCTCCAGCTCCTGTTGTGTGGGTGAGCCCATGAGCCCTGTTAGTGAACCCAGTGCTGCCTGTCAGGCACTGCTCGTGGGCTCCATGCCTGGGAGTGAGGTACCACAGATATGAGGAAAGGGGCCATAGTAAAAATGAAGTTAGACCATGTGATCACACCCAGTGATGGCCTTTGACAAGGAAGTGGAGAGGCTGCCAGTCACCCAGCCAGAGACCTCACCCAAGGGCAACAAATAGAGTGAAGGTGGCACTGGCAGAGCGATGGACTTGGAGAGGTGGACACTCAGCCGCCTCTGGTACTGTGGTGCCATGGTGCCAAAGCAAGTAGAAACATGCTGCTGCTTGTGCACATCAAGCCCTTGACTGGCCAGTATAGCCGGCATCTGATGAGCAGATCACTGAGACCCTGTGTATCCCGAATGTGCTACTGAGCACCTGAAGGACACGGACCAAGGTCGACAGCATCAAACGTGGCCCTGGTAAGCAGCTGATTGGAGCCTCAGGCCGTGGTGCAAATCCATGCAATCAAACCAATCATTGTTGAGGGCTCTTCGTCATTCCAGGCCATCAAGTGGAAACTGAGGGTGAAGCACTTGAATCTATATTTCATAGCCACGGGGGTCCAGGATAATCACAAATACGCCTTACTGCTCCACCTGCCGGGGGCAGAGATCTACAAGCTGTCCGGCACAATCCAGGAGGCTAGGCTCCCCTTCACCTATGACATCATGGTGTCGGCGTTAACATGCACTTCGAGCCAATGGCCAATATTGACTATAAATGGTTCATATTCAGACAGGCCCGACAAAAGCTGGAAAAATCCCTCAATGCCTTCGATTCCCAGCTCAAATACGTGGCAAGTACCTGCACGTCCACCAAAGAGACAGAGGATATACTGGCACAGATTATCCAAAGATACACCTCCAAAAATTGATAGAGCAGATACTGCAGGAGCCCAGGAAACCGCTACCTGACATACTGACACTAGGAAGGTTGAAAGAGTTATCCTGTGCCATGGGGTATCACATGGAGGCAGTCCTTCACAAACCCATTAAGTTGGAACCAGTGAACCTTGTTACCCAGAGACATCCGGATGAAAAAGTCTGACACGGCCGCTGCAACAAAACATGTGTGTGTATTGTGGTGGACCCCAGCACAGAATGTCCGAGTGCTCAGGCCGCTGAAAGAGGTGTGCAGAATGCAGCAAACAGAGCCACTTTGTGAAAGTGTGCCATTTCAGCCACATGGGTAGGCAGAATAACCAGCCTCCATAAATATCATCAACCCTGACACCAGTGCAGGTGGCGGTTGTGACGACATGGATGATGATGCCCTAGATGCATCTGTGGTCAGAGTGCTGACTGTCAGAGCGAAGCCGCAGGGCAGAACCCAGCCTCCATGGTGAATGATCCAAGTTGGCATGGATAGATTAGCCACAATCATTGACACAGGGGCATATAGCAACAATATGCCCAAGGCAGTGCACGCAAAACTCACACAATGGCCAACATTCACCCTGACTAAGATCAGAATGTAAGCTTAGGGCCAAAAGCACCCCCTCATAATGGCAAGACACTTCATGATCGCCATTTCCCATGGGGATCAGACATCAGCCACAGTGTATGTCACCGAGGATGGAGCCTGGATTCTATTCAGTTGCTACACAGCCGAGCAACTAGGATTAGTTCAGTTCACCTTCCACATACACAGGACAGCCAATGATAATATCCTGCATCAAGTTCTAAGATCTGTTCAAAGGCATTGGGTGCTAGAAAGACAAGGCGGTTTCGCTTCAATCCAGTTTCAGATTCAGTTTAAATCCATACTGCCTATTGCACCGCTTTTTGATCCTACCAGTGCGAGCAAGTGAATAAAGAGTTTTGTTTTTGCCCCCACTAGGTAGTTTTAATCTCACCATATTAACTAACATATCTATTTCTTTGCACTGCGCACTCACTACACCTGAGACTCACATATAGGATTTTAGCATCCTCAATAGGGTTTTGTCATCTAAAAAACATCCCAGAGCTCCTGCCTCACAGTGAAGGAGTTGTATCCCTCAGTGGTACTAGGTTTTCCCTCTGGGAGGAGAAACACATATGATGAAGCATGCCACCTATGGTGGATGAGGGTATTTTTCCTAAAAGGGATTTTCCCACTTTGGGGAATGTGTGAGACACAAATCCTTTATTTCTTGGACTGTCTTTTGTGCTAGTAGAGACCCGAGGAGTGTGTGTGTTATAACCTCGCATTCCAACCATGGCCTAAAGTAGAGGCTGAGCTGCTCAAATTAGAACAGGCAGACATAGAAAGGGTGGACTGGCCCACAACCTGGGCTTCCCAGATTGTAGTTACCAGAAGGCCAAAGCAACCAGAGGGACGTGAGACTCTGCATTGACATGAGACTCCCTAACACTGCCATCAAATGCCAGAGACATCTCATACTCACATTCAATTATATAATTGGGGAGCTGAGTGACACAGGGAGATTCTTTAAAATGAACCTGCATTCAGGGTACCATTGGATTCTACTGTAGCCTGACTCCAGATACATCACAACATTCTCCATGCACTTTGGACTCCGTCGGTACAAAAGACTTCATTTTGGTATTTCCAGTGCCAAGTAGTTGCTTCAGGACACCTTCAGAGTACTGCTGTCAGGGCTGGCTTGCATGATCAATGCCAGCGATGATATTTTGTATACGGGAAAACTCTGGATAAACTCCATGACCACCTAAAGGGCGCACTACAGCGACTTAAAAAGAATGGGCTGACAAGCGTGAGTTCATGAAGAACAGTATCAGCTTCTTTGGCTACCAATTCTTGGATGCTGGAGTAGGATCAGGCCCGGAGAAGGTACAAGAAGTCAAGTCAGCACCAGCTCCTGTAAATGCCCTGGAAGTGCGAAACTTCATTGTCATGGTAAACTTCTGAGGTATATTTATAAAAGAACTCACCATGCTGACCCAGCTGCTGAGGAAACACACAAAAGCTGACACCCCGGGGGCTTAGAAGCCTGCACATGAGACTGCATTTCAACACACAAAGAAGCACCGTCTGCTGACATATCATTTGTGTACTTTGACCTTAATCAACCATTGGCATGAAGGCATAAAGGCTAGGAGTTGAATAAAGGTGATGTGAGCGTGGCGCACAGTTGTAGGTTGAAAATGAGGGTTTGGAAGGTAAAGCAAAGTTAATCAATTTAAGGTGCTCCTTACAGGTGACGCAACTGTTCAGGTGCGTCCTATAGGATTATGGGGTTGCGTGCGCTACTGGGGTGTAAGCGCATCCCTGTGGTGGGCACTCTTGTATGGACCAGTGTGTGAACAACACGGAGGTTCCAGTGAAAGTAAAGTTCCAAACTTGTAAAAAGTTCTTAGAATTTTAATTCAAATTTGTGTGAGTGTATTTCATATTAACTTCATATGAAAAGATTGACAGTTGTAGATGTCGTCATAAAGCGTTATGGTTCTGGTATATCCTTTGTCTACAGAGCTCCTTGAGAAAGGACATCTGTCCGAAATGCATCGGAGCTTTTTGGAGCTTCTTTAACGCTTTATGACGACATCTACAACTGTCAATCTTTTCATATGAAGTTAATATGAAATACACTCACACAAATTTGAATTAAAATTCTAAGAACTTTTTACAAGTTTGGAACTTTACTTTCACTGGAACCTCCGTGTTGTTCACACACTGGTCCATACAAGAGTGCCCACCACAGGGATGCGCTTACACCCCAGTAGCGCACGCAACCCCATAAAGGCTAGGAGAACACTAGAGGCACAACAGACTTGAAAGTCCTATACACCATATGGAACTAGCTAGCAGAAGGATTCCTCTTGACAGGAACATGATTGAGCATGTCAGAAAGCCTCGTCCCCCGCATAGTACAGTTCGCTCATGTGGGACACCAAGGCCTGAGCAAAATGAAGAGCAGTCTGCGGGGTAAGGTCTTCTCCCTGATATTGGACAAAGCAAGAGAAACAGTAGTCCAAGGGTCCATGCTGTGCCAGGCAGCCAGACAACTGGACCTCCCAGTCTGGTAGCCATGAATGTGAATCAGTATGAATTTTGCAGCCTACTTGAAGGATGCCACATGTTAGTACTCTTCGTCGACTTCTCAAAATACCCCAAGATTAAAGTGATCGATACTCTGACAGCCAGGGAGGTCGTGTCCAAAATCGAAAAAATCATGGCCCCCATGGAGTCATCCAAGAACTGCGAACCGACAACGGTCCTTTGTTTACCAGCCAAGAAATGGCAGCATACCTCCAGTCGCTAGGGGTGTGTCCCAAAAAAGGTGACAACCCAATGGCTGGAAGCAGACGGGGAGGATGAATGCTTCATGAGCTCAAGACAGTGGCCAGCAGCTTGAACAGCTGATTTGCTCTTTCCTTTGGGAGTACAGACAAACAACCCACGATGGGCCAAGCTCCGATACATGGGTGCATAAAATAGGTACTACATGTCATGATCCAGTACTGTCCATCTCTGCGACCAGGCCTCAATAATGACCAGGCTCTCTTCCACCAGAGAAATGAATTAAATAAACAGGTCAGTCTAAGGAGCAGTACCCGGGTGGCCACAATTCCGGTTGTATATATATATATATGAGAAATCTTGGTCCAGATATTGAACACGTTCATTTTGGTTTAACTAGTTATTACAGCAATGCAAACTCCTGTAACTTCGGATTGTCCTCTCTACAGTAAGTTATCGTGCAAGTGCATAAACTGCCTAAATATGAAAAACATTTGCCCATGCCCGGGAAATTGGCAACGGGAGGGGGGCCATGCGGCCCCCTTCCATTAAATATTTTTTTTACATTTTAATTTAGGGGTGAGGCCCTGGGGGATGCTGTCCAAAAAAGTAAAAGGAAGGGGGGCCACAGAGCCCCCCTTTCAAAAAAATTAAAATAAGACGCATTGGTCCCTAGGCCCCGCCCCTTCACAAACACACTGTACAAACGCACCCTGTGGCACGTTTTAAATTGGGAAATTAATTCCCTTTCAATACTGGGGGACCCTGAGGGCCAACTAGCCCACCAGGAACCTCCAGCATGCGCCAGGGGGCTGCCTTGCAGAGAGGTGCTCCAGGCCACGCCCCTTTTTACACATCTCTGCAATGCAGCTCTGGGGCGCTTCCTGGAGTTAACCGGTGGGCTAGTTGCACCCCAGGGACCCTCTGTATTCAAGGGGAGTTAATCCCCCAACTTAAAATGCACCAAAGATGGGTTTACACAGTGGTGAAAGGAGGGGGCGGGGCCTGAGGTGATATGTGTGCAAACACACCCTGTGGCGCGTTTTAAGTTGAGGGATTAACTCCCCTTGAATACTGAGGGTCCCTGGGGGGCAACTAGCCCACCAGGTACCTCCAGTAAGCGCCACGGAGCTGCGTTGCAGAGTGTTGTAAAAAGGAGCGTGGCCTCTGAACACCTCTCTGCAACGCAGCCTTCTGGTGCATACTGGAGGTACCTGGTGGCCTAGTTGGCCCCCAGGGACACACAGGATTGAGTAGGATTTAATTCTCTAACTTAAAACGCACCACAGGGCGTGTTTCCAGATATATCACCTCAGGCCATGCCCCCTTCCTTCACCACTGTGCAACCGCGCCCGTGGCGTGTTTTAAGTTGTGGAATTAATTCTCTTTCAATACTGAGGGTCCCTGAGGGTCAAATAGCCCAACAGGTATCTCCAGTATGCACCAGGGAGCTGCGTTACAGACAGGTGTTCAGAGGCCATGCCCCTTTTTACACCTCTATGCAACGCAGCTCTGTGGTGCTTACTGGAGGTACCTAATCGGCTAGTCGGACCCTAGGGACCCTTAGGATTGAAGGGGACTTAATCTCTCAACTTAGAACGGTGACTGGGCACATTACACAGCTGTGAAGGGAGGGGATGGGGCCTGACGTGATGTGTGCAAACACGCTCTGTGGCGCGTTTTAAGTTGGGGAAAAAATTCTACATCAAACCTGAGGGACCATGGGGGCCAAGTAGCCCACCAGGTGCTTCCAGGTAGCGCCACCACGCTGCTTTGCAGAGAGGTGGTGTGGGCTGTCCCCCTTTTTACACCTCTCTTCTATGCAGCTCATTGGCACTCACTGGATGTACTACGAATTCCGATTTACTCACCTGTTATCAGGAGAGATCTCAGTGCTGCATCTTTGAGTCCAGTACTGATTCTGAAATGTAATTCTAACCATACTTACCAGTAATTTGAATTTCCTTCCATAGGCCAACATTGACTGGTTTCACTTGGAAATTCTGTGTGTAGTTTTCGAACTTTAAAATATTCACCTAAAATCATCCAAAGAACGAATTCCGATTGACTCACCTGTTATCAGGAGAGAACCCAGTGCTGCATCTTTTAGCCCAGCACTGGACCTGAAAAGTAGTTCTAACTGTACTTACCAGTAACTTGTATTTCCTTCCATAGGAATCCATTGTGTGGTTTTCACCAGAAACGTTTTTAACGGACACATGCATCATTTGTTTTTGCATTCGCAAACGGTGCGAATCGGTAAAATCGGCCGTTTGCGAATGCAAAAACCATGTGTGGGATGCATCAAACTTGTTTGCACAATTCGCATTTTTTAGCATTTCTAAAAAATGCGAATGCATTTAAGGAATCGCATTTGTGCGATTCCTTAAATGGAATGCATCATTTTTTTTTAAATTGCGTAAATGGAAATTGGAAGTGCAAATTAACACGAGGTTGACCCTCGTGTTAATTTGCGAAAATTTTTAAAAAAACAAAAAAATGATTTTTTTTTACTTGCATGTTACAGACACACATGTCCTTAGGACATGTGTGTGTGAAACATCCACTTAAAAATACATTACAGGGGTGCAGGGGGGGTCCTTTGGACCCCCCCCTGCACCCATGGAATACATCAACATTATGCAAATCCTAATTTGCAAATTCGCAATTCCCATTGATTCCTATGGGCCTTTTGGCCCATAGGAATCAATGGGAAATGCGAATTAGCAAATTAGATTTTGCATAATATTAGCGAATCGGTAAAAAATGCGAATTTTACCGAATCGCTAATATTATTAGAAAAAATTCATGCATCCCGTTTTGCGAATTCCAAATAGCGATTTGCTATTTTCCGCAATTTGGAATTTGCAAACGGCCGGGATGATGCATGTGGCCGTATATGTCTATTTTCACAAACTAAAAATGTTCCTAAAAAATCGCCTGTATGACTTAAATGCATTCTTTCAACTGTTTACAGGAGATGCAGCAGTGCTGAAACCAGGATCCACCGCTGAGTAAGAAAAGGTAATGATAACACTACTTACCTGCTAAGTGACTTTCCTTTGATAGGGTAACATTGACTGGTTTCACTTGGAAATTCTTCTGTGAGGAGTTTTGGAACTTCCTATAAAATCAGAAGACCTCCGATTTACTCACCTGTTATCAGGAGAGACCTCACTGCTGAACCTTTGAGCCCAGTACTAATCATGAAAAGTAATTTTAACAATACTTACCAGTAACTTGAATTTCCTTCCATAGGCTAACATGGACTGGTTTCACTTGGAAAATCTTCTAAGTGTGGAGTTTTGGAACTTTAAAATATTCACCTAAAATCATCCGAACAACGAATTCTGATTTACTCACCGGTTATCAGGAGAGAACCCAGTGCTGCATCTTTTAGTCCAGCACTGACCCTGAAAAGTAATTCTAAGCATACATATCAGTAACTTGTATTTCCTTCCATAGGAATCCATTGTCCAGTTTTCACCAGAAAAGCTTCTAAGTGTCTATTTTCACAAACTAAAAATATTCCTAAAAAATTGCCTGTATGACTTAAATGCATTCTTTCAACTGTGTTTAGGAGATTCACCAGTGCTGGATCCTGGATCCATCACTTAATAGGAAAAGGTGACGATAGCACTACTTGCCAGCTACGTGAATTTCCTCCCGTAGGATAACATAGGTGATTCCATGTGAAAGAGTTTGTGTCAACTTTTAAAATAGATTATTCCTTAAAAATCACTACTGTAAACAAAATGCCTTTACTCAACTGTTTACAGGAGATGTCACAGGACTGAATCCAGGATCCAGTCCTGTGGTAAGAAAAGTAATCCATAAAGTAACTAATTGCCTTTAACTAGAAATCCCCATTGAGCTCAATGTTTTATGGTGTTTGAAATAGTGTTGCCTATTGCAACAACTGTAACTACTTTACTTAAAAGTCTATTGCCTATTTGCAAAGTAGTTAAACTAAAGTAATTCATTCTGAGAAAGCATATTTTGTAATGTAAGGTATGATGTAATTATAATGTAATTTAAAAAAGAAAATATATAAAAATAAATAGTTTAAAAAATTTAGTAAATCAGTATTAAAAAATCAGTATAACAATTAATACATTAAAAATTGTCATTTACAAAACCTATAAAATTAACTGAATAAAACATAGGTTTGAGACATGTTATAGTTAAGAAACTAGCATTTAAAAAACCTTTGAAATTCACTGAAAAAAACATAGGTTCCAGGCTTGATATAGTTAGGAATTAGCATTTAAAAAACTTTTTCGAAATTCACTGAATAAACCATAGGCTTTAGGGGTGTTATAGTTAGCGGGACATTTCACTCATACAAAACCATTGAAATTCCTCTGATATAGTTAGTTGTACTAACGACATCTCGCGCGCCCGCAATCCACTGCTGATGATGTCACATATTACATCATTCATGACATGGTCAGTGACATCACTGATGACATCTTTGGCTATCTATATATATATATAGTATGTTACCTACTGGCGGTCGCCAGTAGGTAGTTATAGTTAGGACCTAGTTTCAATAGGAAAAGCGTTTTTTGTTTTCCCAATAACTTTGGCGCCGGTTGACGAATCTTTGCAAAATTTTCAAAACTAGTGATCAGCTCTGGTGAGCTCCTGTCTTCAAATTGTCGGGGTGATTCACCAAGCAAGGGCACCAGGGGCTGGCGGGAGAGGGACAGCGCATTGCCCTGGCCTGCGATATTATGTTTGTGAAACAGAGCTTTTGTAGGCTCTCTTAACATGTCCTTATTACGAGTCGGACACTCTGTTCTCCGAGCCTGGCACACAATTAGCTGCCAGTGTTCCCCAGTTGACTGTAACTGAGCATAGCTGTTTTGTTTCACTCGTAGATAAGCCCAGGTTTGCAGCCAAGGGAAGGTGTAATTGTGTGGTGGGGAACTGGCTGCGGCTGCCCAGCAGACAAGCCCCCGCAGCTCCCAAGTACTAGCGGACTGGCACCTGGAATCGGGATAGGGGTTTATACATATTTAGTTGTGTTGTAATCACCCAAATCTGCCCATGGTTCTGAGATAATTAGACTCTGTCCGTGCTGCCAGGGGTCGACACCCCGGGGACCCAAGGAGTTGATTTTCTACACAATAGCTTTACATGCAGAAAATTGTGTTTGCGATTCTGATGCTAATTGTGGCAGCCCCGGGAGGCATCGCCTTATGCGGGCTAACTTTAAGGCTCCTTTACGCCGATTGGAAGCCCCCTGGGCTCTGGGTGTAGTGTGGGGGACGCGGTCGGTGTTACTCGCTGAGGAGGGTTAAAGCTGCGGCAGGGACGGGGAGCCTAGAGCCCTTCTCAGTTGGAGTTGTGTATATCCTCAGCTAACACACTTGGGAGGTGTTTCTCAATACCAGGCTCTGGGCTCGGGGTCATTAGTTTGTAATAAAATGTCACGTGGGATGGGTTGGCTGCCCCGAGGTCATGGCTCCTGTGGTGCTTAAAATGAAGATATAGCAGCCACAAGTACTTGCTACTGAAAAGTGCAGGTGCTCTCCCATTAAAAGCGACACACCTCTACCGAGAAGGGCAGGTACTCTCCCACTAAAAACGATGCACCTCTATTGAGAAGTGCAGGTACTCTCCCATTAAAAGCAACACACCTCTGCTGAGAAGTGCAGGAACTGTCCCATTAAAAGCAACGCACATCTGCTGAGAAGTGCAGGTACTCTGCCATCAAAAGCGAAGAACCTCTGCTGAGAAGTGCATGTCTCTCCCATTAAAAGCGACTCACCTCCGCTAAGAAATGCAGGTACTCTCCCATTAAAAGCAACGCACCAACGCTGAAAAGTGAAGGTACTCTCCCATTAAAAGCGACTCACCTCTGCTGAGAAGTGCAGGTACTCTCCCTCTTAAGCCAGAGCTAATGCAGGTACTGAGTACCTGCCCATTTAAAGCCCAAATGTGCTGTGAACATCTGCTGTGCTGGTCTGACCTTGGGGGCGCGGGGCCTCCCGGGCAGCAGGAGTCCAAAGACTGAACATGTCACCAGGCTCCTCTGGACAGCCATTGGCCAGGGATGTATTCATCCGTGTCTCTACTAGAGGAGAAGCAGTCACAGGAACTTCAATGTGGCAGGAGTGTGGCAAAGGAAGCAAAATGACACCTTCAAATATATTTGGAAACGAGTCAGATGCGGGAATGATTGACCCAGAGTGGAAAAAGAGCACAGGTGACTTCGACAGGAATTACTATGAGGAGGCCTCGGAGGCAAGTTCCCCGGTGCACTTCCTCATATAGTAGTGTCAGTAGAGATAGTAAAACTGGACTATGGAAACGCTCTTTTCCTTGGTACACACAAATACATCCTGAATAAACTCCAGTCTGTGCAAAATATGGCAGCACGGATCCTGCTTAATATTCCCTGGCGACACTCCACTTCAGTAGCCATTCGCCATCTACACTGGCTAAGGGTGGAGAGCAGAATCAAATTTAAGGCTCTCTGCATCGCCTATAAGGCCATCCATCAGACCGGGCCGAAGTTCTTAAAGGAAGCCTTTCAGGTGTACATACCTGGAAAGAATCTAAGATCAGCAGCAAGTTGTCTACTGCACGTTCCCCGTACAAGAACGGCTACATGGGGAGACAGACGCTTCCTGGTAGCAACCCCCATACTATGGAACTCACTCCCCTTGCATATTAAAACTGCACCAACACTTATTGCCTTTCGTGGGGCCTTGAAGACTTGGCTGTTTAACCAATAAGTTTGTGCCCTGAATCCTGTGTATCCCAGAGTATCTCACTGCGCCTAGACAACCTAGGGTATTAGCTGCGCATTAAAAATTCTATAAATAAATAAATAAATAAAAAAGATACCAAACTCAAACTCCAGACACCCATAAGTGATGTAAGCGCCTATAAGGATATAGTGTAAATAGCCACCAAAGAAAAGTGCCTCTCTTAGTTACTTGCTCAGTCATAAACAGTAGGTCATGGCTTTTAACATTAATGTTAGATGAGGACCAAAATGAGCAACAACGTACCAATATAACGTTATCATAATCCATTTCAGATCCAAGTGCTATAATATCTCATTCCTTTACTCCGTCTAGAATCAACCACAACAAATTTAAGTGTTTCTTCTATTCAAAAATAGTCTAATAAAGTTAAAATCTACTCATACACACAAACTCACCCGTGTTGTAATCCTGACCATTTACTTGTCCTCCTAGCCGGCAAACCTATCTAGGAAAAATTAATTAAATATTTATACGAACACCTTAGTATTTATCGATCTATCTATAGTCATAAAACAAGTTATCTTTTTTACTTTCTCTACTGAGACTTAATGGTATGAGGGTGTATCCCTACATAACTTCCTCAATTTTGATAATTAGTGCAGATAATTGAATTTCCATATGGTGGAGTTTATTTAAATATATATATTTTTTGTTATTTGGGTTGCAGCCCTGAGGAAGTCAAAGGTCAAAACTGACCAGATGAAACACGTGTTGGCTGCGTCAGAACGTTATGAAGGATTGTGAATTGAACTCTTCAATGAAGAAAATAAATTGAGAGATTTTACCATCTAAAGACTTTAATTTATGAACTTTGAGTGCTCGGAAGAAAATTGTATAATTCGGAACTACCTCGGTGGTTTATGTGTGGATTCGTGGTAACCGACCACCTTCATCCTGAGCACCTATCTTATGTTTTGGGGCATTACACTCCTCCTTCCTCATATAGTAGGAAGGAATGGCAGTGAAATATGGCCCTTAGTTAGACTGGATGGTACAGCGCCCCCATGAGATCATTACAAATATTACAAGCTGGAACCCGGTGAGGTTGTTAAATGTTGGAGAGAGGCTTTAGTGTTAAGCTGTTTTTAACATTCCCATACACCTGTAAGCATATAGCACCAATAGTCCAGTGATTTCTATTAATGGGCAATGTGAGGAGAGCCCATTGGCCCCTGGCCCCCATCACCGGTCAACGTCAGAGGCAGGTCTATAACCAAAACCTCTGTGAAGTGTATTTCTGTAGGCGGCTTCAGGCTCAATCTGGGGGCAGGGGGAGGGAGGCAGTGTCCACCAGCAGACATAGGTCTCCTCAGATCCTAACATCTGAATATATATATGTATGTAATAGGCCTGCTCAGTCTTACATGTAACAGAAATATATATGTTAAAAATTGGGAGCTTATGAATTGAAAAAGGTTCTGACAAGTTATAATTTGCCTTGCCAGGGTGAGCAGTCCCCGGCTCGGCTCTTTAGCTCTCCTCTGCTGCCCACAGAAGATTAGGAAAATCCTTGCGTATCTGGATAGACACGGTACACACGTGGCCTGTCTTCAGGAGACCCACCTCACTAGTGTCACAGAGTGTAGAGTTGGAAACAGATGGGCCACATAATAATAATAATAATACTGTCATTTGTAAAGCACGAACAGCTACCTCCTAGGAGGTGTCCCGGTGCTACAACAACAGGAGGCATGCAGGATGACCTGCTAGCAGCACAAAAGTACTGAAGGTTAATTCAGATTAAAAAGCCAAGTTTTAATTGATTTTCTGAAAATAGTTTCAGAGGTGGTTTGTCGCATATAGACTAGCATCTTCCTACTCTACTTACGCCATAAGTGTATTGCTTCTCATCAGACGTGGTTTACAATTTACACCGCTCCACTCACTTAAGGATGATCAGGGGACGTATGTTATCATACAAGGTGACTTCGGAGGCATGATTTTGACTATCATCACAGCATATGGTCTGAAGGCAGATGACCCCTCCTTCTTTGCAGATATATGGGCCAAGCTGCGCACACTCCCTCCGTCAGCAACTCTATGGGGAGGGCATTTTTTTACTTGTATAGTTCAAGTTCAAGTTCAAGTTCAAGTTCAGGAATTTGTATAGCGCACTACTCACCCGGAGGGTCTCAAGGCGCTTGGGGGAGGGGGGGCATTATTTATTGAATAGCCAGGTTTTAAGTTCCTTTCTAAAGGAGATGTGGTTCTGTGTGAGGCGGAGATGAGTGGGGAGAGAATTCCAGGTCTTGGCCGCCAAGTAGGAGAAGGATCTTTCTGCCATGGTGGATCTGTGGATGCGCCGGAACTGCGGCGAGGGCTTGATTGGAGGATCTTAGTTGGCGGGTGGGTGTGTAGAAGGACAGTCGTGTGTTGAGGCATTCGGGTCCTAGTTTGTAAAGGGCCTTGTGTGCGTGGGTGAGGAGACGGAACGTTATTCTCTTGTTAACGGGAAGCCAGTGGAGGTCTTTCAGGTGACCGGTAATGTGAGCTTGGCGAGGGATGTCCAATATGAGTCTGGCTGATGCGTTTTGGATGCGTTGGAGTTTTTTCTGTAGTTTGGCTGTGGTTCCGGCGTAGAGGGTGTTTCCAAAGTCCAGTCTGCTAGTGACCAGTGCATGGGTGACCGTCTTTCTTGTTTCGGTGGGGATCCAACGAAAGATTTTCTTGAGCATACGAAGTACGTTGAAGCAAGAGGATGAGACGGCGTTGACTTGTCTGGTCATCGAGAGGGAGGAGTCTAGGATGAAGCCTAGGTTACGTGCGTGGTCTGTGGGGATGGGTGCCGTGCCCAGGTCCGATGGCCACCATGAGTCGTCCCAGGCAGAGGGGGATGATCCTAGGATGAGGACTTCCGTTTTGTCAGAGTTAAGTTTTAGGCGGCTGTTTTTCATCCATTCGGCTACTTCTTTCATGCCTGCGTGAAGATTGGTTTTGGCGGTTTTAAGGTCTTTGGTGAGGGAGAGGATCAGCTGGGTGTCGTCAGCGTAAGAGATGATGTTCAGGTTGTGTCGTCGTGCGATGGATGCGAGGGGACTCATGTAAACGTTGAAGAGGGTGGGACTGAGTGATGACCCTTGTGGTACTCCGCAGAGGACTTCGGTGGCCTCTGATTTGAATGGGGGAAGTCGGACTCTCTGGGTTCTCCCGGCGAGGAACGAGGTGATCCAGTCCAGGGCTTTTCCTTGTATGCCGATGTTGCTGAGGCGTTGTAAGAGGGTGCTATGGCAGACTGTGTCGAAGGCGGCGGAGAGGTCGAGTAGGATGAGGGCAACTGTTTCTCCGTTGTCCAGAAGCGTTCGGATGTCGTCTGTTGCTGCAATGAGGGCGGTTTCGGTGCTGTGTTTGGCTCGGAAGCCGGACTGTGAGGTGTCGAGGGAGTTGTTGGATTCGAGGAAGGCGGCGAGCTGGCTATTGACGGCTTTCTCGATGACTTTGGCAGGGAATGGGAGGAGGGAGATGGGGCGGTAGTTCTTAAGTTCAGAGGGGTCTGCTGTGGGTTTCTTCAGGAGGGCGCTGAGTTCGGCGTGTTTCCAGCTTTCTGGGAAGGTAGCGGAATTGAAGGAGCAGTTGATGACATCACGGAGATGGGGTGCGATGATGGAGTCTGCTTTGTTGAAGATGTGGTGGGGACATGGGTCGGTTGGCGAACCTGAATGGATGGAGTTCATTAGGCGGATGGTGTCTTCAGTGGTGATTGGGTTCCAGGCGCTAAGGTTGTTAGAGGGCGGTTTAGTTTCGGAGGTGGGTGGAGTGGACTGTTCATTGGAAATGTTCTCAAAGCTGTTATGTATGTCGGCTATTTTGTTGTAGAAGAAAGAGGATAACGAATCGCAGAGGTCTTGGGAGGGAGTAATGTCGTTTGAGGCTACGGTGGGGTTGGTAAATTCTTTGACGATGTTGAATAGTTCCTTGCTGTTGTGGGCGTTGTTGTCGAGTCGATCCTTGAATGCTGATTTCTTGGTGGATCGGATCAATTGGTGGTGTTTGCGGGTGGCTGTCTTGAAGGTGGTCAGGTTGTCAGTGGTTGGGTTTTTTCTCCATGTTTTCTCGAGAGTACGGCATAGTTTCTTGGATTTCTTGAGGTCATCGTTGAACCAGGGGGCCTTTTTGCTGCTCTGTTTGGTTTGGTGGTTTTTCAAGGGTGCTAATTCGTTAGCGCTGTGAGTGATCCATTGTTTGAGTTTGGTGGCAGCTTGGTTTGGGTCCGATGAGATGGCGGGAGGGTTTTGTTTGAGCGATGTGAGGAGTTGGTCGGTGGTGATTTTGTTCCAGTTTTTTCACGGAATAGGTTGTGGGGGGTTGTGGGTCGAGGTAGATTTGTAGCTGAAGTGAACACAGCTGTCGTCCGTCCAATGGAGAGCTGTGGTGTGATCGAAGGAGATGTGTTTGCTGGAAGTGAAGATTGGGTCGAGCGTATGACCGGCTACATGGGTGGGGGTGTTAACAAGTTGTTTGAGTCCGAGATTGGCCAGGTTGTCCAGAAGAGTGGTGGTGTTGCTGTCGTTGTTCTTTTCCAGGTGGAAGTTGAGATCTCCCAGTAGAATGTAGTTCTCGGAGGTGAGGGCGTGTGGGCTGATGAAATCAGTGATGTCTTCGCTGAATTGTTTACGGGTTCCTGGTGGTCTGTAGATGAGGGTGCCTCTAAGAGTGGTCCTGGGGTCGGTGTGGATCTGGAAGTGGAGGTGTTCGGCGGTTGCAAGGTTATCGTCGATGCTGGTCGTGATTCTGATGGTGTTCTTATGGACAATGGCGATGCCTCCTCCTGTTTGGTTGGTGCGGTCTTTTCGGATGATCTTGTAAGCGTCCGGGATGGCTATGGCGATGTCGGGTGCTGATGAGGCGTTCATCCATGTTTCTGTAAGGAAGGCGATGTCCGGTGAAGCAGTGTCGAGTAGGTCCCAGAGTTCTGTGGCGTGTCTGTGGACCGAGCGGGTGTTCAGCAGGATGCACTTCAGGTGTTTAGAGTCGGAGCTGTGTTTGGAGTTAGTGGATTTGGTGTGGGTCTTGATGCAGGCGAACTTGCAGGAGTGGCAGGCGAAGGGACCGTGGGTGCGTCCTGGGGCAGCTACGTAGCATTGTGGTGTGCGTCCGGGGTGAAGGGCTAGGAGGGTGGCTGCGTCATACGTTAGGAGTGGGATTTGTGAGGACCAGGGGATCTGGCACTGGGTGCGGTCCAGGCGCGGACGGGCGTAGACGGGCTTACCTTTGGCGCACCTTCGGCGCGCATGGGGCGCGACCACTGCGCGTGAACGCTGCACGACCAAACATCTGTCATATGTGGATAGTGGAGGGGGGAGGGGCGAGGGAGGGTCAGCTGGGAGGCGGGGCTGAGATCCGGGTAGGGGGGGCACAAACAACAACAACAACAGCTCACACAAAATGGCAGCGAGCCAAAATCGCTACAGGATTGGGGCACAGGCAGCGGCACAATCAGGGAGAATTTAATGATTATAAACAGCACAATACAATTGAGAACAATCAGGCACAATTGAGGACAGACTTACAGCGCACTTAGGCAGTCTCGCGCTTACAGGTGATTACGCTTAGCGCTAACAGTCAGGTAACCTAGCGCTACGTAGTAATATATTACACGATCTCTGGGAATGGCAATAGCGGTAGTGAGGCGAGCAGGCAGGCAGCGGTGTGGCAGAGTAGCGCTACGATACCAGTAAGAGGCGGGGAGCAGCGTGAGGAGCGGCCATTTCTGCTGGAAGCAGGGCGGACCCTTTGTTGGATAGGTCTACATGTAACGATAGGTATGGGAAACAATCTACGAAGATGCTTAAGGAGAGCATGGAAGAATATGCTATGGTGGATATATGGCGACTACGTCATTCTCACCATAGAGAAGGTACTTGCATTTCTACCACCCTTTACACGTGATCAAATATTGATTTTTGGATAGCCACTGCAGATGAAAGCGCGTGAACCACTGCCATAACACATATGCCCAAAACCCTTTCAGACCATGCACCAGCCATGTTGGACCTTGCTATTCCCACCCACACCTCACTGCAGTTTACCTGGTGCTTACAACCTAGCACGATACAGGACCAAGTATTTAAAGCTGAACAATGGCACGCTATTACTGACTACTTTGAGCATAATGTGGGCTCTGTGGATAGTGTGAAGAGTAAGCATGGGCGGATTTTGCGGATTGGCAATCCGCGAACTTGCGTATTTACGGATTCGCAATCCGCGAAGATCCGCGAACTCTAGCGGACTTGCGGATTTTTCCGTTTTTTGTGTTGGCGCGTGTTCGCGCCGATTTTGGGACAAGTTCGCAATTGCGAACTTACTTTTCGGCTTGCAACGGCCGCGACTATGTTGTTTCTACGTCTGGTTTATCATCACAGGTTCACAGCACCCTCTGTTTCACCACTGCCACCCTCTGGGACACCCATGCCACCCTCTAGTACATCCTCACAGGCACCTATTAGGTTTATTTATTACTGTAGATTATGGTGGTTGAAAAAAGCTAGCACACCTGCCCTTCTTCAACTGCCATCAATTAATTTGTGTTTCATTAATGTGTCAGTAATTTTGAAAGTTCCAGTCTGGCTGGCACCTGCTTCCTTCCTTATCTGTAATTTGCTTTTTGTTGCAGTGAAATTTTTTTTTTACAGGACCTTTATGGTGCTATTCTATGAGCCTGCTGTTTGGGTCATAGCAGGGTCATAGAATTGTTGCAAACTCTGGAGGGGCCCATCAGGAAGCACTACCTTGAATGTTACTAATGTTAAGTTTGAACTTTTGCACCTGCTCATTGCTTTCATTTTAGCTAAAATCGTTTTTTTTGCAATTTCGCGCGTTATTTGGGGCGCGAATCCGTGCGAGATCGATTTCGGAAGCCGCGAATACGTGCGAATACAAAATTGTTTTTGTTGCGACGTGTATATTCGCGTGATCTTGCGCGTGTTCGCGAGGCGCTTCTAGCTATTCGTTTGCCAAGTTACCCTATCGGTCGTACACGGGCGCGGCCATCTTGTTGGCGTGACGTAATTCCGTTTCCGCCCGCTATGTGTAATCTCGCAAAGTGTGCTGCTCGCGAGTACAAGTTCGCGCGTACTCGCAAGGAAAATCTCGCGCGAACTTACCCACGCGGTCGTGAACGGGCGCGGCCATCTTGTTTCTCATTCATTGCTATGGTTCTGGGCATGCTTTCTCTATCCTCTCTCAATCTCTGCCATCCTTTGCTTGTTTGAAGTTTTTTTGATCTAATTTTACTTATTATCTAACCCTCTATTTTTCTAGCTCTATATTTTTGTGTTTTCTGCAGCTTTTAGTTACTTTTAAACTACTTTTTTAAACTCTTTTATTTTCTTCTTCACTATTCTATTTCTTCTTTATCATTTAAGTTTATTTCTGCCCAGACCATGGTAAAGGGAGCCGGGAAGCACCCTGAGAAGGGGAAGGGTCCCGCACCCCGTGCCCGGCTCCCGTGCGGGCGTTTAAGGGGGGAGCAAGTGGTCCCGAGGGAGATCTTTAGCGCGGAGGAAGTGGCGGCACTGATCTTCCATGTCCAGCGCCGCCTCCCCAAGACGATCCTGGGAGGCGGCAAGATCGCGACCGGCTATGGCATCCGGGAGCGCCGCCAGCGGTGGGAGAAGGTGTGCCGGGCCATGTACAAGATCTCTGGGGTCCGGCGCACATATAACCAGGCCACCCACCGCTGGACCGATGTCATGGACCGGGAGCGGGACTTGCTGGACGCGCTCGGCGTAGAGGTCCCCGGGCTTGGTGAGTAGTAGTAGTAGTACATTTACTACTCTGTTTTATCCTGCTCTGTTATTTGCAAATCTTTGTTCTTTACCAAGAGCAATAATGCTGCCGATTACATTGAGGTAAATTATATTTCAAAATCTTCTATGCATTTCATTTTCAGGTGCACTGCTCTCCTTCTCAGTAGCCTTGCTTGCTACTATGCTTCTTTGTTTTGTATGTTGTGTTCAGAAGCATTTCATTGGCCTGAGAAATTATGTATCAGTGTACTGTAAAGAAAAGAACTGCGTAATGCTAGACAGTAAGGGTCATATTTTCAATTACCGGCGCATCCCTGCAAAGTAGCAGGGATGCGGCAGTAATTGTGTGCCATGCCACCACCACCCATTGGCCCAAAACGTCACAGAAGCCTTACGCATCTGTGCCGTAAAGGCAGCGCATTGCTGGAGTTGCGTGCCAACGATGGCGCAGCTCCAGCAATGCTCTGGGGTACCCTATCTCCCCAATGCTGCATCAAGCCGTACGTCGGCTTCAAGCGCGCAGGGTTTGAGTCATGCATCATTGTCATAAAAATGACTGATTGACATCTTGTAGATTTCCCTCAGCCACTTTTAGGATTCGTTCCTGCGCAGGTACGCCCTCCCTTGCGCCGGAACGCCCCCTGATGGCGCAGGGCTTTACAACGTGATGCATCGCCCATATGCCCATATGTGTTTTTTTTTTTAATATATACGCCGCACCAACACCATGGCGAGTCTTTTGTTCTGCCGCTGCGTCAGAAAAGGCACGCAACAATGGAGGAAAATCAGCCGCAACTTCCGCAAGGGACTTATAAATCAGCCCCAACAGACTGAAGTCCAGTGTCCTTCCTTTAGACAGTCACATGGCTATCAGAAGAAATAGTGGCGGTGGTGGCGGTTGGATTGATAGTTTGAGTATTCACTGATCTGCAAGCAGGATGGACTTTGTCTGTCACGTGTTGTGCACTACTGCCTGCAGTGCCAGGCCTAGGCAAACCTCTTTAGTAGTCTGTTTATTGAGTTACATAGGAACTTTCTAAGTCAACGTTCCGCAAATCAGGCAATACGAATAACGTAGTATACCACATGAGATAGATCCCGTGGAATAGTTGTCTATCTATTTGCTATTTTTCCAAAATATGTTGTTATTGTTCTTTTGAAATGTTTGATTTGGTTGAAAAATCTCATCCATGTTTTATGGTTTTTCTTTCTTTCATGTTGTACATCAGCTCCCCCCAAGGGCAAGAGGACACAGGAGGAGGGTGCTGAGGATGCAGGCCAGGATCGGGCAGGCGAGGGCTCCTTTGCTGGCCCCAGTAAGTTTACATTTTACTAAACAGTACCTATTTTTTCCTAGCGTTCCTCATTCGATTTTTTCTAAATCGTCTTTGATCTTCTTGTAGACTGGATATAAATTCTTATCCTGCCTCGAATATGACTCCCTGTGGTATTACTAGACTATTCTTATTAGTCTGTCTGTGTAGCTAACTAAGATTGGACATTTGGCAATTCCATTGGACTCCCATTATATTCAGCAATACCTCTATGCACTGTCTCCTTACTGACTAGATAGTGTGGCAGAGTCATTCAGCTCCCGAAGTCACCGATTATAGATCCCCAATGATCTCTAGATTATCGTACGCAGGACAAGAGAGTAGTACGGAGTCACAGCACAGTCAAGAAGTGTCAGAGGCACTCATGCTTGCAAAAATTCCAAAACCTTTAGCTCATCCACTCTAGTCTAGAGGAACAAAAACCACAGAGTCTATTTAAGTGTAAAAGCTTTATTAAAAGTAAACACATTTATTGAAATCTACTTTGTCATAAAACTATTTAACTGTAAACGGAAAAGTGGTTAGTGCTGACGATTAATTGGACACATTTCTTGTGGTCGAGCCGAACTCTCACCTACTTTGAACTTGATCCTGGTCGTGTTCTTAGGACTCAGGAGTCAAGCTTCTGTCTGTTAGGAGAAAAAGTGGTGCGTGTTAAAAATCAAAAGCAAGCATTCATCAGTTGTGCATAAAAGTGCAGCAAGACAACAGCCTTCCCTGGAAAATGGGACATTTTTACTATGGAGTAGACAGTCACAAATTATTACATTGTATTCTGTTTTTTTAACATTTCTCCTAGACCAAATATTATATAGTAGTGAGTGGTGTATTCTAACTTTCTTAAATGTACTTTGTAGGTGTAACATCTGGTGACGGGGCCAGCGCGGAGGTGGCTGATGTGTTGGACTTGGACTCGGAGGCCTCTGGGGAGGATGCGGCGGTAGAAGAGCTGGTGGCCGTTCCTGTGGGGGATCAAACGGTGGTGGCGGAAACAGGTAAGCTATATATTCCTTACTTATTGAGATTGAAGACTGCATAGTGTGCTTTCTGCACGGGTGTATTACAATTACAAATCAACCAGGTAGTAGCCTCCTCGAAATGTACTTCGACTTAGCTGTGAAGTTTTTGGTGAGAAGAATCCCAATAAGTTCTTAGACGAACGTGATGGATGGGATGAACGAAAAGCGAAAGAAGGGTGTAAGTAAGTGGGACGCGAACTTGTATGATGGCTGGCAAAGAAGAACGATATGTGTTTGCTTGGACCCAGAGGTGGCTGGGAAGGAAAGAATATGGTATGGTGCATGGCTGGGTCAATGATGAAGCAAGGATGGGTGGAAGGACAGCAGCCTGGGTGGGTGAAACAGAAACTGTATGTGTGCGTATACTTTGAATGAATGGATGCCTGGAGCATGGTATTCTCTGACTCTTACATAGCAAATGTGTATCTAGAGAGAGTAGATGGTCGCCAGGTGAAGTAAGTGTTACCTTGAAGAGCATGTACCACCGCACCCGCACGTCCGTCCCAGTGCAGGGAAGGCAAGGAAAAGAAATTGTAAATGTGTCCAATACTACCATGAATAGTAGCAGTACTTTGTATTGCGTTTGCATTCACAGCATATATCTGGTTATTACGGTGGACACTCCGTACCTCTCTTAATAACTTTAGTTTACTTGTAGTACGTCATTCATGTGTGGGTGTATCACTGTGTTCACTCAATATTAAGCAAAGCACCTAAAGTCATCTCATCTGTCATTAAATACGTCCCATGTGAAGTGATAGATAATCAAATTAGTTAGCTTCTTCAGTTTCCTTTTCTAGTACTCATTTGCACTGTAGGGTGAAAGGTAAATTAATTAAGCAGTAGCCCTTGTAACAGAGTATTCTCAGTGCCACCCGTAATAGAAAAGTAATAGCTTCACCACCTGCATGTACTGGACCGGTACAGTAACGCAAGTCTGTCTCCATCATCATGGTGTGCAACTTTTTTTCTCGGGTGCAACTTCACTGTGCTGTGTCCATGTCATTCTGCCGGCTTGCATAAGATAACGTACCCATTTCCCTAAACAAGAGAGAAGAAGAAGAATAAGACTGGTGTACTGTCATAGTCGACTGTAATGGAAGTCCATAGTGGTCGTAGAATTAGTTCATTAAACTACCACTACTGTTAGAGCAAGGATGCAGAAGTGGGAGGGTTACATAGATACTGTCCTCAATAGTTATGTACTGTGCTTTCAATTTGCTACTTGTACTCTGTGACCCAACTTTCGGCTCAATCACTTTGTGTTATTAATAAGGAGCATTGGTTACAGACTATGTCTTTCTTTCTTCATATAGTTGCTCCTTCCA
Organism: Lissotriton helveticus; assembly: GCF_964261635.1. Classification (NCBI taxonomy): domain Eukaryota; kingdom Metazoa; phylum Chordata; class Amphibia; order Caudata; family Salamandridae; genus Lissotriton; species Lissotriton helveticus. The sequence goes on along the minus strand of NC_136065.1, from coordinate 552,856,543 downwards.
AATCAACAACAAGGAGGGAGCAGGCTAGATTGGCCCGGCAACGGAGGCTGGAGGCCACAGTCGCCGAGTATCGGCGGCTGGTGGCCCTGGAGGAGGAGGAGGACACGCAGTCGAGCGGGGCAACATCTTCGACTGTGACCACTGCATCCTCCTCCGTGACTAAACCAGCGGGACCGAGCCGGGCTAAGAAAGCCGACCGCCACCGCCAAGCACCCGAAACACCAGCTGCCCCCCACAGGAGCTGCAAGGAACGCCAACACCGCCTACGAGTCCGCATGTCCAACCTGGAGCAGGAGGTCCTGAGGTATAAGACCTTGGTTAAGGGCCTCCGCTCCGAGCTTGCCACCCTCCGCAAGGAGTATGATGCCCATGCCGCATCATGCACCAGCACCAGCACCCTCCAGTAGTGGAGTGTCCCTTGCCCTTTTTTTATAGACTTTTGGGGGGTGGGATTTGGGAGTTGGGATCGTTTTGGGACGTTTCAGAGACAATCGTTGGGGTTAGGGTGGGTGAGGGAGATTATTTTGTTAGGGATAAATAAATATATTTTTCAACTACTTTATCTGACCATACCTGTTTTTTACTGCTTTTCAGTCTGGTGGGTGGGGGGCGGGGGTGTAACAGTAACTTTGTTTTCCTGAACAGTCGTAGGACTTTAGTAGTACAACCGTCAAACTCTTGTCTACTCCGAAATAATACTCCATTATACTACCTCCCACCAAACGCTTATCTTACCTGTAATTTGTGTTAGAAATTAGGGCTAGGCCCAGGGCTGGCTCCAGGTGAAATGGGGATTAACGTTGTCATTCCTGGGCGGGTGACATTTCCTCATTGCGGTGTTACTAGTGGTGTGACACAGTGGCAGTTGCATGCCTATGGAAAAAAAGAAAACGAAACCTTGTTTGTACTCCTTACTGTAGCATTACAACGGTTACGGTACGATCGAGAAAATAGCAGGTGACAGTACACTAGAACAGTGCCATAATGTAGCCTAACAAATGGTAAAGTATTGCAAGTATAACTAGTACTTGCGTTGAATTTATTTGACATTGGCTACTACTACTAGAAGATATAGTACTGAAGCTGAGTAAGTCTAGAAGATATCCTCGTATTCCTTCACCAGCCTGTTGCTGCTATCACCTTATCCTCCCCAGCAAGTGTGTGGAATTATTGATGTCATTTTAGTCAGACATCAAGCAAAACAACACAGCCCGGGGGAAGAGGGTTAGGGTTTGTAAAATGGATGGGAATGGGGGTTTCTTTTTGGGTAGGTTTTGTTGAGAGAAGAAAAAAAAAGCAGAGCATGGACAAACAATAATTGAAGATACAGAGTTTACAGACAATCTTTGGTTACAAAGTAAAGTTAAGCACATGCAGTCACACTCATAGAATAAAAGACAACAATGGATACTGTATCTGTATTGCGTATGTTGTTGGAGTTGTCCTGTTGAAATTGGTAAGTAAGTTGCATGCAGCAAACAATTCCTCTTATTGGCGGCACTCCTCCATTCCAGCTGACGCTTCGTCCATCAATGTGGTGGTGACCACTGACAGAAGAGACACCCTGTCCACTGCCTGCCTGGCGGATGTTGACTGAAACCCGGCCTGTAATTATTGAACGGAAAACAGGAAGTGCTATTACAATACCACTGATAAATAAATAAAAGGTATGTACGCTGTGTGGTTCAAAAAGTCACACTTTGATTTCCCTAATAGACAGTACAATATTTTTGAAATTGCGTGCTCTGTCTGAGTCACCTTTTTAAGGATCAATAAGTATGGCCAAAATATTATAGCGGATCTTTCCCCTCAAGGTGGGTGTACTACTGTGTTTTAGAACAAAATTTGACCTTCCCAGCAATGCTCCCACCAAGACCCTTACTAAAGCCAGTCGCAAAAATGTAGAAGAACCCAATCATATCTCCAAAAACGATGCCTAGCAGAAAAATGGTTACAAAACGTACTTTGAAAGTAACAGTAGACCCAAATACAGACCGTGGATTGTATTCAAACCACTTGCCTGCAAGCAAAAGTATCCATAGCCAGCATCGCTCCAACAGTGCTCTACAACAACAGAACCGCGTTGCAATAGAACCCCCCTAAACACATGCAATCCTGCTGCTAGGGCTAACCCTAACGAACCCTAACTTACAAAAAGTGCCAAAACTGGTGTTTCCTTATGGATTTTGTCCAACTAACTTCTAGCCGGTATTAGACCTTCCCAGGAATGCCCCAGGCAAGACCCGCCAACCCACCCGCAAAAAAACACCCGACACAACACCACCAAACAGCGAAAAAGCTAAATCTCATACTTACAATGTCTCTCGGCCTTCGGTCCAAACGCGGCGCTGTGCAGCTAGGTCGTCATCATCATCATCAATCATCATAACTCCTGTTTTCCACCACGGATTTCCTGAAAAGCAAATGCAATCAAGATTAGACTGTCGCAGCAGTGCTTCGACAGAGACCCCGGCCGCAACCCACCCACGAACAGCAGGAAGCCCCCCAAAACGCTACATTGAGCAAGATGTCTGAAGAAATGGCAAAAAAAAGGCTGTTCCTTATGGATTTTGTCCAAAACACTTGTATCCGGTATTAGACCTTCCCAGGAATGCCCCAGGCAAGACCCGCCGGCGCCAACCCACCCGCAAAAAAACACGCGACACAACACCACCAAACAGCGAAAAAGCTAAATCTCATACTTACAATGTCTCTCGGCCTTCGGTCCAAACGCGGCGCTGTGCCGCTAGGTCGTCATCATCATCAATCATCATAACTCCTGTTTTCCACCACGGATTTCCTGAAAAGCAAATGCAATCAAGATTAGACTGTCGCAGCAGTGCTTCGACAGAGACCCCGGCCGCAACCCACCCACGAACAGCAGGAAGCCCCCCAAAAGGCTACATTGAGCAAGATGTCTGAAGAAATGGCAAAAAAAAGGCTGTTCCTTATGGATTTTGTCCAAAACACTTGTATCCGGTATTAGACCTTCCCAGGAATGCCCCAGGCAAGACCCGCCGGCGCCAACCCACCCGCAAAAAAACACCCGACAACACCCCCAAACAGCGAAAAAGCTAAATCTCATACTTACAATGTCTCTCGGCCTTCGGTCCAAACGCGGCGCTGTGCAGCTAGGTCGTCATCATCATCAATCATCATAACTCCTGTTTTCCACCACGGATTTCCTGAAAAGCAAATGCAATCAAGATTAGACTGTCGCAGCAGTGCTTCGACAGAGACCCCGGCCGCAACCCACCCACGAACAGCAGGAAGCCCCCCAAAAGGCTACATTGAGCAAGATGTCTGAAGAAATGGCAAAAAAAAGGCTGTTCCTTATGGATTTTGTCCAAAACACTTGTATCCGGTATTAGACCTTCCCAGGAATGCCCCAGGCAAGACCCGCCGGCGCCAACCCACCCGCAAAAAAACACCCGACAACACCCCCAAACAGCGAAAAAGCTAAATCTCATACTTACAATATCTCTCGGCCTTCGGTCCAAAGTAACGCGCTGTGCAGCTAGGTCATCATCAATCATCATAACTCCTGTTTTCCACCACGGATTTCCTGAAAAGCAAATGCAATCAAGATTAGACTGTCGCAGCAGTGCTTCGACAGACACCAAAAATTACACACAAACCCCCGGAACCCCGCCAAAGAGCACCTCAAAGGCAAGCAAGTCAGCAAAAACGGCAAGAAATTTCCACCTCATATTTGGTCCAAAACACTTTTGTCCATTATTAGAGCTTCACAGCAATGGGCCCAAAACCGTCAACTCACCCGCAAAGAAGTACAACACCCCCACAAGTGCTGAGTCTTTCTTCATTGTGCGTAATCCAGCACTCTGCTTGGAGGGAAATCGCAGTCTGGAGGAGGAGGATAGAGGAGCATGTTCTTCAGAACTTGTGAACCTGAGGAATGTAGACTGCGGCACCTTCAAATCAATAAGCAAACAAGTGAAGACAGTTCTGATGATGGTCTTGTTTTTGGGATTAGGTGATTAAAGTTTGAATTAAATTAACTGTGCAAAACAAAGAAAGAGAGACACAAAGCACACAGGAATAAAAGTGAATAAGGACGAAAAAGAAAGTTCTTGATTGATTGTCTCATTTTCAGGGCTCGGTGTCAGGGAATAAGAACAAGATTTCGTCATCATACTCTGCGAATTCAGGCTGGATGAGGTCAGTGGCACCGAACAGAGAAAAAATCCCCTCATCTACGTTGCTGTCCTCATCGTCTTCATGTGGCGTGCTTTCTCGCACTTTGTAATCTGGTGGTATGAGGTGCTGATTCATCTTGATCATTGTCAGCCGCTCCACATTTTTGGGCGATAGGCGGCTCCGTTTGGCAGTTACAATGCCACCAGCAGCACTGAAAACACGTTCAGAAGACACACTTGCGAGTGGGCAAGACAAATAGTTTATAGCCAGGTTGTAGAGCTGTGGCCACAATTGTTTTTTGCCATGCCAATACTGCAATGGCTCCTCATTAAGAAAGACCACTGTTGAGTCATTCAGATAGTCCTGCACCATCGACTCAAGGTCATCAACTGTTCCTCCACTTTGCTTACTTTTTGCTGTGCCTGTGACATTTTTTAGAGAACCATACCCCATCAAACTTAGCCAATCCTCCTCCCCAGCCACTGTTAGTGTTGTCATTGTGTGTGGTGCAGATGATCCAGTTGCCGGTGTCTTTAACGGCTGAGAGGTCACTTGTGCCCCAGCCACAGGTGCAGAAGTGGATTCTTGTGACTGCGGATGGCCTGCTGATGCTGATGCTGATGTACTGGCTTCTCCTTCAATAACCTGCCGTTCTTTTTCAAACCTCTTGGCTGACCAGGCTAACCAATGTTTGTACTTTTGAACATCTGCATCAGCGAAAGGAAAGAATGCGTTGTCTGCCAGCGCCTTTTTGTAGCGTGGATCCAGAATAGTAGCACAAATGTAATGCTGATCTGAGTTGATGTTTTTAAGACGTTCATCACCACGTAGGCGATGTAATAATTTCTCAGACAAAATGAAATGGTTTTTTTTTTTTCATCTTTTTCAAACTCAGAAGAAACCGCCATCAGTTGGTGCTCCAGTATGCACAACAATGGGATAGCTTTTCCCAAATTACAGTCCTCCTGGCTGACTGCACGCGTGAAGAACTCAAAAGGACGAAGCATGTCTGTCAGGCTTTTAACTATGGCCCATTGCGCCTTACTCATCCGCAGGTCCTCCTTCTGAGATGTAGCCTCTGTCAAGAAATAGTGATCGAGTACCGTATACTGCTCATGCAGACGCTCAAGCATGTAGAAGGTTGAGTTCCAACGTGTTGCCACCTCCTGGATGAGTGCTTTCACTGGCATTCCACGTTGAAGTAGCAGTCTCCGCAGATGCTTCCGGGCCTTAAAAGAATGGCTGAAATGGTTGCACATTTTGCGGCAGGTGGCCATTACCTCGAACGCTGGACTCTCTTTATCACTCAAGAATTTTTGAACTACCAGGTTGATACAGTGCGCCAAACACGGCACTCTAACATGGTGACCCTGTGACATGGCCTTAACTACATTGGCGCCATTATCCGTGGAAACATAACCAATCTTGCGTTTTAGGGGGGATAGCATTGACAACACCTTTTTGTCAAACTCTTCCAAAAGGTTTTCTGCTGTGTGACTTTTCTCCAAGGCAAACATGGCTAGTGTTGCATGTTTCCGAGCAGCTTTGAAAACTTGGTCCGGGTCAACACCTGCGTTTAGCTTTGCTATAACACCTGAAAAAGAGACCCAGTGTGCAGTGATGCACATGTAATCATCGCCTGGGCCACTGGTCCACATGTCTGTTGTCAGATGTATTGTGTGAACAGCACTCTTCTGCAAAGCTGCCCCAATCGCCTGCAGCACATCTTCATGTAGTGCTGGAACCGCAACTCTGGCAAAATAGAACCGGCTCGGAACCTTCCATTTAGGGCAGAGCGTTGCAACTAATTCAAGAAAACCTACCGCTTCTACAAAAGAAAAAGGTAGAAGGTCCACAGCTAGCATTTTAGCCAGCTTAGTGTTATACAGACGCGTCAGTGGGTGGTTGCGTTCATATGGCACGTCTGAAGTAAGCATTGTTCTAATGTTGGCCTGGACCAAGCATTTACGGGCTGATAATGACTTTGTTGACCCAATTTTGCTCGCTGGTGAACTTTTGTGCGTTGGTGTCTCACTCGCTCCAACACTCTTAGTGTGCCTCACATTGGGTGTGCTGCTGAGAGGGGTACTGGGTGTAAGGGAAGTGTTTGACACGTCTTCTTCCTGCTCGTCAACATCAGATGAAACATCAACGTTTCCTTGATTTTGGCCTTTCTTGATCGCAGCTAGGTGCGCAAACCATTGGACACCGTGCTTTCTGTCAAGATGACCACTCTGGCCGCCGGTACCATAGTTGCTACCTGGCTTACCACGACTAACTGCAAGCTTACAAAGGGTACAAATGGCAAACCTTGGATTTTTGGGACAAACAGTAAAGAAGTCCCAAACTGGGGACTTGAAGTGTCTGTGGGACCTGGAGGAGGCGGCGATACTGGTGGTGGTGGTGGTCATGAAGCTAATGCCAGATGAAGTGGAGGATCTGGATTGGCCAACTTTTGTACGTTTTCCACTTTCACCGCCACTAATTAAGGTCGAGGTTGACGCAGGTCTCTTCTTGCCAGAAAGAAATATGGAAGCGGGACGAGTTGGTGTACTACTTAACTCCAATGATTGTGGTGTTTCCACTGCCTCCTCATCGACAACATCATCATCATCATCATCACGCGCAGCAGCTCTTCGGGCTAGGGTCAAAATGTCTGTTTGCTGCATGCCCGCTGGGGCTGCAGTGACCTTTATGATGACTGGGTCGTCGTTGGCAGAGTCTTCATCAGCAGCAGTATCCGCCACTTCTTGTTGAGCCTCATCACACTCCATAAGTCTGAGACTTTGGACGAGCTTCCTTTTACGCTTAAGTACCTTTGTTGGATCATGGTGTGCCTCACTCTCAGACGGCTGTGGTGCTGGTTCCCAAGTTTGATCCGTATCATCAGAAGGAGGTGTGCTTGAAGAGGATGTAGACACCACCCTTGATCTCTTCCTTGCTAGGGTTGTGGAAGACAATGAAGGATCATCAGGAGGAGTGGCTTCCTCAAATGATACCTCGCCTTGATTGTCGATTTCCTGATGTGCCCCTACTTCGGGAGGAACAACTATTGTGGGCACTTGTTGTGACCCTCCATGCACCTCTGCATGCGCATCTCCTTGCGCTGCCTCTCCTTCCACATGTACTTGGGCTTGTACTTGCACATGTGATTGTTGTTGCCGCTGTGGTTGTTCAACACTCGTCAGATGAGCTACAACAACCTGTGTTGATTGAGGGACATTGCTGCTGCTTTCTTGCGATGAGCCAACATCACTGGTCGATGGTGATTGAAGAAGTATACTGGCTGCCTCTGCAGCACTCAAGGGCTTGGACTTAAGTTGGCGTGGTGGTGGTGGTGGCACTGAGCCCAATGGAGCGGGGGTGCTGCTGCCAGCTTGGTCCCCAGCAGATCCCGCTGCAGCTGCTGCAGGCATACTTTTTTTTTTACTCACAAAAAAAGGGGCGGGCGGCACACCAGTGTCCTTGGTAACTTGCTTCTTCTGCTCCTTACTGGCACCTTTCTTGCTAGAGGAGCTACGGGTTACTTTTTTTGGGGCCATCTTCTTCAGAGCAGGTCAGCAGGCAGCAGTTGCACGAGTTGCAGAGGGTTCTGTGTCCAGACGTGACGTCGCGTGACGTTATGCTGCACACACCGCTGCAGGACTTCTTCCTGGCACTGGTGGTTCTATTGAGTCTTCTTGTGCACCTAAAAGCAATGGAAGACAGAGGAACATCAGTTCAGTTATACACCCCAAAAAATCGACAAAACACAGAAAAATGAGCACAATCCCATGCCATCCATGATGTTTACATTGAAGACACCCCACAGAAAGACTAGGGACATGCAAGTATGCAACACTCACTACCCCTGGGCATAAGGGATGAAAAGTAGGCAAAATAAGTGCAGGCCTCAGACACTGCCTCTCCTCAAAATGGCCCCCTTACACCCCAAGCACATGTTGCCTGTACCAGCCAGCACTCAAGATGGCCACCACCACCACCCACATGGCCAGTCCACATCAACAGTACACCCCCAAAAAACAGAAAAACAGCCAGAAATCACCACAATCCAATGCCATCCATGATGTTTACATCAAAGAGAGTGAGACAACACCACAGGCACACTCAGTCCATGCACCACCACCACCCCTGGGCAAGCAAAAGGCCACACCAGCAGCCCCCCAAAAACGACAAAAAACAATAAAATAAGCACAATCCCAGCCCATCCATGGCCTCAATTATGATTAAATTCAAGAAGACACCCCACAGAAAGACTAGGCCCATGCAACACTCACCACCCCTGGGCAAAGGGCCACACCAGCAGGCCCAAAAAAACGACAAAAAACAATAAAATCTGCACAATCCCAGCCCATCCATGGCCTCAATGGTGTTTAAATTCAAGAAGACACCCCACAGAAAGACTAGGCCCATGCAACACTCACCACCCCTGGGCAAAGGGCCACACCAGCAGGCCCAAAAAAACGACAAAAACCAATAAAATCTGCACATTCCCAGTCCATCCATGACCTCAATGGTGTTTAAATTCAAGAAGACACCCCTCAGAAACACTAGGCCCATGCAACACTCACTACCCCTGGGCATAAGGGATGAAAAGTAGGCAAAATAAGTGCAGGCCTCAGACACTGCCTCTCCTCAAAATGGCCCCCTTACACCCCAAGCACATGTTGCCTGTACCAGCCAGCACTCAAGATGGCCACCACCACCACCCACATGGCCAGTCCACATCAACAGTACACCCCCAAAAAACAGAAAAACTGCCAGAAATCACCACAATCCAATGCCATCCATGATGTTTACATCAAAAAGAGTGAGACAACACCACAGGCACACTCAGTCCATGCACCACCACCACCCCTGGGCAAGCAAAAGGCCACACCAGCAGCCCCCCAAAAACGACAAAAAACAATAAAATAAGCACAATCCCAGCCCATCCATGGCCTCAATTATGTTTAAATTCAAGAAGACACCCCACAGAAAGACTAGGCCCATGCAACACTCACCACCCCTGGGCAAAGGGCCACACCAGCAGGCCCAAAAAAACGACAAAAAACAATAAAATCTGCACAATCCCAGCCCATCCATGGCCTCAATGGTGTTTAAATTCAAGAAGACACCCCACAGAAAGACTAGGCCCATGCAACACTCACCACCCCTGGGCAAAGGGCCACACCAGCAGGCCCAAAAAAACGACAAAAAACAATAAAATCTGCACAATCCCAGCCCATCCATGGCCTCAATGGTGTTTAAATTCAAGAAGACACCCCACAGAAAGACTAGGCCCATGCAACACTCACCACCCCTGGGCAAAGGGCCACACCAGCAGGCCCAAAAAAACGACAAAAAACAATAAAATCTGCACAATCCCAGCCCATCCATGGCCTCAATGGTGTTTAAATTCAAGAAGACACCCCTCAGAAACACTAGGCCCATGCAACACTCACTACCCCTGGGCATAAGGGATGAAAAGTAGGCAAAATAAGTGCAGGCCTCAGACACTGCCTCTCCTCAAAATGGCCCCCTTACACCCCAAGCACATGTTGCCTGTACCAGCCAGCACTCAAGATGGCCACCACCACCACCACCCACATGGCCAGTCCACATCAACAGTACACCCCCAAAAAACAGAAAAACAGCCAGAAATCACCACAATCCAATGCCATCCATGATGTTTACATCAAAGAGAGTGAGACAACACCACAGGCACACTCAGTCCATGCACCACCACCACCCCTGGGCAAGCAAAAGGCCACACCAGCAGCCCCCCAAAAACGACAAAAAACAATAAAATAAGCACAATCCCAGCCCATCCATGGCCTCAATTATGTTTAAATTCAAGAAGACACCCCACAGAAAGACTAGGCCCATGCAACACTCACCACCCCTGGGCAAAGGGCCACACCAGCAGGCCCAAAAAAACGACAAAAAACAATAAAATCTGCACAATCCCAGCCCATCCATGGCCTCAATGGTGTTTAAATTCAAGAAGACACCCCACAGAAAGACTAGGCCCATGCAACACTCACCACCCCTGGGCAAAGGGCCACACCAGCAGGCCCAAAAAAACGACAAAAAACAATAAAATCTGCACAATCCCAGCCCATCCATGGCCTCAATGGTGTTTAAATTCAAGAAGACACCCCTCAGAAACACTAGGCCCATGCAACACTCACTACCCCTGGGCATAAGGGATGAAAAGTAGGCAAAATAAGTGCAGGCCTCAGACACTGCCTCTCCTCAAAATGGCCCCCTTACACCCCAAGCACATGTTGCCTGTACCAGCCAGCACTCAAGATGGCCACCACCACCACCCACATGGCCAGACCACATCAACAGTACACCCCCAAAAAACAGAAAAACAGCCAGAAATCACCACAATCCAATGCCATCCATGATGTTTACATCAAAGAGAGTGAGACAACACCACAGGCACACTCAGTCCATGCACCACCACCACCCCTGGGCAAGCAAAAGGCCACACCAGCAGCCCCCCAAAAACGACAAAAAACAATAAAATAAGCACAATCCCAGCCCATCCATGGCCTCAATTATGTTTAAATTCAAGAAGACACCCCACAGAAAGACTAGGCCCATGCAACACTCACCACCCCTGGGCAAAGGGCCACACCAGCAGGCCCAAAAAAACGACAAAAAACAATAAAATCTGCACAATCCCAGCCCATCCATGGCCTCAATGGTGTTTAAATTCAACAAAACAGTTGTATCATGCACCCATAACCAACCCTGGTCCTACTGGATACTGTGGCTACCCACAATATAATTTATTTAATTTTCTGAAAAAGTTCCAAAATTGTACTTGCAGCAACTGTAATGCCCCAAACAAACTTACTTGTGAAAGTTGATTTCTAATCCAAAAGTGATCCAAAGACAGTCAAAAAGGCCTCAAATCCAAATATCCAGCAGCACCCACAAAAAGTAATCCTTCCAGCTCCAGATCCAAATGAAAGTGACCAGGAGATGGACAAAGCACTGGGAGGAGCCTGCTGGACAGGAACAGGAAGTTGGAGACTGTGGGGCACTTCCTTCCTTCCCCCCCCCCCCAAAATGGACTCCTTGCAAAAAAAAAGGCCATGCAAATGTCAACCTGAGGAGTGATTCTGATAAAAATCATAATTTTCTGAAGGTTTATCCTGTTTGCTGGTGATTTTCTTGTGCGAAATTGCAAAATCTCTATTTCGCAAGTGCGAGATTGTTCCTTTCCGCCGCAACTACATGTTCGCAATTGCGAACTCTCGCGAGGTGTGCTGTGCAAGGTGGCAAGCCGCGAGTACGTATTCGCGGGCGACAAACTCCCGCGGGAACACGCAGCAAGATCTAAAATGGCGCGTCACTCGCAAAGAAAAACAACTCGGCAAACGCTAAAATGACGGAAAGTGAACGCCGTGCACCACGCCGCGCGCCGCAACCAAGCAAAAAATCCGCCGCGAGCGGATTCACGGATTTTCGACAAATTCGCGAGCGTTCGCGGATTGCGGATTTGCCGAAAATCCGAAAAATCCGCGAGCGGAGCGGATTTTACGCCCATGCTTAGTGAAGAGGCTATGGGAGGCTTTTAAGGTAACGATCTGCGGCCTTTGTATTGGCACACATGCAAGTATACTCAAATTTATCCAACAACAGCTCTCCATGGTTGAGGAGGACATAACACTGTTAGAGTCCGCATACACTAACTCCCTATATTCCAAACTTCTGGCTGACATTAGGGGGAAAATTGACACGTACCATGAGTTTGCGGAGAGTGAAATTAAATATATCTTGAGTAAATACATGGCAAGTTTGTATGGTGAGGGAGGATGACCAGGTAAAACGCTTTCCAGTAAGATACAGCCCATACACAATATGACTTACATAACTCATATAGTGGACACGCAGGGCACGCCCAAATACGACACCCCCTCTATTGTAAGTTGCTTCTCAGAATATTATACTTGTCTGTATACTTCGGCGACAGCCACAGCTCCCACTGAGATAAGCCAGTACCTTCATGACAAAGCCTTGGCATGGTTGTCTGATGCACATAGAGAATACTTTAGCCACCACATAACAGAATGCAAATGCAAGAAGCTACAAATTCCATCCCAAATAATAAGGCGCCTGGCATGGATGGACTGCCTGGGGAGTTTTACAAGGAATACAAGGACCTATTGATTCCCCACCTGGCGGCAATGTATGAGGAGGCCTATGAGTACAGCATATTGCCCCTTCACCTTCCTGAGGCATTACTGATTACTCTCCTTAAACCTGACAAAGATCCAGTTAAATGCGAGTCATATCACCCTCTCTCATTGATTAACATGGACGCCAAAATATTGGCAAAAATCATTGCTCTTAGACTAAAGCCCCTGATGCAGAAGTTGGTTTTACCAGATCAGGCAGGTTTTATCTTGTCACGCTCCACCACACAAAACATAAGGACCATATTTGCAGTGTTTGAGCAGTTAAACCCAGAATTACCGGTTGCAGCGGCTTTGCTAGACGCAGCAAAGGCGTTCAATTCAGTGGAATGGCCTTACGGTGCACTGTTTTGCACCGCATGGGATTCCCAGAGCCATTTTTAAGATGGTTCACACTGTTATACACAAACCTTTCATGCAGCTCAGAATAAATGGCAAAATCTCTGAACCCATTAACATACACTCAGGGACCAAGCAGGGTTTCCCACTATCACCACTCCTATTTACTCTCGCACTAGAGCTACTGGCGTGTAAGATATGACAACGATGCGCAGATACAGCACTACAATTCCAACTACGGCCCATTAGTATATTGCTTTATGTGGATGATATGGTCCTATACACCCGGTACCCGGACGGTAATTTAAATACACTTATTTGTGAATATATTAGGTTTGAATAGTTTTCTGGCCTTTGCATTAATTGGGACAAATCAGTGGTCATCCCGCTCACCCCGGCGACGACTAAGCTGGTACTTGACTACGGTCTGCAGTGGCAGACAGACCCAGTCAAATATTTGGGTGTCTGAATACATAGAGACCCTGAGCTCGTAATACGTGAAAACTATGGCAAAGTAATAACTTAGGTATAAGACCAAATAGATAGATGGATCCAATTGATCCTATCCCTCACTGATAGAATTGCGCTACAGAAAATGGTGGTACTACCAAGGTTTCTCTATTTATTCATGAATATACCTATATGGCTTCCAAAGGCACTGTTCACCAAATTGCGCATGGCTATGCTTAGGCTGACATGGGCGGGAAAACACGCAAGGGTGGGGTGGAAGGAAATAACAAAACCCTACATTCAAGGAGGCTTTGGAGCATCAGACCTCCTACTATACTACTATTGGGCACAGGTGCAACATGCCCACTACTGGCTACACCCACACGGGAGATACCACAGATAGCAGTGGAATATGAAAGTATGCACCCAACCCCCCTACTTACCCGTATATAGTCACCTAGACAGTATACCCCAAACTCGGAGATACACCCAGCGGTCTGCACTTTGAGAGCATGGAACACACTAGCGAAATGGGTGCATAAAATCCCCACGTATGCACTGGCACTACCTTTGCGTTATCACCCACAACTCAAGGTAACCCAGGAACACAAAATGATACAGGAACTGCATGAGATAGGACTCCATACTATGGGGGACGTTGTTGAAGATTAACATACACCGGAACAGCTGGTGAGTATTCAACTCTCTTTATTCTTGTGAATTGCATCAGGAATCAAGAAGAAATCCTCCTGCCTCAGCAACCGCCTATCCTAGAATCATGAGAACCTCGTACCACTACAATTCTAAGAGTGACACGAAGAATCCTCATGACCTCACAGGACAGACTGTATGCATAAACAACACAACAGACGTCTTCCCAAATAGAAAGTGTATAACACAAGCGGTTGTAGCCTTAAACACACGTCATACCCCCCTAACACTATTTACATACTTGCAACTGTAGGTGGTGGTCAGATCACTATATCCCTCATTTCCGCACAAACCACTGTCGCATAATGCACTATTGGCCCTAATGACATCCTGTTGTGTAGGAATCTAGGACCCTAATGTAATTTTCCCGATTTATGCCCATATATAGGTATAAATTACCCGATCCTTATATAGGGATAGAAATTATTACCATATTTAGACTGAGCCTATGCAGCCCAAATACGGCATGGCTACTTCCACTAAGTTCCGAGAATCAACAACTATTTCTTAGAAAAACCCGCCTTCAGCAGCTAGGGACTTCCCCTCGCCTGAATACTAATTTATCTAGGAAATCATGGAGTTTTCAAAGAACTGAGTCTTTGAGTGACGTTATTATGTCCAATCATACATCAAACTCAGCAAGGTATAAATATGCCTACATTTGCCCAGACAAAGACATGGTGGTTTGGAGCTGATCGACTAACTACTTGCCCGACGCCCTGCAGCAGCAAGTGCCAAAGGAAGCCGACCCTTCAGCTGACGCACTGAGAGACGCTGTCTTTTCTCCTGCCAAGAAATCCAGCTTCAGTGTTTCCAGGCTACCCTTGCGGGTTGCTGGGAAATCAAGTCCTGAGAGAGAGATAAAAGACCTCCTTCATTCTAAGACAAAGGTACGGAGCTGATTAGACCCTTAAGAGAATTCTAGGAATAGATTCTTGGCAAAGAATACTAAACTTAGGCTACACCTCACTTACTTCTTCCCTTGTACTAGACTTAGGTTAGGTACACCGGGCTGGGCGTATTTTAGAAGCACCAGTTGAGTACTTTTAGTCATTATTTTATCACTGCATCATGCTTTTACAGTACTACTTTATAATACGTATCATATTATATGCCTTGTACTTTATAACCAGTATTACAATTGTAGCAGTACATTTCTTATGCTCGAGAAAGAAAGATTTTTCAATAAATACTTTTTATTGAAAACGCCCGTCTCTCTATTTTCTCAGCAGCTCTGGTGAAACGAAGCATGCACGATTGACTGAGTAAAATAGTTATCTATTGTTTCCGCAACTCTAGAGATTGATTTCTTATTCTTGGGAAACAAAGTTGGCATGTTTATGCAGCTGTCAGAAACTAATCCCTTCTTGTGAATTCGAGAAAGTTTCTAGTGACCTCTGAGCTAGCTGGCACTCACAATTAAGTCCAATAGATTCGGTAGAGACCTAGTCGACCTCAGTCCTACGTCTAAACTACAGGATATATTATTCCAATGCGCAGAGCCTATTGGGAATATAGGAACTACAATACATGGTGCCCAACCTTTGGTAAGGCGATAATTTAACGCTAGATACTAGAGTAACTCAGTTGTGCTTTTCACACAGACCCCTTTTTCCAGTAAAATACTCTGATAGACGTCTGGAGTGGGTGAAAGGATAATATCCGCCAAAACTGAGTAGGATGAAAAATCCTATGCATTAGTTTTTGGTTTGTTCAATGTTGAAGGATACAGTGTTCCAAAATATTGTGCACCTAATCTTTGTTTCCTTGAAACTTGTTCTGCAAACTCTTCAGTCATTAAAATAATGATTACTGACAAAGAATTAGCTGCAGCTGCAGCTCAAGCAGTTTTAGAAGACAGAAATCCCCTACAAAATGACTCGGATGATATAATCACCCTGGTAAATGTAAGAAAAACTATAACTTACAAACTCATAAATAATTGAGTGTCATCGAGAAGTGGTAAAGTAATATTTGTTATAGAGGCACATGAATATCAGCAGACAGAAGTGTTCTATTCTTGCATTCACTTTCCTCCAGCAGATGGAGGGACACACAAGTTCCACTACTACAAAGTAGAGGAACCTCCAACGGAATACGTTCCTTACAAGAGCGTTGAAATTCCATTAACGTACCAAGAGCATCAGCTCTGGTTTAAAGGTGCCCTACAACAAGAAAATCACATAACTAGGCTCGGTCCACTAGGTAGACCAGGAGCGACATGGCCGGTACTAGCCAGCTATACACCACATCCTGACATTGAAAACATGACAGGTCCAGAACTGTTAGTACAGCTAAACCAGTTGATTAAAATACATAGACAATTGGTTCAATATGTCACGCGGACCTTAACAGTCCTACCTACTGTGAGGATTCCACAGCACACCCCTCACCAGGGGAACACAAACAAAATCACACCGCAAACTATACAGTCATTCATTGGTAAATTGCCCGCAAAGAGGAAACAAATTCCGTTCTGGTTAGCTCAAAAAATTACTCAAATTGACGCAGTATTCCCTGATAGTACACATCATGAGAAACACAGTATTCTGACAATCTGTTTACCAATGGGGATAGCACGTCATGTGGAGGACTGTGACACTTGGGGTACAGTCTTTGCTTCAATCTACACAAAAACACATGGTGTTCCGTCCATGGCGGTAATACCAGACGGTCTGAGACAGATTCAAAATGAATACGGACCAGAACCTGCCTTAAATCTTGGTATGAAATTACTAAAAGATTTCAAACAGGTCTCGGCTATACTATTAGCCAACATCAAAGGTGAAGCAGCATCCGTGGCAATCCGTCAAAAGCTAAAAGAAACAGATATAACAGACCAACCATATGACCTTTCAAGAATTATTGAAAAATCTTATGAAGAACTAGGTAGAGATAGTTTGGGTGGGAAACCATTGAAACCCCAACTAACAGAAAATCCTGAAAAGATTTTTATTAAAAAGAATCTCACTACCTCTAAAAATAAGTGGGAAAAAAGATATAACCTCAGAAATAGGGATAATTTGAGAAAACCTGATAGATATCAAGATACTGATACACGTTCCTCTCGTAGTTTCAGACTTCCTCGCAGAAATCCGAGAGGAGAGGACGATCAGAACAAAAAGAAGAACGTGTGAAGTCCAAAGACGAACAGCATGTTCCAAAAAATAAGAAAAGCCAATTTCCAAAACAAAAGGTAGCTAGCGTGAAGATCAGACATGCCGAGGATCTTGAGGACACAACTCAAGAACGGGGAGTGAGCCCAGACAATGCTAGACAGCGCAGCAGAAGTGACTATAGCTCGCAGGATCCTGAAGGATCATCTGGACACAGTGGACTTGCAATGAATGCATTCAAGTTGAAACTGCCGACACCAGGGTTAGTGTACCCCACAAGTTATATGAAATAACACTCCGGATGGAATGGGACATACCTAGAAAAATAAAAACACTCTTTTGGGAGAAGCTATCTAAGGGTTATGACATTCTTCTAGCTGAACAAGACTGGCCACCTGAATTTGTCAGGGAGTGCCCACATGGTGAAGAGATAATTATATCAGCCTTCTCAAATCATATTCCTATTCATAAAAAATACACCTATGCAAGAAAATGGGCTGTGGCCCAGGCTCTAGCATTATATAAAAATCATGTGGGATGGGATGATGACTCTCCTCACCAGAAAATCCAGTTAAAAAATCAACCTACTTTACAGAGGCAGTATCCAGTTAAGCAAGAAGCTAAAAAACAAGTCAGGGAGATTTTAAATAAACTTGAATACCAAGGGGTGATTGAAACATGCACCTCGTCAATGAACAATCCTTTGTTTCCTGTCTCCAAACCAGACAATTCATATAATCTAGTTTTGGATTACAGACACTTAAACTCCTGTTGCAAAACATTCGCAGTACAAAATGCACACAGTGCAGCACTGAAGAATAACATTGTGCGTAAAAAATATAAAACCACATTAGATATTCCGAATGGGTTTTTCTGCCAAAACATTGTACCTGAAAACAGGCATTTGACCGCTTTCTCAATTATGGGGACACAGCGACAATTTTGCCATCTCCCCCAAGGATTCAAGAATAGTCCAGGGTTATTTTCAGCCAGAGTAACAGAGTTACTATAAATGTACGATGATGAGGCATTATCTTATGTCGATGACATCTATCTTACAGACGATGATTTGGACGTGCACTCGAAAAGAGTGAACACCATAATAATTGGGTTCGCTTCTGAAGGGTACTAATTCAATTTCAAGAAATCACGAATTGCCCATCTCAACGTCCTATTCTTAGGATATGAATTATCAAGTGAATGCAAAAGCCTGACAGCCAACTTCCTAGAGAAATGTGCGCTGCTCCAACCTCCAAAGACGCTGAAGAACTTACAGTCAATTCTAGGTTTCCTGAATTTCGAAAGAACTTATGTTCTGAATTACGCAGAAAGGGTTAAACCTCTCTACGAACTAATCAAACCTGATTTCAAACCAACAAATTGGACTCAAAACCATATAGAAATTTTGCATTCAGTGCAAACAGACATGTTAGCAAAAACACAGTTAGAAACACGCTCTAATGCACGCAATCTTGTGATCCGAATCACCCGAGGGAGATGCGGATTCACATACCTGACCTTTAAAGAAGGAAAAAAGTTACCAATAGCATACAAATCACACTTGTACACACAAGCTGAAATAAAATTCACTTCTACAGAAAAAATTCTGACAGCGGTTCAAACTGCAGTAGCAAAAGAGAGAGCTCTCGCACAGGGTAAACGCATAATGATCATTACACCTGTACCTGCCTTAGAGGCAGTGACGAAAGCAAGCATTCCAATGCTAAAGCTTTACATCCGAGATGGATACAAAGGGTTAATTCTCTTGCTGCAACAGACGTTGAATACGTCTTTGATCCTTACTTGAAGATACAAGAATTCCTACAATATGAATACGAATGTCCTCTGCCGACCGAGATTCTGCCTCTAGAACATTACGGATGTATAATCTATACAGACGGATCAGCACAGCCCGCAATTGGGGGTAAACAAGCCTATAGTGCTGCATGCGCAATTGGTAAAGATCTCTGGCGCGAAAGCAAATTTAGAACTATGGTCAACTCAATCACTCGGAGACTGTACAGCTCAGCGAGCTGAACTACAGGCTTTCAAGATGTTGCTTGAAAATACCGATCCCGAATTCCCCACACTGATAGTGTGCGATTCATATTTCTGCGTTGAATCTTACAATGAGCACTTGCAGAACTGGGTTCGAAACGGTTTCAAAAATACAAAAGGTGAAAAGGTGGCACAATCAAGCATAAAATGCTTTGGGATCAAGTAGTTCTATTACAGAAAGAACTACAAAAGACTCATGTGATTCATACACTGAGTCATCAGCGTGATGGCGTTCACGTTGCAGGGAATTCATTGGCTGATGAAGCTGCAAAGGCAGCTGTGCAAACGGCTTCCGTAGCTACAATCACTCGCTCAAAAAGAGTAATAGACGGTGAAACAATGCTGGCAGTCAAAACCTCAATGAAAGGTAGCTATGCAACGTTACCTGTAAACTATCCACTTGATAATACATACATAATTGATGCAAACTCCGTTCCTTTTGCTAGAATCCCTGGAGTGGGGGACAGAGTAATTCCAAGCAGGAACGAGCGAGGTGCTTTGGTTCATGAAGCACATATGGGAGAGGGTCTGAGAGATCAAGGGATCTTAGAATCTCTAATAGAATTAGAATAGATGTACTGGTGACCGGGAATGAGCGTCGAAATTTACAAATTCGGAATTTACTGTGACACCTGTTACAAAGATCATAGCTTAGACAACCACCAGGTACCTGACTACGATATAGCCAGCCCAGTCCAGACACCATTGTTAGACAGCATCAGACTTTCTACACGCAGACGTCGCCATAGACGTACGTGATCCCACAAATATTAAGACAAGATTTATTTGGATGTGGCCCCAGCGCTCGGCTGACGCCATAAATGTTATAAAGGATTTGCGAGTCTTTATCGGTACATACGTATTCGGCACGCTACATTCTGACCAGGGTCCTGCGTTTAGCTCTCGAGCTTACAAGGAGGCCATGGCTTGGGAAAAACTGTGACATAAAGCAATCCATAACAGCTAAGGTATTAGGTTTGGGTGATGGGTGGGTCTAACATCTAATAAGTGTCTAACATAGTCTTAACAATCTGGCAAGAAATTCTCTGGGGGGAATCACTCCATATGAATTACTATTTGGTACTAGAATGATAATCGAAGACGTCGATTGTCAAACTTCAGTGGTGGAACAAAAACCCTTTGATGTCAAAGATCGTTTGACTGTTTTACAGGACTTAAATGAAACAAGAAGAAGTCTGAGTAACACAATACAGAAGCAAACGACCACTGAAGAAAAACCAGCTGGTCTGCTAGACCTGTCTAGATTCCAAAGATTGGGGATCTAGTCAGGGAAAAGATCGCGGTAAAGAAGGAATTTGGGCCTTGTTACAGAAAAGCAGTACCTGTCTTAGCTATCTGCGGAACAAGATCAATGTTACTACCGCCCCTTGCTGGTAAAAGGGAGATTAGAGTTGTGTCCATCGACCTGGTCAAACCACATCATGTGACCGATAATAAGTAGTAGGCCCAGTGGACTCCCAAGATGTAGCAGACAACCAAATCTTGCTACAATCCAAGAGGTTCAAACTGAAAGACTTATCACCTTTGATAAACCTGCACTAAGCAAAGTAGGCCTATGCAACAAAGCCATGGAACTTGTGCCTCTGGATACCCAAATAACAGTTCGTCAAGAAACACCTGTCTACAATGATGTAGCCTCTGACTATACAAACACGACAAAGGAAGAAGCAGCTATAACGTTTCCGAACAATCCTGATGCTATTACAACAATTAACATAACTGCCTCTGGCTATTTCATCAACTTTGATACCTTCTCTGAGGATCCCAGTGTACTTTTTCTCCTGCTTTGGCTCATACCTTTGTTAAGTTTGAGAAGGATGATAGATGGAAAATACAGTACAATGGACTAAGTATGGGCCGAAAATTCGTTCCGCCTGCGGAATTTGCGGATTTTCTGCAATTTCATAATCCGCGAATCTCACGAAATCGCAGAAAATCCACGAATTCGTGA
Organism: Lissotriton helveticus; assembly: GCF_964261635.1. Lineage (NCBI taxonomy): Eukaryota > Metazoa > Chordata > Amphibia > Caudata > Salamandridae > Lissotriton > Lissotriton helveticus. The sequence continues at coordinate 552,835,544 of NC_136065.1, read as the reverse complement.
GCGTGACGAGTTTTCATGAAGCACTTACAGGGTTACAGCAGCAGGTGCCCAAGTTGAAGCTAATTTCTTTGTAACCATTTACAAAAGGGTTACAAAGAAATTAACTTCAACTTGGGCACCTGCTGTAACCCTGTAAGTGCTTCCTGAGCGGCGCCTCGTTGCCTACTTGCAACTATTTTCTGACCCTGCTCTGACCCTCGAAGCAGGGTCAGAGAATAGTTACAAGTAGGCAACGAGGCGCCTGTCCCAAAAACTAAACCTCAGCAGCTTGGGTAAGTGCCACAGCTCTCGATCTAACAGTTGCTCACCCTCTCTCTAGAGGCCTTGCACACTAACTCTGCTTTCCTTCTGACCTATTGGGCGCTGCACTTTCGAATGGCTTGGGTGGGGGGGGGATATCGAGCTCTTCGTGCCCCCCTGGTATGATCTGGTGCACTGCCTGCTCAGAGCTGCATATGTATGTCAGAGTGACTCAAGCCAGGTGCGCCCCTGCAAGCCCAGATCTAGAATCTCACACAGCTGTGCCAGGGTGCCCAACCACCCACAGTTGCCCCTTTTGCAACAACACTGCCAAAGCTGACTCAGGTAATGGGAGGGTCCCAAGACCAAGATGGCTACTACACCCCACCACGAAGAGACAACCTGCCACGCACTCATCATGCACACGAGTTAGGATGGAAGTGTGCAAGGTCCACCCATCAATGGAACACCTCTGTGGAGATGAGCGCACCCCCCACGTCACCGGTCTTCACCAAAGTGGTCCAGGAACAAAGTTCTCCAGCTCTGCTGGATGGATCATAACAGACCAATGTGTGCACAAAGTGCCCCGAGGCCAAGTATTTGCCGAACGCTACAATGTGGAATACCCAGTGATAAAACATCCCTCTCAAATCTTAAACTGCTGCCCAAAAACTCAAGTCACCTGCCTGAGTGCCATGCACACATTTTAGGATTTCCTGCAATAAACTAGTTTGAGACTCCCAGAAGTGAAGGCATGTAATGTGTTACTAAAACCCAACAGCTGTGAAACACAAAGCAGTGTGGGGTTCCGAAAAAGACGGAGTTTCATTTTCAGTGGACCACTGAGATTAGGGCGGTGCCAGGTAGTCATGCTGATGCCCTCGCCCCCTCCCCGCCCCGTCCCTTGTCATTCAAACAGGAAAGGTAGCTTTTCTCAGGTATGCGGTGTGCCGCCTGTTTACCTTACTGGGTGAGTCAAGGAGCTGTTATTCAACAGGCCCGGTGTTTGCTGAGCAGATAGTCCTCTCCCTGACTGCTGTACGCCTGCTTCTAACACCTGCTGCTTGTGGTCTCTCAGCATTATCAACCCTCTCACCACTGCCATCACCGAGCTGTCTCCTACACTCAGGAATGGCATCTTGGAGGGAGCCTGCAGGTCTCGAAGGAGCGCTGTTCAGCCTCGGTTGTTTATTTACCTGTATCCGGTATTTCAGACCTTTAATGGCCCGCTTATCTGGCTGCTACTGTGCTTGTTCTGTTAACTGCCCAGCAGGTGTGAGAGGTGCCCACTTGCATCTATCACAGCAGATTGCCTGACTCACTGAAAGGTCATCTAGTTGACCTGGTCAGATACTGGCTGCACACCTCCTGCTTTTGAGACCAATGTTCCCCCATCCTCCCCCAGTGCCCCACCTACTTTTAGAAAACAGAGTGTATTGGCTTTGGCTATGAGGTATCCTGCCCAAGGCAGTTCTGAACTATTGATTGCCCTGGTACTTCTTTTTTATGAACTACCTTTCCTTCAGCAGCAGAAACAGCCTTAATAAAAATAGTATACAAACCTAGCGAAGGCCTCCAACGGAGTATAAAATATTATAGTGCAGTCTGACGATATTTGGTTGATCTTTCTGGAAAGTGATGTTTGCAACTGGAATTTTTTTTTTTTTTTTTTTTGAAAACCTTTATTGACATCAAAAGAAGACAAATCGAGGCCCACAACCAAGCCGGCCGGCCGCAGTGTACAAAACAATCAGGAGTCACCAGGCAAATATTACATAATCAATCAATACAAAGCAGAGGCCGTACAATCTCAATAGGGGAGAAGAGATACAGAAACTAAAGGGCTAAAACACAGGAGTAGATAAGGCTTAATTTTACAATAAGGGGAGAGGACGTATGACAGGTTCACTTGCAATACGGAGGCATCCGACATCCCGTAATCAACCTCAACATTAAGAAGGGGGCATGGGGCAAAATATCAAGGGGACAACACAATGCAGTCAAGAAATCAGAATATGTGAGACACAGTCAGCCCCTGAGCATTATCCTCGTAACACGCCCGCCACCCGAGACACTACCGAGCCAGAACAGAGGGATCGGAAAGACAATGCATCAAAACCCGCCCGTCATAGTACCCTCTAGGACGCAGGAAGGAAAAAGGGGGGGGGGACTAAGTGGGGAAGAGGAAGGGAAAGGAAAATGGAGGGAAGAAAAACAAAACAATAAAAAGGGAATAAGGAAATATGAAAAAGAAAGGTAAAAGACACGCCGACACGGCCCCCCGTGGCGGGAAGACAGGAGACAAAAGGATTGCAACTGGAATTTTAAGATTGGAGTTATTTTCTTGGGGTCGATTTCCTCTTCTCCCTCCCTTTCTTCTACATCATTTTTTCCCCTTTTTAATTTTAGTTTTGCAGTTCTTTTCCCCGATTGTTTTACTTGGAGTTAGTAGCTATGCGGTAGTGAAAGATAAATTGTATATTGCTTATGTGTACAATGGTATTAATGCTGATAGTCATTTGTAACTATAAAAACCTCTATTTAAACTGTCAACAAAATTACCACCAAGAGCAGTGTTCCTGATGGCACATGGATGTCACCCAGGGAAGCCATTCGAAGAAGGATGGGATGGAAGGGCAGCAGCTTCGGCCCTGGCTTGTTTTTTGGCATTGTGCTAGCTTCCACTAGTCCTCGGAGTCATGAAGGCATCAGCACCACCAGAAATTAAACGGTGTACAGTCCTGTTTTCTTTCTCTAGGTTCTACAACAAGGCGCCTCTTGGAGGGAGAGCTTAAAGGTGAAAGAAGGAGATAAACCTGTCACCAGTGGCCAAAGTCATCATTCAAGTCATCATTGGTCATTGTGTGATCAGTGGCCAAAGGTTTTATAATGTTACTTCCGCTACCCCTGGCTTTTAGTGAATTGACATACATGGTGCTACCTGGCCCATTCAGGTGACCAGTTTGTCAGTTTAGTCTGTCTTGCATATACATTAACTTTACTGACTACTCTTAGGTGAACCTCTCTGAAAGTTGTTCTTAATGCATAGAGAATGTGATCGATATGCTGGCCTAGGATCATAGGTCACATTTTTTCTGTGTCTACATTCTTCTCATTCATATTATGTCACACCACTTCTGACACCAATATCTGTGGCAAACTCCTTCCAGCAAGGACTGCATTGGCCCTCTCCTCTGGGTTATGTGTGGCTGACATAATGGCGGATGGTATGGTGAATAGCAACCAACTGCTGGAACCAAAATTGTCAAACCATTTAACAAGTTCTAAACATTACCACAGGACCTTGCTGTGGCATCCCAACCATTTGGACAGAATCAGTCTTTGTTTCCTTCTTCATTATTGAAATAAAGAATCTAAACTCAGCATTCAGTCTCCTCATCCAATTTTGGCCTTTCACCAAGCTGAGCTTTCAGTGTGAGTTCAGTTGGGTCGTCAGAACGACTGTCATTCTACCCAAATCCAAAACCAAAATACTGGCAAATGTCCCATAGCAGCTCTCTTCATTCCAAAACCATTGACTGTTGTGCAGTTATGCTTTTTTCTTTAGTCTCCACCTTTAACTCCTTGAGCCCCCAAGTAGACCTATTACCTGACCTTTTTATAAAGTAACACCTATATTTTTTTTTGTCCATTCTGCTATCCCATTAACCATAACACATAGTGCTTATTTTTTTTTAAGGATTCTTATATAGCGTGAAGTTGACCAGGTATCGGGTATCAGAGCTCTTTACATAGCACCAGTTGCGTTACATGAGGCACATTTATTTTTGTTAGGTAGGGGGAGATTAAGTGATTTGCCCAGAATCAGAGGATGTTCAATGTCATTGCAGAGACTCGAACCGGGTTCCCCAGATTCGAGGTCGACTGCTCTAGCCGTTAGACCAACTCCTCTCCTTACCGTTATTTTTCATTTTTTTCCTGAAGTACATTTTTCCAGTTTTTGTATCCCAATTTCATTGATCCAAGGAAAGCACATAACCTTCAGAGTACCGATGACTTAACATCCCAGCTCAGCTACTTAGTAATTATGAGATATATGAAAACAGATTTTTTTAGAATATTGACCTTCCAAGTAGTACTGTTCGGCAGCATTCGAGTGAGTGTTTGGTGTTTGAAGGGTGAGGCGGGAGGGATATACCAAGTCACTTGCTCTTCCTCTAGAATGGTTGGCATGTCCAAAAGTAGATTGTTGGAGGTATGTAATATGGGCCTCGTAATAGCCATTAGTTAAAAGCGTATTGGTTGTATGTAGTTCCTGTGACCAGGAGCCTGCTTTCTCCTCATCTGCTGCCCTGCTTCCTCTCTGACCCACACTAGAGGCATGTGAACTTGCATTGAAGCCCTGCCCGTTTGGCCCCGCCGCACACACCAGTGCTATGAAACGTATTCCTGCCCTTCCCCCACTATGATGGACAGCTCACTCAAGGGACCTCAGAGCCTTTTGGCGTGGTGGCAAAGTTACAGGCACACATGGTCACTGGAGACACATCTTCTGGCCCTTTATGCAGCTGCAGTGTAGTAAAAGCACTATACATTTACCCAACGAGGGAGCACTTACTGGTTTAGCCAGTAGAAAGTACTCCAGTGCAAATCACAAAAAAATCCGCGATTTTGCGGGAAAATCCGCTAATTCGCGGATTGTTTTGCGATTTCGCATGAATTCGCGGACTGCAGATCCGCAAAATTCGCCCATACTTACAATGGACACAGCAAGTAAGTAAATCAACTTGCTCCTGAAACCTCACAAATCATCTCATCATGAAAGAAGAGACCTGTCATCAGTAAACATCACAGCCGTCCCTATACCTGGTGGTATAGCATGGGATAGAACTGATTATGACATCTATGGCCCGGTGGAACTGCTGAAGATTCCACACCAGTTTAAGGTTTCTTTGAGTGACTTTGTCTCACCCAGCACATTTTCTGATGATTGGGACTTTGAAACTGTTACTAACATGATGACAGATTTAGAAATGTCAGCTAAATTCACAGAACATGAATACCTAGAAGGTTCATCAGATTATGAACAAATGTATTGTTTTAATCATTATGGTCACCAATATTTGCATAAATCTGCAAACCCTAGAAATGTTTTTACTTACAATCAATGGGAACATTGACCAATGCCGCCAAAGGGCAGCTCAAAAACATTTTATGAAAAGTTTCTGTACTTCTCAGGGTTTAATGTTACTAATCCAGAAAAGTTTTATCTTATTCTGCAAACTTTTATGCTCAGCTGTCTACATTAGGTTTTGACTTTTGGAAAGACAACATTAAGACATAAACTGTCTGGGGCACAAAGGATTGGCAGGTGCAAGGTTTAGAAGCCTTGTTCAGAGTCTGCATTATACCAGAACAAATAATGTTTTTAAATGACACTGTTCAACAAACTTCTTGTCTTGGCCTGGCTAAGATAACAGATTTAAACAAACCGTCCATACCAAAGCCCTCACCTGACAGCAATAACTCTGCGGATGAGGAGGTAGACGTACAACAGATTTTAATTCAAAACAGAACTAATCCTGATTGGAAAAAATGGTTAATCTGGCCCAAAGACACGAATAACTGTCAAGATCGATTCCTGAACAAAACACAAGGGTTCACAGTGAATAGGCCAGATCCAAGATACTCCCAGAGACAACATCCAGAGATAGTAAATACTTACAGTGTGGGAAAGCTGTGCCTCGAGTGGCTACATAAATCTACACTTCCAGAAATCAAACAACACTTATCTTTACTTAAAGAAGGCAATGATTTGCGAGATTTCTTAATGGGGCCTCGCAAACCACGTCAAAAACGTTTCATATACGCTGCTTACAATGAAGCATGGAAAATAACGCAAATGGAATCTGCAGAAAGAATACGAGAAATTGATCTTATTAATTTAGAGAAAAGCCTCTCTGTAGTGGACAACGGGTTAACGACTGTCCTCCAGAATATATTCTTTGGACAGCATTGTATCCTCTGCAATTGACATAATAGAGCAAGACTTGCTAATGTTACAACATGGCCAGTCTCAAATATGTTCTATAATGCTGCTAGGCTGGACGTTACAAAATCTCAGTTCAGGCTACGTGCCACGGCGTTTAATCAATACCACGTCATTGTTTACTGTGTTTAACCTTACAGATAAACAAATCTCTTTGGCACAAAAAGGAGCAGACTATACGGTGCTGAGCATTGAGAAATTGGAAAGATTACCATTGACAGTTTCTGAGAAACCTGTCATTAAATGGATAATACATGGCACCATCACGATACCATTGACGATTTTCCAATTTCAGTATTGTCTACAGCATATACCAGCGGGCCTGTATGAAAGGTTGGGTAAAGAATACATTAAGTCGACCTGGACTTTACCTTACACGCACAAATGTTGGAATGGGGAAAAGAGGTATTCCTTAGTGGTAAAAATTGTAAGAACTCACTAAGTGGTACACTTTTGTGCCAAGGTATTAATTTACACGGAGCCTGCGAAGGTTCTGCAAATAACCTCTCATGCCACCTGCAGGGTTCACCCTCCACAGTGATAGAACCAATTTTCAGGCAGCTATCCAATGGCAGCTACGTTATGCTCAATGACCACAGCTGTTGTGGCATGTTGCCAGGAAAAGCGTATCTAGTTAATGTGTCATCCAGCGTCACTTGTTGTACACAAGTATTGTATCCAAAAAGCAAGACAGAAAGGGAGACGGCATTATGGCTTTCACTGAATATCTCTTCTATACGAATTGATACTTTAAGCAGAATGAAAGTCATTCTTTTACAAAAAACTGCCACTGACCTCGTCTAGAGAAACGTATGATCTGCAAGTTGCAAGGACTTCTGCAGAGATACATGCATTGTTATCAACAAACTGCCCAGTACATTTCGCAGGAATGTAAAGTCAAATCTTAAATATGTCTGATACCAGTGGCATCACACATCTATTTAAGATGATTATTTCGGGACTGTTAGCACGTTTGAAGCAGTCCTCTGCATTTTTCCAAATTTCGTACACTCTGTGTTCGGCGGCCTGCCTCTCATCTTGGGACTCGTAGCAGGAATTCTATTTTTATTCCCTCTGCTCCGATATGGCAAGTCCAGTCACCACCGATACCCAGACTACCATGGAACAAGCCCTCCTTGCCATGAGGTATCGTGAGAGAATTACAAAGATTCTTGGCTTGGCTCGTTTAAGGGATCTGAACACAACTTGGTTCCTTTCGTTCAGACAAATCTGGCAAGATTGCATCTTACCTGTTCTGCGATGCCTGCTTTGCGGAGAGGAATGCGTATTGGACATTTGTCTTATACTACCATCAGTCCTGCCATCGGATGTTGACGCTTTGCTAGGTCCGGTAACGAGTCATGCATCGTGCTGCCCCCAACGGCTACCCATTCTGATGACGGCATTCATTGAGGTCTCACCGGCAAGTCTATCTGAGGCTGAGATACGAGACACTACAGGCACACAGGTACCACCTACTGCGGACATTGCTAATGCATCAGACGCTGACGGTGATGATCCTCATCTTTGCACAATCAACCTGCTAACTGAAGTGGTTCCACTTTCCTCTACTATGGTAGACGGTTTCTTTGCCAGCCTAGACGATCTAATGTTTTCTCCTGACACTGAGAATAACTTTTGATTAATTCACACAGCGTTCCCTAAACTCTGAAATTTGGCCTTCGTTTTTTCAAAAACCAACTGTCAAACAAATTTAACTTTTTCCAGAATATAACTTGTTGGCACAGAGTAATCTGCTTAAAGTAGATCTATTCTTAGAGAACAAGATTTCTTTTGAAAACTTCCTAAATGACAATATTTGGCCTTATCCTAAAAACTAAACAGTTTAAATATTATGCTATGGGATAGTCTCGACTTTTTCTTCTGTACCTTAAAGAGACATTTCATTAATGTAATTTTGTCTTTTATAAATGTTACAATGTATGCTTTCATACTATGTTTCATATCGGTTGAGACCTATTTTTTTCATACAGTTCATAATCATTTCATGTGAACAAACCTTTCAAATACAATTTGTATTTTGGGTGGGATTGTAAACACTTGCCTTAGTTATGTTCAGTGCTTATACATTTAGTTTGATTGAACGTAATATCGTGGAGTGGGTGTTGTGTAGGAATCTAGGACCCTAGTGTAATTTTCCTGATTCATGCCCATATATAGGTATAAATGACCCGATCCTTATATAGGCATAGAAATCATTACCATATTTAGACTGAGCCTATGCAGCCCAAATACGGCATGGCTACTTCCACTAAGTTCCGAGAATCAACAACGATTTCTTAGAAAAACCCGCCTTCAGCAGCTAGGGACTTCCCCTCGCCTGAATACTAATTTATCTAGGAAATCAAGGAGTTTTCAAAGAACTGAGTCTTTGAGTGATGTTATTTTGTCCAATCATACATCAAACTCGGCACCTTCAAGATATAAATATGCCTACATTTGCCCAGACAAAGACACAGTGGTTTGGAGCAGATCGACTAACTACTTGCCCAACCCCCTGCAGCAGCAAGTGCCAAAGGAAGCCGACCCTCCAGCTGACGCACTGAGAGACGCTGTCTTTTCTCCTGCCAAGAAATCCAGCTCCAGTGTTTCCAGGCTACCCTTGCGGGTTGCTGGGAAATCGAGTCCTGAGAGAGAGATTCAAGACCTCCTTCATTCTAAAACCAAGGTACGGAGCTGATTAGACCCTTAAGAGAATTCTTGGAATATATTATTGGCAAAGAATACTAAACTTAGGCTACACCTCACTTACTTCTTCCCTTTTACTAGACTTAGGTTAGGTGCACCGGGGTAGGCGTATTTTAGAAGCACCAGTTGAGTACTTTTAGTCATTATTTTATCATTGTATGTATTTTAGGTATTTTAGGTATTTTATGGCTTAGAAACCATATCATGCTTTTACAGTACTACTTTATAATACTTATCGTATTATATGTCTTGTACTTTATAACCAGTATTACAATTGTAGCAGTACATTTCTTATGCTCGAGAAAGAAGACTGTTCAATAAATATTTTTTATTGAAAAAGCCTGTCTCTCTATTTTCTCAGCACCTCTGGTGAAATGAAGCATGCAGGATTGACTGAGTAAAATCTATTGTTTCCTCGACTCTAGAGATTGATTTCTTATTCTTGGGAAACAAAGTTGTCATGTTTATGCGGTTGTCAGAAACGAATCCCTTCTTGCGAATTCGAGAACGTTTTTAGTGACCTCTGAGCTAGCTGGCACTCAATAGATTCGGTAGAGACCTAGTCGACCTCAGTTCTACGTCTAAACTACAGGATATATTATTCCAATGCACAGAGCCTATTGGGAATATAGGAACAACGCTACAATCCACTAGACAGGGCCTAGTTACAAAACTTGATAATATGGCTCAGCACAAACAATTCCACACCTTGGACAGGCCACGTACTAGATGAGAAACAACGCTGGACATTGTCATTACCACAGAAGATTGGGACTATAGTTTGCATGCAGTTGCAATTACTTACGTCAAATTGCAACCTGAAAATTATAAATTTTAAGTTTATTTACCAGGTGTATTATTCACCTATGTAGCTACATAGCTATGGATTAAGAGAGGACAACCATTGTCACAGGTGTAATGCTCCCAATGAAGACTTTTTACACATGGCCTGGGCGTGCCCCAAACTGCAACCCTATTGGCTTGAAGTAACTAATACCCTCACTCACACACTCTCTGAACGTATTCCTCATGCACCTTTTGGATGCCTTTTGGGTATTTATAAGATTACACTGGCACGTAGGTGCAAATTCTTGGCGGTGGCACTACTGCTGACTAAGCGCCGAATAGCGATGAAATGGGGCAGCAAGCAGGTACCGAAATGTAAGGATCGGATCATAGATATGACGTATTGTAAAGCACAGTTAGAAACTTATGTGGAGGAGCAGCCACAAGCCTCTCGCCCACGGGATTTCTGGGATCTGTTGGTACAATACCTTAGCTCCACACAGACGGAAGACTGACTGTATGCATGAGGAAATATATCGCTATTGTACAATACACGCTGTTGAACCCCATTATGCTTTATATTAGCTGAGGACTATCTGGGTCTGTTGTACTGAATGCCTTGGTATGGGTTTAAAACGTATTTGGTTTATGTTGTGATCTGCCAATCCTCTCTATATATTTCCTGATGTGGTAAAGTAACCTAACGGACAACGTGGGTGGTATGCTGTGTATATGTCAACATGATTGAATCTGCAATGTACAATAATTTGAACGTATGTTTATCTAGAATGTAAACACTGTATTTTTTTTTACTTGACCAAGAAACTAAAATAATAATTTTTTAAAACTACAGCACCAACATTGGATTGCCATGTGGACGAGGAATCCTGGGTTACATACTTCTCTTGGATATTTGACACAAATGATGAGGGTGTAATACCACAGAAGATATCTATACCCCCTACTACCAACCCCCTTTTGACTTTTTATCACCATGAGATCAGAGAAGCCCTTATGCAGTGTTTTAGCAACAAAGCGCCCGGACCGGATGGTACCCCTATAGATTTTTTTATTGACCAGCTGGACTAATTAAGACCCGTGCTAACAAAAGTTTTTAGCATTGTCGTGAAGGTGGGACCTCTAGACTCATGGAAGAAATCAATTTTAATCCCAATCTATAAAAAAGGAGACAAATCCGAGGCCATGAACTACAGGCCAATTTCATTGCTGGATAGCACAGTAAAACTTATGGGTAGTGTTATACTGAACAAACTCGAGGAATTGGCAGCCAGCAACAAGGTTCTAATCCTGGTCCGATACAGCTTCAAAAAGGGAATGGGCACTCAAGATCAGTGCCTGAATGTATGCCTGCTTATCACCAAATATACCTAGGCCAAGTCTTGCAAGTTATACTTGGCATTTTCAGCCGCATTTGACTGCGTTGCACATCAACACCTGTGGAGGATAATGACAGAAATGGGCATACATGAGACCATTATACTTTTCATTAGGCAGCTTTATTCCTCGGCCACGGCTAGTGTTAGATATGGGAGACAGGGGTAGTGCACTAGGGTGTTTCCAATCCATAGGGGTGTCCGACAGGGTTGCATGCTTTCCCCATGTATTTTTTCTATCTATATCAATAGGGGGGACCGCTCCTGTCGGAATCAAACCCAGATGCCCCCAAGATCAACAATGTAAGCACTCCAATTCTCCTGTATGACAATGATGCAGTGCTAATTGCCCGCACGGGCCTGGCCTTGAAAAAGTTACTAGACATCTATGTGAACTATATGCACGAATTAGATCTTAAAACGAACGAGGGCAAGTCCTTTATTTTATTCACTGCCCGCAAGGATAGGAAGGTCCCAAGTTTCCACATATCTGGTCAGAAAATAGACCACACTGACAACTTCTCTTACTTAGGTGTAACCTTTGAAAGGCAACTAACATCTGACATGATCACCACAAGGGGTTTATCATTAGAAAAAATAATTATTGCTCTTCATTTCTTCATCAAAAAACTGGGTGCTAAACCAATCGACATGGTTAAAAAAGTTTAAGCAGCCAAATTGGTTTCGGTAGCAACTTACGGGGCAGGCATATGGGGTTAGACTAACAATTCATCATACTTTATTCGACAATTAAGTCATAAAAGCGTACATAAAACATACATAAAACCACAGTATTTCAGTATAAAATTCCAATAAAAACAATTCAATAAATATCTAAGAATGAATTAAACTGCTATAGACAATTGCCGAATATCAATTATTTTAAATACATAAAATCTAAAATCATAAAACAAAATCCATCATTTTTAACAGAACAGGGGGTATTGCACATAGATTGCATAAGTTGAGTAGGCCCACATATTTACACACAGTCAACAATAGTATTTCATTAATAATCAGAGCCCTTCCGCAACAAGGCGCATACGGATTACCCAAGCCCATTTCAGGAATTTAGCCATAGCAGTAGCAATTAAAGGGCAGGGGTCAGTACTTAAAATTCTTAAGGCCTCTGCATACCTGCGTGTGCCAATCACTCTGCAGATAGGCTTAACCCACATGGCTCTGGGTGAAGAATATAAGGGGCAAAAGAAGAGGAAATGACTTATTGTTTTTCGTTCTTCACCACACTTAGGGCATTTATCCTTACAGTTTTCCCCTGCCCAATTGGCTGTAAAAGACCTAACTGGAAGGGAGCCTACTCTAAATTGGAAATAGAGTTTGCGATCCTGATTTTTCTCTATGGCATCCCAATACAGTTCCAGTTTCGGTTGGGCCTTAAACTCTAGGAAACGGCCTGTTAGGTGTGAGGAAAAACCCCTTATACATACTTCTGCATTTACCATCTCCCAATAGCTTACTTTCAGAAGTTTCTTGGAAGGGAATGCAGCATTTATCGGATCGTCCCATAGCTCTCTCAGTCCCAACCTAATTAGTAGGGACCGAATGGACTTCAGCCAGTGGATTTTTTGGCAGCCATCTTTTGTCATAATCTCCCCTAGACCATGTGCGTAATGTTGAGGTTCCTCTGTGGTCCACAGTCGTCGCCAGTACAGCAAGGGCCGTAGAGAGGCAAGGTCCTGGACCGCTTTTTGTCCAAGATCCCACATTAGAGGTGTTAGAGGAGTACTTATAGGGACGCTAGTTGCTTTGCGCAAAAATTCATTTTCTGCTAGCGTCAAATTTTTCAAATTCTGAAAACCCCATAGCTCGGCACCATACAATGTCGAGCTTAGCACCTTCATCCTATAGATTTCCAATAGTGGGCTAATGGGCTTTGTTGTTGATAAGCTGAACTTTTTCAGAAGAATGCCAGCCTGTTGGTGATGTTTTAATACTGCAATATCTAATTGGCTGGTCCACCCCAGATCTCTCTGGAGTGTGACCCCCAGATAGGTGAAGGCGTCAACCGGTTCTAGCAGGGCGCCATTCATATACATCGCTCCTCTGAAAGGTTTAGCAGGCCCAGATGGTGTACGGCCGTTAAGGACCATAAACTTTGTTTTTGCCGTGTTTATTTCAAGACCCCTCTTCAGACAAAAAATGTCAAAGCGCTTTAAAGCGCGCTGGAGCCCACTTGGCGTTTTTGACATAGTCAGTGTATCGTCGGCGAACATGAGGATCGGGACCCGCTCACCACACATAGCCGGGGCATGAGTCGGGATCAGGGAGAGGAACTCAGCCACCCCGTTCACGAGGAGCGAGAACAAGGTAGGTGCAATGACACAACCTTGTCTCACTCCTCGCTCAACCGGGAAGGTTTCCGTTACCTCTCCCTGACGACCCCACCGAACCCGGGCGAACGTATCCTCATGTAGGCGGACGATTAGGCTCAACAATTCAGGCGCCATCCCCAGCCCTGCAAGGACTTGCCACAAAATTTTTCGCTGAACAAGGTCGAAAGCCGCCCTTAGTTCAACAAAGACCGCGTACAAGGTGCCTTTCTCCAAGATCACTGTACGCCAGTATAACATGATAAACCTAAAGACCTGGTCTATAGTGCTTGTTTTCGGGTGAAAGCCAGCCTGGAGGTGACGAAGGATGTTATCATCATCCATTCAGGACTGGATTTTGCCCAATACAAGTCGGCCCACAATCTTTTGGATCGAGTCAATCAGACTTATCGGTCTATAAATAGCTGCTGACGACCTATCTCCTTTTTTATACACTGGCACTATCTCTGCACCTTTCCATGATTGGGGTACCTCCATCCCTTGTGCTATGGCATTTGCCACATACAGGATATACATCCTCCAGCGGGCTCTGTTATTCAAAAATACGTCTGCAGGCACACAATCCATGCCAGTAGCACGACCCTCATTAACTAGGTCTAGTGCCCTGTCCACTTCTCCTAGGGTGAAAGTGGCTTCTTTATAAAAGGCATGAACAAACACCCCGTCGCTACTATCAGCTACACTGCTAGCATATTGGGGGCTAAAATACTCAACCCATGAGTTTTGGTCAACGGTATTTTGAGGGCTCTCTCTATGCCCTCCCCTGTCCCATTTAAAGATATTCCAAAAGAATTTGGGTTTTTTAGATTTACATGCCGTTTTGAGATCTTGCCACCAGTTATGTTCCCATTCCTTTTTTGCTACATATTGCGTTTGTCTATAATTTGTGCGGGCCAGCTTTATTTTCCTTAGGTCTTTAGTCTTTAAAGCAAGGCCTGGATCTCCCCTAGCTTGGCGGCAGAGGTCATTATACCAGCTTTCTTCTTTTCTAGTCTGGGATCTGCTGCCTAAATTAGGTTTGCAAAAGTTAGATTTGCAAAAGTATTTTTTTAATTTAGCAAACAGGCTATTATGAATCTCCGTCAGGGGTTGATACGAAGGGCCAAACAAAGTGGCCTCCTCAATAGCTGCTAGTGCTCCCTCCAGATCCTCGCTAATATCAGAAATAATTTCCTGATGCCCCACAACCTGGCACCACTTAAGGTGGCACTCATCATTTGACAATACCAAATCAGGCAAAATTGATCCTCCAGGAACCTCATTCTTTTCATGAAGTCCCAAATTAAACGATGCCGAAAGAGGGTTGTGGTCACTCTCGACACAAGCAACCACCTCCATATCTAGGAGAGTATTCCACAACTTAAGCAGGACAAGTAAATAATCAATATTACTTGCCCTTACACCATTGTCAAAAGTTTCCTTTCCCATTTTGTCTGACAATGTGCGCCCATTAGCAGCCCTTAGCTGATTCCCCATACAGAGGCCCTTCATCTGTATCGCGGCCTCTGTCCATTTTTTTATAGGATTAATACCCAGTTGTGGAATTCCCCACCTGAGGTCCTCCCCCTCTGTTAAGTAAGTATCATCCAAACCGAGGCGCTCAAACCTAGTATTAAAGTCCCCCGCGATTAATGGCAGTATGTTGGGGGAGTAGCCTGTAACAATGTTTCTAACTTTGTAACCACATCAGATTTCTTGCCGCCTGGAAGCCCCCTTGCATATACATTATAAATATCAATTCGTAAGTCATTTGGGAATCTAAGTCTAATAACTAAGATGTCACTACTCGTCACAGGAAGCTGCTGAATGTGACATTTAAGACTCTGTCTAACCCATATGACCAGACCCTCCATAGGGCGACCCTGACTTTTTTTGACTGCTGGGACAAAGAAATTCAAGTATCCCACTTTATGTATAGCATCAGTTGCCCACAACTCCTGGAACAGGCATATGTCAAAATAAACAATAAATTCCTGCCAATCAGGCGAAATGAATTTAGTCCCTATTCCTGCCACATTCCATGAGATGAAGGAGGTGTAGCACACTGGCTCTTTGGAAACTGGAAACAAGTCGACCCCCGCAGGATCATCACTTGACCTATGATATACAATGTTCTGGCATTCCAGGGAATAAGATTCATTGTGTAACATAGTCTTAGCAGTGGCTGTAGCATTATAACAAGCATTGCCCTCCCCCACAGTATTAACAATGGCTGTAACATTATAACCGGCATTGCCCTCCCTCACTAAGCTGTTCCCCTGAGTAGGCACTAAGTTTAGGCTCAGGTTCAGTTCTCCCTCGTCCCTATTCCTCTCTACTGTACTACATAAGGCGGGACTTAGATATGCATGATGTCAGTCGCAATCCGCCAGCCCAGAGAGAGCTTTGAATCTATTGAACAGCCTTACAAGCAAGTAAGTAAGCAAGTGGAATAGCCTGAATCCCAGGGGGATGATCATTGTAAGGCCAATTACAAATGTGATTAACACATCTGTAATTTCTAAAATTGATAATAATACAGTCCCCTGCGACAGTCTTACATCTTCTTCCAATCCAATTGACTCTTTTAACACCCATGATCTCAGCTCGCATATTAGTTGGCAATGAGCGGAACTTATTAAGCCAAAAAATACACTTATGTTTGAGATCAAGATAGGATTCCTGCTTCCCTTGAGCAACTGGTGGGACCCCAGTCAACACTACTAAAAAAGGGGCTGATTGGGGAGGGAGATCAATGTAGGGTAGTTGGGCGTCATCATATACCGGGGATAGGTAGGGCAGATTTTGTTGTCTAGCTTCCCTCCTTCCACTATTGCCCTGAGTTGTTCCATTATTCCCTACCAATGATAACTCAGCCCCTATTTTATTTGGAACCGGGGGTAAGGCTTTAGTTACATTCTTAGCCTGGGGACATCTATTAGTATGTGCTATACTCCCATCCCCTGCCGGCACCGGAGGCTGAGAGATAGCAGGAGGCACCCCTTTACTAGGCTGGCTTGCTTTGTCCCCCTCAGTCATCGTACTACTAGAGCTAAGATCAGTTGTATTATGCACAGATGATGTTATCGGGCGAGCAGCAGTGATACTGTTCCTCAGTCCTGCCTTCTTTTGGGCTTGTGAGAGTGAAAGTTCAAGACATACCAGTCTATTTTCTATTGAGTACAACCGATCATAGATTGGATGGCATATCTTCTTAATAGTGCCCTCCAGTTTTTTCCAAAACAGAGGGCCCAAATCTGGGTAAGGTTCCACCCCCACAGAGATCGGATTCATATTATGGCCATCATTACCATGTGGACCAGGCTGCTTAGGGCTGTGTGGTGGAATTACCACCGAGTCCTCTTTAGTAGCAGAGTTTTTTGTGCTTTTAACCTTCCTTCCCCCTGTATGTGATTGTGCCCCTGGTCGCTTTCTTTTTGCCGGTGCACCCCCAGTCTGTCGTGCCGTTCCTTGTTTTGCTTGGCATGCTGAGCGTGTTCTTATATTAGGTGTTGGGGCTCTGTTTACATCCCCTTCGGAACCGTTGCTATTAAGCGAGGCCTCGCATGTATCAAGGATAATTACTGGCTGGGGCGATAGGGATCTCACCTCCACTCCCGATGGCGGAAGCGTCCCCTCTATGAAATGAAATGAAATGAAATGAAAAATTGCATTTGTATAGCGCATAACTGCCCTAGGGCCTCGCAGCGCTTGAAGATAAAATGGTTTAGCGCAGGCTCGGGGCAGATCAGCAGGATTTAGCAAACAAATGCGTTTTCAAGGCCTTTCTGAATGAGAGGAGGTTGCTATTTCCTCGGATGGCAAAGGGGAGGGCATTCCAAAGTCTGGTCGCCGAATGGGAAAAAGAGCGGCCACCCCAACGGGCTTTGTTAATTTTAGAGGAGGTGGCCAGCTGCAAGGTACCAGACCGAAGGGGGCGTGCTGGGACATAAGGCGTGACCAAAGGGTGCAGAATCGCTGGGCCTACACGGTGAAAGGATTTGTGCATAATGCACAAAGCTTTAAACTGCACTCTGGCAGCCATTGGGAGCCAGTGGAGGTCTTTCAGAGCCTTCCTCGCCGACTGCCGACGGGAGAGATTGAACAGTAGGCGGGCCGCACTGTTTTGTGTGACCTGAAGCCTCTGCAGTACCGAAGCCGGTGCTCCTAGGTAGAGAGCATTCCCATAATCCAGGCGAGAGAGAATCAGGGCCTGGACCATGGTCCTCCTCGCCTGGAAAGGGAGCAAAGGGAGCACCCGCCGGAGCATCCTCATTAGTCCAAAGCAGGTGGCGGCAGTCTTAGTAGCCTGGACCGAGAAATCAAGGGCGGTGTCAAGCCAGATCCCGAGGCTCTTTATCTGGGACTTGGGGGCAGGAGGAGCGCCAAGACATGGTGGCCAGACGGGTGCAAGAGCAGACGGGGAGGGATTTCCGAGTAGAATGATGTCTGTCTTCTCCCCGTTAAGCTTCAAACAGGAGGCTTGCATCCATCTGGCAACAGCCTCTAGACAGGGGCCTAAGGTGTCGGATGATCCATCTGCGTGGTCTAACGAGACCACAAGCTGCGTGTCATCCGCGTAGGTGACTATACGCACACCAAAGGGATGGACTATCCTGTCCAGAGGTTCCATGTAGGCGTTAAAGAGGGTCGGGCTCAGGGAGGAGCCCTGAGGTACCCCACACCTGAGAGGGTGTTTGGGAGAGACTATCTCACCCTCGAAGACCTGGAAAAAGCGCTCACTCAGAAAGGAGGTAAGCCAGTCTAGAACCGCGCCCGACACGCCCATGCCCGCCAGTCGGTGTAATAGCGTGGCATGGTTCACCGTGTCGAACGCGGCGCTAAGGTCTAACAGGATAATGGCCACCTTTCCTCCCCGATCCAAAGTCGTTCTTGCTTCCTCTGTAACCGCTAACATAGCGGTTTCTGTGCCATGTTGAGGGCGAAAACCTGTCTGGGAGGCACGCAACAGTGTCAGCATGATGACTCCGTGGCGATCTGCTCCTCGCCAGGGTGCCTAGGGAAGATCTTTTATCAAAGGCAATGTCCAGGGAGAGCCTTTTCTCAGTGAGCTCTATGTCCTTTGCCAGGGCTGATGACACTCTAATCAGAAAGTTATCTAAAGTGCCCATTAGTGTGCCCCCAGTGGATTTCCTTCCGACTGTCCCCTCTTTGGGCGTGGCAGCCATGTTTAATTATAACAGGTGGAAGGCTAGTGTTGCTGCACAATCAAATATATATCTGCCCAATGATATATATTGAAGCACTAACCTTGTTAATCTAGAGCTCCAGGTGTTTGTGGTAAATAAATAAATAATACCTCTCTTTTTGACTAGACATATAACATAACAGATAGCTCAATAAATAAGAGTCAAGATTCGAGGTAGTAGGAGTTTTGCAGGTTTAATACAGCATAAGGACAGGAACAGGACAACCTGCATGGGAATAGGATGACAGGGCCCAGCAGCTGCTGGGGCTGGATCTGGGATGAGCGCGCTGGCTTTTAATAACAATACATGAGCATATATACATAACGCAAACACATAGCATTACATTGCAGTAGGCGTAGCAGTGGGTGGAGCAGAAGGCGTGACGCGTAGCAGTCGCGAAAGATAAAGGCAAAAGTAGGTGTAACTGGGCGTATACATAGACATGTGATGCAAACGTAACAGAATATGTCATGAATGGGGCGGAAACCATGGAGGGGGCTACCTAAGGAGCCGGGACCTCTAACCTGATGGTGCGCGCAAACTAGCAATGACGTATCACTAGGAGAAGCTGGGGGCTATGAACTCTGTGCTAGGAGCAGAGACTGAAGTCTGGAGAGTCAGAGCGACATGTACCTAAACAGTATCTAGTATCTGATGTTTAGAGAACATGTTGATATAAACTAGAAGTTAGGAGGGGAAAGGCTAACTTGATTCTAAGACTGGACCATGCATTATTCTACATGTAGTACGTGATGAAGAATATGAAGAATATGAAATGACCATTAAATGCAGTATTTCTCTAACGTGGAGACGTGAAGGCTAGACAATGACGGAAACTATTGATGCAGTTCAGTAGCTTAGGAATGCAGAGAAGGAGGACTGAACTGATAACTGGAACTATAACATATTCTTGGCAGACTCAGAGACTGAGCCATGCTGGGCCGGGCACTGCGAGGCAGGAAGTAAGTGAAGGGTCGAGGATACAGGTGGGGGCTGTATCGCTCCTCAGCGAGGCTTCAGGAGACAGGAGCTGAATCTGGTGTCCGGGCCCTTTTGAGGCCTAGAAACGGGGACTTTATAATGGAATAACGTGCACACTGAGAAACGTGGCAACGTAGCTTTACATAGGCCTGATATTCGTAGTATTCACGAGGACTGGAAACTGGCATACTAGAGGTGGACACAACTGTAATTGCGTCATTAATCGGACATGGGGAATGCATATGCATATTTAATCATGCACACATAACATATGATGGATGACACGTAGGGACACAGAACATGGCAAAATTTACTTTTCCACATTCCCTCCTTGTCACTACGTTTCCATCAGGAAACATCAATATTCATGATACCATCTATCATTTCATACAGTATCATTTGCTCGTCTCGAATTATCCTGGAACGGGATTTAGAACGGGGCTTGGGACTAGGAATACAAGAGGTAGCACAAATGCCGCAAATCGCAGGGCCACATTGTATACAGAGGCAGCAGCTGAATATGATCGCTACTGCTATACCTAGAAAAGACAATATTTTCCATCCCCATGCGGAAATTATATTCCAGAACCAACCGGACCATGTCCAGGTGCCTGGATCTTGGTGTAACAGATGGGCAATTTTATGAAGTCTGGTTATAGCTGAATAAACAGACGGCGCGTTATTTGGAATGAAAATGCAGCAACTAGATCCGATGACTCTACAGGCCCCGCCCCTATCGGCCAGTATGACGTCAAGGACGAGACGATTCTGTAAAACGACAAATCTCATAGCAGATTGCTCTTCGGTTAAGTTACCTAGAGCAGAGGCAGTCTCATTTACTACAGCTTCAAGGGTTCTGGTTAACCTACGGATCAGTTTACTATTCTGGATAGGTCCTATAAAGAAAAAGAAACCTCTGTTGAAATCTGTATACTGTTCTAGAGCAGTTTCAGTATAATCGACAATTGGGGACTCCCTTCTATGTCTAACGTGTACTAGATGTGTGTTTCTATGATAATCAGATGGGGCTAGGAAAACTGGTGGCAGTAGGAAGGCAATGTAACAGGTTCCCTCCCAATCGAGGGGCAGACGAACATATGCGGTTTGACCACAAACAAAATATGAATGACGTGAAGCTTTGAAAATAGATTTCCCACTGTCACTATACTTGACAATAGTAGTACAATCACTATGTCCTACATGTACAGAACCATTATTTCGGACACATAATTCGCCTTTGACTGGTAGTACTGAAATAGCAGGTAAGTCTGGAGTAGTATCAGACTGAACATTCAGGCCCATAAAATTCGACGAATAATTGCCTAAATTATACACTTCATTTTCTAGATCTAAACCTGTTCGGTGAGGGAGACCTTGCTTGTCTGGGAAACATGTACTGTTAAGAAAAGACATATCTGTTAAGGATGACGTTAACGTGGACCATGCCCCACACGAACCATTATGTGAAAATGGATAAGGAAAAAGTGGCAGGACTCCCTTCGGTGTCTGGAAAGGGGGGAGTCGACCACACACCCAACAATTAGTGGCATTGCTGGACTGGTGTGAGTAATGTAACATGCGGATAAATGAGTTATTTCGCATGGCGAGGCGGTAAGAGAGTTCATGAGGAGGCAGATCACTAAACGTGTGCTCTACTGTAGCATTAGCAGACTTATTTACATGAAGAACTGGGAAATACAAGAAAAATGCATAACTGGTGCAGGAAATCATAAGGCTGAGAAACAATATGAAACATAGAAAAATGATACATCGGATTGAGTTTTGACTAACTCTCTCACTATGGGGGTCTATTTTATACATGTCAGAAACAGTCTAACCGTTTCACCTAGGGGAGGACTTAGACAATCAAACTGGCTGACTTATTTTACTAGACCTTAATTTCTGTTTATACTCCTGCTGCGGAGTTTTCTCTAACAGGGGAGGGGTTGTAGCAATGTCTTTTGCGGGACAGTCCTTGAGAACAATATTCTGGCAATCCTTTGAATCCTGGGAAATGTTCTTTAAGACGGGTTTCAGTCCTTTAAACAGTTTGACATGAGAAAGGTGTATCCATCCTTTTCGGCCTTCTAACTTCACGGCTGTACGGGTGGTGAGGAGGACCTGTCGGGGCTCTTTCCATCGAGGCTCCAGCGGACTTGATCTGTCAAAGTTGCGGACCATCACCATGGATCCTGGAACGATTTCATGCGGTGCCACCTCGGTATTGTCTGGAAATGCGGCAGCAACCTGTGAACGACATGAGTTGAGGGCAGACATCAAGGAAGCTAGGTAATCTGTCAGCATATTACTTGAAACATCGGTAATACTTCGGGGTCTAGGAGTACCCCACATATTTGGGGGGCGGCCGAAAACGACCTCGTACGGGGACAGACCTGATCTGGAATGTGCGACCATGCGCATGTAAAATAGAGCAACTGGCAGAGCTACTAGCCAGTCCACACCTTTTTCTTTACAAACTTTGGCGATGCGGATTTTCAGGGTCTGATTATGTCTCTCAACGAGACCGGCTGCTTCAGGATGGCGTACACAATGGAACTTCCACTGGTACCCTAACAAAAGGGAAATGTGCTTCATTAACTCTGAGGAGAATGGCTGGCCGTTATCAGAATATACGACTCTAGGGAGTCCATAACGAGGGAAGAATTCACGAACCAACTGCTTGGCAGTGGTCGCGGCTGTGTAATCTGGGACTGGATATGCTTCTGTCCACCTGGACAAAGCGCATACAACTACAAGGACATACTTGAAACCTCGACATCGCTCCATCTGAATATAATCCATCTGGAGGACTTCAAAAGGGTGGTCAGGGGGCTGGAATCCACCTTGTTCCACCGGGACACTTTTACCTGGATTAAACTGACAACATATCATACAGGTACGGACTTTCTGCTTAGCTGCAGCTCGTAAATGCTTGTTGAACCAAATGTTCTGGATACTATCTAACATAGCTTTTTCCCCTAAATGTGCTGGACTATGTGCGGTATTAATAATGACTTGAACCATAGAGTCGGGGAGAAACCATGCGGTTCTACCCTTTGTTAACCATCCTTGATCTGTCTGGACCCCTCCTTGTTCGTACCATTTCTTGATTTCATCGGGAGTAGCATGTAACTGTATGTCTATGACATCTTGAGTAGGGTCCTTAACTGTCATACATGTAATCGGATCTGGAGTGTGTGTCTGTGTCGGAATATCTGGAGTCTGTGCTGTAAGCTTGGCTGTGCGATCTGCTAGATCGTTACCCTGGGAAATAATGTCAGTGACCTTCGTATGTGCTTTGCATTTCATGATAGCAATGGATGTCGGTAAGTGTATGGCATCTAACAGAGCTTGAATAAGGAGACCATGCTGAATCTTGGTTCCATGAGAAGTCATGAAACCTCTCTCCTGCCAGAGCACTCCGAAGTCGTGTACAACTCCAAATGCGTAGCGTGAATCTGTGTAAACATTAACTCTCTGGTTCTTGGCATGTATACAGGCTTGTGTCAGAGCAACTAGCTCTGCTGCTTGAGCGGACAGAGTATCAATACGGTGTGTCTCAATAACTTTAGTGTCAGTAGTCACTGCATACGCGGCGACTAGTTCTCCTGTACTTGTTCTCATACATGAACCATCCACATAAAGTGTCAGGTCGGGGTCTGGTAACGGAGTATCTGTCAGATCTTGTCTTGGCTTTGTCGTAATGTTAACTACTTCCACACAGTCATGTGGGTCAGGATTCGAAGTAACTGATGGTAACAGTGTAGCAGGATTTAAAATGTTGCAGCGTCTGATTTCTATGTGTGGCTGGAACAGTGTCAATTCATAACCTGTTAGACGTGCAATTGTCAAGTGCTGGGTCTGTGTTCGGTTCAGAAGAACTTCTACGGAGTGTGGAACCTGTACTGTCAGGGAGTGTCCTAAAACTATGGAATCACTTTGCCTAATAGCTAGTGCTGTGGCTGCAACTGACTTGAGGCACGCAGGCAAAGCCTGGGCGACTGGATCTAATGTGCTAGAAAAATAAGCACATGGCTTGTATTGTCCTGCTTGATCTTGCGTGAGAACAGATAATGCTGTACCTTCACGTTCTGTGACGAAAAGTGTAAAAGGCTTACTGTAGTTCGGTGTGGCTAGAACTGGAGCTTGGCATAGGGCTTTCTTTAACTCATTGAAACTAAGTGTATGTTCAGATGTCCAAGGGAGGACAGTCGATGCGGCTGCCTCCTGTGTCGTTAACTGTATCAGTGGCTTGGCTAGAAATGCATACTGAGGAATCCATTGTCTACAATAAGAAGTAAGGCCGATAAAGGCACGTACCTCCTTCTGGGTCTTGGGCTGAGGAAGACTCGCTATTAACTGGATACGGTCTGGTGTCAACTGCCTACCCCTCTTGGACAGTAAGTGTCCTAAGTATACCACTTGCTGGACACAGAATTGAAGCTTCGAAGGGGACACCTTGTGCCCCATCTCGGCTAGGAAATACAGAACTGTAAGTGACGCACGCTCGCAGTCACGTTCAGAACGGGCTGTGATCAGTAGATCATCGACATACTGGAGCAGGGCAGTGTCAGTTGGCATGTGAACATTATCAAGTTGTCTCTTAAGTGCTTGACTGTAAATACTAGGACTTTCTGTGAAACCTTGAGGAGCTCGTGTAAACATATAGCTCCTTCCATTTAAACAAAATCCGAAAAGAAACTGGCTGTCTGGATGAATTGGAACACTAAAAAATGCATTCTTGAGGTCGATTACTGTAAAGAACATGGCTTCGGAATCAATGGCTGTCAATAGGGAAGAGATATCTGGGACAACTGGATACTGCGGAATAATACATTTATTAAGCTCTCGTAGGTCGATCACTAATCGATATACTGGGGGTGCATTCGGATCAGTACGTTTCATGACTGGAATGATCGGAGAATTGCATACGTTGGAGTCAGTTTCTACAACCACCCCTTGAGCGATGAGCTCGTCAATAATTTTGGATAAGGCTGCTACAGCCTCTGGTGGCAATCTGTACTGTCTGATTCGTGGTAACACTACACCTGGTTTGAGAGTCACACGATGGGGTGTGATTTGCATGTAACCTACATCAGTTGGACCTTGCGCCCATAAGTGCTGCGGAACATTAGACAGTCTTGGATCAAAATCTCGTAATACATAGTGACCCTTAAAGTCACGCAGGAACAGACGTATTCCCTCTGGGGAACAGCATATAACTGCACCTAACTCTTTCAGTGTTTTAATGCCTAATAGGTTTTCTGGACATGACTTAGTAAGTAACAGATCAGTAGTGCGGGACAATGGACCTACTTCTAGAGTAACTGGCTTTGAAATCTCATTTACGATAGGTTTTCCTGAAAATCCAAGGGAAACATTTCTTGAGCCTGAGAGCGGAGCCCCTGGAACTTCGGCGTGACTAATTGTGGTCCTACTTGCCCCTGTATCAATCAAAAACTTTCTGTCTTTCCCTAATACTTGACTGTGAACATAGGGACCTTCTTGATCTACAGGTATCTCGATGAGAGGCAAGCCTACCTCCCTCTCTAGGCTGTTTCATGAATACTGCTGGTACTCTGGATATTCAGACTGTGCATACTGGTACATCTGCGATGTAACATGCTGTGTTGCAGCGATAGGCTGCGGTACTGTAACTGTCTGTGGTGCATTCTGTGGCTGAGGAATCTGTGAAACTTGCTCTTGTCTAGGCGGACGTGGTCTTTCTTTAGTCTTACCAGTAGCTATGTTGTGTTTCAGAACTGCACACTCATTTATAAAATGACCTGGCTGTTTACAATAATTGCAGTTCCCTTTAACGGGAGCTGCAGGATGACTGGCTTGATTCGGACCCCTCTTCTGACTGTCTTGAGGAACAGATTGTGCAACTAATACTTTCATTTTCGTGTCTTTCATACGTTTTCTCTCGTGTTCTTGTTCTTCCCTGATTCTATTCTGGTGGTACTGGAGCATCTGCAACATCTGGGACGGGGTATTAGCTTGCCAGGTACTTTCGACTTTCAGAACTCGATTTTTAACTTGTAGACTTGAATTCTCGACTAATTTAGTAACAAAAAGATGAGGGTATGACTCACTACTTGTCTTGAGGCCACTGTTGATGCTAAAACATTTTTCAAATCTAGAATAAAAATCACTAATGTCTTCGTCTTGCTTCTGTTTACAGGCTGAGATTGCATCCCAGTCTTCCTTTTTCGTTGTTAATAATCTGGGTAAAACTTGAATCAATAATTCTGGTAATTCTTTACATTTCTCTCCTAGACCGGTACCTGGTACACGTGCCTTGTCTTCAGCTTCTAGAACTGCCCAATCTATCTTTTTCTCTCCCACCTCCCATTCTTTTTCCTTTAGCTTTTCATACACCCCTGCGGGCAACAGGACCTTTAACATTTTAATGATATCTGGGTAAGTGTATTCTCCCATACGGAGCATGTCTTTTAGTTCTCTATGGAACCCTGCTGGATCTTTGTCATGACAGGGAATTAATTTCTTCATTTCGAGGAGTTCCATCTTTGTAATCGGGGTGTAAACAAACACTCGTTGCATTTCACCGTCCTCTGTCTTAACTGGATGCACTTCTCGTAACGGGTTCTGTCTTTCTATGTAGAAGGGTTTACTTTCTGGGGGTGAGACATGAACAAAATGCGGGTTCAGAAACGTTCTATATTTGTGGCGCTGTTCTAGAATGACACTAATTAAATCGGTACCTAAACCTCTCCATCTATACTGGAGTAACTCGTTCAGGACATCGTGTAACGGACCTGGATCAGAGTGCTGACCCTCATACAGAGTAATGAGGTGCTGGATCATATACATACCCACCAGTCGTTGCTCGGCTGGGGGCAATTTCAGAAACATTTGTGCCACTATTTCGTCTGGAAAAGTGGTAGAATCAGTAATCCATCGGACTGCTGATCGGACTATTTCTTGTTCATGCATGGTACTTAACTCACTGTAACCGATTCGTGATTTCAGAATGTGATCGGTAGCTTGGAACACTTGTTCTAGGGAACCTTGTTCTGGTGCTGAATGATGGAAAATTGACTTGTGTTCTAGGCGTAAATGGCGATCTGGAAATCTAGATTTTCCTACATACGCTATCCTGGCGGTATTCTCGTCGTCTTCCTCTTCAGGATCAGAGTTACTTTCTTTCTCGCTTACTTGTGCTGCTTTACGTTGTTCGTGTATCTTTATTATTTCTCTACGGATTTTCTTGTACATACTCTCCATGGCACTAATGGTATTGTGCTTACCCTCGGCTATATTATCACTCCACTTTGTCAGGGTTTTCATTTCGGCCGGATCTTTAGACGGGTAATCTTGTTCTCTTATTAGACAGTTAATTAAAAACTTTAATATCATACGCTGGATCTCAGCTTTCCTTTGAGACATGGCATCACTAATACTTTCTGGATCATCCCCTGTACGGATGAAACGATATATTCTGTCTAGATCTTCTTTCATGTTTGGTAGGGTGACTAGATACTCGGTCACCCTCCTTACGCGTACTGAATATAAAACCATATTATTCTCGCCTGGGACTGGGTCATAGGCACATTCGCCAAGGGCTTGCCTGATTTCTGCAACAGACTTATTACTCTTGGGAGTACGCTGTGATGCTTGAGCATGTAATTCGAGTGCTGATAAACGCTTGCGTGGCGGCGGGGTTTGAGGAGGACCTCCTCCTGCGGCCCCTAGACTAGAATCGTCAACTGATATTCTTCGTGGCGGAGCGGGAAATTGAAATGCTGGCTGAACCGGGGGTACCGTAGCAGGTACTGCATGGGGTGCCCCGGTGTCTGGAGGAGCAGGATGTGCCTGATTTACAGGGACTGGCGGAGCGCGGACAGGATTTGCATATTCAGGGACTGTGTCGTCCAGATAGGACGAAATAAAAATATCAGCTGCGGTCGGTTTGTGACGTAGCTTGGTCGGAACTAATGGTGGCGGAAAATTACTGGATGCCTCCGGGGTGCGCTTTTGGCAAGCCCTCGGCAAGAAGAGGGTACATACCCTTAATAAGGGCATTCCTCTGTCTGTCTCTCTGTTCAGTTTTGACTTGTTCACCTATCTCGATTAATTCTTTTTCTTGGGCTCGCTCTTGGGATTCTCTACTTAATTCTGATTTTCTGATTTCTTTTTCGGTTCTTTTATGAGCTTCTTTGCGCCATAACTCAATGGCATCTTTCTGTGATTGTCTGGCTTTCTTTTTCCATAATGCCTCTTCTACTCGCATGATGCATTCGGCATCCCACGTACCTGATACGGGCCATCTATACTTTTCTTCTAACTGTTTGGTATACTCTACCCATAAATCTAGATACAATATGGCGCTTATGCCATGCTTCTGATACATAAAGTGACCTGGACTGTCCCTCGGCGGGACAGGAACTGCTGCTTCCAGCAGACCCTTTCTAGTTTTCAACTGACGTAACTTGGAAAATATGGGCATGACTGAACTGTAATCTAGACACAATACAATACACAATGAACACGATACTTATTCCCCATTCATACCACGACATTGAAATACATGAAGAACATTTAAAATAACAGTTCGAACAGAATACTACCTGGAATACGGGACACAGAATACATGAATTTTCTCGAGAACAGAACTGACTAGAACAGGAACTAGATGCACTGCTGAAACAGTACGAAACTTACCGGTCTCATAAAGAGACACGTCAGGACCCGCATCCACCGAAGTGGACACTTCGTTTGTGGGACTGTGTACCACCAACCCACGGACCAGAGTCAATTAAATTGACCCTGTCTAGATACCACCCCAGTAACGGTACTCACCGGGCAGCAAGAACAGAAGGCCTCGGACTGGACTGGACTGCTACGACGACGGACGCCGAACTTCGGACTTCGGACTTCAGTTACGGGTGGACCTCCGGATACCTCGGACCTTGGACTCTTGGCTTGGGCTCTGGTCGGGACTCGCCGCGTTCCTCCACCGTCTCGTCTGGATGCTGGACCGCCTCCTCCGTCTCCTCCGTGGGCCTGAGGGATACTTGAGCAGAAATATCTGCCACTGCGCAGAAGAGTTCCGTCACGACTGCAGAGGGTCAGGGGGTCGGCGTGGCTTCACCGACGCGTGGGGAAAGGGCAAGTCCCTATTCGGGCGCCATTATGTGGTAAATAAATAAATAATACCTCTCTTTTTGACTAGACATATAACATAACAGATAGCTCAATAAATAAGAGTCAAGATTCGAGGTAGTAGGAGTTTTGCAGGTTTAATACAGCATAAGGACAGGAACAGGACAACCTGCATGGGAATAGGATGACAGGGCCCAGCAGCTGCTGGGGCTGGATCTGGGATGAGCGCGCTGGCTTTTAATAACAATACATGAGCATATATACATAACGCAAACACATAGCATTACATTGCAGTAGGCGTAGCAGTGGGTGGAGCAGAAGGCGTGACGCGTAGCAGTCGCGAAAGATAAAGGCAAAAGTAGGTGTAACTGGGCGTATACATAGACATGTGATGCAAACGTAACAGAATATGTCATGAATGGGGCGGAAACCATGGAGGGGGCTACCTAAGGAGCCGGGACCTCTAACCTGATGGTGCGCGCAAACTAGCAATGACGTATCACTAGGAGAAGCTGGGGGCTATGAACTCTGTGCTAGGAGCAGAGACTGAAGTCTGGAGAGTCAGAGCGACATGTACCTAAACAGTATCTAGTATCTGATGTTTAGAGAACATGTTGATATAAACTAGAAGTTAGGAGGGGAAAGGCTAACTTGATTCTAAGACTGGACCATGCATTATTCTACATGTAGTACGTGATGAAGAATATGAAGAATATGAAATGACCATTAAATGCAGTATTTCTCTAACGTGGAGACGTGAAGGCTAGACAATGACGGAAACTATTGATGCAGTTCAGTAGCTTAGGAATGCAGAGAAGGAGGACTGAACTGATAACTGGAACTATAACATATTCTTGGCAGACTCAGAGACTGAGCCATGCTGGGCCGGGCACTGCGAGGCAGGAAGTAAGTGAAGGGTCGAGGATACAGGTGGGGGCTGTATCGCTCCTCAGCGAGGCTTCAGGAGACAGGAGCTGAATCTGGTGTCCGGGCCCTTTTGAGGCCTAGAAACGGGGACTTTATAATGGAATAACGTGCACACTGAGAAACGTGGCAACGTAGCTTTACATAGGCCTGATATTCGTAGTATTCACGAGGACTGGAAACTGGCATACTAGAGGTGGACACAACTGTAATTGCGTCATTAATCGGACATGGGGAATGCATATGCATATTTAATCATGCACACATAACATATGATGGATGACACGTAGGGACACAGAACATGGCAAAATTTACTTTTCCACATGTTAGTGGGGTGGCCCGTCTCGTTCTTGTCCGGTCTTGAATGGGCTTAAACAGGGCCCCCCTTGGCCCGGGCTTCGCCCGGCTCGTCCCGTGAAGCGGGTCTGTGGTGTGCTTTTAAGCGCCTCCTGGCGCAGTCGCGGCATCAAACTAGCGCGCCGCCGCTGAGGCTGCCGTGAATCGTAGTCCTGGGGCAGCGACGCTGCTTCAACACCCCCGTGACTCCTGGCGGTGGCGGCGTGGTCCCAGGTGCTGTGAGGCAAGGTTGCGGCGTATCAGGTGAGTGGCTCTCAGTATCTCTGTCCCCCAGCTCCCCAGGTCTGTGGTGTGCTTTTAAGCACCTCCTGGCGCAGTTGCGGCGTCAAACAAGCACGCCGCCGCTGAGGCTGCCGGGAATCGTAGTCCCGGGGTGGCGACGCTGCTTCAACACCCCCGTGACTCCTGGCGGTGGCGGCGTGGTCCCAGGTGCTGTGAGACAAGGTTGCAGCGTATCAGGTAAGTGGCTCTCAGTATCTCTGTCCACCTTAGCCCTCCAGATCTTGAAAGACACATTTTGGAAAAAATGTGTAGGCCTCCCCGTAAGCTGTTCCAATTTTATTTCCTACACAGAATTAGATGTCCCATACCTTACCGTTAAAATTAGCTTGGCTCCAATCATCCTGTGGCACTCCATTTGGAGAAGGGAATCCATCCATATCAAATATTCTTGTGGAGATTATTATTACTGTACCACTATCCTTATTTGATTTATTTATTACATTAGCATCGAGAGGAAAGTAGAGGGATGGGCCTGGAGGATCCAGAAAAGTGAGCAAGTGAGCTGGAGGTGCCACTGCCTTCACAACTCCCTCAGCAGATGGCTCTGCTGGCCCCAGTAAGTTCTCTTGATGTTAATATGATTATTTCTCCAACTTTTACCGCTCCGCATTTAGAATTATTTTTCCATTTTGCTGTGCCTGTCTCCTAATTTCTTTCCAACTCATCTTCCATCTATTTGTTTGCTTTATAAACTCCCCTTTGATCCTTGCATTATCCTATCTACTTATTTTCTATATTTTAAGTTACTGTTCTTGAAATCAAATTGTCTGTACTGGTCAGTTTATTTTGTAGCTTCTACTTCGTCAGCAAGCCTTCCCTCTCACCTTATATATCTTGTGGACTGAGGTTACTGTAAGACTCAGGGAACCCATTTTAGGTCAGATACCTCAACTCTACACTGAAGATTGCATGCCCAAGTAAGGTGGTGTACGCATGTTTGTTGAGAAGGCTTTCTCTTGCTCATTCAGTCAAATGAGATTGTGACCATGGTCATGGTGGACCCCCCCCCAATGGTGTCTATGCATTATCATAGTATACCAGCAGTTGATATTAGTTTTGACCTCCAAGATGATCTCCCTGTCCCACCTCTTCTCCCCTACCCCCCCTCACTATCATTTTTTTTTCTTGTTCCAATTATGGCACTTCACATTCCGTGACCCACTCTGCGGATGCGCTATCGCACTCACTCACTCCTGACTGCCCCGTCTGAACCACACACCCATGGACTTGACTACACCCAGCCTCACATCCCTATATTCCCAGGTTGTTGATTATGGTTTTTAGTTTTGGATAAAACTTTGAATACACGCTGCATAGCCGACACACCTGCTATGACTCAGTACCAAAGATACGCTATGACTGATGGCCCGACTTCCCCCCCTTTTTTTGGTGAGGAGTTGGGAACCGAATAGTTTATTCAGCGAATTGCTTTAGTTGATTTACGCCACTCTCCTATACTCGTTGAGCGACTATAAACAATGCTATTGTCATATTGTATGCACTATTTCTCCTTTGCTTTTAATGTCTCCCAACCGTAAGCTCTAATGTATCTGAGTGACTTGAGAGACCTGCAATTACTGTATTGTGTTATGATTATGACATCACTTCATGCCTGTGTACATGTGGAGAATTAAACGAAAATGTAATAAAAGATATTAAAAAAATAAAAATAAATCATAGTATACCAGCAGTTGATGACAGTGGAGCATGGCTCAAAGTATGAGGACAGTCCATTGCATTTGCCAACCAAGACCATAATTCCTTCAGCGATCAATTATTCCACCCCCTTCATTGCGCTTCATTGACTCTGATTAATCATAGTTCTCCCCCTCCATTCCAAAATGTTTTTGGTTGGCTTGACTACCTAGATTTACAAACATTGCCAACCAACAAAATGCCCAACGTGATATTTTGAATTAGATACTGTCCCGTCCACCTCGGGACACAGAGGGCCCGCCCTTTGCCCGGGCTTCGCCCGGCGTCCCGCGAGACGGGGGTGACACTCTATTTCAGCGCCTCCTGGCGTGCAAATGTCGCAGCGTGCGCCGCTAGGAATAATGGGTCTTGTGATCTTTCGCCCTCAGACCGCGCTCCACTCGGCAGCCAAACTCCGAGGTGACAGAGGAGTCGGGCGGCGGGAGGGCTGGCACCCAGATTCTGGTGGTCCTGGTCAGGCAAGTGGGCGGCAGAATTGCAGGCAGCAAGGGTTTTCCGCTAACAGTGAGTTCCCCCCCCTCGACCGGGGTGACACTCTATTTCAGCGCCTCCTGGCGCGCAAATGTCGCGGCGTGCGCCGCTAGGAATGCTGGGTCTTGTGGTCTTTCGCCCTCAGACCGCGCTCCACTCGGCAGCCAAACTCCGAGGTGACAGAGGAGTCGGGCGGCGGGAGGCGGGAGGGCTGGCACCCAGATTCTGGTGGTCCTGGTCAGGCAAGTGGGCGGCAGAATTGCAGGCAGCAAGGGTTTTCCGCTAACAGTGAGTTCCCCCCCTCGACCGGGGTGACACTCTATTTCAGCGCCACCTGGCGCGCAAATCTCGCGGCGTGCGCCGCTAGGAATGCTGGGTCTTGTGGTCTTTCGCCCTCAGACCGCGCTCCACTCGGCAGCCAAACTCCGAGGTGACAGAGGAGTCGGGCGGCGGGAGGAGGGAGGGCTGGCACCTAGATTCTGGGGGCCACCCCCATAACATCTTCAGTCAAGCTACCCCGTATCAAGGTAAACCACGTAATTTATATTTGTCGGATAGCTACACGGTAAATATACAAGGATGACTAAAGTTCAGAAGACTCCTATGACAACAAGATCCAAAACAAGTCTAAAATCCGTGAGCACACCACTACCCACTATAACTGTCATAGATCTCATGTTGCAGAAAACTATCAGTGTAGTGGCGGACGCTATCCAGGATACAGAGAGACGTCTTTCCTTGACACCAGATATGTGCTTCCCAAATCTGTCTTTGCATACCACTGACAACATACATATTCAGGACACCTCAATTAACTCCCAGGACTCACTATTAATGCAGTCCTTTACTGACTTGCCAGGATCTCATATCAAGGACAACACGCCGAAAACCACTGGTACATGCCTTGCAGGGAATTCCATGGATAGTAGCCCTCTGGTGCCGATTAGTCCTGGAAGTAACATAAGTAGTATGCACACATCACTCTTAGACCCAGAAGTTCAAATAGTGGAGAGCCACATACCCACTACTCAATTTGAATCGATGATAACTCATGAACTAACAAATAAAACTCAGCGTCCAAAGAAACAACGAAAATTAAAACATCTAACGAAAAAAATTAATCGCCCATTGGGAAAACAGAAACACTCTATTAAAGATATGTGGCAGAGATTTAGACAGGGTAAATCCTCCGCAACCTCTACAACTGAGCTCCTGACTATACCCACTCAAGCTCCAGATACATCTCGATCTGAAAAGGTCAATACCGAGAGTGTTTCGGATAAAGATTGGATAAGGCAAATAGTTCAGACATCTACAATGAAAATACCCTCCTTGAATGATATAGAAGCCATGGTTAAAACTCTCTTACAGCCTATTAGTAATCGAATTGTTAACATAGAAAAGGCCTTAGGAAAATTCGAGAGAGCACAAAATGAAGTATCCTCTAGCATTCTTAAACGGTTAAATCTCTCCAACACAACCTCTACGTTTGTTCCAGCAAGTATAACACTTAAAGATAACAACACTAAAACTGTAAGAACCACTAGTGTTACAACAAATAGTACTAACAAACCGACAGTGCCCCAGCAACAGGGACCCCTAGCCACAACTCACTCAGTAATGACCACACAAGTAGTGTCTAACCTACCGCAGTCACTAGCTACGTCTGTAGTTGACACACAAATTATGCAGGTTTGTGACGAAACTGATGATAGCGAGTGGGCTGCGGAGGGCTACTCTCAGGAAACTGGTATAGCAAATGTGGAGTCACTGAAGATCCCTACTTCTCTACCAGCAAATACCTACAGTATGACACCAGGGGCAATCCAGCCTAAACCGACGATAGTAAAAAGACCTATCAACGTGAATCTCCCACCTGAATCAAATGCATACACAATAGTTATGATTGGGGTTCCCAAACTAGCTGACAATAGGGGGGAAACCTATGTGGAACTAAAAAATAAGGTCATGCAATGGCTAACTACACACAGGCCACTTCCCTCTCATATAACTGGGTCCATTTCCCATGTGAAGAGAGTGGATTGGGTGGGCTCAAGATTTAAATCAACAGAGTTATGTTATGTTATGTTAACTGAAATTTCTTGAGCGCACAGATGCCCCAGCTAAGGGGCGTCCCGGCGCTATACCTGAAAAAGTAACAGAACCAAAAGACCAACAGAGACACAGCTAATACGGCAAGGGGAAGAGATGCGTCTTAACAGCTTTCCTAAAAGCAAGGAGGGTGTCCAGAGAGAGAATGTGGACAGGGAGGGTATTCCACAATTTGGCGGCCATCACCCTAAATGAGCGGCCCCCCAATCTACATTTTTGGAACCGTGGGACAAGTGCCAAATCCAGGCCAGCAGAGCGAAGGTTTCGCGATGGAATGTACAAAATCAGAAGATTCTGAAGGATGACAGGAGTATCAGTTTTCAAAATTTTGTACGCGAAACACAAACTCTTGAACTCTACACGTCTGATTACAGGTAACCAGTGTAATTTGCAAATTGTAGTGCGAGCAGAACAGAAGCGAGGCAGCCCAACCAAGGCTGTACTCGTTGGAATCGCTGGACTTCAGCCTGGTTCGCACCCAAAAGCAATGAGCTAGCGTAGTCTAGCCTAGATAGTACGCTGGCTTGGATCACCATCTGACGCGTTGGGGCATCAAAAAATCTAAGGATCGGCCTTAGACCTCTCAAGATGCCAAAGCACGTCGATGCCACCTTCTTAGTGTGATACGCAAAAGTCAGTTTAGAGTCCAGCCAGACACCAAGATTTTTTAATTCAGAAATGGGTTTAGGTGGCGATCCCAACTCCTCAGGCCACCAGTTGTCACCCCACAGATCAGGATGTTTTCCCAAAACCATTACCTCCGTTTTGAGGGCGTTAAGCTGTAAACAGTTGAGCGTTAGCCAACTAGCAACAGCCCTCAAACCAGCCGCAAAGTTCAATGCCGTCTGGTTAGAGTCCCCATTAAGGGCTACCGCCAACTGGGTATCGTCGGCGTAAGATACCATAGTGAGACCCCAGCTCTTCGCAACTTCCGCCAACGGTTGGACATAAAGATTGAAGAGCGTGGGGCTCAACGCCGACCCCTGCGGGACTCCTTGGGTGATGGCATGGGACTTGGATCTGAAAGGTGGCGCTACCACCTGAAAGGATCGCTCTGAAAGGAACGACAGAGGGAGACTGTATAGTAGTTAATTTTAAAGATAGACGAGTGGTGAAACTTATTGCCAACTGGCGGAGTCCTTCAACAAATAGCTTGATCCGCACGATGGGCCTAAGCTATTTCTACCCCCATAACAAAAACGGGCCAAGTAAAAACCCAAAATCTTATCAGGGCTTCGAGGGGACTCTGGAGCCTCAAGCCCATTTTCAATCTTGGGCACCCATTATGACCTATAATCAGGGGTCAACGCTAGACTGGGATCAGCAAAGACAGGCACATTCATGGGAAGGTAGGTCACGCAACCACCCTCCTCAAGCATTGTATGAGAGAAGGGAACCTGCACAATATACACACGAACGAGATTATGTTTATCCTTATTTGCCCCAAAACCAATTTGAGATTCCAACTTCAAATAGATATGATGTCCTGTAATCCCATGACTACCTGGCCGAGGTGGACTGACTGACACCTGTTCTGCCCCTAATATCTTATCAGATCTGCCAATCCGTAAGGAACAAAACAACATAATAAGGACTGATAGTCCAATAAGCACCATCGCCCTTCCTAGAATGGCACCAGCTATCAACATAATAGACCCCGTAACATCGCCCCTTGAGAAATTTTCCTCACAAACTGTAACTACTTTCTATACTCTCGAACCGGGCTGCTCCCCCTCCACTATAGCCCAAGATCCGCCACCCAGTATTAGAAACCAATCAACAGTTGCAACAAGCCAATATAAACAAAACCTGTATTTACTACCCAACAAGACTCAAGAGCCACTGTTTCTTCACGATGAACTCAAAATTATAAAAATTCTGTCGTGGAATATAGCAGGACTGGCTGCAAAAATAAACGACCAGAAGTGGATGGAATTTGCCAGAAAATTTGCAATAATGTGTTTTCAGGAAACGTGGCTTACAGAGAACAATGTCTTTATTGAGGGGTTCCAGAGTTTCTTTGTCCCAGCTATACCATCACCCAGTGGCAGAGCAAAGGGGGGCTTGGCAATATTTATTAGCCTCTCCCTCATTTCTCAGGTCAAGACTAAGCAGTTGGATAACAGGAACATTCAGATCCTGGAAATCAGGAAGGGCAAAATAGCATTAACCCTGGTTAACTTTTATAATTCAGTAACTTCATCAGGTGATTGCAATATTATTAACCTTCACAACTACTTGCGAGACAATCTGGTAAAATCCCCCCGGAATAAAATAGTAATTGGTGATTTTAACGCACATATTTGTGGAACCCCGACTAAAACAACCTTGGACTCTCTGGGATGTGGGAACAGGTCGGGCCTTCATTTTGCGCACTGCCCGCGTGGAACTAAAATGAATAATTTAATAGATGACCTGAACCTGACTGTGGCAATGTCTCTGAAAGACGACTCATTTATCTTTGAAGTACCAACCTTTAAAGGCTCTGAACACGGCTCTTTCATTGACCATATGCTTCTTTCTGTTGATCTAACACATCTAGCCCTAAATTTTAAAATACATGAAAGCATCTTCAGTGACCACAACCCAATCTCAGTGGAACTAGGTGAGGGTTTGTTCGAACTACGGAAAAACTCCAAAGACACGGGTGCTTTAAAACTGATCAGCAGTAATCGCCGCCTGAAATGGTCCAGGATAAACAGTGAGTCTCTGTATAAGTCCGTCGAAATGAGCTGTGAACAGGAACTCCTTCGTTGTGTCTCTGAGTCCACACCACCCGAATCTATTCTATCTGACTTTGCTGTGGTAGTCCAAAGGATTGATCAACTGCTAACTGTTCCAATAAAAGGCCCAACTGATTACCAGCCAAGATGGTTTGATCACGCCTGCTCAGTAGCTGGCCGAAATCTGAAAATGGCTCTCAAGGCAAAGCCAAGGGATTCTGCATATATTAAAATCATGCGTTCTGAATATAGATCAACCTTGGCTTCCCGTAAAAAGGTCATAAAAACAAATATCTGGGAGTCTTTTCTAGATCCATCAACTCTGGGAAACAGCTCCAAGTTCTGGAGCATAATCAACAAGCCGATGTTCGATGACCCTAATGCTGCCAGTCTTGGAACTACCATACCTGAGAATGAATGGGTTTCACACTTTAGTCAAATCTTCAAGAGTGATGATCCGCAGATGACACAAGCAACTAAACTTTCGGAAGAAGCACCTTTGCTTATTACAGTCAAAGAAGTCGAAAAGGGGATTCGTAGTTTAACTAGCAACAAGGCCCGGGGCCCAGATGGCCTGCCCCCAGATTTATTTAAATCAAACATCTCTCTCTGGGCCCCAATCCTCACTGCAGTTGTCAATGCCGGAGATATAGTTGGGACCCCAAAGTCCTGGGGGGCCTCAACTATAGTACCCATTTATAAGAAGGGTGACAGAAGTAACGCAGCGTGTTACAGGCCAATATCTCTGATAAATTATGTTGCTAAAGTTGTGGGAGGGATAATTTTAAATAGGTTGACCATATGGGCCAAAAACAATAAGGTTTTGTCGCCCGTCCAATACGGGTTCAGACCGGGGCACTCAACAATAACTCAATGCCTGAATTTATATTTAATCAGTGGCAAGTACACCCTGGCTAGAAATGGAACCCTAAATATGGCCTTTATGGACCTTTCATCGGCCTTTGATTGTGTTGACAGAAACAGACTCTGGGACATCTTACTAAAAATGGGGGTTGAGAAGAACCGGATCAACTTTTTAGCCGACCTCCATAGTGACACAAGAGCAAATGTCCGATATACTAAAGACCTGAAAGTCACTAAAGATTTCAAGATAAATCGGGGGGTTAGGCAGGGCTGTATTTTAGCACCATTTCTTTTTAACTTATATATTAATGGCCTTGAGGAGCATCTTTTAAAAACAAAAACCGACTACCCATACATAGGGAAAAAAGGCGTACCTGTTCTGCTCTATGCAGACAATGCTGTTCTTATTTCCAGAACTGCACTAGGCCTTCAATTACTACTTGATTCTTTTTTCCAATTTATGAAATCACGGGGCCTGTGTATCAACAATACTAAATCATTCGTTATGAAGCTAGGATCTGGCTCAAATAAGTCTTACCCCTTTTCTGTTAATGGGGAAAAAATTCCAATAACAAAGACTTTTTCATACCTTGGTGTATTGTTTGATCAGAAACTCACATGGGGTCCTGCAGTAAGAAAGAAGAAAGGAGAATTAGCAAGGACTAACGCTGCTATATTTGACTTTGCACGTACAATGGGAAACACACCTGTGGTTGCCTTGATGAAACTGTACCAAGCTAAAAGTATTGCTGTGGCTTGTTATGGGAGCGATCTTTGGGGTTTTGTCCCAGTGGGCGATCTTGTAACTACTGAAAAAAAAATGTAAAACAAATTTTATGTTTACCCAAAGGCACAGCCAACTTTTCTATTCATGAGGAACTGGGTATGCCCTACCTAGGTGACAAGATTGCAGTAAAACCCCTGTTGTGCTGGTTAAACTGCTGGATGAATGATGAAATACCATTTACACAAAATATTCTTCTCGAAGCACTTAACTGGGAAGGGAAATTTAAGATACCCTGGCTAAAATACATCAGAAACTGTCTCCACGATTTGGGTCGGCTGGAACTCTTCCAAGCCCCACAGCAAGTATCTGAACGTGATATAATTTATGTGAAGGATACTTTCTTGCTGAATCGACAGATTGCTAGAGAAGAGTCAGAGCTGAAAAAGGGCAGCGTGAGGAGACATGTTCTAACAAAAACAACACTGCTAATTGAACCCTATCTATCCTGGCCCATCTCTAGATATGAACGTTTTCTGTTAACTAGATTTCGCTTTGATTTATTTCATCTGATGTTAGCTGTGCCCAGTGGGGCCTACAGGGGTCAAGTGTTGCCAGCTTGCGGCTGCGACAGTAAGTCTCCGCAAGATCTGGAACACTTCTTATTTGTATGCTCCTATTACACGTTTCCACGAAAATTGTTTTTAAAACCTCTTTTTAAACAACTGAATTTTATGCAAATAAGGCCTGCATTATTTTATCTCCAAATGCTGCACTGTGAAAGCACTTTGTTTTTATGCAATTTTTTAAAAACAGCCCTGAAATTTAGAAAAAGTATGGAAGGTTAACCATTATACGATTTACTCCCCCTCTGTAAAATATGTCATCGACAGCTAGTATATTTATATCCGTTGTACAAATCATATGTTTCCTTGTGATTTTCTGCTCCTGATGAATTGATTTTTTAACAATGTTATGTATATATATGTTTTTTCTCTGTACTTTTATGACTGCACTGCATACAGTCGAATAAAGGATTTTTGAATTGAATTGAATTGAATTAGATACTGTAACTGAACTGTAGTTATGTATTGTATTTGTATTTTGCTTTTAAAAAAAAAAGAATAATGGGGGAGGTGTATCTGACATCTAAAATCAAATTTCTAATGTTTTTTCTAGCCACACAGAAAACCAGTGCCGGAGCCGGCAGCGAGGGAACCAGTCAAGGGGATGCGGCAGGTGAAGGGGGGCTCCCAGCAGTGGTCACATTGTTTGCTGATTGACAATTAGTAATATGTAATCAATGCAAGGGTTTTGACTCGTGATCACCTCACTTTAGCAGATACAGTGGGAGTTGAGTAGTTAATGGCCTTCTCTATCTGGAACACATCAGACAAAGTTTGATAATGAAGTTTAACAACAATGGGTTAATATAAAAGGGAAAAAAGGATGGAAGGTGAAAGGATGGGTAAAATATAATATGAGTGAAAGGATGCATGGATGAATATGTGGGTGTAAGGATGAATAAAGGTGGGTGATGTGATGCATGGGTGGGTGAAGGATGGATGGAGGGATATACACCTTGAAAGGATGACTATCTGAGTGGGTGAAAGGGTATGGGTGAAAGGATGCCTGCCTGAGTGGGTGAAAGGAATGCTTGGGTGAGGGAAAGCAGGATGGGGGAATGGAAGGGCAAATGGATGTTGGTGAAAGGTGCATTGAGAGCAATGCTTGGATGGATGAATATGTGATGGATGGTTTTCAAAGTTGAAAGACTGGATGAGAGAATGTATGTCAAGTTTAAATGGTGTGCATCCAAGCCAAGGGTGAGGAATACTAGAATAATATAATGATGAATGAATAATTGTTTGGATGAAGAACCAAGGGAGCTCTTCTGGATAGGGGCACGCTCACTTCCTTCAATTGCTCCGAATGGTTTTATCAAAGCTTTGATTCAAAGTGTTGGGTTGGTATTTCTGACTACTCCATTGATTCACAGTATTTTTTTAATCATCACCTCGATCCCTACCCATGGAAATTTACCAGTGCCACTCATGATGACCTAACTACTGCAGGGTTCAATTTGTCACCGCAGTATTGGCTGTGCAATGTGCGTCTGCTTGAGTTAATGTGGCATTTACAAAGTATTCAA
The DNA here is from genome assembly GCF_964261635.1 of Lissotriton helveticus. Classification (NCBI taxonomy): domain Eukaryota; kingdom Metazoa; phylum Chordata; class Amphibia; order Caudata; family Salamandridae; genus Lissotriton; species Lissotriton helveticus. Next base: position 552,794,433 of record NC_136065.1, on the reverse strand, counting down.
TGCATGGCAATATGTAAAAAAGGTGTGCTTCCTGTGCCTATATTTAGAAAAGAACTAGGGCCCCTGTATGCAGGATAATAGTGCCCTGACAGGGAAAAGACAAATGTGAAAAAGAAAACCTGGGTAAGGTTGATTACATGAGTTACAGGCAACACAATTTCAATGTGACTAAATCATTAACTCTCACTCTTCACAAATTACATTAAAAAATAGATATTGGTTTAATAAATAGACATGTGATACACTTTTTTTAACAATACAAATATATTTTTTTATTTCATTTTTTATAAATATAGTCAAGCTAGTTGATCAATTGAATATTCATATATTCTAAAATTTGATGATTTTAACAATACATTTTTTTTAAAAAAATGAGCCATTCAGTGAATTAACAAATACAACAATTTTCCCAAGCAATGCATTGATGAATATACATTCTCAATTATAAAATACATTGTCAATTTATGGTCGCAATGATCAAGCACTGACAGTGTATGCTTTAACTACCCGCTTTTCAGCATAGCCTTCATCAGGATTCTGTCTCTGCGAGTCACTGAATGAAAACATATAGTCACATTATTTCACATTGAAATTGGGTGCCCATAGGTTATTCTGATGAATGAAAGATCCATACAGGATCTAAATTAGCAAGGGAGGTGTTTAAAGAGACCCGTCGTACATAAAGCTGTTGACGCTTGTGAGCTAATGTAAATGGATAGCTGAATAAATTCCCCAAAAGAATTCACCCAGATGTGTGCACTCAACATTCCATTCGCAAAAGTGATGTATTTATATAAGGGCAAGAAAAGAGAAAGTGCAAACTTTTTAACCATTATATTAAATGGATTGAAAAGTGATGTTCATCAACAGGATATATAAAGACATCAATTTTGTTTATAGATTGTCATACTACTAAATCTATTTAAAATCAATCTACTCTTACCAGTCCGTATCAGAGATTTGGTATATAAATGGAGGGTATCTTTCTCTTAGATTTTTTTTTTTTGGTAAACATCAATATTTTTTCCAAATAGGGAAATAAAGGGGGGGGGCTGCAGTATTAAAATGTTATGGATGTCATCTGAATGTATTCTCCTAAAAGTAAAAGGTAAAAGAATAATTATAAATACATTATCAGAAATGTTATGGTCCGTATGAATAGACCTCTTCATCTTGTAGATCTTTGAACTATTTGATGGGCCTTAACTGCCCTTCTGCAGTTTGTGTAGCCAAAAACTAAGATGATCCTGTCTGTTTAAGTTGTAGGCAATGAGAAACTATTACTTATATTTCTATTTTTTGTTGGAACTTAATTCAATTTATTGTAGCCGTGCAGCGTGGAAAGTTACCTACTTTGTATTCCTGCCTCATTCGTTAAAAATATGGGAAGGCACCTTGTTGGACGAGTTCTACACCCCAGATAGGTACCGGACATATATTTTGACTTGGCTATATCGGTGTCCAATATCTTAGACTATGTAGTTCTAAAATCTTAGCATATCTTCAAAGTGTGGACAAAATTGGAGATGCTCTTACCATATAGGAAAAATGATCTGGCTTGTTATAGCGTATATTTGTAAGTGGAGGCTGAAGGGAATGCAAAAGGGGGGATGATGTAATATATTGATTTGATTACCTGTTATACCTTAAATATGTGTGTTACACGATGCGGGTCTGATTTACGCAAGACCAAAAAATTGGCTTGAAATGGTAAAACTGTATTCTATAGTCAACAAAGTAAATATATGTCAGAATTCACAGGATAGAGGTCCTATTGTTAAGAGATACATTTAGACTAGAAAACAGTATACGTTGGCCCGTCTTCTACTTTTGAAGCTTTGCATACACTTTGCTGTTGCTTCTACACTGCACCGAAGGGAGCCCGCTATTGTGGAGGACGCTATTTGATCGTACCTGTGCCTGCCCGCTGATTCAGACGCTGATTCAGACGCTGCATCTCGCCGCACCCGCTCTGTGGATGCCGCTTCGCGTCCGTGAACTCTGGGAGGTGTTTTTCGTTGCTGCCTGGGCTGTGGTGCCGTGGACTGTGAAGGAGAAGGAACAGGCTGACTGAATGCCGCAGGGACTCAGTTATCCAGGAGTCCCTGCGAGACCTCTAACACCTGGTCTGTGTTCATTGTTCGGCCCCGCCCACTGGTCACCACGCACTAGAAATCCCGGTGCTTTACAGCCTGAACCCGGGAATTACTGTTGCTTCTACACTGCACCGAAGGGAGCACGCTATTGTGGAGGACGCTATTTGATCGTACCTGTGCCTGCCCGCTGATTCAGATGCTGCATCTCGCCGCACCCGCTCCGCGGGTGCCGCTTCGCGTCCGTGAACTCTGGGAGGTGTTTTTCTTTGCTGCCTGGGCTGTGGGGCTGTGGACTGTGAAGGAGAAGGAATAGGCTGACTGAACGCCGCAGGGACTCAGTTATCCAGGAGTCCCTGCGAGACCTCTAACACCTGGTCTGCGTTCATTGGTCGGCCCCGCCCACTGGTCACCACGCGGCCTACTTAGCAGCCTCGCCCATGCTGCGCGGGAGCGCGCGGGAGTGCGCCGGGCTAAGCCCGGGCAAAGGGCGGGCCCTCTGTGGCCCTCAGAGGCATGAGGAGGCCGGGCTGGGCCTATATCCTAATACGTTGCGAGGGATTATTTGGGTATACTCTTTTGTTTTTCTATTTGTCATGGCTGCAACTCCTGACAAATCCACACCCGTAAACGTAGGGGGGACTAGTAAGGGTACATTAGATAATTACTTTCTTAAGGTTGCCTCAGATTTAGATAGGGAGAGCGCTTTAGCCGAGCACAGGGCAGAGCGACGTCGCTCGATTGAATCTATGAAAAGTAGACCTCCCCCAGATTCTTTGCAACAAATCATCTTACCTGATGCAAGTACCTACATTGAAAACGAGGACCCCTTATCCACAGATAGTGTCCCTATACTTTTGCGAGATACGCCATCTCTACTTGATACTTCCAACACCTTGTACACGGATAATGTATGCCTCTCTAGTAATTCCATCATAGGAGCAGATGTGATAGCTGAGCCACCTCTATTAGTAGTTGAGACCATGAAGAAAAAGAGCGTTAGGAAATCAGCCGCGCCCAACGTTCATGGTCCGCCACCAAATAAAAGAAGGAAGAGGGGAGGTGATCCACAAAGAAGTAAGATCAACCACTCTGACTTTGGTAAAACTTTAAGGCTACTGTAACAACTGCACCCACCTTAAAGGCCACTGTAACAACTGTTCCAACTTTAACGGCTTCCACGGAAACAGTATTAACTTCTAAAGCCCCTTTATTGACTGCACCGACTCCACCAGTTTAGTTACTCCTCCACACTGTCCATCCAATGAAGTACTGTCTGCTGTCCCTCTTGAAGGCATTAAACATTTAATTAGGTCATTTATATTACCCATAATAGAGAGGCTGAAGAGGGTGGAGCAACGGCTGGGGAACCTAGAACTGGCTATAAGTAACAATGCTGGGTTACCCAAGGACCTTGCGAAGCCAGTACCACTCCCTGCAGTTATAGTACCATCTCCTACCCCTGTTGTACATAAGGGCACTAATAATAATAAAATTAGTAAGCCTACGAACCATAACCAACACAGGGCAATACCCCCGAAACTGGTACAAAAACCAGTACCGCATGTTGCTAGTGAAGCTCTGAAGGCAGGAAATAACCAGTACCGCATGTTGCTAGTGAAGCTCTGAAGGCAGGAAATAAATTGTCCACAAGAAACACACGAGACGAAAGGGGAATTACCAGCCCAGTTAGGGCAGAGAAGCATAGGGGGAGTCAAGTTGAACTACCCCCGGAACCAGTTCCGTTTGTGGTTGTGCTCACGGGAGTTCCGACACTAGAGGATGGCAGGAGGGAAGGGTTTTCTCAGCTAAAAAATAAAACTATCCACTGGCGTAGCCAAAACCGACCACTTCCTTTTAATATCGATGGTGTGATTCTGCATGTTCGGCGACTCCCCTGGTTGGGAAGTAGAGCGAAAGATATAAAGGGTGACCTGATTGTTGTCAACTTCAGAGATCCTGGAGCAGTTCAATATATCTTAAACTGGTCTCCAGGAAACGTTGGTAATTCCATCGTTCCACGTGACCTGACTTATTTTTATCCAAGATCTCTAGTGACCCCCATAATCTATCCTGGGCCTCTAGTTCGCCCGCAGATCACATCGTCTATATCATCTAATAACCGGTATATGATGCATGCACCTGATCTTATGACTGCTGGAAATGCATTTGGGTGGGATACCGTACCTTCTAGGAGTCATAGAAACGGAAATAGGAGGATGGACCATCTGTTACCATTTACCCCGCTGGAAGTCGCAAATAGATTCGATGCCTTTTCAGGCTTTGATGATTGCGATTGACAAACGGGGCACCCTATTAACATGCCACATATTACTGAGTATCAAGATGCAAATGCCAAACTAAGCCCCTTAGTGCAAGTCCTGGCTCCAGAACAAACCATCCATCCCGTATTTCCCATTTTTTCTGATGACCGACATCTATTGAACTGTGAGCCTGAGCTGGGGGCAGATTCTAGCCCTTTTGCTATCAATGGTCTCTCTGGTTCTTTGGATTGCCAACCAATTAAGCAAGACCTGTTCGCTGCCCAGATCAAAATCCTCTCCTGGAATGTGGCGGGTTTGAAGAGTAAATTGCCCATTCCAGAGTGAGGCTCTTTTATGGCTTCACATGACATTTGTATGTTGCAGGAAACCTGGGCGTTAAAAGAAAGTGGGGCTCAGGGTTTTGCAACATTCGATGTCTTGGCAAGTATGGGCGAGAGGGGTAGGCCTTCGGGTGGGCTGTCCATATGGGTTGGTACGCACCTGGGAGTTAAGGCATCACAAATTCTAACTAATTCACTGGATGTCCAGTGTGTATTGCTGAGTATGTTAAACGGGCTAAACATTGCTCTGATCAATGTGTACTCAAGGCCAGTTAGGCGGGGCCTTGACTCAGAGGCTATCGAAACCTTGTTAACCCTCATCCAGTCAATTGACTCCTCCACCGTGTTAATCCTGGGTGGAGATTTTAACTGTCATTTCGAGCCACTCATGGATTCAAATTTGGGTGACCCGGATGAGGTTGATTTGTTGTGGGCCATCCCTCAGCCATTGACTACCCTGGTCAAGGCATGGACTCCTCTAGTTCTGCAATTGCAGTCATTTGCGTTAGCGACATCACTAAGAGCGTGTAACGGGAGGGTGGAGCCTGATAGACCAGGGAAAGACACGTTTAATCGATCAAAACTTAGTACCTCAGTAATCGATTACATTTTCATAGAGGCTAGGCACTGGGATAGGCTGCATGAGTTCAGGGTTATTGAAAGACTTGACAGTGACCATAATGCTCTGGTCCTGTCACTTAAACCGGGGAGTTTTGGGTTGAAATGTCAAACTCCGGTTGAACACTGCCCCACTGTGCCTTTAATAATAACAAATTGTAGGAGTAGGGTTAAATGGCCAGATCTCCAGATGTCCACTAGTGAACTAGCCGAATTATATGAGACCGTTATTCCGCTCATTGAAGACATGGGGAAATTTGGTCATCTGGGTAGGGCATCTGAAATACATATACAATTGGTTGCCATACTTAAAGACACTTTGTATCCTGTGAGAAGGGCAAAGCAGCCCCGAACCACGATTTCTCGATGGTTCAATACCTCCTGTCAGAAGGCCAAAAAGGCCCTTCTTACAGCAATAAAAACTAATATTAGGGAGGCAATCAGGGCCCATCGTACCATCTATAAAACGACAATTTGTGATGCTAAGAAGGAATGGGAGGTCCCCAAGTGGGAGGAATTGGGATCTGCACTTAGATGCAAAGACTCCAAATTATTCTGGTCCATTGTCGCAACTGGACTTAGTGGGCATACTCCCGCACTCGCCCCAAACATTGCCCCTTCAATTTGGGAAAACCACTTTTGTGCTCTTAATGGCACCTCTGAGATTGATGAAATGCCTGCTAGTACTCTTGAACCCCAGGAACCTCAAAGTGTCAGTGGGGCTGAAGAGCGGGGATGGTTAACTGTAGTCCCCTCATGCCTCGCCCCAGCTGAACTTTTCACCCTGACTGAGGTAGAGACAGCTATAGGAAAATTGCTTCCTAACAAGGCTCCGGGTTTGGATAAATTGCCAGGGGATTTGTTTAGGACGCCACCGAAAATTTGGGCCCCCTATTTGGTTGTTTTATTCAATGGCATTCTGCAGGGAGATGACCTGCCCCCTACTTGGTTAGGAGCTAAAATCGTGCCTATTCTAAAAAAGGGCTGCCCATTAATTCCCTCTAATTATAGACCCACCAGCCTAATTGATACATCTCAAAAGCTGATGGGAAGGGTTATCCTTGAGAGGATTCTTGGGTGGATCGAAGAAAATGAGATATTGTCTATACTCCAGGCAGGCTTTTGGTCCGGCACCTCCACTCTAGATCAGAAATTTGGCCTGCAGGTCTTGTACTGGAAAACAGCAAAGGTGGAGGGTGGCAGCCTCTACCTTGTGCTTGTGGACCTGTGGGCAGCATTTGATCTAGTGCCGCGTGAAAAGTTGTGGAGAGTATTAGCTGACCTGGGCCTTCCGCCTTATTTGTTAGCCATTCTTTCTAGGCTTCATGCAAACAATTTTGCCCAGGTCAGGTGCGGTAGGCATGGCGAACTCACAAACCAATTTCCTGTTCAAAAAGGAGTTCGCCAAGGGTGCGTGTTGGCACCAACGCTATTTAGCCTCTACATAAATGGCCTTGTGGAACATCTGAATGCTGTGGGTAATAACGATGCCCCTAAATTGGCTACAGGTAGAGTGCCCGCTCTGATGTCTAGAACATCATCGGTCATTCAAAAAACACTTGATGGCTTTGTGGAGTTTTGCAATCTTAGGGGACTGGAAATCAACTTAGGGAAAACAAAGTTTATGATTTTTAACCCCCCTAAGCGTGTACGCCCAAACCCTGTTTTACATGGTACTCCCCTTGAAAGGGTTAAAACATTTGTCTATTTGGGTGTCACTTTGACAGAGAATTTTGATTGGAACATGCAGATTGCTAAATCTACACTTAAGCTATCCCAGTTAGCGGGGGCATAAGCAAAGTCTTTAGGGAGTCTACCTTTAGGCCGGTGTCCCCAGCCTTGGAGATATATTGTCACCAGGCTAGACTGGCAGCCACTTATGGGGCTGAACTCTGGGGGCACAAGCAGATAACAAACCTCAAAAAGGTGGAGCAGTCTTTTGTTAGAAACCTAGTTGGGTTACCATCTAGTTCGCCTCTGATCCCTCTCAGATTTGATCTTGGTATGCAGCCATTAGAGGAGATCACTAGTGCTAGACCAATTATGTATTGGAAAAGGCTGTGGTCAGTCCCTGAATTGGTTGCGTACAGAGTGGAATTTTCTGAGATTTGGTCTCTTCTTAGGAATAAAAAGATCCCCTGGCTCCAGCACATTAGTGCTGTTAGTACCCGCTTAGGTTTTCCTGAATTGTGGGAAACTCCCGAGATCTTTTGTCTCGGGATATCTAAGAAAGAACTCCTCTCTCAGATACGTTTGTTAAACTACCAAACATTAATGAGCTCTGTATCACTGGGTAGGTTGACATCTGAGTTCCTCCTAGTTAAACCAGAACCTAAAGTTGAGGAATTAATGATTTAATTGAACTCCCAGTTGCTCGAAAGCTATATTTACAGTTAAGGCATGGCACTCTTCCTATTAGGTCCTTTACATCTAAATGGTCAAAATCTAACAGTGAAGTTTGCCCTGCATGTAGCTATAAGACTGGAATGTAACCCACGTATTATTTTTCTGCCCTGCCTATTCTGCAATTCGAAAAAGCTGGTTGACACCTATTTGCAAGAACTTGGGACTTTTGCATTTCACACAGGCCTGTAGGATATTGACTCATGATGCTCATCCTCCCATTGTGTTTGCGGTCTCTCGTTATTTATTCAACATGTGCCGTAGGAGACAAACCTTTTTAACCTAATTGTTGTATAGACCGTTTTTAATGTTTCGTATTGTGATAACTTCTAGTTTAATTCCTTCTTAAACATTGTATGATTATTTATTGTTTTAAATGTTGTGCTGATGTATTTTATATGCACTTTTTATGGTCTTCCGACCGAAATAAAAGTTATCAAGCAAGCAAGCAAGCAAACTTTGCAGCCTGCTCCCTCGTCAATATAGAAGTTTGCATTTGTCTTGTTTTCTGTCCCTCCCACTGATCTTTTCAGTCACTTCCTAGTACTTGACTCCTTTATTCTTTCCCAAGATATTGTCTTTCACACAAAGGGCCCTATTAGGATGGTCCCCAAAGTGTCTGTTTGGCCTTTTATTTACTAGGAAATCCTTGAGAAGAAAGAAAAATAACAGTTTTTAAAAAAAAAAACTGGTGTGCTTTTTTTATATTCTGCCTTAATTCCTTTACACAGTTAGTGCATTTGCAATTTGCCTATAGTTTTATGTCAGGTATGTGTCTGTAATAGCTGTGGCTACAATCACATCAAATTAAAAAGGCCTTAGAGGACACGCAATGTAATGCTTCTGTGCCACCCACAGCATACTTTAAAAAAAGGGTTTTTTACAGGGCATTGTTTATAATATCACTTTTTTTCTTTCTAGCTACTCCTCCTGTCAGTGGTCATCCAACTTGGTAGGATGTAGCAGCACAGCTGCAGCAGCAGTAGCTAGAGGTGATACATGATGCGTACCGACAGCAGCAGGTGGGCCAGGAGGAGGAGGAGGAGGCTGTTGCTCAGGGGCCCAGATAGCCACCAATGTCCCCAGCCTCTCAACACCGGTGCCACAGTCCACTGGCAGCTGCCCACCACCATTTCATTGCTGCTGCCCCCTCAGTTTCTGAACACAACTTCTGATGCAGTAGGCTCATGGTGAACCGCATGGAAGCCAGGCAAATAAAAAAGAAGGGGCACCTTAAAAAGCTCCTGGCTCTTCACTAGTGCCCTCTTCTGCCCCTTTGTTGAACATTGAGACTTGGACTGGGACATTTTGAACTTTAGTTTTACCTTTTTGGGACACTTTGGACATTGGTTGGGTATGGGAGAATTGTTTGAGAAGTGGGCAGGTCCAGATTAGCATTGAAGGTGTAGGTTATAATATTATTGCACTTAGGGTAAAATAAATATTGTTATTCATGCTTCAATTTCTTTTCACCTGTTTTACTTTGCACTGCTGCTTTTTAGCTCAGCAGCTGTCTGTTTTTAAAATCAGCTGATAGCATATAACAATTAGGTATGTGATACCCTTGTCCCCTACTACTCTCCCACTCTCTGCAGTTTGTGACTAAATTGACCAATACGTGGGTGTGAGGGTTTCCAACTTTCCACTTTCCATTGTCTATCTTACCTACAATAACAACGCTCCATAGTTCTCTTACTTGAATAGATGAAGCAAGGGCTGCATGGCTTCCCAAGGTGCCATGGCGGTGGTAGTGGATTGTGCACTAACAGTGAAGGAGAAGCAAGGTCTCACTCCCACCTAGGTGAACTCCAATTGTAGGATTAATTGGATGGATTATTCATCACAGGCAACTACAATTCAACAAAAATTAATAACTGAGATAGTGGGTTATATACATATTATTATATCATACATTTACAACCAACTAAGACCAGACTACTACCAACAAAGAATACCTGATAGTGAAAATATAACACACAGTACTAAATTATTCAGAGCAATGGTGAGCTAGTATTTTCATTCAAACTAAAGTAGTAAATACTCGAATGGTGAAATGGACAAGGATAATAATTCATGCAACACAATGCCTGGATGATGACGCTGATGAATGTTGTTCTTCTATATCTATCTATATCTAAAATATCAATCACTTTATGCATGAGTGGGAAAATGGGGACAGGTCAATTCAATGAAAAGAGATAAACATGAAATGTAATGATTAAGGACCCAATAAACGTGATCTACCAGTGGTAAAAGAGTTGGAGAATTAATTGATCATCGAATTGATTAGAATTGAGGAACAATTAAACCTCTATTGGGGGTACAGAGGGGTTCCAGGGGGACATTTCATTTGTTCTGTGCAATGCAACAGTGGACACATTATAAAGTCACACCTCAATAAATCAAACAGCCCGGGAGAAGATGGTTAGGGGTTTGATGAATGCATGGGAAAGAGGATTTGGGGAAATGTGTGACAAAGACAAATACTACACAAAGACAATATTCATCTGGGCAATGAGCATCCAACCACCATCAATCTGTTGTGGCTTGAAAAGGAAACAAAGGAACGATTATGACACAGTTAACTTAAATGCAGTGCAATCCAAACAGTCCATCAGCCCCAGAGAGACCCAAGTTATATTATTATATATCTAAATGTTCTGTTACTTAGGTTTTAAAAATAGTTAATATTACAAATTATGTAGGATTGAGATGAACAACACACACCGTTGTAAACAATTATTAGTAAAATAAAAATGATACTGTATTGCCAAATTGGGAGGTGCATCTACATTCTGCTTTGATTGTTCATCAATCTTGGGTGTGTGACTGATGCGGTCCTGTGAGGCAAGCGTGAGTGTTATTATGCTTTTGAGTTTTTGTGCAGGTGAAGAGAAGGGCTGCAGATTGTAAAACAAAAATTACATTTTAGAATCAAGGAGAAGGACAGAAGTTAAACTGCATAAAGAATACACCAAGAAGACTCCTCGGAGGCAGCACACAAGTGAAGAATTGTCCTTTTTGCAATCATTAATTTTATGACTGATGTGTGATCAATTAGGTGGGAATAATTACAACAACCAACAATCACAGACAAGTGGCTGCGTGTACTATCTGGCTGATCAAACTCGCAGCTTTGTTTGATTGTGAACATTGAAATAAACAGAACCCAAAGGGAGAGTAACTGTCTATATAAAATAGAGGCACGTAAGGGGAAATGATTGGTCACAGCGGCAACCTTGTTTCAGGCAACCACAGAAACGCATGAGATTAGAAATGAAGAAACCAATACTGTAAATGCAACAGACTCCACGCTCAAGCAACTGTTCAATCAATTGGAGAAGTTATATAGGAAGGAAATAAACAAAAGTTGGGAAATCTTGGCATTGGAGAATTATATCGAAATGAAAAGAATTCCAAGAGGGCTACGTATTTTTACAATGCCCACGCATCCAGATACAAACGTTGAGCTACTAGAAGAATGGGCCGATAACAACACTGAGTGCTCCGTAAATATGATGCGCATACTAATTAAACACGCCAAGATTGATCTCATGGAATTAACAAAACAACTTGAGGAAATGGAGGTCAAAGTGCAAAGTCATACTGATCAGACAGATATAATAAAGATACGAAAAGAAATGGATGCTGGAAAAGTATGAAATCGAAATACAAGAGCGCAAAAAACGTAAATTCAAGAGAGATGAACAAGATTATAAATATGGCAGAATCCTAACCTTTACAAAACGTTTTGATAAATTGAAGAATTATCCAATGCAAAAGTCAACACCAATTAGTACAAGTGCAAGTGAATCAGATGTGAGTGAACCTGAAACCTCAGGTGGAATCAGGAGCACCCCAAAAGTAAATTTTTTAGAGGAAATGCATTTGATGTACATGGATCAAACAATGTCACGAGGGAGAGGACGTGGCAGAAACACGGACAGAGGCCGAGGAAGAGGGGAAAATGTGTCTCTAGTTCCTGAAAAACCAGACGGTCAAAACACAAAAAGGCACTATCCACTACGCAATCGAAAATAAAGAAGAATCTCATTATAAATCTATCGAAATACACATTATCAAAGGATGAAGAAAACGCATTGAATAAAGGATTATCCTTCTGCCCGGAAAGCCATTTTAATTATACAGAGACAAGGATTGATCTGTATAAATATATTAGGAAATTAAAATTGGCTAAAATACATGCAAACAAAAATAAAGGAACATCTCTTGAACCACCAGCATCAATAGAAATGGTAGAAACTGAACCTACAATCAGTATTGACCAAGCACAAGACTTGAAAACAGTGTTTGATCTACTATATAATCTTGATGATGATGAAATGTCAGAAGAACAAGTTCTGGAACATCTTGAAATTGAAACTAATCGAAAGGTGAGAAGTGGCCTAAAAAAGAAATCAAAATTTTGCCCGATATTGCCTCCTGCAAACAGAATTGATCAATTCAGTGAGGCAATAATAGAAGAACTAGAAAAAATGACAAACACCAGAAATGAAAATCGATATGAGAACCTTAACAAGAATGAACGGGAAGCTATTGAACATCTAATGGAAAATGAAGAACAGACAATCAAACCAGCATATAAAGTGGGTAACATTGTGCTTATGGACACTGCGAATTATCTACAAGAGGCATATAGACAACTGGAGAACACCACTAACTATCAGAAATGTCCTAATAATCCGATAAACAAAATGGTAATGGAACTGAATGTCAATTTAACAAGATGGCACAATGAAAAATTAATTGATGATGATGAACTGAAATTTTTAACTAAAGACTTTCCAGTGATTCCTACAATTTATTTCCTGCCAAAGGTTCACAAAACGCTTCATTATCCTCCAGGGAGGCCTATCGTATCTTCATGCGATTCTTTATATGAGAACCTCTCTAAGTATGTAGATCAATTCCTGGCTCGAATTGCACAGAACATGAGCTCTTACATCAGAGATACGGGGGACTTTTTAAGAATACTTACTGGGATCACATGGAATAGCCAACTTCTACTGATAACAATCGATGTAGTATCACTATATACATCAATTCGACATGAAATAGGCCTGAATGCCTGTAAATACTTTTTACGAAAAAGGAAGATCAGTGAAATGAAACATACACAGATGTTGTTGGCCATGATTGAAATATGCTTAATGAATAAAAAATGTTATTTCAATAAAACACTCTTTTAAAAAAGCTGTGGCATGGCCATGGGGATATCATTTTCTCCCAACTATGCAAACATAACTATGGGATGGTGCGAGAAACTGGTGGCATGGGATATGGAAAATCAAGAAGATCTGGATAAAATAATATTGTGGGCCCGTTTCATAGATGATTTATTTTTGATTTGAAACGGCACAGAACAAGACTTTCAAAGTTATTTTCAAAAACTTAACAATAAACAAATAGGTTTGTCATTTACATATAACACCAGTAGGACCCAAATTGCCTTTCTTGATACATTGATCTATATAGAAGATGATGAAATACACTCAACTCTTTATCGGAAAGAAACAGCTACTAACAGCATATTGCATGGGACAAGCTTCCATCCTAAGCCACTAATTGCTAGTATCCCATATGGGGAATTTATGCGAATCAAGCGGAACTGCTCCAAATCCAAGGATGCTGAGGAAAAGATCGAAGAGACCATGGAAAGATTAAAATCAAGAGGTTATAAAGACTCTAAATTGAAAAAATGCAAAAGAAGAATTAATCAAAACACAAGAGAGGACACTTTGATACCAAAGATACAAACAGACAATGCAGAACAAAAACCATGCTTTATTACGACATATAGTAAAGAAAGTGGGAAAATCATGGGAAAGCTGAAAAAAATATTGGCAGCAGATTGAAAAAGATCCAGATATAGGGAAATTACTGGAATCTAAACCTACAGTAACCTATAGAAAAACAAAATCTTTGAAAGATATGTTAGTAAAAAGTCATTTCTCGCAACAACCAGAAAGTAATTGGCTATTGGATCAACACAATGGACTCACAAAATGTAATTCCTGTAAGGCGTGCAAAATTGGCAAGAATAAATAATCCATTATAGAACCAAATGGCAACACAATTGTTTTAAAGGAGAAGATCACATGTACCTCACAATATGCTATATATATTATTGAATGCAACTGTGGCAGCAAATATATTGGAAGTACAACTTGCACTTTGCGTAAACGCATTTTGGAACACATTAGAGTGGTGAAAAATAAAGATACCTCATATGCAACCGCCAAATACATGATGGTATGCCAGAATGGAGATTGGAGATCAATGTGTTATTATGGCATAAAAAGAGTCACGTTGAATGAACGGGGCGGTAATAGAACCAGAAAACTTCGCCAAACGGAATCCAAATACATTGTGAGACTCAAAACAAAGACCCCGAGAGGAATGAACTATGATGAGGAGCTTTATACACATTTGGAATAAATAATATGAGTGATAAGATCTGAACTTATAAAGGACATTCTTGATGTATAGACTGTGGATACACTATCCTATGAACAAGTGCGAACTGTGATCAATTGCATCAAAATACTAGAAGAATCTGGATTTTGGGTACAAGATTTAGAAAATAAGTGACATAACTAAATGCTAATAGAATTATGAGTAATATACTCAAATAGCATGGATAAAAATAACAATTATAACGACTTGATCTACCAAGATATGACACGTTAAAAAATATCAATACTCAATTGCAACGTTAAACTACAAACGTGCACAATGAAAAAAGTGCTGAATGTTGTGTCAATCTGTAGATTAACTTCCTCCATGAAAGACAGTTATTGTAAATGAATTATTTTCTTTGTTAATTTTGGATAATAATGAATGGTTACATTAAATACATTACAATGCCAGAATGCCACATAACGCCCACCTGGGCTTAAATAGTGTAGAAAGAGAAGACTCACTAACCGTGAGCAAAGCCGAGTAGGCTGAAACGCGTTGGTTGGGATCTGTGCAAATAAATCAAGTTAAATAACTTTCACTCCGGAGTACTGGGCATTTTTGTATGCAAAATTGAATTTGAAGCCAGGATCCAGCTTCCGCGTCAAGCACCCGCTGTAAGAGCGCGCTGTTCTAAGGATCACATTGTGGACAAAATGTACTAAAGTGTACAACATTTTTATTTTACAAACTACATAGAAACCAGAAATAGCTTACTTGTGAAATCTCGAAAAACAAAGTCCTTAAGTCCAATTGTTTGAACTGGGGGTCTCTAGTTGGCAGAGGTAAGTACCTTTGACCAAGTAGGGACCCTTACTTCTAGTCAGGGTAAAGGGATACACACTGTAGATAACCCCTGCTCACCCCCTAGGTAGCTTGGCACGAGCAGACAGGCTTAACCTCAAGGTAATGTGTATAATATTTGCACTTAACACACACCACAAACTGAGACCACACAGGTAGGTATATCAAAAATATATATCTTTATCTAGTTTAGCAGTTTAGTAAAAGCAATGCAGTACACACTCTCTTTATGTTCCTGTAAGGTTGCGCTATTTTCTAGGAAGTCTTTAAAACAGCTCACTTTCAGAAAGCACAGTTAGGCAGTTATTATAATGGGCCTTAGTCACACCGTAGTCCCAGTGTCCCACATATGCAGCGAGTATGGCAAGGCTGCTGGTTTTCAAACCGGCACTCTAAATATCCTCTGAGCCCCTCACTGCCTCGTCGTGGGTACTAGGAACAGTCCCCGTGGATGGCCGGTGTTTCCCGCGTGCCTCGCGGTCAGCGCTGTTATCAAATTGCCCCCAAAGTACTCGGCGCTTGCAGTGCGGTTGCGGCCAACTATGGCGGCGGGGCAGCCCTTCAATACTTAGGGCCAGATGTAGGTGGCCATTTACCGACCGGTAATGGCCGATTTCGGCCGTTACCGACCGGTAAATGGGTATTTGTGATGTAGGGGGCCAATTTTACCGATTCGGTAAATTTACCGAATCGGTAAAATACAGAATCGGTATTTTTACCGATTCGGTAACTTCGGGATGTAGGTGGGACTCCTCTGAGTCCCAAAGGCCTTTCAGATTCGGTATTTTACCACCCAATCCAATTGGGTGGTAAAATACCGAATCCAGGTGTGCATGCACATGTGTGCATGCACACCTATGCCATGTGACAGACAGCCATGCCCTTAGGGCATGTCTGTGTGCCACATGGCACATATGCCTGTATTTGGGGTGCTAGAGGGTGTCAAAGTGACACCCCCTGCACCCTTGCTGGAATCGGTATTTACCGAATCGGTAAATACCGATCCAGTAATACCCATTGATTCCTATGGGCTTCAATGCCCATAGGAATCAATGGGCATTACCGAATCGGTATTTACCGATTCGGTAAATACTGATTATTACAGATTCGGTAATTCAATTACCGAATTTACCTACATCTCCCTCCTTCTATTTTACCGATTCATAAATACCGAATCGGTAAAATTCGGTATTTATGAGTCGGTAAAATAGAATTACCTACATCTGGCCCCTAATCACCCCAGGCAAGGACACACCACGGCTCTGGACTTATTTCCGAGCGTTTACCTGGGCGCGGCTTTTCCGTGAAGGGCTGGCAGTCCCGCGGCACCTCCTGCACTCCAGACGTTGCCTCCTTGATGGCGGCTCCTTCGTGGATGGGGCACACGCGCTGGACCAATCCGTGCGCGGCTAGCAGACGAGCCCCTTGTGACGCCGCAGCTCTTCCAGGAGTCAGCCAATTGCAATGCGGCTTCCGGGACGAGCCCCTCCTGACGTCGTGGCTACCTTCTCTGACCCAATCACCTCACGGGCTGACTGGACGAGCCTCCCGCAGCCCGCCAATGACAGTGCGGCGCCTCAGGAAGCTTCTCTCGGCCCGCCAATCAGAGCGCGGCCCCTTCATTTCTTCGGTGTTCTTGGGAAGATCTTGAGCCGGGGCGGCGGCAGTGATTAGCGACAAGGTCCGCTCTGGGTTGCAAGTGGTCGGTAGATCACCCACAAGGCCACATGATCCTTGGGGCGATTTCTTACGCAAGGAGGTACCACGATCCTCCGGTCCCCCGCAGATATGTGCCGATGAGCACAGCGATCTCCACACACGGCCAGCAGTTAGAGGCACGCACTGGGGGCAAACACTGCACGATCTTCACAGCGTTTTGTAGTTTCTGGGGAACCTTTTGACCCTGGGTTCTAGGACAGGAGGCCAGCTCTTCTCAGGCCCTTGGAGATTCTTGTAGACACAGCACACAGCAATGTCTTGTAGTCAAGCAGGAAGGGGTCACAGCACACAGCAAAGTCCCCTTCTTCTCTCCTTTAGTTGAACAGAAAAACAGGTCAGCCCCAGAGCACACAGCAAGGGCAGTCTTCCTTAGTTTCCACAGCGGTTCTTCTTCTGGCAGAGGTTCCTCTTGATTGTAGAATCTGAAAATCTGTTGTCAGGGGTCTTTCTCTTATACCCCTAAAAATCTTTGAAGTCTTTGTGCAAGTGGGCTCTGAGCCCGGTCTAAACCAGTACTGAGTGTTGCTGGAGCACTTGGGCTTCCTGGCTTCTTCCTTCCTTTCAGTGTGAGGGGCAGAGGTGTCAGTCGCCCAGCAGGAGGTGGAGCCAGCATTGTGGCAGGCAAGCACAGCCCTATTCACTCCCAGGTGCTATCTCCTCCCAACACTCTAGTCGCAGATGCAGTCATTCAACCAAGGGCTGACTCAGACAACCTCCTGGGGGCTCCCCAGCCCCTGTCACCCTCAAACTAGACAGTCAATTCACAAGCAGGCCCAGGCACACAGAAAGGTTAGACAAGAGAACAGCCACTATCTGAAAGTACTGTTCTCAAACACAGAATTTAAAAACAACCTTTCCTAAAAGATGTGTTAATAAATTCTGAGTAGAGGATATCAATCACTTATGTTCCATCTTGTTCCTGTGGGAAGTTAGGCTGGTATCCATTGGGACCAGCCTCCCCCCATGTTAGTCTATGGAGCAAGGTAACCTTGCAGCAGTGATCACAAAAAATGGCTGCTGTTCACTACCAGAGCATGTTACCTGCACTAGTACATGCTCTACCTTTCATATACACTGCACCCTGCCCAAGGGGGTACCTTGAGCCTTCCATAGGGGTGACCAATGTGTACACAAAGGGAAGGGTTAGGCCTAGCCAGTGGGGACACTGAAGGGAGGACATGGCAGTTCACTGACTGCACACAGGCACTGCGGTGGCAGGCCTGAGACACCATTTTAGGGCTACTCATATGGGTGGCACAATCAGTGCTGCAGGCCCACTAGTAGCATCTGTCATCACCAGCCCTGGCACACCTGGTGCACTTTACTAGGGACTTTGTGGTGCTACAAATATGCCAATCAGGTACATCCAATCAATAGGATAATTTCCATAGGGAGCACTTTTACTCTGGCACTGATCAGCAGTGGCAAAGTGTCCAAAGCATCCAAACCAGCAAAAACGAAATCCAGCACAGCATCAATAATACAGGAGGCAGAGGCAAAAAGATAGGGGAAACCCACGCCAAGGGAGTCAGGTCTAACACCAATGGTATTTGAAGCAGACACAAAGAGTGATCCTTCAAGCTCTAAATGCAAATGAAAATGACCAAGAGATGGACACAGTA
Organism: Lissotriton helveticus; assembly: GCF_964261635.1. Taxonomy (NCBI): domain Eukaryota; kingdom Metazoa; phylum Chordata; class Amphibia; order Caudata; family Salamandridae; genus Lissotriton; species Lissotriton helveticus. The sequence continues at coordinate 552,776,089 of NC_136065.1, read as the reverse complement.
CTGATTGGAGTCTGTTGGACAGGAACAGGAAGTTGGAGACTTGGTGGTCACTTCCTTCCATTTGGAAAAAAAAGTTTTTAAAAAAAAGGGGCTTCTCGCACAAAAAAAAAAATACAAAGTGTCCATTTTAGAAGATTTGTTTACTCCAAATTGTAATTTCAGGAATATTTAGATGCTTCTCGAGGAGAGAATCTTCCCCAGGTGGCAGCTGCAGTCGATTGCAGCCTAAAACTGTGTTAGCAGCCGCAAAATCTCACGGGAGCTCGCGATTGGCTAGAAAATCTTGTGGCATGCGCCATTGGCTAGAAAATCTCGTGGGTGCTCGTGAGCACCCGACAAGTTGTTCCTGCATGAGTGAAACAAAATTTTGTGTGTGCCAACAAAAAAACCCTCTGTTCCATTCCAGAGTGCAGAGTTTCTCGGTAACTCTGCGTACTATGCTGAATGTGAAGTTGCCGAATTCCGACAACTCCGTGAGTGGACCGGAGTTTTACGCCCAGGCCTCCTGCTAACCAGTGCTGAAGTGCTTGTGCTTCCTACTAAAAATATGGTAATATTGCCTTGCACTCAATTGGCATATTTCATTTACTTGTAGGCCCCAAGTAAGGTGCACTATATGTACTCACAACCTGAAATTTAAATGTTACTATAGGCCTGCAGCACTAATTGGGCCACCTATTTAAGTAGCCCTTTAAATGTGTCTCAGGCCTATCATTGCAGAGCCTATGTATGCAGTTTTAACATGCCATGTGGACATGGCAAAATTAACTTTTGCCAGACCCAAACCTACCTTTTTTTTTACATATAAGACACCACGAATTAGACATTGGAACGCCCCATGGGCAGGGTGTTGTGTATTTAAAAAGATGAACATATACTTTTAAGTTTTACATATTCTGGTAGTGAAAAACTCAAAACGTCGTTTTTCACTGCTGCCAGGGCTATCTTTCCCATAGAATAACATTGGGGTTGCCTTACTACATTTTATAACTTTAATTTCCAAATTGGAAGAGACAATTAGTTTATGCTTGGTATAACTGGAATCCTAGTTTTAAATCCTAACGTATGGTGTAGTCGGATTTTAAATTACAATTCTGAAAATGTCTCTTTTAGAAAGTTGGCATTTTGTTGCCTTAGCCATTAGGTGCCTGCAACCAGTCACTGGCCACATGATTCAGCCTAGTTGGCAGCTGGGCTTTGTATATTCCTCCTAGACAGCCACACACATTGGGAGCTTAGGTGTGACTGGAGGGGCCATCACTGGTGGGATGGGAGTAAGGAGGTGGGTTCAGCCTCACGTACACCTGAATGGCTATGTCCTGTCTCCACATAAAGGGCTGCATACCCCCTGTAGTTAGTCTGGGGGCAGGGCAGGAAGGCAGGTCATCTGTGCACCTCAAAGGCATGCCTCTAGAAGATTTTCCCCACTTCAAAGGCACAATTGTGTATAAAATAAGGACCTTAGACACCACCACCTCAGAACACTTCAGGACCTTTGTGCATTCTTCCATGAAGAATGACTGCTGTGCTGTTAAAAGGACTGCCACACCTCTGGTCTACTGCGCTGAAGGAACTACGGCACTACAATACTGACCTGCTGATTGCAGCCCTCTTGCCAGGGTGAAAAGGACTGGACCTACATCGCTTGAACTTAGAACCCAGAGTGACTCCAAGGGGTGTTTAGCTGGCATCCTGATCTGAAGCCTCAGGGACATAACAGGCTTCCAACAGCCTTACATTTGTACTTGGACTCTGCCATCTGTGAGTCTATCATACCAGATGGTGTCACCGGAGTCTAAAACACTTGATGACAATGGTGGACTCTGCATCACAGCCCTGCAGCTCCTAGGAACCAACACTTTCCCAACTCTGGACTTTACATCGTAAACCACGTCGATGGGATCCTCGACGTGGATAAAAAAGGACCTCTCACTGCAGCATTGCTGCATTTCTGATCCAACGCATCATCTCGACTGTGCGACACATCTTCGATATGGATCCACACAATGCTTTGAAAACCAGGTTGTTAGATACTTTGTTCAGTGGGACTAACTGGGTGTCTGTAGCCGGCGTGAGCTCCATTGTGGTTGGCCTGAACTGATGACTTTATCTCTGTCTGGCGTGACCAGATATCCACCGTTGGCACTTTACATGTTATGGTGCTATTGTTTCTAAAAACTATAAAATCCAATATCGCTGGTGCTTCTAACTGAATTCTTGCGTTTTTGGTCTTATTTTATTTATTAAATTAAGCTCTATTTTCCTAACCTGATGTGGGATACTTTTGTGTAGTGTTTTCACTGTTTTACTGTTTGAAGTGTTGAACAAAATCTTTACACATTGTCTCTAAGTTAAACTTGATTGCTCTGTACCAAGCTACCAGTGGGTTGAGCACAAGTTAATTTGGGGTTTTCTTGTGCCTTACCCTGATTGTGGTTGCTGCTTGACCAGGGCTCACACCCCAGTCAACCAGTAACCCAATTTCTTACATTTGTGATTGGAGTATAAGCCATCAATGCATTTCTTCAAGTGTGTGTATACAAAGTCAGTAGCCTCTACCCTGCTGAACCTAAATAGAGTCTGCACAGACACCAAACTCATATCGTATTTGCCATGCTCCTTCTACATTTATGGGCATGGAAACACACCTCTCCTTCTTTAGAAGCATTTATACCAGCTCTAGATTGAAACCTCAATCTTACACAAATCATGTAGAGAATAAAGGTCTAGGACTGATTTTGGAAAGCTATAATGCAAGTTTGTTCCGCACCTTTGATGGAACATTGCACACTTCAAACATGGTAAAGAATATTCTCAAAACATTTTGAACATAAATTGAGCATAACCAATCCTACATCTTAGAATCACAGTCTTCAAACATTAAGCAAACCTGATAAATCACTCACAGGGTAATGCGATAAATACATTAAGACCTATACAATCGGATAGGCACACGTTTGCAATTGCATGTCTAGCTATAGTGAAGCTTGCAAAATCTGTGATGTAGAGCTTGTCCCATCATTCTCCCCTATAAGCCTCTAGGTACCATTGTCTCCTTTTTCTTACACACTGCAGCCTTCCTTGAGGCCAAAAGTCCAAACAATAGTCATGAAACCTACTTTCCCCTCTGATTTGCCCCGCCCCTTACTTACACCCTCCTCCCAAGGCATCCAGCCCAGGCTTCCAGCTGAGGAGTGGAGATGTTAACGGTGTCTTCCAATGCCATCGTCTGTGTATGGGCCTCCTATGTCTGTGGGCCAAAACCCCATACAGCTTTGGCCTTAACTCATATTTTCCTGTAAATCTCTCCCCCTGTCAGTGCTTCGCACTTCCTAAATTTAATAGCAACCGTCATACAGCACCACTGATTCACACTTACCACCTTCAGTTACCTAGAAAAAGCAATTCCTGTGGGCTGCATCACCTCCAGTTAAGGCTAGACCCAGAGCTGTATGCTGTGATCACTGCTTATTCCCTAGCGTTACACCATTAGTGATCACAGATGGCCACCTAGACCCATATACTATACTCATATACATGCTGGTTACTACCTGGTTGCAGGGGGTTGGATCTGAATGAAATCTAGCGATCCATTATGAATGAGATCTGAAATGTAAAAATCTTCCGAATCCTAAAACTGACGTACTGCGTGCTCAATTGTGTCTATGTTCACACTATCTCGAACACCACATGCTTACATGCAGCAACCTTCACCACGCTATGTTCAGACCATATCCATATAGCTCAAGCACCGCAACCAGTGCTTCCTATACACGTCCCACTGTCTAACACACAATTAAGCCATGCATGTTCTAACCACAGATTCACACTTGGGCTTGAAATTCTCCCGGCAAGAAAATAGCACTGTCCCTTCAACCTAGTAGCACATGTGTGCTATTCAGATAATAAAATACAAATACAAATAGGGTTCTACTATAATTTAGTGCACAGTACAAACTGCCACGTACTAAATTTCCACTTCCATGCAGAATATTTCATTCAACTCTACTCAACATTTTCACTCTATTCCATAATAAAATTATAAGGATTAATGTGGTTCCTTTATTGTTTCGAGATTTATGAAAGTGCCTTTGCATTACTATGTAAATGTCCCTTTAATAATCCTGATGGCAAGTGTTTCAAGCACTTGACTGCTTAGTTAGAGCTACATATTGAAGAAAGTTTATCAGCCCCTTATACAGCAATATTTCTTAACACAAGGCTGTTCATTGCACTTTGGAGATCTTCAAAGTTAAATACAGTAAACCAGCATTACGATAATGATTTTCAAAGGCAGTGAAATATCCTTGAAACATTAAAATATTTCAGAAATTGGACTACAGGGTCATATGAATGGGGCTTTTTAAAAAATAAATTGGTACTGCAAATCGTGTGCCTAATGAAATGTCATCTTGAGCTAATCAACCAAGGTTTCAAAGGGATATTAGGTTGTTTGCTTCATGGAAAGGTTGAGTTATTATGCCAGCAGAATTGGCACTTTGGGCATACATTGAAATATTGAATGGGAAGTATGCTTGGAGTCAACAGTTATATGTTCTCAGCTAATTGTAAAGTAAGATAGTAAGGATGCTTAATTGTATGTATTTGTCAGCAGTCAGAATGGTAACAGAGAAGCGATGAATATATGTGTGAATGGTATGATATCATCAAGTCACCGTCAGACTGCAAAGTATAACGTTCTAAATGTCAGTGAGTAATGTCATACATTATGCTGTAGTTTCCCCATAATTCTATCCCTTCCTGTGTGATAGACACGTGCACAGCATCAAGATTGAAAAAAAGTTGTATAGGATTTATTGAAATGTTAAGTAGAAGCAGCAAAGATACAGAGAGTCCCAAAACCATACCATTTATTCCGAGAAATATGGAACATAGCCTGTAATAGTATGACATTTAGGACTTGAAAAAAACCACAAAACTCTGAAAAGGGAAGATTTCAATTCCTAACACAATACATCTGGAGAGACTAACAATTATAATAACTCCAGAGGGAGTCAGGGACGCGAGGTCACTTTTGCATTCTTTACTAGGGCAATACTTAAGACCAAGTATTAGCACCCGTATTGCTTTTTAAAAAGTGGCAATTTTAACTAATACGAGTGTGTCGGCAAAGGAAGAGTCAAGCATTGAAGTGTTATAAGACGGTACACCATAAGATACACAAACAGAATAGGTTTAGACTGGAGCTTACAGTTGTTGTGCACCTGAAACATCGCCACCTGTGATACAGTAGTACAAAGAACATTGAAAGATGATGCACTGTAGAGAACATAGAGTCCCACATTTACAAAGAGTTTTCTACAGGCTTGGATTACTTTTTTTTAACAAAGTCTGTCACAAAGATCCTGATTATGATTGTATTACTTGACACACCTGATAAATAACAATACCACAAGGTAATTTATTTATTGGATGTGATAGATAACACTTATCACGAGCTGATGGAGGAAAAAAGTTTAAAACACCAAAATCTGTGTGAAATGATAAATACCATATGATTTTCCCTGTTAAATTTCAGAAGGTGTGACTTGATGAAATTTTAAGAAGATGGAGTTATTTAACGCATCTGATAATTATCAAATGTGTTAAATAAAAGCTAACTTGTAATTCCGACCCATGCGTAAACAGCGATTTACGCATGGGTCGGAATTTAAGGAGCAAATCGTAATTAGGGCCAAACCAACACAAATTGCGATTTGCATTGTTTCGTAAACCAAAATAGCTCAACACAGCACAATGTACTGCTTTGCTTTACTTTGCATCAAGTGGCCGTTGAATGCGTGGAGCATGGGCATTCCTATGCAACCACTCTGGGGTTTTGTTGTATATCTCTGTCTACAATGGTAGCCACAAATGCGCCACTGCAGGGAGGGGGTAGAACTGCATTACTTCTAAGCAGATATGGCGCAGTTCCGCTCTCTCCTGTTCACACATCGCAGTGCAGTAACTTTACCTGCTGGGCTGTGTTGCACAAACTCATTGTAAATATGCCCCAGAGTGTCTGACACTTGGACACTTATCAGCTGAATCTGGGGACATTTTCCTAACAGGGACAGGAACCCTGGACACCTGTGCAATTTAGTCGAGTCTATACGTTTAAGGTTCAGATTAGGTATGTAAGTGCTGGTGATGTACATTGTATTAGATGCAGTTGACCATTTTGGATAAATATCAGACTGTTGGGTTTGTAACATTTCTCCTCCTCATTGCCGACCATTACAAGAACCATGGGGCATATTATCAAGGGGGGCGATATGCAATTTTCGCCGGTTTAGCGGCCGTTTTCGGCCGCTAAGCGGCGAAAATTCTATCGCCCTATTATCAAGCTGGCTCTAACAGCAGTTAGCGACAGCTTGAAGGCGATAGCGAGTGGTTTGGGGCCCGCTTTGCATGTCAGCGATATTTATCGCTAATGACATGCAAAGTGGGTGTACCCAACCCGTTAGCGACTGAAAGCAGTCGATAACATCGCTATCGCCTATTAACAAGGCTGGCGTAGCGATGGAAATATACCCGCTATCGCCAAAAACTAACGCCTGCTCTGACCAGTTCTTAGCCATGTTATCCAATTGGAGGTGGATAACATGGCTAAGAGCATTTCGTCGGTAATGTGAGAATATCGCTGTATTCTCAGCGATATTCTCGCATTACGACACTATTGCTGGATATTTTAGCGCAATGGAGAAAAACGTTGCTAATAGCATGTTTTCTCCGCTAAAATATCCAGCGATAGGCAGCGATAAAAAAAGTCGCTAAGCGCATTTAGCGATAAATATCGCTAGTTGTTGGTAATATCCCCCCATATCACCTACCGATTCGTCTTGTAAAGCAAGCCGGAGTTTCTCAGTTTTAGTGCACCTTATGTGGTGCAGTCTATTTATATTTTTTGGACCATCCTCCCAATTGGAGATGTCTTTTGAGGTGGGAGGCTCATTGTGAATTTTTGGCTCTGATATATTTAAAAATAAAGTACAAATTTTACAGTCTCACTGAAGATTTTGGAAGGTTTTACAGGCCAAGACAAATAGGCCTTCGCGTTGGGCACAACTCCTTTGCCTCTGGGAATTCTGGATTGTCCCAAATGATTGTACCTGTTAAAAAGACACTGGAAACACGCAGAGGGCAAGAAGAACACACAAGGATCATTATTTATTTATTTATTTATTTATTTAAGGTTTTTGTAGAGCGCGTAGTAACCCGTGAGCATCCCAGCGCTAGAACCAGCAAAATCAAGAGGGAGCAGCAGCGGAAGAAGAGGGGGATCATGGGAAGAGGAGAGTTTTTAGAGATTTCCTGAAATGGAGAATGTTTGCCCGCACTATTCATTTTATTCATTTATTTAATGCAATTTTATATAGAGCAAACTTTACCCAAGGGTGTCAGAGCGCTTTAAAAATGGACCAGTTACATTACATAAGGACTTTAGGGTACATGAGTTACATAAAGGATACAAACAGAAAAACTCTAAATTCACAAAAGAATAGTGGTAAGTACATACTTCTACTGCAGACTACTGGTTAGAGTTGCTTATATACACGTTGAAAATTCACTCAAGGAAAAGATACTAACAGAAAATCTCTAAATTCACAAAAGAATGGTAGTAAGTACATTCGTCTACTACAGATACCAGTGGTTAGAGTTGTATATGTACAAGTTGAAAATTCACCCAAGGAAAAGATACAAACAGAACAACTCTAAATTCACATAAGAATGGTAATAAGTACAAACGTCTACTACAGATACTAGTGGTTAGAGTAACATATATACAAGTTGCAAATCACTCAAGATTACATTTTAAAAAGCGATTAGGGTTGGACAATTATGGAGTATGGATATCTAAGTGAAATTTGTTTGAAGCGAACAATGGGCAGCTAAGAAGTACTTGTAGAAGGAGAGAGTGTTACCATCATCTGCGTACTGGAAAATCAATGTGGTGAGCTTAACTCTCTCGTCCATATCAAATGTAAGTGGATACTGCTCAGTAGATAATACAGCAAACTCCCTCTTGGCAAGGACCATGGGGGTATGTAATATTTCCTAGGGAAACGGATTCAGAAAGTGGATTTCGATTAAATTATCCCCACTCGTGAAAAAGAGAAGAACATCTTCCAGAAGCAAGTTTTCTGTGAAAGGGTGTCTGGTGGAGCTAGGGTGTTAGACCTTGAAAGTGTTGTACCTTATTTCTCTGATCTGTATGCCTAGATGACGAAATTCCATTGATAGCTTGAAAAAGGGTATCTCACAGATTCCTTGGTGAATTTATTCAGGGGAATACATTCTGATTGAGTTTACTTTATTTTTAAACTAGAGCACCTGACAAAATATTCAAGTCCCATAGAATAAATGGAAAGGAAGTGGGTGGATAAGTAACGTATAGTTACCAATCAACGTAAGAGTGTCAACAAAACTAAAGTAAAAAGCAAAGATAAAAGACAAGAAAGGTTCAAGGTGTCATAAGTTTACTAGCTAAAAGGACCCTCAGGCCCCAACTCAGAGTTGGTAGCCAGTTGTCTTCATTGGGTCCCAGGTAGTAGAAAACTCTCTTAGAACTACCCTCTCATTAAAAAGAATTGTTTCAGTTGGAGGAGTAGTCCATACTCTTTTTAATTCACCCTAATCACCAATTCTGATTTCTTTTCTACTACCTGGGACCCAATGAAGACAACTGGCTACCAACTCTGAGTTGGGGCCTGAGGGTCCTTTTAGCTTACACCGAGCACGTGTATTTCACCTCCATACTAACTTGGTATCTATTTTGGTGCTAGTAAACTTATGACACCTTGAACCTTTCTTGTCTTTTATCTTTGCTTTTTACTTTAGTTTGGTTGACACTCTTACGTTGATTGGTATATATATCGTTTGTAAGGCGTACAAGAGTGGCTTTTTGACCCTTTCTCTCTTGTTGGTTGTTTTAAGTAACGTATAGTACAGTGATACTCAAAGTATGACAGGGGAGCCTTATGAGGCCCTCCTGACTTTTAACATGTGGCCCACTGAACAGCAGCAGCACTGGTTTGCTGTTTACTCGACACAGCATTAACATAAAAAATATATATGCAGCAAGCACTTGTTTAAAGGTTAATTGCATTTAAACAAAAGGAAGTAACTAGGCTATTAACTTTAGGAACACCTCATTTTTAAAGGCAGCAAACATGTAAAAATGCCATTGTCTTTTCAAAATTCAAAACGTGTATTTAATTGACCAGTAGAACAATTTCACCGTTGTAAATCAAAATATAGCAGTGCATTCAGAAGTATTTTTCAAAGTGATGGTTTTCAAACATGAATTTAGAAATGTTCATGCTTCCCACCCCTCACCACCCCAACCTCACAACAATGACATTAGGGATTACATCCGAGCACAGAGATGGTTTTGAACAGTACGCATCCTGAAGTCATGTATGATACGGTCCTCTTATATGTCAAAGAAGGAAAATTTAAATAAAACAATTGCCAGGGTCACACAATTTGGTCAAATGGAAAAGCCGGGATTCATCAAGGGTTTTCTGGTTTCTCATTGTGCATTCGAGTTCAGCCAGCAGATATACATACTTCGATTCCCCTACACCCACTTTACACCTCCCCCACCCCCCCCGGCATCAGTGCGGCTATCACGCCAAAGACCAAACTTTGCCAGGGTGGCGGTCACATCCTAATTTGCACGGAGGGACCGCCGCTGCCCCTGCGGACGGTCCCTCCACCTCTGGGGTGGAGGACGGACGCAAGTCCGTCCGCCATCCTAATCGGCCCCTATGATTGTAGGCAGTAAAGGAAATAAGTTGCATGCAAAATCGTTTACTTGTAAGGGTGAGGTTCTTTCTAGGGTTCCTGCTTTCCCATATCTGGGGGTCCTTTTTGATCAGAGAGGCTCCTGGGTCCCCCAGATTAAGGCAAAGAGTATAAGCTTAGCCCGATCAACATCAGCCCTGTTGGCTTTTACAAAAAGACTATGGGCCAAACCAATGGAGGCAGTGGTAAAGGTATACAATAGTAAGTGTACCCCAATTGCCATGTATGGGTCCGCCTTGTGGGGATATGTAAATCTGGATAAAATCTAGATGGTGGAAAATGGGCTCATTAGACAATTTTTATCTGTCCCCAATTCCACTCCTACCTTCACGATTCATGAGGAAATGGGTTTGACTTATATCACTGATAAACTGAAATTAGCCCCACTCCTGTTTTGGGCTAAAACATGGCTGAACCCTGAGTTAACACTTAATCACGCTATTCTTAAAGATGTAACCTCAAGGGATCAGGCCATGAGAATACCCTGGTCGAAATACATTAGATCTGCATTTGCTACGCTTGGGAGACTGGAGCTTTTTACCGTACCAACTAACATTAGGAGGGAAGATATCAGGTGGATTAAGCAAGAATTTCTGGAGAGGGTTTGTCTGGAGAGAGAGGAGTCGGAATTGAGGAAACCCTCTGGAAGAACCACTACCCCCTCTCTGGAACCATATTTAAAAATCGTTACCAACCCACTCCACAGATTCTTGTTAACAAAATTTAGGATGAACTTGATTCACTATTCACTTGGTAGTTTCCCCGTGTGGACAAAACCAGAAGATGGTCCACCCTGTGACTGTGACCAGTTTTCCAACCAGGATACCCTCCATTTTACATTCTTTTGTGGTCTGTATACCACAGAGAGGGCAAAATATCTATTACCTGTCCTGAAGGCTGCTGGCTTTACTCAAGTAAGACCAGCGTTAATTTTCCTCCAATCACTAGCGGACACTCATACCATTTTTAGCGTTGCATATTTCCTAACAGCTGCCTTCAGATTAAGGAACAAAAGAATCCCCCGGAACGTTGTTTTTTAATTTTATCTTAAATGTGGTTTTATTTGTAACTAATTTTAATCATTTGTAAATATTATGAAACAATGAGATTAATAATTTATTGTCAAAACTGATAATCAAATCCACTGATGTTTTTAAATTTGTTCTGTATTGTATCTTGCCTTTTATGATTTTAACAAAAATAGAATAAAGTGTATTTTGACTGACTGATAAGATGAGGGCGTTAGTTAGGGATGTTAGGAGAGAATGAATTTGGAACTATCTATACTTTGCTAAACTTTTAACTGACTTCTAAATAAACAACTGTTTTCTGAGCTCTAAATAAAAATTATCACTTTGAAATAAAGTTTAAGATTTTACTGAATAAAGAAATAATCAATGCCTAAATGTCAGACATATTAAAGTTTGCTTTTAATAAAATTGGTAAAATGGAATATTAAAGCTGGTCTTGTGATTTTCGTACGCCTAATTTTGTTTCTAGCAGATCCATTGCCACTATGGTGGTGTGTCTGATTAAAATTCATGTTTGGTTAAACCATGGTAAAGCGTATAAAACTGTAGGTGTAAATAGTAACTGACTAAATAGGTTTAGACACTCCGCCAAATTTTACAGCATTACTCCTTTGTTATTTCACCAAATCCTTGAAGCCAAATTGAGTGAACAGGGTAAATGTGCAGTGTTATGGGCCCTACTGACGAATGAGTGTATGTTCAGAGGTTTCGAGGATATGGTAAGTGTTGGTTAGAAATGATTTTTGGAGTTCCGCTGTAGCACCTGCACATCTTACTTGGGCTTCTATTGGAATTCTATAACGCATATTAGCAAGCCCATTAACGCCGCTTTAGTGGCAGATTCCTGCCGCTAAAACGGCGATAATTTTAACGAGCTTCTTGCTAATATGCCCCGAGGTTTTTTTCAGTGTCAAGATAAATCTTAAGTTTTTGAATGCGAATTTAGGGACAGATTTATTATTTTTGGAACAAAGCAGCACAGTAATCAAAGTTACCGTTCTGTGTTGGGCAAAGGAAAGAAAGCAGCACAGAACCATAATTATTAGCATTGGGATGTCAATCTCTCTTGCTTACTTTTACACACAATCAAGACCGATATGGCCTTGTCAATGCTTGTTTAGCATAGTCTGTCAAGGTTGTTATTGTTTAAACATGGGTCTTTTTCCTATTATGCCTACAGAGCAGAAAGAATGATCAATCTAGCAATGGCGAAACCAAAAATTCTCCTTTAGGCCGATCAAACTGAGAAAGGGAGTGAAGCAACAGATGGTAGCAAAGCAACAGAGATGGGCAGAAAAGCCCTCCAATCTTTAGGAAAGACGGGCTCTGTGGAGTATTGTCTACAAAGTTATCTCCTCACAGACAATTGGAGCTGTCTGTAGTAAGACTGCAAACATGACTTACTGCCCCTCACAACCCTTGCACTGGCACACAAATAGGCTGCCTAGCACCCGGCAGAACCTTTGCCCCATGGAGCAGAGATGTGTACCTGCAGACTAGCATTGGATTTGTACAGAAAGCATACCCTTCAAGCACAAATTTGTGTCTCTTTACAAATTCGTAAAAAGTTCACCCATTGGATGTGTGCTGTACAGTGTAGCATATATGGTATACGTGGAATGATTGGAGAATTGGAAATGTTTCTCCTTGTTAGTACCTGCTTCAAGGAGGCATTTGTACTTGTGCAAAGGCCAGTCTGGCAATCTAAGTAGATCGTACTTTGCATCAAAAGCAATGGATGCTCTAATCAGCCCAAGTTACACCCCAAGTAATGCCCTTTTGATGCAAAATGATTCAAAGCAGCACAAAGCGCAATGTGAGTTTAGAATTGTCCCCTTTCCAGGGTTGGAAAGTGATTACCCTTGCAAGTGTCTGTGTCACGGTTTGTCACTTTGAGCGACTTTGCTATGGCACATAAGCTTCGTAAATCTAGCCCATAGTGGCCCCCAAAATATTACCTGCACAAACACACACATTATTGTGCATGTGTTTTTTGCTATCTTCCAGCAGAAGTATCTTGATTTCAGAGGCAGAATATTTTGAATATTGTGAAAGATAATTTCTCCTGTCTTGTTTGTTGTTTGCAATCTGATATTCATAGTGATGCACCCATAATTAAAATGCATCTTAGTAACATTAATTACATATTTTTCTTCCCCGAGGACTTGAAGTTCAAGTGCTCCAAATAACAAAGGGGTATCTCATCCTAACCTTCCGGACTGCGTTTTCTTCTTACATAATGACATTAGTGGACTGTAACAAGCTCTTTCCTTTCTTCAGTGCAATCAGAGTTCAGTATGTACCTTTTGAAAATGATGCTAAAGCTTCACTTCAGTAGTAAATGACACAATTATATCGTGTTTTATATCAGTAGGTAGCATGAAAGCATACAAATGAGGAAAACGAGAGGCGTTGAGGTAATCTAGAGTAATGGAGGATGAAAAAGGTCAAGCTGCTTGCTAATGGCCCTGATAATTGACGTCCTGGTGCTTAAATGAGTAGGTGAAACGAGCTGAAAAAAAGCCTCGAGTGCAAGAAAGAGGCACTGGTTCAATGGTAAAGAATAACTGAAAGTGAAATGTTTTTTTCGAATACTGTGCACTCTGGGTAAGAGATCAAACCAACTGAATTGCAAAACCTGAACACCCTGTTATTAAGTAGGGAGTCTTGTCAATATTTGGAAGATATATCTATATGGTTTTGTTATTTGGAATGCACTATATTCAGTGATAAGTGGTATGAAAAAGCAGGGTCTCTCTGAAAGGAGAGTGGCAAAAGGATCTTAACTAGATACCATTTTTAAGAGTGTGACCTATGTGATTAAGCATGTGGCTTACAACATATGAACTAAGGGGCTTATTTACAAGCCTCTTGTGCCGTTGGCGTGTCACTTTTTATGACGCTCCGACAGTGCAGAGTGCAGACGCATAACTACAATGCCACACAAAGTCACTTTGTGTGGATTGTCATGGAGTTGTAGCTATGGTGTAAGGCAATGCAGAGCAAGTTGCTGTGTTGCCTTACACTGTGTCTGGGAGGCGATCCATGGACATTATGGTGGGTATTCCCACGTAACACCCATGGGGTTTGACCCATTCCCAGATTTACAAGGATCTGTGAATGTGGGAATGCTGCAGCACACATAGAAGGAGAAACATGTCCATGGATTGTTTTTGTGCAGGAAGCTGCTCAAAAACAATCCTGCCAACAATGCAGACACCCTTGCACCATGGTGCAAAGGTGCCTGGTTTAGCACTGGGCACCTATTTGTGAGCCAGCACTGGCTGAAAGGACAGGAATGCACTGTATCATGTAAATACAGTGCATTCTTCTGCTTTTCCTTTGGCGTAGGACAGCGCAGCAAAAAGACTTGTAGTGCTGCCCTACAACAAATCATTGTATATGAGGCCATAAATTCCTGTGCTTCACACAGCATTCCACCTGACCACTATTTTGATGCTTCCCTTTAAATTTTCTGTTATTCCATTTAGAAATATCTCACAACAAAGAACATATGCCTATTTGTTCTTCCCCTGTTAGTTAGCTGTATCAGTTTAAGGAGGCACAACAGTGAGTTTCTGGGGAATAATTAGAAGTGAAAAAAATTCAAATTTGAAAATATGAGCTAGTGAGAAATAAAACATTACTAAGGTCTGTTAAAGGGATAAAGCGCCAATGCTCCCATTCACTCACATTTCCTGCTGATATATATGCCCTTTTTCTTTCTATTCCATTCCTAAATCCTCCTCCTGCATATTCCACATGTTCTATCTCCTCATTACTGTCTATTCGCTCGGTATTTCTGCATGTACCTCCTGGCATCATCTTCCCTTCACTATGCCCTTTCTCTCATAAATACACACCCACTCTCTTCTCATAAAAACACAAACTTTTCTTTCCCATTGACGTTGATTTTTTTTCCAAGCTGTGTACTCCTCCTTCACAGTCTTTCACATAAACTGATAATAGCAATGTGTGCTCTGCAGACAGGTCAATAATTGGATGTGAATATAGTATGAGCACGTTTTTTAACCAAAGTTTATATTTTATATTAAGTAAAGTAGTATAGCAGACACATGTGACAAAAATGTACATACTATAGAACAACATATTAGGGATACGTCCCAATGTCAGTTTTTTAATTACTGCCAACTCTGAGACCATGCAAGATCTGCTCCACTAACAAGTACCTTGCTGCAGGCCAAACTGAAATAACATTCCTCGTGTCACAATGCACAGTAAAATGATGGGCTATGTGTGAGTGGAACCATACTGCTCCGCTGACAGTTATCAAAGTCACGGGAGACGTTCTTCGGTCTGCTCCCCAAATATAGAATGTTTCACTCCAAGGGCTTCAATAAATTCTAACGTTCTGTGCGTTTTAGGACAGAACCAAGCTAAGGTAAGGTAATTCACAAATCGGTCGAGGGCAGGAAGTGAGATCAGATCAGACACAAACTACTTCATTCAATGGGGTCAACTGGGTTATTTTTTGAGGCTCCTCGGAAGCATTGTGCTTTTTTCCAAAGTTGTTCCCTTTGGCGCATTTAGCTATCCTTTCAGGCGTATAATAGAGCATACATATTGTACGGAATTGCTGTAATTGTAACCTCACAGAGTGGACTGAATCGCCTATGTTACCCAGGGCCTGTTTGATCATGCCAGGTGTTACGTCAATACTCAATGCTTGACTCCAGCATGTTGCTAATTTTTCACATCCATTGAAATTTAAGCTTGGACAGATGTTTGTACATGTTGCCAATTAGAGACATAGTTTTTCCCCGTATTGACAGTCCCTGATCATAGAGGGAGTTATCACATTCGACCCCAGTTTTTTCCCCAAGTAGTCCCTGATCTGCAAGTATTTAAAGAAAAAATGAGCAGGTAGTTTATAATGAAGTCGTAGAACTTCAAATTACTTAATTCCACTTGCAATGTACAGATCCCCAAAACATGTAATCCCATACTTGGACCAGGATTTACCCACATGGTCATGAAACACATCAGGAAACATAGGGTTCCCCCTTAATGGGAGCTTATTGTGTACTAGCGATAGTTTACTTCTGACAGCCATAGCCCGCCAATTATAAATACTGTCCCTAGCTGTTTTAAATGTAACACGATTGAAATAATTTCGATCATTGGTACGATATAAAAATAATTGACTATCATCTCCTAGAATCAGCCGGTAAAGGCAATCTTTCTGGTCTATCCCAAGAATGCTATGAAAACGCCCGGCAAACACAACCCAAAAATAGATTTTGAAGTCTGTTAGGCCTAGGCCGCCTTGGTTATGAGGAGATTTGAGTAGGTCGATCGCCCTTCTAGACTTCTTAAAACCCCATATAAGCTACTAAGTACCCCATCTAGTTTAAAAAAAAAATTATTTGAAACACGTAAAGGAATTGACCTAAACAAATATAGAAACTTGGGGAGTATTTTCATTTTTATTAAATTGCATCTCCCTAAAAGCCCTATGGGAAGCTTATACTAGTTCTTTAATAGTTTAGTAGTTTCGTTCAATAATGGAATGTAATTTAAAGTTACAATTTCACCAGCTTTGGCTGAAATTCTGAACCCCAGGTACGTGACTATAGTGCATACCCCTGAAATTGGAGATTCGGGTTTGAAATTAAAAAGCACCTGTGTTTTATTGATATTTATTTAATAGCCAGAGACAGACCAAACTTGGTTGCTGCTGTCTCAACAGTTGGGACTGCTTCAGCTGGATTAGTAGAAAAATTGCAAGGTAATCGGCGTACGCCGTAATCTTAAGCCTACTTGTCGCAGCCACTAGCGGTTTTATATTTATACAGGCTTGCAAAGTCCCCTCATTCTCAGCATAATCAAAAGCCCCAATGGCCATGTGGACATGGGCAGTAGTGTCTCTGGCAGGTATAAGCCCATATTGATTTTCAGACACTAATTCTGGCATCATTGGGGCAAGATGTTTTGCCAAGATTTTTTAAAACATCTTGCCATCCGTATTAATAAGAGAGATGGGTCGGTATGATCCGCAGTCTTTGGGTGGCTTGCCTTTCTTAAGAAAGGATACGATCTGGGTCATGTTCCATGATTCAGGCATCCTCCCACTAGTGCCAACATAATGTATAACCATACTAAATTGGATGATCAGTGCGCTTTTAAAAACCTTATAAAAAATCAATGGTTATTGAGTCTACCCCTGCAGCTTTCCCTGAAGGCAATGCCGATATAGCCAATCCTATCTCTTCCATCGATCCTACGCTGTCTGATAAGGCTGAATCTGCCTCATTCAGAACTGAGAGGTTACAATCTGTAAGTTATTGTGCCATATGGTCTCTGTCAGGTGTATAAGTAGATGAATAGAGTTTTTGATAAAAAGATGAGAACTGTTCCAAAATAGCTGAAGTGTGAGTATGTAGGATACCATCTGCACCCTTTATAGCTTTGATCTTAGTTTGAGCCTTTGCCTCTAGCGCCTGATAAGCCAGAATCTTACTGACATGTTCTCCATATTCATATTATTATTATTATATCGCTATTCTTTCACTAAAAGACTTTTTTACTGCCGTTCTTGCATCTATCAAGGTAAGAAACAGCTGGTCCTGAGCTCTCTGGTCTCGTGCTACAGCATTGACATGTGGTTTTAATATGTCACGTAAGGCCGCAAGTAGTGACTCCATATCACTTTTCGGTTGTTTTTTTTAATGCCATATCAATCAATCAATCATGACATTTGTAGAGCGCACTACTCACCCGTAGGGTCTCAAGGCGCTGGGTTGGGGGGGGGGTGCCGTTACTGCTCGAACAGCCAGGTCTTGAGCTTCTTCCTGAAGGAGAGGTGGTCTTGGGTCAGGCGTAGGTCGGTCGGGAGTGAGTTCCAGGTCTTGGCGGCCAGGTAGGAGAAGGATCTTCCTCCTGTTGTCGTTCTTCGGATGCGGGGGACGGCGGCGAGGGCGTGGCTGGTTGATCTGAGGAGGCGCTTGGGAGTGTAGAAGTTGATCCGGTTGTTGAGGTAGCTCGGGCCTTGGTCGTGTAGGGCTTTGTGTGCGTGGGTGAGGAGACGGAAGGTGATTCTCTTGTTGACCGGGAGCCAATGCAGATCTCTCAGGTGTCCGGAGATGTGGCTGCGTCGGGGGATGTCGAGGATGAGCCTGGCCGAGGCGTTCTGAATCCGCTGGAGTCTCTTCTGGAGTTTGGCAGTGGTTCCGGCGTAGAGGGCGTTGCCGTAGTCCAGTCGGCTGGTGACGAGGGCCTGGGTGACCGTCTTCCTTGTGCCGGTGGGGATCCACCGGAAGATCTTGCGTAGCATGCGCAGGATGTTGAAGCAAGACGAGGAGACGGCGTTTACTTGTCTGGTCATGGAGAGGGAGGAGTCCAGGATGAAGCCCAGGTTACGTGCGTGGTCCGTTGGTTTGGGTGCGGTGCCCAGGGCGGAGGGCCACCAGGAGTCGTCCCAGGTGGAGGGCGATGCGCCCAGGATGAGGACCTCCGTCTTGTCCGAGTTCAGTTTCAGGCGGCTGGTCGTCATCCATTCGGCTACCTCTCTCATCCCTTCGTGCAGGTTGGCTCTGGCGGTGGCGGGGTCGTTGGTCAGGGAGAGGATCAGCTGGGTGTCGTCGGCGTAGGAGATTATGTTGAGGTTGTGATGGCGTACGATGGCCGCGAGGGGGCTCATGTAGACGTTGAAGAGGGTGGGGCTCAGTGAGGATCCTTGAGGGACGCCGCAGATGACTTCGGTGGCCTCTGACTTGTACGGTGGTAGGCGGACTCTCTGTGTTCTTCCGTCGAGGAAGGAGATGATCCATTCCAGTGCCTTGTCCTGAATTCCGATGTTGCCAAGGCGCTGTATTAGTGTGCGGTGGCAGACAGTGTCGAAGGCCGCGGAGAGGTCTAGGAGGATGAGGGCCGCTGTTTCTCCGTTGTCCATCAGAGTTCGTATGTCATCGGTGGCAGCGATGAGGGCGGTCTCGGTGCTGTGGTTCGCCCGGAAGCCCGACTGTGAGGGGTCGAGGGATCCGTTCGTCTCGAGGAAGGCTGCCAGCTGTTTGTTGACGGTCTTCTCGATGACTTTGGCCGGGAACGGGAGGAGCGAGATGGGGCGGTAGTTCTTGAGGTCGGTGGGGTCTGCTGTGGGTTTCTTGAGAAGAGCGCTGAGTTCGGCGTGCTTCCAGCTCTCAGGGAAGGTGGCGGTGTCGAAGGAAGTGTTGATGATGTCCCGCAGGTGGGGTGCGATGACAGCGTCGGCCTTGTTGAAGACGTGGTGAGGGCAGGGGTCAGTCGGAAATCCGGAGTGGATGGAGTTCATTGTGCGGATGGTGTCTTCTGTGTTGATTGGAGTCCAGGTGCGGAGGGTGGTGGTGGGTGGCGTTGTTGCGGTTGTGGCTTGCGTTGGTTGGTTGCTGAAGCTGTTGTTTATGTCCGCGATCTTGTTGTGGAAGTAGGAGGCGAGGGAGTTGCAGAGGTCTTGCGACGGGGTGATGTCATTGCTTCCGGCGCTGGGGTTGGAGAGCTCTTTCACGATGTTGAAGAGTTCCTTGCAGTTGTGTGCGTTGTTGTCCAGCCGATCCTTGTATGTATTTTTCTCGGTGGCGCGGATCAGTTGGTGGTGTTTCCGGGTGGCGAGCTTGAGGGTGGTCATGTTGTCCGTGGTAGGCTCCCTTCTCCAGGCTTTCTCGAGGGCTCGGCAGTTCTTCTTGGAGCTCTTTAGTTCGTCGGTGAACCATGGTGTTTTTCTGCTGCAGGGTCTGCTGGGTGGGGTTCTCAGTGGGGCGAGTTCGTCCGCGCAGTTGCTGATCCACTTCGTGAAGTTGTCGGCGGCCAGGTTGGGGTTCGCTGAGCTGGCGGGAGGGTGCTGGCTCAGGGAAGCGGTGAGCTGGTCGGCTGTGATCTTGTTCCAGCTTCTACGGGCAGCCTGTTGTTGGTGGTGGTGGATCGCCGATCTGTTGAAGGTGAAGTGGACGCAGCTGTGGTCCGTCCAGTGGAGTCCTGTTGCGTGGCTGAAGGTGACGTCGTTGCTGGACGAAAAGACGGCGTCGAGCGTGTGTCCGGCGAGGTGGGTGGGGGTGGTCACCAGTTGCTTGAGTCCGAGGTTGGCGAGGTTGTCGATCAGGCTGGTGGTGTTGCGGTCGTTGTTGTTCTCCAGGTGGAAGTTGAGGTCCCCCAGGAGGATGTAGTCGGCGGAGGGGAGGGCATGCGGACTGACGAAGTCGGCGATGTCCTCGCTGAATCGTGTGCGTGGCCCCGGGGGTCGGTAGATCAGGGTGCCTCTGAGGGTGGTCTTCGGGTTGGTGTGGATCTGGAAGTGCAGGTGTTCGGCGGTGGTTAGGGTGTCGTCGGTGTTGGTCGTGATGCGGATGGTGTCTCTGTGGATGATGGCGATGCCTCCTCCCGTCTGGTTGGCGGTGCGGTCCCTCCGGATGATCTTGTAGCCCTCCGGGATGGCGATGGCGATGTCTGGGGCTGAGGAGGCGTTCATCCAGGTCTCGGTGAGGAAGGCAACGTCCGGGGCGGTGGTGTCGAGGAGGTTCCAGAGTTCTACGGCGTGTCTGTGGACGGAGCGGGTGTTGAGCAGGATGCACTTGAGGTGGCTGCTGCTGGTGTTCGGTTTGGTGAGTGCTGGTGCAGGGTGTGTCCGGATGCAGCTGAACTTGCAGGCGTGGCAGCTGAAGGGTCCGTGGGTGTACTTCGGGGCGGCTCGATGACATCCTGGGATGCGGCCGGTGTTGAGTGCGATGAGATCGGCGGCGTTGTAGGTTCGTCGGGTCGGCTTCCGTCGGTGGGGGCCAGGGGTCCTGGCCCTGGGCGCGGTCCAGGCGCGGACGGGCGCAGACGGGCTTACCTTTGGCGCGCCTTCGGCGCACAATCGGCGCGCCCGCTGCGCGTCAACGCTGCGCGTTCGCACGGTCGCCATATAAGGCGAAGTGCGCGGGTGGGCGGAGCAGCTGGGAGGCGGGAGCGGGGAGGGAACAGAAGGAAAAAAGGGGCGGGGTCGGCGGTAGTGGCGGGAAGCGGGGGCGGCGAGGGAGGCGGGAAACAGAGCGGGCAGTGATTACAGATGGTAAACAAATCGCGCTAACACGGGAAGAAGACTAGGAAATATGGACAAGCACAAAAGATTGACAAAACAAGCTAAACACGGGGAAAAAAGCCTAAGAGATGCAGACCAGCACAAGTGATTGACAAAACAAGCTTAACACGGGAGAGAGATTAGAAAGTAAAAACAGGCACAAGCGATTGGCAAAAGAAAACCAAACGGACGGCAGCAGGGTCAGTCGGCAGCGAGGCAGCTAGGCACAGCGAGGGGGCACACGCAGCAGCTGGTGGCCGTGCGGCGCGGGGGTGTCCCACAAGTGGGTCACACTCACCTGTGTCGCACGGTCGCCATATAAGGCCAAGTGCGCGGGTGGGCGGAGCAGCTGGGAGGCGGGAGCGGGGAGGGAACAGAAGGAAAAAAGGGGCGGGGTCTGCGGTAGTGGCGGGAAGCGGGGGCGGCAAGCGGGGGCGGCGAGGGAGGCGGGAAACAGAGCGGGCAGTGATTACAGATGGTAAACAAATCGCGCTAACACGGGAAGAAGACTAGGAAATATGGACAAGCACAAAAGATTGACAAAACAAGCTAAACACGGGGAAAAAAGCCTAAGAGATGCAGACCAGCACAAGTGATTGACAAAACAAGTTTAACACGGGGGAAAAAGCCTAAGAGATGCAGACAAGCACAAGTGATTGACAAAACAAGCTTAACACGGGAGAGAGATTAGAAAGTAAAAACAGGCACAAGCGATTGGCAAAAGAAAACCAAACGGACGGCAGCAGGGTCAGTCGGCAGCGAGGCAGCTAGGCACAGCGAGGGGGCACACGCAGCAGCTGGTGGCCGTGCGGCGCGGGGGTGTCCCACAAGTATTGCTGGGTAATTCCTCTAACAAAATCTTTCATTGGGTCCTAAACAATCCGTGGGGATGCTGTGCCTATGTTTTCCCTAAAAAATACCTCTAGTTGTTGCGCTGTGCTAGATACAAATTCATTACCAGTAAGCAGGTACCTGGGTAAGGAAAATGGTCTAACACTTGTATCCTCAGCTGTAACCATAAAGGATAGTAGAATGAGATTGTGATCATATGTCACCCGGGGACATATTGCAATATCTAAATCTAAGATTAAGCAATCAGAGGCCCAAGCCATATCGATTCTAGAATATGACTTGTGAGGAGCTGAGTAGTACGTATATCCCGGAATGGATGGGTATATTGCCTCCAGGCATCTATTAACCCCTTCGCTGCTAGGCCTTTTCCCCTCCTGTGCTAAGCCTTTTTTGGGCGATTTGGGGTAAAGCGTGCTTAGGCCCCTGTAACTTTTTGACCACATAAGGTATCCACGCCAAATTTGCGTCCTTTTCTTCCAAAATCATTGGGATTCTAAAGGTGCCGAGGGTTTGTGATTCCCTTGGAGGGGTCCCAGAAATTAGGCAAAATACAGTAAAATTTTTGTTTTTTACGGAAAAATTGGAAAAACGGGCTGCAAATGAACGCCTCTGGGTTTTTCCCTGCAAATGTTATCAAAAAAGGGTTTGTGGGGCTGAAATCTCCATTTTCTCAGCTTTTAGGGAATGACAGTCTTTTGTCAAAGAACCAACATTTTTCACACAGTTTTGGCATTTTTCTGGGACATAGCCTATTTTTGCTATTTTTAGAGCTTTCAACCTCCTTCCAGTTAATGGTAGAAATGAGTTTGAAAGCAATAATGGATCCTGGAAAGCTATACATTTTGAAGTTGCCTATGTCAAAACCACCAGCTTTTGCAAGGGAGGTTACCTGGGTTT
The DNA here is from genome assembly GCF_964261635.1 of Lissotriton helveticus. NCBI lineage: Eukaryota > Metazoa > Chordata > Amphibia > Caudata > Salamandridae > Lissotriton > Lissotriton helveticus. The sequence continues at coordinate 552,753,448 of NC_136065.1, read as the reverse complement.
TTGGCCCCGTGCTAGACGGCCATCTAGGGAAACCTACCAAACCCACACATTTCTGAAAAGTAGGCACCTGGGGGCTTCCAAGGAGGTATGGCTTGCGTGGATCCTCTTATGTTTCTTTACCCAGAATCCCTTGCAAACCACAAGTTTAGCTGAAAAAAACAGATTTTTCACACATTTTTGTGTGGGAGCATGGCATCACTGAGCTCACACAAATTTCCTCCTACCCAGCGACCCCCAGGTCTCCCGATAAAAATGGTACCTCACTTGCGTGGGTAGGCATAGTGGCTGCAACAGGAAAAGGCCCAAATCGTACAGTGGAGACTTAAAAATTACCTTTAGCAAAACTACCTTATTTTTTTTGGGGGGGGCCTGAGTTTTGGCCCGGGGCTCGGCGGCCATCTTTGGAAACTACAAAACCCAACAGTTCTGAAAACAAGACACCCGGGGGAGTCCAGGGAGGTATGGCATGCGTGAGTCCCCCAACGTTTTCCTACCCAGAATTCCCTGCAATCCTTAAAATTAGGTTAAAAAAAACACGTTTCCATACATTTTTGCGTGGGATCTCTGTGCCGGCACAAATGTCCTACCACCCAGCGTTCCCATAAAGGAAGGGGAATGACCCATGACCATGGGGCGGATCACCAGAAATAAAAGTAAACTCTGGTGCCCTAGTGGCCCTACAAAATAACAACAGCAGAACTGCCCTTCGAGGTGATACCAAAGGGGATGATGGACGGAGCGCATGCGCAAAGCTAACACTCAACCCCTGGCAACTGATCTTGAATTAATCCATCATCATTGTTTAGGTCACTTCACCAACCCAGTTCAGACATGGCCATATGCAAATCAGACTGACCCTGTGCCCTTTGATTGCCCTAAGTTGGCAGACGTGCTCACTTTGGCACTGCACTCAAGCTAACCTGGCTGATAACAGCTGATTAGCCAGTAACCGGTCCCATAATGGTTATTTTTCTAAAAATTTGACCCCACCCCCTGGGGGCAGCCAAAAGCTTACAACATGCCCCTTAAAGGGGAGCGACCCTTGTCCAAGGGGTTACTACCCAAAACAAACAAAAATTAGGGCTACTCAAAATGGCCCCCAAAATAAAAGTGACCCTTGCCAAAGGGGCCACTCCCCTGCTCTTTGCCCCATGCAAGGTTTCTATAAAAAAAAAATATTTAAATTCTGCCCCCCCGGGGGGCAGACAAAGCAAAAGTAATTGCCCCCTAAAGGGGAGCAACCCTTGTCCAAGGGGTGTCTCCCCAAAACAAAAACAAAAACATTAGGGCTACTCAAAATGGCCTCCAAAAGGAGAGTGGCCCTTGCCCAAGGGGCCACTCCCCTGCTCTTTGCCCCAGTGCATAGTTTATAAAATAAAACATTTAAAACTATTTAATTTCTAATGCCCCTAAAAGTGGAGCGTCCCTTGTCCGAGGGGACGCTCCCCAAAACAAAAATAAACAAAAGGGCTGCACAAAATGGCCCCCATTATGAGAGTGACCCTTGCCCAAGGGCCCACTCCCCGAACGCACAAACACTGTCCCAAAATGCCGATTTTTTTTAATTTCCGCAAATTCTGCCCCCCCGGAGGCCACACAAAGCAAAACAAATTGCCCCCAAATGTGGGAGCGACCTTTGCCCAAGGGGCCGCTCCCCGAACACACACACAGCCAATTCCACACAAAAAAAATCCCTTTAGAGCAGGAATGCTCTAAAGAGGCATCGAGGGAAAGGAAACCCCTTTCCTTTCCCCCGATGCCTCTTTAGTTTAAATCCCACCCCCCCCAGGCCCCAAACTTACCTCTTTCTCCTCCGACGCGCAGGAAGCAAATGGCTTCCCTGCGCGTCGGAGGAGAAAGGGAACCTCCAATGACGTCAGCGCACCTCGCGCGCTGACTTCATTGATGACATGGGCGGGGGGGCGGGGGGAGGCAGGGGAAGGTCTTCCCCTGCCTTCCCCTGCCTTCCCCGCAGAAACGAAGAAAATTGGGCACCCGCGGGGGAACGCTGGTCATCAGCACCCGAGCACTGTATGCCATGACGAGCTCAGCTCATCATGAGCATACAAGGGGTTAAGGGTTGTAGTCTCGCTATTTGCGATATTGCCGCCCGCGCCCTGCGCATTTTACAAGTACCCCCCTTTCTTGTGGAGTCGATGTTATAATCCATGGGACAGTTGAAGTCCCCCATTAATAACCGCACCCCATCCCAATTTAGCAGTTTGAGATTGAGAAAATCAAATATGGCAGGGTCATCTATGTTTGGCCCATATACCGAGCAAAATACATATTTTTTACCACACATTTCTAGCTGAGCCAATACCCAGCGCCCATTCTGTTCGGCCAGTGTCTTAACTATTCTGCAAATAAACCTCTGTTCTTTTAGTATGGCAGCTCCTTTCATAGATATTGTTTGTGTAGTACAAACTATTGTTTCATACCCCAGATGTTTTAGCAGATGCCGATCCTTATAGGCCAAATGAGTTTCAGTGATTAAAATTATATGTGGTTGGTGCAGCCTTAATTCCTACCGCACGAATTGCCGCTTATTAGCACTATAGAGACCAGTCACGTTCTATGACATACATTTAACCCTTGCCATAATAGACTGCATTCCTTATCAGCAAATCCCTTTTACCTAAAATAAAAATTGACATTCTAACTCTTGAAAAATATTCTAAGACACATATTCTAGTAACTGTCCTCTTACCATAACCCTGATATACCTCCCAGACCACCCATACCCCCCTCTTTCCCGAAGGACCCCTGAACCAGCAGCCGCTGGCTGCGCAGCACATCAGAGCCACATCCGCTATGGTGGCCATCCCCACACCCCAACACACACCCTAAGTGAAAATACCTAAGTAAGAAAAGAGAGGGAAAAAGGAAAAAAAAAGGCCATGCAATTTTTGAACAGTAAGAAATGGGGAAAAAAAGAGTTATACGCTCTCTTTTGAGGCTTAAACTAATAAAGCTTGTCCTAACACATTATAATAAGTTATCTTTATTAGCTTCAGTAGCTACTAGTCAAGTCAGAATCCAAGGCCAGAACCAGTTCTACGTTTGTCTTTAGAGTTAATCTAATAGAGCAAATGCATCCTTTTGTACTAGGGCTTCTGAGCTGCTTAAGTTTGCCATTTAGCAATTGCCAGTTTAGCTTCTTGGTTCTCAGTAAAAAGATAAGTGCGTCCATCTTTGAAAACCTTTAAACGTGCTGGTTCTTGAAGATAAACCTGCACCCTCAAGAGTCTTTAATGGATTGATTGATTGGCAGAGTTGCCAGTGCCTGTCCATGGTGGACTATTATAAGGGAAACATTTTTTCCATGGCCAAAATTGAAGCAATCTGGGGGCCCATGGATATGGTGGCATAAGTCTAATTAAACAAGGAGGTATTTTTAGATCTATATGATAGAAATCTTTATGCTATGTTATTGTTTCGAAATATTTGGGTCATAGGCGTACGTTTTTTTCTCCTATAAATGCTCTTGCCTTTTTGGCTTTTATCTTTTGATTAATCCAACTGCCAAGACGATATGTACTACTCACATTGACTTATCCTATGTATGTTATGTATTTGCTCCTCCATTAGATGACAATAAAAAGTAATTTAAAAAAACGAAGCATCATATTTGCTGCATATGGCTTAGGCGAAGGGTCAGAACGGGAAACAAGATAAATTAAGCAGGTCTCCGGGGCCATGTTCACTTTCTGTTCGGTCTGATGGCCTTTAGTTTTGTCACACGAGTGATAACAAAGGACAGTTAAAGAGGCAGCAAAATGCAAATCTGTTACCCATAGCTACCCTTAGGTTACACTGAGTTAAAACACCTATGGCATCCAGAATAGAAGCTAGAGGCAACAAGATTCTTCAAGTGGATGAGTAAGTGAAGGTATGTGAAAAGTGGCTTACTAGGCCTGTGAGAAATTTTTATTATGCTGCTGAAATATGGTGTTATGCAAAATTTGGGAAATTTCCTGAAATGTTACATTAGGCAACTTCAAGTACCTGTCGGCCACATGCTACTGGTTTGTGCAGAAAATGTCTCACTCAAGAGCGGTTCTCTTCTCCAACCGCCGTCCTACTGGTATCTACTCTGAAATTCCAGGTATGCCCTCACCTGAAATCTTTGCTTGAGATGTTGCAAAAACATTTCTCATAATTGTCTGTATATCTTCTAAAATTTTGAGGTGTTTCATACAAAATGATATGATATCACACATCCCTGCTTAGGAAGAAGAGGTGGCTAAGGTGAAAGATTAGGATTGCAGTTACAATCTAGTAAACCTATGCAGCTACACAATGTATGGGCTATGAAACAGGAGGCACACCAATTTTCAAATGGAAATATTTGTTGGTATTAAAACTAACAATGTTATATCTGACGTTGCTGCTGGTGTGCAACACATTTTCCATATCTTTTTTACTTTTACGTTTAGCTCTTTATACGATCTATGTAGAGACAGATCATAAAAGCACAAATTAATTGATTAAATCACATTAAAAATTATTAAGTAAAAAAGCATGAATCATTTTTAAAACTTTATTACACTTTTTTCATTTGTTTTTAAAACCAAAATTGGCTGCACAATTTAATTCATGAAGATTAAGAGTCTTAATTCACCTCAGCAAACTCCTGGCCCTTCTATTCCCCCAACAGGCCCATAAAAAAGGAAGCTACAAAATAGCAGACATAGGGGTTGCAGAGAGCGTTCAGAAAATGCAGTGCCACTCTGCATTGCAAGAAATGTTTCTGCCTTAGAATTGGGAAGACCCCAACATCAATGGAATTAAATTAATGTGGAAGCGCAGCAGAATAAAACTGTGTTGGGCTACTGTTACAGAAGAAAGGTAACAGTAGCCTTCCTCTGATCTTTGTGGAATTTGATCATAGACTGCAAGCACCTGGGAATGCCTGTTCGTTTCCCAGCGGTCACGGTTGGCCTTCAGCAAAAAAAGGTTAATTAATTTTCTGTTTAGGGACCTTAATACAGGCTGTTGGGTCTCAAAAGAGGTCTCCCATCCCTATTGCATTCAATTCAATCTCTACATATCTGAGTCAACCAATCCTGCTATGGCCCTCGAGCCCCAGCCAATCACCAATTATACGTTGGGTTAGATTGACGGTGGCCCTTCGCCAAATCGAGAGCCACAACAGGATGGGTGCCATTCTGATAAAGTCAGACAGATATGGTAGGCCCAATTCGAAGTTCAGAATGTAATTAGATGTGAATGGTGGTAACGAGACCCTGGTCTTAAAAAGGGTGTCTTCCATTATCTGCATTTAATCAATTTGGGCCATTCCCCACACTCCGGCCCCATACGTTGCCGCCGCTTTAGTTTTAGCTAGGTATATCTTTTTTATTGTATTAAGAGGGCTGGCACCTAATTTTTTAGCAAAGCCGTTTATGGCTTGGGTTCCTCTTTCCATACCCAGTGTCCTTGCTAGCACTAGTTTGTGCCAGGATTATTTGTTATCAAACAGGATCCCCAGGTATGGGAAAGAATCAACTACCTCGATTTTCTTTGAGGACAGATGGTGTTTTAAAGCTTCTAGGAGCACCTGCTATAATAAGGAATGATTTAGATTCATTCATCCTGAGGTCAAATGAGGCCATAAATGACGCATACGCGGATATAAGGCTTTGTCCTGACGATTAAAGCCACATCATCAGCGTATGCCAGAATTGGGAGGGATATGTTGTAAATTTTGGCGCATCTAGGGCGAGGCCAGACAGGGCCGCTTCCACCCCGTTAGTATAGATGGAAAAAAGAAATGGGGTGAGGACACAGCCCTGCCTGACTCCCTTCTCAATCTTGAATGACCGTGTGCACTCCCCATTTCTGCCATACCGCACAGAGGCAGTGGCATTGGCATACAACTGACGAATGAAGCTGATAATCAGCGGGTCAATCCCCAAACCTTCCATCATCAGCCACAGTCTAGGTTGGGACACACAATCGAAGGTCGCTGACAAGTTCACGAAGGCCATATATAACCTCCCTCCTTTGGCCTTCGTGTACTTGTCTATGCAAAGCGAAAGATTGAGACATGGGTCCACTGTCCCCTTGCCCTTGTGAATGCCATATCAAAAGGGGACTGGTAAAGAAAGTTTATAGCTTGATGCGATGAGTACATCTGTCTCTCTAAATCTTAAAGTAATTGAGAACATTATAATGTATGATACTGCCAATCAATAGAGAATAGTTACATACCATGAATCTAACCAAAGAAGGAGTCGTTTTCTATAACTGGAAATTCAAACCCAAACGAAACAATAAGGGCTTGATTAGTAATTTAGCTAACAAGATGCTCAAGTAGCATAGAACTCAATTACTCAGGTGCAAAGACAATCATTTATAGCGAATGTGAAATCTTTTATAAACATATGTGATAGAAAACAGTTGAAGCAATGAAACAGAAAGGGTTGATTCATACAGAAGATTTGAGAAAGTGAATCGCTATTGCTGTTTTCTGTAGTTGTCAGTCTTCTCCACCAGGTTGGCTGGGTGGCAGCAGTTTATGATAAAAAAAATTCAAATCCTGTGCTTCTGCTAATGTTCCTCTACACCTCTTTTTGCCTTTATGGTTTTGGAGGGAGAGGTTCACACTTGATTTAGACAAAAGAATGACACCACACCACCCACGATAAACCACAGGTGCAAACAATTGCACATTTCCACTTTTCAATAGTTTCCTGTCAAGTTTCATCTGTCATGCTCTACAATTGTCACCTGTCTAGTAGGTATCCCCAGGGCACAACGATCGGGTTCCTTCTTTCAATGTAAACGTGTACCCGTTCCCTTATTTTGACATCTCCATCAAGCCTATATGCTACAGCTATTCTGGCAACACACAGCTGGTAATAAAACTGGGAAAACCTTCAGACCTCAAGACTCAGGACTCAGTGAATGCCTCTTGGTTAAGGGCCTGTGGATGCTAAAGAAATTGTTTAAACTAAACAACAGCTAATCAGAAATACACATCTTTGGATCATGGCAATATTACAGCACATCAATCAAAGTGAAAAACCTCATTTTGATTAAGAATTTCAAAATTATATTTTTAGGCAAATGAATCTTAGTAATTGGGTTTCGCATCATTCGTATTATTTTTTTTTCTTAAGCTCACACTTTGGATGTAATGTTTGCTTGAGTCTGCATAAAATGTCTTGTTTGAAACTGGGTTTAGGCCAAAGCTGAATCAGATATGGTAAAAATTGTTAATCACAGTACTTAGAAACACTATGGAAAATAGATTGAGCAGTGATCTTACATGACTTTGATAGTAAAAGGCATACATAGAATACACATTTCAGGCCTATGATTGGGTCAGGAAACCTTTGAAGGGCCACAAGATAGACAGGAGCTACTTGGCCTCAACCATGGTGGTTAAGGTTGTTTCCCACTGCAATCCTGAAACCTACATTTGCTGTGCAAACTGGGTAGACCCTTTCTGCACTTGATTCTCAAGGTAGAGAGGTTGAGTAGTTTAAGGCTCCTCAGGGAAGGAGTGTGGGAGCAAGACCCCAGAACAGTCAACGACCAGACAGAATATGGTATTGTTCAGCCCAGTGCTTATCTTTTAGTTAAAATAAAGTACTTATATCTCACAGTAAAACAAATACCACATAGTTCAGTAGGGTTCTCAATTACAAGGATATACTTTTATGTAGGTTACTCAGTAATAAGTTACACCCCCTATGGTACTTTTTCTCCGCTAGGAGTGTTCAAATCTCTATAGTCCCTGGAGTATAGCATGGGTCACCGATTAGACAAGCGTGCAGTACATTTAAAAGTGTCCCACTGGCTAGATAAGTAAATACGTTCAGATAGCTTTCCCCAAATCGCATGCACCAATCAAATGATACATAGAGTAGAGTTCCTCTGCATTACCAGTCTCTAATTCAACTTGCCGTCAGGCCCGGCTTTTACCTGCTCTTTGTAGATGCAGTTTTCGTAATGAGGGCATGGACAGCATCCCTGCTTCTGCAGTGGCTATGAGGCTGCATGAACTACAGTAGTTTCCTCCCTCAAAACATGAGACACTGGGCAGAATTAGCATGGCAGGCTCACATGGTGGCACTTATCTTCAGCAGTAGAGACGCCCGAGGCTGGGTGTAGACAGGCTTTTGGATATGGCAGGTGCTACCTCCAGGTGAGTTATCAGCAGGTGTATAACTTCACCAGTTGCAACATCAAGCCTAAATATGGCTTCTGAATTGGTGGTCACTTGGAAGACCAGGGCACAGCAGATAGAGAGAGCACAAGCTGTGTACTTGACTCCTCGAGTAAGTGAGCAGTCAACCCCCGCGTGTCCCCTGAAGAGCAAAAATACAGAACTAAGCAGTTATAGCTACTATAGACCCATAACCACTAAGAAGAAGGGTAAGTGAACAACTTACCCACGGACGTCACTAAATTAGTAACACTCGACACACTGGTCCTGAAGAAAGCCCTCTAACCTGACAGGGCATCGTAAGGGCGGAAACATGTCGACCACTTAAGTTTTTTAGAAATAGGTGATATAGAACAGTAGCCCTTCTAGATATGCACCACCTTTTGGTTTTCACCTTGCCCCATTTCCAACTGAATAAAACACTATTTTTGAAAGATTTCACTTCACTCACATTCCCACCATTTATGATCACTTCTGTAATAACCAGTTGGTCTTCCTCCAGGAGGTAGAAAGTATATTAAAGACCCTATGATGATGTTTTTTACGTAGTGTCAGAAGCGGAAAACCACGATATACCGATCCGTTACCTTTTACGTGAATGAGGGTTTTTTAGATGGTTAGAACCCCAGACCCTAGTTACAATACAGGACAAGTGATCCATTCTCTTTTGATTATTTGCCTATTGTCTGGAAGCCAAAAGGATCTCAGCTTCTCTCTCTCCTGATTGATTATGAGGTCACTTGGAATATTTAACTAGAGCAATGGCAGCAGCAATCACTCGGGCACATGGCAGGATGCCGGGTAAAACAAAGATGTTTGGTACATGAAGGTCTTGGTGTAGTTCACAGAAGAAACCATTTGACGGGACCGGGAGTCCCTTTTTTCTACATGGGCCAATGCTGGATGTGCTCTATTTTTGCAGTCAGCTTCCTCTGCCTATTCCTCACATCAGAAATATGCTGGGCTTCTCCTCCTGAACAGTCCTTCCTTTTGCAAGGTTAGCCACTATCCTTCTCTCTTGCAGCAGATAGAACGACTACTAGGTAGATCCTCAGATCCTCCATTGGAAAATGAAATCTCAGGTGATATGGCCTCACCTTTGGGAGACTGGCTGTCATGCAGGCACCAGCCTTGGTCACAAGCAGTCCTTTGCGTAGTCTGCATAGTACTCCAATCCTAGATCAAAACAACTTAAAAATTAAACAAAGTTGGCAGCTTAGACTCCATTTTAATAATCATTTCCCAGGTTAGGGCTGTGGATCCACTACCTAAAGCTTCAAAACTGGTTTACGTTGGTTCTCCTTCACATGTCATTTTCTTGCCTCCTCTCAGCCAGAGCCTTTTTGTGCAAGGTGATGGCTGCCACTGCAGGTAGCAATGATACTAAACCTAAGCATGAAAACCTACAACTATGGCTCAAAGTGTGAAATCTCTGCATGTGGTTGTCTATGGCCTTCCTGAATGTATATTCAAGAATGGAAAAATATGCAGGCACTGCCTAAAAATGTACTTTCCTTCAATAGAAGAAACTTTGGTCCCATCTCGTGCCCCTAGCATCTAGAAAATGGCAATGCTCATTAAAAACTAACCAGCAGCCCTTTGCTATGATGGGCCTCTTTGAGTTTCTAAAGGTAGCCCTGTCTCCATCATTCTCCACTTTAGTGTATTGAGCTCCATTCTTCTGTCACAGGAACTCAGTCGATACACTTCCACTGTCTGGGAAGGCCTAGTGACCCTCCATCTTGTGCCATGATCCACTACGGGCCATCCAAAATGGATCCCACTTGTCCCAATACTCCAACTTTCACCACGCAATGAGTCCAACTACCATGCACATGGTATATAGCTTTCTTCCATACATGCTCTTGAGACAAACACAGAATCTCAGTCTAAGTTCTCTGGCTCAGATTAAAGCAGGCCTTTACAAGAGAGAGGTCAGTAGACTGAGCTCACTCATGGCACAGATAAAAAAGTCTGGTCTTACTAAAGATTTGTATACATTTGGTATATTGACAGCAATACTTTATTGGATTATCCTGAGACATGCAGTGGAGTACTACTTCAGCTATGGGAGCACCCTTGGTGCACCCTTCTAGGTCACACAATGGATATTGGACCTCAAATTTCCAGAGTCTGGCCTAGGCCTTTTGCACGCGCTAGTTTAGTGTGGTTACAGTGCCAAATCAAAAGTTAGTGTTCCATTTCTTCATGTAGTCAGGGACTTAGAACAGGGGTACACGCTGGTACCATGTTCCCATCCCAGAACACATCCCTCCCACATCATACACCCCGGATTATAAAACCACCTTTGGAGAAGTGTGGTTGTCAGATCTGCAAAACTGGTGGGAAAATCCATCTGAACTGCTAAATTGTATTCCATGTTTCTGCTTCCCCATACACTTTAGGCCTTGTAATGGATGGAGGTGGTAAAACTATATATTTGAACACATTGTTAATATCATAACTTAACGGCACGTATATTTGTATTGGTTTTCAGAATGATTAGAATGTCATGTTAAAATTCCTCCTGAAGAAAGATATGATTTATCTAAAATGCATTGGGGTTCAAAAATTAGAAGAATGCATAAGAATATTTACAGAATGTGAACTGGAAAACATAGAATCTGTTATGAAGAAATGCAATTAAATTTCATATGAATGAAGTGAAGCCAGTTGGCAATAAATTTGGATGAAAATCATGGAGACTTTTATGAGCTTCATCTGCCAAAACAGCGCCTTACGGGAGTCCCCTTGACCGAATAATGAACATTGAATTTGCACTTGAAACAGACAGATGCAGCCCTGGGAGCATGCAAATAACAGGATTAAAACAGCAAGGGGATCATTAGTATGTTGGTGGGACCAACACCAATGGTAGGTCGGTGTCAGTCCGACCGACATCTGAAGCAGTGGTCAGACCACTGCATTACAATATGGCTCACTCGACCGCATGGGTGAGGGACGGACCGCTGTGGTTCCGATGGGCCTGCTCAGGCACTGCCGAAGGGATTACAATGACCATCTCTGATGGCCTCTCAATAGCGGTCCAACCGTGAAGTGCTTGCCGGAGGCTGCAGGGATGTTTAAAAACATGCCTTTTGGCATTGGGGCTTTTGCTGCAGCCCGTTTTCAAGCTACAGAACAAGCCTCAATGCCAAAAGACATTTTCCAACCTCAGATCCTAATTAACCGGTCAGGACTGCCGACTACCTGTCAGCCAGTCCATTTACCGCAATGATACCGGTCAGATGCTCGTCCGACTGGCATCGTAATTAGGACAAAAGTTTCAACAAAGAGTGCATTTATGAAACTTAATATTTCTTTTGATTTGCAATTAGATAGGCCACCTCAAAACATGGAATTTCAAACTTCTATTGCTTGAGTGGTTTCTGATTTTTCCGGGGCACCTGCTATGCATCAAACATGTAAGGCTGGAACCTCCTTGAGGCCAAGGTAGTCAAAAGAAAAATGCAAATCTGTGGATCCTAGGTTGGGTACACTGCAGGTCTGGCCCAAGAATTATGGAAAAGCTCAATCAAACCAGTGTCCAACACCTACGCAACTTCTGATTTGATGTATGCCTCAACAAGGTCTAACATCATACAATCTTACTCTTCACTGACAAGCCATCTATATCATGGATAGAGGCAGGTCTCAATCATGGGGTCAAAGACAAGTGATGGGAAACATTTTCTGCCACCTCTCTTTACTCTTGTTGCTGCTCAGGAGTCAGTTAAGAGCAGGTTTTAACCCTTACACGGAAACTCCGAAAGCTAGTTAACATACAAATGAATAACAATTATTTAATAATTGATAATTCACTTTTATTGATTTGTAATTATGTGCATTGATTAATTGTTTTTAGATTTTTAATGCATAAATATATTTTTTAAGTTCCCTATTTTTTTCAATTTAAGACTCATATTTTTTCTAAATTCATGGTGTTACTCATATACATAATTTGTTTGAAGTGAACTATTTTCCCTACTCCTGCGTAGACTGCAGCAGGAATAGTGAAATTAACCTCTTAGCAGTTCGACATTTTCCCTACTGTTGCACTGTTTGGAGGGGTAATAGAACATTTTACCCCTCCAAAGGTCAACACTTTCCCTACTGTTGCACTGACTGGAGTGGAAATAATAAATGTAACCTGTACAAAATCTAATGCTTTCCATACTGCTGCATGGACTGGGGTTTGAATAGTACATTTTACCCCTCCGAAGTCAAAAATTCCCTAATGTTATGCTTTTTGGAGTGGGATTAGTAAATTTCAGTCCGCAAAATCAAACACTTTTATTATTGTTGCACTAGAGTGGGAATGGTAATTTTCACACCTTCAAAGTCAAACACTTTCCCTACTCTTGCCTTGTTTGTAGTAGGTATAGTACATGTTGCCCATTCGAATTCTAATGCTTTCCCTACTGTTGCACTGTTTGAAGTAGGACTAGGGAACTGTACACCTTCATAGTCCAACACTTTCCCTACTGTGGTGTAGACTGGAGTGGTAATATTAAACTTCACCTCTCCCACGCCAAAGGCTTTCCACACTGTTCCATAGACTGGAGTGGAGAGAGTAAATGTAATCCATCCTTAATCTAACGCTTTCCCTACTGTTGCACGGACTGGAGTGAGAATAGTAAATTTTACCCCTCCAAAGTTCAACATATTCCCTAATTGTGCGCTGTTTGGAGTGGGAATGGTACATATTATCCCTCTGAAATGTTTCCTACTGTTGCACAGATTGGAGTGAGAATATTAAGCTGTACCCTTCCAATATCCCCCACTTCCCCCACTGATGTACTGGCTGGTGTGGGAATAAGACATTTCATCCCTCCAAAATCCAAATCCTTGTCTACTATTGAACAGAATCAAGTAGGAATAGTACATTTTACACCTTCAAAGTCAAAAACGTTCCCTACTCTTGAGCTGTTTGGAGTGGGAATAGTACATTCTACCCATCTGAAAACCAATGCTTCCCCCTACTGTTGCAGAGACTGAAGTGGGAATAGTACATTTTACCCCTCCAAAGTCCAGTACTTTCCTACTCTTGCCTTGTTTGGAGTAGGTATAGTAAATGTTACCCCTTCAAAATCCATTGCTGTCTCTACTGTTGCTCTGTTTGAAGTGGGAATAGTGAACTGTACCCCTCCAACACTTTCCCTACTGATATGTAGACTGGAGTAGTACATTTCCCCACTCCGAAGTCCAGCGCTTCCCCGACTATTGCACCGAGTAGAGAAGGAACAGTAAATCTTACTCTTTCAGAGTCCAAAACTTTCTCTATTATTGTGGTGACTGGAGTAAGGAATAGTAACTTTAACTCTTTCGAAGTCCAACGCTTTCCCTACCGTTGCATAATTTAAAGTAAGAATACTATGTTTAATATTCCTACTTAGTTAAAATAATGTTTAAATAGTTTTTATGGCATTAGTTGCTTTATTTTTCACATTGTACATTATTTGTTTTTTATTTTTACATGTATTTTCATATTATCATACTTTTTGTAAATGTGTATCTTGGATTTTTCATTTTTAAAATCTACTTTATTGACTACCTTAATTAATATTTTTTTTATTCTATTGTTTAGATTTTTATAGTTGTATTGCATTGAGTGAGATACAGATAGCTATTATTTGCAATAGAAATAAAAATCTATACTTCTCAGGAGTGCAACTTACTTTTTGGTTCTGCTTTTGATGTTGGAATCTGTGGTAAATCCCAAAACGCCTGCACCAGCAGTTAGTGAGCACTGCGTTAATACCACTTTGTCTTGGATTTAAGTATGGCAGCAGCACCCAGCATCAGTAGTGACTTATGAGATCTTATCTACGGGGGAAGCTGCAGCGATACCAACCATTGTGTGTGTACTAACACTGGAAGTCTGATACAGCCTGGATAGGCAGGGAGTTCGTTTTATGGCTGCTGACAAGACCGTAGTGTGAAAGTGCAGGATCAATTTCACTTAGCAGTACAGTGAATTGGTCCTTTGATGTTGAACACATATGGCGTCGATGCAGCCATGACTGAATTGGATTCAGTGAACATAGGCCGAGAGTTTCAAAATTGTGAAAAATTGTGAGGCTTCTTTTAATTGTCGTTGTTGTAGACAAGGACTAAATTACTGGTGCAATGTGTATTGTAACAACATGAATGCAACTTGGAGAAAGTTGTCAAATGTTTAAATCTGCACAATTTTGAAACTACGAACTCTTCAAAATACTATTGATGTGATGATTGTGAAGTATCAGAAAAGTGAAGATAAAAAGATAATTAAATCCATACCTCTGAGCTGGACATGGTCAATTGGTCATGTTATGTGCAGTGATTAACTTCTGAGGTATGCATTTGACCACAACTCCCATAATGCCTTTCACTTGAGTGTAGACTTAATTAGTAATTGAGACCGACTCATCCATTGTGCCAATCATCCATTTTTGAAAAAGACTGGGACTGCCACTTTGCTTCCTGCTCTGCTGTGTTAGCTTGCTGCTTCTTGCCTGGGAGTGAGAAAGACTGGTCCTACCCTTGCCTGAGGTGTCCTTCCAGTCCTGAGCCTCAAAAGTGGGTTCTACAGCTGTTTTCTACAAAAAACGATGCATTGTTGCCTTTTCACTGGTCAAAACCGAAGCATCACCCTTTGATGTCAACGCAGAGGCTGTTCGAAGACAGAGGTTTCACTGCCTGCACAGTTGTACAACACCTTTCTGCACAGCTCGACGATAATGCAATGCCTGAATTTCAACAGGACTTGATGGCAACACAGCGACCCGACTGCATGGAAACGATCGACACATAGTACCTTCCGCATCGACAATTTGCTCCATACAAGGTACTTTTTCAGCGGACCCTGCGTGGGTTCTGTAGCTGCCCGGCCCTTTGTCGCGATCAGCAGTAACTTTCATTTTGGCATGGTCCTTCATGTAAAGTACTCTTTTGACCGCTCATCACTTCGTAGCACTATTTTGCATTTAATCTTTAAAAATGTATATCTCTAGTTCTACTCATTGGATTTTTGTTGTTTTGGTCTTGGCTTATTCAGATACATATTCTCTTTGTTTCTGAACTGTTGTGGGGTCGTTTTGTGGTGTTTTCACTGTTTTACTGTAATTTAAGTGTTGCACAAATACTTTGGACATTGCCTCTGAAGTTAAGCCTGACTGCTCTGAGCCAAGCTACCATAGGGTGAACATAGGTTAATTCAGGCTGTGTATCTGACTTATCCTGACTGGTGATGTGGCTCCTGCTTGGACAGAGTGTATACTCTGCCAATTAGAGAGATCAATTTCTAACACTACTTATTACACATGAAGGAAATAATAAATCATCATCTAATCACGCACTCAAATGATAGGTGCTACAATGGTGTTTCAAAGTCTGAAATAAAAATAAAAACATGTACTGGAACATATTAAACACATTCCAAAAATGAAGGTCCTATATCCTTATATTGCCCTTGGTGAACAGGCCTCAGCTGACCTACCTGATCTATAATCAGAAACACCTAAGGTAAGGTAATTAAAAGCATAAAAAATGTACACTTAAAAATTCATACTTTTTAAGATGAGAGAAAAGAGAGGAAGGATATAAGGAAAAAAATAGAAAAAAATAGGGAAAATATATTTTAAAAGTAAGTTTCTAAAAACCATGAAAGTCTCATGTGTAAAGGTGCCTTGGTCGGCTTGTTGTGATGAGGTTCGAATGGCTGTGCTTAAAGTTTTTGATTAAATGAGATGAAACTCCTTCATGCTGTTTATGCATTTGGAAGTGGTGCAGCACTTCCTTGCTTTATTTCTACTAGTGACTAGTTTCCAATTTTGCTGTGGGTCCTTGGAGTTGAAGCATGCGATCACAGCCTGTCTCCGAGTTTGAATTCCTTGTTCATTAAAGTGTGCTTTGAGTAAACCTACCCTTTCCTCCTTTGGATTAGTACAGGTACATATTAGGTGCACCATGTCCTCAGTACAGTATCCACATAGTCTACATGTGCTGGCACATTTCCCCCTCTGCCATGGTGGGAGGTGCAAAATAGCTGGCAGTTTCCCTAGCCTGTATTTTAAGAATTATTCATTTGTCTTCATGGAATACCCCAAATTAAAATATGCCTGTAGACCAAGTGATTTGTAGCCACTCATTATCATTCAATGATCTTCCACATTGTAAAAGAACTCTCCAACACCAGATCAAACACCGACATCCCGCCGTCGCAAGCCCTGTGCGACTCTCTCGCCACCTTCTTCCACCGCAAGATAGCAGACATCCACGACAGCTTCAACACCCAGACAACCCCAACAGACAAGTACACAACAGACCCTCCGCACACCATCGACCACAACCCCCTGCTAGCCTGGGCCAGTGTGAGCGTCGATGACGCCATCAAGGCCATGAGCACAATACACTCCGGCTCTCCGTCAGACCCATTCCCGCACCACGTCTTCAACAAAGCAAGCAGCTCCATCGCACCCCACCTGCACAACGTCATCAATCTCTCCCTCGTGACTGCGACCTTCCCAGAGAGCTGGAAACACGCCGAGATCAACACCCTACTCAAAAAACCTAAGGCAGACCCAAGAGACCTCAAGAACTTCCGGCCCATCTCTCTGCTCCCCTTCCCGGCCAAGGTCATTGAGAAAACCGTCAACAGACAGCTAACCCGATACCTCGAAGAAAACAGAATCCTGGACCCTTCCCAGTCAGGGTCCTGCAGCAACCACAGCACCGAGACTGCCCTCATCGCCGCCACCAACGACATCAGGACCCTGCTGGACAACGATGAGACAGCAGCACTCATCCTCCTAGACCTCTCC
Organism: Lissotriton helveticus; assembly: GCF_964261635.1. Taxonomy (NCBI): domain Eukaryota; kingdom Metazoa; phylum Chordata; class Amphibia; order Caudata; family Salamandridae; genus Lissotriton; species Lissotriton helveticus. The sequence continues at coordinate 552,736,465 of NC_136065.1, read as the reverse complement.
GCCACCTTCAACCCCGTCTGCCACCGCACACCACGCGCACTCCTCCACGCCGCAGGGAACCAAGACAAGGCTCTGGAATGGACTACCTCCTTCCTCTCCGGCAGAACCCAGAGCGTCCGCCTCCCCCTTTCCATTCCAAAGCCTCTGAGATCATCTGCGGCGTACCCCAGGGATCCTCCCTCAGCCCGACACTGTTCAACATTTACATGACCCCGCTCACACACATCGCCCGACAGCACAACCTCAACATAATCTCCCACGCCGACAACACTCAACTGATCCTTGCCCTCACCAAGGACCCCATCACCACCAAAGCCAACCTCCACGAAGGAATGAAGGCCGTCGCCGACTGGATGAAGATTAGCTGTCTGAAGCTGAACTCGGACAAGACGGAGGTCCTCGTCGTCGGCTCCAACCCTTCAGCCTGGGACGACTCCTGGTGGCTGATGGCACTCGGGGTAGCACCGACACTCACCAACCATGCTGCTCAGGCAACCTGGGAATCATCCTCGACTCAATGCTCTCAATGACCAAGCAAGTCAACGCCGTCTCCTCCTCCTGCTTCAACACCCTCTGCATGCTCTGCAAGATCTACAGATGGATCCCGACAGATACAATAAAGACAGTCACTCAGGCCCTCGTCCGCAGCAGAATCAACTACGGAATCGCCCTCTACGCGGGAGCACCGACCAAGCTCATCAAATGTCTACAACGCATCCAAAACGCCTCGGCATGACTGATCCTTGACGTACCACGACACGGCCACATCACCCCCACTTGAGAAACCTGCACTGGCTCCCCATCAACAAGAGGATATCCTTCAAGCTCCTCATCCACGCGCACAAAGCACTCCAAAAGACCGGCATAGCCTACCTCAACAGAAGGCTCTCCTTCTACATCCCCTACCACCAGCTACCCTCCGCCGACCTCTCACTCGCCACCATCCGTTGCAGCCAAAGAACAACCACCGGCGGGAGATCCTTCTCCCACCTCACCTCCAAGACATGGAACACCCTCCCACTAAGCCTACGACAGACCTAAGACCTGCTGACCTTCAGGAGGATACTCAAGACCTGGCTGTTCGATCAGTGGCGCACCCCTCTCCCCAGCGCCTTGAGACCCTCGCAGGTATGTAGTCCGCTTTACAAATGATTGATTGATTGATTGATTGATTCAGGCGTGACTCAAACTGGCAAAAATAGCTTTGTCTTCTACAAGGGAGGTTTCTTCATTACTTTTTAACTACTTGCTCGAAGACGGAATAGGTAGTTTGAGTTTCCCATAGATCAGATAGCCCGGTAGTGACCAGTAAATCCTCCACATACTGTCTGGCCGGCGAATTGGATGTATTGCAAAGTTCTTGCCAGACTGGTGATTCAGTGTGTTCAGGGGAGAGTTCCTAATTTTGTGCAAACACGTTATGTAGGAACCTTGCCATGCCAGAAGTTGTTTGGTTAGGCCGAGCTCTAGCCGAATCTGCACAGGTGAGGCGCAAGTTGGAACATTGAACATAACTCTATAGGCCCTGGTGATATTCAACAGTTTTGCGTCCCTGCCCCCTAAGTGCTTCACTTCCATAGGCGATGGTGGGTCGAATTTTAGCTTGAGCTACCCGTAGGAGGGGGGGACAGGGCAAGACCTGTGAGTTTTGTTTTTAACTGCCTTAGTGTTATTGTCATTGCCATCCCCTTCCTTCTGATTGCCTCAGTTGGTTAGCAAATTGGCCGCCCTTGTCGATGATTACCCCTAAATATTTATAGGGAAGGGTATTCGCAATTGGTATTTCTTCCAGGTACCAATATGGAACAGTTGTTTGTCGTTTTTAATTGTCAGGGTTTTTGTTTTGTTGAGATTCACTTGTAGGTGGTTTTCCACAGTGTACTCATGCGTTTTGTTAAATAATCATTGCAACCCAACTTGGGTATGGCGTACCAGGACAACATCATCAGCGTACGAGAAACTGGAAACACCTAAGAAATATTTACTGAAACTGATCATCATCTATTTTTCGCTTGGTATTAAATATTTCAAATCGCTCTAGGGTTTGCTATTGGGACCCACGTTATATACAATACTTTAGAATTAAAGGCACATGGATCCATGCAAGCACACTATGATATATGAGCTACACTAGAGGAAAAAACATAGAGGTATCTGTTTGCAGCTTAACGTTCTTGGGGCTGCTGCTACCTGCAAGGGCGGGGGTATCTTTCTGACGCAGTTGCACCAATACTGGTGACCTATTCCAGTGATTGACGTCTTTCACTACCTACCCATGAAGTGCAGACCCATGTTTCTTGCTTCAAGCAAGGCTAGGGATAGGCAAAGTCTCATACGGCACTCACCATGCGCATGAGAACTACTGGGGCCACCTTTGCTGCGTTGCCATGGGGTAAGCATTTTCGAATTCCTGTAAAATAAATTCCATATCCACAAGGCAAGCGCACTTTTAAAGGTCAGGTTCAACACACGCTCCATTGCATCATTTACTGATGAGAAAGCAAGTCAGCACCCGTATAACAAGCTCTTTTGAAGCTCCTATCAGAGACGGGCTTTGAGGGCAGGTCTTCCTGCCCATACCGTATCAAAAGGGAAAGTATGTTCAAAATGCACTTTTATTCAGATGTCGCATAACCTCAGAAGTCCTTCGTTTGACGATTTGTCGGAATAAAAGGACTTTCTTCATTTGACAGAAGTTTAATGCCAGCGTGGATAACAGATCTGACTGAAAGGTTGAAATCATTCTTGTTCGCAGATTGCCGCAAGCTGAGATCGATCTCTCTTCCTGGCACATCCCGCTGGTTACTTCGCAATAATGAAACAACTGCACCTTTCTGTTCCCTGGAATATGTTAATGTCTCTGTTATCAGAACAGAGCCGGTGCTGTTGAGGTTTGACTTCCAGTGTATCAACATTTCCCATCAAGTTGCACCGCTAGTAGTAAAAGATGTTAGGGAAGCTGTTGTGTCTGCCAAAACATTTTACAAGCAATTAATTGCTGCTGGAAGAAAATGGAAGTCAATTAAATAAACGTTTTTGAAAGTTAAGCAAAACAAAAAAGCAATACATCATGTACCTAACTCTTTGGCAATTAATGACATTTTCCGCTTGTCACCTTCTTCTATTTTAATTAGCTTAAAACAGTGATACAAGTCGCGAAGTGTCAGTTCATTTTCTTTATGTTCCCGGTTCACTAGATGAACAGCTTTTGCTATTTCTGAATAGAGACGGCTGTAGCTCAAGGTCTGTTAGATCTGGGGGCAGGTTAGGTCATCTTAACCATTTGTTGTTCCGAGTGGCATTCACATATCCATCAGCCAACATTAATTAACCACAGGCTAGTTGTAACTGTCATTCAGGACACATGCATATCTGTATGGCCCTTTAATTCTTGCAGCAGTTAAATGACTCCCTAGATGGTATTTATTTATTTATTTATCTTTTAAATTTGTAAAGCGCACAAATGCCCTGGGGCGTCTCGGCGCTGCGGACTGCAGGCAAAAGTTGGTGGACAGAATTATTGGTTGAACAACCATGTCTTTAGCATCTTGGTAGTTTATGGTAGTTGAATTGGATTTGCCTAAGTTAATTAAAACCATTGCATTACAATAAAATTGCATTGAAAAAGAAACCATCATTCATAAAGATGAAAAGTTCTGTTACGGTGCAATTGATAAGTGCCATCTTTTGAGTCAGGGCTTATTTTCATGTTTGCAGTTAACCGTTGCTCTGCAGCTGGCCCCGTAGGGGAGTGCCACCCCTCTGGCTCGTCAAATTTGCAGGTCTTCTCTCCTTTTTATTCTCCTCATTGGTACTATTTCTCTTATATAGTGTGCGTGCTTTGAGACTTAGTGGGAGATTATAACAGATTTTTATTTATTAAAGTGCTAATGTTATGTGCCATCTAGTGACTCTGGGGCTTATTCTCATGGTTGCTTTTACCCATTGCGCTACATCCGTCCCCTGATGAAGGATGTTGCCTGTGTGGCTCATCTGTTATCCCAATCTCATCAGGCACCACTTTTACTGAGTCTTTGGTGTGACCACTTCCGGTTCCGGTCCTGAGGTCCGTCAGTGTGTCCGTTTGTGCTGCTTGACGCCTGCTGGGACTTGCCTGCTGCCTCCCTGCTTTCGGCCCTGCCTCTCGGCTTGCCGGTGGGGCAAACCAGCCTCCAGGCTTACCGGTGTGGGGGAAGCGCCGAGTGAGGCAGGTGAGCGGCGGCGTTGGAGAGATCGGTAGCGGAGGGATTCCCTGGGCGTAGCCATGCCGTGAGTGTTGTTGGCACGGCGGGCGGAGATCTCCGGAACGCGGCTTCCTCGAGGGTGTTTGTTGGTGCAGGGGGTCTTCTGAACGTGGCTAGCTGTGCCACAAGTGTTTGCCGATGCGGCAGGAGCCACAGGAGATTTCTTGAGCGCAACTGCGCCGGGAGTGTCTGTAGAGAGACCTCAGTGGCGAAAACAGGGCAGAGCGGAGCGGCACGGCACGGTGGAGCAGCGGATCTTACAGGAGCTCACAGGCTCGCAGACTCAGCTCAGCTCAGCCCAGCTCAACGCACGAGCCTGCCTCCTTCACCCCTGCTCTATCCCGGGAAGCGAGGGACAGAGGTGACACCCGCCTCAGCGAGAGAGGTCGGACTCCAAACTGAGAGCCAGAGCCAGAGAGCCAGAGAGCCGGAGAGCCGGAAAGCCGGGAAAGAGAGGTCAAACGCAGGAGAAGCTCCGAGCTCATCCGGGGTCTATTCTGGTATTCTGGTAAGGATCACTCCTTGAAGCATACTCGGGTAACGACATGAGGTCAGGAAGGGCCAGGGGGTCCCCGGAGCCAAAGCCAAAATCGAAGACAAAAACGGGAAACGGGAAAGGAACCAAGAAGAAAACAAACCCAAGCACACCCACCGGCACGGAGCCGAATCTTACCACAGCAGAGCAGGCTTCGGAGCTGAATCATATCAAAACAGAGCAGGGATCCCCAACGGCCTTGATCCAAGAGACGTCAGCAAGAGAACCACAAACCGCAAAAAGGCTCCACCAACCCAAAATATAGACAAAGTTTGAATACTTAAAGTATGCGGGCTCAGCCATTTTCTCGAGCAGCAAACATCTGCATGGCTTGCAAACCTCACTGCTCCCCTCGTTATTGAGATCAACATGCTCGCCACCACCATTGCTTGAAATGACTACAAGCCCCTCGTCCCTAGAAACTTCCACGGCAGACCCTCATCAACGTGGTACCTTAAAGCACAGGAATATCAGCACACCTCAGGAGAGCCGACCATACAATCTATGAGCCATAGCCACAGCACACCCATCAAGTCTCATTCAACGGCTGGATGTGCTCTTCCACTCATAGATCCGGAAACCAATGGCTTAGTAACATGCACCTCGGGTAGGAAGGCAGCAAGCCCTCACAACTCTAGCTGGAAAGCTGATGGCAGGGCATTAGTGTCTTACCTTAATACACAAGAATGGGAAGACATGCTAGCAACCTATACACCAGATCACAAAGAGCCTCATTCCCTCGATCCATCTCTGGCAGCCAACAACACCAACAACTCTACTAACATCTCCAATGAGAAAGAGCGGGGGAAGGAACACAACACCGGAACCTGGAACTCACTGCCAAATACAATTCAGCTAGCAGTAGATGCCCTGCAATGCCAATCAGAAAAAATGGAGTTACAACTTACCCTCCTCAACACACTGGCAGTTTTTACAGCCGGCATCAATGACAAGCTGGGTAACTTGAATAATCTGATAATGAGAGCACAAACAAGCACCTACCTGAGCTGCAATTGCAGCCAGGCAGTGGATAAATTAGCCACACTGCCCTCAATGTTAACCGACTTAATAGATGATATAAGGAACCTACATAGGGAAAATGCAATAAAAGAAATGGGCCCCAATGAAACAGAAGAGGGAGACTCCAGGAGCAAAACATCCGGAACAAAGCTAACCGCCCATCATGCCCCTGCAAGTGAGGCGACAACTCAGACGGGACTGGAGTTCCCGCAAAAACTTAATGCCAAATACCGGCGTCAACAAAAAAGAAATGGGCGCAACCAAAAACCTCAAATAGTTACAATAAAATACTTCCCCATCTTCTTTGGCCCGAAGGAAAAATCTCCGGTTAACACAAATATTGCCCATTTTACAGATGGGGAAAACCATGTGCCCAGCGGCTCCATCCAGCAGCAAAAATTAAACAGCAGCTTGCCGGACCAAGAAGGGCAATGGTCCCAAGACCCACTGGCAAGAGACCAAATTGAACAAACAGACGCTCACAGAGATGAGGCAACAAAGACCAAACCGCTTACACAGCCTAGTAGCACCAAGAACAAGCAAGAGTGGGTCTCCGAAGGCCAAGCGGGAGACCCAGCACTTTTAAATAAGGAGCCTCCTTTCCAAAGGGAAATACCCGATGAGACGACCAACCAAGAAACATCAATAACAGCCGCAAGTAAGCAACCACCCACGTCAAACTCCAAGGAGGGAGTCAGGAAAAGAACCATCGGCTCAACGCTAAGCTTAAACCATGTAGATCTAATCAGAGACACACCAATCACGACTATTCATTCTGTTCCTAGCCAAACAGAGCACTCACAGGTAAAATGGCCATTCGAAACGCGAACAATATTAAAGCAAACTATTTCAACCAAAGCAATAACACAAACCGCCAACACGCCAGGCGAAGGTAATCACCTGGCATTCCATGAAGCTCAACCAGGTTATGGCTCAATAGTCCAAGCACATCATACATCAATAAAACAGCAGGCGGAAGGAAGCATACAACAATCAACAGATATCTTGTTTTTTCACCCGGAATACATGTCAAAAGGGCAGCAGGATCTGCTAAATCGTGGCAACATTCTTAGACTAATGGAATGTATTCCCAACCTGAGGGGGATAAGTACCAAGGACTTAATCTCTGTAGAATTTTTACCCACTGCCAACCAAAACAGCCCGGAGGTAACCAAGACAACCTGGTCCTCTAGTAATGTTGCAGATTCTATCTTAGCGGAAGCAGAGCATTTCAAGAACTGGGGCATTAAGCTGGTCCCCTTACAAAGCCCAGGTTATCCCTCACCACTCCTGAAGAGGATAAGGCCAAAATCAGAGACACAACAGGCAAATACCTCTAGTGTTCTCAGGGGTGCCCTGGGAAGCTCGCCCAAAATAAGTGAGAGCAGCCCTTGGCAGCGATCAACAGAAAGTCCGACGGTGGCAGCTGGCCCGAAGCCAGCGTTCATTACGAGTAGGCAAAGCCCAGTTCTAAAGGAACATCAGACTCGTACTTTCACCACTACTAAGCCCTTGCGAGGAAGCCCGCCAAATAGGAACACACGCAGTCCCCGGGGACGGGCAGAAGCTAGTGTAAGGGGGGCACCACACCAAAATCGAGCAACAACAAGGGAAATATTGTCCCGAACCAACTTCATACGTCCTGAAGAGGCTTGACGCCACCAACAAATTAGAGATGGTAAAACGGGAAGGGCTCCAATTATAGACATATGTTCTTGGAACATAAATGGCCTAACCTCAAAAATGGATGACCCAGACTTCCAAAAGTATATCTCTCTCTTTGACATAATAATGCTGCAAGAAACCTGGCTTACAACTTCACAACATATCACAGGTTTCACTTGCTTTTCAACAGCAGCGGTCAGAATTAACAGATTTGGCCACCAGTCAGGAGGCTTGGCCACATACGTATCCACTACATCAATACCTTCTACAGTCCTTATGGACTCATCTATATCCACAACCTTAGCAGTAAAGATAAAATTACAGCTTGGGAATAAAGAAGAAGAGATATGCCTTGTTAACCCATACGTCAACCCCAAACATAGAGTTAAAGATTCCATCAAAATCTCCAACCAAATGGCGGAGTATGTCACCCAGATGGAAAAGCCACTCTTCCTCCTGACAGGGGACTTTAACCAAAACTTACTTGGCTCATCAGTAGAAGAAGAGGCCCTGGCTCTAAACAAAATCTACACTATACCATCACAAAGTGCCCCTCTAAACAGGAGAAAGCATCAAAACAACTGTCTACTCCAAGACCTAGAACACCAAAACCTTCGGGCACTAAATGGAAAATTTATGACTGACTCTCCTCCAGTAGAAACCATCTATTCATACACAGCTAGCTCCATCCTGGACTACACCTTTGCCAGTCTGGCATTATTTTCACACATCCTGGGGTTCAGAATGGGGGATAAGGGTGAAAGTGACCATCGTCCACAGGAATGCCACATGACATCAAAGACGCCAACTGCAATTAGGCCAGTCAAAATGCTTGGGGCGATTTATTCCATTAATCAAAAAAGGATTAAATGTACGCCAGCCAACTCAACTACTCTGGCCGAAACTGCCCTTCAACTTTACAATACACAAAAACCAAATGCAGCTGGGTATCTCTCTCACTGGGAGCAATATACAGGATCACTGCTAAAAGAACTGACAACTAAGACCGCCCCAAAAAGCAATTTCTATATAGAGAGCAGTAAAACTAACTTAAAGAGAGGACCGAGAGCACAATTAAGGTTACAAAAAAGATCTGTAAACCTGATCTTACGGAAGTTAAGATCAGCCCCCCAAAAAGTCTACCTACGAGTTGCGCTGAGAAATCAAAGGGCTGAGCTCAATCGAACAAAATGGAATATAAAAAAAATGCTGAAAATGAGGCCTGGGCAAAACTACTATACGATACCAAAAGCAATAACAGTGCCCGCTTCTGGCAATCAGTGAACAGGATCCTGCGCCCACGGCATAAAGACCTAGGATCTCACATTGTGGAAGAGTCATGGATTAACTATCTTTCCAGCACTTTAATGACCCTCCGGAAAATGCAGGAGTACAAAGAAGCACTAGCACAGAGCCAGATTCTACAACGTTTATGCCAGTGCTACCAACTCAGAGAGAGCAAGGCCTACTCAAAAACAACTTGGACATATCAGCTCCTCAGCAGACAGTCTTAATAACAAAGCAGATTTGTAAGGGCAGGAAAGAAGGAGCTCCAGGATCCAACGGCATTCCTCCAGCCCTGTTTAAGGAAAGAAATACAGAATGGGGGACCATCATGCAACCATTATTCACGGAAATTAGACTCCTAAATAGAATCTCAGAATCTTGGAGGGGGTCGACGATCATCCCCATATACAAAAAAGGTGACAAGACAGACCCTAATAATTATCGCCTAGTAGCCCTCCTTGACAATGAGGCAAAATATTTTGCAGGAACCATCTTAGAGAGGATTGTGCTATGGGCGGAATTGGATCATACCACTGAACCAGACCAGCTTCCGGAAAAATACTGGAACAGCAACTAACATCCTGGCTATCTCACTAATTATTGATGCAGCAAAAAACAAAAAATTGCCGCTGCACCTGTGCTACATCGATTTCAGTGAAGCATTTGACAACATCGAGAGAGGCAGACTTTGGGGGAAACTATCACATGGGGCATATCGCAGCCGATTCTAAACATGCTGAAGCTTCTCCATTCTGATACCTGGGTGCAGGTGAAGTTAGGAAGCGGCACCCATTTGTCATCCAAAGTTCGCACCACCAAAGGTCTCAAACAAGGGTGCGTGCTTGCCCCATTATTGTTTAATCTGTTCATGGCGGATCTACCAATCCTACTCAACAAATGTAACTCCCACTCCCCGAGGATGGGAGGGAAAACTCTGAGTAACCTTTTGTACGCTGATGACGTCGTATTACTCAGTCACACCTACATCGGCCTTCAGCATCTTCTGATCAAAATGCACAGTTACGCAACGGAAAACAACCTAAAAATAACCCTGAGCAAGACACGCACCATGTCAATTAACATCAACAACAAGCAACAGAAGCTCTGGACCCTGGGCGGCCAAAAAATTGAGCCAGCACGCGAGTACAAATACCTGGGAGTCACCTTTGACAGAGAAGGTACATTTGCACAGCAGAAGCAGGAAACAAGAAGGAGAGGGGCTTTGATCGCCGTTACGTTGAAAAATTTAGCCAATCAACTGACGGGGGCAACTTTGACCCCTTACTTGAAAGTTATTCAGGCTAAGTTACTCCCCTCGATCTCCCACGGCAGCAAGGCACTAAAAGGAAGAGATTCTAAGAACCTGGATACTATCCAGGTAAAAGCCTACAGAACAATGTTCTCACTCCCGCCCTACACCTCGCCTGCCCAAATAAGGTTGGAGTTTGGCTTGCAAAAACAAGATCTTGCTAGACAGGGAGCCTACATCATTTGCTGCCACAAACTCCGCTCTGCCGCTACTGACGCACTAAATTCGCTGTTATGGCAAGACATACAAAGCAGGGACGTATCTCAGGCAAGAACTTACCTGCAGGCCGCATTGAGGGCCACTGGGACATGCAACTCGGGCATAACCTATTTAAAAAACTAGTCTGGAAAAACGTCAAATCTCTTTCCTTACTAGAGGACAAGGCCGCCTTTGCAAAAACAAATCACGCATGGATGACCCTCAATTCGAACAAATCCCTTACACCACAATCATATTTTAGTCAGGGCTATCCAAAAGCCATTAAATTGAGGTTTTTGAAACACAGACTAGGGATTTTGCCCAGCAGAGAGCATCTCCCACCATGGCTTAAGAGTAACGGCTAAGAAGCCTGTCCGCTCTACAACCTTGAGAAGGGCGACATCCTCCATATGACCTGTCTTTGTGAAGAGCTTCGGCAAGCCCGCCAACAGCTCTTAAAGGACCAGTTCAAGCAGATAGGGATCAGCACTAGAAGGCAAGCGGTGCTCGCCTGCTTGAATCCTGCAAACACTAAACTGAACTGCAGATATGTCAAGTTCCTTGCGATGATCGAGCAAAGACTGTTAAAACTTCCAAAAACAGCGATCATCGACACAGGCAATAAGTAGGCGGACATCAGGACGCAAGGGAACACGCTGTCCCGGCCTCAGAAAAATGCTCTTGGAAAATTACACTGGGTCTTTTAACTGAATGCTTATTTTTAAAATGCTTATAATGAACAAATTTTTTAATGACATTTTAAGATCTTTTTATAAAATGTTTTTGCACTGGTTTTATTTAGCTATGCATAATAAACTTTACCTTACCTTACCATACCTTACTGGCTTTGGTCCGAACTGTTTTAAAAAGTGCTTGTGGATATGTGTTGCAGTTTTGTGGCAATTTAGAGCTAACTTTTTTAAGGGTGAAAGAGTTGGAAGTCTCTTGTCTCAATTGTTGCATCCAAGGCGGGGTCCACGTTCTTTCAGAGTCCTGTATTTAAAGTAATCCAGGATCAGCCTTTGGACTATACAAGGGCTAGGTCGAGGGCCGATGCGGGGATGAATAGCGTCCCTGATAGATTGTACAAATCTTCCGCAGCGGCCCGGATGTGAGGTTCCTTTTCTGTGAGACATGCTGCTGAGGCCTCGAGGTAGGTCCTTACTCTTTCACTCACACATAGTTCCCTAAGAAGGATTCTCCTTTTGGCTGATAAGGCCGGGCAGCAGCACAGGAGGTGTAGCTATGATTCTCGTTTGTAGTCTCACAGTCAGCATGCTCCTCCTGTGTTTTTGTTTGTTCAGGCCCCGGCTGAAATCTGATATAGGCAGTGTCAGCCATCGCATGTAAATAATCTCGCTACTGACTTTGGGGTTCAGTGGGTGGAGAGGTAAGGCTGAGGTTTGTTTACCAAGTATAAGTCATTCAGCGGATCAGGAAGGATAGTGTTTTTAATGTTGCCTGATCTTGCAGGAACAAAGCTAGTTGGCCTTGTTTGTTGATACGCTTTTCCAGATAGCATATGAAATGCAAGGCAGAGCGAATGCTGATTTGTTTATTTCAGTGAAGACCAGGACTCTCCTTAGCTGTGTATTCCATGGAGAGCCAGTTTTTTCAAATATACCTATCAGGCTGCTCTTTAAGGACTCCCCGGGGATTTTAGAATTCAGATATAATAACTTAGGAGGTCAGCCTACGAGGGTTAGGGTTTGTTTGACCAGTCCAAGCTCCAGCCTAAGTCTTTCCCTGGAGAGGTGTTTTTGAAATTGAAAGATTTTTTGTTATCCCACGCATTGAGCCAACTCCAGAGTTTTCAAGCAGGCGCATGATGCCAATAATAGAGTGCTGAAAGCAGGGAAGCTTGGATTACCTTTCTAATGCACTCTACTGACAGGCTTTTTAGCTTGTTGTTCAATTTTATTAAACCATAGGTTATGGCCGTCGATTTTGTAGTCACATCTTTTTTGTGGGCAGAGGGTTGCTCGGATTCTTTGAACCAGACTACAAGGTACTCATATTTCTGCACTGAGTTAATTGATCTGGAGCCTATGTTGCATGTGATTTGTTTTTTGTGCTTTTGCCATCCAAGTACAAGGATCATGGGCTTGTCTGAATTGATGATGCCGTGGTTAGTTGTATTGTACTCGTGTAAGCTGGTCAGAGCATGTTGGAGACCCACTTTGGTGTGATCCATGATGACAATGTCATCCGAGTATTGAAGAATGTTTCGAGGTCGATTGCCTAGTTGGGAATGGGCCAGGCAGCTGTTGGCGAGAACTTTTCCCAGATCCGCTGTGTACAGATTGAAGAGGAGGGTAGCAAGCACACAGCCTTGTTTCAGGCCTCTGGCTGTACAGATTTTAGCTGAAAGAGAGATGTAGGCCGGTTTTTACCCATACCCAGGTTTCCAAGTAGAGGGACCTTATGGCCTTTAGGTGCAAAGATGGAACGCCCCAGTTTACTAGTTTCTTCCAGAGAATTTGTCTGTCGATCTTGTCTTGGCCTCCCTAGACGGGCATATTCACAGGTCTAATTTCCTGTTGGATTCCTTGTCAAATAGCCTATCATGCAGTTGCCACCACCATGTCCCTTTCATCCAGTGCTTAATTTTTTTAAAATAAGAACAATTACCAGGGCCCTTGTCGGGAGGCCACTACAGCTTGTACCACCCACTGCCCCTGCCAGCACTACCAATTGCAGTACCAACGCAAGTACTAACCATCACACTCATACAAGTGTGACAATTCAGACTATTCCAGTCCCGCAAAGTTATAAGAATGGCTTGGGTGACAGAGTTTAGTCATTTGTAATGTGTAGTGCTCATGGTTAAAGTAGGCAAACAGCGTCACAATGTGGTGTACTGTTGAGAGTGCTACTGTTGACAATTAAGTGCTGATGGTGAGCATTGGAAACCACTGGCTCAAATTAAGCCCTGCTGGCATCTACACTTTTAACTAAGTATGGGCGAAATTTGCAAATGTGCGTTCCGCGAATTCACGCGAAATGGAATTCGCAATCCGCGAATTTGTGCGAATTTGCGGATTTTTGATTTTTTGCGTGTTCACGGGGTTTTTTGTGTGTTCACGGGGTTTTTTGAGTGTTTGCAGGGCTTTTTGTGTGTTTGCGGCCGCTTGCATGGCGAAGTTACCCATGCGGTCGGGTATTGGCACAGCACCCTCTGGTTCACCACTGCCACCCTCTGGTTCATCACTGCCACCCTCTGGTTCACCACTGCCACCCACTGGTTCACCCCTGTCACCCTCTGGTTCACCCCTGTCACCCTCTGGTTCACCACTGCCACCCTCTGGTTCACGACTGCCACCCTCTGGTTCATCACAGCACCTCTGGTTCACCACTGCCACCCTCTGGTTAACCACTGTCACCCTCTGGTTCAGCACTGCCACCCTATGGTTCAACCCTGCCACCCTCTGGTTCACCACTGCCACCCTCTGGTTCATCACAGCATCCTCTGGTTCAACCCTGTCACCCTCTGGTTCACCCCTGCCACCCTCTGGTTCACCACTGTCACCCTCTGGTTCACCACTGCCACCCTCTGGTTCACCCCTGCCACCCCCTGGTTCACCACTGCCACCCCCTGGTTCACCACTGCCACCCTCTGATTCATCACAGCACTCTCTGGTTCACCCCTGCCACCCTCTGGTTCAGCACTATCACCCTCTGGTTCACCACTGCCACCCTCTGGTTCATGACTGCCTCCCTCTGGTTCATCACAGCACCTCTGGCTCACCACTGCCACCCTCTGGTTAACAGCTGTCACCCTCTGGTTCAGCACTGCCACCCTCTGGTTCACCACTGCCACCCTCTGGTTCACCCCTGCCACCCTCTGGTTCACCACTGCCACCCTCTGGTTCATCACAGCACCCTCTGGTTCACCCCTGCCACCCTCTGGTACAGCACAGTCACCCTCTGGTTCACCACAGCACCTCTGGTTCACCACTGCCACCCTCTGCTTAACTACTGTCACCCTCCGGTTCAGCACTGCCACCCTCTAGTTCACCACTGCCACTCTCTGGTTCACCACTGCCACCCTCTGGTTCACCCATGCCACCCTCTGGTTCACCACTGCCACCCTCTGGTTCATTACTGCCACCCTCTGGTTCACCAGTGCCACCCTCTGGTTCTTCACTGCCACCCTCTGGTTTATCACAGCACCCTCTGGTTCCCCAGTGCCACCCTCTGGTTCACCAGTGCCACCCTCTGGTTCACCACTGCCCCCCTCTGGTTCACCCCTGCCACCCTCTGGTTTACCACTGCCACCCTCTGGTTCACCACTGCCACTCTCTGGTTCACCACTACCACCCTCTGGTTCACCCATGCCACCCTCTGGTTCACCACTGCCACCCTTTGGTTCACCCCTGCTACCATCTGGTTCATCACTGCCACCCTCTGGTTCACCCCTGCCACCCTTTGGTTCAGCACTGCCACCCTCAGGTTCAGCACTGTCACCCTCTGGTTCACCCCTGCCACCCTCTGGTTCATAACTGTCACCCTCTGGTTCATCACTGCCACCCTCTGGTTCACCACTGCAACCCTCTACCGAGACCTTTTGTGACGCAGCGGCAGCACAAAAGATGCGCCATGGTGCTGGGTATTAACAACGTGACGCATCTGAGAGATGCGTCACGTTGTAAAGCCCTGCGCCATCAGGAGGCGTTCCGGCGCAGGGGAGGGCGTTCCTGTGCAGGAACGCCTCCTAAAAGTGGCTGAGTGAAATCTACAAGATTTCACTCAGTCACTTTTAGGCCAATGCTGCGTCAAAACCCTGTGCCTGCTTGAAGCAGGCGCAAGGCTTGATGCAGCATTGGGGAGATAGGGCCCCCCAGAGCATTGCTGGAGCTGCGTCGTAAGCGCGACGCAGCTCCAGCAATGCGCTGCTTTTACGGCACAGATGCGTGACGCATCTGTGCCGTTTTTGCCACATGGTGCGCCGTATTGTAAATGCGGCGCACCATGGGTGGCGGAGCTGCGGCGCACAATAACTGGCGCATCCCTGGGGATGCGCCAGTTATTGTAAATGTGCCCCTAAACATTTAGCCAACAAGGGAGCACTTACTGATTAGACAGTAGAAAGTACTCCAGTTGAGTAGAGGTATTGCACAAAAAGGTGGCATCTTCGTGGACAAACACGCAGGGTGGGATTAATTCTGCCCCCTGTTAGACTCGTTTTTTGTGCCCTCTGCCCTCTGTTAGACTCGTTTTTGCCTTGTTTTTCTGCCCTTCTGCCCTCTGTTAGACTCGTTTTTTGTGCCCTTCTGCCCTCTGTTAGACTCATTTTTCCCTTGTTTTTCTGCCCTTCTGCCCTCTGTTAGACTTGTTTTTTGTGCCCTTCTGCCCTCTGTTATTCCCTTGTTTTTGTGCCCTTCTGCCCTCTGTTAGACTCATTTTGTGTGCCCTTCTGCCCTCTGTTAGACTCGTTTTTGTGCCTTTCTGCCCCGTTAGACTCGTTTTTTGTGCCCTTCTGCCCCCTGTTAGACTCGTTTTTCCCTTGTTTTTAGGCCCTCTGTCCTCTGTTAGACTGGTTTTTTGTGCCCTTCTGCCCTCTGTTAGACTCGTTTTTCCCTTGTTTTTCTGCCCTTCTGCCCTTTGTTAGACTGCTTTTTGTGCCTTTCTGCCCTCTGCATCACCACATCATCACTCAGCGCTGCCCCAGCATCACTCAGCACCACCACATTATCACTCAGCACCACCACATTATCACTCAGCACCACCACAGCACCACTCAGCACCACTCAGCGCCACCACATTATCACTCAGCACCACCACAGCATCACTCAGCACCACCACAGCACCACTCAGCACCACCCCAGCATCACTCAGCACCATCCCCGTATCACTCAGCACCACCACAGCACCACTCAGCATCACCACAGCACCACTCAGTGCTACCTCAGCATCAATCTGCGCAACCATTCAACAACAACTGGTTCAAATATGTTCTCTCAATGTTTCAAACTTTATTACAAATGTCACAAAAAGATGTTAATATTTCACTTCTGTTCTTGGATTTTCGTCTCAATAAAATACACTGAACATAATCTTCACAAAAGTTATTTACAAAAGTTTAAGCTATTGCCATTATAAATTAAAATCACTTTTATTTAAATATTAATTATTTAAAAAAATTAAAAGCCATTGTAATTTGTAATATCAATACAGCTAAGTCAAATAAATACAAAACATGTTGCATTACAAATGCTATAGGTATCACTTTTGCGAAAGTTATAACTGTTGGCATTGTAATTGACAAAGCTATTAATTTAGCTATTTTCAAAACCAACACATAAATAAAAAAAATTGACATTTACAAGACCAATAGCTCAAACTTTCCTAATGCGAGACCTATTGCAATGCAAATGCTTGTTTTTATATCTGTCAGTGCTTCCAGTTGAGGTTTAATTTTCGTGACAGGTGCCTCATTGCCTACTTGTAACTATTCTCTGACCCTGCTTCAAGGGTCAGAGCAGGGTCAGAGAATAGTTGCAAGTAGGCAACGAGGCGCCAGGAAGCACTTACAGGCTTACAGCAGCAGGTGCCCAAGTTGAAGTTAATTTCTTTGTAACCCTTTTGTAAAAGGTTACAAAAAATTAGCTTCAACTTTTGCACCTGCTGCTGTAACCCTGTAAGTGCTTGGCTGAAAATTTGTCCCAGCTGATTCGCGGATTTTACCGCGATTTCGCGAGATTCGTGGATCGCGAAATCGCGGAAAATCCGCAAATTCCGCGAGCGGAACGAATTTTCAGCCCATGATCTCCAAAACTGACTAAGATTTTCATACCCTGTTCTTCAAAAAATAAAGCAGTGTTGGACCTGAATATGGTCAGAACAGGATTGAAAGACTGAGAGGCTGCCTTGTCCCTCCCTTGGTTTGACTGCTGGCCAAGCCTCAACTCTGGAAGGTAATGGCCCTAGGAGCAGCAAATCTAATTGTGTGGAGGGAAGGAATGACAAGGGAGGAGTCCAATGGTATTAATTGGACAAGTGGGTTTTGGCAGTATTTACTTAATTAAAATGAGGTGGTGTTCACCCTGTTTTGTTCATGGTGGTTAGTTGGATATGGTTTGGAGGTCATGTTGCATGTTAGTTCTAAGGAAAGTTCTCAATTTTGTAAGTGCAGCTCAAAACGCTACATGATCTGAGGTCAGCCACATGAGGCAAGCATTTATCCCATCCAGCCTCACACTCTTATGCAAACACACTTTCTATCTATAGCTTTTTTGGTGCTACGGACCCAGGAGCTCAAATCCATTTTTTATGTAATAGCAGATGCCTTTGTTTGGAGTCCTTTTGTGACAGTCAGTTAATAATTGGGTATGCAAATGACCATTAGAGTTTTGACAAAACTGTTTAGTCATGTTAATTAATTGAAGGTATATTTAAATTAGACAGACAACATGAATAGCACTAAAAACCTGTGTTCAGTCCAGACACTTTCATTTTATTTTACTAGGAAATATAAGAATTAACAATTAGGGGACAGATGTACTAATTACTATAGCAAAATATTGGTCTCATTTGGAGACCAGTAAATATTTTTACAAACCAACCTATGTACATTAAGGTCAGTATGTAAAAAAGAATTAGATTGAGCAGCAATAGACATTACAAAATAATATTTATTAGGAATAAATTGTGACTCAATCAATTGGCCACCTGGATCACAGTTGTCCTCTGAAGATCATCAGGTCACTATGCCTGTAATGGATTCTCAATAAAATATGTATTTTTTCATCATATCATATCATATCATAGCATAGCTTATTACATCAGATGGTATTTTTAAACTGCTGTTCATCACCCATGATGGCATTGAGTTGCTGTGGTGCAGAGTCCAGCGAAGAGTCAGGTCTTGAGTCCCTTTCTTAAGTGGGTCAGCGATGATGAGGTGCAGAAATGGAGGGGAAGAGTGTTCAAGGATTCGGCGACATGGAATGAAAAGGAGTGTCCTCAGGTGCAGCAGTGGTGTATGGTACCTGTACTTGGGCGAGGTGAGTGGAGCAGAGGTTCCTAGGCAGTAGACGGAAATTCAGGTGGTTCTTCATGGTGGTGGGTCCTTAATCATTGAGGGCTTTGTAGGCATTGGTCAAGAGCATAAATTGTCATCTTTTCTAGAGAGAGAGCCAGTGGAGGTCTTACAGGTGCTGGGTGACGTGTGTCTTCTTTGGCAAGTTGAGGATAAGTCTGGCTGGTACGTTCTGAATCACCAGGAGTCTCCTCAAGAGGTTTTAGTGGTGGTGCATGCGAAGAGTGCGTTGCCGTAGTCCAGTCAGCTGATGATGAGTGACTGCGTCACAGTTTTCCTGGTGCTGATGGGGATCCACTTGAAGACTTGGCAGCGCATGCAGGGAGTGTGGAAGTGGGATGAGGAGACAGCGCTAACCTAACATTTCATGGAGAGTTTGATTCCCACAATGATGCAGAGGTTTCAGGTGTGGTCTATCAGAGTGGGGGTGGGTCTGAGTTCTGATGGCCATCAGGAGTCTTTCCAAAGGGAGGTGTGTCAGTCGAAGATCAGTACTTCAGTTTTGTCCATACAGCACTTCAGGCAGCTGTTCTTCATCCAGGCTGAGATGATCTTCAAACAGTTGTGGAAGTTGGTATTCGTCGTGTTGGGGTCATCGAGAGTGAGAAGAAAAGATGGATGTTGTCTGCGTAGGAGACAATGTTGATGTCATGTGCTCTAACGATGTCCATAAGCAGAGTCATGTAGATGCTGAAGGTTTTTTTTAGGAAGCTGGCTCTGTATATACTATACGAAAATGAGGTATAGTGTGCACAGAGTCCATTGGGACCCTAAAGGTGGGCAGAGATAAATGTAGATAGCACCTTACTCTATAATTGTGGTAGTGTGGGCACACAGTAAGGCTTTATCAGAGGGTAGTGCTAAGCATTTGCTGTACGCAATCAGGCAGTAAATGATGTCACACAGTCAAAGACTGAACTCAGACCAATTTTGTTTGTATAAAAAACATTATTTAGTTATATTTATTTTCTAGAACAAAACAAGCCTGGTACAGTGAAGTGTAAATGGTACTTTTCAAGGCAGGTTGAACAATACGGGCAAGTTGAATGAAAATGTCTTTGTTACATGTTTGTGAATCTTTCCAATACAGTGAACATTACTGTTACATTTGTTTTGATTAATTTACAGATTACTTTATGAACTACATTTTCTACTCAGTGTGAAATGCGTAGATATCACACTGGGACATTTCCTAGAGAAAAGGTAAGTAAAGCAGTTTTTAGTTAAATACAGTTTTTCAAGTTCTCATACAAAACCAGCTCCACACATCTTAATTTTCAAAGAAAAAGAGTCAATGTATTCCTATGGAGAAAATGTAGTTATTGGTTAACAGGTAAGTACTTGTTTGTGTGAGTGGGTATTCTGGGGTTAGAGCCAGGGTACCCCCAGGGTGAAGAATACACTCCCAAAGTACCCACAACGGGACTAGGGTGGTCGGATGCAGAGTGCTGAGGCCCAATGTCCAAAGGGGGTATGGGAATGGTGGCTGCTCACGAGCAGGCCTCGATGTTGAGGGAGGGAAGCTCCTGGTGGTAGGCTCAGGGCGAAGGGGGATTTGAGTTAGCACCCAAATTATGCCATGACCGGCTGGCTGCAGGGTGCTGTTTCTGGCATCTGGTGCCCTGGTGTTTTAAATGGGGATTTTATGCTTGCAGCAAAGACTGCAGACTCGGGGTAGAAGATCTTCTATAGGTGACCACCAGTTGGAGAGGTAAGTTGGGGTGCCTGGTGATGCTGGGACGCCATCGGTTGGCTTCCCAAGTCTTTGGGACATCGGGGGCAGGAGTATCTTTAGGCGTCAGGTTTTTCTTACCAGCTCCGGTCGCGATCCAGATTGAGGCTGCAGGCTTCACTTGGAGAATCAAGGCAGGTCAGAGATCACCAGATCTCAGGTCAGGATTGCCAGGGATAACTCCTCCTGATGTTTGGCCAATCGGGCCGTAGGCTTCGTGTGCAGAGTGGTGCAGACTAGCAGATTTGGCCGGAGCCAGAGTCTGTGGGTGAGCAAATTTAGTGCTCACAGGAGACAAAGTCTTTGACATGAAAGGCAGGGCAGGACTTTTCGGTTCTTGAGGTTCTTACAGGTAGGTAAAGGTTGGGACCAATGGGTCCCTACCTTGGGGTGGGTACACCCCCCAGTATGCCACCCTCCAGTGGTAGGCGTGCATATGCCTCACTCTGGTTGGCTGGGTCCCCCCATCTGTAAAATGGCAGGACTGAGAGTTGTGCTTCACCTCGCCTCCCCCACCTGAGGGGACGGGTTGGCAAAGATGGGCCCACCTTCCTACCCCACTTGATTTTCCTGACTAGTGCCTTTTTTGTTAAATCCCACACTGGCATCAGTGTGGGTTTAATGTGCTGAGAAGTTTGATACCAAACTTCCTAGTTTTCAGTCAAGCCATTATTATGCTGTGGAGTTCGTAAAGACAAACTCCCAGCACCATATACTCTTAATGGCATTACTGGACTTACAATGTCTAAGATTTGGCTAAGATACTGTAGGGGTACAGGCCACCTGCTCCTGTACCCTCACCACTGGTATAGTACACCGGGTTAGAGGGGTGGCTGACCTGTGCCAGGGCAGTGCATGTTGACTCTTCACTTTGTTCTGCACCAAAACATACAGTCTGCAAAGGCAGTGTGTATCTGTAAAGGTACAGGGTCTCTAAGGGTTGCCCAATAAGCTCTACAGCCCTTAGAGGCCTTCCCTTGCCACAGTGCTCTTGGTACCTGTGGTACAATTTACAAGGGACTGACCTGTGGCCAAAGAGTGCCAATTGGGTTTTTCTTTTCATGCAGTTTAGGGAAAGAGCATAGGCAGAAACCCAGGGCACACTCAGTCAAAGTACTTCAGCAGTTTAGCAAAAAGGGGGGGCAACCATGCAAAAAGAGGGCACTTTCTTACAGGGCTGTACTGAGAGATGAGCCTTGGGTGACGCCACACGTAATACTCTTGGGTCAAGAGGTGAAGTGAGGGAGATGGACTCTCAGGGTGCACCCAGTCAGAAAGGAACCCATCCATTTGAGTGCATTGTTTGAGAATCTGATCTGGTGTAGTTGATCGAGGAGTGTGTGGTGGGAGACGGTGACGAAGGCTGCTGAGAGGTTGAGTAGGTTCGGAGCAGTTGATTCTCCTCTATTGAGTATGGGGCAGATGTCATTTTTTGCTGCAATCCGGCTGCCTTGGTGGTATGATTAGCTCTGAATCCTGATTGAGAAGGGTCCAGCAGGTTGTTTCTCCCCTGGTGTCCTGGAGTGGGAGGAGGATGGCCTTCTCCAGGACTTTGGTAGGAAACAGGGCCAGTGAGATGGGACGGTAGTTATGAAAGTCACTGGGGTCTGTGAGGGTTTCTTGAGGAGCGGTGTGGCCTCTGTGTGTTTCCAGGCATTGGGAAAGGTGGCTGTGGTGATGGTGGTTGTTAGAAATGGGGTTCTCTAGTTTACAAGGGTTTGCACCTTTGTCCATGTAGGGACCCTTCCTTTTTGTCAGGATAAGGGAGGTATACTCCCAAAATAACCCCTGCTCACCCCCTTGGTAGCTTGGCATGAGCAGTCAGGCTTATCTTTGAGGGAATTGTTTAAAGCAATTTCACATAACCAACAGTAATATAGTGAAGACACTACAAGAGGGCACCACATAAGTTTAGAGAAATTTCAATTTTTTTAATATCTCCAAAACAAGACCGAAAATGATTAAAAAGAAAATACACCATACAGTTATCATAAATGTTCAGTAATCAAATTAGACTTGAAATACAGTTCCTTGTAGTTGAAGTCAGGAGCACTGGCGTTGACAGATGTTGACAGGTGTCTGGGCTGGGGTGCGAAGTGCAGCGGTGCGGTGTGCAGTGCCCTCAGGTTGCATTGCAGGCAGCGGCTCGATGGTGGTCGTCCAGCGACATCAGTGAGACCAGGGCTGCAGTGCCAAGTGATGCAATGCTCGTTGCGGTGCTGGCAGGTTGCGGTGCAGGCAAACTGGAGTTGATGGCTCCAGCGTCAGTGGGCCAAGGCTGCAGTGTGGGATGAGGACAGTGCGCTGTGTACCTTACAAGCAGGGCCCTCGAACCAAGGTGCAAGCAGCAGGATCAATGTTGGCGTGGAGTAGTGGCATCAGGGATTCCAAGGCTGCTTTGTGAAGTGAGACGGTGCAAAGTGCGGTGCCCACAGGTCACGTTGCAAGCATAGGCTCAGTGGCGGCATCAGGTGGCATCGTCAGTGAGACCAGGGTTGCTGTTCAATGTGCCGTGATGCCCTCTGGGGTGCCTTCAGGGCACGGAGTTGGCAGTGGCATCGTAGATGGCATTTGGTTGCTTTTTCGTCTGTTGCAGCACAAAACACACAGCCCCCAGTGTTGATGGCAGAAGAACTTGAAGTCTTTGTTGTTCCGGAGACTTCTTGAACAGAGGGCAATCACTAACTCAAGCCCTTGGAGAAACTCAATATAGAAGTTGTAGAAAGTTCAGTCCAGTCCTTTTACTTCCCAAGGCAGAAGCAGCCATGCAGGACAACTGAGCAAAGCACTAAGCAAAGTGGCAGTTCCTCTGCACAGCTTCTCAAGCTCTTCTTTTTGGCAGTCTTCTTGGTCCAAAGAGTTCTAAAGTTCTGGTATCTGGGCCCCAATATTTATACTCCAAATTCCTTTGTCCTCTCAGGTAGAAAGTGTCTGCTTGGTTCAAACCAGTTTGGTCCTCTCCGGACCAGCTTCCTAGCAGGAAGGGGAGACAGCATTGTCAACAGCAAACCAGGCCCACTCAAGTTCAAGGAAATCTACCAGTACTCTAAATGCAGCACCGGTCTATTCAACCCACCCAGACTCTCGAGAGCTACTGCACATCCCCTGTCACTCCAAAGCCAGCCAGTCCATACACATCCTAGCAGTGGCACACAGGATGGCTAAGCAAGAAAATACCTGCTTTCTAAAAATGGTACTTTCAAACACAGAATGTAAAAAGTCCAGGCATACAAAACTTTATTTTCCTATCTGGTCCCAATGGGAAGTTATATTTATAAGATGTTATAAATTAACTCCCATACTTTCCTATGGGCCTGATAGCCTTTCAATAGTGAAAAACTATATTGGCAGTATTTCACTATCAGGACATGCCACACACATCAGGGGATGCCCTACCTTTCAAATACACTGCTCCCTGCCCAGAGGGGTACCTTGGGTCTTCCTTAGGGGTGACTCACATGTAAGTAAGGAGACAGTTAGGGCCTGGCAAGTGGGTGCGCTTGCCAAGTCAAAAAGGCAGTACTAGACTGCACACAGACACTGCAGTGGCAGGTCTGAGTTACCTTTGAAGGGCTGTTTGTGTGGGTGGCACAACCAGTGCTGCAAGCCCATTAGAAGCATTTGATTTATAGACCCTGGGCACACACAGTGCACTTTACTAGTGGCTTACCAGTAAATCAAATATGCAAATCATGGAAACACCAATCCATAATACAAATTTCAAAGACAGCGTATACACTTTAGCACTGAATAGCAGTGGTAAAGTGCCCAGAGTCCTAAAACCAACAATAGCAGGTCAGGAAATCTTTGGGGGTGAGCTGGCAGCGGATCTAGTTCCTTCTGTGGTTAAAAAGTTGGTGGTGGCATGGGTAGGTGGATGCTTCCGAGTGGATGGAGCTCTTTAGAGTACTTGCGTTCATTGTGCTGAGCTGTTCCCTTATGGTGAGCGGGTGGTGGGCAACAGTGGTCAATGGAATGTGGAGGAGGTCGGTGGGTTGGGGATCGAAGTTCCTGTAGATGGTTGCTATCTTGTTGTGGAAGTGGTCAGTGAGGGATTTGCAGAGTTTTACATTTTAACTGTTTCCTTAAAGGAAGAGGCGCTGAGTTAAAAAAAATCTAAAATAACATTTGGTGAAGCGCAGACAGTAGCTCCTTGGATGACTATCTACTCTTCAACAAACTTTCTTTTGCTTTTACAAAAGAGAATGTGCTCCAATCGTCCTGTTCCTTTTTGCTAATGGATTACCAACTACATAAGGTTTGTAATTTTCAATGTTTTGCAAGTGAATTTCAGTCAGAAAACATACATAAATTTGGTGCTTGGAGGGATGCCTACGACTCCGCGCTTAAAGATACCAAATTGATATCCATTTCAAATACTATTTTAGGAATTGGAACTTTTCTGACTCTTAAAATATAATTAGTATATACGAAGACTAATTTTAGCATCTGCAAACCCTGAATTGAAGCATTTGTGACTGCTACAATGCTCAGAAGATCTGGTCTATAGGTGTCTGTTACACATGAAATGAAATGAAATGAAATGAAAAGTGAATTTATAAAGCGCGATTGCTGCCCAACGGCGTCCAAGCACTAGTGTAGACTGGTTTTAACAGAACACTCAAAGGAATCAGCCAAAAGAATTAACAGGGGGTAGTGAACAGGAAGGTTTTTAATTGTTTCCGGAATGACAGCAGATTGGGATTGGACCGAAGTTGAAGAGGGAGAGAGTTCCACAACTTGGCAGCGTTTAGTGCAAACATCCTGCCACCAGCTCTCGCTCTTTTTACTTTGGGTATTGAGGCTTGAAAAGCCTGGGTGGAGCGGAGATTTCTGGTCGGGTGATGGTGAGCTATTAGCTTGCGGCTAATTACTGGTCCCGACTGCCAGAAAGCCTGTTGAGAGATGCACATTGCCTTGAAGGCAACTCTCTGGCGAACCGGTAGCCAATGCAGCTTGCTAAGTCCGGACTTGACTGATTGTCTGCGAGGCAGCTGCAACAGAGTGCGAGCTGCGCAGTTCTGGACTACCTGGAGCTTTCGCAGTGTGAATTCCGGGGCACCATGGTAGAGGACATTACTAAAGTCCAACCGGGACTGGATCAAACCCTGAACTGCAACCTGCTTGGCCTCCATAGGTAGAAGCGGGAGGACTTTCCTCAACATTCTGAGAAGGCCAAAACAGGTCGCAGACAGTTTGATGGCCTGTGTGTTGAAGGAAAGGGTCTTATCAAGCCATACCCCTAAGCTCTTTATGTTATCTTTAAGTGTTGGGGGAGTGCCTAGGCATGGGGGCCAGAGGGAATTGAATGGTACTGGAGATGTTGGTCCTAGGAGCATCAGCTCTGTTTTATCCCCATTGAGCTTTAGGGAGGACGTTGCCATCAATTCCTTGATTTCCTCGAGGCATTTCATAAGACCTCATGAAGGATGTCTGTTGCCTTCCTGCGCCAAGGAAACCACCAGCTGAGTGTCGTCAGCGTAAAAAATTATCTTAATACCAAACGGCTGGACAACCTCAGCTAGTGGTTTCATGTAAATGTTAAATAGCGCAGGGCCTAAGGAGGAGCCCTGCAGTACCCCACAGCTCAGTGATCTGCTGGCAGACACCGCATCCCCGTCAAAGATTTGGAACGATCTATTGCTCAGAAATGATTCGAGCCATCTAAGTGCATTGCCTGTTACCCCGATGTTAAATAGGCGGTTCAACAAGGTGGCATGATTGACCTATCAAAGGCAGCACTTAGGTCAAGGAGGACCACTGCCACTGATCCTCCTTAATCCAGAATCCTTCGGGTTTCTTCGGTGACGGCCAGTAAGGCGGTTTCGGTTCCATGCCTGGGTCTGAAACCTGTCTGGGTGGCATCCAGTAGCAAATTATTCTTGAGGAACTTCATCAGATAAACATTGATGTGCTTCTCGAGGATTTTGCTAACCGAAGGGAGAAGCGAAATTGGGCGGTAGCTGCTAAGATCCTCTGGGTCGAGATTTGGCTTCTTAAGCAGAGCCCGAACCATGGCTTTCTTCCATGCAATGGGCATGGTGCAGGATGAGATGGAAGCGTTTAATAGGTTCAGTATTACAGGCAGGGTAGCCTGGCTCGCCTTTATCATGGCCTCTGGTGGAGCAGGGTCACGTGGGGATCCTGATTTTACTTTGTGGGCTAGCTGGTCAAGAGCTTCAAGATCTAGAAGAGGGAATTGATCTAGTAATACCCGGTCCAGGGGGGGGGGAGCCTGTCTCAGTTGCACCTGGTCATGTACTCTTAGATCTGGGACAGCCGTTGAGAACATGGAGTAGACCTAAGTAACTTTTTTATGAAAGAATTCTGCTAGATCATTAAATTGGGCTAGAGTCTTAGCAGAAGGTGCGGTTGAGCTGGCCAATTTAGTTAATTATTTCACTAAGTTGAAAATTTCCTTGGGTTTAGATTTAGCTGCCATGATTTCATCGGCGAAGTGGGCTGATTGAGCGACCATTATCTCGCCTTTGTAGGCCTTAATTGCTTCTCTATATTGAACCTTTTTTTCTGGTAAATAATCCAGGCGCCACCATCTCTCTAATTTCCTACAGAGACGTTTTTTGTCTCTGAGGGTGTCTGACAACCAGGGGGCCAATTTATGTGCCCTTTTAGGTGTAATCTTGCGAAGTGGAAGGGAGGTTTCGAGAGATTGTATAATCAAGTCTTTGAATTCCTGGTGTGCTACGCTAGGGTCTGCGTTGTAAGACGGGCAGATAGCTTCTAGATTGTGAATCCAGGGCTCGATGGGTAATCTGGCCCAGTTCCTCATGTTCTTAACTAGAGGTATAGGAGGTGTAAATTTGCAGGTGGACCAAGAGAAAGGGATAAGAGAATGGTCGGTCCAAGGGAGGCCGATCGGTTGGCCAACTAGTAGTTCTGTACAATTGCTAAAAACAGGGTCCAATAGATGACTGTGGACTGGGGGTTGGTGCAGACCGGAATAACAGGCGTGGAGGCCGTATATATTTGGCTATGGTAGCTGTTTGTTTATTGTGGGATTAACAATCAGGGTGGTACAAGGGGTGTAGACTGTAAGCCGGAGACTCTCGTCTTCTTGGTCCGTGGGGGAATGGTTCTTCTCCCGTCGGTCGCCTGGTCTTTCAAGGACGGCTCTGGTGCAACCTCGGAGGGAAACAGAGAAGCAGAGGGGTTCAGTCCTTACCGATGTTGACTTGCGGAGTACTAACACCAGGTAGTGTAAGGGCCAGAAGGAACGTGGGGACGGGGAAGGAAGGGAGGTTTTAGATGGAAGGGTAGAGAAGGCGGGAGGGGAAAGACCAGAGGTGTTCTAGTGAGGGAGAAGGGGGGGGTGACTAGTTTACACGCTTGTGAATCAGTGTGACTCCTAACTATATCTACAGTGCAAAGGTGATGTCTATGAGTGGGCTATCACTATACAGGTATATACAACTATCTACAACGGGGAAACACGGAGACGGTAACAGGGTACTCACGCGCCCCGCCGTGACTCTCCGACGAGTCACGGCCGCTCTCCAGCCACCTCCAGAGGGTTCCACCACTCCTCCGTCCAGACTTCCTCCGCTTCCTCGCCGTTACTCCTCTCTCCCTGTCCGCTCTCCGTCACTGGTCCACTGCGCGCTGTCTCCTGCCACGAGTCGGCTATCTGGGACGCTCTCCCCTCTTCGTCGTCGCCTTTTCTGCTTCTCCGTCTGTTGTTGGGGGCGGGACTTCCGGGTTCGCGTCCAGTCACTTCCGGGTTACCACTTCCGGTCTCTCTGGGCTCGGAGAATGTCGCGTCCGGGTCTGCTTCCTGTTCTGTCTGTAGGTCTGAGTCCTGCAGGGAGACAAAGAGAGGTTGTGTCCTGGTCGTCACAGACGCAGGAGGGTTAGCGGTCAGGATCTCCCCGTTCCGGGGACGCCCAGGAGAGGTAAGTGGCTCTTCCCGTCCACATCCCCTTTCCCTAGCTGTCTTTCTTGTGGGGGAGGCAGGTGGGGGATACCTAGATAAATAGTCCGCATTGCCCTGTTCCACCCCTTTCCTGTGTAAGGTTTTGAACCGGTAGGGTTGCAGGGATAGGAACCACCTAAGCACCCGGTCGTTATGACCCCGATTACGAGCCATCAACTCTAGGGGAGTGTGGTCTGTGTATAGTAGGAATTCACGACCCTCCAGATAATAGCGCAGACTCTCTATGGCCCATTTGATGGCCAGGGCTTCTTTTTCGACTACCGCATAGTTGGTTTCTCGAGGAAAGAGTTTCCTGCTGAGATACAATATGGGTCTCTCTACCCCTGCTTTATCTTTTTGGGACAGTACAGCACCCAATCCCTGATCCGAGGCGTCTGTTTGCAAGATGAAGGTTTGGGTGTAGTCCGGGCTGATTAGTACTGGTTCGGATACCAGGGACTGTTTCAGGTCATGGAAGGCCTTTTGCATCTGTGGTGTGGGATGACTTAACAAGGCCTCTGTTTGCGTTTGTTTCTTTAGGAGGTCTGTCAATGGGACAGCAGTTTGCGACAAGTTGGGGATGAACCGCCTATAGTACCCCAGAAGCCCCAGGAAGGCCCGGAGGTCCTTTTTAGTTTGGGGGAATGGAATGGACTGAATGGCTTTTATTTTGTTGTCCTGAGGGCGTATGACGCCTTCTCCCAGCAGGAACCCTAAATATTTTACAGTCTGCGCAGCCAGGACGGTCTTCGAGGGATTGATAGTGAATCCATAATCCCCTAGGGAGGTGATAACACGTTTCAGATGGGACAGGTGCGTTTGCCAGTCATTGCTGTAAATGACTATATCATCCAGATATGCTCCTGCGTATTGGGCATGGGGTTGCAGGACTATGTTCATGGCCCGTTGGAATGTCGCCGGGGCCCCGTGAAGCCCAAAGGGCATGACTCTGAACTGAAACAGGCCGTCCGGAGTGGAGAACGCTGTCTTCTTCTTATCCTCGCTTTTTAGGGGGATCTGCCAATATCCTTTACATAGGTCCAGCGTACTGATGTAGCTGGCCTGTCCTATGCGTTCTATCATCTCGTCCACCCTGGGCAACGGATAAGTGTCAAAACTGGAAACCTTATTGACTTCGCGAAAGTCGATGCAAAACCGTGTAGAGCCGTCTGGTTTCGGGACAAGAACTATGGGCGAATTCCAAGAACTTATGGAGGGCTCAATGATGCCCATTTGCAACATTTGTTTGGTCTCCTCCTGTATTACTGTCCTGCGTGCCTCTGGGACTCGATAGGGTCGCTGTCGTACGACCTTCCCAGGTTCTGTATGGATGGCATGCTCAATGACTTTGGTGTGTCCAGGCAGGGAGGAGAACACCGTCTGCAATGGAGAGAGGGCAGTCCGTAGTTCTTGTCGCTTGTTGGCGGGTAGATCCGGGTCCACACAACCCTCGAAGTGGGCAGCCTTTGGGCATGACACGCTGGAGAGCACTGGCCGTGGGCCCTCCCACCTCTTCAGGAGGTTAACATGATATATCTGTCTTTGGTTGCGAGTGTGATCCAGTTCTATCTCGTAGGTGACAGGTGTCACTTGTCTGGTTATGGGGTACGGCCCTTGCCACTGGCCTAACAATTTGTGGTCTGATGAGGGTATGAGAAGAAGTACAAGATCACCCGGGTTGAAGGTTCTTGCCTTGGCTCCTCGGTCGTACTGACGTTTTTGGGTAGCCTGTGCAGTCAGCATATTTTGTCTCACAATCTCCCTGATCTGACCCAGGTGGGTTTTTAGGTTGGCAACATATTCGGGTAGAGGTCGGGTCCGATCGGGCTCGGTCTCCCAGGCTTCGCGGGCCATGTCTAGAAGTGTCCTGGGAGCTCTCCCGTAGAGGAGTTCAAAGGGGGAATATCCGGTACTGCTCTGAACTTGGCATCGGATGGCGAACAGAGCCAACGGTAGCATTTCCTCCCATCGACGACTCTCTAGTCCCAACAGCTTTTTGAGAGTGGTCTTCAGGGTGGCATTATAGCGCTCTACCAACCCATCGGTCTGGGGGTGGTAGGCAGAGGTCCTAATTTGCTTGATGCCCAGCTGTGAACATACCTGGCGCATAAGGGAAGAGACGAATGGGGTGCCCTGGTCCGTTAATATCTCCCGCGGAAAACCTACCCGGGTGAAGATGTTCACCAGGGCTTTTGCAATGTTTTGGGTGGTAGGCTGTTTTAGGGCGACTGACTCGGGAAAGCGTGTAGCATAATCCACTAAGACGAGGGCATACCTGCACCCGGTCCGGGAGGGCAACATGGGGCCTATCAGGTCCATCCCAACCCTACTGAATGGGATGTAAATGAGAGGGAGAGGTTGTAGGGGTACCTTTGGAGGACGGTATCGACTGTTCTTTTGGCATACCGGACACTCCTTACAGTATTGGCTCACTTGTTTGTATACCCCAGGCCAGTAGAACTTGTCAAGAATGTTCTGTCCGGTTTTGTCGTCACCGAAATGACCCCCTAACAAATGGCTATGTGCCAGGAACAGCACTTTGTCTCGAAAGGGACCAGGAACGAGTAGCTGAGACTCCTGTTGGTGTCCACCTTTCCTATACAACAACCCGTTCTTTTTGAAGAAATACGGACATACGTGCAGGGGGTCTTCGTTGTCTATGGCACGGCCCCAGGCATCCTGTAGTATCGGGTCTTCTTGCTGGGCGGCCCGAAACTCCCGGTCCGTTTCCCATGGATGGGTGTCAACTTGGGCAGGAAAGGCTGTTCTGTGTGTCCTTTTTTCTTTCTTCTTTTGTCCCCTTGTCTTTGGGGTTCTGGTAGTTGGGGCCGCTGGAGGAGGGTTCTGGGAAAAGGGTGCCTCGGGCCACCATTTTTCCAAGGAGTCCGTGGCCTCCTGCAGTAGGCGGGGTAGTCCATGGTAGTCGCTACCCAGGATCACCTGTTCCGGTAGGTATGGAACCAGGCCTACCGTAAGGGGGCTCCTTTCCCCCGAGGCGTGTTGTACTTGGACCCGGGTGGTGGGGTACCTCTTGGTATCTCCGTGTACGCATTGTATGTCTACCACGCCTGTCATAGGTCCCACAGGTCTGGGCAATTCCTGTGGCCTTACCACGCTTTGTCTACACCCTGAGTCGGCGAGGGCCATCATGGGGTGTCCGTCGATCTTCACCGGACACCGGAAGGGAGGAGGGTTGGCATCCATAGAAAGACACACATAGTTTCTAGCCAGTCCAACTTCCATGGGTTCTTCCTTCTGGGGACAGAACCGCGCTATATGGCCGTATCCTCCACACTGGTAGCACTGGGGACCGGGGTGACTGGGCCGTGGAGACTTCCGGAACGGAAACAACGGGACGGGTTCTGGTTTTCGGGGAGCGGTTGGTCGCAGCGCTCGAGGATGGCCTCCCTGGGACGTACGGTTGGGGTGTTCGTCCTTTTTCTGGAAGTCTTGGGCCCGGCTGAAGGCACTGGCGATCTCTACGGCAGTGTCCAATGTTAGACGCGCATGTTGTCTGACCCATTTCTGGGTGGCCGGGTGTAAAGAGGCCAGGAATTGCTCTAAATATATTTTGGACAGGATCTCTTCTTTTGTGGCTGTAGCGGGCTTTAACCACCGGTTGGTCAAATCCTGGATCCGGTAGGACAAAGCACGGGGCGTTTCTTGGGGTCCTTCCCGGGCTTGTCGCAGTCGCACCCTGTAGGTCTCGTCGTCGATCCCAAGCCTTTCTAGGATACAGGTCTTGATGTCCTGGTACGGAGTCTGCCCTTGTATGTTAGCCTGTTGATAGGCAGCCTGTAGTTCTCCCGTCAACAGGGGCCCCAAGTAATGACCCCAGCGGTCAACCGGCCATGCTGATGCTTGAGCCAACCGCTCGAAGTTCGTGAAGAAGAAGTCCGGGTCTTCTCCCGGGACATATTTTTGCAGAACTACAGACGGCAAGGAGGAGGCTGGTCTCTGTTGACCCATTACATCGGCGAGTTTACCAAGGGCTCGGTCTTGTGCAGAGCCCTGGTCTTTGAGGACGTCGTGGAGTTGGCCCCTGTCGTCCTCGGCGGTTTTGAGGAAGCGCTCCATCATCTTCCCGAGGAGCTCCTGGTTGTCAGCGAGTTTTTGAACGGCGGCCTCCATGCTTCCGGATCCCACTTCTGACACCAGATGTGGACTGGGGGTTGGTGCAGACCGGAATAACAGGCGTGGAGGCCGTATATATTTGGCTATGGTAGCTGTTTGTTTATTGTGGGATTAACAATCAGGGTGGTACAAGGGGTGTAGACTGTAAGCCGGAGACTCTCGTCTTCTTGGTCCGTGGGGGAATGGTTCTTCTCCCGTCGGTCGCCTGGTCTTTCAAGGACGGCTCTGGTGCAACCTCGGAGGGAAACAGAGAAGCAGAGGGGTTCAGTCCTTACCGATGTGGACTTGCGGAGTACTAACACCAGCACCGGGTAGTGTGAGGGCCAGAAGGAACGTGGGGATGGGGAAGGAAGGGAGGTTTTAGATGGAAGGGTAGAGAAGGCGGGAGGGGAAAGACCAGAGGTGTTCTAGTGAGGGAGAAGGGGGGGGTGACTAGTTTACACGCTTGTGAATCAGTGTGACTCCTAACTATATCTACAGTGCAAATGTGATGTCTATGAGTGGGCTATCACTATACAGGTATATACAACTATCTACAACGGGGAAACACGGAGACGGTAACAGGGTACTCACGCGCCCCGCCGTGACTCTCCGACGAGTCACGGCCGCTCTCCAGCCACCTCCAGAGGGTTCCACCACTCCTCCGTCCAGACTTCCTCCGCTTCCTCGCCATTACTCCTCTCTCCCTGTCCGCTCTCCGTCACTGGTCCACTGCGCGCTGTCTCCTGCCACGAGTCGGCTATCTGGGACGCTCTCCCCTCTTCGTCGTCGCCTTTTCTGCTTCTCCGTCTGTTGTTGGGGGCGGGACTTCCGGGTTCGCGTCCAGTCACTTCCGGGTTACCACTTCCGGTCTCTCGGGGCTCGTAGAATGTCGCGTCCGGGTCTGCTTCCTGTTCTGTCTGTAGGTCTGAGTCCTGCAGGGAGACAAAGAGAGGTTGTGTCCTGGTCGTCACAGACGCAGGAGGGTTAGCGGTCAGGATCTCCCCGTTCCGGGGCCGCCTAGGAGAGGTAAGTGGCTCTTCCCGTCCACAATGACCTTTGGAGTGTTTGGGGGCTGTGACCCGCTGATCTAATTGTAATGCCGCTAGGTCATCCACTAGTTCCATAGCAATATGATCTAGGGTGGTGTCAAAGTGTAGGTTGAGGTCACCTAATAGTGTAAAATTAGAGGTGGCTGTAATTTGTTCGGCTGAAATGGTGGGGAGTGATCTTTGAAATGGTTTAGGTGGACCTTGAGGACGATAGACCAGAGTGCCAGAAAAGGAGCTATTAGGAGAGAACTCTATACTAAAGGCTAGACTCTCAAACTCCGGGATTGATTCGGGAGTGGTGCGGCAGCGATACTGATCTTTTAGTATGATTGCCAGACCTCCCCCTTTCCCCTCCGTTCGGTCTAATCTGTTAATTTGAAAACCGGGGGGCAGGGCTGTGACTATGTGTGGCTCAGAGTAGGGAGTGAACCAAGTTTCTGTCAGAAAGTCTGCATCGGGCTTGCGTTCTTCTAACAGGAGAGCGATTTCTGTCCTGTGTTTTGGCAAAGACCTACAGTTAAGTAGGAACATGCTATATTCCTGTCTGGTATCTAATGACTTATTAATTTTGAATGTATGTCCACAACCGAAGCAGTATGGAGGGAGTTCGGTGGACATGTAAGTATGCCTACAACATACCGGACCTATTGTCCTCGCGTTATAGATGGAGTCTGGACTGCAGGTCCTGATGTGCGGGGAGCGGGATGTAGGGGGTGTGGTCCCTGGTCCCGTCCGGTCGCGGACGGGCGCAGACGGGCTTGCCTTTGGCGCGCCTTCGGCGCGCTGGCGGCGGGCCCGCTGCGCCCATCCGCTGCGCGTCCGAGGAAGACACATCGTTATATGGGTGGGGGAGGAGGGCGTGGTCTAAGTTGTGGGCGTGGCCTAGGCTCCGGGGATGACGGGGATCCCCCTGCGACCCGCTGCAGCACCTTACTCGGCTGCGCGGGAAGAAGGATCAAGGGATGTCAATGCCTCGCGAGGGTTAAACACAAGGAATAAAGTGCCACAGTGAGTTTAAAAACACACAGAATATAACACAATTATAAAATGTTAAAATACAGCGTCTGTTGCTCCCGGCTTCCGCCTCAGGAGTTCGTTACATCAACCTACAGCGTGTGCCAGCAAACTAGGCGACTTATGTAGGGAAGGGGGCGTGGTCTAAGTTGTGGGCGTGGCCTAGGCTCCGGGAATGACGGGGATCCTCCTGCGACCCGCTGCAGCACCTTACTCGGCTGCGCGGGGAGAAGGATCAAGGGATGTCAGTGCCTCGCGAGGGTTAAAGACAAGGAATAAAGTGCCACAGTGAGTTTAAAAACACACAGAATATAACACAATTATAACATTTTACAAATTTAGAAATTGCAAAACATAAATATTACAAAAAAACTGCAAAAACTTGAAATATGTTTAGTATACAATATAAAGTTAGTAGTGGTTCTTTGGCTCATTTGGTTAATAAAGATGATCTTGATCCTGAATCTGAATAGTATAGCATATGTATAACACTTTACTAAACCCAGTTTCATTTACTTGTTTGCATCTATAAATAAGTATATGCTGTCAAAGAGACTAATTGGATGAAAAAAACGTCCCATGTGAAACATAAAAATTAACAACCATCATATATGCTATTTTAGAATCATAGAATAATACGCATCCACAGTAAGGGATGTAGATTGTTCCATGTTCTTCTTATACAACCTCATCTCATTTAGGTAGACTTTCTAATTTTTTGTTGATTCCTCAGTTTGCTGCTCTCTTACTTCCTGTTCCTTTCCAGGTCATGCTAGAGCAAAGGAAACACTACTGCAACCTGTTTTCTTTATTACCATCTTTCTTTCCGGAGAGTTGTGGGTTACCACAAAGCTCTACAAACTTGTGCATTTGATGAGCTTCTCTGTAACCTGCAATTTCACTGATGAAGGACCACAGGATATGAAATGTATTATCGCAGATAAACATGAAGTTCACAACTACACTGAGATTGTGGGAGAATCACAATCCATGGATTTCACAAGTTATTTTGATACTTGCACTATTTGTTATCGTTTCAATATGAACTGAACTTTTTTGACATTCAAAATTAATTTCACATTGTTGAAAAATACATGCTTTCAACAATTATGAAAGAGAGTATTAGCAATACATAAAAAAGACTTCAAAATACAAAATAAAAGATGAAAATATTTCTAAACAAAGGATTAAAGTCTATATATACAGGTGTCCAGTAGAAATAATGTGCAACATGGGGCTATTCCGATAATGAGGAGCAGCTATAATATACTTGATTGAGGCATTTAGTTTACTTATAAGTCCCTAGTATAAAGCACTGCATGTACCCATGGCCTGTAATTAAATACTGCTAGTAGGTGGCTGCAGTACACATTGTGCAACCTACTAAAGTAGCACAGTAAAATATGCCTCGGGTCTGTCACTGAAGTCTGTAAAACAGTTGTAAACTGTCATTTTGATCTGGGGGAAAAATGTTTATGCCAGGCCTATCATTAATTTTTTTCATACTTATAAGACCCACTAAGCAAGGCACTAACAGCTCATAGAGCAGGGTGCATGGTATTAAAGAAATTAGGATATGCATGCTTAAGTTTCCCATGCCCTGGCAGAGAAAATCCCCAAAGTAGTCTTTCCAACTACAAGGCTAGCCTCCCTTAAACCAACCTGGGTCGCCTTATTACATTAAGGGAGAAATTAATTTAGCAAAAATGAGCTATTTTGAAAATGTCTCTTTTAGAAAGTTAGAATGTACTTTTTAGTAAGTGCACACCTTCTCTTTTAAAAATAAAAAAAATTCAATTTTAGCTGTAACTGCAAATGAATGCGTGCATGAACAGCGCCATTGGGAAATGTTTTTTGTTTTAATGACCGCAGAGCGCAAGGGCTTGGGAGAGGATTTAAGCTCACTTTGATTAATTACACAGGGGAGTTCATGAGGAGAGTGTAATAGAGGGTGGGTTTTGGTAGAGTTTGGGGCGAGATTTCTGTCAATCGTGATACTCAGAAGTAGGACACGATTTGTGCTTCTGTCTCATTGTTTACACAGCTTTTCTTTTTTGATTTATTACAGTGCCCCTGAGGAAGAACTTATTAAGGGTTCAAAATGCATTGGGCGTTACACGGTGCTGAGCTTAATACATAATAAACATTCCAGTACCATCATGCTGTTTCCGCAGTGATTTAATACCTGGGATAAATTGGATTACTTCACTGGATTACAATGGATCACTATGGATTACTGAGAATAAACATGGTTTATTTCGGAGGAATGTCTTCCTATTTCAGCAGTGCAGCAGCAGGGGGCACGAATGGTGCCCTTGTTGGAAGGATCTTTAAGAAAGTTAACATTTTTCTGTCAAATGTGCATTTCTTCCAGTGTCCAGGGTCACATGACTGTTAATGGCTCGCCTATGGTGTGCTGTGTATTCCATCCAGACAGTGGACAAAAAGGCCTTGGGTAAGGGG
This sequence comes from Lissotriton helveticus, assembly GCF_964261635.1. Lineage (NCBI taxonomy): Eukaryota > Metazoa > Chordata > Amphibia > Caudata > Salamandridae > Lissotriton > Lissotriton helveticus. Next base: position 552,699,862 of record NC_136065.1, on the reverse strand, counting down.
AGGGTGTATGGCCTAGATGGGGGTAGGTTATACCATGCTCCTTCCTAAACTTCGAACGGTACCCTGAGTGTTGTAACCAGCCCCTTCCTGGGCTTCAAAGTATATCCTGAGGGCCACAATTAGCCTCCTCCTGATTTAGTAGATGCCCACCTTGTCATTGGCCAATGCAGATCACACCTGGGTCTGTCTGCCCTATGTTTCACTAGCCAGGCTAGATCTAGACCAAGGGGAAAGTGAAGAACTGAATAAAAATGCTGGCACTAGGAATTAAAGTGGCCCCACCAGAACATCTCATCAGAACACTCCTTGAAGTTGAAGACGTGGAGGAAGGACTGCCCTGCTGTCCGAAGCCTGAATGAAGAATGGACCTGCTTTCCTTGAACCCAGGAACCCAGAAGATACTCCATGGGTCAGTTGGCTGACCTCTTGTTGGAGCTACAGGAAAACAACAAGCTTCTAAGGTCCTTTCTCTGCAACTATCTACTGGATCTGCCTTGACCCTGCTGCTGGTCTTTGCTGGAGTGAGTCCTAACCCCCAAGAAGTGGCCCCCAGGTCGAATACCCTTGGATGGTTTTAGAATTTAAAACCTCCGATTTTACAATTGAAAGAACAGAACTCCATGTGAAAAACCAGAGGCTCTGAGAATTCTGCGCCAAAATGAACCATTCATGGTTACCTCATGAAGGCGACCAGAGTTCACCAAGACAATTTCTGGAACTGCATCCAATTGCTGACAAGACCTTCATGAATACAGATCCCTGACTTAACCCGCATGGAGAAACAACAGCAGCCCCACTTTCCTCACCAATGCAAAGTTCCGATCCCCAGTCTGTTCTTCACACTGTGAAGGATCACACCACTATCCCTCTCCAAAACACAGTTCCAACTGAAGCCTAGGACTTCAGTAACTAACCCTGGACAAACCTCTCACCAGATCCAGCCTGCAGCCAAACCACTATTACCTTACTGAAAAGAGATTCTTGAGTGAAAAAGGACTACGTTGAGAAGGTAAGCTTTTCAGTGGGGTATACCTGATCCCTGTGTCCGACCCATACTTAGACTTTATCCAGTGTGACGAGATACTGTGATTGGTGCTGTGTGCTTTTTGGTGCTATTTCAACTGACAAATTGAAAAATTAATATTTCCGGGTCTACTTAATACATTTTTGCTATCTTGGTGTTATTGTTTTTATTAAATATATATGTATGTTACTTTGTAAATGATTGTATCTTTTTTGGTTTTAGATAACCAAATAAAGAATATTTGATGATGATGATGTATTCAATTGTTTTCTTTTTTTTTAAATTGGTTTGGGATTTTTCTTGTGTTGTATTTTCACTGTATTACTATTTGAGTGTTGCATAAAAACTATACACATTACCTTTTACCTTCTTTTTTTGGCATGCTACCAGAGAGTTTAGCATCGGTATTTTTAGTGACTTTTGTGGTTTCCCCTGAAGAGGATTGTGCTTATTACTCGAGTAGGGCATCACCCATTTCAACTAGTAACCCAATTTCAAACACAAATGGTGTCACTAAGGCTTACAGGCCACCGGATGTGCAGACTGTCAACATTATAGCATGACAATTGTAACCATAAATCAGAAGATGTCTTTTTTGTAAAGGTAAAATGTTTTCTATTTGTTTAACAAAATTAACAACCATAATGTGTTTCTCAAAACTGCAACATACCAATATATGATTATATGAAATATGCACTTTCAGTTATTTATGGTGTTTTCTATATCATTTGAATAAGTATGAAAAAAGCTAGAGGCAAGAGGTGTTAAGTAGTGTATTTGGAAATGTCACATAAACAAATAGCATACAAATGGAGCATAAATTATGTGGTTCCCATTCTGGGCTAACACAAATATTTTTATGTAATATAGTTTTTACGTCTCATACAGTGTGTCCTCTAGTTCATAACATTTATTCAAAACAGCTTCATCGATTATCAACTCAGATGTATATATAAATATATATATAAATATATATATATGAATATGTTTATGTCATTTGAGATGTCATCAGTGATGTCATGAGTGTTGTCACTGACCATGTCATGAGTGATGTAATATGTAATGTCATCAGCAGTGCACTGCAGGGGCGTGAGTTTAAGTTAGCTCAACTAGCTATAACATCCGAATTTCTCTGGTTTTGTGCGAGTGAAATGTCCAATTAACTATACGTCCCTGAAACCTTTGGTTTTTTCAGTGAATTTCTGACATTTTTTTAAATGCTAATTTCTAACTATAATGTCCCTGAAAGCTATAGTTTTTTCATTGAATTTGTAAGATTTTTTAAATGCTAATTTCTAACTATAACGTACCTGAAACCTTTGTTTTTTTCAGTGAATTTCTAAGGTTTTAAAAATGCTAATTTCTAACTTTAACGTCCCTGAAACCTATATATATATATATATATATATATATATATATATATATATATATATATATATATATATATATATATATATTATTTTTAAAATATACTTAGTTTTTCTACAATTTTCTTCAACAATTAAAATTACTCTTTTAATATATATATATATATAAATACATGTATATATATATATATATATTACCTACTGGCGGTCGCCAGTAGGTATATATAGTTAGGATTTTTTCTCTATGGGATTTTTGAAAATTCTATGTCTAATAACTTTGGCGTTTGTGGACGGAATTGGCTGAAATTTTCAGGAAAATGGAACATTTTGTTTCTGAGCAGCCCCTGAAAATTTGGGGGGGGGTCGTCAAGGGGGGGCCGAGAAAAAAGGGGGGTCCCAAAACGCGTTTTTCCCATGTTAATTTCCATAGGGCGGTTGGACTCACTTTTAGCTCGAACGGCTGAATGGATTTGCACGAAACTTGGCAAAATTGTAGGGACTGGTAGCCCGATGTGCCTTTGCTAGGTCTCAATATATGTACTCCAGTGGATTTTGAGAAATTAACGTTCAAAAAAAGATATATATCTGTAACAGCGCTCCGGGCAGCGCTCCGCTTCGCGTACTTTTCGCGTTACGGAGCTTTGCGAAGCGAAGCTGATTGGTTCTCCGGCGTCTGTAAACATTCCAAACAGTCCGTAGCGGCCGCCATCTTGTCTCTTGGTAGGATCGAGAGACAAGAGGAGGCCAAAGCGAAGGGGCAAATGACCATAAGGGGGCATAGTAGATCCTCCCTGACCCCCTAGGTTTGATGTGGAGGTTTTAAAAGGGCCCCGCGGGACAAAAAATAAATAAAAAAATATCGAACAGGTGAATGTATTTGCATGAAACTTGGCAAAATTGTAGGGACCGGTAGCCCGATGTGCCTTTGCTGGGTCTCAATATATGTGCTCCAGTGGATTTTGAGAAATTAACGTTCAAAAAAAGATATATATCTGTGACAGCGTCCCGGGTAGCGATCCGGGTCGCGTACTTTTCGCTTTTGCGAAGCGAAGTTGATTGGGTCTCCGGTGTCTGTAAACATTCCAAACAGTACGGAGCGGCCGCCATCTTGTCTCTCGGTAGGATCGAGAGACAAGAGGAGGCCAAAGCGAAGGGGCAAATGACCATAAGGGGGCATAGTAGATCCTCCCTGACCCCATAGGTTTGATGTGGAGGCTTTAAAAGGGCTCCGCGGGGCAAAAAAAAAAAAAATCGTTTTTTTTGGTGGGGTGCGCCCGGTTAGCGTAACGGGAAGCGGACTGGGGAGCGTACTACAAGGAAACAAGAATGATTGACTTTTAACTTAATGTATGTTTATAGACTTTTTTTAACTTTTTTTTCTGCTGAGTGACGTCTCGGCCTATCTCCACGGGATGCAGTCCCTACCATCTCGGCGTTTAAGCCCAGGGGGACCGGTAGTGTGGGAGAGATAACGTCTGTTAACGTTCGATTCGAAGGAAATCAGGAAGTGTTGAAAAAAATTGTCTGAGCCATCTTCCTTTTTTTCAAATGCCACACTTTTGTCGTGCACCGCAGCCATTTTAGATGCCTTGACCAGACCCACTCTCTGCACGCTGTCGATCCTTAGCATGGCTCCCCACCCTCGCAAGCATCTCCCCAGGCACTGGTCACCCCCGCTCTCTGTCTTATGCATGGGCAATAAACCTCCCCCCATCTGCGCTGTTCTTCCCTGAGAATCACACTCTGTGCCCGCCCGACACCTCCCTTTCGCCCTATTCACTACCGCACCCTCTGACACTCCTCTTCCTCTGTGTCCGATTGTCCAGGCTATCAGGTAGCCCTGCAGATGTACTTTATGGCCCCAGCTGTAAAGAATCACCCCTCTTCAAAGGAGTTACAGTAGATCAAGGCCCCCATCCGATGAGATCCGTTACACCACACACGTTCCTACTATCTGAAAACCATCCTGTATTGTGATTGGGGAGGGGACCGAGCCTGAAGCGGAAGATTCCAGGGATGCCTCTTTGTACATCAAAGTTTTTACAATTATGTGTCACATTAAAAATATATAGCACTCCAACAAAGTAGTAGGATTATAAAACTTTAATAACTTATAAATATAAACAACGCAACAAAAACAGTAAAAACATTTAAATATTTTTAGGAAAAAAGAAGGAACAATGGTCAGTAGCGGTCGGTTGTGCGAATAGTCCCAAGGCAGCACAACGTCCTGAGTTCTGGACGGCACCCAGGTGATGTTGCCTGGGTGCCGCACTGGTTTTGGGAATCCTACAATGCTGCTCCGAATAACGGCGTGGGGCGTCCCGGGGGGTGGCTCGTCAGTAGCGGTCTGTTGTGCGAATAGTCCCAAGGCAGCAGAACGCGCTGAGATGTGGATGGCACCCAGGTGATGTCAAGTAAGTTGCCGCACTGGTTTTGTTATCCCACAATGCTGCCCTGAATAACGGCGTGGGGCGCCCCGGGGGGGGGGGGGTGAGGCGGCGTGAACGGGCCTCCCCAGGTGGAGGCTCGTCTGCTGTAGTGGGGCGCCCCTTTACCGTTTCAGTTGCCATTCCGCCCGCTTTTGGTACACTGTGTCAAAATCCGCCATTCAGCTGAGTTGCGCCCACTCTTGCGGTGCAGCGATAGGCGGCTGCCACAGGACTCTCAAAATGGCGGCAGGCTCTTTCCTTTTTGGGCCTGGTCCACTGAAATGGCCCTGGGACACCTTGGAAATCGGACGCTTGTCTGCTAGGTCTTGGACCCCATTCTCGAAAGCGTCCCCTCAGCCTTGAGGATTCTACAAAAGTCTTGGGGGCCCCCGACTCCTGCAGGCTTCCGGTGGGGAGCGGCTGCCATGATTGCTCGCGGAATGACCACGACGGAGCCACGAGATGGTGGTGCTCTCATGCTGACGCCAGCTTCAGTCTGAAACATCCAGAAACAAGGTGGGGCTTTCATAGTTTGGGGAAAAAAAAAGTTTTCATCCAATGAAAAGTGTTATTTTTAGGTCATATGATCAAGCCTTCCATCATTAGGAAACCAAAAGTGAAATGAACCAATGAAAAGTTTTATAAAGAAGTCACATGACCTGTTATGCGGCATAGGGTATAAAAAAGCGTAGAAAATCCGTTGCCACGTGAGGCGGCGTCAGTAGCGGACCGATGTGCGAATAGGCCGAAGGCAGCACAACGCGCCAAGATCCGGATGGCACCGAGGTGGTGTCTCGCAAGTTGCCGCACTGGTGTGGCCATCCTACAATGCTGAAAGTCGGCATGGGGCGCCCCGTTGGCCTGTGAGATGGCGTCAGTAGCGGACCGATGTGCGAATAGGGCCGAAGGCAGCACAACGCGCCAAGATCCGGATGGCAACGAGGTGGTGTCTAGCAAGTTGCCGCACTGGTGTGGTCATCCTACAATGCTGTGCCGAAAGTCGGCGTGGGGCGCTCCGTTGGCCTGTGAATTTGCGTCAGTCAGTGGGGGTTGTTTGAGGATCTGACTGCATTGGAAAGTAATGCGATGCTGTGTGTCGCCCCCAAGATGAAGGTTCCTCGGCTGCAGTGGGGCGCCCCTTGGTGTTTCACTCGCTATGCAGCTGAGTTGCGTGCGCACTTGCGGCGAATAGGTCGAAGGCAGCACAACAATATTTTCTGAATAGAAGACACCACAAGGCGCTGAGATTCGGTTGGCACCGAGGTGGTGTCTAGCAAGTTTCCGCACTGGTGTGGCCATCCTACAATCCTGCTCCGAATAACGGCGTGGGGTGCCCGAAGGGGGGGTGGGAGGCGGCGTGAACGGGCCTTCCCAGGTGGAGGCTCGTCTGCTGTAGTGGGGCGCCCCTTTACCGTTTCAGTTGCCATTCAGCTGAGTTTTGGCCGCTCTTGATGCTACAGCGACAGGCGGCTGCAACAGGACTCTCAAAATGGCGGCCTGTTCTTTGGATTTGGGCCTGGTCCACTAAAATGGCCCTGGGACACCTTAGAACTCGGACGCTCGAATTTTTTTTCATTTCCTCTACATGCAAAAAAGGTAAATGCCCGGTACGTTACCTGCCTCATCTGCCACGATGTACTCTCCAGAGGAACCGAAAAAAATATATAGTTATGGTAACTATACCATGCATCATCATATGGAGAGGTGGCACCGATTAATTATAGTGCTGCACAAAAGAGAGATTTTGAGGAGAACCCCCGACCTGCCAGTACATTCACCAAAGAAGTGGCACTGACAGCATCAGAGGCAAGGGAAACGGTCCCAAATATTTAGAAGAACTTTGGAAAGATTAAAATGACATGTTTAGATTGTGGCAAATTAATTTCATGTGGACAGATGAGTGTTACTCTAATAAATACAGCATATGAACATCATCATAGTCGATGGTTGGTAGAGACATTTTGACTATATCCTGGACCTGCCCGTCCTCGCCCAAAATGGCGCCGGAATAAATGGGACTCGTAACTCCTTGTTGTGTACTGGTTGCTGAACCTTGAAATCACGAGATTCGTATGCAGTTTTGAAGCACATGGCGGGCGGGGACGAGAATTGATTGAATATTTCGACATCCCTATTGATATTAAGCTCTGATGTGTTATTGATTACTGTACTATTGAAAGTTCGAATTAACATCACCCATGGTACTTGCCCGCAAATGTATATCTAGATAATTTTATTGTAACTGGCTCTGTCGTATTTTAATTATAAAATGTACGTCCACCGATTCCGCAACTGTTAGACACCTTAGTTCTTGCAACCTAATGGCCCGCCCGTTACGTTCCTCTACAGTGTAAATGTCTACTCATCATATACGATTACAGTTTGCTCCGTGGCCGGCCCACGTGGTTATAGGCCCGTATTTGTATACTGACATTTTCACAATAAAGGTTTTTAAAAGAAAACATGGTAGTAGTATTTACATTGGTAAAGTTTTTAATAATAGTCACTGTTTTAGAATCAGTAAAAGGCAAGTGAAATAAAGCAGTCCAATTACATGAAGGGTAAAAGGTATAATACGCAGGAACGCAGTAAAGATAAATGGTCAAGGGCTGTTGTGTTTCTACTTCTGCAACATAAAGTGATCGATAAGAATCTGATATTCAGGCGTATCGGCGACTAAGACAGCAGGCCGAGCCTCTTTTGCTCAACGGCTCCGTCATGGGACGAAGAAACGCCCTTTTTCTCGAAAAAGGAATATATTTTACTTGCAGGACAGTTGTAAATTTTCCGGGAAAGTACATTAGCCTGGAACATTATAACATATGTTTAAGAAAAAATAATGTTCGAAAGTCATAAAAAGCGTAATTTTTAGGTCATATGACCAAGCCTTTCATCATTAGAATAAGAAAAGTAAAATGAACCAATGAAAAGTTTTATTAACAAGTTACATGACCTGTTATGCTTACGATACGCGCTGCGCGCCGCGCCCCGGATCGCTTCAGGGAAGCTGCGCTTCGCGCACCGAAGCACTTCCGGGTGCGCTAACGCGGCGCGTCATATGACGCATTACGCGACAACGCAGGTCCAGAATATAGTCAAAATGTCTCCACCAACCAGCGGTCGGAACACAACCCCTTTCAGCAGGCTAAATAGTTCTGTTAAATGACAACAGAAGGGACGGGCAACAAGAACCATCAGTCAAAGAGGGGAGGGCAAGTTCTTCTCTACCGGGTCACGTTGGGGCGCTACCGGAACTGATCGAATTGGTAGTCTACAGTGTTTCTGGATGTTTCAGACTGAAGCTGGCGTTAGCATGAGAGCCAGAGAATCTCTGGTCTCATCCCTTAGTTGGCACACAAACTGTTGTCCCTCCTTGAAAACAAGAAAGTGACTTCCATTCAATGTTCATTATAGTTCATATTTATTCCATATTAAAGTTCTCTTCTTGTTTTTTTTCAAAACTCATTGATGGTTTTAAACAATCATTTGCAGCGTTAATCTTTTAAGCACTGTCTTTCAAGGCGTGTCCAATGCATTTCGGGCATTTTTGCTATGCCCTTCATCAGGGAATTGACACTAAAAACAACAATATACATATGTATTAGAATCGTAGTAAATGATATGTCAAGCATCATGTAAAATCAAACTTTTTACAAAACATATTGGTAAGTGATTAAAGGAGAAGATAAAGCAAACGAACGATAAACCATCTTATAACATTACGTGTCCAAAAACATTCTAATGGCTACCTATATACATAGAGGTTTGGAAAACGACGTCTCACTTACGTGCTTCTTGTAAGCAGTTATGTGAAAAATCTAAAGGAAAAGTACATGAAACGGTGTTACACTCCGTGGTATGAAAAACCACATTCTACTGGGTGCAGTGTATTGAGATGGTGAAAACTAACCTGAGCGGATACGTCAATGTGCTTAGGTCCGATGTTTGTTTCCTGCAAAACGCCGGCGGGAAACCTTCGTTTGCCGCGCTTCTTAAATTCAAATGGGGGAGTATCACAGGTGTGCTCGCGGTCTCATGAACAGAGTAAACAGACTAAACTTAACAGTTTAAGCTGTTCGTATCGGGGTTTTCGAGAAGCTTCAAACCATTGTGTTTAACATTACCAAAAAAACATGGTAATGTAGTGTATAAAATGCTAACGAAATGTAATGTGAGTTTCAAAAAAAGTTAAAAAAGTAATAAAAGAAATTTGGGCCATGTAAATCTAAACCCAACATGGGATCGAACCCAGGTCTGTGAGGATGTAAGCGCAAACAACTAACCAGATGGCTACGTTAAACGGTGTTAAGATATGCTGTTTTTAGGCAGTGTCAACATGCTAATGAACGGGAATACACACAATAACATCACAAACAGGTATTTAGAGCAATTAAATCATAAGTAACAGGAAAATTCAATTCTTTCGTTGAGACCCATAGGCTTCTGGGTCGATAATTTGTAGATCCAATAGTTCTCTCTCCGGAGCAGAAATTTGTTATTGTCTCTTCCTTCTTGTTTTGTGACTGTCTCAAGAATGATAAACTTGATTTGAGATACATTATGTTGAGCTTCAACGAAATGCGATGATAGAGCTGACTTGGAATTTTTGAGTCTGATATTGGACTTATGTTCCGTGAGTCGAACCTTCATGCGGCGCTCGGTTTTCCCAACGTATAACTTCCCACATGGGCATTTGATTCCGTATATTAAGTTACTGGAGTCACAGGTGGCATTAACATGTAGTTTGATGGAGTTGCCATATCTCGGATGTTGGATTGAATTACCTTTAATAATATTATTGCAATTGCCGCAATTTAAACAGGGTCTAGTTCCATGGAATGAAATGCTCTCTTTAGGTTTAAGTTGTACCATTTCACCTAAATTTCTGGCCCTGGTATAGGCAAATATTGGTGATTGGTTAAAAGAGTTCCCAAAGTCAGGTTCTAAGTTCAGGATTGACCAGTGTTTCATAATACTTTGTTTGAATTTCCTGCTAGAAGTCGAGTATTTAGAGACTACCACCGTCCGTGTTTGTTCAGGTTTGTTGGTTGGTGTTAATAACTTGTCTCTATCAGTCTCCACAATCCTCTTTTTCGTATCTTCTATTAAAGATTTGGGATAACCTCTGTTGGTGAACTTTTTGGACATTTCATTAAGTCTCACTGTCAAGGTAGTTGAATCTGACGAAATTCTTTTAACTCTCGCCATCTGAGAGTACGGTAAGTTCCGTATCAGGTTAGGTTCATGGAAGCTGGAATGTAATAACATATTATTCCTGTCTGTGGGCTTCACGTACAGATCAGTGACGAAGCCTTGTGGAGTTACACTAACTTTCACATCAAGAAAGTTAACCGAGGTATCTGAGATCTCCCAGGTTAATTGAAGTCGTTGATCAATGGTATTGAATTTGTTAAGTTGCATTCTTAGCGACTCTTCAGTGTCAGTCCAGACGATGAAATAATCATCGATGTATCGAGTTATCATTTTGAGGTGTTTAGTCCAATCACTATTATTGAGAATGTGTTGTGTTTCATACCATTGCATAAAAATATTCGCATACACAGGGGCTGCTGAATTGCCCATTGCCATCCCTGTAAGTTGTTGGTACCATTCATCTTTCACTCTAAAATAGCTGTGGTACAAGGTGAAGTACATCAGTTCCATAAGGAACAGTTGAAAGTCTTGATCTAGATCGGTCTTCAAGAGAGCTGCTTCTATTGCTTCAATCCCCATGTCGTGTGGGATGCTGGTATACAGACTGCAGACGTCTGCCGTACATAATATCAACTTCTCAGTTGGATCCACTGGTAATTTACGTAATTTGAGTAAAAAGTCGGTTGTGTCCTTGATATATGTTTGCATTTTTTGTACTGAGGGTTGTAAGTATTTATCAATCAGTTGTCCTATAGGTTGATGCAAGCTGCCTATAGTAGAGACTATGGGTCTCATGGGTGGGTTTTTCAAATCCTTGTGTATCTTGGGTAGCATTCTTAAGGATGGACTTTTGGGGTTGACGGTCGTGAGAAAGTTTTTAGTTCTTTCTGTGATTGTACCATGTCGCGATGCTCGTTCAATGATGTTCCTCAAGGTAGTTGAATATTCCATGGTGGGGTTACAAATTAGTTTGCTGTAAGTATTCAGATCGCTGACGTGTTCCATTACTTTGGCATCATACATGTTAGTGTTCATAATAACGATTGCTCCCCCCTTGTCTGCTTTAGTGCAGATGATTTGATCATTCTCTGCAAGTTTTTTCAAAGTATCAAGGTCTTTTTGTGTAATATTTCTGGATTTTGGTTTGATGTGTTTGAGTTTATTAAGATCTTGTTTAACTAAATTCTCAAATAAATCCAATGTCTTGTGGCTCATTGGTGCTTGGAATGAGCTTTGTGGACGTAAGCCCAACAGTTGATCTTTATCTTGTAATGGACGTTCAGGTACAACGTTGTCGAAGAAATGTCTGAGTCTCAGTTTTCGCATGAGCTTGAAGAAGCTCACTTCAAGTTCCAGATGGTCCGTGGAAGTTGTGGGTACGAATGACGTACCTTTTTGTAATAATTCCAATTCATAAATGTTAAGATTTTGGTCGCTAATATTGATGACAAGTTGTTCTGAGGTTAAGTCTTTTTGGGTTTCTTCTCCTTTTCCTTGGTTGTGGCAGTCGTGCTGCGAGTATTTGGAGGATCCCTTTCCTTCTCTTTTTCCTTTTCTCTTCCCTCGCCGGGGTCTCCTCTTTGAGATTGGCCCTGTTCTAAAAAAGGGCTACTGTCGGGAGTCTTGCTGGTAGTGGGTTCCACTGTGGAGGTTTGCTCCTGTGGTGTGCGTGTTGGTTGTTGCTTTCGTGACTTTTGACTGGATTCACTCTCGGTGGATGAAGTGTCAGTATTCGAGTTGTGAGGACGATTTCTGCGTTTTTGAGCATAGATGTCAGCCCACGAATAGACCTCTCCCAGTCTGTAATCCAAGGTGTCCCGCTTGAACTTACGTATTTTCCGTTCATTGATCTCTCTAGAATGGCGGTCTAATTGCGTTTTGATATCCTCTAAGGTCGTTTTGAGATCATCTTCAGACATCAGTGTGGAAAGTTCTGTGGACACTTCCTGAATTTCCACCGACAATTCCTCCAATATTGTGGACAGTTCTTGGATGATAAGGAGAATTAAATCTAAAGAACACTTGTTCAAGATCTCATACCAGCGTTCTTGAAATTTTTTTGAGTGCTTGCATAGAGATGGTTTTAATGCTATTCTTAGGCCACGAGGTATGCGCTGGTTCCTGTGATATTTAATAAGTGTACTGGCATGAAGTTGTTGATTTGTACGCCTCTTGGATAGGTAAAGTAATTGTTTGATATTTTGCTCTTTTGACCGACTTGGAGTTTCTTGTGTGAGTTCCTCCCTGATTAAAGAATAGATCTGATCCACGTCTTTAGCTTCAAACGCGAATGTGGAGGCTCTGGCCTCAGTACTTTTCGAAATGTCTTCATAGTTACTCATGATGTATTTTATACGAATCTATTGAAAAAGTGCGTGCTACCCATCCAGTGGACACTGTAGAGGATACTAACTGTTTAGCGGATAGATGCACAGCTATTTAATTGAAAAAGTTGAAATGAGGATCAAAAGTCTATTGTAGGTTTATAGGTGCTCACCAAGGTGGCGTCGAGGGCCCAACGACGTCAGGCTAGATACTGAAACGTGAGGCCAGAGAATCTCTGGTCTCATCCCTTAGTTGGCACACAAACTGTTGTCCCTCCTTGAAAACAAGAAAGTGACTTCCATTCAATGTTCATTATAGTTCATATTTATTCCATATTAAAGTTCTCTTCTTGTTTTTTTTCAAAACTCATTGATGGTTTTAAACAATCATTTGCAGCGTTAATCTTTTAAGCACTGTCTTTCAAGGCGTGTCCAATGCATTTCGGGCATTTTTGCTATGCCCTTCATCAGGGAATTGACACTAAAAACAACAATATACATATGTATTAGAATCGTAGTAAATGATATGTCAAGCATCATGTAAAATCAAACTTTTTACAAGACATATTGGTAAGTGATTAAAGGAGAAGATAAAGCAAACGAACGATAAACCATCTTATAACATTACGTGTCCAAAAACATTCTAATGGCTACCTATATACATAGAGGTTTGGAAAACGACGTCTCACTTACGTGCTTCTTGTAAGCAGTTATGTGAAAAATCTAAAGGAAAAGTACATGAAACGGTGTTACACTCCGTGGTATGAAAAACCACATTCTACTGGGTGCAGTGTATTGAGATGGTGAAAACTAACCTGAGCGGATACGTCAATGTGCTTAGGTCCGATGTTTGTTTCCTGCAAAACGCCGGCGGGAAACCTTCGTTTGCCGCGCTTCTTAAATTCAAATGGGGGAGTATCACAGGTGTGCTCGCGGTCTCATGAACAGAGTAAACAGACTAAACTTAACAGTTTAAGCTGTTCGTATCGGGGTTTTCGAGAAGCTTCAAACCATTGTGTTTAACATTACCAAAAAAACATGGTAATGTAGTGTATAAAATGCTAACGAAATGTAATGTGAGTTTCAAAAAAAGTTAAAAAAGTAATAAAAGAAATTTGGGCCATGTAAATCTAAACCCAACATGGGATCGAACCCAGGTCTGTGAGGATGTAAGCGCAAACAACTAACCAGATGGCTACGTTAAACGGTGTTAAGATATGCTGTTTTTAGGCAGTGTCAACATGCTAATGAACGGGAATACACACAATAACATCACAAACAGGTATTTAGAGCAATTAAATCATAAGTAACAGGAAAATTCAATTCTTTCGTTGAGACCCATAGGCTTCTGGGTCGATAATTTGTAGATCCAATAGTTCTCTCTCCGGAGCAGAAATTTGTTATTGTCTCTTCCTTCTTGTTTTGTGACTGTCTCAAGAATGATAAACTTGATTTGAGATACATTATGTTGAGCTTCAACGAAATGCGATGATAGAGCTGACTTGGAATTTTTGAGTCTGATATTGGACTTATGTTCCGTGAGTCGAACCTTCATGCGGCGCTCGGTTTTCCCAACGTATAACTTCCCACATGGGCATTTGATTCCGTATATTAAGTTACTGGAGTCACAGGTGGCATTAACATGTAGTTTGATGGAGTTGCCATATCTCGGATGTTGGATTGAATTACCTTTAATAATATTATTGCAATTGCCGCAATTTAAACAGGGTCTAGTTCCATGGAATGAAATGCTCTCTTTAGGTTTAAGTTGTACCATTTCACCTAAATTTCTGGCCCTGGTATAGGCAAATATTGGTGATTGGTTAAAAGAGTTCCCAAAGTCAGGTTCTAAGTTCAGGATTGACCAGTGTTTCATAATACTTTGTTTGAATTTCCTGCTAGAAGTCGAGTATTTAGAGACTACCACCGTCCGTGTTTGTTCAGGTTTGTTGGTTGGTGTTAATAACTTGTCTCTATCAGTCTCCACAATCCTCTTTTTCGTATCTTCTATTAAAGATTTGGGATAACCTCTGTTGGTGAACTTTTTGGACATTTCATTAAGTCTCACTGTCAAGGTAGTTGAATCTGACGAAATTCTTTTAACTCTCGCCATCTGAGAGTACGGTAAGTTCCGTATCAGGTTAGGTTCATGGAAGCTGGAATGTAATAACATATTATTCCTGTCTGTGGGCTTCACGTACAGATCAGTGACGAAGCCTTGTGGAGTTACACTAACTTTCACATCAAGAAAGTTAACCGAGGTATCTGAGATCTCCCAGGTTAATTGAAGTCGTTGATCAATGGTATTGAATTTGTTAAGTTGCATTCTTAGCGACTCTTCAGTGTCAGTCCAGACGATGAAATAATCATCGATGTATCGAGTTATCATTTTGAGGTGTTTAGTCCAATCACTATTATTGAGAATGTGTTGTGTTTCATACCATTGCATAAAAATATTCGCATACACAGGGGCTGCTGAATTGCCCATTGCCATCCCTGTAAGTTGTTGGTACCATTCATCTTTCACTCTAAAATAGCTGTGGTACAAGGTGAAGTACATCAGTTCCATAAGGAACAGTTGAAAGTCTTGATCTAGATCGGTCTTCAAGAGAGCTGCTTCTATTGCTTCAATCCCCATGTCGTGTGGGATGCTGGTATACAGACTGCAGACGTCTGCCGTACATAATATCAACTTCTCAGTTGGATCCACTGGTAATTTACGTAATTTGAGTAAAAAGTCGGTTGTGTCCTTGATATATGTTTGCATTTTTTGTACTGAGGGTTGTAAGTATTTATCAATCAGTTGTCCTATAGGTTGATGCAAGCTGCCTATAGTAGAGACTATGGGTCTCATGGGTGGGTTTTTCAAATCCTTGTGTATCTTGGGTAGCATTCTTAAGGATGGACTTTTGCTCATGCGAAAACTGAGACTCAGACATTTCTTCGACAACGTTGTACCTGAACGTCCATTACAAGATAAAGATCAACTGTTGGGCTTACGTCCACAAAGCTCATTCCAAGCACCAATGAGCCACAAGACATTGGATTTATTTGAGAATTTAGTTAAACAAGATCTTAATAAACTCAAACACATCAAACCAAAATCCAGAAATATTACACAAAAAGACCTTGATACTTTGAAAAAACTTGCAGAGAATGATCAAATCATCTGCACTAAAGCAGACAAGGGGGGAGCAATCGTTATTATGAACACTAACATGTATGATGCCAAAGTAATGGAACACGTCAGCGATCTGAATACTTACAGCAAACTAATTTGTAACCCCACCATGGAATATTCAACTACCTTGAGGAACATCATTGAACGAGCATCGCGACATGGTACAATCACAGAAAGAACTAAAAACTTTCTCACGACCGTCAACCCCAAAAGTCCATCCTTAAGAATGCTACCCAAGATACACAAGGATTTGAAAAACCCACCCATGAGACCCATAGTCTCTACTATAGGCAGCTTGCATCAACCTATAGGACAACTGATTGATAAATACTTACAACCCTCAGTACAAAAAATGCAAACATATATCAAGGACACAACCGACTTTTTACTCAAATTACGTAAATTACCAGTGGATCCAACTGAGAAGTTGATATTATGTACGGCAGACGTCTGCAGTCTGTATACCAGCATCCCACACGACATGGGGATTGAAGCAATAGAAGCAGCTCTCTTGAAGACCGATCTAGATCAAGACTTTCAACTGTTCCTTATGGAACTGATGTACTTCACCTTGTACCACAGCTATTTTAGAGTGAAAGATGAATGGTACCAACAACTTACAGGGATGGCAATGGGCAATTCAGCAGCCCCTGTGTATGCGAATATTTTTATGCAATGGTATGAAACACAACACATTCTCAATAATAGTGATTGGACTAAACACCTCAAAATGATAACTCGATACATCGATGATTATTTCATCGTCTGGACTGACACTGAAGAGTCGCTAAGAATGCAACTTAACAAATTCAATACCATTGATCAACGACTTCAATTAACCTGGGAGATCTCAGATACCTCGGTTAACTTTCTTGATGTGAAAGTTAGTGTAACTCCACAAGGCTTCGTCACTGATCTGTACGTGAAGCCCACAGACAGGAATAATATGTTATTACATTCCAGCTTCCATGAACCTAACCTGATACGGAACTTACCGTACTCTCAGATGGCGAGAGTTAAAAGAATTTCGTCAGATTCAACTACCTTGACAGTGAGACTTAATGAAATGTCCAAAAAGTTCACCAACAGAGGTTATCCCAAATCTTTAATAGAAGATACGAAAAAGAGGATTGTGGAGACTGATAGAGACAAGTTATTAACACCAACCAACAAACCTGAACAAACACGGACGGTGGTAGTCTCTAAATACTCGACTTCTAGCAGGAAATTCAAACAAAGTATTATGAAACACTGGTCAATCCTGAACTTAGAACCTGACTTTGGGAACTCTTTTAACCAATCACCAATATTTGCCTATACCAGGGCCAGAAATTTAGGTGAAATGGTACAACTTAAACCTAAAGAGAGCATTTCATTCCATGGAACTAGACCCTGTTTAAATTGCGGCAATTGCAATAATATTATTAAAGGTAATTCAATCCAACATCCGAGATATGGCAACTCCATCAAACTACATGTTAATGCCACCTGTGACTCCAGTAACTTAATATACGGAATCAAATGCCCATGTGGGAAGTTATACGTTGGGAAAACCGAGCGCCGCATGAAGGTTCGACTCACGGAACATAAGTCCAATATCAGACTCAAAAATTCCAAGTCAGCTCTATCATCGCATTTCGTTGAAGCTCAACATAATGTATCTCAAATCAAGTTTATCATTCTTGAGACAGTCACAAAACAAGAAGGAAGAGACAATAACAAATTTCTGCTCCGGAGAGAGAACTATTGGATCTACAAATTATCGACCCAGAAGCCTATGGGTCTCAACGAAAGAATTGAATTTTCCTGTTACTTATGATTTAATTGCTCTAAATACCTGTTTGTGATGTTATTGTGTGTATTCCCGTTCATTAGCATGTTGACACTGCCTAAAAACAGCATATCTTAACACCGTTTAACGTAGCCATCTGGTTAGTTGTTTGCGCTTACATCCTCACAGACCTGGGTTCGATCCCATGTTGGGTTTAGATTTACATGGCCCAAATTTCTTTTATTACTTTTTTAACTTTTTTTGAAACTCACATTACATTTCGTTAGCATTTTATACACTACATTACCATGTTTTTTTGGTAATGTTAAACACAATGGTTTGAAGCTTCTCGAAAACCCCGATACGAACAGCTTAAACTGTTAAGTTTAGTCTGTTTACTCTGTTCATGAGACCGCGAGCACACCTGTGATACTCCCCCATTTGAATTTAAGAAGCGCGGCAAACGAAGGTTTCCCGCCGGCGTTTTGCAGGAAACAAACATCGGACCTAAGCACATTGACGTATCCGCTCAGGTTAGTTTTCACCATCTCAATACACTGCACCCAGTAGAATGTGGTTTTTCATACCACGGAGTGTAACACCGTTTCATGTACTTTTCCTTTAGATTTTTCACATAACTGCTTACAAGAAGCACGTAAGTGAGACGTCGTTTTCCAAACCTCTATGTATATAGGTAGCCATTAGAATGTTTTTGGACACGTAATGTTATAAGATGGTTTATCGTTCGTTTGCTTTATCTTCTCCTTTAATCACTTACCAATATGTTTTGTAAAAAGTTTGATTTTACATGATGCTTGACATATCATTTACTACGATTCTAATACATATGTATATTGTTGTTTTTAGTGTCAATTCCCTGATGAAGGGCATAGCAAAAATGCCCGAAATGCATTGGACACGCCTTGAAAGACAGTGCTTAAAAGATTAACGCTGCAAATGATTGTTTAAAACCATCAATGAGTTTTGAAAAAAAACAAGAAGAGAACTTTAATATGGAATAAATATGAACTATAATGAACATTGAATGGAAGTCACTTTCTTGTTTTCAAGGAGGGACAACAGTTTGTGTGCCAACTAAGGGATGAGACCAGAGATTCTCTGGCCTCACGTTTCAGTATCTAGCCTGACGTCGTTGGGCCCTCGACGCCACCTTGGTGAGCACCTATAAACCTACAATAGACTTTTGATCCTCATTTCAACTTTTTCAATTAAATAGCTGTGCATCTATCCGCTAAACAGTTAGTATCCTCTACAGTGTCCACTGGATGGGTAGCACGCACTTTTTCAATAGATTCGTATAAAATACATCATGAGTAACTATGAAGACATTTCGAAAAGTACTGAGGCCAGAGCCTCCACATTCGCGTTTGAAGCTAAAGACGTGGATCAGATCTATTCTTTAATCAGGGAGGAACTCACACAAGAAACTCCAAGTCGGTCAAAAGAGCAAAATATCAAACAATTACTTTACCTATCCAAGAGGCGTACAAATCAACAACTTCATGCCAGTACACTTATTAAATATCACAGGAACCAGCGCATACCTCGTGGCCTAAGAATAGCATTAAAACCATCTCTATGCAAGCACTCAAAAAAATTTCAAGAACGCTGGTATGAGATCTTGAACAAGTGTTCTTTAGATTTAATTCTCCTTATCATCCAAGAACTGTCCACAATATTGGAGGAATTGTCGGTGGAAATTCAGGAAGTGTCCACAGAACTTTCCACACTGATGTCTGAAGATGATCTCAAAACGACCTTAGAGGATATCAAAACGCAATTAGACCGCCATTCTAGAGAGATCAATGAACGGAAAATACGTAAGTTCAAGCGGGACACCTTGGATTACAGACTGGGAGAGGTCTATTCGTGGGCTGACATCTATGCTCAAAAACGCAGAAATCGTCCTCACAACTCGAATACTGACACTTCATCCACCGAGAGTGAATCCAGTCAAAAGTCACGAAAGCAACAACCAACACGCACACCACAGGAGCAAACCTCCACAGTGGAACCCACTACCAGCAAGACTCCCGACAGTAGCCCTTTTTTAGAACAGGGCCAATCTCAAAGAGGAGACCCCGGCGAGGGAAGAGAAAAGGAAAAAGAGAAGGAAAGGGATCCTCCAAATACTCGCAGCACGACTGCCACAACCAAGGAAAAGGAGAAGAAACCCAAAAAGACTTAACCTCAGAACAACTTGTCATCAATATTAGCGACCAAAATCTTAACATTTATGAATTGGAATTATTACAAAAAGGTACGTCATTCGTACCCACAACTTCCACGGACCATCTGGAACTTGAAGTGAGCTTCTTCAAGCTCATGCGAAAACTGAGACTCAGACATTTCTTCGACAACGTTGTACCTGAACGTCCATTACAAGATAAAGATCAACTGTTGGGCTTACGTCCACAAAGCTCATTCCAAGCACCAATGAGCCACAAGACATTGGATTTATTTGAGAATTTAGTTAAACAAGATCTTAATAAACTCAAACACATCAAACCAAAATCCAGAAATATTACACAAAAAGACCTTGATACTTTGAAAAAACTTGCAGAGAATGATCAAATCATCTGCACTAAAGCAGACAAGGGGGGAGCAATCGTTATTATGAACACTAACATGTATGATGCCAAAGTAATGGAACACGTCAGCGATCTGAATACTTACAGCAAACTAATTTGTAACCCCACCATGGAATATTCAACTACCTTGAGGAACATCATTGAACGAGCATCGCGACATGGTACAATCACAGAAAGAACTAAAAACTTTCTCACGACCGTCAACCCCAAAAGTCCATCCTTAAGAATGCTACCCAAGATACACAAGGATTTGAAAAACCCACCCATGAGACCCATAGTCTCTACTATAGGCAGCTTGCATCAACCTATAGGACAACTGATTGATAAATACTTACAACCCTCAGTACAAAAAATGCAAACATATATCAAGGACACAACCGACTTTTTACTCAAATTACGTAAATTACCAGTGGATCCAACTGAGAAGTTGATATTATGTACGGCAGACGTCTGCAGTCTGTATACCAGCATCCCACACGACATGGGGATTGAAGCAATAGAAGCAGCTCTCTTGAAGACCGATCTAGATCAAGACTTTCAACTGTTCCTTATGGAACTGATGTACTTCACCTTGTACCACAGCTATTTTAGAGTGAAAGATGAATGGTACCAACAACTTACAGGGATGGCAATGGGCAATTCAGCAGCCCCTGTGTATGCGAATATTTTTATGCAATGGTATGAAACACAACACATTCTCAATAATAGTGATTGGACTAAACACCTCAAAATGATAACTCGATACATCGATGATTATTTCATCGTCTGGACTGACACTGAAGAGTCGCTAAGAATGCAACTTAACAAATTCAATACCATTGATCAACGACTTCAATTAACCTGGGAGATCTCAGATACCTCGGTTAACTTTCTTGATGTGAAAGTTAGTGTAACTCCACAAGGCTTCGTCACTGATCTGTACGTGAAGCCCACAGACAGGAATAATATGTTATTACATTCCAGCTTCCATGAACCTAACCTGATACGGAACTTACCGTACTCTCAGATGGCGAGAGTTAAAAGAATTTCGTCAGATTCAACTACCTTGACAGTGAGACTTAATGAAATGTCCAAAAAGTTCACCAACAGAGGTTATCCCAAATCTTTAATAGAAGATACGAAAAAGAGGATTGTGGAGACTGATAGAGACAAGTTATTAACACCAACCAACAAACCTGAACAAACACGGACGGTGGTAGTCTCTAAATACTCGACTTCTAGCAGGAAATTCAAACAAAGTATTATGAAACACTGGTCAATCCTGAACTTAGAACCTGACTTTGGGAACTCTTTTAACCAATCACCAATATTTGCCTATACCAGGGCCAGAAATTTAGGTGAAATGGTACAACTTAAACCTAAAGAGAGCATTTCATTCCATGGAACTAGACCCTGTTTAAATTGCGGCAATTGCAATAATATTATTAAAGGTAATTCAATCCAACATCCGAGATATGGCAACTCCATCAAACTACATGTTAATGCCACCTGTGACTCCAGTAACTTAATATACGGAATCAAATGCCCATGTGGGAAGTTATACGTTGGGAAAACCGAGCGCCGCATGAAGGTTCGACTCACGGAACATAAGTCCAATATCAGACTCAAAAATTCCAAGTCAGCTCTATCATCGCATTTCGTTGAAGCTCAACATAATGTATCTCAAATCAAGTTTATCATTCTTGAGACAGTCACAAAACAAGAAGGAAGAGACAATAACAAATTTCTGCTCCGGAGAGAGAACTATTGGATCTACAAATTATCGACCCAGAAGCCTATGGGTCTCAACGAAAGAATTGAATTTTCCTGTTACTTATGATTTAATTGCTCTAAATACCTGTTTGTGATGTTATTGTGTGTATTCCCGTTCATTAGCATGTTGACACTGCCTAAAAACATCATATCTTAACACCGTTTAACGTAGCCATCTGGTTAGTTGTTTGCGCTTACATCCTCACAGACCTGGGTTCGATCCCATGTTGGGTTTAGATTTACATGGCCCAAATTTCTTTTATTACTTTTTTAACTTTTTTTGAAACTCACATTACATTTCGTTAGCATTTTATACACTACATTACCATGTTTTTTTGGTAATGTTAAACACAATGGTTTGAAGCTTCTCGAAAACCCCGATACGAACAGCTTAAACTGTTAAGTTTAGTCTGTTTACTCTGTTCATGAGACCGCGAGCACACCTGTGATACTCCCCCATTTGAATTTAAGAAGCGCGGCAAACGAAGGTTTCCCGCCGGCGTTTTGCAGGAAACAAACATCGGACCTAAGCACATTGACGTATCCGCTCAGGTTAGTTTTCACCATCTCAATACACTGCACCCAGTAGAATGTGGTTTTTCATACCACGGAGTGTAACACCGTTTCATGTACTTTTCCTTTAGATTTTTCACATAACTGCTTACAAGAAGCACGTAAGTGAGACGTCGTTTTCCAAACCTCTATGTATATAGGTAGCCATTAGAATGTTTTTGGACACGTAATGTTATAAGATGGTTTATCGTTCGTTTGCTTTATCTTCTCCTTTAATCACTTACCAATATGTTTTGTAAAAAGTTTGATTTTACATGATGCTTGACATATCATTTACTACGATTCTAATACATATGTATATTGTTGTTTTTAGTGTCAATTCCCTGATGAAGGGCATAGCAAAAATGCCCGAAATGCATTGGACACGCCTTGAAAGACAGTGCTTAAAAGATTAACGCTGCAAATGATTGTTTAAAACCATCAATGAGTTTTGAAAAAAAACAAGAAGAGAACTTTAATATGGAATAAATATGAACTATAATGAACATTGAATGGAAGTCACTTTCTTGTTTTCAAGGAGGGACAACAGTTTGTGTGCCAACTAAGGGATGAGACCAGAGATTCTCTGGCCTCACGTTTCAGTATCTAGCCTGACGTCGTTGGGCCCTCGACGCCACCTTGGTGAGCACCTATAAACCTACAATAGACTTTTGATCCTCATTTCAACTTTTTCAATTAAATAGCTGTGCATCTATCCGCTAAACAGTTAGCATGAGAGCACCACCATTTCGTAGCTCCGTCGTGGCCATTCCACGAGCAATCATGCTAGGCGCTCCCCACCAGAAGCCTGCGGGAGTCGGGGGCCCCCAAGACTTTTGTAGAATCTTCAAGGCTGAGGGGACGCTTTCGAGAATGGAGCCCAAGCTCTAGCAGACAAGCGTCCGAGTTCCAAGGTGTCGCAGGCCCATTTTAGTGGACCACGCCCAAATCTGAAGAGCCGGCCGCCATTTTGAGAGTCCTGTGGCAGCCGCCTATCGCTGCACCGCAAGCGCGGGAGCAACTCAAGTACATGGTGAGCGAGACGCTGTAGTGGAAAGAGCGGGCGGTAAACAGCTGAATAGCGGAAGAGGCACAGTGTAGCAAAAGCGGGCGGAATGGCAACTGAAACGGAAAAGGGGCGCCCCACTACAGCGTGTCTTCAGGTGAAACGGATTGTGGGACAAGGTCAAGAATGGAAGAGTCCCCAAAAGGCAAAAAGTTCCGCTTGACCCCGGGAGCCGGCACCTATGTCGGGGGCGATCTCAGGCCACACCAGGGCAACACGACTTGGGGAGGGGGCCGGAGCCAAGCGCCCCCTCCGAGTCCGCGCCATGACACCGTCCCTCGGGGGCCTCCGTCAAGCGGTTCAGGGTGGCACCGCATCACATTGTTTTCAAATGCAGTCACGTCCTCAAACAGCTCCCACTTACATTAAGAATAGTGAAGCTGAAGCAAGTGCAAATAGGCTTCAGACAGTGTTACAAGCACTCCTCAAAACTTTGAGCCATCAGCGTGCATGAGTTTCATGTTCGATCGATTGAGCTAGCCGGATCGGGCAACAAAAAGTATAAAATAGTTATGTAAATAGTTATTTAATAAAATGTTTTACCCTGTTACTTTGCTGGTGTGTTGTATATATTTGTAATATTTGCATAGAGTTTATCGTTATTTTGGGCGGGGTGGGTGGCGGAGCCGAGCTGTCTTGCATACATCATGGTGTGGAGTTCAGTTCATCTCACTAGTTTCGTATTTCTCATGAGGGGTTGTTCCTAATGTTTCTATTTTAGCGAGGTCAAAAAGAGATCCCATTAGTGGCCTACTGATTTTGCTCGATTCCTTTTGTTTTTTTACACGATTTTTCGCTATCTGCAAAGACTAAACAGAGTATTGCGACTCTGTGCTTGTTTGTAAATAGAGAATGAACCAAAGAGAACCAATTCTAAAATAGTAAATACTTGGATAACAATCAATCAAATGGAGAGAGAAGCAGGCACGACGGATTACAACGGGGGCAAAGGCCTGCGTTAACTACCCTTCACTATCTGCAAAGAGAGAGTACTCCTAATAGAAATGAGTGGGGGGGCAGCATTCAAAGCAGATCAGTGTGCATAAACACGAAAAAAAAAAATTCTTACCACGTACTTGACATTCAACAGCTTATGATATTTGCTATTAAAAAACCATTGAAATTCACTGAAAAAACCATAGGTTATAGACCATATATAGTTAGCAATTAGCATTTACAAAACCTTGAAAATTCACTGAAAAAAACATAGGTTATAGACCATATATAGTTAGGAATCAGCATTTAAAAAACCTTTTTTTACTCACACAAAACCATTGAAATTCCATATATAGTTAGTAGTACTAACTATATATCGCGCACCCGCAATCCACTGCTGATCATGTCACATATTACATCATTCATGACATGGTCAGTGACATCACTGATGACATCACTGATGACATCTCAAATGACATCACTGATGACATCACTGATGACATCTCAAATGACATCACTGATGACATCACTGATGACATCTCAAATGACATCACTGATGACAACACTGATGACATCTCATTTGACATTACTGATCACATCACTGATGACATCATTCATGTGATAATACGATGAACCTCTTCAGACTCTAATATAACCTTAGATACACTCAGTGTAAACAGACACTCACAGACTGTCACTCATCCATGGAGTTACTTACACACCTAGTCAGTCATGCAAAGAATCAATCACACTTCCATTTCCTCAACTATACAGTTATACACACCTTACTTATTCAAACATATACTAACACATATTTACTCTCTTTTACAATCCCTGATACAAGTTCACAATCATCCATACAGCCACTCACACATTCACTGGCTCTTATGCACAGTTATTTATATATGCCAACTCTCACATGTACTGTGTTTTACATATGTACTTACTTTGACATGTAGCACTGAGATATCCATTCACTCACCAATACACTGATGCACACAGTCAACCACCCATACAGCTGTTTCCACGTGCACTTTTGAACCCATACATCTAGTGAATCAACTGCTCACACATCTATGCACAGAGTCATACACCTCCCAGCCACCCACACACACACTCAGTCTCCCATACAAATAATTGAGCAACCAATCAATAACCCATATACTTACTCATATAGCTACTGATCAACACATGCAGCAGTTTACAGTACAACAAACATAATGCTGCACAAATTAACACAGTTCAGTCACTAACCCATGCACTCAGTGAGACACATTTAACCACTCACTCATACAGTCAGTCATGCACCTACTAAATCCTTCATCCAGACACTTCTACATCCACTCATTCTTCAATATGTAAGACATATTTTAACTTTACAGAAATACACAGTCACTGGATGTTGTCATCAGTGATGTCATTTGAGATGTCATCAGTGATGTCATCAGTGATGTCATTTGAGATGTCATCAGTGATGTCATCAGTGATGTCATTTGAGATGTCATCAGTGATGTCATCAGTGATGTCACTGACCATGTCATGAATGATGTAATATGTGACATGATCAGCAGTGGATTGCGGGTGCGCGATATATAGTTAGTACTACTAACTATATATGGAATTTCAATGGTTTTGTGTGAGTAAAAAAAGGTTTTTTAAATGCTAATTCCTAACTATATATGGTCTATAACCTATGGTTTTTTCAGTGAATATATATATATATATATATATATATATATATATATATATATATATTCACTGAAAAAAACATAGGTTTCAGCCACGTTATAGTTAGGAATTAGCATTTAAAAAACCTTAGAAATACACTGAAAAAACCATAGGTTTCACACATGTCATAGTTAGCTGAACATTTCACTCATAAAAAACCATTGAAATTCCCCCGTTATAGTTAGTTCAGAAACCTATGTTTTTTTCAGTGAATATATATTGCTTTACCAACTGAAACTGAAATAAAGAAACCTGTAAACCGATCTGGTGGTCTGTCTCATGCTTCGCCGATCTGAGGGGGATTGGAGGTTGTGTCTTGGTGTTTTTTTGCATATATATATATTTTTTGAACACCTGTATCATTTATTCATTATACCATTCCCCGACACAGCCAACATGGAGGAGCAAGGACCGTGGAAGTATAACCACCAGCTGATCCTTGATAAGGTAAATTTCCGGTTTTATACACATTCTACCAGCTTCGTTTTATAGCATAATTAAAAATCTGAATACAAGATTTACTCTTCTCTAGAGTTGGACAACATGGGGGTCTTGTCCTCGACCCCAGTGGGCTATAAGTAACCTCATTTGGGGGTAAGTTTTAATTGCATCCTGAACCAACCTGCCATTTGTGTGCATGGTATTTTACTTAACACAGTATTGTGTGCACATCATGTGAAACTTGGTAGTGCAGTTTGCGGTGATAACACTATTAGGTGTACTTTTTCTCACTAAAAATGCTTTCACTGCCATAGACAGACTAATATCTAAAGTCACATAAATTGTTGTGCAACTATAATGAAACATATTAAATTATAATGTAAGATATTTCCTTTTTTCCTCTCCAGCACTACGGATGCTTACTGGACTAATTGGAGTCCAAAACCGTACGTATGTGTGACTGGGTGCATGCTACCCTATGATTCAGGATCTTTCGCATGAATGAATTGCTGGGTTCACACCTATAATCAACCCTGTTCTGGGTCCTGAGAAAGGCCGATAGACCAGGGTAGCAGATGACGGCTGTAACATGTAGATCAGATGCAGTGGTGCTAGAGCACTTCATTATCTCTAGGCTTCAATTTGTTTTGGAAGCTCAAACCGGCAACTTTTGTTGTTTTCCCCATGCCGGGGGCGGGACCAAGCCAGCTGGAGATCGGGAGCTGGGAGGAGGACTACACCTCCCAGCACCCCCTGCGGCAGCGCGAGCTTGCCGGCAATGCTGCCACTCCTCCAAGCGCCAGGAGGCGCCTACAAAACTTTTCAGGAGCTACCGCAGCGCGGGAAGCTCAAGCCGGCTACTTTTGTTGTTCGCCCCTTGCCGGGGCTGGGATCAAGCCAGCTGGAGATCGGGAGCCAGGAGGAGGACTACACCTCCCAGCGCCCCTCTGCCGCACCAAAAGCTTGCCGCCAACGTGGGAAACATCCTTTACATTGCAGTGAGTACACCGCGAGGCAGTTGCAACGCAGCTGTTACAACGCAAGTCAAAACATCGACTTGCGCTGGATGGCGCTGTAACCTAAGGAATAGTAAGATTTACTATCCAACACCTTCCCTGCTGTAAGTAGACTGATGTTGGAATAGTAAATCTTACTATTCCTAAGTCCAGTGCCCTAGAGCGCAAGTTGTTGTAACGACTTGCGCTGTAAAAACTGCGATGTAACATACCGCAATCATTTTGATTGCGTTATTACATCACATATTCCTCAAATGCTGCCACTCCTCCAAGCACCAGGAGGCACCCACAAAATCCTTCAGGAGCTCCCACAGTACGGGATGCATTTGGGTGGGCCCGGGCCGGGCGCGGGCAAAACCCGGGCCACAGGCACGCCCGTCTGCGTCCGTCCATAAATCAGTCGAGGATGGGCTGGGCCAACCCTCTTTGAAGCAGTATCTGGATTCAGTGCTAACATGGGTGAGTGCCCCATCGTACATTCACAGATTATACTGGGTTCACCCTGCATTTACACCAACGTAGCCCCACCACGAACAGCCGTTATGGGAAAATGCACCATGCCAGCATGCCCACTAACTGCTAGTATTGACAGCATGCTTGAGAGGGCGGTCAATATTATCTCAGCCGAAATAGAACTCACGGAGCGGCGCATGTCCCTGGATATTAAGGGGCGGGAGGCCATTTCAAATTTTAGAGGCACTTTAGCAGACTGTATTCAAGACCCACCTTTGCCCCAGGCTCGGGGGATTGAAACTGACAAATCTCCTACTGTTAGTGGGAGCACAAGTGGGCCGGATATAATTGAATCAGCTGAGTTACAGCCGGTCATTAATACTGCCATACCTGTAGAAATCCCTGCTGCCAAACGGAAGAGGAAGGCTCGGAAACCTACCTGTCATAAAAGGAAGCAGCCACTCACACTACCCCTGTACAAACCTATCTTTTTGCCTGGTTACAGCCATCTCTAATTAATGATAAAAATCCTGACATTTCAGACTCTCCTGTGACAAATCTGATCACGAAGTTGAGCTGCTCAACCAGTACACAGACTGAGGCAACACTTTGTCTTGAGAGGTGTGGGGATATTGTCGCCAACGTTGTTGCCGCCCTAGTGAATAAACAAATTAATGAACTCTTGGAGAAGAAACTTGCCCCACTTAAGGCTTCCATAGATAACTTGGCTTTACTTATAGGGGGTGGACACTCAGCAGGGAATGTACAAACGTCCACACACTGCAAAGGGAGGAGGTGAGAGTAGTAAGGATGTATAACAAGCATACCAAATCGTGTATCAGATGGAACCCAACCCCCTACCGTTAAAGCTATCACTTCTGCAAGTAATTCATGCGTTTTACCAGACCAAACTCTGTCCCGTCCCCAATCAAACCCTGGTAGGCATGGCATTGCATCTACTGGTAATTACACCCCCACCCACGTACTCATCTCATTCAGGAGAATGCCAATGGTCCTAGTAGACCTAATTGAGTAGATCAGAACCTATTGATTGGTAGCTCGAGTAGTAACGCTTCAGCCACCCAAAACTGTAATTCCCTGGTAGCTTCCCCAGATGCCTTGAGTCTGCCACCTGCTGCTTGTCCCTACGTGCTGGTTTTGGCAGCGGTAACAACATTAACATGCATTTGCAATGCAATAGGTCTCGAATTAGGAAAGTTTGAGCTATTGGTATTGTAAATGACACATTTTTTATTTATTTTTATTTTTGAAAATAGCGAAATTAATAGCTTTGTCATTTACAATGCCAATAGTTATAACTTTTGCAAATGTGACACCTATAGCATTTGTAATGCAATATGTGTTGTATTTACGTGACTTACATGTATTGATATTACAAATAACAATGGGTTTTAACAATTAATACTTAAATAAAAGTTATTGTAATTTATAATGGCAATAGCTTAAACTTTTGTAAATAACTTTTGTGAAGATTATGTTCAGTGTATTTTATTGGGTGAAAATCCGAGAACAGAAGTGAAATATTAACATCTTTTTGTTACATTTGTAATAAAGCTTGAATCATTGAGAGAACATAATTGAACCAGTTGTTGTTGAATGGTTGCACAGATTGATGCTGTGGAGGCGCTGAGTGATGTTGTGGCGGTGACGAGTGATGCTGTGGCGTTCAGTGATGCTGTGGTAGCGCATAGTGATGTTGTGGTGCCCCTGAGTGATGCTGTGGTGGAGCCGAGTGATGCTGTATGCTATGCTATGTTTTGCTATCCTATGTTTTGTTTTGTTATGCTATGCTTTGTTTTGTTATGCTATGTTTTGTTATGCATGCTATGTTTTGCTTTGCTATGCTTAGTTATACAATGCTGTGTTTTGTTATGATATGCTATGTTTTGTTGTGTTTTATTAGGCTATGCTTTGTTTTGCTATGCTATGTTTTGTTGTGTTTGGTATGCTATGTTTTGCTGTGCTATTATATGTTTTGTTTTGCTATGCTATTTTTGTTAAGCTATGCTATGTTTTGTTGTGTTTTGCTATGCTATGTGTTGTGTTTTGCTATGTTTTGCTATGTTTTGTTATGCTATGCTATGGTTTAGTTTTGCTATCCTATGCTTTGTTTTGTTATGCTTTGCTATGTTTTCTTGTGTTGTATTTTGCTATGCTATGCTTTGTTATGGTATACTGTGTTTTGTTATGCTATGCAATGTTTTGTTGTGTTTTATTATGCTATGATTTGTTTTGTTATGCTATGCTATGTTGTGTTTTGTTATGCTATGCTATGTTGTGTTTTGTTATGCTATGCTATATTTGTTGTGTTTTGTTAAGCTATGTTATGTTGTTTTCTATGCTTTGCTATGCTATGTTTTATCTTATGCTATGTTTTGTTGTGTTTTGTTATTGTATGCTATGTTTTGTTTTGCTATGCTTTTGTATGTTTTGTTATGCTATGTTTTGTTATGCTATGCTATGCTTTGTGTTTTGCTATGCTATGTCTTGTTTTGTTATGCTAGGTTTTGTTTTGCTATCCTATGCTTTGTTTTGTTATGCTATGCTATGTTTTGCTATCCTCTGCTTTTTTATGTTATGCAATGCTATGCTGTGTTTTGTTATCATATGCTATGTTTTGTTATGATATGCTGGTGAGGGTGTGTGAGGGTGAGTGAGGATGAGTGAGGGTGTGTAAGGGTGAGGGGGGGTGAGGGTGAGAGGGTTGTGAGGGTGAGGGCTTGATGGTGAGTGAGGGTGTGTGAGGGTGAAGGTGTGAGGGTGAGGGTGAGGGGGTGTGAGGGGGGTGAGGGGGTGTAAGGGTGAATGAGAATGTGTGAGGGTGAGTGAGGGGGTGTGAGGGTGAGGGTGTGAGGGCGAGGGGGTGAAGGTGAGGGGGTGTGAGGGTGAGGGTGTGAGGTTGAGGGTGTGTGAGGGTGAGGGGATGAGGGTAAGGGAGTGTGAGGATGAGAGGGTGAGGGTGTGTGAGGCTGAGGGTGTGTAAGGGTGAGGGGGTAAGGGAGGGTGAGGGGATGTGAGGGTGAGGGGATGTGAGGGTGAGGGGATGTGAGGGTGAGAGGATATGAGGGAGAGGGGATGAGAGGATGAGGGAGTGTGAGGGAGTTTGAGGGTGGGGGTGTGTGGGGGTGTTTGAGGGTGAGGGTTGTGAGGGTGAGGATGTGAGGGTGTGTGAGGGTGTGTCGGTATGAGGTGGTGAGGGTGTGTGAGGGTGTGTGAGGGAAGGTGAGGGTGAGGGAGGGTGTGTGAGGGTTAGGGTGTGTGAGGGTGAGGAGGTGTGAGGGTGAGGGTGTGGGGGGTGTGAGGGTGAGGGGGTGAGGTTGAGGGTGTGTGAGGGAGTTAGGGTGTGTGAGGGTGTTAGGGTATGTGAGGGTGTGGGGGGGAGTGAGGGTGTGAGGGTGAGTGAGGGTGTGTGAGGGTGAGGGTGTGTGAGGGTGAGGGGATGTGAGGGTGAGTGGGTGTGAGGGTGAGGGGGTGTGAGGGTGGGTGAGGGTGAGTGCGGGTGAGAGGGTTGTGAGGATGAGGGGTGAGGAGAGTGAGGGTGTGAGGGGGTATGAGGGTGAGTGAGGGTGTGTGAGGATGAGGGGGTGAGGGTGGGTGAGGGTGAGGGGGTAGAGAGTGTGAGGGTGTGAGGGTGGGTGAGGGTGTGAGGGTGGGTGAGGGTGAGGGTGAATGAGGGTGTGTGAGGGTGAGAGGATGTGAGGGTGTGTGACGGTGAGGGGGTGAGGGTGAGTGAAGGTGTGTGAGGGTGTGTGAGAGTGAGGGTGTGAGGGTGAGTGAGGGTGTGTGAGGGTGAGAGGGTGTGTGAGGGTGAGGGTGTGATGGTGGGTGAGGGGTAATTCCTGTGCACGCGCTTTTCTCACATGAACTGCATGGGATCATTGCTTCAACGTGACCTAATAAAGCTGAAAATGCTGTCATGCGCTTAGCTATCATTGGTGCAGCAGGTACAGTTGAACCAGGGCCCTGGGAGGGTGGGAGCACAGCACTCCAATTACAGCTATTTTTCTACAAAACCAGTGGGTAGGAAGCCACTGAATTATAGGCATACGTTGCTGTCTATTTAACTTCCAGAGGCTGAATGCGGTGATAACAGAAATGATTGTTGGTTGTGCATTGTATGTGCCATACAATAATATTGCATAGCAGATAACCTTTTCAATAGGCGTATGATGAAGGGTTGTCAAAAAGCATAGATTAACATTTGTAGTCGATTGTAAAATACAGTCTTTTGTTAGCAGCCTGTTGAGAGCTCTCAATGCCCTGGAGAAGGGACTAGGATCTCACTGGCCAAAAGGAGGCGGGTAGCAACATTTTTATACAGCATTTTGTCAGGAAGCCCACAATGGACTGTGTTGTATTACTTTTGCCGGGACAGGACTAATGTGTGCGCGCATGCATGCGTGTGTGATGTCAGTGCGTGAAAATAAATGTTCCCTCACACATGACTCCGCCAGGCAGTGAAAGTCTCTGGCGGCTGAGAAAATAAACACTTGCTACAGGTAAAGCGTACACCTATAATCCACAGGTCATGAAAATGGGGGAGGGGGGCAGACCACTCTTGGGGTGCCGGAATTGGTCTCAGATGGTGCGCCAGGCTCTGGCTATGAGGAGCATTTATTTACTCCTTCCCTGGCACCACGGAAAACATGCTGAAAAGAGTGCTGCGTTTTTTTAAATAAAAGAAAACGGAGAGTCAGTTAGCTGTCCTGTGATGGGCCATCAGCAGCAGTGTTTATGTCATTCATGCCCCGTGTAGGTGCCAGAGTGAGGGGTGGGAAGATCCGAAGACTCCTCAAAGTCACTCACATTGTCTGTACTTTTACACGTTTTGAGAGACTTGATCCCGGACAGCCCGTGACCTCTCAGCCTGGCTCGCTCACTTCCTGTATTCTGAACTAGATCAGCCCGAACAGCAGCGCTGCTGTCAGTAGCGATTATATAACATCAAGGATGCTTTTACTAGTCAGCGTGTAGGAGCTCAGAAAGAACATGAGCATGACACATTTTTCTCACGGCACTTGACACAATTTTCTACACATGAAGTCTGTTCTGTTTTCAGGCTCTGTGCCCATATCTAGAACAAGTTGAACCGATCTTAATTTTCAATACCGCACTTATGACAGTCCGCCACCTGGTGGCCCTGCCTGTCTAATTTTGAGTTGAGCACATCAACGGAGGGTTCACAAATTTAATATACACTAAAATGTGTAATATCTGCTGTCGAGATCATGCTTGTAGCTTTGGGTGGCCTGGAAATAATTAGAAATGGCACACTTATGGTATTGGCATTAGCAGTACAGGGCTGGCAGGGGCAATGAATGGTACACGGTGTTTCCTATAAAGGGCCCTGGCACTTACTTCAAAAAACAAAATAACCATTGAAGACCTGAAATGCGTCCCTCCTTTCCCCGAGGTTGAGACTACCCTACTCTTTCCACACACTGCTGCTGTGCGGGAGAGAAACTCCCTTTTAGTTTAATCTGATGCCGGATGTAGGTGAGGGGCTCCGAAGGTACTTCGTTCCATGAAGCACAGTGACGCGCTGTACCAGGGAAGATGAGGGGGGGGCTGTAGGGTCGGCACAACTGATGCAAGTAGACACAGTTAGCGGCCTTAACCTCACTCCCGAATAAGGCAGCAACTCTAGGGGTAAGTGGCCCTGTGGGCAGGCTGGGGACCGTTACGTTCTGGGCCCTAGGCCCACATGACATACGAAGGATGACACAGACACGGTAATATGAACCTAACAATATCCCTGCGGGATATTAATAGGCGAGCCCTAATAAAGGAGGAGGTGGACAAAGTTAAAGGATGTACGGAGAGAGAGGGACAGAGAGGAGGAAAGGTGGGAGGGAACACGGCCTGGGGGAAGCTGGCTGGGGAGGGGGAGGAGAAATCCAAGTAAGGCTGTGTGCGGGGAGAGAGAGGGGAGGTGCTGAAGCTGGGGAACAGATAGCCATGAAGCAGCGGGCGGAGCAGCGGAGCCCTTTGATGTGGCCTGGCAGCCGTGAAAGGAGAAATGCTGCTGCCAGGGGGAAGGCTCATGCATGAGAGCAGGTCACATGATTGTGATTCACGTGAACTGTCCAAAATCCTCTGGAGGAGAGCCCTTGGCCTGAAGTAGTGGTTTAGCTGCATTAGGGCTCTTTTTCCTATTCCTGCGGAATAGGAAAGGGGCGAGCCCTAACAAGCATTTGCAATGCAATAGGTCTCGCATTAGGAAAGTTTGAGCTATTGGTATTGTAAATGACACATTT
This sequence comes from Lissotriton helveticus, assembly GCF_964261635.1. NCBI lineage: Eukaryota > Metazoa > Chordata > Amphibia > Caudata > Salamandridae > Lissotriton > Lissotriton helveticus. Next base: position 552,665,775 of record NC_136065.1, on the reverse strand, counting down.
TTTATTTATGTGTTGGTTTTGAAAATAGCGAAATTAATAGCTTTGTCATTTACAATGCCAAAAGTTTTAAATTTTCCAAATGTGAAACCTATAGCATTTGTAATGCAATATGTGTTGTATTTACGTGACTTAGATGTATTGATATTACAAATAACAATGGTTTTTACATTTTTTAATAATTAATACTTAAATAAAAGTTATTGTAATTTATAATGGCAATAGCTTAAACTTTTGTAAATAATTTTTGTGAAGATTTTGCTAATTGTATTTTATTGTGACGAAAATCCAAGCACAGAAGTGAAATAACATCTTTTTGTGACATTTGTAATAAAGCTTGAAACATTGAGAGAACATATTTGAACCAGTTGTTGTTGATTGGTTGCACAGATTGATGCTGTGGTGGTGCTGAATGATGTTGTGGCGGCGACGAGTGATGCTGTGGCGTTCAGTGATGCTGTGGTAGCGCCTAGTAATGTTGTATTTCCCCTGAGTGATGCTGTGGTGGTGCTGAGTGATGCTGTGGTGAAGCGATAGATAGAGTGAGTGCGATAGATAGACAGAGAGAGGACGATAGATAGATAGAGTGAGGGCGATAGATAGATAGAGTGAGGGCGAAAGATAGATAGAGTGAGGGCGATAATAGATAGAGTGAGGGCGATAGATAGATAGAGTGAGGGCGATGGATAGATAGAGTGAGGGCGATAGATAGAGTGAGTGAGGGCGATAGATAGATAGAGTGAGTGAGGGCGATAGATAGATAGAGTGAGTATGGGCGATAGATAGATAGAGTGAGTATGGGCGATAGATAGAGGGAGGAAGATAGAGGGAGGGCGATAGATAGAGGGAGGGCGATAGATAGAGGGAGGGCCATAGATGGAGGGAGGGCGATAGATAGATCGAGGAAGGGCGATAGATAGATCGAGGGAGGGCGATAGATAGATCGAGGGTGGGTGATAGATAGAGGGAGGGCGATAGGTAGAGTGAGGGCCTATAGATCAATAGATAGAGTGAATGAGGGCAAAAGATAGATAGATAGAGTGAGAGCGATCGTTGAGTGCAGTGTAATTATGTTGCATATACCTATCTGGCACCGAGTGGTATTTGGAGTGTATGTTGCATTGACTGCAGTGTAATTATGTGGTATGTAATTATGTGGCACTGAGTGGTATTTGGAGTGTATGTTGCATTGAGTTCTGTGTAACTATGTGGCGTGTAATTATGTGGCACTAAGTGGGATTTGGAGTGTATGTTGCATTGAGTGCTGTGTAATTATGTGGTGTGTAATTATGTGGCACTGAATGGTATTTGGAGTGTATGTTGCATTGAGTGCAGTGTAATTATGTGGCGTGTATTTATGTGACATAGTGGTATTTGGAATGTATGTTGCATTGATTGCAGTGTAACTATGTGGCACTGAGTGGTATTTGGAGTGTATGTTGCATTGAGTGCAGTGTAATTATGTGGCACTGAGTGCTATTTGGAGTGTATGTTGCATTGAGTGCAGTGTAATTATGTGGAGTGTAATTATGTGGCACTGAGTGGTATTTGGAGTGTATGTTGCGTTGAGCGCAGTGTAAATATGTAGTATAAAAGTATGTGGCACTGAGTGGTATTGTGTGGAGTATATGTTGTATTCAGTAGAGTGTAATTGTGTGGTGTGTAATTATGTGGCACTGTGTGGTATTGTTTGGAGTGTATGTTGCATTGAGTGCAGTGTAATTATGTAGCATATAATTATGTGGCACTGAGTGGTATTGTGTGGAGTGTGTGTTGCATTCAGTAGAGGGTAATTGTGTGTTCAATTATGTGGCACTGAGTGGTATTTGGAGTGTATGTTGCATTGAGTGCAGTGCAATTATGTAGCATATAATTATGTGGCACTGAGTGGTATTGTGTGGAGTGTGGGTTGCATTCGGTGGAGTGTAATTATGTGGCGTGTAATTATGTGTTACTGAGTGGTATTTGGGATTTATGTTGCATTGAGTGTCGTGTAATTATGTGGTGTGTAATTATGTGGCATTGAATGGTATTTGGAGTGTATGTTGTATTGAGTGCAGTGTAATTATGTGGCACTGAGTGCTATTTGGAGTGTATGTTGCATTGAGTGCAGTGTAATTATGTGGAGTGTAATTATGTGGCACTGAGTGGTATTTGGAGTGTATGTTGCGTTGAGCGCAGTGTAAATATGTAGTATAAAAGTATGTGGCACTGAGTGGTATTGTGTGGAGTGTATGTTGTATTCCGTGGATTGTAATTGTGTGGCGTGTAATTATGTGGCACTGAGTGGTATTGTTTGGACTGTATGTTGCATTGAGTGCAGTGTATTTATGTAGCATATAATTATGTGGCACTGAGTGGTATTGGGTGGAGTGTATGTTGCATTCAGTAGAGTGTAATTATTTGGGGTGTAATTATGTGGCACTGAGTGGTATTTGGAGTGTATGTTCCATTGCAGAGTGTGTGAGGGTGCAGAGTGTGAGGGTGCAGAGTGTGAGGGTGCGCAGAGTGTGAGGGTGCAGAGTGGGCAGTGTGTGTGTGAGGGGGGAATGTGTGCTTTGTGTGCGAGGGTGCAGCAGGGTCGGATTGGGATCACAATTTGGCCCGGGCACTGACGAAAAAAGTGGCCCACATTCAAGAGGCGTGGCCTATATTTAAGGGGCGTGGCCCACATTCAAGGGGCGTGCCCTTTCATGAAACACCATTTGCACAGACAAGGAATGAAAGTGGGAGGATACTGTTCTTGCACAGGACACAGGACAAGGTTACAATGGCATACATGCTGAGCAACTAAAAAAATAGCAAGGCCCCTTTCTGTCACAAAATTATTCCAGCCCTCCAGCACAGGAGCACCTGAAAAGCAGCAAAGCCCCTGCTATTACTAACTTACTTAGCCCTCCCCAGACCTTCAGCTCAGGAGCACATGAACAGAGGTAAGGCCCCTGCAATTAGTAAATTAATCAGCCCTCCAGGCCTTGGGAAAATGTCCTGGCAGGGGAGCACAAAACACAGCTTTCTGGGTCATCCAAGGTAGCCAGGTAGTCAGGGGGGAGGCTGAGGTGAATCTGGAGCATGGGAAGTGCCTTCCCAGTGTGTTCTGGCAGTTTGAGTGTTTACCATTTACTGTAGTATTACCCTTGTACCTGTGTATGGTACCCTTTTGTAACTTGCACACGCCACTTTTCTCTGGTATCACACTGTATGCAACCTCTCACTTTTGTTTGCTTTAGATACTTGCACAAGTGCCACCATTGCCTACGTAACGTTTGTTCTTGTGCTGGAGTGTCTGCCATTTATTGCAGTATTATACCTCTACTTGTACTTTTTACGCTTTTGTAACCTGCACACATATCACTTTTTCCTCCTGTAATGTACAGATTGCTACCTCATGTATTTTGGTTGCTCACTATTGTCACTTTTGATTCATGTAACTTAACGTTTGCTTTTGTAATTTGACCACCTGGACCTGCTTCCGGACGGTCGCTCCACCACGCTCCTCCTGTGCCTCAGCTGCTATCGTTTTCTGTGCTTCCCTGGTATCGTTTTCAGCGCGCTGATCACTGAACTGCCGCTGCCTATTATTCTAGCGCCTCACTCGCATAGCGCTTCTTTTAATTACCTGCCTTTCGCAGCGCGACCTCGCTCAGGCTATTGGACTCACTATTGGCTTGTCTGCGCATGTATTATCCAGACTACTGCTCAATTTATCATCAGCAATTGTGTTTATTTCACCAGCGCTTGTGCTCAGATTGCGCTTACTGTTAACTCGCTGCATTTGTATTGTTTGTGATACCCCTGCCTGCCTTCCCTCGGACCCTCCATTTTGTTGTTGTTGTTCTCCCCTGACCCGCCCCTCAGCCACACTACCGCCTCCCTGCTGCCCCTCCCACCCACGGTCATCGAGCCTTCCTCTCTCCCAGCCTAACTGTGACCACCTGGACCTGCTTCCGGACGGTCGCTCCACCACGCTCCTCCTGTGCCTCAGCTGCTATCGTTTTCTGTGCTTCCCTGGTATCGTTTTCAGCGCGCTGATCACTGAACTGCAGCTGCCTATTATTCTAGCGCCTCACTCGCATAGCGCTTCTTTTAATTACCTGCCTTTCGCAGCGCGACCTCGCTCAGGCTATTGGGCTCACTATTGGCTTGTCTGCGCATGTATTATCCAGACTACTGCTCAATTTATCATCAGCAATTGTGTTTATTTCACCAGCACTTGTGCTCAAATTGCGCTTACTGTTAACTCGCTGCATTTGTATTGTTTGTGATACCCCTGCCTGCCTTCCCTCGGACCCTCCATTTTGTTGTTGTTGTTCTCCCCTGACCCGCCCCTCAGCCACACTACCGCCTCCCTGCTGCCCCTCCCACCCACGGTCATCGAGCCTTCCTCTCTCCCAGCCTAACTGTGACCACCTGGACCTGCTTCCGGACGGTCGCTCCACCACGCTCCTCCTGTGCCTCAGCTGCTATCGTTTTCTGTGCTTCCCTGGTATCGTTTTCAGCGCGCTGATCACTGAACGGCCGCTGCCTATTATTCTAGCGCCTCACTCGCATAGCGCTTCTTTTAATTACCTGCCTTTCGCAGCGCGACCTCGCTCAGGCTATTGGGCTCACTATTGGCTTGTCTGCGCATGTATTATCCAGACTACTGCTCAATTTAGCATCAGCAATTGTGTTTATTTCACCAGCGCTTGTGCTCAGATTGCGCTTACTGTTAACTCGCTGCATTTGTATTGTTTGTGATACCCCTGCCTGCCTTCCCTCGGACCCTCCATTTTGTTGTTGTTGTTCTCCCCTGACCCGCCCCTCAGCCACACTACCGCCTCCCTGCTGCCCCTCCCACGCTCCGCCCCCTCCACTGTCCATTAATGCCAGATGGTCCCACGCGCAGCGTCCACGCGCTACGTACACGCCGAAGGTGCGCCAAAGGTAAGCCCGTCTACGCCCGTCCGCGCCTGGACCGCGCCGAGCGCCATTCCCCCTGATCCTCGCATTGCCCAGCCCTCCCGCATTACCTACGATGCCACCGACCTCCTTGCCCTTAACCCCGGCCGCTCCCCCAACTGCGTCCAAGCCGCTCCTGGACACACCCATGGTCCTTTCTCATGCTACTCCTGCAAATTCATCGGCACCGACAACAACTCCGCTACGTTCACACCACAGATTCCCGACCCTAACCACCTACAATGCATCTTGCTCAACACCCGATCGGTCCACAGGCATGCCACTGACCTATGGATTCTACTAGACACCATCTCTCCGGACGTCGCCTTCCTAACAGAAACATGGATGAACGCCTCTTCCGCCCCAGACATCACCATTGCCATCCCAAAAGATTATAAGATCATACGCAAGGACCGTACCGGCCACACAGGAGGAGGAATCGCTATCGTCCATAAAAAATCCATCCACATCTCAACCAGCTCTGACGTCAATCTCACCAACTCTGAACACCTTCACTTCCAGATCCACATCGACCCCAAGACCACACTCAGAGGCACACTCCTTTACAGACCTCCAGGACCCCGCGCACAATTTAGTGAGGACATCACGGACTTCATCACTCCACACGCGCTCCCCTCCAAAGATTACATCCTTCTGGGAGACCTCAATTTTCACCTTGAAAAGAACAACGACCACAACTCCACCACCCTTTTGGACAACCTCGCCAACCTCGGACTTAAACAACTGGTCACTTCCCCCACCCACATCGCAGGTCACACTCTCGACCCTATCTTCACCTCCAGCAATCATGTCTCCTTCAGCCACACTACGGCTCTCCTCTGGACTGACCACAGCTGTGTTCACTTTACCTACAACAAGCCCAAACCCAACAACCACCCCCAACCAACTCTGCGAAGAAACTGGAACAAAATCACCATCGACCAGATCTCCTCATCGCTTCTTCTAAACCCCCCAGCCCACTCCTCAAACCCCGACCAAGCCGCCACCAACCTCACCCTATGGTTATCCAACAGCGCCGACATCCTAGCACCACTGAAAAAACGACAAAGCAAACTTGGCAGCAAGAAGGCCTCCTGGTTCAACGATGATCTTAAGAAATCCAAGAAACTCTGCCGCTCCCTTGAGAAGGCCTGGAAAAAAGACCCAACCACCAGCACCAAGGACGCCTTCAAAAACGCCACCCGCATACACCACCAACTGATCCGAAAGGCCAAGAAAACCGCCTTCAAGGACCGACTAGATAACAACGCCCACAACAGCAAGGAACTTTTCAACATCGTCAAGGAATTTACCAATCCCTCGGCCAACTCTAACGACATCACCCCCTCTCAAGCCCTCTGCGACTCCCTAGCCTCATTCTTCCACAACAAAATTGCAGACATCCACAACAGCTTCGACAACTAACATCGGAGACCAACCCACCCAACCATCTGCTGGACCTTCACCCCCCTCGAACATCCTTAATGACTGGAACCCAATCTCCATTGAGGACACCATCCGCCTGATGAACTCCATCCACTCAGGATCCCCCACAGACCCATGCCCTCACCACATCTTCAACAAAGCAGACTCCATCATAGCACCGCACCTCCGAGATGTCATCAACTGCTCCTTCAACTCCGCCACCTTCCCGGAAAGCTGGAAACACGCTGAACTCAGCGCCCTTCTGAAAAAACCCACAGCGGACCCCACCGAACTCAAAAACTACTGCCCCATCTCGCTCCTTCCATTCCCGGCCAAAGTCATCGAGAAAGCTGTCAACAACCAGCTCGCCGCCTTCCTCGAAGCCAACAAATCCCTCGACTCCTCACAGTCCGGCTTCCGAGCAAAACACAGCACTGAGACCGCCCTCATCGCAGCAACAGACGACATTCGAACTCTACTGGACAATGGAGACACAGTCGCCCTCATCCTCCTCGACCTCTCCGCAGCCTTCGACACAGTCTGCCATAGCACCCTTCTACAGCGCCTCAGAAACATCGGAATCCAAGGAAAAGCACTAGAATGGATCACCTCGTTCCTCACCGGAAGAACCCAGAGAGTCCGCCTTCCACCATTCAAGTCAGAGGCCACTGAAGTCATCTGCGGCGTACCACAAGGATCTTCACTCAGCCCCACCCTTTTCAACGTATACATGAGCCCCCTCGCGGCCATCGCCCACCAACACAACCTCAACATCATCTCCTACGCGGATGACACTCAACTGATCCTATCACTCACCAATGACCCTAGCACCGCCAAAACTAACCTACACGAAGGAATGAAAGAAGTAGCCGAATGGATGAAACACAGCCGTCTGAAACTGAACTCAGATAAAACAGAAGTCCTCATTTTAGGTACCTCCCCCTCTGCATGGGACGACTCTTGGTGGCCAGAAGCCCTTGGAAAAGCACCCATCCCGACAGACCACGCACGGAACCTGGGCGTCATCCTGGATTCCTCCCTTTCGATGAACAGACAAGTCAACGCCGTTTCTTCATCTTGCTTCAACATTCTTCGCATGCTCAAAAAAATCCCCACCGAAACTAGGAAAACGGTCACCCACGCTCTGGTCACGAGCCGACTGGACTATGGAAACACCCTCTACGCCGGTACTACCGCTAAACTCCAGAAAAAACTCCAACGAATCCAAAACGCCTCAGCCAGGCTCATATTAGACATCCCGCGTAAAGAACATATCTCTGGTCACCTGAGAAACCTCCACTGGCTTCCCGTCAATAAGAGGATCACTTTCCGGCTCCTAACCCACGCACACAAAGCACTCTACGAAATCGGACCAGAATGCCTCAACACACGACTGTCCTTCTACACCCCCTCCCGCCAGCTACGATCATCCAACCAAGCCCTTGCCACTGTACCTCACATCAACAAAACCACCATGGGAGGTAGATCCTTCTCCTACCTGGCAGCTAAAACCTGGAACTCACTTCCCACTTACCTTCGCCTTACCCAGAACCACCTAGCATTCAGAAAGCAACTTAAAACGTGGATATTTGACAAGTAATTCCCCACCCCTCCTCAAGCGCCTTGACACCCTCTGGGTATGTAGCGCGCTATATAAATTCTCTGACTTGACTTGACACTTGTAATTTTTTTCCTCTTGTATTATTGCTGTTCCTAATGTGAAGCGCTCTGATACCTTCGGGTAAAGTCTGCGCTATTTAAAATCACATAAATAAATAAATAAAATAAAAAATTTCCAAACATCACCTGGCCCCCCACAGCAAGACCCATTCTTCCTCGCCCACTATGCCCTGAATGTGAAGGGCTGTGGGCGAGGTGTTAAGACTAACACCATTTCTGGGCTGCATCGGCCCGGGGGGGGGGGGGGGGCATGGTTGGGGCGAGGTGAAAATGGCTCAAAGACCTGAGAAGCACCTGGCCCCCAGGGAGGCCGATTCTTTCAAACAATCACCCCTCCCCAGCCCAGCATCAGCTTGATTGCTTGGCAGGGCAGGGGTGAAGGAGAGGCCACACAGCTGACAATCGCTGTCCGGCCGCACAGCGAGGCTGCTTTCATTTTGTGGGTCAGTCTCCGTGCACTCTGTGGGCCGTTTTTTTTCTCCCCTTTTCCTAGTCCACTCTCTGTGGGCTGGGACAGGGGAGAAAAAAACCGCCCACAGAGGGCACTGAGGCACCGGCCCTTCGGCCCATGCCCGAATGCCCACCTTGCCAATCCGCCCCTGGGGTGCAGTGTGTGTGTGCAGTGTGTGTGAGGGTGCAGTGTGTGTGTGTGCAGTGTGTGTGAGGGTGCAGTGTGTCAGTTTGTGTGAGGGTGCAGTGTGTGTGAGTGCAGTGTGTGTGTGGGTGCAGTGTGTGTGAGTGCAGTGTGTGCATGGGTGCAGTGTGTGTGAGTGCAGTGTGTGTGGGTGCAGTGTGTGTGAGGGTGGAGTGTGTGCAGTGTGTGTGAGGGTGCAGTGTGTGTTAGTCAGAAGCATCTCATTGATAGGGCAGATTAAAGACTAAAATGTCAGTTTTTGGAACATAAAATATAAGTTTTATTTGGAATCGGATTCAGGAATGTAGAGAACAATTGTAGGACTAAAGCACCCTCACTGTGGTGGCCGGAAGTACCTATGTAGTGGGGGTCACCAGCTGCTCTGCACCCATTACGTTCTAAATATGGAAAAGGTTTCAGGTTGAGAAAAGTCAAGTTCTGTAATAGAAAACACGTGGAGTATAACAAATTATTCATGTGAAACAAACAGAAATATTCCACCAGGCAACACAGTTTTAGCTTGCCAAGTAAGATGCCAAGAAAAGATAGAACTAATTACCCGATCTCTGCCCTATTCTCAATTCTTCTTTTTGTAAGTTTTTTAAAAGGCAGGCTTTTAAGATGGCATGTAGTAGTTTTGAATGGGGCACAGCAGAACTAAATCAAACCCCCAAATAAGTAAAACCCCGGAATTTATCTGAAAGCGCCCCGCAAGTACATGAAATTGGACCTGCAAAACAGTTGTATGAAAACATTCTGATTGTTGCTCGACTCCATGACGCGAACACATCCTGTACTTCTGACTTCCACCCGCTCTTATCTCATGAGGCGAGGTTGTGCACTTTCTTGTGTTCGAGCGAGCCTTCCTTCTTCTGGAAGTTATTTCTCGACTGCGTTATTGACTTCTAAAACAAACAGAATCCTACGCTGTGAAGTGCAATGACGTATCATAAGCACACAAAAAAAACAAGAACGAAAGACAGGCCAAAGCAGGGTGAAGAATTGGAGCATGAAACAAAAGGCGAGTGTGTTATGTAGCGCTTTTCGAAGGTAAGGATGAAGGGTAGTCGAGATTAAATGGCTTGTCCTGGATCACTTCATATGGTCACAGGCGTGCTGAGGGGGGGCGGGGAGCGGCAGCTTTGAAGTCTCTGAGGCACAACAGACAAATGGTGGTTTGTGACATGAGGAATGTTGGGGTAATTAAAGGTGGCCGATCGCGCGCCCTCAGTTCTGTTCCTATTGTGAAGCGCTCTGACACCTTCGGGTAAAGTCCGCGCTATATAAAAAAGCATAAATAAACGAATAAATAAATAAGGCCCCCTCCACTCAAAAGAGCTCCCATCCATGCATACCCTTCGGGGCTACTTCGGTGCCACATGCTGCGATGCTGGATTTTGCTAACAGCCATAGCATAAGCACAAAAGATGAAACCCAGGCAGTGGCAGATAATCTCATTACTCAAACATGCCCGTGGGCATGTTAAAGAGGACTTGTCACCCCCATAACATTCAAAAACAAGCATGACAAACTCCCCAGGCTGCCGGTGCTCGAGGGTGGCACGGCTCCAGCTGATATCACGTCCTGGAGGCAGGATGGGGTGGGGTGGGGCGGAGGGAAAGGAAGGGAAAGCTTCCCAGCCACATTTTAGTTGGAGTAACTGGTAAACATCACATTACTAGAAACAAAAGTGGGCAGTGTAAGGGCACAGGGTCAGGGACAAGAGAAGAGATCGGGCGGAGCAAACGAGTAAATTATGAACTAGGAACAGAGCATAAGAAAAACAAGAACCAAAATGATGCGGACATTACACCCAACACCGTGAAAAACAGATTAACGTGTACTCTAATGCGCCAACCCCTAAACCGCTGAAAGTGAAACTATGTCCCTACTTGGCACCAGCCGACAGACTATCGGTTTATTGCTGCATCTTATATTCCCTACTTCGAACAGCTGTAATTCTGTGCTCTATGTATCATATGCCATTTTCAATGTTGTACCTTGTATAATGATCTTAGTTGAAGATGTCAACTATAGCACGCGGAGGGCTCAGGTTCCCATTCCCTGACCCCACGCCATGCTCGGTTGTCCGATGCCGGTCAAAATAGCCTGCCTCATGATGAAACACTGAGAATGAAAAAACATGCCCATCCGATAAATGTGGGTGCAGGCATTGTAGGTTGTAGGCAGGGGCGGATTGGCAAGGCGGGCATTCGGGCATGGGCCGAATGCACTGAGGGCAAAAGTGGGAACGCAGTTGCAGTTATAGGTAGGATGGCAGAAGGGAGGATGCATGAGATCAGAATACGAGAGTGAAGAAGAATCTAAATCTGTGGGAGGTTTTTAGGAAAGGGTGACTGGGCTTCGCACTGGGTGGCAGGAGTTGTTACCTAGATGGGCGGCAGTTGTGGTGCCGGAGCTCAACCTGTAAATGTCCCTTTGTGCCTCACCACAGGCGACAGTCGCAGCCACCAAAAACTTACACAGCTCTCTCTGCCGGAGTGTAGCAACGTTGTTCCTTTTTACATTTTGCGTTTTTTACCCTTGCATTCCCTAACAGCATTTGCTTTATTCCTGATGCTTTGTTTGTGTAGTTCTTCGTGCAAAGTATTGCTCATGTACAGCGAGCAGTGTGAAAACAACAGCTCTTATGTGGCTGTGCGAGTCTTGTGGGCTAGAACTGAGAGTCGCGGAGTTCAGGCCAAAGGCAGGGCAGACGTCTCGCAGTGCCTGTCAGTGAGATATAAGGGAGTTTTGAATACATGCTCATCCAATCATTGGCCTCTCTGTACATTGCACATAGAAATGGCCCAGTGTGGCAATTGTAATTGTGATTATCAGGGCTTTAAGTGGGTTGAAAAATTGGGGTGTCTCTCAAGGGGGCTTGGCCGGTGTAATTAAGGGCGTGGATTAAAAACACACAAGCTAAAAATCTGTGCTTAGCACAGTGTGCCGCCTGACTATTATTTTGTTGCTTCTGCATCCAGAAATATAATACAACTTGTAACATTACACCTACAACAAGCCAGGACTATGGACATTGTCAATGGCTGTTAGTAGTAGAAGATGAAAAAAAAAACCAAATAGGCATTCATTGCATATATGCTTCTGTTTTGAAATGATGAGACTGTGAAGAACTATAATGTGTCACTGAAAGGTTACATCAAAGGCAGTGAAGTGTGGTCCTGCTGCAGAGTTAAGATTTTTTTTCCACCTAGACCTAGGGTGAGGGAGAGCCCGACAGGGACACGATTCAGCACCTGCTTGTTAGTACTGCTGGTGCTGAGCACCGGCCGGACACGGCCCACTTAAAGCCCTGGTGTTTATATCCTGGTGTTATCGCAAATAAGGAAAGGCCCATAGGAATGAATGGGGAGTATTCCTTATTTGCGATTAGCAATATACTAATCGCAAATAAGATAGCGATTTGAAGGGTGCCAGGGGTGTCCAAAGGACACCCTGTAGCACCCCTTAAATGCACATTTGAACAGGTGTTGCGCACACACATGTCCAAAGGACATGTGTGTGTGTAACATGCAAAAGAAAAAAATGCACTAAAGTGCTTTTTACACTATTTTCGCAATTTACCACCAAGTCAGACTTGGTGGTAAATTGCGACCAAATATTGCGATTTCGCAATTTCTAATTGGTTGATGAATTGCATTTAAGGAATCTCTATTCGAAAATCTATGCGATTTCGGTAATAGCGATTTCTGCATTTGGGATGATGAATCCCAAATGCAAAAATCGCACTCGCAAAGGGCCAGATTCTGAGAATCTGGCCCTTTGCGAGCGCAAATCAGCTTGATGAATCAGGCTGCATGTCTTTATTTGTTTGCATTACTGTGCACTTTGGAGGGGGACTTGGCCTTAGTAAACTCTCTCGCTCCTCTTGCAGAATTTAGAAAAAAATGAGTGGAAACCGACGAATAAACGTTCATGTTTGAATGTACCGCTCAGATTTTAAATGTACATTTTTAAAAGCATTATATCTAGCGGTCGCAGATAATAAGGGTGCTAGATTGCTATCTTATATCTGCGACATATTAATTACTTTTTTGAAGGAAAGCTCTGTTGATATATTTGCCAAGCCTGGTAGTCTTAAATCTACCTGCATTCGGCTACACCGTTGGTTTGCTGGCGTGTTTTGTGTATGAGTTTGCAGATACGCACAATCCATCAAGAGGGCACAGCTGTCCTCTTCACTTCCGAGCGGACACCCCGGTGGTGGTTGGTGCGCAGCGCCCCGCGCTCAGTTATCTGTTGCTGCGCAATAAAGGAGTGAAGATTCCACCTCGGCTTGGCGCGCGGCCCACACAATGCGCTTCGAGCCTTTTCCAGAGGTCAGCGCGGATGACATCAGTCAAATTCCCGTTAGGAAACTCCCCTCGCGCAGCAGCACAGTGGTTACTGCCGCGGGCACGTGACCGTCTCCGCCCTGGCTCTGTTGACCTCTCAGGGGTCTCCAGCCGGACAAGTGGCCGATTGTGACTCAGTTGTGACGTTGTTCTTCCTTCCCGGGTCAGTCGCATAAACAGGTGTGTGTGAGACTTTCTCCGCTCTCCTGGAGGAGGCTGACTGTACTCTTGCACGCCCCGGCCTTCCGACGCCCGAGGGCGCGTTATTCAACACTCTGGAGCACACGAGACGTGTATTTATTAGCCTGTGTTAGAAGGCACCGTGCGCTGCGCTGTCTCTTGTGCGGTGATAGTGCGCGTATTGCCGTACGCTGTTCCAGCTGACACATGCTCTTGGCAAGAGTGTAATGGGAACGTTGCGTCATATAATGAAATTCCAGTTTTCTCGATGCGGAGCACATGGGCTACTGAACAGAGGTAGATGTAACGTTACCTCCCTTGTGTATGTATGGTCCTGCGCAAAGGAGTGCACTGATTTGGGAGTGAGCCACTGTCTTCCTGTGACCTACCTGCAGCTATTGTTTAGTCATAGATGATAGAGGCCAGCCTGATCCTGCTCTGGACTTGGGAGGTACATTCTAGGCATGGATTGGCGCACCGCTGTTTTACACAGGGGACGGCCTGTTTGGGTAAAACTAGTGCAGATTTTTCCAGAAGGGGGTGAATGAGCTACTTGTTAAATCCTGATTAGTGCAGATGTTCTACAGGGTGCCTGGTGGCAGGTAGCATCTAAGAGTACTTGAAATGTGTAGATGAATGAATAATAAGTCTTTATTGTATCAAATATATTAAAATATTCGTACAATAAAAAGGGCATTAAAATCACAACGTATCTGCAAATATTCCACAAAAAGCAGCATTTCAGTCACAGTTCCTTAAAACTACGATAGACCGAATCTGAAAATGTAGTTAACTTCCCAATAAATTGAGTCTGTAGGGGAAAGAAAAATACGAAACGGTTAGGCCTAAGTAATGATAAATTGGTACTTCTTCCCAATTCCACCAGGATTAAACTCGTAATCAGGAGGGCGGTCTGACTACGTATTTGACGTTCTCACAGCGGGGCGCTGGTGTGGAGTCCCCCTGTGAATCCTCCAAACTCGTAATCAGGCCCTTAATCTGGAGAATCATCATTCATGGCGGGTGGGCATTATAAAAATAATAAGTTATTATTAAAGTCCCTGGTTATCATTACTATATTTGAGGTATACTGTTCTAGAATTAGTACCAGTTCATCTAGCACAGTTTTTTAAAAAAAATGGTGGTGATTTTTCCTCTGATGGTGCAAAATAGACATTTACCAATAAGATTAGTTTTCACCTAGGATCCTTTAGAATCTTTCTCAGCAAACAGTATGGTTTTGTGTTAATTCTGAAACTTTTCAGATTAGTATTATTGTGGGCTAATGTTGCCAGCCCACTCGAAGGCCGGCCCAAAGGGCTCACGGTGGCTTGGATTTCATACGTTTTAAAGTTTGGTATGTTGAAAGGTTTTGTTGACCAGGTTTCCTGGACACATATTAATTAATGTTGATAAAAAGTTTGTATTAAATCTAAGGGTGGGCGAAGCAGGCAGAGTTGCTCTACGCGGAGCACCACAGACTTGGCCAAAAACTCCATGGAGCTCCGCTCCGTGCCTCCCAACCCCGCAATAAATATTTTCTAAACGCAATCTACAATTAATGTAAAATAAAACTGCCTTACCTTATCGCGGCTTCCCGGGCTGTCCTCCACCTCCTCTCCGTAATCCATGGTAGGACTGCGCAAGTGTGAGCATGCGCAGTCCTACCAAGACATTTGTCTAATGTAGGAGATTATAACATTTTGCAGGAACTTCGCACTCTGCAGAACGTGGAGTTTGCAAAATTCCACAAACTCCACCAGCGGAGCGAGTTCAGTGCCCAGGGTCAATTAAATCCTCGCTCCAATGTTTAAATGCCTTTCTATCCCCGTAATGTTCCTAGAGCAAATTAGCAACTTCTCAGTAGCATTTAACTCCGTGTCCCTGGCGCTAGGACTGGCCTGAGTAAAGCACGTTTTGATGAAAATGATGCATTGGCTGGTCAGTGATTGTGACTGTATGTTCCGCCGTTGGAACTTTAACAATGTTTATTCACAGGTTCGGCTCCTTGACTGCACATGAAGGGCCTTGAAAGTGGCTTATTTTAGTTATTACTTTTTGACACACCAGTCTTTCTTGCAATATAGACGGATACTTTGGCTTTACTGACTTTGTAAATTTAACACTCCTTAATACTCTTTTTTGCCAGAATCATTTGCAGTATTCTTTCACTGGCCCAGCTTGTTCTTGTAAGCTCGCTTTGAGTGCTAACATTTTAGATTAAGTGAACACTTAACAAGTCTGCTGAAGAGATATCTGCTAGGTCTGTGAAGTGATGTAATAGCCTCAAAATGTGTTGGCGACTCCAGATTTCATGCGGCCCTTGTGAAACATAATCAGGAATGAAACGCAATGTTGAAGCACCATTAGTCAAGGCTGCAAAGCTCATTGGTGGAATGTTATTCCTGCGTTGTGGCGCCCAAAGGATACAATTCAGATCATCCAGTGGGTTGAGTGATCCAGTTATGGTTTGTGTATTATAGCCTTAGAGCCCGCCACAGTGGGCTCTACTGGCCATTAAAGGCCCGCTCCAGCGTTAAAGGCCTGAACCTGAAGGCGAGAGCCTTTAACAAGGTAACAGGTCTTTATAGGCCAGTAGAGCTCGCTACATAGGGCTCTAAGACTATTAGAATATTCCGCCCATAGAGGGCAGAATGTTCTCATTTGTAAACAAAGGCCTCATGGAGCCTGATGATTTAGAAATCCCCTAGAACTCCGTGAGGCCTTTTGTTCACAGCAGCAGCTGTGAACAAACATTAGAATGTTGGAGCTCCGGGCTTCCATCGGCCATTAGAAGCCCGGATCACTACACTGTTTTCAATCGAGCACCCAACAATCCATTGTTCGACTATTTATTTCTTCGCTATCACCCACTATTTGTATCGACTGAGTGCAACACTGAGGGCTCAAAATAGCGTGGCTTAGCTATCATGTCTGCATTAAAAACTACGCCAGATAGGATGTTAGCTAAAAACGAGAAACCATCCGCAATAGTCTTGGAGATTTTTGTAGACATGTCTGCATGATGTCTCTGCATATTTATAGAATCTCCAGATTTGTATTTTTTTATTTAATTTCTTTAAACGGCGTTTGCTGATATATGGTTTAAACTCCTCTTCAGTTGGAGAAGCTAGGTCAATAGTTAAAACTTCTCTACCACATAAGTTAGTAGTTCAATTTAATTCAATAGACTTTATTTTGGCTCAACTGAACCATAAAAGTACACAGTCAAAACAGTATAAATACTTTAACATTATAAATAAAAATCTCAATTCATAACAGTAAGTAAACAGTCATACAACATCAGTAGTCACATGATTTACCACCAAGCTCAGATAAAACCAAAGAAGCAAAAACCTGGGAAGAAGTCCTTAAGAGGGAACTCATTTGGGGTCCGTTATGTACCCAGGATTATCTAAGCAAGATATCAGAAATATTAAGAACATTCAGTACAACGATAAAAGGCACAGCAGTCAGAAAAAAAAGATTCATTCAAGTATCCACCTAGAATTCCTAAAACCTTACAAATAAATATTAGTCCTCTGCTTGATGGCGCGTTCAATATATGTGGCTGCAGAGATGCAGAAATTGACCATGGGTAAGGTGTGCAGGTAGATGAGGCGGCTCTACAAAAACGAATATTGGCAGCTCTGAGGCTGGGCAACAAATAGCGTTTTCTCAGCAACAAACACAATTTACAGAATAACATAAAATGTACGGTAGTTTGTGATCATTGGTCATCACATGAGCATAAAGGAAGTTGCAAAAAGTATGTGCCTTGTGACGGAAAAGCAACAAGAAAATGCACTGTGCAAAAACTGAGTCTCTTCAGTAAGAATTTGTGATTTCCCACACATACTAAGTATGGTGCAGGACTTAGAGCCGGAGAAATCCCCATATAGGTTTGGACCATTCTACTGCACTCTGCATTCTATTGTACATGCAGCCTTCTAAAACGCATTCTTCAGAGTCCTGGTAGATCTGGCTAATACTTTGCTAGGAGAGGTAAATCAGTCCTCCCGTCTCATACTACAACATGCATTCTGTATATACTTCAACCAAGTAATAGTCAAACAGAGGTTGAGTTTTAAGCAGTCTGCAAGCACAGCCCTATTAAAGGATGTCTGATTTTTGGTCCAATTTCTGAGCCACAAAAGGAGTGGTGGGATTTTGATGAGATTGCTAATATAGCCAATCCCTATCTCAGTGTGCCAGATGAAGGAACTAGTGCTCTGGGGGACAGCTAGCAGTGTCTTGATAACATTATTTTCAGTTTTTTCAAGGGCACCCTGATCTTCAATGCCCCACACCCCAGCCCTATATGAGACAACACACAGGTTATCTCATATATGTCTTCACATTATACAGATTATTCAAAACTTTTTCTGAGCAGTACAAAAAGTGTTTATTCACACATATTCAGTGTTCATTTTCATTCACATAGGAAATGTTTAAAAGTGGAAAGGTAAGACAAGCCAATTATATCATTGGTTCATACACGTATTAAAGAGCACGAGTCTCCGTTTTTCATTAGTGACCTTTCTTAAACATTTATCACATTACAACATGTTTCTGCGCTCAAAGTGACAAAGAAGGGAAATAGTTTGAGTGGGATGGGTGTGATTGGGAAACAGTGAGGACTGGTTAAAGGATGTTGTGACCATACTACAATCAAAGTATTATTCAGTACAGCCTTTATAGACTAATTAAGTTCATTAGTTCCAAGCAATTCTTTAGCATAGGGTCCGTATTATTCCATGAGTGGCATCCTAGGCTAAGAAAGTAGGTATATTCCAGTCGGTCTACGTTTCGACCCCTGTATTAAGGGTTGATGGAAGCCTCATGCTGGGGTCTTCATCAGGACATTAACGGTGCGGGAGCGCTTATAGGTTGGCTGTCCAGTAGCCTGTTACTGTTGGACCTTCAATGGTTCCATGGTGGCTGTTAATGGCTGGGAATGCTATGGTAGTTTGCAGTCCATCTTTTTCTTCTTCCTTTTGGACTTCTGTTGTGGGCAGTATTGTTAAAAACTGTATTATTCTTCAAAAACCTCCTGGGCGCGTGCATCCATCAACGCTGCCGGGCTGGCTGACTCACTCGCAGCCCGGCAGCGTTGATGGATGCACGCGCCCAGGAGGTTTTTGAAGAATAATACAGTTTTTAACAATACTGCCCACAACAGAAGTCCAAAAGGAAGAAGAAAAAGATGGACTGCAAACTACCATAGCATTCCCAGCCATTAACAGCCACCATGGAACCATTGAAGGTCCAACAGTAACAGGCTACTGGACAGCCAACCTATAAGCGCTCCCGCACCGTTAATGTCCTGATGAAGACCCCAGCATGAGGCTTCCATCAACCCTTAATACAGGGGTCGAAACGTAGACCGACTGGAATATACCTACTTTCTTAGCCTAGGATGCCACTCATGGAATAATACGGACCCTATGCTAAAGAATTGCTTGGAACTAATGAACTTAATTAGTCTGTAAAGGCTGTACTGAATAATACTTTGATTGTAGTATGGTCACAACATCCTTTACCCAGTCCTCACTGTTTCCCAATCACACCCATCCCACTCAAACTATTTCCCTTCTTTGTCCCTTTGAGCGCAGAAACATGTTGTAATGTGATAAATGTTCAAGAAAGGTCACTAATGAAAAACGGAGACTCATGCTCTTTAATACGTGTATGAACCAATGATATAATTGGCTTGTCTTACCTTTCCACTTTTAAACATTTCCTATGTGAATGAAAATGAACACTGAATATGTGTGAATAAACACTTTTTGTACTGCTCAGAAAAAGTTTTGAATAATCCGTATAATGTGAAGACATATATGAGATAACCTGTGTGATAATCATTAAACCCTGACCAATATTTAAGTACCTACAATACTGACCCAGGTCAGAGAGTTTCTAGGGTTAACCCCGTTAATAACTCCCTACTATATGAGACAACAGCGCATCATTTGGCTTATAGACTGTCAAGAGATTCTTTATTGGTTTTTGACCAAGTTTGTGGGCAAAACTAAGGACGACCTCCACTGATTTGGAAAAGGCAACAGCTCTACTGGTCTTCTGAGGTCCCCATGAGAGACGGGTATCAAAGGGGATGCCAAGGTAGGAAAAAGTAGGAACTGAACCAACTTTCTTGCAGTTTACAAAGGGGACATTGTCCTTGTTCCTTCCCCCAAAAATCATTATGTGGGTCTTATTTTGGTTTATCATAAGGTCTAGACTGGCAATGAATTTGCAAAAAATGGCAGACGTTGTAAGCCATTCGAAGTCCTGGTGATTAGGACAGTATCATCTGAATAAATTAGTGTGTGGATACTCCAAGCACCTACACGAGGTCAATCTGCCCTGAGGTTAACCAGTTTATCCTCCAAGCTGTTTATATACATGGAGAACATGAAAGGAGCCAGGACACAGCCCTGGCATACACCCTTGCCAGGTTGAAAGATAGTGTAGATTCTCTACCTGAGCCGTACCTTACACTGGCATTGATATTATTGTGCAGATCTCTAAGGAAATTAACAATGTGAAGAGCAACCCCCATATCTGTCATGATGTCACACAATATAGGCCTGTTTACAGAGTCGAAGGCAGAACTGAAATCCATAAAAGCCAAATACAACTTGCCATACTTGGCCACAGTGTATTTGGCAATTAACAAATACATATTTAAGGACTCCTCGACTGCACCTAGGCTAGAGCAGAAACCGAATTGGAGCTCCGATAGTATGTTACGCTCCTCGGCCCAAAACTGCAAACGGTTCATCAGAATTCCTCCTATAATGTTTGTGGTGAAATATATCAGTAAAATAGGACGATAGGAGGGGGGTGGGGTTGTTTTTCAAGCCTTTTTTAAAAATAGGACCATTATTTGCATGGGACCAGTTCTTCGGAGGACCAGCCACTAAGGCGGCATTAAATACGTTTGTCAGGACAGGGGCCCACAGTGGGATATTGGCTTTAAACATATCAGAGGCAAGCCCATTTGGACCAGGAGCACACCCAACCGGACAACTAGCCACAGCCCACATAACCTCTTCCATAAGTAAACCCGCCGAAAGCTTAGCGGAGCGCTGTGACCATTTAAGGTGCTGCTAGTCTGCGGCTGATTAGGAGCTAAAGGGATATGATCGAGGATCTCAGGGTTCCCTAAACAAGGGTCAGCATAAAGCTTGGTGAAATGGGCAAACCAGGTTTCAGATGGAATAACAGTATCCATGCCAGTCTCTTTTTTGGCCTAAAACAAACTGTGATTTACTGTTGCCTAGAAGGCCTTGCAGTTCCTAAGTTCGCTGCCTGAACCAGTGATAGTATTCTTTCTGGTTTTGAGGGCATCTCGGTACAAAGTTCTACATCTTTGCACCGTGTCCTGAACTCTATGAGTTTGTTTCAGCGCAGCGAGTAACTGGTTGTGTGCCTGGGTGCAGTTAGCTTCAAACCACTTTACAGGTGGCTTATGTCCCCTATTGTGCGGTACCAAGATAAGGTCATTTGCTACTCTACAAATGTTGTTAAAGCTATTGAGGAGTGCAGGACGCCACTCTTGTGCATAGTCCACTGATAAGCAGACCAAAAAATCTGAGTAAGTGGAGACCATTAACTGTGCTAAAAAAGAGGGTTGATCAACCCTGGACCATACTTTTACTACCCCATGATTCCTGGAGAATGATAAGCACGTAGGATGGACCGCTACAGAGATTCAAGTGATCAGTGAGCCACGGAGACAGAGACAGGAGCCTGTGCTCACTAAATTAGTATTTAAAAAGTCAGATGCAGGGATATTTCCCTTCCCATTTGGGGAGAATTGGTAGCCAATTAGTCGTTAGTATTATGTGTTGGAAGTATTTGAAGAATTTGCTTCTGTTGTTCATCACATCACTAATGCATTGTTTGGCATTTGACCTTGACTTTAGCTGTAACTTATATGATTTGAGTCTTGTCAGGTCCAGTTTTTGTAGTTTTTACGGTAACAATTGTAATGAATGAGCAATATAGTCCAGTCTCGTCAGGATTGCAAGATAAAATTAAAACTTGTCCATCCAGACACTTATGTTTTTGTAAAATATTTTCCTGAAGATTGTACATTATTTGGAGCAAATTTTTTATATCCTTTAACAAGATTATTTGTTTGGTGCAACCGACTGATTAGCTATCCATGGTATCAGCCATTTTAGCCATAGTTGACGTAATTATTCCCATTGCCTGTACTACTGGGTAGGAATGTGTAGTGTGTGGATGATACAGCACTAAAAAGTTAGGGCTATTGTGAGAAGTTGGCCTGATGTATGATGTTCACTATTCTAGTGAGCACCTTGTATCATTCCAAACAACCCTTATGGTGGTGGTTGTAAAGTCAACCTTATAGACAAGCTATCCTAGGGGTAGCATGGACTAAGCAGTCTTAGGCTGTAACTCTAGAGGGCATGTGAAGCTAGCTGTTTTACCATATGCAATCCTTTAATACTAAATGAAAGGACACCACACAAGTTATATATTATAAAAATATATGTATTTATTACTAGAATAATCCTCTGTACTCTTTATGAGTGCAGAGGCACAAGCGTTTAAACAAAAGCACAGTTAAACATTCAAAAGATTGAGTTACTGGGTTTTTCAGAACCGGTACCGAACCGGTAACCCAGCGGTGTCAGGGTACACCCAAAGACCTCGAGTACTTTCCTGATTCAGACCACAGAAACTCAGAGTCTTCTAGGTGAAGTCAAAGATCGAATTTATTGGCTGCAACCAAGTAACAGGTCCTAGAAGTACAACAACACGGTGTGTATATTCTCAGGAGACTGCTCAAATTTACAAAGTCAGGCTTCTCTTTTTATACGAAATATTGTGCTTTAGGCAAACATTCCTAACATTTTAGTATACCATTCGAATGTTTCTACTACAAAGGAAAAGCAGAGTCATGATGACAAGCCCACATTTCAGTTTGTCAAGCCCACAACAAATTACCCGGCAAGGCCCAACATTTTCATCAGATATCGGTGGACCCCCAATAAAACGGGCATCTCCCCATCATAAAGCAAGTGAGAGAAAAAAGAGCAGGGACAGGTGTGAGCAAGATTCGGCAGGGTGTGTGTGCGATGAAAAGGGTTTATGGCATGTTGTGCCTTGATGCTATCTCGTTCGGCCACTGGGAGAGGAACTGACCAAACAGGTTCGGCCTGGGGCAATGGTTCCAACTTGCCCGGGTCACAGGAAAGTCAATTAAGGTGTACGTGTCCTTTGGAATCGAATTTGGCTTAATTCAGCTGCCTATGTGAGGGCAACTCACAAAATGGCTGCCGTACACAAAATGGAAGCCAAGGGTTCAGGACGAAAATGGCGATTTCGAGGTGAAACCGTCACTCAAATACGACGAAAATGCCTATACATAATGTACTCGTCATTCTCGGTCTTTTGATACCAAATTCGTCATGTTACGACGAAGTTTTATTCTCGAGTCCAGAATTATTACACGAGTTCAGAATTTTCAGAACCACAAACCCTCCTTTTGCCCTTACATAGGCAATTAACCTAATCTCATGCTAATCTGAGTCCAGGTCTATATTCCTAAAGTCATTGAGATGTTGCTGTAACATCATTCTAGTACTTAGTTCGTCTCTTGATACAGGTTTCCTTACACATGATGTAGCACAGAGGCCACATATTGCAGGAGCACACTGCACGCACAGACAGAACAGGAAAAGAATTGCTAAGACTATCCCAATGACCATCAGAATTTTCCATCCCCAGCCGGATATCAGTTCCCAGAACCATCCCATCAAAGACCAATCTCCCTTATCCACATGAATAGATTTGGAAATCTTATGCAGTTTGGAGATGGCCTGGTACACTGTTGGAGCGTTATCTGGAATGAAAACACAGCAACTCGATTGGATCAATCTACATACTCCACTTCGGTCTGCAAGTATGACATCTAATGCGACCCTGTTCCGAAGGGTCATAAGACGATCCGACTGGAGCTCAGCAGTCAAGTTACTAAGGGCACCAGCAGTTTCAATCACGGTGGACTCAACCACCCTTGTCAATTGCCTTATGTTCCTGCTGTTAACCATGGGTCCCCAGAACGGCCGAAAACCCTTTACAAAGTCCCCAAATTCTTGTCGTGCAGTGTCTTCTTTACTCAAGACACCTCTAACTATCCTTGTCTTGTGGTAGTCTGCCGCTGCTGTGTAGGTGGGAGGCAACAGGAACGAAACAAAACATGAGCCCGAAAAGTCAGGGGGCAACCATGTATAGGCTCTATCATGGCAGATGAAATAGGTACCCTTAGCTGCTAAAAACGCAGGGGAAGTCTGAGACCCAAAAACATACGTTTCAGTACAGATACTCTTCCCTAACTGAGCTCTGGGATTCTTGCCAGTACCTTGCAGACACAGGTGACCCTGATGGGGTACAATCCAAATCGGGGAAGATCTCTTAGCTTGCTGTTTCTCACTCAGAGTAGCTCCATATCCGGTCACGTTCCATCCTATATATGCAAGTGTCTCATCTTCTGGGGTAGTTTCATAAGAAATATCTTCCTTAATCATGTCGACTATACCCTTAACAAGAGCACTATTTTTAGGATTGTCTGTTTCAGAAAGTAGGGGGTGGACTTCACGAGCATATATGAACATTGTTCTGTATGCCCACACAGAACCATTATGGCTGAAAGGCAGGACCAGATAAGGGATACCTTTATCCGTTGTGTGAGGCATAAGACCACACACCCAACAGTTAGTCGTGTTCATTACAAGTTGGTGTTGGTGCAAGAGCTGAACAAAGGAGTTATTAATAAACTCTAATCTCCTAGCGGATTCATGTTCAGGAAGGGGTTGAAAAGAGTGTGGGGAAACAGTAGAAGGAGGAGGTATGGGCGATGTAGTGGGTGCAAATGTCACTTGAAAAGAGAATAAAACATATCCTAATAAAAATATCATCACACTGAATAACATAAAAATGCACAATATCAAAAAACTTTTCTTTGTCATCATTTTACATAATCTGTGTTTAAAGTTCATTTCCTTGGCAGGTCTCTCCATCTCGAAAAACTCCATCCTCTCTAAAGTGCTGCCCGCGATGGGAGGTTGTTTCTGCCAAGGAATGCTTCTGTCAGTCTAGGGCAACTCCCTTGGACCAACCAGAACTGTCGACCTAACGTCGTCAGCTGCACCCCAAAGACTTTGGGCAATCGCGGCCCTAGCAGCGGAACCCGGATGGCGGTTCTAAAAACAAAAATAAGCAAGTTTCTCAGATGGGAGAGCTGCGCTTTTCAAAAATAGCAGGGGAAAAAAGAATTTTATTTGTCCATAGGTCTCGGCCTCAAATTATAGCGCTTCTTTCCAGGTACTGTCTGATCCTGAAACAGGAGTTCAGGCTCTGTAGTGTCCAATTGAAGTGATGGTGATACAGCTGGTTGCAAAATTTTATCACTCTCTTGTTCAGTCAGTGTTCCTTTTACACGTGCATCACTGAAAGGCAGAAAACGTGGCACGGTTTCAGTCTCTGAGTCAGCGACACCCTTCTGGACACACTGGTCGTACGGCAGAGGTAAAGGGATCCTCTTGCAGTGGATCCCGTGGATCCAGTTTTTCTTCCCTTCCACTCGAACAGCTGATCTTGTGGAAAGAAGGACGAGGTGCGGTCCGGTCCACCTGGGCTGGTCGTTCTTGGTTCGCTGGAAGTTCTTCACGAGAACCCAGGATCCAGGGTCGATGGGGTGACCTGGAGTTTCAGAGACCGGAGGCAGGGTGTCATGGACCTGTTGATGTAAAACACGCAATTTAGCCGTCAATTCGTAAAATAATCAAGCAAAACAGGGGGTTCGATTTCACCGAACTTTGTGGGCCTTGGCACTCCCCATATGTTGGCCGGGCGGCCAAAAACAATCTCATAGGGACTAAGTTTCACTCGCGAATGTACAGTCATTCTGGTGGATAGGAGTGCTAAGGGTAGAGCATCAGGCCATTTAAGACCTGTGCTCGCTTGAATTTTGGCCGGTTTTAACTTAAGCGTGCCATTGTAGCATTCTACTAGTCCAGCTGATTGGGGGTGATTTGCAGCGTGGAACTTCTGCTGAATGCCTAGCCCTTGACATACTTTCTTCATCACACGACCCACAAATTCACTCCCATTGTCACTCCAGACCATTCTAGGCATTCCAAATCTGAGGAAGAATTCTTTCACAAGGGCTTTCGCTGTGGACAAGGCAGTATTGTCCTTTAGGGGATATGCTTCTACCCATCTTGAGAAGGCACAAACAACAACGAGTACGTATTTTAAGTTGTTGCACCTCTCCATGTGGATGAAATCTAGCTGCAAAACCTCAAACGGATACGTAGGAGGTGCAAAATGACCAGCTGGAGTTGGGGTTCCCCTACCAGGATTGTGTTTCAGACACACCATACAATTCTTGACCACATTCTCTGCACACTTAGGAATTCCTAAATTTTGCCATACTGGAGCCAACAACTTGCAAATCCCTTTCACGCTGATGTGAGCCATTCCATGAGCCATTGTAACCACTGCAAGCACATACGCATCGGGTAACAACCATCTCTGATGCTCTGACAATTCAACCCAACAACCATATGCATCCATTCTACCCGTACTTTCTCTCCACATGTCCAACTCTTTCTCTGTAGCTTCAGCTTGAATAGACTTCACACTCTCTATCGTGTCTTCACACATTCCAACATCACCAACCCATCTTGCAGGGCCTGCAACATACATTCGGCTCATCACATTCCTTGCAGTTTCTTTCGCGATTTCATCAGCAAATGCATTTCCACGACCAACATCATCAGTCACCTTCTTGTGAGCACTACATTTCACAATCGCCACTTGAAGAGGTAAGGTCAGTGATTCAAGAAGCTCATTCACCAACTGACCATGCTGAATCTTAACTCCATGCGAAGTCAGGAACCCACGTTCTTTCCACAATCGTCCAAAACTGTGAGCCACACCAAAAGCATACTGGCTGTCGGTGTAGATGGTCACTTTCATTCCTTTCGACAACACACATGCTCTTGTGAGTGCAATCAATTCTGCTGCTTGAGCTGAATTATGTGGGATACGTGCAGCTTCAACAATTGTATGCAAAGTCGTGACAGCATATGCTGCAGTCGTATCACCATTCGGGAGCTTGAAACATGAACCATCCACCCACAATGTACCATCACATTCAGCAAGAGGAGTGTCCTGGAGATCTATTCTCCCTTTCGTTTCTTCTTCTGTTCTAAGAAAACAATCATGCTGTTCTGAAGCATCTAATTCCTCTACACTTGGCAACAACGTGGCTGGGTTGAGTGTGTTGCAGCGTTTTATGTGCACATGACTCGCTAACAATGTCAACTCGTAACCTGACAATCGAGCACTAGTTAAGTGCTGTGTCTTGGTTCTGTTTAACAACGTGTCCACTGCATGTGGAACCATAACGATCAAGGTGTTATTCATCACTAAACCAGCAGACTGTCGAATAGAAACAGCTGCTGCCGCTGTTGCTCTTAAACAACTCGGCAATGCTTTAGCTACCGGATCCAAAGTCGACAAAAAATACGCACATGGACGCTGCTTGTCTCCAAACAACTGTGTCAACACTGACAATGCACAACCTTCTTTCTCGTGGACATACAATGTAAAGGGCTTACTGTAGTTGGGGGTACCTAACACAGGAGCCGAACATAATGCTGTGCGCAATTCAGAAAAACTTTTCTGACACTCTTCAGACCAAGGAACGGGATTGGGTGTATCTTTACACGTTAATGCCACCAAAGGTTTGGCTAATAACGAAAAATGTGGAATCCACTGTCTACAGTATGATGTAATGCCCAAGAAAGCACGCACTTCTCTCTGTGTTCTTGGCACACTCAATTTTGCTATTGCCTGAATTCTTTCTGGGGTCAGTTTCCTTCCCTCCTTCGATAAGAAATGACCTAAGTAGGTCACTTCTTGTCGACAATATTGCAATTTGGAAAGTGACACCTTGTGATGCAAATCACACAGATGACACAACAATGACACCGTGGCTTCTTTAAAGATTTCCTCAGTATCTGCAGCAATAAGCAAATCATCAACGTACTGTACAAGAGTAGCACCAGCAGGTAAAACAATTGTATCAAGCTGTGTCTTTAAAGCTTGACTATATATTGATGGACTTTCACAGTAGCCCTGGGGAGCTCTTTTAAAGCGGAAGCTTCGTCCTCCTAAACTGAAGCCAAAAATATCCCTGCTCTCCTCAGCAATCGGGATGCTGAAGAAAGCATTCTTCAAGTCAATCACCGAAAACCAGGTTGCAGAAGCTGGAATCTTAGTCAATAGGGCAGTAATATCAGGGACAACTGGAAATTGTGGCACAACTATTTCATTCACCTCTCTCAGATCAATCACAAATCTGTAAACAGGTGGCTGGGAAGGGTCAGTTCGTTTTAAAACAGGCAGAACAGGACTATTGCAAACGTTGCCTCTTGTTTCTTCAATCACATCTTTTTCAATCAGATCGTAAACGATCGCTAGCAAAGCTTTTTCACCTTCACTAGAGATTTTGTATTGGGGAATTCGTGGCATTTTAACACTGGCTCTCAATATTACAACATATGGTGGTATTTCCAAAAGACCCACATCATTAGGACCAGTAGCCCAAAGAATATCAGGAAGAAACAACAATTCTGTTGGAAGTTTATCCCTTGACAAATACATTGGGGAAACCACTTTCTTACCTAAAGTTAGTTGTACTCCTGAAGGAGAACAGTACAAAGTCGCATACAATCTTTTTAACAGATCCAATCCCAACAAATTTTCACCACAACCTGTTGTCAGAATAAGGGGTGCTTCGAATTCACAAGGACCAACAGAAAGAGACATAGGACTAGAAATCGGGTTCCTAACCGGGGCACCAGAAAAACCTACAGAAACATTCATTTCGCCAGACAAAGGTGCGCCAGGGAGTTTTGAGTGCATAATAGAACTCTTTGTAGCACCAGTATCCAACAGAAAAGGCTCTGACACACCTGATGTAATCACCTCAACGTATGGTCCATTCTGATCTACTGGAACTGAAACAACTCCCTCTCTTTGTCTATGGCTGTCCTAGCAATCATTACCTTCCATATTCTCATATTCCATATTCTGCATAGTAATCATCAGCATAGTACCGAGCCGTCCTACCAGATGCGTTATTCTGCTGATTGAACCTAATCATCGAATTTTGAGGTGGAAGAGACTGTGTGTTCTGGGGGAAATTTCCAGGTCCTCTACCTCTAGACGCTTGCTGAACACCTCTACCTCTTGTGTTTGAAACACCATTCGCGCGCTGTAACAGAATAGGGCAACTATACTTGAAATGACCCTCTTCCTTACAATATGAACACTGATTGGGGCCTACAGGGACACGTGGTTGAGTATACTCGACTCTTTGCGAGTTCCTCTGATACTGTTGAGGCTGCTGATAATTATTCTGATAGTTATTCTGACCACCATTATTCTGACCATTACCACGTGGCGGATACGCTTGCTGTAACAAAACCTTCGTTTTTAACTCTTTAGTTTTCTTTTCTGCTCTATCTTTTTCATCCTTATCTCGATTTTCGTAATACTGTGCAGTAGCCAATACCTCTGCTGAAGAGGAAACTGCCCAAGAACTCTCTGAATCCTTCAACTTCTTACACAACTCTGGAAGCAGATTGTGCACAAATTTATCAACAAACAATCGCTGACCACCTTCTGTGCTCATATCTTGACCACTGTGGTCGACAAACGTTTCTTCAAACCTGGTGAAGAAATCAGACACCGTCTCATCTTTCTTCTGCTTACATGCAGACAACTTATCCCAGTTTGCACGCATCGCAGGCATTATAGTTTTCATATAATCAATGATCTTACCAGGAAGTTCTGCTACTAAAGGCTCAGGCTTAGCACCACCAACCTGTCAGGCATCTGCAGCAGCAATATTAGCCCACGAGTCACCTAACTCCTGA
The DNA here is from genome assembly GCF_964261635.1 of Lissotriton helveticus. Taxonomy (NCBI): domain Eukaryota; kingdom Metazoa; phylum Chordata; class Amphibia; order Caudata; family Salamandridae; genus Lissotriton; species Lissotriton helveticus. The sequence continues at coordinate 552,636,571 of NC_136065.1, read as the reverse complement.
TCATGATCTGCATGACGAATCTTTCCCCATAAAGGCTGTGGAACAACATTCCCAAATAACATATCGATATCGGTTAAATTCATGATACATGACCCAGCAGTCTGTGACAACTCTTTGTAATACCCTGCGGGATTCTAACGGGGATCAGGCAATGTCTGTTTAAGGGTCAAAACTTCAGCTCGCTTCCAAGGAACATGTACCCACACACGCTGAAAGAGTGCTGGAACGGCGTCAATATGAAGAGCGGCATCAGCCTGAATTGCTTCCTTCCATACCGGAGGAACTTCTCTCATTGGATATTGTCTCGCCTTCTTTTTAGCAGAAGAATCGTACTCAAACAACGACTTAGAAACACCTTCAGTCCTAAGTGACAACAACGTCGCAACTGCTTTCCTAACATCTGAACCCACAATTATGCCTTTTGAAAATTCAAACCGTACATGGCTCAACTCGGGCGGATTAGAGTCCAAATCATTTTCCTCTAAATCTTCACACAGAAAAACACACATTTTCTCAAAAACGTATCTCTGCTTTGATGCTTCCAACTGATGGAAGACATCCATAACAGATTCTAGATCATATATTGTCGGGTCAGTCATCCATCTATGTGCCAAATGATTTAACGTTTCTTTCTCCCTAGAATCAGGCTGTTGGCTACGCAACTGTTTATGCTCAGAGACAGGAGCCGGACTTGCTGCTCCAAAGAAAGGATATAAAATACTATTAAAAGTGCTAGTCACTCTCTGACGAACAGAAGGAGAAGTCGATGAAAAGCCAAGAGGGAAAGCAAAGTTAGACGAGGCAGATGTAGAGGCAGTGTCAGGAGAAGTACCAGGAGTGGTAGTCGATATAGTAGTCAAAGTTGTAGGAGGTTTAGGAAGAGCAGATGTAAAAGCCGGTGGCCCTTGAGGAGGCTGCACCGGAGTAGCAGGAGCCAGCTGAAGAGTAGCTGGTGGGTGCTGTGGAGGAACAGGAGGCATAACAACCACAGGTTGTGCAACTAAAGGTTGCGGAGGTGCCGTAGCATTCTGCGCATAGGGGGGTGGCGAACTTAACAAATGCGCCATTAACGGATCTTTTTCAAGCTCTTTTGCTGCATCTTGCTGAAGAGGCGGCAAAACTGGATAACATTTATCAATCACCATTTTACGTTGCCTGTGCAACTGCTCACTCATCCGTTCTTCTTCATTGTCTTTAAACTGCATAGCAGCTTGCATTATCGAGATACTCCTTTCTCTCTTATTTTTCTTCGCTAATTTAATTTCCTTCTGTTTGGCCTCCTTACGCCATAGGAGGAAAGAGTCAAACATCGCCGGCCGGGTTTTCTTCTTAAAAAGTTTAACTTCAAGGTTATCTAGGATTTCCGTATCAAAGCTACCATATTGGGGCCATTTTAAAACACCATCTTTTCTGGTGTATTTGATCCACACTTCATTATATGTGATGGGACCTACTCCATGTTTGACAAATAATTCATATGTTGGAGTTCCAATCGGTGGAACCGGACACGAGTCCTCCAATCGGGAATCCCTTTTACTACAACCAAGACAAAACAAATTTCCATGTCTGCTAAGACCAGGCATCTTCGCTCTCTAGTCTAGCTCCAAACTTCAAAGGATTATCGATTACGATATTTCTCGTGAATACACGAGTCCTTCGGCTTTGGCACTTGCAAGTTCCAAATAAACATCCCAAAGGGATACCCAAAACTAAGAACCAACTAAGGACTGGGAGATGCTCCACTTATACTTAACTGAGATATCGATGACGTCACCAGAAGACTCGTCTTAGCGTTTCGCTCTACCAAACTTCAAGGGTCCAAATCAGGGCGATAGCCAGGGCAGCAGTCCTTTGTAGCCGTCGGGAAGCGGGGAACCTCGCAGCAAAGACTTTCGGACCACGTCGACATGCAGGGGTCGATGAAGTGGCGGCCTTCCTCCAGAATTTTCACACGAAGCTCCTCACGAACCTCTGGCTGGACCGGTACCGCTGGTATCGCCCTACGTTGGGCGCCAGCTGAGGTACTGGGTTTTTCAGAACCGGTACCGAACCTGTAACCCAGCGGTGTCAGGGTACACCCAAAGACCTCGAGTACTTTCCTGATTCAGACCACAGAAACTCAGAGTCTTCTAGGTGAAGTCAAATATCGAATTTATTGGCTGCAACCAAGTAACAGGTCCTAGAAGTACAACAACATGGTGTGTATATTCTCAGGAGACTGCTCAAATTTACAAAGTCAGGCTTCTCTTTTTATACGAAATATTGTGCTTTAGGAAAACATTCCTAACATTTTAGTATACCATTCAAATGTTTCTACTACAAAGGAAAAGCAGAGTCATGATGACAAGCCCACATTTCAGTTTGTCCAGCTCACAACAAATTACCCGGCAAGGCCCAACATTTTCATCAGATATCGGTGGACCCCCAATAAAACGGGCATCTCCCCATCATAAAGCAAGTGAGAGAGAAAAGAGCAGGGACAAGTGTGAGCAAGATTCGGCAGGGTGTGTGTGCGATGAAAAGGGTTTATGGCATGTTGTGCCTTGATGCTATCTCGTTCGGCCACTGGGAGAGGAACTGACCAAACTGGTTCGGCCTGGGGCAATGGTTCCAACTTGCCCGGGTCACAGGAAAGTCAATTAAGGTGTACGCGTTCTATGGAATCGAATTTGGCTTAATTCAGCTGCCTATGTGAGGGCAACTCCCAAAATGGCTGCCGTACACAAAATGGAAGCCAAGGGTTCAGGACGAAAATGGCGATTTCGAGGTGAAACCGTCACTCAAATACGACAAAAATGCCTATACATAATGTACTCGTCATTCTCGGTATTTTGATACCAAATTCGTCATGTTACGATGAAGTTTTATTCTCGAGTCCAGAAAAATTACAAGAGTCCAGAATTTTCAGAACCACAAGATGCACATATTTGGATAGGCCGGGTGGCCACTTAAACCATATACTAAAATAGTGGTTTAAGTACAACCTCTCAAACAATGGTAGGGCCTAGGGCCTTGTGAATCGCTGGGACTACTCGGGACTAGCAGTGATGAAGTCGGGAGAGGCCCGCGGGACACGGTCCAGTGCCTAAAGCACACGCATGCACCAATGCAAAGTCAATGGCGCGTAAAAGTTACAAAGTTACTGTTTTGGAAGTCTTCCGACTGGATTATAATTAAACCACTTTAAACTAGGACACTAGAGGTGTAAACCACTACAGGAGCAGCGGTGTTAGATCGTTACCTCACCCACAGGAAGCGGGTGCATAGGTGCTAAAGGGTGTCGGGTTTCGCCGTTGAGTTCTAGGGAGCCTGGAGATGAAGAGGCTGCAGGCGGCCAGAAGAGAAGAGTCCAGGTGGATCCAAGGGTGGATCGAAGATGTAGAGTACCTGAAAGCAGAGGGGACAGAGTCTGGGTCACTAGCCAGTGCCCAGGATGGAACCAGGAAGGAACCAGGCGATGTCGGGCGCAATCAGGTGGTTGTTGTGAAGCTTGTCTCCGCTGCCACGTGGACTTTGGGGCATCGACGATGACCTGGAGTGGAACAGGGACTAACCCACGAAGGCTCTCGCTGTTGGCGGTGTCGGCTTCCGGATCGGAGTCAACAGGCCTTGGCAAAGGCAACCCATGCAGGATTTGAAGATCGCTTCTTACTCGGACCAGCAAGGTCGGAGCAGTGGCTCCTTTTCAGGGAAGCGAGGGTCAGTCAGGAACAACCAGAGTAGCAGAGTAGTTTCAAATTGTCATCGTCGTAGAGGCCACTAGCCAATGGGCAAGTGACCGGACAGACACGTCAAGCAGGAAAATGCAAAAGGGCCCCACGCAGCACTCGATGAGTGTGGAGGGGTGATCATCGGTGCACAAGCTGCTCAGGGCTGGGGCTTCTCAAACAATGCACAGCTTCGAGGGTGCCTCGGGAGCTGCACGGTTAGCACTTTGCAGTCTTTTCAAGATGGCCGGCCCCACGCTTCACGTCGCCTCCACGGGTCTCAGATTCGCTGGGACTGTGGATAGAGCTGTTAGAAGTCAGGGAAGCTGGGTCTTGTTGATCTCTGTTGCTCGAGTTCCGGGGGGAACTGAAACAAAGCCAACCGTTGGGCGCTGGATGGTGCCTGTTTGCACAGGGTGGTCACTCCTTGACCACAAGGGAGATTCTTCAGTCTTCCACGTCGAGTGTGATGTCGAAGCGTCCAGAGTTCCTTATCAAAGTTTCAGTCAGGATAATCTAATGCTCCTGGGCACAGCTTCTACCTTTATTCCAAATCAAGGGGCTGGATTACCTGCTAGATCCCTCCTTTGGGGGGTCCCATGAAGGGGGTGGTTACACCCCTTTCCCTTTGTCCAGTTTCGCGCCAGAGCTGGGGCTGGAGTGCCCCAGTACCGGTTTGAACTCGGCTATGCATGGGGAGCCTTGTGCGCCCCATGCAGTGTCTAGTTTCACTCGCCCTGCCTGCCTCAATCCACTATCTCCTTTCTGGGGTGGTGTAACACCTCCCTGTGACGGGAAACCTTATGTCTAGGCCTCCCCTGCCGGAGTTTCGGTCAGCAGCAGGAGGCCAGACCCGTGTCTGTGGCAGCAGCAACCATTTTGTGTTGCTGAGTCTCTGGTTAGATTTAACCGTGTTTAAGTAAAGTAACATGTCTTCTCCCTGTAGAAGGAAGAAATGCTACCCCCGTCGCCAGAACTGGCGAGGGGGTAGTATTCTAAAGTGTATGACACCTTACACGACATGTTTTGATAAAGCCAAACCAAAGTTAGCAATAACCGCGAGGATTATAATGCACTTAAGAGTATATGGTATGGCACTATCCCAGAACAGCTATAAGGACTTGGTTCCGAAAGCTGCAGACAGGCTCAACCCATACTAGAGCACCATCTCACATAATACCAAGCACTCTGCCTCCAGGATTGTTTAGGCCTGCCATAGGAGTGACTTATAGGCATATATGTGTCTAGATATAGGTTTAGATATAGGTATACTACATCTAAGCAAGGGGTGATTACACCACCATCCCCCAGCTGAATGATCAGCCAGTTGAGTCTGTTTGGATGGCCAGCCAGGGGTGGCAAAAGATATGCTGCAGCCCCTGGTAGGCCTTGGATGCACCTATGCCCTGGGTACCTATAGTACACTGTACAGGGGCTGATGAGGTGACTCAATCCAATTATTTATGCGCCTAGGGTACATGGAGTCCATTTTACAGAGAGAGCAGATAGCCTGGGACCCTGATTAGTAGGATCCCAGGCCAACTAAGTCGAAAACCAGCTAAACACTAGGCAAAAAAATCTGGGGTAACCATAGTCAGGGATCCACCCTCCTATATACCCCCCCCCCCCAAACAAAAGGAGATAAGGTTATCCTTGGCCAGGTAAGCCTATATTACCTGAGTGGCCATATAAGGAGGAACCTGCACTGGCATGGTTACCCCCTGTCTCATGGTCCACCAAGTAATCCCTCACCCTAGGGGTATCAGAGGGTCTCCACCATGGGGAATTACTACCTGTGGTGTGTTTTGGCAAAGTAAAAGGCTGGTGTTGAGATTGAGTACTGAAGTGAGGCTCCACATTAGTGCTGCACTGTGTGAGTTTTGTACTGCAAAAGTTTTGCAACATGAGTTTAGGTGTCTGTAGTCCAAAACTAGACGATATGAATCATCTGGTTTGGAGACAGGAAACAAAGGATTGTTCATTTGTGAGGTGCAAGTTTCAATCACCCCTTGGTATTCAAGTTGATCTAAGATCTCCCTGACCTGTTTTTTAGCTTCTTGCTTAATTGGGTACTGCCTCTGTGCAGTTGGTTGTGATTTTAACTGGATTTTGTGAGGAGGAGAGTCCTCATCCCATCCTACATGATTTTTATATAATGCAGGAGCTTGGGCTACTGCCCACTTCTTGCAAGTGTATATTTTTTATGTATTGGAATGTGATTTGAGAAGGCAGGCATAATCATTTCTTCGCCATGAGGGCACTCCCTGACAAACTCCGGTGGCCAGTCTTTTTCAGCTAAAAGGATGTCATTGCCTTTGGAGAGATTATCCCAAAATAGACCCCTCATTTTCCTAGTCTTATCTCCCTCTATACGCAATGTTATTTCGTATATTTTATGAGGTTTGCTAACTCTGGTATCTGCAGTTTCCACTTGAATGTATTCAGTCGTGTCCACTGTCCCCAGATGATTCATTAGGATCTTGCAAGCTATGCTCACTTCTGCTGTGCTGTCTAGCATTGTCTGAGCCCACTCTCCGTTTTTCAGCTGTGTCCTCAGTATCCTCGGCATGTTTGATTACTTTAATACTGGCTACCTTCTTCTTTGGAAATTGTAACTTTTTACTTTGTCTTTGGACTTGACGTGCTCTTCCCTGTGATCTGACCGTCCTCTTCTTTCCGATTTCTGCGAGGAAGTCTGAAAAGATCGAGAGGGATGTGTATCAATATCTTGATATCTATCAGGTTTCTTTAAATTATCCCTATTTCTAAGGTTGTATCTTTTCTCAGAGTGCTCCCTCTGGGGAGACTTGTGTCCTTGGTCTGGAGATCTTTCTCTCCGCCGAGGAGATCTTCCTCTGGACTGGAATCTTTTTTCTTTGGGAGTGGATTTTTTATTTCCATCCCAGCTCTTTTTTGGAGTGTTCAGATTATTTTTAATAAATACCTTTTCAGGATTTTCAGTTAGTTGGGGTTTCACTGGTTTCCCACCCAAACTATCTCTTCCTAGTTCCTCATAGGATTTTTCTATGATTCTGGCAAGTTCAAATGGTTGTTCTGCTATATCGGTTTCTTTCAATTTCTGGCGGATTGCCACAGATGCTGCTTCTCCTTTTATGTTGGATAACAATAAAGCTGAGACCTGCTTGAAGTCTTTCAGTAATTTCATACCCAGAGTTAAAGCAGGCTCTGGACGTATTCATTTTGAATCTGTTTTAGCACATCTGGTATTACCGCCATGGACGGAACACCATGCGTTTTTGTGTAAATGGAATCAAAGACTGTGCCCCAAGTGTCACAGTCTTCCACATGTGGTGCGATCCCCATTGGAAGACAGATAGTAAGAATTCTGTGTTTCTCAACAGGGGTAGTATCCGGAAATACTGCCTCTATTTGAGTAATTTTTTGTGCTAACCAGAATGGAATTTGTTCCCGTTTAATGGGTACTTTACCTAGACAGGACTGTATGTTCTGTGGTGTGATTTTATTTGTGTTCCCCTGATGAGGGGTCAGCTATGCAACATTGATAGTTGGTTGGACTGTTGAAGTCCGCATTACATATTGGACTAGTTGTCTATGTATTTTAAACAGTATTTTAAGCTGTGTTAAAAGTTCTGGTATAGAAATTTTTTCAATGTCTGGATGTGGTGTGTAGCTGGCTAGAACCGGCCACGTTGCTCCTGGTCTACCTAGTGGACCGAGCCTGATGATGTGATTATTATGTTTTAGGGCGCCTTTAAACCAGAGGAGATGCTCTTGGTATTTTAGTGGTATTTCCACCTCCTCGAAAGGAGTGTACTCTTCTGGAGGTTCCTCTATTTTGTAATAGTGGAATTCCTTTGTTACAGCGTTTGTTGCTGGAAAGTTTATCCATGAATAGAATACCTCTGTCTGCCGATATTCGTGTGCCTCAATTACAAATATGACTGTACCACCTCTCGATGTCAGTCCATTTTCTATAAGTTTTAAAGTTATAGTTTTTCTTATGTTGACCGAGATGAGTATTGCCTCCGGGTCAGTCTGTAGGAGACTTGTGTCTTCTGCTAGGAGTTGAGCTGCTATTCTAGCTGCCTCCCTTTCGTCATCACTTTCTGACATTTTTACTGACAGAAAAGTTTCGTTTGCAGATCAGGTTTCCAAGGAAACAAAGATTAGGTGCACAATATTTTGGAACACTGTATCCTTCAACGTTGAATAAACCAAAAAACCATACATAGGAGTCTCCTCCTACTAAGTTTGGCGGATTTTAACCTTTGACCCACTTCAGACGTCTTTGGAGTATTTATGGGAGAAAGGGTCTGTGTGAAAAAGCACGACTGAGTTACTCTAATGCCTAATGCCTTGCGTTAGATTTATTGCCTTTCCAAACCGCTGGGCGCCATTTAGTGTAGTTCCTATTGTCCCAATAGGCTCTGCGCATTGGAATAATATCTTCAATAGTATAGACGTAGGACAGAGGTTAACTTGGTCTTCTACTGACGATATTAGACTTAAGTTTTGTGTGCCAGCTAGCTCAGAGTTCACTAGAAACTTTCTCGAATAGGCGAGGAGGATTTTAACCTCCCTGGATAGACAAGAAGGGATTTAGTTTCTGACAACCATAGAACATGACAACTTTGCTCTCCCTGATCAAAAGTATATCTCTAGAGTTGTGTGAAAACAAAAGACAGCTATTTTACTCAGTCAATACGTGCATACTTAGTTTCACCAGATTGTAGAGAAAAGAAGAGACGGGCGTTTTCAATAAAAGGTGTTTTTTATTGATCAGTCTCTTTTCTCATACAAGAGAAATGAATCGCTGCAATTGCAAATACTTATAGTTAAGTAAAGTGCATACAGTAAAAGCAGGATTATAAAATAATACTGTAAAAGCATTGATATGGTTTCTTAGCCATATGATACTTTAAAATGGATAAAAGATATACATACATATATACATTGACTATTCGTACTCAACTGGTGCTTCTAACTACGCCTACCCCGGTGTACCTGACCTAAGCCTAATACATGGGAGGGAGTAAGTAAGTAGCAGTTTAAGTTAAGTTTGTTTTGCCAAGAATCTGACTCAAGAATTCTCTGTAAGGGGTTAGTCTGTTCAGTACCTGGGATTTTGAAGGCTGGAGGGCTGGTATCTCTTTCTCAGGACTCGGTATCCCAGTCACCCGCGAGGGCAAGCTGGAAATGCAGGAAGCTGGATTTCTCGGCAAGAGAAAAGACAGCGTCTTCCTCAGCGCATCAAAAGGGAGGGGCAGCGTCCGTGGGCTCTTTGCATCAGCTGGGCACTCCGGCAAGTAGTCACTGCTCCAAGCTCATCACCACCGTGTCTCTGCTTAGGGCAGCGTCTGTATATTTATACCTGAAAGGTGCCGGGTTTGACGTAAGGATGGATATAAGACGTCAATAAAAGATGTCATTAAGAACTGGTCGTTCTTACATTCTTTACAGGAGTTCTCGGACGAAATCAAAACAATAGCAACGGGGATTTCCCAGGTTTGCTGGAGGCTTGGTTTGTTTAGAGAACTCGGTGTGCTTTCTAGGGGGCTGGAGGAATAGTGCTTGCTTAATGTGACAGCATGCGCTATGACTAATTTCAAACTGGTTTCTGTGCCGTTGTATGGATATTAGTGAATTATAACCGGACAAGGGTCAGAAATAGGAGTATCGATACAGGTCCCTAGATAAACATACTACAAATGTAGGGCTCAGCTTCCTCCAATCATCCTCCACCATGGGTGCCTTTCTCTCCTTGACTGAGTTGCACTGTGCTCACCTTGCTAGGGCTGCTAGCTTTGGTGCCCCTAATCTGCTGATGGGGTGTTCTATTGGACAGGGGGGCATTTGGGGTCCACTGACCTCCTTGACCTCTGCAACCCTGGGCTGGCTAAGGCGAGGTAGAGAGGGGCAGGTTACCTGCTCCAGACTGGGTCCCACCTTGGAAGGTCATCAGGGGCTCTTGCAGGCTAGGCCTGACTACCTCTGGGGCAGTTTCTTCACAAGGGGTAAGTTCAGTTCCCTGAGGAGGCTGATCCTTTCCTAAAGTCTGGTGGGATGAGATCTCTCTTCCTCCTCAATGCTCTCTGTTTGTGTGGAGTGATCCATAGTTTCAGGCTTCACAACACATGAATCTGTTTGAGTTTGGGCTGTGGCCATCACAGCCCCACCAACCTTTACAGGAAGGGACTCAGTTTGGGTATGGGCTGTTACCATCACAGCCCTGTTAATCTGTCTAGGGAAGGAGTCTGTTTGAGATGGGGCTGTGACTGGTACAGCCCTTCTAACCTTTTCAGGAAGGACATCTTGGATTGGGGCTGTTGCCATCACAGCCCCACTAACCTTTCCATGGAGATTTACCATTTTAGAATGGGTTTCTTGTTCAGCCTTAGCCCAGGCTGAGATCTCCAGATCATTCCCCAGTAGACAATCTACAGGCAAGTTTGAGGATACTGCCACTCTCTTGGGGTCAGTGACACCTCCCCAGCTGAGATTAACCACTGCCATGGGATGATATTTCTGAACTCCATCAATGTTTGTCACCTGGTATGTGGCTCCAGGTAAAAGTTGCCTTGAGGGGACTAGATTCTCAGTCACCATAGTGATACTAGTCCCTGTGTCTCTATAGGCCTCAACTTTTTGACCATTGATGAGGGGCTCCTGCCTGTACTTCCTCAAAGTGTTTGGGCAAGCAGTGAAGTTGTCAAACCCCATGCCATTTTCACAGCCAAGAGTATCTGTAGTAGGGGACCTGGTTAGGCAAGAGTCCACATGAGTTCCAAAAGTAAACCCAGACAAATTCTTGGGGGTGCTCCCACCACCTGGGGGATTACTGCTAACAGTAGCAGTAACAGGAGGTGTTGGAGCTTTACTTGGAGGAATATTTTCTTTATCGTTGTTCTTTGGGCAACTGCTATCAGTCTTCCAGTGGCCAGTCTGCTTACAGGCATGGCAATAAGGTTTCTTTGGGTTAGAGGAAGTGTTTTGGGACCCACCCCCATCCTTGGAGTTTTGGGGCCCTGTGGGAGACTTGTCTTTAGATTTATCCCCACCTTTCTCTTGAGCCTTGGAATCATCCTTCATTTGGTCATTACCCTGATTCTTAGGCCTAATCCTGGTTCTGACCCATTTGTCTGCCCTCTTACCCAATTCTTGTGGAGAGGCCAGATCTGAGTCCACCAGGTGCTGGTGTAAAAGCTGGTTTTGACAATTACTAAGGATCTGCTCCCTCATAATCAAATTATACAATCCTGTATAGTCATGTACTTTGCTGCCAAGTAGCCAACCTTCCAGAGCCTTAGTAGCACAATCTACAAAATCAGTCCAGTCCTGAGTCTGAGCTTTTTGAGTATATCTGAACAACAACCTGTATTGCTGAGTGGTTAAGCCAAACCCATCAATAAGAGCACTCTTCAGGACAGTGTCGTTTTTAGCATCCTCGGGTCTAACAGCGAGGAGCTTATCTCTCCCTTTCTCAGAAAAGGAGTACCATAAAATTGCTGCCCACTGATCTTGGGGGACCTGCTGTACCATGCAGGCCCTCTCCAGAGCAGTCATCCATTTGTGGATGACATCTCCTTCTTTGTAGGAGGGCACAATCTTTGTCAGGTTTCTATGTTCATAGGGCCTGTCTTTATCTTTAGGGATAATGCTGCCACCAGTGAAATCTGGTCCACTCAATTTTTGTTCCCTTGCTAACGCAAGTTTAGCTTGGGCCAGGGCTATCTCTTCCCTCTCTATCTGGAGTTTGACAGCCCTCATCCTGGCCTGATGCTCTTCTCTCTGGGGGAAGTCATTGCCCTTTGAGAATTTCTTGAGGCATTAGAAAGGTTAGATTCCCTGGAAAGGGATCTCTCTCTTCTATTGCCAGGAAAGATTCTGCTATTGGGTCTGGGAAGGTGACTCACCTCTCCATCCCCATGTAGGCTCACGTTAGCATGGCTAAGCCTCCTAACTTGGACCTGGGTATCCCCTTGATCATCTGAATCCTCACCCCCCCCCCCCACCTCGTCATCGACTACTATGGGGGTGATGGTCACATCATCTGGGGGATTGGTTCCACCTCCTGAATGACCGGATGGGCCTGCCTTAGACTTCTCAAGATCATCCTTCTCTAGGATTCCTATCAGGATGGGAATGGTACGGTTGTGACCCATTTTCAGCCCCCTTGTAGTGCACAAGGCACTCAAATCCCTGAAGCTGAAGTTGTCATAGTTGGAAGATGCCTTGGTAAGGTCACCTGTCACAGACAGAGCACTGAGTTGCTCGCCTGTGCCAAACATGACTCTAGTGAGGTGTAAGTGGTGCACTTACCTACACTATGTGTTTTCCTACTGGAACCTTGCTAGTGAGTTGTAGTCAGGGTGTGCTAAGCCCTTTGGTCTACAACTACTAAGTTCAGTAGAACTTAAGTATGTTAGCTTTTGTTTATATGTACCTATAGTACATAATGTGATCTTTCAAATGATATCAAGATTACAATTGGTAAAACAACAGCAAGCTCAAATCCCAACCGCTGCACACCAATGTGAGAAGTTGGCCTGATGTATGATGTTCACTATTCTAGTGAGCACCTTGTATCATTCCAAACAACCCTTATGGTGGTGGTTGTAAAGTCAACCTTATAGACAAGCTATCCTAGGGGTAGTATGGACTAAGCAGTCTTAGGCTGTAACTCAAGAGGGCATGTGAAGCCAGCTGTTTTACCATATGCAATCCTTTAATACCAAATGAAAGGACACCATACAAGTTATATATTACAAAAATATATGTATTTATTACTAGACTAATCCTCTGTACTCTTTATGAGTGCAGAGGCACAAGCGTTTAAACAAAAGCACAGTTAAGCATTCAAAAGTTGCACAATTTTGGATAGGCCCGGTGGCGACTTAAACCATATACTAAAATAGTGGTATAAGTACCACCTCTCAAACAATGGTAGGGCCTAGGGCCTTGTGAATCGCTGGGACTACTCGGGACTAGCAGTGATGAAGTCGGGAGAGGCCCGCGGGACATGGGTGCAGTGCCTAAAGCACACGCATGCACCAATGCAAAGTCAATGGCGCGTAAAAGTTACAAAGTTACTGTTTTGGAAGTCTTCCGACTGGATTAGAATTAAACCACTTTAAACTAGGACACTAGAGGTGTAAACCACTACAGGAGCAACGGTGTTAGATCGTTACCTCACCCACAGGAAGCGGGTGCATAGGTGCCAAAGGGTGTCGGGTTTCGTCTTGGAGTTCTATGAAGCCTGGAGAAGAAGATGCTACAGGCGGCCAGAAGAGAAGAGTCCGGGTGGATTCAAGGGTGGATCAAAGATGTAGAGTACCTGAAAGCAGAGGGGACAGAGTCTGGGTCACTAACCAGTGACCAGGATGGAACCAGGAAGGAACCAGGCGATGTCGGGCGCAATCAGCTGGTTGTCGTGAAGCTTGTCTCCACTGCCACGTAGACTCTGGGGCATCGACAATGACCTCCAGTGGAACACGGACTCACACACAAAGACTCTTGCTGTTGGCGGTTTCGGCTTCTGGATCGGAGTCAACAGGCCTTGGCAAAGGCAACCCACGCAGGATTTGAAGATCGCTTCTTACTCGGACCAGCAAGGTCAGAGTGGTGGCTCCTTTTCAGGGGAGCAAGGGCCAGTCTGGAGCAACCAGACTAGCACAGTAGTTTCAAAGTTTCATCGTCGTAGAGGCCACTAGCGAACGGGCAATTGACCGGACAGACGCATCGAGCAGAATAATGCAAAAGGGCCCCACGCAGCACTCGATGAGTGTGGAGGGGTGATCTTCAGTGCACAAGCTGGCCGAGGCTGGGGCTTCTAAAACCCCAATGCATAGCTTCGAGGGTGCCTCGGGAGCTGCACGGTCAGCACTTTGCAGTCTTTTTAAGATGGCCGGCTCCACGCTTCACGTAACCTCCACGGGTCTCAGATTCGCTGGGACTGTGGATCGGGCTGTTAGATGTCAGGGAAGCTGGGTCTTGTCGATCTCTGTCGCTCGAGTTCTGTCGGGAACTGCAACAAAGCAAACCGTTGGGCGCTGGATGGTGCCTGTTTGCACAGGGTGGTCACTCCTTGACCACAAGGGAGATTCTTCAGTCTTCCACGTCGAGTGTGATGTTGAAGCGTCCAGAGTTCCTTATCAAAGTTTCAGTCAGGATAATCTAATGCTCCTGGGCACAGCTTCTACCTTTATTCCAAATCAAGGGGCTGGATTACCTGCTAGATCCCTCCTTTGGGGGGTCCCATGAAGGGGGTGGTTACACCCCTTTCCCTTTGTCCAGTTTCGCGCCAGAGCTGGGGCTGGAGTGCCCCAGTACCGGTTTGAACTCGGCTATGCATGGGGAGCCTTGTGCGCCCCATGCAGTGTCTAGTTTCACTCGCCCTGCCTGCCTCAATCCACTATCTCCTTTCTGGGGTGGTGTAACACCTCCCTGTGACGGGAAACCTTATGTCTAGGCCTCCCCTGCCGGAGTTTCGGTCAGCAGCAGGAGGCCAGACCCGTGTCTGTGGCAGCAGCAACCATTTTGTGTTGCTGAGTCTCTGGTTAGATTTAACCGCGTTTAAGTAAAGTAACATGTCTTCTCCCTGTAGAAGGAAGAAATGCTACCCCCGTCGCCAGAACTGGCGAGGGGGTAGTATTCTAAAGTGTATGACACCTTACACGACATGTTTTGATAAAGCCAAACCAAAGTTAGCAATAACCGCGAGGATTATATTGCACTTAAGAGTATATGGTATGGCACTATCCCAGAACAGCTATAAGGACTTGGCTCCGAAAGCTGCAGACAGGCTCAACCCATACTAGAGCACCATCTCACATAATACCAAGCACTCTGCCTCCAGGATTGTTAAGGCCTGCCATAGGAGTGACTTATAGGCATATATGTGTCTAGATATAGGTTTAGATATAGGTATACTACATCTAAGCAAGGGGTGATTACACCACCATCCCCCAGCTGAATGATCAGCCAGTTGTGTCTGTTTGGATGGCCAGCCAGGGGTGGCAAAAGATATGCTGCAGCCCCTGGTAGGCCTTGGATGCACCTATGCCCTGGGTACCTATAGTACACTGTACAGGGGCTGATGAGGTGACTCAATCCAATTATTTATGCGCCTAGGGTACATGGAGTCCATTTTACAGAGAGAGCAGATAGCCTGGGACCCTGATTAGTAGGATCCCAGGCCAACTAAGTCGAAAACCAGCTAAACACTAGGCAAAAAAATCTGGGGTAACCATAGTCAGGGATCCACCCTCCTATATACCCCCCCCCCCCCAAACGAAAGGAGATAAGGTTATCCTTGGCCAGGTAAGCCTATATTACCTGAGTGGCCATATAAGGAGGAACCTGCCCTGGCATGGTTACCCCCTGTCTCATGGTCCACCAAGTAATCCCTCACCTTAGGGGTATCAGAGGGTCTCCACCATGGGGAATTACTACCTGTGGTGTGTTTTGGCAAAGTAAAAGGCTGGTGTTGAGATTGAGTACTGAAGTGAGGCTCCACATTAGTGCTGCACTGTGTGAGTTTTGTACTGCAAAAGTTTTGCAACATGAGTTTAGGTGTCTGTAGTCCAAAACTAGACGATATGAATCATCTGGTTTGGAGACAGGAAACAAAGGATTGTTCATTTGTGAGGTGCAAGTTTCAATCACCCCTTGGTATTCAAGTTGATCTAAGATCTCCCTGACCTGTTTTTTAGCTTCTTGCTTAATTGGGTACTGCCTCTGTGCAGTTGGTTGTGATTTTAACTGGATTTTGTGAGGAGGAGAGTCCTCATCCCATCCTACATGATTTTTATATAATGCAGGAGCTTGGGCTACTGCCCACTTTCTTGCAAGTGTATATTTTGTATGTATTGGAATGTGATTTGAGAAGGCAGGCATAATCATTTCTTCGCCATGAGGGCACTCCCTGACAAACTCCGGTGGCCAGTCTTTTTCAGCTAAAAGGATGTCATTGCCTTTGGAGAGATTATCCCAAAATAGACCCCTTATTTTCCTAGTCTTATCTCCCTCTATACGCAATGTTATTTCGTATATTTTATGAGGTTTGCTAACTCTGGTATCTGCAGTTTCCACTTGAATGTATTCATTCGTGTCCACTGTCCCCAGATGATTCATTAGGATCTTGCAAGCTATGCTCACTTCTGCTGTGCTGTCTAGCATTGTCTGAGCCCACTCTCCGTTTTTCAGCTGTGTCCTCAGTATCCTCGGCATGTTTGATTACTTTAATACTGGCTACCTTCTTCTTTGGAAATTGTAACTTTTTACTTTGTCTTTGGACTTGACGTGCTCTTCCCTGTGTTCTGACCGTCCTCTTCTTTCCGATTTCTGCGAGGAAGTCTGAAAAGATCGAGGGGGATGTGTATCAATATCTTGATATCTATCAGGTTTCTTTAAATTATCCCTATTTCTAAGGTTGTATCTTTTCTCAGAGGGCTCCCTCTGGGGAGACTTGTGTCCTTGGTCTGGAGATCTTTCTCTCCGCCGAGAAGATCTTCCTCTGGACTGGAATCTTTTTTCTTTGGGAGTGGATTTTTTATTTCCATCCCAGCTCTTTTTTGGAGTGTTCAGATTATTTTTAATAAATACCTTTTCAGGATTTTCAGTTAGTTGGGGTTTCACTGGTTTCCCACCCAAACTATCTCTTCCTAGTTCCTCATAGGATTTTTCTATGATTCTGGCAAGTTCAAATGGTTGTTCTGCTATATCTGTTTCTTTCAATTTCTGGCGCATTGCCACAGATGCTGCTTCTCCTTTTATGTTGGATAACAATAAAGCTGAGACCTGCTTGAAGTCTTTCAGTAATTTCATACCCAGAGTTAAAGCAGGCTCTGGACCATATTCATTTTGAATCTGTTTTAGCACATCTGGTATTACCGCCATGGACGGAACACCATGCGTTTTTGTGTAAATGGAATCAAAGACTGTGCCCCAAGTGTCACAGTCTTCCACATGTGGTGCGATCCCCATTGGAAGACAGATAGTCAGAATTCTGTGTTTCTCAACAGGGGTAGTATCCGGAAATACTGCCTCTATTTGAGTAATTTTTTGTGCTAACCAGAATGGAATTTGTTCCCGTTTAATGGGTACTTTACCTAGACAGGACTGTATGTTCTGTGGTGTGATTTTATTTGTGTTCCCCTGATGAGGGGTCAGCTATGGAACATTGATAGTTGGTTGGACTGTTGAAGTCCGCATTACATATTGAACTAGTTGTCTATGTATTTTAAACAGTATTTTAAGCTGTGTTAAAAGTTCTGGTATAGACATTTTTTCAATGTCTGGATGTGGTGTGTAGCTGGCTAGAACCGGCCACGTTGCTCCTGGTCTACCTAGTGGACCGAGCCTGATGATGTGATTATTATGTTTTAGGGCGCCTTTAAACCAGAGGAGATGCTCTTGGTATTTTAGTGGTATTTCCACCTCCTCGAAAGGAGTGTACTCTTCTGGAGGTTCCTCTATTTTGTAATAGTGGAATTCCTTTGTTACAGCGTTTGTTGCTGGAAAGTTTATCCATGAATAGAATACCTCTGTCTGCCGATATTCGTGTGCCTCAATTACAAATATGACTGTACCACCTCTCGATGTCAGTCCATTTTCTATAAGTTTTAAAGTTATAGTTTTTCTTATGTTGACCGAGATGAGTATTGCCTCCGGGTCAGTCTGTAGGAGACTTGTGTCTTCTGCTAGGAGTTGAGCTGCTATTCTAGCTGCCTCCCTTTCGTCATCACTTTCTGACATTTTTACTGACAGAAAAGTTTCGTTTGCAGATCAGGTTTCCAAGGAAACAAAGATTAGGTGCACAATATTTTGGAACACTGTATCCTTCAACGTTGAATAAACCAAAAAACCATACATAGGAGTCTCCTCCTACTAAGTTTGGCGGATTTTAACCTTTGACCCACTTCAGACGTCTTTGGAGTATTTATGGGAGAAAGGGTCTGTGTGAAAAAGCACGACTGAGTTACTCTAATGCCTAATGCCTTGCGTTAGATTTATTGCCTTTCCAAACCGTTGGGCGCCATTTAGTGTAGTTCCTATTGTCCCAATAGGCTCTGCGCATTGGAATAATATCTTCAATAGTATAGACGTAGGACAGAGGTTAACTTGGTCTTCTACTGACGATATTAGACTTAAGTT
The DNA here is from genome assembly GCF_964261635.1 of Lissotriton helveticus. Taxonomy (NCBI): domain Eukaryota; kingdom Metazoa; phylum Chordata; class Amphibia; order Caudata; family Salamandridae; genus Lissotriton; species Lissotriton helveticus. The sequence continues at coordinate 552,618,728 of NC_136065.1, read as the reverse complement.
TTGTGTGCCAGCTAGCTGAGAGTTCACTAGAAACTTTCTCGAATAGGCGAGGAGGATTTTAACCTCCCTGGATAGACAAGAAGGGATTTAGTTTCTGACAACCATAGAACATGACAACTTTGCTCTCCCTGATCAAAAGTATATCTCTAGAGTCGTGTGAAAACAAAAGACAGCTATTTTACTCAGTCAATACGTGCATACTTAGTTTCACCAGATTGTAGAGAAAAGAAGAGACGGGCGTTTTCAATAAAAGGTGTTTTTTATTGATCAGTCTCTTTTCTCATACAAGAGAAATGAATCGCTGCAATTGCAATACTTATAGTTAAGTAAAGTGCATACAGTAAAAGCAGGATTATAAAATAATACTGTAAAAGCATTGATATGGTTTCTTAGCCATATGATACTTTAAATTGGATAAAAGATATACATACATATATACATTGACTATTCGTACTCAACTGGTGCTTCTAACTACGCCTACCCCGGTGTACCTGACCTAAGCCTAATACATGGGAGGGAGTAAGTAAGTAGCAGTTTAAGTTAAGTTTGTTTTGCCAAGAATCTGACTCAAGAATTCTCTGTAAGGGGTTAGTCAGTTCAGTACCTGGGATTTTGAAGGCTGGAGGGCTGGTATCTCTTTCTCAGGACTCGGTATCCCAGTCACCCGCGAGGGCAAGCTGGAAATGCAGGAAGCTGGATTTCTCGGCAAGAGAAAAGACAGCGTCTTCCTCAGCGCATCAAAAGGGAGGGGCAGCGTCCGTGGGCTCTTTGCATCAGCTGGGCACTCCGGCAAGTAGTCACTGCTCCAAGCTCATCACTACCGTGTCTCTGCTTAGGGCAGCGTCTGAATATTTATACCAGAAAGGTGCCGGGTTTGACGTAAGGATGGATATAAGACGTCAATAAAAGATGTCATTAAGAACTCGTCGTTCTTACATTCTTTACAGGAGTTCTCGGACGAAATCAAAACAATAGCAATGGGGATTTCCCAGGTTTGCTGGAGGCTTGGTTTGTTTAGAGAACTCGGTGTGCTTTCTAGGGGGCTGGAGGAATTGTGCTTGCTTAATGTGACAGCATGCGCTATGACTAATTTGAAACTGGTTTCTGTGCCGTTGTATGGATATTAGTGAATTATAACCGGACAAGGGTCAGAAATAGGAGTATCGATACAGGTCCCTAGATAAACATACTACAAATGTAGGGCTCAGCTTCCTCCAATCATCCTCCACCATGGGTGCCTTTCTCTCCTTGACTGAGTTGCACTGTGCTCACCTTGCTAGGGCTGCTAGCTTTGGTGCCCCTAATCTGCTGATGGGGTGTTCTATTGGACAGGGGGGCATTTGGGGTCCACTGACCTCCTTGACCTCTGAAACCCTGGGCTGGCTAAGGCGAGGTAGAGAGGGGCAGGTTACCTGCTCCAGACTGGGTCCCACCTTGGAAGGTCATCAGGGGCTCTGCCAGGCTAGGCCTGACTACCTCTGGGGCAGTTTCTTCACAAGGGGTAAGTTCAGTTCCCTGAGGAGGCTGATCCTTTCCTAAAGTCTGGTGGGATGAGATCTCTCTTCCTCCTCAATGCTCTCTGTTTGTGTGGAGTGATCCATAGTTTCAGGCTTCACAACATATGAATCTGTTTGAGTTTGGGCTGTGGCCATCACAGCCCCACCAACCTTTACAGGAAGGGACTCAGTTTGGGTATGGGCTGTTACCATCACAGCCCTGTTAATCTGTCTAGGGAAGGAGTCTGTTTGAGATGGGGCTGTGACTGGTACAGCCCTTCTAACCTTTTCAGGAAGGACATCTTGGATTGGGGCTGTTGCCATCACAGCCCCACTAACCTTTCCATGGAGATTTACCATTTTAGAATGGGTTTCTTGTTCAGCCTTAGCCCAGGCTGAGATCTCCAGATCATTCCCCAGTAGACAATCTACAGGCAAGTTTGAGGACACTGCCACTCTCTTGGGGTCAGTGACACCTCCCCAGCTGAGATTAACCACTGCCATGGGATGATCTTTCTGAACTCCATCAATGTTTGTCACGTGGTATGTGGCTCCAGGTAAAAGTTGCCTTGAGAGGACTAGATTCTCAGTCACCATAGTGATACTAGTCCCTGTGTCTCTATAGGCCTCAACTTTTTGACCATTGATGAGGGGCTCCTGCCTGTACTTCCTCAAAGTGTTTGGGCAAGCAGTGAAGTTGTCAAACCCCATGCCATTTCCACAGCCAAGAGTATCTGTAGTAGGGGACCTGGTTAGGCAAGAGTCCACATGAGTTCCAAAAGTAAACCCAGACAAATTCTTGGGGGTGCTCCCACCCCCTGGGGGATTACTGCTAACAGTAGCAGTAACAGGAGGTGTTGGAGCTTTACTTGGAGGAATATTTTCTTTATCGTTGTTCTTTGGGCAACTGCTATCAGTCTTCCAGTGGCCAGTCTGCTTACAGGCATGGCAATAAGGTTTCTTTGGGTTAGAGGAAGTGTTTTGGGACCCACCCCCATCCTTGGAGTTTTGGGGCCCTGTGGGAGACTTGTCTTTAGATTTATCCCCACCTTTCTCTTGAGCCTTGGAATCATCCTTCATTTGGTCATTACCCTGATTCTTAGGCCTAATCCTGGTTCTGACCCATTCGTCTGCCCTCTTACCCAATTCTTGTGGAGAGGCCAGATCTGAGTCCACCAGGTGCTGGTGTAAAAGCTGGTTTTGACAATTACTAAGGATCTGCTCCCTCATAATCAAATTATACAATCCTGTATAGTCATGTACTTTGCTGCCAAGTAGCCAACCTTCCAGAGCCTTAGTAGCACAATCTACAAAATCAGTCCAGTCCTGAGTCTGAGCTTTTTGAGTATATCTGAACAACAACCTGTATTGCTCAGTGGTTAAGCCAAACCCATCAATAAGAGCACTCTTCAGGACAGTGTCGTTTTTAGCATCCTCGGGTCTAACAGCGGGGAGCTTATCTCTCCCTTTCTCAGAAAAGGAGTACCATAAAATTGCTGCCCACTGATCTTGGGGGACCTGCTGTACCATGCAGGCCCTCTCCAGAGCAGTCATCCATTTGTGGATGACATCTCCTTCTTTGTAGGAGGGCACAATCTTTGTCAGGTTTCTATGTTCATAGGGCATGTCTTTATCTTTAGGGATAATGCTGCCACCAGTGGAATCTGGTCCACTCAATTTTTGTTCCCTTGCTAAAGCAAGTTTAGCTTCGGCCAGGGCTATCTCTTCCCTCTCTATCTGGAGTTTGACAGCCCTCATCCTGGCCTGATGCTCTTCTCTCTGGGGGAAGTCATTGCCCTTTGAGAATTTCTTGAGGCATTAGAAAGGTTAGATTCCCTGGAAAGGGATCTCTCTCTTCTATTGCCAGGAAAGATTCTGCTATTGGGTCTGGGAAGGTGACTCACCTCTCCATCCCCATGTAGGCTCACGTTAGCATGGCTAAGCCTCCTAACTTGGACCTGGGTCTCCCCTTGATCATCTGAATCCTCACCCCCCCCCCCCCCCACCTCGTCATCTACTACTATGGGGGTGATGGTCTCATCATCTGGGGGATTGGTTCCACCTCCTGAATGACCGGATGGGCCTGCCTTAGACTTCTCAAGATCATCCTTCTCTAGGATTCCTATCAGGATGGGAATGGTAGGGTTGTGACCCATTTTCAGCCCCCTTGTAGTGCACAAGGCACTCAAGTCCCTGAAGCTGAAGTTGTCATAGTTGGAAGGTGCCTTGGTAAGGTCACCTGTCACAGACAGAGCACTGAGTTGCTCGCCTGTGCCAAACATGACTCTAGTGAGGTGTAAGTGGTGCACTTACCTACACTATGTGTTTTCCTACTGGAACCTTGCTAGTGAGTTGTAGTCAGGGTGTGCTAAGCCCTTTGGTCTACAACTACTAAGTTCAGTAGAACTTAAGTATGTTAGCTTTTGTTTATATGTACCTATAGTACATAATGTGATCTTTCAAATGATATCAAGATTACAATTGGTAAAACAACAGCAAGCTCAAATCCCAACCGCTGCACACCAATGTGAGAAGTTGGCCTGATGTATGATGTTCACTATTCTAGTGAGCACCTTGTATCATTCCAAACAACCCTTATGGTGGTGGTTGTAAAGTCAACCTTATAGACAAGCTATCCTAGGGGTAGCATGGACTAAGCAGTCTTAGGCTGTAACTCAAGAGGGCATGTGAAGCCAGCTGTTTTACCATATGCAATCCTTTAATACCAAATGAAAGGACACCATACAAGTTATATATTACAAAAATATATGTATTTATTACTAGACTAATCCTCTGTACTCTTTATGAGTGCAGAGGCACAAGCGTTTAAACAAAAGCACAGTTAAGCATTCAAAAGTTGCACAATTTTGGATAGGCCCGGTGGCGACTTAAACCATATACTAAAATAGTGGTATAAGTACCACCTCTCAAACAATGGTAGGGCCTAGGGCCTTGTGAATCGCTGGGACTACTCGGGACTAGCAGTGATGAAGTCGGGAGAGGCCCGCGGGACATGGGTGCAGTGCCTAAAGCACACGCATGCACCAATGCAAAGTCAATGGCGCGTAAAAGTTACAAAGTTACTGTTTTGGAAGTCTTCCGACTGGATTAGAATTAAACCACTTTAAACTAGGACACTAGAGGTGTAAACCACTACAGGAGCAACGGTGTTAGATCGTTACCTCACCCACAGGAAGCGGGTGCATAGGTGCCAAAGGGTGTCGGGTTTCATCTTGGAGTTCTATGGAGCCTGGAGAAGAAGATGCTACAGGCGGCCAGAAGAGAAGAGTCCGGGTGGATTCAAGGGTGGATCAAAGATGTAGAGTACCTGAAAGCAGAGGGGACAGAGTCTGGGTCACTAACCAGTGACCAGGATGGAACCAGGAAGGAACCAGGCGATGTCGGGCGCAATCAGCTGGTTGTCGTGAAGCTTGTCTCCACTGCCACGTAGACTCTGGGGCATCGACAATGACCTGGAGTGGAACACGGACTCACACACAAAGACTCTTGCTGTTGGCGGTTTCGGCTTCTGGATCGGAGTCAACAGGCCTTGGCAAAGGCAACCCACGCAGGATTTGAAGATCGCTTCTTACTCGGACCAGCAAGGTCAGAGTGGTGGCTCCTTTTCAGGGGAGCAAGGGCCAGTCTGGAGCAACCAGACTAGCACAGTAGTTTCAAAGTTTCATTGTCGTAGAGGCCACTAGGGAACGGGCAATTGACCGGACAGACGCATCGAGCAGAAAAATGCAAAAGGGCCCCACGCAGCACTCGATGAGTGTGGAGGGGTGATCTTCAGTGCACAAGCTGCTCGAGGCTGGGGCTTCTAAAACCCCAATGCATAGCTTCGAGGGTGCCTTTGCAGTCTTTTTAAGATGGCCGGCTCCACGCTTCACGTAACCTCCACGGGTCTCAGATTCGCTGGGACTGTGGATCGGGCTGTTAGATGTCAGGGAAGCTGGGTCTTGTCGATCTCTGCCGCTCGAGTTCTGTCGGGAACTGCAACAAATCAAACCGTTGGGCGCTGGATGGTGCCTGTTTGCACAGGGTGGTCACTCCTTGACCACAAGGGAGATTCTTCAGTCTTCCACATTGAGTGGGATGTCGAAGGGTCCAGAGTTCTGTATCAAAGTTTCAGTCAGGATAATCTAATGCTCCTGGGCACAGCTCCTACCTTTATTCCAAATCAAGGGGCTGGATTACCTGCTAGGTCCCTCCTATGGGTGGGACCCAGGAAGGGGGTGGTTACACCCCTTTCTCTTTATCCAGTTTCGCGCCAGAGCTGGGGCTGGAGTTCCCCAGCACCGGTTTGAACTGGGCTATGCATGGGGAGCCTTGTGCGCCCCAAGCAGTGTCTAGTTTCACTCGCCCTGCCTGCCTCAATACACTATCTCCTGTCTGGGGTGGTGTAACACCTCCCTGTGACAGGAAACCTTTTGTCCAGGCCTCCCCTGCCGGAGTTTCGGTCAGCAGCAGGAGGCCAGACCCGTGTCTGTGGCAGCAGCATCCATTTTGTGATGCTGAGGCTCTGGTTAGATTTAACCGCGTTTAAGTAAAGTAACATGTCTTCTCCCTCCAGAAGGGTGGAATGCTACCCCCATCACCAGAACTGGCGAGGGGGTAGTATTCTATAGTGTATGACACCTTACACGACATGTTTTGATAAAGCCAAACCAAAGTTAGCAATAACCGCGAGGATTATAATGCACTTAAGAGTATATTAAATGAAATGATGATGATGATGATTACGCACTTGTATAGCGCATGACTACCCGTAGGCATCTTGGAGCTTGTACGACTACCACAGAGGAACCCTTGCTGGCCTTTCCCTGTGAGGAGCCCACTCCTGGGCACTCCCAAGGTGAAGTCAGGCATCCTCAGCATTGTTTGGGCCGTTGAAGAGATTAAGCAAGCAATTGCCCAGAGGTGCAGAGTGGGACTCATGATTAGAATAGGCACCGAGGCGAGAATGATCAGGTCCGAGGAAATTGAGCCCGAGACCCGCCGAGGCGGGAATTGAACCCTGGTCTCGGCCAGACCTCTGCATCAGGGTCTGCCGCTCTAAGCATTGACCCACACTTTCCTACTATGGTATGGCAATATCCCAGAACAGCTATAAGGACATGGTTCTGAAAGCTGCAGACAGGCTCAGCTCATGCTAGAGCACCATCTCACATAATATCAAGCACTCTACCTCCAGGATTGTTAAGGTCTGCCATAGGAGTGACTTATAGGCATATATGTGTCCAGATATAGGTTTAGATATAGGTATACTATATCTAAGCAAGGGGTGATTACACCACCTTGCCCCAGCTGAATGATCAGCCAGTTGTGTCTGTTTGGATGGCCAGCCAGGGGTGGCAAAAGATATGCTGCAGTCCCTGGTAGGCCCTGGATGCACCTATGCCCTGGGTACCTATAGTACACTGTACAGGGGCTGATGAGGTGACCCAATCCAATTAGTTATGCACCTAGGGTACATGGAGTCCATTTTACAGAGAGAGCAGATAGCCTGGGACCCTGATTAGCAGGATCCCATCCCAACTAAGTCGAAAACCATCTAAACACCAGGCAAAAAAATCTGGGGTAACCATAGTCCGGTATCCACCCTCCTACAGCTATTCATTACAGACATGAATATCTCAATGACAGTATATTTACCACACACAACCCATCTATCACTTCTATCACTGGTTGGCTTTATGCCTGTCTTTCACTCTGTACAGTGCCCCACTGCCTTTTGATTGGGTTTGAGCTATAGAAGCACCACATTCAGGTATATGTTTGGGGTTCAGGGCCAGCTACGATTGGCAAGTTAGTTGCAGCGTGCAAGTATGGGTTTAATATCTGCCTTACACTTTATCCTGACCTTTAAAACAGTCATTTCCTTTATTTCTTTCTTCCCTTCCTCGCATCCATCCACCAGCCTTCCCCTTTCTCAGCTTCTTTTCTCATCGTATATTGCCGGGTTCAAACTGGAATGGCATGGTGAGTAAAAAAACGATGGATTTAGGCCCAGATCTCTGTACTGGGGTGAATGTATGACATTGTTCTGCATTCTGTCCATCAACTGTTGTTTTTGCATTTGTCACCCCGAGTGGGACGGGTATGCTCAAACGTGAGTCCTGTGCTCTCCATGCCACTGGAATCAAGCTATCCTGGCTGATGAGGGCTGAAAGTCCGAAACTGGTCCTAGAACTCATTCTGCCCATCAACTGTTGTTTTTGCTCTTTTCTCATCTTGGGCCCATTGCAAACCAACCAAACTGAACTCTACCCTGTTTTATTTTTGCACGTATTGAATTATTTTTCTTCCATCCAGTTTTGTTTAAGCTGAAGCATGTGTTCGTTTGTCCATGTACAGTTTGCTGTACCCCGGGTTAAGGACTCTATACGAATGTAGAAATAGATACATTCATACCATGTACGTGGGCGGCTTTGATACCCACACAGTTTGCGGATTGCAGTGCTGGATGACTAGACACTCAGTCTCTTTGTAGTCAGGGCACACAGAGAGCTTCGAGAGCAAATACTCTTTGGGTAAACAGCAGACTGCATTGTACATAGGCGCATTTAGTACATTTGTGTTTTTTTATGAATAATCTTAAGTCTGAGCAAGTGCTGCACTAGCAGCACAACCTCATCCCAGTAGGCAGACATGGAGAGGGAACGTTAGGTGTAGTTGGACCTGATGCACAAGAGACTGTACTTTTGAAGTGGATGCAGATGTAAAAAACCAAGCTTGAATTCACAATGTTTGCAAATCGCAACATGCACAACCATGTTATACTTGCAACCATTTTTAGGTCATTTTTAGGTCTCGCCTAGGCAGCACTTGCTCGGTCTCTTCGAGACATGCTGTGTTCAGAATATGGGCTTGAAGCCACTTCCATCTTTTCTATTGGCTCCTCTTACTGTCCTTGGTAAATATCTGCTATTCATTGGTGAAATAGATTACTAGTCCCTCCTTTTCAAATTTTGTAACCACCCATATGGACTGCCTCTGTCATATGGGCTCTTACCCTGCATGTTATTTATTACCAGGGCCGGACTGACTACCGGGCGTTTTGGAATTCTGCCGCGCTGAGGTCAGAGTTCACTGCAGTGGGGGATGATTTCGTTCAAGGAGACCTGCATGTACTTCGAAGTAATTAAAGCAAAACAAATATCGTTCAGTACACGCAGGTCCCCATCAACGAAATCTGCCCTCAGGTCAGCAGCATTCCATAACGCCTGGTAGCCAGTCCGGCCCTGTTTATTACACTTGTGGGTACTATTTGTGTAGCTGTCCTCAAGCAGTGCTCGTGCTCATCCGATGGCTGCCTTTCCTTTTTTGAGCGAGCTCGCCTCCGAGCTTCAAAGCGGGCTGCCTATGCTTTATTGCTTCTCCCCTCCGGGGTTAACTTTAGTAGCCCTCCCCCCACCTTCAGAGAAGATCGCAAGTTTTCCCTCCCCTTAACCCTTTCTGTGTGCATCAAGTGAGTTTTTTGTCCACGCTCGCTAAGCACACGTGCTGATGTAATGGCTGCCTTTCCTTCGGTTCAGCAAGCGCCACTTCATTTTAATTTTATCAGGCCACCTTGGAGCTTTAAAGTCATCTTCTCTCATGCTACACTTTATTGCTTTCACTCTCCCGGTTCTCGTTGACCCTCCCCCATCCTCCGAGCACTAACTCAGTGGTTCCCTCCCCCGCTCTTCCCCTCTGCATTGAGTGAGGCACCATATGTGTCGTTATCTGGAAGAAGGAGAACATTTAGGCCCTTTTCTACAGGAGAATCGCCAGGCGATAACTTGAACAAATGTCATCGCATAGTCAGCTCTTTTTGGCAATTTTATAGGCAAGCTGATCTGGTGCAGGCAAATGGCGCGTCGCTGACACCAAACTTTTCTGTGCTGCTGTGTGTGTTTTCTGTGCTGCTTTGTGTGTTTTGGCTTTGCCTTCCAGTGCATCTAAACCGAAGTTCCCAACTCCTAAAAGTGTTTAATGTGCGAAAATGTGCTGCATCGCAAAATACGTATAAGGTCCCAAAAGCGAGACCGATTAAGTTGCAAAGGTATTCATTTATATTTTGAATCGAAGTACTTATAATAACATTTGAACTTTCCATTTTATGCATGCGGAATACGAAAAAAGTGTCTCTATTGAGAGCGCATGCTCATTTGCTTCCAATCTTCAGCCTGCTTCAAGGGAATTTGTGTTCTGCGCACATGTTTGTGCAGGATAATGTCAATGAGCCAAGTTGCTCCGTTTACACAGTGTTAGGAATGGGACAGATCCAGGTTTAATGAGGCATGCCTGCGCAGGCAACAATGTGAGGATCTATTGGTTAGTGCTTGACAACCCATTCTTGAGTTGAATTCCCCCTCTGGAACTCTCTATTTGTTTTTCTTCTTTTCTGAACCCCCCAGCCTCTGCCGTCGCACAAGATGGGAACTTCTAGGCAGTGGCGTCACTAGGGTTGGTGTCACCCGGTGCGGGTAACTCATGGTGTCACCCCCTCACGACTTACCGCATGGACCTCCTCCGCTCCGAGTCTGCCAGTGGGCACAGTTGGCAAATAACGGGACCATACAGAATCCTTAGTAACGTTTGTAAATTTAATTTGTCACACCCCTATTTGAGGGGATAGCGACGTCTATAATCATTGCTCCTGAGGAGGGGGCCGCCCTGCTAGCCCCGAGGAGACGGCTTCCCCCTCATTTCGTGGCAAACCTGCCGGTTTAACCAGGTTTTACTGGTGGATGCGTTTCTGCCAGGCAGCTCTTCACCATGGTGGCGTCGTGTGACAATGACACCATAGTTGAGCCTCCCACCCAGGCTTGGACATCGGGGGGAGCTGCTCCTACAAGCTATTCCAAGTAAAGGTCTCAGTTCAATAGCACATAAATGCCCAATAAAGGACAGCCAAATATAGCCCCTGCCCCCCTTCCTGTACTGTGATGGGAGTGACAGAAGTAAATGGTCTGAAAAATGATAGCGCCACAGATTCACCCCTTGTGTCGTCTTCACATTTCAATTTACAGATGGCTGCCAGTGGCAGGTCCCATGATAATGAATCTTACAGCACATTTTTCATTACATATTAAAATTGTATCAACTTTCAAAGCACAGCAAATAGTAGATGGTGACATTAAAGAACATCAGGTTACCCGCCCAATCCTATGTACCCATAGACATTCTTTCAGAGAGCACCAAAAATAGACACAAGCAGTGAATCAGAGAGAGAACAAAGTAAAAGCCCCCACATGGTGTGTAGCGAGCAAGCGCATGGAGCAACCACTACTAGGGGGAGTTTGGGGGGGTTACAATTCTCCCCTCCCAAGAAAATTTGGGAGACAGAAAGGTCAAAAACAAAGCTTTTTTCAACACATATTAGATTGATAATTGATTTAAGGTTATAATGAGTTATTGACAGTAAAATGTATTCAGAAAGTGGCCGTGGGATATGCTTCTAATAGCAGAATGTCCCCAAATACGATAAAATGTGGAAGCACAAGCCATTTCTCTCTGAGTCATGGAGTTTCTGTCATCATTCAGCACTTCTCCCTTTTCCACAACAGCAGTTAAAACATGAATGGCTAAATATCCTAGTTTGCAAGTTTTCTAAATAATAATGGCTCAGCCATATTTGCCTCATAATGCAAGATGATGTGACCATTTCAACTAATAAATTGTTTGTAGCTCAAATGTATCAAGTGTTAAGAAAAAATGTGACTTGTGTTGCTGCGGAGTAGATGACATAGCTCAATGTTCTATGTTAGGATTTTAACTTATAAACTGCAAGTAACAAAAGGAACGCTCTGACAAAAACAGTAGCCCACCACCCACTGGCCTATTTACATGATTATGTGCACTTTTTGATCTGCATGGTACATGTTCTTTGCAGCAGGTACATTTACCCTCTGAGCTACCTTTCCATGAGTCAAATCTTCCATTAGACAAAATTCCGATCTCTCTCTAGGAGGAACATTAATCACCAGTTATCATGACATTTTTGTTGTTACCGAAAATTGCTGGAGGGCAGGGAGGAGGCACTGGTTATTAAGGCTGGCTGAACTTGGTTCCCCAGTTCCAAATTCAGCAGCTCCTCTGCCCATAGTGCCACATCCTCTCCACCACTGAACACCATACTGCAGTGCCCCACTGAGAAAAACTCAGACTGCCTTCAACTACAACCCAATTGTTGCCACTGCGCTACAAACACCTGGATGCGACTGAATTACGCACTAGGCAAGAAGAGCAATATGTGGCCTACAAAACAAAAGTGACAGCATCCTGGAAAAAACAAACAATCAAAGGGAATGCAAAATGTTGCAAACCATGTGAAATGTAAGCAGGAACAACATGGCTACCTTAACGCTTTTACACTCAGTGTTCAGAAATGAGTGCTTTTGCCTGAAAAGTTAAGGACATGACTCAGGGCCCTGAATGGCCCATTTCAATGGCCATTGCTTATATCCTTACAAAACGTAAGCAGTATATATGGTAAAAAAGACATTTGTAGATGCAGAGCAGCAGTACAAATTTTGTTTTTGAATCCTCACTTTGCAGTACCTCCAAGATTGGTGCACTAGTTCCAAGCCCAGGGAAAACAATGCCAAGACAACAAAAAATGCGCTTCACTGGCAAACTCTGTAAAAGTGGCGCTAAATGTATTGCTACCACTAGTCTGTCTTGCTTTATTTAGTTATTTCTTTTTCATATTGTTTAACTTTTATTCCCGATGCTGCACTTTGGAATTAAATGTCAGAAAAATACATTGATTTCCAGCAAGAACTACAACCCATTACAGGCAGTGGGCAAAAAGAAAGTAAAATAGCAGCTCCTAACAGCGTGGAGAACTCAAAGGCAAATCAGCAGGGCATCCCTTTGGCACTCATGATGAACCCCGCAAGGCCTCAAAAACTATCAGCTGCGTCACTCACAAAGTAAAAAGAAAAAAGAAGAGCAGACCGCCCCCCCTCACCCCCCTGCCGGTCCGGACGGAGAAAATCATTGACTCACCTGTCCTGCTGTTAGACGGGGGAGAGGTGAGTGGGGGGGGGGGGGGGAGATCTACATCGGTCACGGTGGCCGGGGAATAAAATTAAATTATGGCGGACCCCAACCCAACTGGCGGTCAAGTCAAGACGTGCCGTGCCGCCTCTGATCCTCCTGCTGCAGTGCAGGCCAGTCACGCGCACTTAGGGCCCAATGCTGCGCATGCGGATTCAGAATCAGAGATGAATGTCCTGACATCATCCGCAATCTGCCTGTAAAAGGGCAGCGTGCCTAAGAGACGCGCTGACGTGGCGTAGGAGGAGACAGTGTGCACTGCGCACAGGCACCTCCTTCAGTCCTCCTGGGCAGGAAAATAAGGTTGAGCAGGAAAGTAAGGTTGCAAGTTGCTGCGAGATAGTGCAACTGACTGAACTTGCACGTACGTTGCGGTTGCAACCTCGTTTACTACTTTCACTTGAGGCAAGTCTGCACACTGTTTACAGCACACACTGCTGCTGACCGCCTTGGTGTCACCCCAGTGGGATGGTGACACGCGGTGCGGGCCGCAGCCCCCGCACTCCCCTAGTGACACCGCTGCTTCTAGGCTCTCACTACTATCATGTTTTGCAAGCCATGCACTGGGTAAAAGTGAACTTTGGTGTAGTTTTAGCTGCACAGCACCGTCTCCATCTCTCCCTACAGTCTGCATGTTCAGACAGCCGGTCGCCGCCCCCTCCATAATTTACTTTTCTGCCCCCTCATTACTTAATTAAATACTGATAGTTTTGTGTTTTTCCCAACATTACAGCAAATTATAATAAACATCTAGCTACAATATCAATGCAGCCCATTATAAAGAGATAGCCCCGGGTGGTTGATTTTGTGACACAAAGTTTCTCATTATTATATCATAAACTATTCCGGGTGTGGTGGGACCGGCTGACTCACTCCATTGTTGTCTCTGAAGACCAGCGTCCAGACGCCCTGTGCATAGGAACAGCTGCCTCTGTTTGAGCTCACTACACCTTGTCACCTGCATACTCTCTCAGTACCCCCACCTCCCTCTCTGCCCCTTCCGTCATCATCACATTCCTTCAACTCCGCTCTTAGCGCCTACACATTCCAAAAGGATGGTGAAGCGCTTACACAGAGATAAAAGACATAATATTTATAGTTTAAGATCTACAAAATCACTAACAATATAGTATGCATACAATATTCAGTTAAATGCTCGCCCGTGTGTGCCCTTCCTATTTTCTCATGCAGAGGTGTAATTGCAGCGCTAGAGGAGCACTTTACATGTGCACAAATCCCGTCTTTCCTCTTTCTTTTAAAGCACTACTCATACCACCCCTGCTTTCCACTGTTTCCTCTACATCCCCTTTCCTTCCTATTTCTTTAGATAGGTCAAATGATCACTCCACTGCAAACAATAAATGTAACTAAAAAGCAGTATCATTTGCAACGCCAATAGCTCTAACTTTCACAAATGCAAGACCAATTACATTGCAAATGCTTGTTATACTTGTAAGGTATGGAATGGTAGTGCCTGTCAAGGTTAGGGGAAAACCATTTACAAAGTCCAGGCTGCCAATATTTGACAGCTTGCACTTTTTGTAGAGTGTAGCGTTGAGTAGATCGCGGTCTCGGGGACTGCTCTCCCCGAGGTAGCGTTCACTGTGTGCCACCGTTTGCGTGAACAAGCGGCAACAATGCAGGTGCACTGTGAATTCTGGGATAATGGCCAACCCATTTATATTAATGAGGCGGGGTTGGCTCTTGTTTGTGAAAAGGCCCTTTGCACTGTGAGGGTTTTAAAAATGCACTCCTCACGAGGAGCTAGTTCTTGTGCACAAGCCCCCTGGTATTTTACTTCCACCAAGAAGCCTGGCGGAGAGGCAGTGAACTGTGCATTGTTTGGAAAATCACAATGGGTAGCATGCTGCCGCGGTCCATGCAGGTAACAATGGTGGAGCGATGGGGCCAGCAATGGGGGATTTCGAGGGATGGTGTAGAGGGAAAATTAAATAAATAATTCGTTTTCCTTTGGCATCGTTCCTCAAAATCCCCCCTTACCCAGCCCACCGCTGTTTCATGCATGGACCGTGGCTGGTGGCATGGGAAAACAGAATGAAAAACATGGGTTGCACAAACATGGGCTCAAAAAATCTGCTGCCAAAGTTTCTCCCAACAAACAAAAAATCAGGATCCACTTTAGCCCACTGTTAGAAACTTGCCTCTAGATATGCTACAATTGGAGTCCGAGTAATACATCAATCCAGTTGTACATCAGGTGGGAAGTGAGGAAGGCAAATTTAGAATAGTTAAAAAGGTCGACATTTTGCTAGTGAGAGATTTATACTGAGATTTTGAAAATAGTTACGTTTTTTGTGTGTTATTTTTAAAAACAAATTGCATTGGACGTCTGCAGAGTTCTGGAAATCTCGAGGGATATGTGTCGACGTGGTCTAAATTAGTCTAGAGGATTGAAACTTTCAGAGTACGCTCTTTTGAAGGTGATTGGCCTGCAGAAAACAGGATTATGGAACATGTTCTAGCTTCTGTGAATCTTAAATGTTGCTGGTGAAGCACACAGAAAAGGTTTTGGCAGAGACGTGGTTTTCATGCCAGGATCACAGAAAAGCACCTCTGCACATCAAGGTGGGAGGGGGGGTTGGGTATTAAGCATTCATGGGCACGTTTTTTTTCAATCCAGTCTTAAAGATAGTGGTGAAGTAGATGTCAGTCATTGAGATGTATTTGACATTGATACTGAACTGGTTTGGGGAAGAGTACCCAAGCAGGTGATGAGTCGAACACATCATATCCACATTTCAGTTATTAGAATTGGTGCGGTGCACTGCTGGGGCAGAGAGGACAGCCATAAGGGATTGATGAATATTCAAGAGATTGACAATGAATTGATGGGGTCATATAGAACTCTACCACAAAAGATCTTGGTGTTGGAGTTGGTGAACACACTCATGTGGAAGGGAGCTCAGGTGAGCTTTGGGTTTGGTACTAAGCACATCTCAGAGAACACAACTTCTATATAGGAGGCTTTATTCAATCACAGTGCTTTGGGGTCCAAGGATAAGATCAGAGATAGAGGGATTGGCATTGTCG
The DNA here is from genome assembly GCF_964261635.1 of Lissotriton helveticus. Classification (NCBI taxonomy): domain Eukaryota; kingdom Metazoa; phylum Chordata; class Amphibia; order Caudata; family Salamandridae; genus Lissotriton; species Lissotriton helveticus. The sequence goes on along the minus strand of NC_136065.1, from coordinate 552,603,129 downwards.
GAGATACTACTGTGGAGAAGTTGCATGACTTGCAACGGGCTCCGTTGTCCACAGTGTTACAGACAAATGGAATATAAAGCAAGGGAGAGTAGGAACTGTCAGAAACTGAGAGGAACAAGGGAGGTTGTATGTCCCTATATTATAGTAGAAATAGCCAGCAGAAAATATTGCATTCCACCATGTTGTCTGGGTAAGTTTAGGTTTACTGTTCTTAACGCCACATCTACATACTATGAGGAAATACAGTAGTCTTTATCGATGATGCAATATTCAATATTTCAACCATAATGTAGTGACATGAGCTCCCTGTCAGTCAACTTTGTACGGTTGCTGTAGAATTTCACACTTCTTTGTCTCTTTTTTGTTTCAGTGGAGCGTGCAGCACGGTTAAAGTCAACACAGCCACATGACCTTGCTAAGAAGATCGAACAGGCACATCGACAGGTGGCGCTGCACAAGAACCATTCAGAGAGCCTTCTACAGGAATATGTACGTGTACAGGTCCTGCTACTTCTCTCGTTTTGTTGTACCCAGTCCTGTGCCAAGGGGCCTGAGCATAGGCAAAATGGCCTGGATGGAACTGGAAAAGGCCATGCATGCATGCATAGAAAAGATTGGGGCAGAATAGGCAACATGCTCGATTGTAGCTGTTCCCATTTCCTCAGCCCATCAAGGCATGTTGGCCATATGCTGTACACCCATGTGCCAATACCCCACCCAACCAGTCCAAGAGGTGGCATACTGAATAACCCTGAGAAAATACCTTTACCTCAACCTATCCCACAAGTGATCAGATGTGCAGTACTCTGCCAATGACCTTAATCCAAATACTTCTTGAGATGATACACTGTGTCCCACAAGTAAATGCCCTGATCTCATCCAGCCGTGGAGGCAACCGGTAGCATATCTTTTTCCAATATCCACAGGCCATCGAGCCCTAGAGGTGAAGTGCTGTGCATCTTGGTGCAGATTCCCCGGGCTCTTCCAGTCCTAGAGGAGATATGCTGTATACCCCTGTGATATTGCCATAATCTACCCATGTGTACATAGGAGAGGCTGAAAGGCCATTTTGTCATATTTGCATTATAGCCCATGGCGCGCTGGCTATGCCACTGACGAAAGACGAAAGTAAATGAGAAAAAAGTTACGCTGTACTGGAGAGGCGATGAATGCATTGAAATCTGCTGTGATGTGTCAAATGTTGAATATCTGCCTCTGTAGCGTTAGCAAAAAAGAATACCCGTTTGCAGTCATCCTCGACTGATTGGGATGTATCAATGGGAGTAGCGGAGTAGATTTGCTGCCGTTTCATTACTAAACCGTTGTATCAACCACAAGTTACTTCACCCATAAACAAATTTATTTGTTGCTCATAGTACTGTCTGTTTTGTAAGAATCGGTAATTCAGGTCGAAAGTTAGTTTTAAATCTTATTGAAACTACCACCTTGGTGCTTAAGTGAATACTGTTAGAAATGAGCGGATATGTGGAAACATTAAAAATAGTCGGTGCGTAAACTTGAAGGAATCCATTAGAGCCCATGTCTTTTTAAACATCTATTATTAAACATTCAAGGCATGTTTGACCTGTGAACTCCAATTCCTTTAATAAGAAATCTCACTCAAACCACGTGGGGAGAGAAATTCCCCTGAAAGTACAGAAATAAAGACCATTGCGAAGTGGAAACCCAGAGATCAGTCCAATGTTCTCATTCGACAGAATGTCTGGGTGGTTCGTTTCGGTCTATAAACTCATTCTTATAAAACAGGGCCGGGATATTTCACATCATTTGAGGAATCTTACAAACATCCTGCTGCCTGACTTCTCAGTTGAAGCAGGTCTGAATGTTCTCCATGAACGTCAATTCAGCAAAATGCCTGGGATAGCGGAAGTGACATCACACCCATTTACTTTTACTTTCACTTGCACACACATGCTTACACATAGACACGCATTCACACATACACACACTCGTTCTCACATAAAACACACGCTCACCCGCAAGCACACAACATACATATAAAAGCATGTTTGATTTACCTTATTTGCTAGAGAGGGTCATATTCGGGTCATATTCCAGCTAATTGTAATCCACTCTTTATTACACTAATAATGAATAATCTAATATTCACTATTAGTGTAAATCAAAATTGATAGAAATCAAGGAAATGCGAGCCCCAACCGACGTCCATATGGAGAGCTGCCCTTAAGTTCCTGCCACTGATCTTGCCACATTTAAGGCCAGCGGTTGCAAAGGCAGGGCCAGGGTTCGCAAGGGACAAGCCAGGGGTCACAGCTGCAACCCCTAAATGGTTTCCATGATGCTTGCTTCAATGGAAGATTCCTGTCTTAACGTTTCGCTCGGGGTTTGGGGTTTGCAAAATCATTAATAAAGCCACGAGTTCATTGGAACAGGACCTTTATTAGGAAAGTCGGCATTGCTCTCTTCATAATCGCACACTTCGACCCAGTAGTCTCAAACAATACAAGGAAAAAGTGGGAAAGCCTAGGACCTAGCCCAAAAGCTCCCTTGAACCTTCTTATTATTTCTTGAGGCAAGAGACTGCGGCATGCTCCATCAGAAGGAAACTCAGAGGCTCAACTCCATTTTAAAATGAAATCCTTCTAAGAAGGCTACAACCCGAAGCGCTTAAGTATTGAGAGGAGGGAAAGATGAAACAAGATAGATTCGTGTATCCTTTGACAGGCTCTGTATTCCCAATTTGCATAGCCCAAGGCGCACAGTATTAGACTAGACTCCTAAATTCTATCAACGTGTTCATCCTTGAGGCTGGCTGACCCTGACAGGGATCCCAAAACCCCACCTGTCCTCTGAAGGCTGCACTCCAGGAAGCTGCAATGTCAATACCACGAACATGAGAGTTTGACCTCATCACTCAGGTCCTCAACAGCATAATATGGCTCTCCATCAAAGCCAGAAGTATGTTTCAGTTGGCTTGCATGGTGCATACATGTCCACACTCTGGATGGCCCTGACTCCTGACGCACGATTCGCCATTTCTGGAGGAACCAGCTTTTTTCGAAGCTCAGACAACCTCCTCCTGGAAACTCCTTTAAAAAAATAAAAGTAAGCTTCCTCCGGGAGCGCAACCAATATATGTGATTCCATTCCCCACCCCTACCAACAATTCAACCCTTCCTAAAGACCACCTGTTGCAATGACACTATGACTTTGAATGCCCTGCTTGACTGATACCTCTGCTGTCGTCCGTTCCCATCCATTTTTCCTGATAAAGGATGTCTGTGGAATCTGGGACAAAAGACATTTGTTGAAACCAAAGGTGTTGTGATGCGTTATTCTCCAATGAGTTTCTTTATTTACTATTAGTATGTCATGGTTTTGTCTGTATTACTCTGCCCATTTTGTTAAACGGAAAATATGCACACACCCACTTCTACTCTTTGTTCAGTTACCAGCTGGCCCACGGGAAACCTCAAAATAAGTAAATGGCTGGTACTTCCTATTCCCACTTCGGTTCAGAAGTGACAATCTAGACCCTTGTACCAAATTCCTGAACCATGTACATGCTATACAATAAGGGTGCATATGCACTGAAGTGTTGTGCACTGTAAAAGATGGGCAAGTGCTGGACGTTGCAGTAGTGTGGTGCAGCAGATATGCAGGGTTCATGTGCAGGGCAGCAATATATAGCAGTGCTATACATTGCATAGACAAGGTACTGTGGTGTGCAGTGCAGATTCCATAAAAAAGTGTTGCGTAATAAAAACTGTCTGTGCGAATATATGATTATACCACGCTTACAATTACCACGCATGGCTTTACCACGCAAATTTTACATCGCAAGTGGCTCTACCACGCTGGTATTTACAACGAAGGACTATACCACGCGTAAAAAACGTCTTACCTGCACGTCTTTCACCAGCAGCCCTTACTTCCATCCACCATGGAAACAAACGTCAAAACACGTCTACCAAAATAAAAAAAAGGACTGCTATTTTGACGTACACTGCACGTCTTTGGAGGAGGCTTTTTCCTTATACTTAAAAAATAATGTGCGCTTTTTTAATTTATGTAAACCGCTTGTTATTTTTGGGGGGGAGACCCCCCCAAACCCCTCCCAAGCCCACGCAGAACGACTGTAAGGAATACCACGTCTCTCCCCAACCCACGCAGAACGTACTTGCGTGGTAAAGACCGTCGTGGAAGGCACCAGCGTTGGAAAAACGTTTACGTGGTAAGTGTAGCGTGGTAAACGTTATGCGTGGTGATGCCTTCGGAGTAAATGATGTTTCCCGTCTGTGCAATGTATTGCTGTCGAGTGGATGTTGCATGCACAGCCCTGCACTTGTACTTTTCAGATTTTACGTGCAGTGATGTTTAGAGTAAATGACGTATAGCGTACAATTGTAAAGCGGCTTGAAGATGTAGTTATACAGCACAGCTGAAACATACAGTGGTTTGCAGGGTTATGTGCAGTAATAATGCCTATTACTCTCTTCCACAGTTGGTGAGCCAAGGGGATCCCTTTGGCCAACCGGACTTTACCCCGCCTCTCCACCCGATCCCTGGCCTACCATCGCCTGATATTTCCCAGGAGGCCTTGATCAGCCTGAGCGATGCAGAGCGCCTGCGACAGAACTACACCGTCTACGGGGTGCTGCCTGACCACCTACGCACTGTGCTGCACTGGCAGCAGGAGCTGAACCCCCAAGCCAACCACCTGCTTGATCTGTTTGGCAGAGCTGCCCAGCAGGCCGAGGGCCTGCAAAGTAACCTGGCTGTTCTACTTCAGCTGGTGGGTAGCCACCTGCCCACAGTGCCAATTCCACCCAAGCTGAGCGCCTCCAAACCCTTCCAGAAAAAGGTCATCGGTTACAATGTGTGCCGGAGCTTACACCACTGGCTCCTCCGGACCGACAAGGACTTTGGCTTCCTGGCCAAGAAATACCCCTTGTAAAAACTGGTAACCCCTCTGCTCCACTTTCTATTGTAACGACCCTTTGCCTCATCTCCAACATAGGACAAGGATTTTAATGCAGCAACTTTCTTTTTTAGTAGGATGTCATGTTGTGCTTTTATTGGGTTGTTGGTATAGACCTCGAACAGAATAGATGCATTAAAAAAATCATTGATATTTTTTTCATCATTTACTCCAGGGTTTTAGTTGGGATGAAAAAAGTGGGGTAGTCTCTGGAAAAAGTGTAGTCAAAAAAGCATGACTAGGAATCCTTTCCAGGAGGCTGATCAGTATTAAGGTACCGCTGTGTGAGTTTATAGGTCGAGACTGGGCAGCGCATGTGCTGTTCTGCGAGGCATGCCGTATTGAGTTAAGGATTTTAAGATCCACCTACATCTTTCACTGCCTTGTGTGGTTGTCCTTTGAAAATGCTGGCTTCTGATTACTTAATTGCCTTAGTCCCTCCTTACTACTGGCTTATCTTCATTTGAAACCTCCCACGAGGACTGGCCATTTACTACTGTTACTGCACGGTATATTTTATTTCATCTGTAAGGACTATTTTCTTTAAAGGGTTTTGCCCTACTGCAGGCACTACGTGCTTTTCTTACATGCAGAGCGCCATGAGTGTTTTCACTTTCAACGCAGCCGGGACAATGGCGGCCGCTTCTTTCCAATACCATAGGCCTCGCATTTAGGAGTTTCAGCTATTGACGTTGTAAATGCAAGTAGCTTAAACTCTTGTAAATGTGAGACCTATTGCATTGGAAATATTTGTTTTTCTTTTCAAAGCCCCCATGCCACACTTTCACATGCATGAAGGCAGTGGCCCTTTCTTTAAAAAAGCTGTGTCTTACAAAAGGTGCTCAGCCGCTATTAAAGTGAAACAATGGCATGGGGCTTTTACAAAAAAAATGCTTTTTTTTGTCACACAGTTCTCTTCAGCAAGTGCATTAATCACCAGAGTTATCTCATCGTTATCACTATTCCCTGAGATTTACTGGGCACCTTCACAGCAGATGCTGTCAGCTCCTGAGGCGAAAAGCCGGGAGATTTTTAACTTAAGTTTTAGCTGTGTGGTGTAATAAGTCTGTGTTTTTAACAGACTTACTGCTGCTATTACGTGCACTTTCCCAGCAAGCCGATCTCAGCGCTCACGAGGGATTTGACACACCTGCGCTGGTTGAGGGGAAGACTGCGGCCACGCCCACCACCCTCAGGCCACGCCCCCTCTCCTCATAGCTTTAAAAGAGCGCGCTGATCTACAAATGCGTTCAGAGTCCTGTCAGCTCCTGAGGCGAAAAGCCGGGAGATTTTTAACTTAAGTTTTAGCTGTGTGGTGTAATAACTCTGTGTTTTTAACAGACTTACTGCTGCTATTACGTGCACTTTCCCAGCGAGCCGATCTCAGCGCTCACGAGGGATTTGACACACCTGCGCTGGTTGAGGGGAAGACTGCGGCCACGCCCACCACCCTCAGGCCACGCCCCCTCTCCTCATAGCTTTAAAAGAGCGTGCTGATCTACAAACACGTTCAGAGTCCTGTCAGCTCCTGAGGCGAAAAGCCGGGAGATTTTTAACTTAAGTTTTAGCTGTGTGGTGTAATAACTCTGTGTTTTTAACAGACTTACTGCTGCTATTACGTGCACTTTCCCAGCGAGCCGATCTCAGCGCTCACGAGGGATTTGACACACCTGCGCTGGTTGAGGGGAAGACTGCGGCCACGCCCACCACCCTCAGGCCACGCCGCCTCTCCTCGTAGTTTTAAAAGAGCGCGCTGATCTACAAACGCGTTCAGAGTCTTGTCAGCTCCTGAGGCGAAAAGCCGGGAGATTTTTAACTTAAGTTTTAGCTGTGTGGTGTAGTAACTCTGTGTTTTTAACAGACTTACTGCTGCTATTACGTGCACTTTCCCAGCGAGCCGATCTCAGCGCTCACGAGGGATTTGACACACCTGCGCTGGTTGAGGGGAAGACTGCGGCCACGGCCACCACCCTCAGGCCACGCCCCCTCTCCAGCATAAAAACATGTGCTTCCCCCGGAAGCACAGCGGACGCGCCGGCTGCGTGCCGAAGGTGCGCCTAAGGCAAGCCCGTCTGCACCCGTCCGCGACCGGATCGCGCCCAGCGCCAGCCACGCTGCCTGTGCCCGTTCACACAACCAAAGGATAGTCTGGACCAGTGCTGAGCTACGGTCGTTGAACGTCGCCACTCCTTGTCAGGCACCTGAGCTCAACTTGACTAATCTGGATCTACCCCCTGTTTGCTCACGTTGCCAAAAGTCACTTGGCGTCGTCTCTCCCCAAACAGTCACACCTCTCAAAACAGCAAGCCGACTACCACCCATCACTTCCACTACTCACTTTAGGATCGGGCTACTTAATTGTAGATCCCTCCCCAAGCCTACTGATGATTTATGCTTGCTGATAGCGGACTCTGAATGGGACGCCTTGTGCCTTACAGAGACATGGCTCAACGAAGATAACATGGCATCCATTTCGCTAGCAATTCCTCCCGGCTTTAAACTTAGCTTCTCTAATAGAAAGGAAGACAGAAGGGGTGGCGGAGTGTGTTTCATCTACAATGATAAATACACATTGCTGTCCTCCACTCCTACCACATTTCCGGGTATAGAGGGGTTACACTTTTGCCTCCAAATCACCCCCCAACTGTCTCTAACAGGTCTAATCATCTATAGACCCCCGGACTGCCCGGCGTCCTCCCTGTGTGAGCTTATGGACTTCATAGTCCTAAGCTCTTTAGCCCACCCGCACTATATCGTAGCCGGTGAATTTAATATTCATGCCGACAATCCAGACTGTCCTCAGGCTACTCACCTCATCACAACCCTGCAAGCTGCCAATCTAACTCAAGTTATTTCGGGCCCCACGCATCGGGCGGGGCACATGCTGGAACTTTTCTTTTTCAACATACTGAATACAAAAGCTAAATCTCCGATACCATTGTTATGGACGGATCATTTTTTAATTACTCTGTCAATCTCACTCTCCTCTCAATCTCAGATTACAGGGAAACGCTCCTATGTGCGGAGAAAATGGGACAATTTATCAGCGGACATCCTATGCCCGGCTCTTATAGAAAATCCCCTATCTCTAACCTCTGATGTAAACTCCGATGCAGTATCAATGAATTGTTGGATTGGCAACCTAGTAGATTCCCTCGCTCCGGCCAGAATCGCAACGTCGCGCAGAGAATCGCCCTCTGCACCGTGGTTCTCCCCTGAGCTGATGGCCGAAAAAAGCAAATGCAAAAAGTTGGAGCGCCTTCGCCGAGCAAATTATGGTTATTCAGCCAAAACCAGCTATAAAAAAGCCCTTCATGCCCTCCACTTATCCATAAAAAAAGCCAAAAAAATCTTCTTCGCGACTTCCATCCAGCAGGCGGAGCAATCAAGTAAAGAAGTTTTCAAGATTGTTCAATCTTTCTTTAAACCCAGAGCCATTGAGACTGAAATCATCCCATCCGTAAGACTCTGTGAAACTATCTCAGATTTCTTTGACACAAAAATAATAAAAGTGTATGATACCTTTACGGACCCCGAGCCTACAGTTATGGCTGAGCTGGGAGATACTGAGCCACCCGCTACCTCTTTAAATCAATTTCATCCTATCACCCTCACTGAGGCACTGAAAGAAATACTAAAATGCCAATCAGGGGTACCTGATGATCCATGCCCACCTAAACTTTGGAAATTGATGTCGGATGCAATTGTAGTTCCCCTTTTACATATATGGAACACGTCCATTGAAACTGGCACGTTTCCGGATTGCTGGAAACAGGCCACGCTCCTCCCGTTGAAAAAAAAACCTAATGGCGCGCCGGACGACCTGAGCAATCTCCGACCCATCTCCCTTCTAGCAGCCCCTGGAAAAATGCTCGAAAATCTGATCCAACGTCAGCTAAATAGCTTCATTGAAGAAAAAGGCGCCTTACATGAAACTCAGTCTGGCTTTAGGGCCGGTTTTAGCACCGAGACGGCCCTCATTGAGGTTGCTGAGTCGATCAGGTGATCCTTAGATTCAGGAGCATCAGCTATGCTGGTGCTCCTGGATCTATCAGCTGCTTTTGATACGGTGGATCATAGCAGACTGCTGCGGCGGCTGAAGGACATAGGCCTAGGAGACAAGGCACTGAGTTGGCTCCACTCCTACCTCACAGATCGGTCCCAGAAAGTGGCGCTGGGCACCTTCTCTTCTAAACCCAAACGCCTTTGGTGCGGTGTCCCGCAGGGGTCGGCACTCAGCCCTTTGCTGTTTAATGTCTATCTGGCCCCACTTTTCACTCTGATTGCTAAATGGGGGGTCAAGGCAATTTTGTATGCAGATGATACGCAATTGGTCTTCCCCTATAAAGACACGTCGGAGGCAGCTTTTAGTAAAATCAGGGGCTGTCTTCGAGACGTGGCTAGCTGGATGAACACAAATAAACTTAAAATGAATGCTAGCAAAACGGAGGTGTTATTCTTTGGAAAACATAAACATCCCCCCCGGACTTGTGGTGGCCGCCTGAAATGGGCCCAGCCCCTTCTCCTGGAACCCATGCAAAAAATCAGGGAGTAAGATGGGATGAGAATCTCTCCTTCTTGCCACACATACAACAGCTTACCGCCGGCTGCCTGCATAAACTCAGAAATCTTCGAAAATTCCTGCCTCTTCTACCAGTCGAGTGTCGCAAAATGGTTGTTCACGCGACAATTACATCTCGACTAGACTACTCAAATGGTCTTTACCTTGGTCTGCACAAATATCTGGTGCAACGCCTACAGATCGTGCAGAAAACGGCTGCGAAACTGATAAAACGCATTCCCTTTAGGCATCATGTCTCTCCGCATCTGCACGAGCTACATTGGCTCCCAGTGGCAAGCAGAATTAAATTCAAGGTGCTAACCTTGGCGTTCAGTGCGCTAAAAGGTACCTGCCCCAACTATCTAAAACTTCGACTCCCCCGGTATCACCAAGAGCGACAGCTGCGATCTAACCCTATGCTTAAGCTAACTATCCCGCGTATGAGGAAAGCCAGACTTGGAGTCAGGTCCTTCTCGGCTGGCACGGCGAAACTTTGGAACACCTTGCCCTCTGACATCCAATCTGCCACGACAGAAGCTAGCTTTAGGAAGCTCCTAAAAACTTGGCTTTTGATGCACTAAAACTTGAATTTCCTCCTGGCTACTCGCTCGCTGTTGAAAGACTCGTTAGCGCCGGGACACCTCACCCAGAGGTAGCTGTTCGCACTCTACAAGCATCTGTATTATTATTATTTATGCCTTAACCCAATCAAATATTTTAAAATGAAAACTTTGCAACCATTTAAGCATAACAGATCTACTACCATACTTCTCCTTGTTCCCAATTACTTTGTGGTAGGGTTTAAACAAATAAATGTGTTTGTTGAGGCCCAGATTTTGCGTTGGGATTGTGCCACTTTATTGGCACAACCCCAACGCCAAATCTCAGTTGTTAAATCTCATAATACGCTTAAATGTACTCATGATATACCTGATAATCATATGTGTGAGGTCTTAATATCTGATGTCACTTCTTATGATGTCACTTCCTTTTGATGTCACATGCAATGTCCCGCATCGTGAAATCATGCACTGCGATGGCACGTGTCATGATTTCACTTGCATACTGCCTAATCTGGTTAGTCCCCCCACGTCTTTTTTAAGGAGTTGTTTGCAGCCCTGAAGTGTCCCCAAAGTGCAGGATGTGGGCGATCCTAGACTACATTGGGAGGCTAGAGAATGTTTCTATGCCCCATAGATTGGCACTTGGGCTCGGAGAATCCCAGAGATTCCGGAGGGTATGAAATATGGGACAAGAAAAAACGAGGTGGATGCAGTGGCCGCAAGTGCTCTAATGGTGTAAAACTCCCTCATTGAGAGCAACATAAGTCTGGTACGAGTAGTATAATATTCACCATTGGTGCTTGGCAGTCTGGACGTGGAGAAGGCCAGCAGAGAATCAATGTGCACGGGAGGGGATCCCTAGATGTCTGAAAAGAGACAGCAAGCACCAGGGAGGTACAACCCCTGAGCCGGGCATGCATCAGGGGCTTGTGTTCCTCTGAGAAAGAAGAATGATGGAGCTTAATCGAAAACTTGCGAGGCCACGTTGTTGAACAGAAGCCTTGCATGTGCCATTAGGGTAACCAGATGCTGCGTCCCCGTACGTCAATTAAGTGGAAACCGGACACAATGATTCGGCCCTTCTCACGAGACCAAATCAGCCATGACAGGGTCAGGCACAGTTATGCCTAACCCTGAAATCCGCACACCGAGACACGAAGAATAACACATACATCTAAACACAAGCTTGCCACAACAAAGCCAAGAACATATATGGAACAAACAAATTCTTCATAAGCATCTCATGCTTGCTAAGGCGAAGCATGAGGAACCATTTTTGTTTCTTCCTAAGCGCTACAGATAGTATTTAAATGTACTTTACATACTTCCAAAGGAGCAAAGTCATCTTGTCATAAAGAGAAACAAAACACAAGAACTGGCAGTGGGAGACTGCAAACCTTTACTAAATGTAACATGAAAAGGAGGGCTCTGGCCGGAAAAATAAAAGTATGAAGCTTCTGAGTTTGCATTCCGGCTTTTCATGAGGTGTATATATGCGGGAGCAGCTACTGATGCCTGTCTTGAGAATAGGGCCACTTTGCAAGTGAGGCCTGTGAAGTGAAATGCAGATGAGGAAGGTAATATTACACATTCTCCCCGGTGGCACCACTGGCTACTGCATCAAACTAAAAAAGACTAACGTTTTTATTACAGGACTCATATTACACTCTGTCAGACTCCGCTCGGAAGCCACAAAGAAAACTGCAGATACTGTGCCCCAACCGTGGTGGTTGTGGTCATTTGCCTCTGGTCTTCCGGATCTTTCCGACTATGGCTCTGCAAACTGGGCTAAAGACAACCCTCAAAGGCATGACTCTCAGGGTAGCGACAGAGAGCAGTCTAAAGCTTCTCTGCATAGGATGATGGGGGCCAAGAGCTCAACTCTGCTGTCAATCAACAGATACAATAACTTTAATGTCTAGCTGTTGGAACCCTAAACTTTTTGCTTTTTCCTCCTATTTTTTCCTGACCTGTGTGTGTTGGTTTTAGGACTCTGGGAAATGTATCACTGCTAATCAGTGCTAAAGTGCATATGCTCTTCGTATAAACTGTGTTATGGATTGGTATTTCCATGATTGGCCTATTTGATTTATGTGTCAGTCCCTAGTAAAGTGCACTGCGGGTGCCGGGGCCTATAAATCAAATGCTGTTGGTGGGCTGCAGCACTGGATTGTGCCACCCAAGCAAAAGCCCGTAAAGTTTAACTCTGGCCTGCCATCGCAGAGCCTGTGCGCAGCCTGGGCTGCCACGTCGACTTGGCACACACACTTGCAAGTCCTTAAACCTTCCCTTTGCTACATGCGAGTCGCCCCTCTGGTAGGCCCAAGGTACCCCCATGGGCAGGGTGCATTGTATGCATAAGGTAGGACATGCAATGGGGTGTGTGGCATGTCCTGATAGTGAATTACAGCCTACTTAATTTTTCACTATTGCAAGGCTACCTGTTCTCCATCAGCCAAAATGGGCAGTATGATCATTACATCCTATGATCCTAACTGACTCAGAGAACATGGTAGAAATTCGAGTTTAGTACGCCTGAACTCAGAATGATAAAATACATCTTTTAGTGAAGTTGATTTTAACATTCTGTGTTTGAAAATACCACGCTTAGATAGTAGGTATTTTCTTACCTAACCATCCAGCCTGCCAGCTCTGCTAGCTTGTGTATTGTCTCTCTGGTTTGTGAGTGACAGGGGCTGGGGGGGACAGGGGGGAGTCAGCAGGGCTGAATAGGCACATATACACATAGATGGGTGGGAGGAGTAGCACCTGGATCTGAATATGGCTGGGCTCACCTCCCACAATGCTGGCACCACCTCCTGTGGTGTGTCTGATGACCCTGGCAGCATGCACCCAAAACTGGTTTGAACTAAGTACAGGACCCTCTATCTTCAGAGGACAAAGGATGTGCTGGTATAAATATTGGGGCCCAGACCCCAGAAATTTAGATTACTTCTGAACCAAGGAACCTACCAGGAAGAAGGACCAGGAAAGCTGGAGGAGGAGTACTGTCCCTATGCTGCATGATGAGGGGTGGCCTGCAGTGGTTGCTTCTGTCTTGGGTAGGGAAAGGACTGGACTGTCCTTTCATCATCCTGCTGTTAAAGTTTTCTTCAATGGCTTGAAGTAGAGCTTGCCTCCTGTTGGAAGTCTCAGGAATAGAAACGACTTCAGAAATCTCGCTGGAATCAAGGATCCTGCTAAGAAGAAGAGCTGGAAGAGCTGCCAGGAGGAGTACTGCCCCTTTGCTTTGTTGGGTTGGCCTGCAGCTGCTGCTTGTAACTTGGGCAGTGAAAGGACTGGACTGAACTTTATCTATTTGTGCTGAGTATCTCCAAGGGCCTGAAACAAAGATGGCCTCCTGTTAAGAAGTCTCAAGGACTGCAAAGACTTCACCAACCTCTGGGTACCGCTCCTGGAACCGTTGTTTCAGTTGCCACAGAGAAGAAGGAAGCGCGACCGACTCTGTCACATCGACTCCGTCGCTGGCCTGGTGTCCTGAAGGCACTGCAGGCCGCACCGTCTCGACCTGCACCGTACGCCTTGGTCTCACCGCCGCCGCCTGCACTATCGTCACTGAGCCGTTTTTTGTACCGCATCGAGATGCTCCACAACCCGCATCGCCTTGCTTCACTTCGCTGGCCTGATATCACCGACACAGCCGCCGCTGGCTCGAACCCGTGACTGTCTCGTCACGCACAGCTATTCGGCTCGGCCAGCAGCAATTCCCGCCAACCGCCTCTGTCGCTTGCATCGCAACTTGCCAGCCCCACATTGAGCACCGTCTCGCCCTGCACCGCAGGCCTTGGACTCACCGACATCGTCTGCATGACCATCACCAAGCCGCTGCCTGCACCACATCGAGGGACACCGTACCGTGCACCGCTTTCACTTTGCACCGTAACCGGGACAGACGCCACGACTGGCTCTGTCACCTGCACCACGACCTGCAAACACCGCATTGAGCACTGTCTCGCCCTGCACCGTAATCCTTGGTTTCACTGACGCCATCTGGACGATCGTCACTGAGCGGCTGCTTGCACCGCATCGAGAGGCACCACACCATGCACCGCTTCCACTTAGCATTGCAACCGCGACGAATGCCAAGACTGACTCGCACCTCCGTGTGAGCCGCACTAAGAAAGGTACTGTGAAAGAACCTGTCCCGCTGTTGCTGGCCCGTACTGACGCAGTCAGTTGGAATTGCAAGACTGTTGTTTTCAGCATCACGGGAAGCTCGGACCGAGATACCGACTCGTACGAACTGTGTTTTCAACGTAACTTGGCAATTTAAAGATATTTTGCAACACAACTTATTTTAAAGTACTGTACTGTGGATTTTTATTGTAGTTGGTCTTGCTTTAGTATATAAAAATATTGGATATTTTTCTAAACTGGTGTGGTGTCCTTTTGTAGTACTTACACTGTGTTACTGTTGGTTAGTGCAAATGCTTTACACACTGCCTCTCAGATAAGCCTGACTGCTCGTGCCAAGCTACCAAGGGGGTGAGCAGGGATTATTTTAGGAGTGTAACTCCCTTATCCTGACTAGAGTGGTGGTTTCTGCCTGGATTTGGTGCAAACCTAACCAACCAGAAATTCAATTTCTAACACTAGCCCCGTAGTGTTTTTTAGTAAAGGGACATACTGTAGATACACAACAAAATGAAATACTACATAATCCAATTATTGTAAATGAACGCAGGATTGAATTCCTTGTTGAGTTTTTCAGATAGCACTACACCCTCCCCACTCTAATGCCCCCTCCCTACCTAGGTAGATCTAAGCGCCACAGTCCCCAGTATCTGGTAGCAGAGACACAAACCATTCATAGGTGCAGATTATCACAGTTGCATCGGTGGGAACAGAAGCGCATCTCAGGCAGTCGATCTTGCCCTTGGTTTACTCATGTAGGCCGTCTCGCGTCCTTGTACTCTTCTTCCTTAAACCGCTGCTCAGTAGATGTGTTCTTGTCACAGGGGAACCCTTGAAATGCATGTACGGTAGTTCTTGCAGGTTGGGTGGTGGGACAGTTGCAGCCCATGCATTCATTCATCACTGAAGTGGCTCCCTATCGCTAACGTCACTGAGAGAATCCACTTCGCTGGCCAAGACGGAGCAGCACAGTCTACCAAGCAAAGGCAGCCTCTTCGGCCGGGTAGGTCCACAGTGGCAACGTGCAGGTATGGCAGACAGGGCTCACTGAATGCAGGTATGGCCTCAAAGGAATTTCTGAAGGTAGCCCTGTCTCCATCCTCCTCATTTCAGTGACTGGTTCTCCACCATACAGCCACAGAACACAGGTAGTACACTACAACTACCTGCGGAGTTTGACCTCATCCTCCAGTTTGGGCCTTGCTAAACCAGAGGGATCCTGCTGGCTTCAGTTCTCAGACACACACAGACACACACCAACACTCACCCACCACACATGTATCATAAGCTCACTATAGGGTCGCTTGACGTACACAGGTGGTAT
The DNA here is from genome assembly GCF_964261635.1 of Lissotriton helveticus. NCBI lineage: Eukaryota > Metazoa > Chordata > Amphibia > Caudata > Salamandridae > Lissotriton > Lissotriton helveticus. Next base: position 552,587,563 of record NC_136065.1, on the reverse strand, counting down.
CAACCCAAGGGTCTGGGTGATATGTTAACGGTGGAACTTTACACAAGAGGCATCAGTAGGCCACACTCTCACAGTCTCAGACAGAAAAATCTGGTCACAATGTGAATCACAAATCATGGTACACTGCCATCACTGCTTTATGTGTTGTATCCAGGACAGGGGCAGTGGTCCACAATCCAAAATGAGGCCATGTTTGGAATGCTCGTCATTGGGCAGGTCCTGAACCTCACAATGTCAGGGATATGCCTATAAAAATATTTATATACACTACCTTATCGCATACGTTAAGCCATTAGTTGATATGGGAATCATGTTCAATCTGCCAGAGAGTGCACCACAGATCATGCCCCCATAACACTATGCCCCTCTTTACAAGGGGCCAGGGAGATAGGTCAATATTCGCTCACCTCTGAAATTAACTTTACAGTAGGTACCAATAATTCTTAGGGTGGGGATTGCCGTCCATTACCTGTTGGACCTGGGGTCTTCAAAAAAAAAATAGGAACTACCAGGAAAATCAATAGTTCTCATTTCCTAATCTAGAGGAGACTTCCACCTTGCTTTCAGCAGCCAGTACTGGCAGAAAGTCAACAGGCCCACAGTGTTCCTATAGATTTCATAATTGGTGGGGGCTGATAAGTGCTGTACCTGCCCCACTGGAATCGGGCAGCCGCTAGTAAGGAGGTCCTTTTCACAGAAGTGAAAATGTCACATTATAAACTTTTTGTGCTAATAATCATGCTACATCAGATAACTCTTTTGTTTGCAGTTGTGGCACATTCGAGTTACTGTGTCAGCAATTATGCAAGGGCAGGCAGTTTGTGGGGCCATAATCATACCGCCCTGGAACTTTATTGCATAAATAATCTACCTCCTCAGGTAGCTTTGTATTGTTTATTATTCCATCTGTTATTTCCATTGTGCAGGTGTTGTGCTGATGTCAGACAGGTATTGTAACCCATCCATGCCCTCATCAAACAATGACCGTGCCATTAACCATGCCCCGTTAATCAAGCCCACAGAAGACTCTTAGATGGAAATACTTGACCCAGATTGACATTCACTGTTAATGCCACTTGGGAGAGTTATTATCAACCACAGGCAGACGTTTGAGGCCTGATACTATGTCTTTTTTTGCAATAGAGTACAAAGAATAAAATAAGTTCTCTGTGTCTATAAAGACATATCAATTTCAATAGAAAGCCAGGGCGCTAATTCGGTTGTGATTCACGGCCCAACTATGGAGGGCCGTTAATCCCGAGGGACAAAGGTCTGCTCTGAGGTGACGAGGCCGACTCTAAGAAGTCCCGGCATTGCTCCGATTTCAGACAGACTCCATCTTGCAGGCGGCCTCGCAGAGCACAGCTCGTCTGCCCTAACAGAGAAGGGTGTTAGCAGGATGCGGAAATGCCACAAACATCCGAATGATCACTTTCGAGAATGTGTTGCTCATATTTCGACTTGAAAGCCTGAAAAGCATGTAATGACCTTTCACCCCTTCACATCCGTACCCAAAACGCCGATAAAATGTCGCCCACAGGAGAGGTTATTGTTAACAGGGGGGCCCTTAAAAGAGGTGTACGCCCCCCACACACACACAGACAACACACACACTGGAGCCTAGGCCCACCCAGGCGGGAGCTAGTTGTTGCTAGCATTTCTCTGTATTTTGTAAGATGGCTTCGGATTTATTCCTATACCGAGCAGCGTTCAAAGGCACCAATCACTGCATTCCCCACTCAACCACCATATGTGAGATGTGCCGTTCCAAATGTACTCAGGTTGGAGATGTGTGGCAATCTGGCCGTGCCATGAGGGCTGGTCGGACAGGTCAGTGTATGCTCTGTTTTTTGGCAGTTTTGGGGCCGGTTTTATTATCCAGAGAGGGGATTTTCACTATTAATTTCCATTATATTTCCACAAGCTTTGCCTGCAGCAAACATACATGAATGCTTCTCCGATATCTTCAAAAACACCTTGTTAGAACTGGGGGTCCCTAGTTGGAAGGGGTAGGTACCACTGTCCAAATAGGGACCCTTGCTTCTAGTCAGGGCAAGGACATAACCCTCTGAGATAACCCCTTCTCACCCTCTAGGTAGCTTGGCACGAGCAGTCTAGGCTAACCAGAGGCAATGTGTAAAGTATTTGTACCAACACTCACAGTAACACAGTGAAAACACCACAAACTGACTCCACAACAGTTTAGAAAAAAAATAAAGGTATTTAATCTAAACTACACAAGACCAAAACGACAAAAATCCAACATACACAGTTCAAGAATATGGTTTCAAAAGTGTTCTTAGGGTTTGCGATAAAGTTCTTCAGGTCGCGATAAAATAAACCACAGATGCGTGAAAAGTTCACAGTTGCGTCATGTTTACTCACAGTACCTTTTAGTTGCAACAAAGTTCTAAAAGCAGAAGCTGGTGCGGTGGAAAACAAGCGATGCATTGCTCCTGAGACCCTGGGGAGGCGTTTGCGACAGCCCCGCTGCAGCAGCGGGCGTGTTGCGACGAATCCGGTCTGTATGGGGAGGAAGGCCACTTGTATGTATTCCGGTGCGGAGGTTCCGTAGGAAGTTTGTTCTCACAAAGGCACGATGCGACGATCTTTGGAGTTGCGACGATCTCCGGGGCGACGATGCGCGGACCAGTGGGGATCTTCTCTCTCGCAGCTCCTCGACGCGATGCTTTCTGCGACGACACTCGCAGCGACGTGATGCGGTCCGCAAGCAAGCGGTGCGGCAATCTCACCCAGCGATGACAGGCTCTGCGACGACACTCGCAGCAATGTTAGTCTTTCCCGCACCGGTCTGGTGCGTCCCGCAAACGAAGGATGCGACGGCTCTGGCAGCGGCAACAGCCGCTGCGACGATCTCGGCCTTCGTAGCAGCGGGAATCTTCTCGCACTGTCGGGGATTTGCTCCGCAAGCGAGCGATGCAACACTTTTCAATTGCAAAAGTCTCTCAGGCTTAGTTTCAAGCTTCCCAGCACAGGTACAACTTCTAGAGGCCCCACAACTGGATCAAGCACTCTAGGAAGGACAGAACACTCTCAGCAGAGTTCATGGAAGCTGGGGGTGAAGTCCTTTTGTTCCTTGGACTTCAGAACAGGGAGCCAGCTCTACTCAGGCCCTTAGAGATTCCTTCAAGACAGGGGACACAGCACACTAGCAAAGTCCTTCCCCTCTCCTTGGCAGCAAAGCAACAGCAGGTCAGTCCAGCAGAGCAACAGCAGGACAGTCTTCCTTCTTCAGAGTCAGCTTTCTCCTTGGCAGAGGTTCCTTCTTGATTCCAGGATGATCTAATTTTCTGTTGTCAGGGGTCCTGTACTTATACCCCTAAAAGTCTTTGTTGTCTTTGTGCAAGTGGGCCCTGAGCCCGGTCTGAACCAGTTCTGGGTGTTTCTTGAGTACTTTTTTTTCCTGGCTTCGCCTTTCCTTTCAGAGAGAGGGGCAGGGTCATCAGCCGCCCATCAGGAGGTGGAGCCAGCATTGTGGGAGGCAGGCACAGCCCTATTCAGGCCCAGGTGCTAACTCCTCCCACCACTCCAGTTGCAAATGCAGTCATTCAGCCTAGGGCTGACTCAGCCAGCCTCCCGGGGAATCCCCAGCCCCTGTCACTCTCAAACCAGACAGTCAATACACAAACAGGCCAAGGCACACAGAAGGGTCAGACAAGAGAACAGCAACTTTCTAAAAGTGCTGTTCTCAAACACAGGATTTAAATGTCCTATCTTGTTCCTGTGGGAAGAAATACTGGAAGCCACTGTAGCCAGCATCCCCCATGTTAATCTATGGAGCAAGATAGCCTTACAATAGTGAAAAACTGAAATGGCTGTAATTCACTACCAGAGCATGTCACCTGCACCAGTACATGCTCTACCTTTCCCATACACCGCACCCTGCCCGGGGGGTACCTTGGGCCTTCCATAGGGGTGACTGATGTGCATGAAAAGGGAAGGGTTAGGCCTGGTCAGTGGGGACAATGACCAGGAGGACATGGCAGTTTCTAAACTGCACACAGGAACTGCAGTGGCAGGCATGAGCCACCATTTTAGAGCTACTCCTGTGGGTGGCACAATCAGTGCTGCAGGCCCACTAGTAGCATCTGTCATCACCAACCCTGGCACACCCAGTGCACTTTACTAGGTAGTTCATGGTGATACAAATATGCCAAACATGTATATCCAATCAGAATAACAATTTACATAGGGAGCACTTACACTCTGGCACTGATCAGCAGTGGCAGAGTGTCCAAAGCATCTAAACCAGCAAAAACGAAATCCAGCACTGCATCAAAAATACAGGAGGTAGAGGCAAAAAGATAGGGGGCAACCTCGCCAAAGATGCCAGGTCTAACACACCTAGACAGCGTGTCACTGTCTTCACAAGTTGAAACCTGGTCCAATTTCTAAACGTGGACCAATTATTTATCTATCTGAATCGAAAAGCTGGCCACTTTTATTTTGAGGCCCGGATTTACTTTTCGTCCCCGTACGACCCTGTGTGTAGTGGTGGTAGGATAATCGGAAGAGTGTTGCAGAGACAGGTGGGGAATCGCAGTGAGACCAGTCATAAAGTGTTTCAAGACGATTAAGTACTGTGCTTTCTACTGAAACATTCAGTAATAATTAAAAGACCCTGTCCACACGAGTAGCATTACTCGCGCGTGAACGTTTCTGCGTCATTGCAAAGTGTAACACACGGAGGGCGGAGAGCTGGCATGCTTGTTTCATTTTGTGATGGGATGTGCAGAATTTTTTTTCCATTTTGATAGTTAAATTAAAGATACCGCCCCTCACACTGTGCACAACACTGGAATATATAGCATAATAGTCGTATACAGTGGCGATATTTTAAAACACCGCTAGAGGGAGAGCGTGCCTACAAATTGCCGTCCGGATCTAAAGCAAAGATGCATCAAGCAAAAAAACGGTCGCAAACGGGCAGATTCTCAGAATCTGCCCCTTTGCGACCGGTATTTTTGCATTTGGGGATGCAACATCCCAAATGCAAAAATCGCAATTAAGGAATCTCTAAATTGATATTCCTTAAATTCCGAATGCATTTAAGGAATCCCAAATTGAGATTCCTTAAATGCAATGCATCAAACAAAAAAAAATTGCGATTTTGCTAATAGGAGTAGCAAATTACCATGAAGTTGAACTTCATGGTAATTTGCTAAACTTTGAAAAATGCACTTTTGTGCATTTTCAAAGTTTCATGTTGCGCACACACATGCCCTAAGGGCATGTGTGTGCGCAACAAATGTGCACAGATCAATTTCAGGTGTGCAACAGGGTGTCCTTTGGACACCCCTTCACCCTTGAAATTGCACTCTCAATTTGCGATTCTCTAATTGAGAATCGCAAATTGAGAATGTCTTCCCATTCATTCCTATGGGCCTAGTGGGCCTCTAGGCCCATAGGAATAAATGGGGAGGTATTCCTTAATTGCGAGTCGCAATTTGCGAGTCGCAATTAAGGAATATTAAGAAATCGCAATTCTTTTAGCGATTTCTTGATGCATTGCATTTTGCAATTCCTTATTTGCGATTCCTTATTTTTCGCAATTAAGTAATCGCAAAAAGCAATGTTGATGCATGTGCCCCTTAGTCAGCTAATTTTAGCTAATTTAGGTGTATTTTATGCACTGAGTTTATGTGAGATTCTAACCACGACAAGCAGAAGGCTCACATTACAGCAATGTAGCTCTTTAATCACCCTTCCTCTCCAGCAAGAGACTGAAGTGTCACATCGGAATAAATTTAGAACATCCGACACGGCTCACTTCTCTGAAGCACTTTCTTTTCTTGCTACTCCGTACTCGACATACATGCCGTAAATAATACTTTATTTTATTTTCAGAATGTTAGACGTTATCGAATCGATGTAGCTTTTGGAGTTTACGTATTATTTTGATGTTTTTTCTCTTTCTCTTGTTCTGATATCTCATGTTAATATTCGATCCTTTTACTCGTTTAATGTTGCCAGTACAATCTGTGCCCTTGTTATGTGGATACATTGTTTTCAATTAGAAATTCGACCCTTTAAAATGTAATTTCGATATGGTATATTCATTCAAAATCAAAAATACTTTATTCGGTTTTACATATATTAAAACCATAAAAGCAACGTTACAACATGGACATGAAAGTTTTAAAAAGATAAAAACAGAATCATTTCCTCAATTTAGACTCAATTCATTTTATTTACAGAGGCATAAAAAAATATATATCAGTAAAATACAGATTTAATAACAAGTTAGTAGACTATTAAGGTTCTCTGGCATTTCTGGATTTTAGAGCGGATTTAAGAAAACCAACCGTATATAAAGTAACCGTATATAAAGTGCTTTCAGATTTTAACATTTGCAGGTAAAACAGTGAGGGGCGCACCTGTTTGAATTTTTATTTTTTTAACAGGGGTTTCAAATAAAACCTCCGCGGGGAATTATAGAAAGGACAAATAAATAAAAAGTGCACCAGATCCTGCGGAGACAGATTGTCGCAGCCGCAGGGAGGTGACATCTGGTCTCTATGTAATCCCCTGGGTATAGCTAATAAAAGATGGTAATACCCCAACCGGAACCTTGTTAAAAGAAACCGCTCGTGACTTGTAATGGGCCATGACAGATAAGGCTCCATTAGAGATGTGGTTTTGAGCATTATAAATCTACGTATGCTGGGTTTTACCAATTCCGCCTCATCTCTTGTAAGTTGTTGCATTAAAACAAAGTTTTTTTTAACAAACTCTAAGTCAGTGGAGACGATCAGTTCCGGTTTAAGAAAAAGATCCGTGTGCCCAAGCCCATTAAAACAGCATTTTAGGTATTTAAGCCATGGTACATTAAGCATATGTTCCTGGGACAACACATCACTTAGCAGCTGGTGGTTAAGGACCAGGTCTTTGTTTAGCCAGCACTTGAGCCAGAACAATAGAGGCCGAAGTGCTATGGTATCGGTGATGTAGGGTGTTCCGGTTTCCTCGTGAACTATTAGGTTGGCTGTTCCCTTGGGTACCCCCAGTAATTGTTTCAGAAAGATGTTCTCTGCCCCCTCAATGCTTTCAACGGTAGCATACCCCCATAGTTCACTACTGTAACAACCCAGAGCAACACGTTTTGCCTTGTATATCTTCAATAGCGCCGCTACTGGGCGTTTGCCCCCTTTAGCCGCAAAATTGAATATTGCTGAGTTTGCCCTTATCATCTCGCCTCTTTTCCTTTGTACAAGTGGGCCCCATTTTAACTGGTCATCAAGCAGGACACCCAGGTATGAAAATGATCTAGATACAGGTACCTTTTCAGCGTTTCCCACAAATGGATACTGTTTTTTTGGGCGCGCTCCTATTTGCATAATATAACATTTGGTATTATTTATGGCAAGGTCGCGACCAGCCATAAATTCATGAAAAGCATTCAGTAAGGTTTGTAGGCCTCTGGGGGTTCTTGCTAGTAATACTGCGTCGTCTGCGTATAGCAAGACGGGCAGCCCCCTGCGCCCAACATAAGGAAAGTCAGCATCAGTTTTTACCAAAAATGCATCTAGCTCGTTAATATATAGATTAAAAAGAAAAGGGGCCAGAACGCAGCCCTGCCTTACTCCTCTTTCCACTGTAAAATCCCTGGATACGCTGAGGTCCAGGGAGTATCTTACGTTTGCCTTGGTATCCTTGTGAAGATCCCTTATGAAATTAACCAGGGAGGGTTCCACCCCCATGGCGCCCATGAGATCCCATAATTTCCCCCGGTTTACGCAGTCAAACGCGGAGGAGAGATCCATGAACGCCATGTAGTGGCGCCTCGGCGGGCCATGGTATACTTTCCAAGGACCATGTATAGATTTAGGCATTGCGCTAGCGTGGAATACCCAGGTCGGAACCCATATTGAATATCTGATATGATCCTGTTTCCCCCCGCCCATATTGACAATCTATTCAAGACGACCCCTCCCACGACTTTGACCACAGAATCGATCAGAGAGATCGGTCTATAGCAGGTCGTGCTGTTCCGGTCTCCCTTCTTGAAGACTGGGACGATCGTGGATGTTCCCTAAGATCCAGGGCAGCCCAAGGTGTGCTGCTGCATTAAGTACTGATGTAAGGACCGGCGCTCATAATGCCATGTTTGACTCATAAAGATCTGGGGGCATTGCGTCAGGGCCCGGTGGTTTATTACTTGTCAGCCCAGAGATTCCTCACTCAATTTCCATTGGGGGAAAATGTGGTTGCGTTGCCCCCTGCCCATTCTCGTGCAGGACTAATTGTGGAGCGTTGGCCTTGAATATGGAGCTGAAGTGCAGTACCCATTCATGTTCAGGGATGTTCGTGCCAATTTCGGGTACCCCATCTGTGTCAAGCGCTGATCTGTTGACTATGCCCCAAAATTTCTCGCTATTATTCAGGGAATTGGGATCTAAGAGATCCTTCCAGGTTGTTTCTTTAAGGTCGCCCTTGCGCTTTACTGGTGTTTTTTTATATGATGAGCGCAGTGCACGAATCAGTGTGCGGTCTCTCGGAGTGCTTTTCAATGCTAACTTTAGCTCCCTAGCAAGCTTTGAGCAGTTGTGGTCAAACCATCATGGGGCCCTGGGTTTCGGAGCTGTTATTGGGGTAGATAAGATCGAGCTCACTTCAGTTGTCATTGTCTCGAAGGCCCTAAGGTGTCCGTGGGGGCTGAGGCAGGAGATACACAGAATTCTAGTTCCCAAGCACATATTTTGTGCAATCCGTTATAAAGTGCATCCAGGTTTACTATTGACCACTTAAGACGGCGTCTTCCGTCTGTAGGTTTTAGCACCCCTACAGGCGTGGATTTTTCTCATAAAGCCAATAAGTCCCCTGCCAGGTGGATACAGACAGTGTTGTGGTCACTGTATATAATATCTAGAATTTCAAAGCCCGATAGACCGGTTCGTATGCCCTCTGTAATTAAAACATGATCTATAAAGGTCCCCCCTGAATGGCCCTTAAATATAGGGACGACCAATTTACTGGCGACATCCACCACGCACATTGTGCTTGTCAGGCCGTGTTCATTCATTAAAAAGTTAAGTGCATCACCCCGATCAGTGAAATGAAATGAAACACAACTTATAACGCGCAACTTTGCCCAACGGGCGTCAAGGTGCCTAACAAAACATAATCCAGGGTCAGAGAGCATGCTACTGATAGGCCTCGATGAAGAGCCGCGCTTTTAAGGCTTTTTTAAAAACGGCCATAGAAGGTTGAGCTTTTAACTCGGGAGGGAGGTAGTTCCACAGTTTGGGGGCCACAGAGGAAAAGGCCCTTCCACCCCATCTGACTCTGTTTGTTCGAGGGACAGATAGGAGATTTTTGGAAGCAGAGCGAATGCTTCGGCTAGGGGTGTAGGGGATCAAGAGGGAGCCAATAGTTTCTGATCCTCCGCCTGATAGAGCACTGAAAACCAGGCATAGAATTTTAAAAGTGATCCTGAGGTGGATCGGGAGCCAGTGCAGACTCTTCCTGGTGAGAGTGGCAGAGGAGGTATTAGGGACGCCCAGAACGAATTTGGCAGCCGCGTTCTGAACGGACTGGAGGCGTAGAATAAGGCTCTTATTTATTTCTGCATACACTACGTTGCAGTAATCCAGCCGGGATGCCACTAAGGCAACCACGGTCTGTTTACCAGCTTGGGGGGAAAGATAATTGGCTATTTTCCTGTGAGTCTTGATGACTCTCCAACAGGTGGACACAGTTCTGTTAACCTGCTGCGTCTTGGCAATGAGGTATCAATAAACACGCCCAGATTGCGGGCTGACTTTACAGGCACAGGACATGTTCCCAGGGATGGGGGCCACCAGTCATTGGACCATATGTCTTGTTCTCTGCCAAAGATCAAGACCTCGGTTTTCTCTCCATTCAGCTTCAGTGAGTTTAAAATCATCCATTCGGAGACTGCCTGCATGCAGTTCCTGAAGCTGAGCGCGGAGGTACTCACCGAGTGGGAGAGGGACACCATTATCTGAGTGTCATCGGCGTATGACACCACCTCCATCCCGTGCGATCTTACAAGCCGGGCAAGTGTGTTCAAAATGTATGCCCCCCATTTTGCCACAACCCAGTTCTCCCATGACGGTTTTTGTTGGATTGCCGCATAGGTGGATGTTAAAGTCCCCCATAAGAATCATACAATATTGTGCTTTTCTCCGGTATTGTTCTATAAAGGCATACAGTTGGTAAATTTGACATGCCCCTGAAATATTTACGGCATTATAGAAATTTATCAGGAGCACCTTTGCGTTCCCTCTCTTCAAAATGACTGCTTGGATGTTATTGTTGGTACTGCTTATTGGGGTGATTACACATTTCAGGGCTAAAGAAGTATATATAACCAGGCCGCTTTTTGCTCTTCCACTATGTGAGCGTTCGGCTGGTACAAAAAAAGCCTTGTAACCCTCTATAAAAAGTTTGCATTCCACCAACCAAGTCTCCTGTAGACAAATCACAGGGAATGTCCTGATGAACACTAGCCATTTTGGGTCATGGAATTTCCCTGCCAGTCCAGCGACATTCCAGGAGATTACATTATAGGTAACTATGTGCCCCATGGCTGCAGCAGGGACAGTTGTCGCGCTCGCGCTCACGACCTGGGGAATGATATGATCTCTACCCCTAAATACGCCTAGGCCACCCTCACTTATATGCTGAAAATCAACATGCTTCGTTAATGCTTCAGATGCTTCGGGGCTTTGTAGTCAATCATAATCCTCTAAGGAGGAAAGGGCTACAAACCTATTACAAAGTCTAGGTAAGGTATTTGAATTCCCCTTATGAACATAGTTAGCTGCCTGCAGTGTTTGATGTATGGGTGTGGTGGCTGTAGGTAGCTTATTTGACTGCCAGTTGGAATGTGAGGACCGGTTATTTTTAGTAGGGTGCTCTGGTTGGTAAAAAGAACCCATTGGAAGGATCTGGATTCCGGTGTTGGTATTCGGCTTACCAGAATTTTTACCTCTGAGTAAACTTTCGGCGAGCCTACGGTCGTTAAAATTTATGACAATACAACCCCCCCCCCCAGTTTTCTTGAATTCCCCACCCAACCTACCCGGTGGACCATTATGATGTTGCGATCTATTGTGGGGTTTACTGGTGCATTGTTACAGAGCCAGTGAATTACGTTGTTCTTAAGTTGTGAGTAGTCTTCGATGGTACTGTGAAGAAGGGGTGGTACATTTGTTAAAATCTAGATTGAGGCGTAAACATTATCGGCGCCATCTTGTCCCTCTTCAGATCCGTATGTGCGCGTAAGCAGAAGCCATTTTGAATGCCATGGCCTCTCTGCCCACTGCCGACAACCAGCGCGTCTCTCTCCCTCTCTGACTTTGCAAGCTTCCCCCGCGCACTGACAGCCCCCACTCTCGCATGCTTGAGCCATAAACCACCCCTTCAGCGCGGCTTCGCCTCGAGGCCACATCCCGTACCCGGCTAACACTTCCCACCGTCCCTTTCATAATCACACATCCTTTGATGAAACCCCCTTTCCTCTGTGCCCGATTGTCAGACCCAATCCCAGGCCACCACCTGGCCCTACGGATGCAGTTTATTGCCCCATACAGTAGGAAGCTGCCCCTCTTCAAAGGATCTATGACTGATCAAAGCCCCCACCCCATGAGATCCGATCGGCCGCACACATTCCGGGAATTGACGGAATATCCAGCTGCGCGACAGTCATCACCTATTGAGATCGGGGTGGGGACTTCTACTGTAAATGTGTGTAGGAACGGGCTTGGAGCGGGGATCCCGAGGATGTCTTTCCTTACATCAAAGTGTTGACAAGAATGTGTTTCATGCAATAAAGCCATAAACCTGTGTATAAGAGGCTAGGCCTCAGAGATTCGGTTAGAGCACCTCGAGAAGATACCCCGTTGTCTGATTTTGTCATGTATTCCTATAGGTCCTGAATCGATCCCCCTATTCCTGACCCTATTCTAGTTAAACAAACTAACAAGTTAACTAGCAGTCAGCCCATGAGGCAGAAAACCCCCATGATGCAGATACCGTTATCTGACGCAGTCACACTACGGCACAAGAACGTGTTATCTGATTAGGTCATAACGCTTGCGATCTAATTAGACAAGCGATATTCCTCCAGCCCCTGATAAGGCATACGGAGTTCTCATAACAAATCAAACCTATGACAACCTGGGCAAAACCCTGCGGCCATTGTTTTGATTTCACCGAGAACTTTAGTAAAAGAATGTGCTAACGAGCAAGTCGTATGACATCTTTATTGACGTATCTATGTCCATCCTTACGTCAATCTCGGCACCTTAAAGGTATAAATATTACCGATCTTGCCCTATGCAAACACACGCGTGGTGACGAGACGGAGCAGCCATACTTGCCGAAGCCAAGAGCAGAGCAGACCCCGCTGGCAGCAGCCCCGCCTTCCTGACGCGCTGCGAGACGCGCTGCTTTCTCCTGCCGAGAAATCCAGCCCCGGCGTTTCTGGGTAGCCCTCGCAGGCAGCCTGGAATATCGAGACCAGAGAGAGAGATACCATTCCTCATTCATCCTAACTTCCAGGTACAGAACTGAATAACCCCTCGCAGAGAATTCTTTAGTTATTCACTTGGCAAAAACAAACTTAACTTAAACTGTAACTTTCTATTCCCGCCCACGTATTAGACTTAGGTCAGGTACACGGGGTAGGCGTATCTAGAAACACCAGTTGAGTATGTTTAGTCAAATGTATATGTGTATGTAATATATTTTATTCATTTTAAAACATCTTATGGCTTAGAAACCATATCAATGTTTTTACAGTATTACTTTATACTTCTGCTTTTAATGTATGCACTTTACTTAGCTATAAGTATTGCAATAATATCAATCCATTTCTCTTGTATGAGAAAAGAGACTGATCAATAAATCACACCTTTTTATTGAACACGCCCGTCTCTTCCTTTTCTCTACATTCTGATGAGACTAAGAATGCACGTACTGACTGAGTAAAATAAATTGCCTTTTGTTCACACGACTCTCAAGATTTACTCTTGATTAGGGGAGAGCAAAGTTGTCATGTTCTATGGTTGTCAGAAACTAAATCCCTTCTTGTCTAATCAGGGAAGTTAAGTCCTCCTTGAACATTCGAGAAAGTTTCTAGTGAACTCAGAGCTAAGCTGGCAAACCCAAAACTTTAAGTCTAGTATCGACAGTAGTAGACCTAGTTAACGTCTGGCCTAGGCCTTTACTACTGTAGGTATTATTCCAATGCGCAGAGCCTACTGGGATGATAGGAACTACACTACATGGCGCCCAACGCGTTTGGAAAGGGCGATAAAACTAACGTAAGACATTTAGAGTAACTCAGTCGTGCTTTCTCACTCAGACCCCTTTTCCCACTATACTCCAAAGACGTCTGGAGTGGGTGAAAGGTTATATCCGCCAGACCTCGCAGGAGGGAACTCCTATGTATGGTTCTTGGTATAGTCAACGTTGAAGGATACACTGTTCCAAAATATTGTGCATCTAATCTTTGTTTCCATAAGAAACCTGATCTGCAAACAAACAAAATAACCTTCAGGACAGTAAAATGTCAGACAATGAAGAAGAAAGAGAGGCAGTTAGATTAGCAGCTGAACTCGCAGCGGCTGATGCTGCAGCACTAGATGCGGACGGGGATATAATACTCATCCCGGTCATCAAAAGGAGATCTATAACCCTAAAACTTATAGAAAATGGACTGACACCTAGAGGTGGCACAGTCATATTCGTAATTGAGGCACACGAATATCGGCAGACAGAGGTATACTATTCATGGATAAATTTTCCAGCAGCTAATGCTGTAACAAAGTACTTCCACTATTACAAAATAGAGGAACCTCCTAATGAGTACACTCCTTTCGAGGAGGTGGAAGTACCACTCAAATTCCAAGAGCATTTGCTCTTATTTGATGGCGCCCTAAAACACAATAATCACATCACCAGGCTCAGTCCTTTAGGTAGACCAGGAGCAACGTGGCCGGTCCTAGCCGGATACACACCGCATCCAGACATCAATGGGATGTCTGTAGCAGAGCTGTTAACACAGCTAAAACAATTAATAAAAATTCATAGACAATTAGTACAGTATGTGATGCGTACTTCAACAATTCAGCCAGCGATTAAACTTCCACAGCTGACCCCTCACCAGGGGAACACAAATAAAATTACACCACAGAACATCCAGTCTTGCCTAGGTAAAGTACCGGCTAAACGGGAACAAATACCATTCTGGTTGGCACAGAAAATTACCCAAATAGAGGCGGTGTTTCCTGACACCACCCCGCTAGAAAAACACAGGATTCTGACTATCTGTCTTCCAATGGGAATCGCACCACACATTGAGGACTGTGACACTTGGGGTACAGTCTTTGCTTCCATCTACACAAAAACGCACGGTGTTCCATCCATTTCGGTAATACCAGATGTGCTAAAACAAATTCAAGACGAATACGGTCCAGAACCTGCTTTAACTCTTGGTATGAAATTACTAAAAAACTTCAAGCAGGTCTCGGCTATATTATTAGCCAACATAAAAGGTGAAGCAGCAAACGTGGCGATCCGCCAGAGGTTAAAAGAGACAGATATAGCAGACCAACCAGCTGAAATTGCCAGAATCATAGAAAAATCCTATGAGGAACTAGGTAGAGATAGTTTAGGTGGAATACCAGTAAAACCACAACTGACTGAAAGTCCAGAAAAAATATTTTTTAATAATAATTCACCAAAAAAGAACTGGGATGGAAACAAACAATCCAATCCTAAAGAAAAGAAATTCCAGTCCAGAGGAAGGTCTCCGAGGCGAAGAGAAAAATCTCCGAACCAAAGACACAGGTCACCCCAGAGTGACCCCTCTGGGAAAAGATATAACCTTAGAAATAGGGATAATATAAAAAAACCTGATAGATATCAAGACATTGATACACGTCCCTCTCAATCTTTTCAGAATTCCTCGCAGAAATCGGAAAGAAGAGGACGATCAGAACAAAGAGAAGAGCACGCCAAGTCCAAAGACAAGGAACCTGCTCAGCTAAAAAAGAAATTACAATTTCCAAAAAAGAAGGTAGCCAGTATCAAGGTAGTTAACAATGCCGAGAATACTGAGGACACAACTGAAAAACGGAGAATGGGCTCAGACAATGCTAGACAGCGCAGCAGAAGTGAGCATAGTTCGCAAAGTCCTTATGAATCATCTGGAGACAGTGGACACGAATGAATATCTTCAAGTGGAAACTGCAGACACCAGGGTTAGCAAACCTCACAAGATATACGAAATAACATTACGTATAGAGGGAGATAAGACTAGGAAAATAAGGGGACTATTTTGGGATAACCTCTCCGAGGGCTATGACATCCTTCTAGCTGAAAAAGACTGGCCACCAGAGTTTGTCAGGGAGTGCCCTCATGGCGAAGAAATAATTATGCCTGCCTTCTCAAATCAAATTCCAATTCATAAAAAATACACACTTGCTAGAAAGTGGGCAGTGGCTCTAGCTCCTGCTTTATATAAAAATCACGTGGGATGGGATGAGGACTCTCCTCCTCACAAAATCCAGTTAAAATCACAACCTACTGCACAAAGGCAGTACCCAATTAAGCAAGAAGCTAAAAAACAGGTAAATGAAATACTAGATCAGCTAGAATACCAGGGGGTGATTGAAACTTGCACCTCACAAATGAACAACCCTTTGTTTCCGGTCTCCAAACCAGACAATTCATATCGTCTAGTTTTGGATTACCGACACCTTAACACATGTTGCAAAACTTTTGCAGTGCAAAACTCACATAGTGCTGCACTAATGAATAACATAGTGCGCAAAAAATACAAAACAACCTTAGACATCTCTAATGGATTCTTTTGTGAAAACATAGCACCAGAGAGCAGATATTTAACTGCATTCTCAGTAAATGGCACTCAAAAACAATTCTGTCGGTTAGCCCAGGGGTACAAGAACAGCCCGGGGGTATTCTCAGCAAGAGTAACAGAATTACTACAACTATATGATGATGAAGCATTATCTTATGTCGATGACATTTACTTAACAGATGATGACTTGGAGACTCACTTGAAAAGAGTGAACACCATAATTCTTGGGTTCGCAGCAGAGGGTTACAAATTCAACTTTAAAAAATCCAGAATTGCCCATCTGACAGTCCTATTCTTAGGATATGAGTTATCGAGTGAAGGCAAAAGCCTGGCTGACAATTTCCTAGAGAAATGTGCCGTACTCCAAGCACCTAGAACACTAAAAAACTTACAGTCGATTCTAGGCTTCCTAAATTTCGGAAGAACATACATTGCAAATTACGCAGAAAGGGTCAAACCCCTTTATGATCTAATTAAACCAGATTTTAAAAGATCCAATTGGACTCAAATACACACAGAAATTTTGAGATCCTTACAAACAGACATGCTAATTAAAACAAAATAAGAAACACGTGATAACACACGCAATCTTGTGATTCGAGTCATCCCAGGGAGATGCGGATTCACATACCTGACCTCTAATGAGGGAGAAAAGGTACCAATTGCATTCAAATCACACTTGTACACTAAGGCTGAAATGAAATTTAGCCCAACGGAAAAAATTCTTACGGCAACACAGACAGCTATAGCAAAAGAACGAGCCCTGGCACAAGGTAAACGAATAATAATCGTGACACCAATACCAGCCCTAGAGGCGGTAACAAAGGCAAGCATTCCAAATGCTAAAGCACTCCATCCGAGATGGATACAATGGGCTAATTCTCTTGCTGCAACAGACGTGGCGTACGAATTTGATCCTTACTTAAAAACACAAGAATTTCTCCAATATGAATTTGAATGTCCTCCGCCGACCGAAATTCTGCCTCTAGACCACTACGGCTGTATAATATATACAGACTGATCAGCACAACCCGCAGTGGGGGGTAAGCAAGCTTACAGTGCTGCGTGCGCGATTGTTAAAGGTCGCTGGCACGAAGGAAAATTTCAACCAGCAATCACTAAAACACAATCTTTAGGAGATTGTACAGCTCAGCGAGCTGAACTACTGGCGTTCAAGATGGCGCTTGAAAATACCGATCGAGAATTCCCCACACTCATAGTGTGCGATTCGTATTATTGCGTTCAGTCTTACAATGAATACTTGCAGATCTGGCTTCAGAATGGTTTCAAGGATGCGAAAGGTGGCACAATCAAGCATAAAATGCTCTGGGAACAAGTAGTTCTTTTACAAAAAGAACTACCAAAGACTCACGTGATACATACACTGAGTCATCAACGTGATGGCGTTCACGTTGCAGGGAATTCATTGGCTGATGAGGCCGCGAAGGCAGCTGTGCAAACGGCTTCCGTAGCTGCCATCACCCGGTCAAAAACTAAAATAGACAGCGAAATATTACAAGCTGTCAGCGCTTCAGAAAAGGATTCGATAGAAACACTCCCGAAAGGCTTTCCAGTAAAATACTCATACATAACTGATGCAAACAATGTTCCTTTTGCTCGAATCCCTGGAGTGGGGGATAGGGCAATTCCAAACATGGAACATAGGTTAGGACTAATAATAGCGGCACACGAAGGGCTTGCTTCTATCCATGCTGGCGTCTCAGCCACAGTATCATTATTAAAACAGAGATACTGGTGGCCACAAATGAGAAGACAAACAAGGAACTATGTTCTAGAATGTGAGATATGTCAAAAAATGAAAGTATCAACTGTGAGACGACCAGCTCAGACGCCCCTTCTAATCTCGGATAAACCATTAGCCTGTGTTTATCTAGACCACTGTGGTCCCTTACAAAGGGATGGTAACTATAAATATATCCTGGTCGCAGTGGATTCATGCACGAGATTCATATGGATGTGGCCCCAGCGAACGGCTGACGCCAGAACTGTTATAAAAGATTTGTGAGTCTTTATCGGCACATACGCAATTGGCATGCTGCATTCAGACCACGGTCCTGCTTTTAGCTCTCGGGCTTATAAGGAGGCCATGGTCAGCATGGGCGTGCAATTGCGGTACTCTTGTCCATTTCACCCTGAGGGGAACGGAATTGTTGAAAGAAAAAACCATGACATAAAGCAATCTATAACGGCGAAGGTATTAGGTTCGGGAGCTGGGTGGGTCAAACATCTAATAAGTGTCCAACGTAGTCTCAATAACTTGCCAAGAAATTCTCTGAAGGGATTCAGTGCGTACGAATTATTATTTGGAACTAGGATGATGATCTCTGACATTGATAGTCAGACTTCAGTGGTGAAAGAAAAAAGCTTTGATATCAAAGACCGTTTGGCTATTTTGCAGGACTTAAACAAAACAAGAAAAGACCTGAGCAACATAAAGTTGAAACAGCAGCCAACAACCACTGAAGAACCACCACCTGTCCCAGCAAGACCTGTCTGGATTCCAAAAGTCGGGGATCTAGTCAGGGAGAAGATCACGGTAAAGAAGGAATTTGGGCCTTCTTACAGAAAAGCAGTTCCTGTCTTGTCTGTCAACAGGACAAGATCAGTTATACTACCGCCACTTGCTGGTAAAAAGGAGAACCGAGTTGTATCCATCGACCTGGTAAAACCACAACATGTGGCCGATAACAAACAGTAGGCCAAGTCGACTCCCAATAAGTAGCAGAACACCAAGGTTTGCTACCAGTACAGAGGTCCTAACAAAGAGGCTAATCACATTCGAAACGCCTACAGAAGAACAACAAGGACTATGCAACAATGCAATAGAACTCAGACCTCTGAAAACCCAAATAAAAACATTTAGGGGAGACACACCGATCTACAATGAAGTACCAAGTGAACATGCAAAAAACAGAAATCCTGAAGCAATTGGAACAATTGACAGAACTGCATCCGGCTACTTCATAAAGTTCGATGATTCCTCTGAAGGCTTCAGTGAATCAAAGACACAGCCATCATCGAAAACCTTTAAAGATAAAGCTAAAGAACTTTTGAAACAACTGAAAGAAACATATCTGATTTCTCCATGGATTGAATTTTGGGTGGGTTTTGGTGCATTTATCCTCATACTTTGGCTCATCATGGTACTTACTTTGGGACGCTTCATTGAGGGAAAATATGCTAAAATGGACACAGCAAGTCAGAAAATCAACTTGATCCTCAAACCACACACATCTTCACACATCGAGAAAAGAGAACTTTCTTCAGCCAACTTCACAGCCAATCCGATACCTGGTGGGGTAGCCTGGGACAACACTGACTATGAAATTTATGGTCCGGTCGAAATCCTGGAATATCCACACCAAATTAAGATCTCATTGAGTGACTTTGCAAAACCAAACTCATTTGCTGATGATTGGGACTTCGAAAGCATTAATAATATGATGTCTGACTTAGTAATGTCTGCTAAATTTACCAAACATGATTATTTGCAGGGTTCTACAAATTATGATAGTATGTATTGCTATAACCACTATGGTAACCATTTTTTACATAGATCTGCACAACCTAGAAATGTTTTAAATTATAATCAATGGGAACATTGTGCAACACCTCCAAAAGGGAGCTCAAGAACCGTTTACGACAAATATTCATATTTTTCAGGTTTTAACACAAGTAATGCTGAAACATTTTATTTCAAATTATCAAACAAGACAGGAACCAAGACCATGATAACCAACACAAAATTAATATATTCAGATTCCTTTTTTGAACAAATGAATACTTTTGGTTTTGATTATTGGGACAAAAATGTTGAATTGAAAAGTGTTTGGGGTACAAAAGAATGGCAAGTACAGGGTATAGAAGCTTTGTTTAGAGCCTGCATGATCCCAGAACAAATGATATTTTTAAATGACACTGTTCAACAAACCACCTGTCTTGGCTTAGCCAAAATCAAAGATTTAATTAAACCGTCTATTCCAAAGCCAACAATGTTTAGCAATAACTCTGATACAGATGAAGAGATAGACGTAAACCATATATTAAACCAAAACAGAACACATCCTGATTGGAAACAGTGGTTGATCTGGCCAACAGATACAAATAACTGTCAAGACAGATTCCTGAACAAAACACAGGGGTTCAAAATGACCAGGCCAGACCCTAGATATCCTCAAAGACATCACCCAGGGATAATAACAACCTACAGTGTGGGCAAATTATGCCTTCAGTGGCTACAAACTCCCACACTGGCAGAAATTAAGCAACACCTAACTTTACTTACTGATGGTGCTGACTTGCGTGATTTCATAATGGGACCACGCAAACAGCGTCAAAAACGTTTCATAGCAGCCTCTGTATATGCAGCATACAATGAGGCCTGGAAGGTTACTCAAATTGAAACAGCAGAGAGAATACGGGAAATTGACCGTATTAATTTGGAAAAATCACTTTCTGTAGTGGACAATGGGTTAATGACTCTGTCCTCCAGAATTTTTTCTTTGGACAGCATTGTGTCGTCAGCAATCGATATATTATCGCAAGACTTACTGTTATTACAACACGGTCAGTCACAATTGCGCTCTATTGTACAGCTTGGCTGGACGTTACAAAATCTGCGTTCAGGCTATGTGCCTTGGCGTTTAATCAACACAACGTCACTATTCCAAATCTTTAACCTTACTGATAGACAAATCGGTATGGCACAAAAGGGTGCTGATTATACAATCTTGAGCATTGAAAAACTAGAAAGATTACCAATGACAAAGTCAGAACGACCTGTCAGTGAATGGATAATACATGGAATAATAAATATTCCAATCTCAACCTTCAGGTTTCAATACTGCCAAAAATATATACAGGCTGGCATGTACGAGAAATTGGGAAAGGGGTACCTTAAAACAACTTGGAGCCTGCCCTATTCACATGCATGTGTCAGTAATAAAGGACAGAAAGTGTGCGATGTCAGTAAGTGGCACACTTCTGTGTAATGGAATTAGTTTGCATGGAGCCTGTGAAGGGAATTCATACAACCTTTCATGTCACCAGCAAGGCGCACCTGCAACAGAAATAGAACCATTCTTTCAAAGACTCTTTAATGGGAGTTACATTCTAATTGTAGACCGCAGATGTTGTAGTCTTATGCCCGGGACTCCTTATCTAGTAACTACGACGGCGAAGGTCAAGTGCTGTGGACGCTCATTGTTCCCCAGCTCCTTCCCAGACAGGGAGGCAAGGGCATGGCCCGATTTGAAAATTACTTCTATTCGAATAGATACTTTAAGCAGAATGAAAACAGTGCTTCTTCAGACGCCTACCAGGCTCTCGTCATCAAAAGAAACGTATGATCTACAAGTCGCAAGGACGACTGCAGAGATACATACATTATTATCAACTAATTCCCCCGTACATTCAATCCTGAATGAAATCTTAAATATTTCTGATACCAATGGGGTCTCAAAGGTATTTAAGACAGTATTTTCGATGGCATTAACACCATTCAAAGCCATACTGGATATTTTTCCAGATTTCGTCCATTCGATTTTTGGCGGACTTCCCCTGATCCTGGGACTAATTGCAGGAATCCTATTCTTAGTCCTTATTTTTCGTTATGGCAACCCATGTCACAGACAAAACTCTTGCGACAAGGGAAGAAACAATCCTAGCCATTGGATACCGGGACCGGATATCAAAAATCCTGGGACTATCCCGGCTTAGAGACCTGAACATGACTTGGTTTCTATCATTTCGACCAATGTGGCAAAGATGTGTTTTACTTGTATTGAGGTGTCTGCTATGCGGAGAAGAATGCGTGTTAGACACCTGTCTGACGCTACAATCAGATGCGCCAATGGATGCAGAAACATTGTTGAGCCCGATCAAGGTTCATGCTTTGTGCTGCCCTCAAAGGCTACCAATCCTGATGACGGCATTCGTGGAAGCTTCACCACTACGATTGATGGGTAGTGAAGTTCAAGATGAAAGCAGCATCGAACAGGTACGACCTTCTGTCAGTAATACAAATCAGAATGTCAATGGAGACAATCATGCGCATGAATGCATGATTACACCTGTTTCCGAGTTAGTGGAACTTTCCCAGGAAGCTGTTGACAGTTTTTTCGAAAGCCTAAATGATATGATGTTCTCACCCGAACAGAAATAGAGACTTTTTAGCAAGCTCGCACACGGCGTTCCCTGAATTCGGCCTTCAACTTAAAAAATAAAGTCACATGAACAATTTTCGCTCCAGTTCACGGACAGCAGTTTTTCCAGCAGCCCCAAATATTTTTGCATATTTTTCGGGACACTATCTTCTGCTTAAAGTAAGAACTATTCTTAGAGAACTAAGGTTTCTAAATTTTAGATAGCTTATAGACATTAGCTGCCCGCTGGTATGTTCACAAATAGTTTATTCTGTGATGGAATGGTCTCGAAACTTTTTTCTGTATTTAAGAAACCATTTCATGTGTAATTCTCATATACCAAATAAGCAATAATGTATACAAATGCGTGATTACTTTGGCATTATTCTACAGCTTGAGTGCATACAATATATATGTCTGCAATTTTTCAGTATATTTGGAAATTTCAAAATGCATTTATGTATTTTGGGGTGGTAAGGTATACACACTACTCTATAGTATGTTGTACTATGTTATACTATGCCTAGATTAGTAAATATGACCATAGTTAGCGTGGAGTGGGTGTCATGTATTCCTATAGGTCCTGAATCGATCCCCCTATTCCTGACCCTATTCTAGTTAAACAAACTAACAAGTTAACTAGCAGTCAGCCCATGAGGCAGAAAACCCCCATGATGCAGATACCGTTATCTGACGCAGTCACACTACGGCACAGGAACGTGTTATCTGATTAGGTCATAACGCTTGCGATCTAATTAGACAAGCGATATTCCTCCAGCCCCTGATAAGGCATACGGAGTTCTCATAACAAATCAAACCTATGACAACCTGGGCAAAACCCTGCGGCCATTGTTTTGATTTCACCGTGAACTTTAGTAAAAGAATGTGCTAACGAGCAAGTCGTATGACATCTTTATTGACGTATCTATGTCCATCCTTACGTCAATCTCGGCACCTTAAAGGTATAAATATTACCGATCTTGCCCTATGCAAACACACGCGTGGTGACGAGACGGAGCAGCCATACTTGCCGAAGCCAAGAGCAGAGCAGACCCCGCTGGCAGCAGCCCCGCCTTCCTGACGCGCTGCGAGACGCGCTGCTTTCTCCTGCCGAGAAATCCAGCCCCGGCGTTTCTGGGTAGCCCTCGCAGGCAGCCTGGAATATCGAGACCAGAGAGAGAGATACCATTCCTCATTCATCCTAACTTCCAGGTACAGAACTGAATAACCCCTCGCAGAGAATTCTTTAGTTATTCACTTGGCAAAAACAAACTTAACTTAAACTGTAACTTTCTATTCCCGCCCACGTATTAGACTTAGGTCAGGTACACGGGGTAGGCGTATCTAGAAACACCAGTTGAGTACGTTTAGTCAAATGTATATGTGTATGTAATATATTTTATTCATTTTAAAACATCTTATGGCTTAGAAACCATATCAATGTTTTTACAGTATTACTTTATACTTCTGCTTTTAATGTATGCACTTTACTTAGCTATAAGTATTGCAATAATATCGATCCATTTCTCTTGTATGAGAAAAGAGACTGATCAATAAATCACACCTTTTTATTGAACACGCCCGTCTCTTCCTTTTCTCTACATTCTGATGAGACTAAGAATGCACGTACTGACTGAGTAAAATAAATTGCCTTTTGTTCACACGACTCTCGAGATTTACTCTTGATTAGGGGAGAGCAAAGTTGTCATGTTCTATGGTTGTCAGAAACTAAATCCCTTCTTGTCTAATCAGGGAAGTTAAGTCCTCCTTTAACATTCGAGAAAGTTTCTAGTGAACTCTGAGCTAAGCTGGCAAACCCAAAACTTTAAGTCTAGTATCGACAGTAGTAGACCTAGTTAACGTCTGGCCTAGGCCTTTACTACTGTAGGTATTATTCCAATGCTCAGAGCCTATTGGGATGATAGGAACTGCACTACAATTTGATGTGTTCTGCTCCGTCGGAATAAAACTCTGTTTCCTGCCTTCCAGTCTCCAGCGCCTGCCTCTTTGTTTGATAGTTTCGAGTGGTACGAGAGGCGACTAACGCCGGGCAATACTTAATGGTTATCGATCGAAATCTGCCTGCCCTTTTTACACATTACTCAACATCACCACCAGGGGTGTGGATTGGAGGGGTAGATCTAATACTGTGGGATTTGGGACATTATTGGGCCTATCGCATCCTGTCCTACTACCGGTGGTCCTGGGTCCTTGGGGTATATGGTCAGGATTTGGTAATGGCAGGGTACTTTTCGATGACAGGTGCTCAGTGATACCCCCCGTTTACTCTATTGGGGCCTCATCTCCTAATTTCCGCCCCATGTTAGCCCCATAATTAGGTGAATCAGTAGTTAGGTGTTTCTCTAGTATGCTTAACCTGGCTTCAATTGCATCAAGCTTCACCAGCACGGGGTTGATTATAGCAGATAGCCTTTCTCCCATGTGTTTCAGGATATCCGTAGACCCCTGGGAGCAATTATGACGTGGCACTCCAATTGTCAAACTAGTGCTGGCCCCACCCCCCTTGTGAGGATCCAGGACGGGTGGTCTAGCTACCGGGCCTCCCTGCTCGTGTGTAGTATTCCTCTTTTTAGCCTGCTTGGTGGCCTGTTGGCTTATTTTTGGGGCGCTACGGCCTTTTCTTTTTTTTGGCAGGTCTTTTCCTTTGGGTGCTGATAAAATGTTTGATTGCCTGGTCCGGGTAAAAGGGGGAGAGGGAGAGGGTGATAGTGTTAAACATGTTGAATTGCCCGGTGTTGGTGGTGCGGAGATGACCTGTGGCTGGGTCGGGGCGGGACTCTGTGGTGCTATTTGTCTGCTTGCTATAACAATGTTGGGCTTTAGCGCGGGAGCCCGGGGTATAGGTAAATGTAGGGGTTCCAATGATAGCCTCCGTTCAGTGAGCTGAATCTCATGCATAAGCACGTTATCAGCCCTGGTGAGGAATGCGTCTAGGGTCCCACCAACTCTCCCCCCATTCCCCCCTTTGCTTTTTAGTTTACTCATGGCCTGATTGATCACTTTTCTTGGACGTACACCAGTCACCAATCTAAGAGTAAAAAGTCACTCTCTGCCCGGGTTGCAGTTATAGCACATTCGGCTTCAATGGTCATGCTAGGGCTAGAGAAAAAGCCTCAACAATGTTCTTCTGGGTGCCAAAGGTTAAGTTTGTAAAGTGCTTACTTCAAGTCCTGATGACAGCTTTATGGGGGTGGCCCCGCCCGGCCTCTGTCGGCCCTTGGCCCGGGCTTGGCGGCTTTTATGCGCCTCCTGGCGCTAACCCTGTGACGCGTTGTTTTTGCGCATCCGGGATATCTGGGTAATGTAGTTCTCTCGGCCCAAAGTGCAGGTAATGGCGGCCCGTGACCGCAAAAGCAACAGTGGCCCCCTCGGCTCAGCAGGAGACCAGCGCAGGAAAGAAACAGGCACCAACAGTGGTTTTGGCAGTAAGTTCGTAGGTTGTGCTCCTCGTAGCTGAAAGGGGGGGTGAATCCGCTCCTGCTGAAGCCCCAAATCGGCCTATGGATCCTCAGCAAGCCTTCGCCACCATCCACTGCGAGGTGACCACACTGCCGAGTGCCCGCTGCTAGGTAACCCCAGTGAGGAGGGAGGGGTCCAAGGAGGCGAGCTCCACTCCGCCGGGTCACAGGCCATGCATTCCCCCGTATCTCAAGCGCCACTGCTGCCATCTTCTAGGATGTCACAGGGGGCGCGAGCACTCCAGGGGGCCCGCGGGACACCAGGTATTGCAGCGATTCCCGCCCCCGAGTGCTGCCCCTCACCTCCCCGCCATGGCTTGAGCCAGCCGCCGAGCCGTTTTATCTGGCCCCGCCTCGGGAAACGCCGCGGAGCAGCAATCAGCTCGCCGCCAGCCCCTTCAGCCCAGATATCGGTCTCCGGAGCATTTCACACTGCTCACGCTCCTTGAGCTGAAGCCGACACTGCTGCTCTCGCCTGTGCAGTCGGTGGCTCTAGTCTAGTTGCGCCTCTGGTATATTCATTCAGCTTTAGCAGCCTTTGTTTCGTTTTAATCTCCTGTTTTGTCTCAAGGTGCGCGACTTGGAGGTTCACTCCGCAACGTAGCCCTCACGCGGCGCTCTCCATGACACGCTGTTTCACTGACGTCTCTACAGCTCCTTTCACATTGGTGCTTCCTCTACCTGCACTGCTTGTGTGTGCACGTGCTAGCTGGCTCAACAAGCATTTGCAAATCTAATAGGTTTCGTTTTTTCCAGTGCTTTGTGGCAGCTGTTATAGTCTTTGCCAATTTTGGGGAAGCTTTTATTAATGTGATGAGACATGTTGAGAGGACAAAAAAACTACAAGTCCTGTATGGAGTGCTGAAGCAAAACATGTTGTTCCCCGAATGTCAAACAGGGACTTATACAACTTCACTCAATCAAAATGATGGTAAAGAAGTTCTGTTCAAAGAGATGGAGAAACAGAAGAGGAAAGACAGCCATTGAATAATAAGCTAAAGAGATTGACAGTAAGCCAACCAATGATATTAAATGGGCTGACCCAAAAGCTCACATGGGTCAAATGTATCCTAGGATCTACTAAACCAAAACGAACTAATCTCTTATGGGTAAAGTAGCATACCATCAAATTATTAACAAGGTCAGTAAACTCTGCAAATGCAGTGTATTATTCCATCAATAACAAAGAGCATAACTCAAATTCTAGTACAGGATGGGGAGTGGCTTCAGGGGGATGCTGGGGTGGTACACCCCCCTAAAAGTTTATTAAATAGTATTTGGGTACAAGTGCTTTTAGTCGGGTATGGTGAAGTGTCTGTCAGATTTCCTCTAGGATTTTGCATGCCAACTCTGACAAATACACACACACTCTCTCTCTCCCTTATTTTTGTTTTGAATGCCTTAAAAAATATTGATTAGTTTAGAAAATGTGTTTTAGATGCCCCTAACAATCCACCCTCCTCCCTCTTTCCATTGCACCGTAAGCCCCCTTCATGTTGTGTTACATATATAATGTATTTTAACAAGATATCCCAGTGCGATTGTTGAGAAATCTGAAGCTTACACCCCCAAATTTTATTGAGCAAGCTACGCCACTGGGTGCAGGGTGCAAAAAGTGATCAGTGTGTGATTGTTGGAACTGGGGTAGCCTGGCCTAGGGCAAGACTAGCATATCAGAGGCACAGTGTAAAGGTTGCAGACCACCCAGGAGTAATTCCACGCAATAGCACACAAAAGAAAACGCTACACCAAAAATGTGGAAAAATAAGTACTGTTTTATAAAAATAATGTTCTCTTTGTTCTCAAAATTTATATAGCATATAACATTACAGGTTACTTTAGAATCAGCAGTTATATCATTTGAGTTACTAGCAACTTATCAATTAATTTCTTCAGTGCACAACATTCAGTTCTCCTCCAATCAATATTCCACTTCCTGAGATGTTACTCTGTTCATCAATACAATACACTTGTCAATGAATCAATAAAGGCACTTTCAAAAGTATCAAATCATCACATTTACAGAATTAGCTGAACGCCTCATTAAGCTCTATGCCTAGTTAAACTTTGCTGATACAGCTTCCCTCTAGGAGGTGAAAATTCAATTCAATATGGTCAGGCAGTTGCTACAGATCCGGCAGGACTGCTAACTAAAATTATCAGCTTCACAACTCTAGTACCTTTACCTCAGATCCTCATATTTAATTAAGTGTAGGAACGATGTGGTGCTCTAACCCTCCTATACACAACTGAAGGCACTGTTTAGAGAAAACTATCCCCACGTTCTACAGAACTGAGGGCAATGGTCTGAGTGAAACTACCCCCACGTTCTCCTTACTGTAGCGTGGAGACTATGCCTTCCCAGTCTCCACGCGTCGCTGCTGTTTTGGGGCTCCTTAAGTGTTCAACTCGCCGATCTCACCACTCCACGCCCAGCACACTGCTGACTCGGCGCTGGCGTGGGGAAACTTCAATTATCAACAATCCTCGGTCTAGGGACGCGGCGCTGGCGTGGAGTAATCTTCGATTTCCAAACAATCCCTGGTCAAGGGACGACTCCGCTGTTGGCGCCTAGCCCCTCGCTCGCGTTCCCGGGGTTTCCTCAGACGAGGCTGGGCTGCGCAGGCAAGCGCTGGGTTACTCACGCCTCCACCGCTGGCTTCTCCTCACCCCGCCCGGCGGCTCCACTGGGCATGCGCGTCGAGAGAGTGTCTCTCCACCGGAGATCGCGCTGTGCAGGGGACGCCTCTTCTTGTCTCCGCCCACCCGGAAACAGTCCGGGGACTCCGCTTCCTCACCTTAGGATCTTCAGGCTTTATTCTGTCACGGCGCCACTCGCCTCACGCCGGTAATGGGCAGAACGGCCTGTCAGCTTGCCGCCTCCGCTCCTCAGCTCTCACACGCCGGCTCCTAAGCAGAGCGACACCTTGCTCCACTGCCACAGGTACCAAGAGGGCACGGTGGGGGTGTAGCGCAGAGGGGGGGTTCCCAGAAGTCGGTCAGCTACCGATTAACAGCTGAGCAAAGGGGAGGGGGCACCAGGATTAGCCCCACTTCCGTTGGGACTCGTGCTGAACAGTCTCTTTAGGATCCTTATGCTGGACCAATCTCTTTAGGATCCTTTTGCTGGGCAGAGGACTACACTCTTCAGGGCTGCAGTCTCCTTCTCCTGGTCACTTCCCTACTCTTCCAGTCAAGGGATTAGACAGGCGCCCAGGGTCTCCAGTATCCTTCAACAACGGGGTCAGGACAGATAACCCAGAGGGGATATTGAGGTGATTCAGTAAGGCAGCTTCCCTATCCAGGAGGTCAACCCTAAGTCTAACCTCTTCCCACCCTCAGCTACAGCCTGTCCTCCAGCTGACTCTCTAAGGTAGACAAAATGGCTGCCCCGCATTCCGCCTTTTATAGGCTGCCCTTCAATGGTCCAGCATGGACCAGAAGGTTCTGGAATGCCCTATGTTAAGCTATGGCCAAGTTCTAGGTGCGACAGTTGGGGCAGTTGGTGGCCACCATTTTAGGTGGTGCCAGCTTTCCTGTCAGAACAGGCCTCAGGGCCTGAGGTAAAAGATTATGGGGGAAAAAGAACACCTATCCCCTTGACCAACACCTAAAAAAAATAGTAGACAGAAAAATAGTAAGGGTATGAGGGGGCAAAAAGGGGACAAAATAAATAATAATGAGGAGGGACTGCGAAAAAAACCCAGACAGGTCTAACAGTGATAAATATTTACAAATATACATCCTACAAGAACAACACAGGATATCCACGTGAAGTAGCCCACAACATCAACATGACTACATTAACCTCTTGAATTGTGTTGGAATCATAATCCGGTGCAAATGTCAAGTTCGAATTCAAAAGACCTTTATTCGAATTTCATTAAATTCATAAAAGTACCACAATAAAACATGCATTTACACATCAAAAACAAGTATAAAAATTCATAAATTGTTAAAAAACGGAATCATTTCTCATAAGACAATTTTCAAGGGCTTTCCATCGTTTTGCATGCACATGTTATAATTCTCAAAAAAGTGCTAGTGCGGAAAATTAATTCATCTGTATCCAGGGACAATAACATTGCATAAAATTCCCCTAACGAAAGGGGTCTGTGTCGCCTAAAATACGGAGTTAAAAACCAATTGATATATTTTAGATATCATTTACAGAAGAATAGAAAGTACAAATCATTCTGTTTACTAATACCATCACATGGGCATGGCTTGTAAACTTTTGTATGCTGATAGCCCAGGGGAAATCCCAGCAAGAATTTTATAGAACCTGCCCTTAGACGGAACAGCAGTGATCTCTCCCAGTTCGTCATGGGTAAGGTGAGGTATTGTGCAAGATTACTCCTGCTTAGATAATTTTTCTGATAAATCACAACAGTAGATTTGAGTGCTTCTCTTTCCATCCGATCTGAACTATAAAGTGCATACAGTGCTTGTCTGACCTCGATTTTATCTTTAGGTTCAATCTTACAGGGATCGGAAAAGATCTTCCCTGTTCACATCGCGCAGTATTTTTAAGACATCCGCGAGCCAGGGGATTGACATGCCATGATCACATTTAAGACAGTCTTTTATTATATTTTGAGTTAGGGTTGCTGAGTCGTTTCTCCAGATCCTTAACCATGGGAGAACTGGTCTAGATCTAATAAAGTCGCATACGTAGGGGAGGTTAAGTTCCTCATGACAAATAAATTCAGAAGAGGAAATTGGGGCACCCAGGATTTTCCTACAGAATCGGGCTTCTTCACGCTGGATGCCAGGGCTTTTTCCCAATCCCCAGACCTCAGCCCTGTATGTGGCTACTGGAATGCACTGTAGGTTAAAAAAATTTAAAATAGCTCTAGTGGCACCTATTTTCTTTGGTCGGGACAAACTCAAGATAGAATTGTTGGCTTTCGAGAACTTGCTCATGGCATGGGCCTTATGCCCACTCCATGAGCGGTTCGCAGCGAAAACCAAACCAAGATAAGGGAATGAAGTTACAGATTCTAATTTGTCTGTCCCTATATGTATAGTGTTGAGTTTGCGTTTCCCGGGGCCACATGGCATAATAAAAGATTTTTTAAAATTGACGCGCAGGTCTAAGCCCTCCATGTATTCAACAAAGCCTTTAACAAGTAAACGAAGGGCATTGGGTGTTCGTTCCATCAAGACAGCGCCATCAGCGTATAATAAAACTGGCAATGGGAGCCCCTGGATAGTTGGTACGTCACTAGTCACTTGTTTTAAGGCTTTGGCCAGGCAGTTATTGTAAATGATAAACAGCAGGGGTGCTAAAACGCACCCCTGTCTTACCCCTCTGCCTATTTTAATGGGTCCCGATACTTCTCCACCCGCCCCAATCCTAACTTGCGCTTTGAGGTCGGTGTGGAGGTATGCCAGGAAATTAACAAGGGCCTCATCCAGTCCGTAATTCAAAGGAATTGCCCATAGTTTAGATCTGTTCACTAGGTCAAAAGCGGATGAGAGATCCATAAATGCAAGGTAGATAGGGGACGATCGGGCAATATTATATTTATCAATGATCAATTTCAGATTCAAACATTGGTCGATGGTCCCCACCCTGATTCTGAATCCCATCTGGCACGGGTCCAATAGGCCCGTATCTTCGGTCCATTCTACCACCCTGTTATAAATTACTCGTCCCAAAATTGTCAAGGTGTTATCCAGAATAGAAATCGGGCGATAATTCACTGGGTCCGATCTCTCCCCTTTCTTAAAGATTGGGACTAAAATGCTAGCGGCCCAGGTATTGGGCATAGGGACTGTAGGGAGGCTGTTAAAAACATTAAGGAGGATTGGTGCCCATAGGTCTGGACTATGCTTAATTATATCTATGGACAGGCCATCAGGACCTGGCGCCTTGTTTCCAAGGCTCTCTTTGATGGCTATCACCACCTCATGCAGATCTATTTTTAGACCATGGGGCTGGCCACAAGAGGAGCCAGGTGTGTCTTCGGCTGGGGCAGCATATATTTTGGAGAAATGGGCCTCCCAAGAGTTGCTGGTTATATTGCAGCTAATTGGGGTTAGTTGTTTGCCCATTTCACACGTTTTTTTGACAGCTGACCAAAAAAGTCTGCTGTTTTTCAAATTGGCGCTCCGAACCAGCGACTCCCATTGTTCTGCTAGTAATGTGGCCTTCCTTTCGGCTATCTTTAATTTATAAAATTTCCTGGCTGCTTGAACCTCTACTAAACACCTAGGTTTGCTGGCTAGTGCCCTGCGCAGCTCCCTATTTGCTAGTGAGCAGGCAGAGTCAAACCACCTAGGTTCTTTCCGCTCTTTTGGAAGTGGGACTGACAAAGAAGCTTTTATTGCTGAACACAGTTTACCGAAATCGTCGATTATCCTGTGGTAGTTCTCATCCATAGTTAAACAGGAAGTAATTAAGTTGGGGTGTACCCTAATTACACTTTCTAGTACAGCCCCACTATCAACTCCCCTCCATTTAAGGCGCAGGCCATCGCCTGTAGGTGTAATGTCTCTCGCCCCGTCTATTTTTTCATAAACCTTGTTGCAACCTAGTTTTAGCATCACATTGAGGGGATTATGGTCACCGAACGAGGTTTCTATCACTGTAGATTTTATCACACAGTCTAATAATCGAGGTGACATAAAAATAAAATGAATTGTAGAAAAACAGTCCCGCCCTCTAAACGTAGGGGCATAGAATTCGCTGGGAGTGTGGCATACATCCATAACAATACTTAAATTATACTCAGTTAGGATATTAGCTAGTTCGATACCCCTGCGTTCGGCCAGGTCGGATTTATTCCTCTCCTCAGTGCTACAATTGCTAACAATTTTTGCATTAAAATCTCCCCCAATAAGGATCCATGTTTCCTCCCCAGTTGCAAAGCTAGCTTCAAGGTCCCGTAATGTCTTAGATTGTGCTTCAAAGTTTTTGTTGGGAACAAAACAAAAGTCGTTATTATAAAAATTGATTAAATATATCTGGGTCTTTCGCTTGAACTCTAAAATCTGAATATTCGGATGTCCTCTTGAGAGATCTGTAATTGTACCACTGGCCAATGTCTTAATGCCAATGAACAAACCTCCCACTGCACGTCCAAAATGTGGTTTGGATGCTGTCACATTAAAACATTGGTACCCTTCAATATAGAGGTTCTCCACGGCCCAGGTCTCCTGGAACATAATAATGTCTTTGCCCTCCAGTATCTGAATCCATTCTGGGTTAGTCAATCTTAACTCCAGTCCTGCGACATTCCAGCTAAGAATAGATAAATCGCAATGTTTGGTATGTCTAATTAATTTGCTTCTAGCATTCTTAGCTGCGCTCTGCATAGGAGTAATGGGAGTCAGAGGTACAGCCTCTTCTATATTTGCAGATGTAATAGTAAAGCTTTGTGCCGATATTTCCCGAGTTGTGATAAGTGACACCGTGGGTGCATGTTCTTCAATCTCGACACTTACATCTCGACATTCATCACTACTTCCCTTAATCCCCAGTCAATCATTTTCTTCTAAATTTGAGAAGGCATATTCAAATTGATTGTAAATTGGAATATTTCATATAGGCCTCGACTCATTATACCCTGGATTGGGATTTACATTGGGGCTGAAGTGTGGCCTCTCGCTGTAGTTATGCCGAGGCATGGTGGGGAAGTGTGAATACGGTGTTAGATGTCCCATGGGTTTAGCCTGATAGCTCTGGGCTTGGCCGTTCATAAGTTTGAAATCTTGGTTCAATTGGTGGGATGGATATAAATCCCTGATTCCAAGATTTCGCTCCTGAGATTGTGCGGCCGAATTAAACATGGGATTGGGAGTTGGGGCTAGATGTCTATAAAAATAACCCAGGGGAAGCAAGGTCGTATTAAATTCCCAGGGCGCAGGTAGTGGTGCGTTGGCAAGGGTTTTTTGGGCCCATTGTGGGGACCTAAAGTTGATTACAACGCAGTCTCCCTCAAACTTTTTTCTCAATGGACCCACCCACCCGACTCTTTGTGTTTGGATAATCTCCCTTGCTCCTTCCATTGGGAAATTACAGTTAGTGGATAACCAGTGGAGAATCCTATTATTAAGGGTTATGTAGTTTTCCTCTTGATCATTCTTTAGTTTAGGGACATTCACCAAAACCAACACGTATGCCCCGCATTCAGGGGGAAGATTGATGCGGGTAGGCATCTTCTTCCTGTAATTTGATGTGTTGGATTCCGGTTGGACTGTGGGATAATTTTGGGGATTGTTATTAGATTTATGGATTGGAGCCCTTTTGCTTATATCTTTTTTAGGGTTCGTCCTTGACACGCTTGTTGTTTTGGTTGAGTTCAAATTAGGGGCCTGTTTTAGTAGGGGTTTATCTTTACTAGTGCTAGGTGTAGGCACAGTTGGAATTGGTTTGTTATTGCCAACTGTTTTTAAATTAGTGTTAGTGTTGGGACCACTATTTTTGGCCTTAGTAGAACTTTGTGTCCCATTATCAGCTTTATTGATAGGAGTCTGCCCTATGCCCAGTTTTAATACATGATCGTCCAATACTTTCAGCCTTTTATCCAAATTTAAAATTTGTTAATTGATTGGACCTAGGAGTGTGGACAGTAGGGTCTCCATCCTCCCCCAAAATGCCTCATTCCCTGATGCTGCAGTGACTTCTGAGGATACATTTTTAGCTGCCATAATTTCGTCTTTGCCCTTACACCTTTCCTGTTCTACGGGGGCAGGAGCCCTCCGATTACGCTTGTGTCTTCCTTTAGTTCTATGTGTTTTTAATGGCGACTCGGTATTTAGATGCTTCAATTTTCTTTTCGCTTTCTGGCCCCTGGTTCGCACAGGAATACTGTCGCTTTTATCTCCCTCGGTGATTGATGTATCAGAATTCACCTGTGAGTCGATACCATTTAAGCATGGGTGGTCGTTTACCCATGGTACACAGGAATCTTGACTAATGTTTGTATCGACCCTAAGCAGAGTAGGACTTGATGATAACCTACTACCTGGGGTAGTTTGTGGCACCGGGGCCGTGTCCACAATTATACAGTTCTCAATTGAATCTGTGCCTGGAATTCCTGCATAAGAAGCAGCAAGTATAGAGTCCATTGAATTATCGTGATTCAGCACAGTGGGGGGCAAACTAGATGGGAGTGAAAGACGTCTTTCTGTGTTCTGAATGGCAGTTGCAACAACATCAATTGTTTTCTGGAGCATTTTATCAATGGCGGTCAGTGTTGGCCACGGAGTGGAGGTAATTGATGGGTGGGCCATTTTAAGGGAGTCTTTTGGCCTTGTTACAGCCGGTGTCTTTTTCCCCATAGTTCAAAAGCTGTTACAGAAACGATATACAGTGTTTTGTCACTGACTTGACGTGCGTTCCAAGGATGATGAAAAGGAACAACCAAGGGGGATGGCCCAGCCCAGCCTCCTCCGGCCTCTGACGACCACAGACGGCCCGCCCTCTGCCCGGGCTCCGCCCGGCGCCGTCCGCGCGCGTCCGCGAAGCGGAGGAAGCTCCGTGATTTTATGCGCCTCCGGGCGCATGGGACAGGAAGTGGTCGTCTGTTACCGCAAGGGAAGCTGGGAACCATAGTTCCTCCCCTCGGCAGCCGGGGTGGAGGTTGGCGCCGGCGGCGGGAGGAAACAGCGGCGTCAGCAGCCCAGCGCCCTGCAGTGGTCTTTGTGGCGGTAAGTAGGCTCCTGCCTTGCCCTCAGCAGTGTTGAGCAATGTCCCCGCTCCTTTGAGGGAGCTCCGTGATTTTATGCGCCTCCGGGCGCACGGGACAGGAAGTGGTCGTCTGTTACCGCAAGGGACGCTGGGAACCGTAGTTCCTCCCCACGGCAGCCGGGGTGGAGGTTGGCGCCGGCGGCGGGAGGAAACAGCAGCGTCAGCAGCCCAGCGCCCTGCAGCAGTCTTTGTGGCGGTAAGTAGGCTCCTGCCATGCCCTCAGCAGTGTTGAGCAATGTCCCCGCTCCTTCGAGGGAGTTCCGTGATTTTATGCGCCTCCGGGCGCACGGGACAGGAAGTGGTCGTCTGTTACCGCAAGGGATGCTGGGAACCGTAGTTCCTTCCCTCGGCAGCCGGGGTGGAGGTTGGCGCCGGCGGCGGGAGGAAACAGAGGCGTCAGCAGCCCAGCGCCCTGCAGCGGTCTTTGTGGCGGTAAGTAGGCTCCTGCCTTGCCCTCAGCAGTGTTGAGCAATGTCCCCGCTCCTTCGAGGGAGCTCTGTGATTTTATGCGCCTCCGGGCGCACGGGACAGGAAGTGGTCGTCTGTTACCGCAAGGGACGCTGGGAACCATAGTTCCTCCCCTCGGCAGCCGGGGTGGAGGTTGGCGCCAGCGGCGGGAGGAAACAGCGGCGTCAGCAGCCCAGCGCCCTGCATCGGTCTTTGTGGCGGTAAGTAGGCTCCTGCCTTGCCCTCAGTAGTGTTGAGCAATGTCCCCGCTCCTTCGAGGGAGCTCCGTGATTTTATGCGCCTCCGGGCGCACGGGACAGGAAGTGGTCGTCTGTTACTGCAAGGGACGCTGGGAACCGTAGTTCCTCCCCTCGGCAGCCGGGGTGGAGGTTGGTGCCGGCGGCGGGAGGAAACAGCGGCGTCAGCAGCCCAGCGCCCTGCAGCGGTCTTTGTGGCGGTAAGTACGCTCCTGCCTAGCCCTCAGCAGTGTTGAGCAATGTCCCCCTGTGCAAATGTCAATGTTTCGACCCATATGGAATGAAGCTGTGGGTCTCATAAGGACAGCATCATTTTTATTTCTTGTGCATCACATTGTGGAACAATCCAGACATTGTATTTTATTTTAGTATTGGGCTTCCCGTACTGAGTGAAGGAGTCTGGTTTTGTGTATCAGAGATCTACACTGTGAATGTTAAATGGTATGACATACAGTGGTAGTGAAGAAGCCTTCTTCCAATTAAGGACTCTAGGCAGACAATACTGCCCTGAAAAGACCAATAGCTTAATACCATATAGGTTAAACCGTTGACATTTCCACAAGGTTATCATTCCCATACTTCATTCTCAAGGGGGAAGAGGGGTGCTTCAGAGCTATGGCACTTCATCCCTCCTTCAATACAAATACATTCCTTCTTTGCGACATTAAAAAAATACTTCCACTGAATGTTATTCATTCGAGATTAAGAGTTTGATTTCGATGTTGGTTTCACTGACGCCATCTGGACGATTAGTTGCCGAATTAGTTGCCTCCGACCGACACCGTTATGGTTTGGAAAACTCCCTACCATCAGTCGGCGATTCGCACACCTCATTACGATGGGACTGCACATGGTGCGGTCACAAACTCCCATTTCTCTATCGGAGCTTGTGAGGCGGGCGGAAACCACCGCAGGCATTACTAGCATTTTCTTTGGCTTTGGGGCTCGTGATCCCCCCTCCGATGGTTGCCTGCCTGCCGAGTGCCTGTGGGCGATGCGGGAGACGGAGAGACTGCTTTTCGCTTGCAGCTGCTGCCGGGGACTGTGCCGAGCAGGGTCTGCCATTTTGGGGTCTGCCGAGAAGCCACGGAACGGATCACAGCTGTCCAGCAGCACCGAGATCTACCATCGATCTCCAGAGATCCCGGAGGCATTCTACATTCTCCAGGGGTAGAAAGACCCTAGCTGTTGCTGATGCCGCCCAAGGTGGCTCTCCAGTGAGTGGGGGCCTGAGGCCCTGCTTCCTACGTCACCATCACCTGCAGCGGTGGGGACCCCCGCCGGGGCGCACCCATCTCCCAACCCTGATGGGCGCTCCAATCGTCTCCCCACTGCAGCCCCCGGGGACAGGAGTGGAGGAGGCAGCCCGGCAAGCAGCATACTTCCCGAGCTGCCCTGGGCCCACCGAGCTACTGCCTGGAGATGGCGGCCTTGCCTACACCTGCGCCCACACCTATATTTGCTGCCGCAACACGGTTCCCTGGACTAGGCTCTACTGAGGCGACACCGGCTGCTGCTGAGGGGCCTGCTTATCGGCTCCTCCAGGACACAGTGCATCTGTCTGGGGGCTCCTTCTGCTGCGTCAACGAGTTTGACCCTGCTCCCACAACCATTACTCTTGGCCACTGGTAGACACCAGTGAAGTGGGGGAGTGGAAGATACGTGCTGGGCACCACCACTCAACGCCCTTGGGTTGGTTGAGCCTCCACGACTGGTGGGCCCTGTGAGACTTTGACTACATGACTGAGGTAAGGGGTGATTGGCTGTGGGAAGGCGCGTCAGGATATGGTCCTCATTCCCCACCCGTGGCCTGGAATCTGGTCTTCGTGCCTGTGGCTTTGTTGGACTCTTGTCTCCTGTAGCTCTTGCCTAACCCATCCCAGGGCCCCCTGTAACTGGCCCTAAGGACCTTTGGCCTCGGTGTGTGGGCACCAATGAACCCCACCATAGCTCTAACCTGCCATCCTTGGAGAGCTCCTTAGCTGCTCCCATTTCTCTTTCTGCTGCTGTTATCGCCCTGGAGCCTGTTCTTGAGCTGACTTCTTTCCTCCTTCACCAGAAACCAGGGTAATTGAGCAGACCCAGTTCCTCTCTGGACGCAGGACGCCCCCCTTATTTAGGGGATCTCACTGGCACCTACCTCTTTCGGGCTGCGTGCCTCCCTGCTGATACACAGGAGCTACTTGGGCCTACCAACCTTTGTACTACACACATAAAGGGCCTGCACTTGCATACTGCTCAGTCTCCAGTAGGGGCTGAAAACGAAATGACAACCCCCTGTTATATTCCATACAAGTACCTATATAGGCGAAGGTAACACTGCAACCCTTCACCTATTATCCCTCCCTATATTTCATACATAACGGTTCTTAGGGACTGACCTTTTACCTAGATACAACACTGCTTTCAGAACACGATTTTTCCCAGGTTCGACACTCATACCTAATGCATGAGGCTTCTTGGAAGTACAGCATGATGAACATCTCCTGTATAATATCTATGCTAAAGTTCAAGCCCTATGTCATCCTTTAGGCAGACACAGAAACATAGCAAGGTGGAACCCCTGGGGAGACCTGTGGGTATATATACATCATGTCTTGTTTAGACAGACAGAGGAGAACGTGACTTCCTGGCTGACACACTAACCAGAGACGCTGAGGTTCCTGCATGCAGACGCTCCAGCTAGCAGTGGTCTAACATCCCTTGCGGGTTGTCCAACTTCAGACCAGGACGGGGTCACATATTCTCTCCTTTTTCACATAATTGGGTTGACTAGACCTTAGGGGGATTCTTGGCATAACAACTGCACTAATGCCAGGTACATTTAGGTACATCTAGTCAGGGAGGCATAGTAGGAGTGTGCACTTTCTTATCATGCGTTTTATGTACGTGTATATATTCATGATTACTGCAAGATGGTAGAACTGTACCATCCCTTTACTTTCATAGTACTGCTAATCATATATCTCTGCTACTGTCTAATGGTTATTACACCAAATCTATTCTACCCTAGAATAACAACTGTTCAATAAATCCTTATTGAAACGGCCAGACTGTTTATTCTGTGTTTCTCTGAGACAAACTAAGTGAGCACGAGTGACTGAGCGAAAAGTAGTATATTGTGTCCACGATCCTGAGGGATCAGGGTTGTCATGTTCTGAGGTTGCCAGAAACTATTCTCTCCACGATAAGAGGAGATTCTAGTGGCACTGTGAGCTAGCTTCTGCAAACAGGCTAACATATCCGGTGGGGGTGCTTGGAACCAGTCTGCCACCAAAACCACAGTTTATGTTATCCGAACGCGCAGATCCTATATAGGAAGTATAGGAACTACACAACACACCAGGGTTAAAAAAGATCATTCTGTGAAAGACATCCTCACTAAGCAACCCGTTCCCACCACAATGGATGTCTCTGGTGCCACCGGAGACCCGTCGCTTCGGTTTGAAGAGCACGGAGGGAATGCACCAGCCACCAGGTCGTATATTGATGTGCTGTTCTCCTCTCTGCGTATAGACTTAAAATCGATCAAGACCGATCTGGTGCACGGCCCACAAGGGGTAAGGAAGGAGTTATCTGAGGTGGGAGATAGAGTGGACGCCTTAGAGAACCACAAGATCACCAGGGAGGAGGAGCTAAAGCAGCTCAGACAAAAACTCATACGCATTAAGGAACAGCAGATACATCCGCCATGACATGGGGAGGATCTTGAGAATAGATTGAGACACAACAACATTTGTATTCAGAATGCTCCAATGGCTGCAGAGGCGGGTAATGTGGAGGAGTATGTGTCTGAACTCATTGCGCAGATTTTAGGGGATGCAAAGGCCTCGGACATTAAATTGGACGGTGTCCACCAGGTAGAGCTGCTCATCTGCCCCCGCCTTACATTCTGGCATGCGTCCCTAGATTCCCCCTAAAGGAGCGAATCCTCCGAAAGGCAAGAGATGCTAACCAGGTTCAATTTCGGGGCAGCTACTTCATATTTATCAGGATCTTTTAGCGATCACTCTGCAAAAAAGGAGGGAGTTTCATCCAGTGACTGCCTACCCCAGAGAACACAACACCTCCTATGCTTGGGGACATCCATTCTGGCTGTTATTTGAGTGATAAGGGAAAGCCCAACAAATCCATTTCCTTAAGGAAGCCTATGCCCTTTACCAGATGAATCCTCCAGAAAGCCCCGAAGGGAACAGGTTGAGTGCGGGATTTGAGCCTGTAGGGCACACAAGATTGAGGAGGAGACTGCGGGGAAGAGGGCCTGCCAAGCCTGCCTCAGACACAATAGCCCTGCAAAGAAAAGCAGTTTTGGAGAGTCTGGTTCGGGACTCATCGCAGGGCCACACAGATGAGGAAAACTGATCTTAAATCATAACGAACTATGGCACACATCTAGAGTCCACGGAGATTTCGGAGGAGAGGGACTCCTCATGCAAAGGACCTTGGCCACTTGGATCCCACCCTTTGTCTTACTCCAGGAGTGGTGGGAATCATCTCACTAGACCCACCTCCTCCAGAGACTTGTTTAAAAGGGTTTTCTTTTATTTTTGTTCAAATGTTCATGTCAGTTCAGTACTAATTCATATTATGGCGATGGGTGATAGTCTTAGGAACAGCTGCTGCCAACCCATGCTGGTCCCAGCGCAATGGGGAAGCCATCCACATAGCCTTCCACAACACAGACCAACAAGGTAGCGGGGATATGCCAAATAATCTAACATGACCAGAGTATGTCCGTAGGTGATTCTCTGAAGGTGCTCTCACTTAATGTGAAGGTACTAAATAACCCTGTTAAAAGAAAGGCATTTTGTCTTACCTGGAGAATCCCTGGGCAATATTTGCCTCCTGAAGGAGACTCACCTTCTTGCGAGGGACTTTCACTGCCTCAAATGTAGAGTATTCTAACATCAGTGCTTCTCCTCCACGGGACGTAAGGCAGCAGTGGTGGCGATACTCTTTGCACTCAGTTTTCGGGGTATAATTGGGCCCAAACTTGTTAACCTCAAAGGTCACCTTCTGGTGTACCAACTACAGCTGGGGACACAAAACATTACCTTGGGTTCTCTATATGCACTGAAGAAAGTGCAAGAGCAAATCCTTTGGACGGCCATAGGGGAGACGCTGACTTCCCAGGACCATTTAGTCATAATTGGAGAAGACTTCAATGTTGTCTTTTATAACTTATTGGACCGCTCTGGTGCCAGGGGTGGGGGGGTGCAGGTGAACTGCCTGAGGGAGAGAGAGATTGGCTGAGAGAGGTAGGACTGATAGATATGTGGAGTACCTTGCATCCCCAAACACAAGACTACACATTCTTCTTGCATGCTCATAAAACCTATGCTCAACTGGATTACTTCTTAGGAACACACAACTTACATCACCTCACAGGATCGGTAGAGATTGAACCCAGAACTCTCTCAGATCACTCTGCTTTATCATTGGAGGTACAAAATACTGCACAGAGGGGAGGAGACAATGGAGACTGAGGGAAACTTTTTTACAAATACCTACAGTGGTAGCGCAGATTGAGAAGGCAATATAAGACTATATCCAGGTCAATGTTACCCCCGACAGGTCGATAGCTAACTTGTGGGACACCTTAAATGCAGTCATTAGAGGGAAAATCATAGCAATCTCAGTGGCAGAATATCGTCAACGTAGAATTAAAAGAGAGGAACTCTAAAGAAAGGTTAGAGAATTAGAGCATATGCAGCATCGTACTGGGGCCGCCAGAATATGGCACCAACTAGAGACCGTGCAGAAAGAATTGTCAAGGTTAGATTTAGATAGGGCCGAGTACTCTCTCCTCAGGTTAAAGCACTCCTTTTACATCAATGAGAATAAATGTGAGAGGCTTTTGCCGACCAAACTCCTAGCCCAAGGACAGTCCGCTAAGGTGGATGAGCTCCTATCAGGAGATGAAAAGGAAAAATAAGAGCACGCCAAGATTTCAACTCAGTTTATGGAATACACAGATCAGGCTATTCCTCCTGATGCCCCCTCTCAATACTTGAGCCAAGTAGGGACCACTCATTTAACAGAAGCTCAAGCATCTTCTTTGGAGGACCCATTTTGCATTGAAGAGGTCATCGTGGCTATCTCTAGACAGAAGCCCCTGAAGGCCCCTGGCCCAGATGGCTTCTTTCTGAGTTTTATCAATCCTCCTGCCCTGAGTTGGCCCCAATTCTCACTCGCCTCTTCAACAATATCGGAAATATGTCCCACCTCCCACCATCTATGCAGGAAGTGGCAAAAGTGGTCATACCTAAGGCCGGGAAAGATAAGCGGTCATGCGCCATCTACCACCCCATATCCCTCCTTAACATGGATGTGATATTATTCAGGGTATTCTGGCAGCTAGGTTAAATTCTCTTATGACAGGGCTGATAGTCCCAGACCAAGTGGGGTTTGTGCTTCAGAGACAATGTGCAGATAACACAAAGCGCCTTCTGCACATTATTATTATTATTTATCTTTCATATGGCACACAAATCATCCCCAAGGGGATCTCTCGACGCCCTGGGAGCAGGCCATCTATTATATGGGATACTGATTAAAATAAACAGGTTTTGAGCAAGTTTTTTAAAAGGAGCCAGGCGGGGGCATGCCCGAATGTTCTCTAGCAGAAAGTTCCCGTACTTGGGGACTAGATAAGAAAAGGCACGGCCTCCCAATTTTCACTTTCTTAATTCTCCGAGGTCGGATAAGGTTTTGGCCACTAGATCTTAAATGACGGGCCGGAGTATACCTTTCACCTTCTTGGTTAGGTGTCTTGACCCTAACCCACGAAGGGCTTTAAACACTAGGCATAAAAGTTTAAAAACTGCTCTTTTCTTTATAGGAAGCCAATGTAACTCTCTCAACAATGGAAGGAAAGGGGTTAGTGCTGG
The DNA here is from genome assembly GCF_964261635.1 of Lissotriton helveticus. Lineage (NCBI taxonomy): Eukaryota > Metazoa > Chordata > Amphibia > Caudata > Salamandridae > Lissotriton > Lissotriton helveticus. The sequence continues at coordinate 552,544,752 of NC_136065.1, read as the reverse complement.
CTTATTCAATGCTAAATGTGCTGCAGTATTTTGCACAACGTGTAGCCTTCAAAGCGGTATACAACTGTTACCACGCATTTTTTACAACGCAATACCATAACCACGCATCTTTTACAACGCAAGTACTTTTACCACGCATACATTTAAAACACATTACACTACAACGCAGATACTATCACAACGCATACCGATACAACGTAAGTATAGGTAGGCTTATCTTTTTTTAAAACATTTATTAGGGGTATTGGGTTTGGGTTTTGGGGTACAGGGGTATTTTTAGGTTTCAGGGTTGGGTTTGGGTTTTGGGGTACAGGGGTATTTTTAGGTTTCAGGGTTTGGTTTGGGTTTTGGGGTACAGGGGTATTTTTAGGTTTCAGGGCTGGGTTTGGGTTTTGGGGTACAGGGGTATTTATAGGTTTCAGGGTTTGGGTTTTGGGATACAGGGGTATTTTTAGGTTTCAGGGCTGGGTTTGGATTTTGGGGTACAGGGGTATTTTTAGGTTTCAGGGCTGGGTTTGGGGTTTGGGGTACAGGGGTATTTTTAGGTTTCAGGGCTGGGTTTGGGTTTTGGGGTACAGGGGTATTTTTAGGTTTCAGGGCTGGGTTTGGGTTTTGGGGTACAGGGGTATTTTTAGGTTTCAGGGCTGGGTTTGGGTTTTGGGGTACAGGGGTATTTTTAGGTTTCAGGGCTGGGTTTGGGTTTTGGGGTACAGGGGTATTTTTAGGTTTCAGGGCTGGGTTTGGGTTTTGGGGTACAGGGGTATTTTTAGGTTTCAGGGCTGGGTTTGGGTTTTGAGGTACAGGGGTATTTTTAGGTTTCAGGGCTGGGTTTGGGTTTTGGGGTACAGGGGTATTTTTAGGTTTCAGGGTTGGGTTTGTGTTTTGGGGTACAGAGGTATTTTTAGGTTTCAGGGTTGGGTTTGGGTTTTGGGGTACAGGAGTATTTTTAGGTTTCAGGGTTCGGTTTGGGTTTTGGGGTACAGGGGTATTTTTAGGTTTCAGGGTTTGTTTTGGGGTACAGGGGTATTTTTAGGTTTCAGGGCTGGGTTTGTGTTTTGGGGTACAGGGGTATTTTTAGGTTTCAGGGCTGGGTTTGTGTTTTGGGGTACAGGGGTATTTTTAGGTTTCAGGGCTGGGCTTGGGTTTTGGGGTACAGGGGTATTTTTAGGTTTCAGGGCTGGGTTTGGGTTTTGGGGTACAGGAGTATTTTTAGGTTTCAGGGCTGGGTTTGGGTTTTGGAGTACAGGGGTATTTTTAGGTTTCAGGGCTGGGTTTGGGTTTTGGGCTACAGGGGTATTTTTAGGTTTTAGGGATGGGTTTGGGTTTTGGGGTACAGGGGTATTTTTAACATATATATATATACAAATTAATAAATACCATTAATATAATTAATTAAAATATTTAATATTAAAATAATAATTTATTAATTATAATTTTTATTAATAATTATATTATTTTAACATATTATATACTTACCTATACTTACGTTGTAATGGTATGCGTTGTAATAGTACCTGCGTTGTAGTGTATTGCGTTGTAAAGGTATTCGTGGTAAAGGGTCCTGCGTTGTAAAAATTGCGTGGTAATGGTCTGCGTGCTAAAAGTATGCGTGGCATCGTCATATATCCCTTGAAAGCAGATCATCACTCATCCCTACTAGTAGAGCGTTTCCATAATCAAATCTACTGACTAGCAGTGCCTGTATTAAGACCCTTCTGGTGGAAAGGGGGATCCAGGGAAAAATCCTTATTAACATACGCATTAGTCGGAAGCACTTACCTGATAGGATCGTCACATGCTCCTATATAGAGAGCTTATTATCCATTTTAACGCACAATTTTTTTGACAATTTTTTGGGGTACGAGCTTCTCCTAGTTCCGCCGGCCACCAACCCTCCATCCATAAATCCTCAGCTTTCCCAAACAATAAGATCTCTGTTTTGTTAGAGTTAATCTGTATGAAGTTCTTTCTCATCCATGTAGCTATCTTTAGCATACAGATCTTAAATCGCTCGCTGGTCACCCCGGGGTCCTTCTCTATGGGAACGATCACCTAAGTGTTGTCCGCATAGGAGATGGTTTGGAACCTGCACGATCTGATAATGGTGGCCAGAGATGACACATAGATATTGAACAGGGTGGGGCTTAAAATGGAGCCCTGTGGTACCCCCTTATCCACCATTGTGGCCTGAGATACAAAGGAGTCCAGTTGTACACATTGGGATCTGTTAGATAGAACACTCTGCAGCCACTCCAATGCAATTGCTCTAACACCAATCTCCCGCAGTTTATCCTGAAGGATTCTGTGAGAGATGGTGTCAAAGGCTGCTGACAGATCCAACAGGACTAGCATTGTGGGCATTCCCTCGTCTAACAGAGACCTAATTGAGCCAGTTACCTCTGTTACTGCAGATTGGGTACTATAGCCCGCACGGAAGCCTAACTGCGAGGGGTCAAGAAGATTATGATGTTCCAGATAGTCTGAAAGGTGTCAGTTGACCAAAGTCTCCATTATTTTTTAGCAACCCGGGAGAAGAGAAATTGGTCAGTAATTTTGTAGATCAGCACAATCTGCTGATGGTTTCTTGGGCAATGGTTTGATGTATGCCTTCTGATAGCAGGTATGATGGGACCCCCTCAAAAGGTTAAATGTGGCCACGGAACAGAGGGGAAGAGAAAGACATCACTTACAAAAAGATTGTTCCAGCACAGGCCATAAACTTAAAATACTAGTATACATCCTATTGTTAATCTGAACCAGGTGACAGATATATGACAGTCATATTTTATTTTATACATTTTTTTATTTTCAATTTGTCCATCATTTTATATTGTTCATTATTTTTTAAATTGTAAAAAACATTTCATCACAAATTCAATTTTATAAACATTTTCAAAATTCATAGCAAAAACAAAAGAATATAATATAATTATAAATATATACAAGGAAATATCACAATATACTTCAAAGAGACAACCCCAGATCTCATGCACACAATCTCAAAAAACTACCACATTCACACCCATACTTCATTCAAACCACAACATCAAAAGAAAAAGGAAGGACTGAGTCTTGGTTGGCAGAATCGTCACGCCAATTGATAGGTCTCAAAAACCAGTATGAGACCCCGCACCAGGCCGCCGCGCGTTTCGGCGGCTCCAGGCCACCTTCCTCAGGACCTCTTTCAAACAGTCTAATCAGAGATGTCAGGGGACCTAAAATATACATAAAAAATACTGTCACCATACTTTCTCTCATAGAGGATGAGAGAAAAAAATTATGTCTACAAGATAAGAAAACATTGCTCAGAGTAACATAGCAGCTCTTCACATGACCAAAAAGCATGAGACAAAGTTATCAGACGAACATGAGAAATTTAATGAATTATAGTGAAAACACCTAATGTACTGCTCATCAGGAAGACAATATTTATGATAATTCAACCTTTCTACAGACACTGCTGCAATACATATCTTTAAAATACGATATCCATTTCTATGAAATTCCAAAAAAAAGATATGAAATATGACATATTCTGAGCGAACATAGGTCTACTTACGATTAAAAACAAATTGTTGTTCCTATTCCAAGAATCTTAATCTCATGTGAGACAACCAAGTTAATTGATTAGTCGAAAAGATCGTGTTTGAGAAACCTAAGAGACAGAAAGAGATGCCCCACTCTAAGTAATCATTTAATCACATAAATTCATAGAATCCAAAGCCCGACCTTCTTTGTGGAGCCTATTCTTACCATATTTTAAAGAAGTGAGGGGCCAAATCTTAACGTCGAATCGGTTCTTTATGAAAATACATGTCTGATCTTCACCAAGGCAATACAGCTAGAACAGAAATACGCCGATGTTTAGGATTATATAGCTTGATCGCAAATGTTTCACTATCATATATATCCTAATGACAAATGAGGAACACACCTTTTAACCGAGCAGTGAATTCCGTTCTCTATTTTAGATTCAAAATACTGTTCCAAGATGTGTTAAGTTGATGAGGACAAAGATGGCTTGCTCTGCCCGTCGGAAATCTAAAATGTAAAGACAAAATATCTAAATACATCTGTATCACGAAGGACGAGGAAACATAAAATCAAGCGCGAAGACCGCACTAATCGTTCAGAGACGTGTATAAATATGGCAGGAAAGCATAGCCCTGTATATCAAGCCTTAGGACACGAATGAGTACTGCTTACCAAGATATCGTACGTAGTCCAGGTCGACGCTCTCCTCTGCCTGATATTATTGGTACAAACGGCACTCTAGACTGAGTCTCAGGTTTTTAAATCCTGGACGGAAGCGTGTCATAACGCAATACTACCCAGTTACCGGAAGCGATCTCAAGCGTGAGAAAGAACTAAAAATAAATGATGGACCACGATTCACCTCCTTGTCGCCACAAAGGTATCAACAGATACGAAATGAGATGCAACCATTAAGGATAACGTCGATTATTTTCAAAGAAATAACAAGATGATACACAGATGTCATAAATCACCCTATGACCAATTCTGTAGTGTAGTTCCTATTATCCCAATAGGCTCTGCGCATTGGAATAATATCTTCAATAGTATAGACGTAGGACAGAGGTTAACTAGGTCTTCTACTGACGATATTAGACTTAAAGTTTAGTGTTTGCTAGCTAGCTCAGAGTTCACTAGAAACTTTCTCGAATAGACAAGGAGGAGTTTAACCTCCCTGGATAGACAAGAAGGGATTTAGTTTCTGACAACCATAGAACATGACAACTTTGCTCTCCCCTAATCAAGAGTGTATCTCTAGAGTCGTGTGAAAACAAAAGACAACTTATTTTACTCAGTCAGTTCAGTGCATTCTTAGTTTCACCAGATTGTAGAGAAAAGGAAGAGACGGGCGTGTTCAATAAAAGATGTTATTTATTGATCAGTCTCTTTTCTCGTACAAGAGAAATGAATTGCTATTATGGCAATACTTATAGTTAAGTAAAGTGCATACAGTAAAAACAGAATTATAAAATAATACTGTAAAAGCATTGATATGGTTTCTTAGCCATATGATACTTTAAAATTGATAAAATAGATACATACATATATACATTGACTAATCGTACTCAACTGGTGCTTCTAACTACACCTACCCCAGTGTACCTGACCTTAGCCTAATACGTGGGCGGGGAGTAGATAAGTAGCAGTTATAGTTAAGTTTGCTTTGCCAAGGGTCTGCTTCAAGAATTCTCTGCAAGGGGTTATTCAGTTCAGTACCTGGGATTTAGAAGGCTGGAGGGCTGGTATCTCTATCTCAGGGCTTGATATTCCAGCTGCCTGCGAGGGCGGCTTGGAAGCGCCGGAGCTGGATTTCTCGGCAGGAGAAAAGGCAGCGTCTCCTTCTCAGCGCGTCAGAAAGGAGGGGCAGCGTCTGTGGGCTTCGCTGTCAGCTGGGCTCCTCGGCAAGTCTCGCTGCTCCAATCTCGTCACCACCGCGTGTGTTTGCTGAAGGCAATGTCGGTAATATTTATACCTGAAAGGTGCCGAGATTGACGTAAGGATGGACATAAATACGTCAATAAGGATGTCATACGAACTGGTCGTTCGCACATTCTTTACTGAAGTTCTCGGTGAAATCAAAACAATGGCTGCGGGGATTTTCCCAGGTCGTTGTAGGTTTGATTTGTTTTGAGAAGAAATGCGTTACTTACCTGTAACAGCAGTTATCCAGTATTGGTGTCTTTCATGGATTCACATGCCTGAATCATTCCCCGTCGTCGAGACGGGAGCCTCCGGTACATAAAAAAGTAATGTCCTATAGACATACATAGAGAAAATAGGCCTAAGGGCCTCCCCTTAGTAGCCTTTCTTAGTCCTTATGTAAAAAGGACCAAACTCTCCCAGTCAGCCAATCAGCTCCGACCTCCCTCTAGAACCTTCCTGGGAGGAGCCTCAGTCCCTCAGATTTTCGTACGCACCCAGCTAGGTAGGCGTAATGTTGTCAGAGAGGGATGTGAGTCCTTCCCGGGGAGGCGGGAGGGTTGCATGTGAATCCATGAAAGACACCAATACTGGATAACTGCTGTTACAGGTAAGTAACGCATTTCTTATCCAGTATTAGGGGTGTCTTTCATGGATTCACATGCCTGAATCAGAATAGTTAGCAGTCAGATATGCACATTTGTGATGTAAATCAGTTCTGCAGTCATGTTAGACAATGCATATAACATCACATATAGTATCACAAGAGCAAGGAATGTGCATACCTGGATGGCGGGAAGTAGGAAGGCTCACCTCACTGAAAGAGATGGCGAAGCACCGCTTGACCCACTGCCATATCCTTCTGAAGTTCGATATCCAGGCAGTAGTGGCTGGAGAAAGTGTGCGGTGACTTCCAGGTCGCCGCTCTGCCAATGTCCAAGATTGGCACCCCCGCGAAGAGTGCTGCTGACGTGGACATCGTCCTGGTGGAATGTGCAGTGACCTGATCAGTCAAAGGCCGTCCGGCCTGGTCATGGCAGAATGCAATCGTTGATGAGATCCATCTTGAGATGCTTTGTTTCGTGAGGGACAGGCCCATTCTTGGTCTGCTGTATGTCACGAACAGTTGTGAAGAGTTTCTGAAAGTCTTAGACTTATCTAGGTAGAACCTGAGACATCTTTGAGATCTAAAGAATGTAGAGCCCTTCCTGCTGCGGTTGAAGGGTTCGCAAAGAAAGTTTGAAGGATTATTGGCCCATTGAGATGAAAGGCTGAAGGCACCTTTGGAATGAATTTTGGGTTCGGTCTCAGCACCATGCTAGCATTCCTATACTGCATGTGCGGTTCCGAATGGACTAGCAGAAAAACTGCATGTGCGGTTCCTGAATGGACAGAGCTTGGAGCTCGCTCACTCTTCTGGATAGAAAAACGCCTGTAGCCCACTGACTCTTAGTGGGGATTGTTCACGAGACATACTTTGGGTCAGCTCCGTGTACTGGTTGAACGGATGTTTCATGAGCTTGGTAAGAACCACATTGAGATGCCAGGAGGTGGCAACATCCTTACTGGCGGGAAAGATCTATATAAACGTTTCAGAACTTGCTTAAGCAACCCGCTTGACCATAGCGATGGGCTCGTTTGAATTCTTTTATAACAAGATAGCACTGTTAAATGTACTGTAATGGATAGATAAGGCAATATTTGCACCAGTGATGTGGAGAAAAGCCTATTGCTGCGGTCGACACCGCAGACACAAAGCGCTTCCCTTTCCAGGAATATGTTCATGTGCTATCCGCACTTGCTCTGGCAAGAATGTCTACAGTCCTGTGGATTATTCCGATTGTGGAACTCTGAACTCAGTCTTGTGTCAGGGGTCAGGCGACCAACCAGAGAGACTTCAGACCCTGATGTCGAACTGCATTATCGATCATAGTAGCAGAGATAGATACTGCCGCCGGTGGATCGGCGGCTACAGGGATAGGTGGTGGAGTTCTGTGAACCAATGTCGCCTCGGCCCAATTGGGGCTATTAAAATCAGAATACAAGGCTCCACCAACCGTGTCTTGAGGACAATGGGAGCATCGGGAATGGTGGAAAGGCCTACGCAAAGACATTGCGCCATGCGGTTGGAAATGCGTTCCCTAGCCAATTACGGAAGTGTGGGCATCCGGCTTTCATTCACGTCGCAATTAGATCCATTTGCGGCGTGTTTTATCTGGAGAAGATGGGGCCAATGATTTGTTGGTCCAGCTCCCTGTTACAATGGTTTCTGCCTGCTGAGCGCATAGGTGAGCCCATTGTTCGTCTTATTCTTGGTAGGCAATCTTGAAGGCCCAGGAAGACCGTCAGCAGTTCAGGCAGATTGATATGTAGTGTCTTCTCCATAGGAGACTACCTTCCGCATTTTGTGACGACGTGAGGAACCGCCGGAAGTAGGAGTGACAAGCCTTGAGACAGTTTTTGAGAGGATATTCCTCATTGTAGGACTCCGGCCATGTGAGGATTCTCTTTTATGTGGCAAGATGACCATGTAGATTGTAACCACTGCTTCGATAGCGCCTCTTGTAGAGGTCTCGTTCGTAGTTGAGAGCGAGGAACCAGGAGGATACACTATCACTCTCTGATGGGAAAACCTTTGCTGACCGTGTGGCCAGGGTTATACCTAGGAAACTGATGTACCTAGGAAACTGATGTAGTGAGAAGGTTTCAGGACCGATTTTTCCTGATTGAGGATGAGATCCAGCATCGAAAAATGAACAGGCGTTGGGAGACCTGGACACGTCTTTTAAGGATGAAGCCTTGAGCAGGCAGTCCTTCAGATACCGAAGACTTGGTGTCCTAGTTATGTCGCTCCCAGGGAACTGTATTTCGTGAATATGTGTGGTGCAGACTTGAGCTCGAAGGGCAGAACGCGGAACCGTAAATGTCTGCCCACTACTGCAAATCGTAAGTACTTTTAGCGATTCCTGTGAAGTGGGATATGGAAGTAAACGTCCTGTTTGCTGGACCTCATGGATTACCATGCGAAACAACTGCCTCTTTTAGGAGGGTGTTGAAGTCTCTGAAGCCCAAGGTTGGTCTCCTCCTCCTATCTGTTTTCTGGATTTAAAAAGGAAGCGGGAACAAAAAAACCCTTTTCCCTTATGAGGAGGAGGTACTCTCGCTACAGCTCCTTTGAGGAGGAGGAACACTCGCTATAGCTCCTTTCTACAGCATAATCCAGACGTAGATGCAGCTGTATATCTTGATAGCTCCGCTGCCCGTTCCATGAGAAGACAATTTCTCAGAAGATGGGTGCTTGTTTTGCTATTGTCGGCGACTGAAGGCATTGTGGTCTACTCTGGCCTGAAGAGCAGGAAGATTGGAATTGATAATTTCCTTTGAGGGAAGACCTTCTTCTTCCTCCCGTTGTACTAAAGGACTGGTTCATATACTGAAGAGTGTCCAAAGCTCTCGCATTGTCTGTTTCGTTAACTTTTCGTGCCAATAGTGACTGGCCCTCATCTGGCCCGTCCACAAACGTTGTTTGCACCTCAGGACGGAAAGGGCCCTCCTTGGATCCGCAAGACTGCAGGTCCAGCCACTTGCGGAACCCTGTCATAGCGATATTCCTCGCGCAGTCTATGGTTTAACGCCAATGCCTCGCCTCAGCGGAATCCACCTAACTTCCTCTTCGGATGAGTCTGGTAATTCCGGCTGGTATGGGGCCAGTGTGCCCACAATGTTCCATGCTAGCGTACCAAGAGCGCTAGAACGTTCACAGAGGAAAACCTGTTCGTAAGGTTGTCCACTCTTAGACCCTCCTTATCAGGAGGAGGTGACAACGGGGCCGAAGGATCCCTGGAGTTTTTCTAGGCCGCCTGTGGCACTACGGAGTCCGGCTTAGAAAGTTCCTGTTAAGCACGCCGGTGCTGTATCTGGCGCCTTATACTTCTTCTCCAACAGAGGGATCACCAGTGATACAGAGGAGGGGTACTACCGGACCCTTACCTCTTCTGACTATAGGTAATGGATAACCCGTATCGATCTTACTGCCTTCTTGTAGGGTTCTTTGAAGACGTACAAGAAGCAGGCCTGTTCTTGAGAGGTCATGGAGATCTTAAAACGTTGAGCAGCTCTCCATACCACCTTAGAAGAGATTCCAGAGTGGTGGAGTTCCTTCTTCGTCGATGAATCCGTCGACGAGGTAGCCGTCATAGACTATGCCATCGTAGACGCGCAGTCATAGATGACCATACCCCCTTAAAAGAGATGACAGACTCGGTGGATCTCCTCCTTCGTTGACGAGTTCGTCGACAAGATGTCCGTCAGAGAGTATGCCGTCGTAGACGAGCAGTCATAGATGAGGCCGTCGTAGACTACTCGTAGACAAGGCCGTCGACGCCGTCGTAGACTAGCCTTCGTAGCTGAGTCCGTCGTAGATGAGGTCATCATAGACTAGACCATCCTAGACGAGGCTATCGTAGACGAGTCCCTCGTAGACTAGGCCATCGTAGACGAGGCCCACGTAGACGAGGCCCGCGTAGATGAGGCCATCTTAGGCTAGGCCATCTTAGAGAAGGCCCTGGTCGACCAGACAGGCTGTCATAGACGATGTCTTCAATGACTATGCCGCCGTAGACGAGTCCTCGAAGATGAGCCTACGTAGATGAGGCTATCGTCGATACCGTAGACAGGGCGTCGTAGGCGAGCAGTCGACTCCTTAGACTAGCCCTTGTAGACGAGGCCGTCATGGACTAGGCCGTCGTAGACTAGGACATCGTAGACTAGGCCATCGAGCACTAGGCCTTCGTAGACGACTAGGCCATCGATCATTAGGCCTCCATAGAGTAGGCCAGTAGACTAGGACATCGTAGACTATAGATTAGGCCATTGTAGACTAGGTCCTCATAGAATAGGCACTGTAGACTAGGCCCTGTAGACGCTGTAGACAGGCTGCCGTGGACGGGCTGCCGTAGACAGGCTGTCATAGACGCGGCCACTAAAATGCGCCTTCGTAGATGAGGCCATGCGCCTTCATAGATGAGGCCATCATCGTAGATGAGGCCATCATCGAAACCGTAGACAGGCCGTAGACATGCCGATTAGTCTTCGAGATGAAGCCCTCATTGATACCGTAGACAGGCCTTCGTTCCGAGAGGCTGTCGTCGATGGTTGCGTCGGCGACGTCGATGGTCTCGTCGTCGACGGCGATGGTCTTGACGTCGACGGTCTTGACGTCGACGGCCTCGCCGTCGACTGCCTCGTCGTCGACGGTCCTCGCTGACTTCGACTGCCTGGTCGTCGACGGTCCACGCTGACGTCGACGGCCCTCGCCGTCGACTGTCCTCGCCGTCGACGGTCCTCGCCGTCGACAGTCCTCGCCGTCGTCGGTCCTCGCCGTCGACGGTCCTCGCCGTCGACGGTCCTCGCCGTCGTCGACGGTCCTCGCCGTCGTCGACGGTGCTCGTCGTCGTCGACGGTGCTCGTCGTCGACGGTGCTCGTCGTCGACGGTGCTCGTCGTCGTCGACGGTGCTCGTCGTCGTCCACGGTCCTCGCCGTCGTCGACGGTTTTGAAGTCGACGTCCATGGTGTCGTCGACGGCCTCGTCGTCGACGTCGATGTCCTCGTCGACGACGCTCCAATCGTCGACGTCGACGGTGTCGCCGTCGACGTCTATGGTCTCGTCGTCGACGTCATCGTCGACGCTGTCGTCGTTGTCGATGCTCACATTGCAATGATGATGGTTTTGACGTCGATGGCTGCTTAGGCTGTACCTCAGGAGGTATAGACGACGCCTTTCTGAATGATCCTATGACCAGAGGAGGGGATATAGACGGCTCATACGTCGTCTATGTTGTCCGATAATTCTCCAAAGCAAGTCCTTTACTCTCCTTTCCCACAGAGTGGGGAGATCCTTGAAGGACTGCGCCCGGAAGACCCTTGAGCGGTCTTTTTTGGGGCCTTCTCAGGATGGTACCCTGAGGAATGAGTCTGAGGAGATTCTCTATTGAGGTCTCCTGGACTTTGAGGGCAACACCTCATCGCAGTAACTGGAGAAATAAATAACCTCCTTTCTGGCCTTAACCATATTAACAGCCTCTGTTCACGACCCTTCAAAAGTCACTTGAAAAAGCAACATACCTTGTAGCCTTTGGTCTGTGAGTGTGAGGAACCGAGCAGAGCCACCTCTTGGAACAAGAAGTGCAGGCTCCAAACAGAATTCTTCCGTTCTTTCCCTTGTTAAACCTTCTTTAAAGAAAGTATTTGAAGATACAGAATGTATTTGAAGATAATCCATAGTAGAAAAGCCAAATTAAGTGAAAAAAACACAGAATCTGAGCAGAGCTCAGAGGAGACTCCCTTAGCACAACGTGCGGTAGAAAATCTGAGGGACTGAGGCTCCTCCCAGGAAGGTTCTAGAGGGAGGTCGGAGCTGATTGGCTGACTGGGAGAGTTTGGTCCTTTTTACATAAGGACTAAGAAAGGCTACTAAGGGGAGGCCCTTAGGCCTATTTTCTCTATGTATGTCTATAGGACATTACTTTTTTATGTACCGGAGGCTCCCGTCTCGACGACGGGGAATGATTCAGGCATGTGAATCCATGAAAGACACCCCTAATACTGGATAACTCCGTATGCCTATTAGGGGGCTGGAGAAATAGTGCTTACCTAATGAGATGGCATGCGCTATGACCTAATCAGATAACTTGCTTCTGTGCCCTTGTAAGGCTAATCAGATAACGGGTTTTTGTGCAGTTGAATGGCTGCTAGTTAATTATTAATAGGGCTCCCGGTTTTCCGTTTTTACGGATTTTTACATATAAATACAGACGGAAAACTTGTTTTCCTTTATCTGTATTTATATGTAAAAAACGGGAAAATACTAGTACATTTTGTTCTTCTGCAATCGTGTCTCCCCCTCCTTAGAGGGTTAAGAGGTGTCAGTCCGGGCTGAGACGCCTTCCCGGGCAGACACGGAGCTGCCAGCCACACCCGAGCACTTCACAGGTCTTTGAAAGACCATTTACTTGTTAATGAGGCTTCACCCCTTTTAGAGCCCCCTGCCAGAGTCAGATTAGGAGCCTCTATTCACACCATTGTTGTGTGAGTTATGGCTCTTCTACCATGTGCTGAAATTACCACTGAAAATAATTTGTAATTATTTAATGCACATGCACTCTGTGTTGTTTATTGAAACATTTAATTTCGCTTCATGCAGCCTGCCTGTTGGAATGCAACAGAACATTTTAAGATATTATGAAAGCGTTTAAAACATGGACCATGTTTTTAACGCTTTCATAATATCTTAAAATGGTTGTTGCATTCCAGCAGGCAGGCTGCATGAAGCGAAATTAAATGTTTCAATAAACAACACAGAGTGCATGTGCATTAAATAATTACAAATGATTTTTCCAGTGCGTAATTTCAGCACAATGGGCGCTGTCACCAACCAATTGGATGTCCACTGTAAGAATTCCACCCAGGGAGAGGAAGGAACGAGGCCAGACTGCAGTATAATAATGAGTGATACCACATTGCCCGCACAACCTGCATTTATTTAGAAAAGTGAATAAATACTGAAAATTGTGCTTCTTTTAATTGACTCTCCGTGCTGTCTTTCATGATTTGTAGCTCAATAGCTGAGCAGATAGACAGCAAATTAAATAACAGGATGACATTTCTTTAAATGATTTAGCCATCGTGAGGTCTGCAAGCACCTTGAGGCATAGGCCGTGACTTCAAGACATAACGGGCACATACACTGCTTTACGGCGGGGGTCGCCGAGTGAACCACGAGCGTCCACTCATAATTTATTTATAACCCCCCCACACCCCCCACCCCCCTTGTAAAGGTGCTACATTGCCCTGTTGTGATGTTGAAGGAGAGACACTGACTACAAAGAGACCCATCAGATCTCAAACATGTAAAAGACACCGTTCTAGATGGAGGAGGGGAGTTTGCTCCACTAGATAAGAGATTGACGCAGGGAGGGAACTGGTGGTTGCTGCTGCTGCAATGTTGGGAAACACCAATGAAGAGCATGGAAAAAACACTGATTATTGGGGAAGACTTTGTCTCGGGTAGAGAGTGTGGGAGAATCAGATGACTCTGGTCAATACCTAAAATAAATCCTAGCACCAAGGACAAAATCATGTACTGTTCAGTCACTGACTCCTTTCAGATGACATATACTTTTAACATTGCTGTGGACTGTCAATTTAAATAAATGTGGAAAAATACTAGCTGTAGCGTCGTCTTTTGCTTGTGGTAAAAATAAATGTGGATAAATACAGAAAAAATGCCCGAAAAATAAATATGGATAAATACAGACGGAAATGGCAAAAAAATAAATACCATAAAACCGGGAGCCCTAATTATTAACCAGACAAGGGTCAGAAATAGGGGGATCAATACAGTACCCATAGTAAATACATCACACCCACTCCACGTAAGCTATGTCCATATTTACAAATCTAGGCATAGTAAACAAAACTAGTAGGGCATGTGTATACCGTACCACCCCAAAATACATTCATATGCATTTTGAAAATCGGAAATGCGAAATACACGAAAAGATGAGTATAGTTACTATATGCACTCAAGCAGTATAATAATGCAAAATCTATTACGCATATTTTTAAATCAGCATGAATAAATGCGAAAATTACACATGAAATGGCTCTTAATACAGAAGAAAAAATGCGAGACCATTTCATCACAAAATAAAATACTTATGAACATGCTAGAGGGTAGCTAATGTCTCTAGAGTACCTAAAATAGAAATTTAGTTCTCTAAGAATAGTTTCTACTTTAAGCAGAAGATCAGTGTCCCAAAAGGAATTGTAAAAAAAAAATTTGGAGTTGGAGAGAAAAAATGTCCCACTGTCCGTGAAAAATGGTGAGAGAAAAATTTCCAGTTAGCTCTATTTTCAAAGCTGAAGGCCAAATTCAGGGTGTTGGGAACGCCGTGTGCTAGCTTGCTCAAAGTCATTCTTTCTGCTCTGGTGAAAACATCATATCATTGAGACTGTCGAAAAAACTGTCAACAGCTTCTTGCGAAAGTTCCACTAACACGGAAAAAGTTGTTACCATGCATTCATGAGCATGATTGCCTTCATTGATGTTTTTATCAGCATGGCTGACAGAAGGTCGTACCTGATCGATGCTGCTTTCATCTCGTACTTCACTACCCCTCAATCGTAGTGGTGAAGTCTCCACGAATGCCGTCATCAGGATTGGTAGCCGCTGGGGACAGCACAATGCATGAGCCGTTACCGGACCCAACAAAGTCTCTGCGTCCATTGGCACATCCGATTGTAGTGTTAGACAGGTGTCCAACACGCATTCTTCGCCGCATAGCAAGCACCTTAATACAGGCATAACACAACGTTGACACATCGGTTTAAATGAAAGGAACCAGGTCATATTTAAATCTCGTAGCCGTGCTAGTCCAAGGACTTTAGTTATGCGGTCCCGATAGCCAATAGCTTGGATTGTTTCTTTCATTGTTGCTGGAGTCATGTCTGTGACATGGTTTGCCATAGCGAAGTAACAGGATCAAAAATAGGATTCCTGCCACTAGTCCCAAAAGTAGAGGAAGTCCGCCAAAGATGGAATGGACAAAGTCAGGAAAAATACCCAGGATGGCTTTGAATGGGGTTAAAGCTCCTGAAAACACTGTCTTAAATATACTAGAGATTCCACTTGTATCAGAAATATTTAAGATTTCGCTCAGTATTTCTGCGAAATGTATGGGGGAATTGGTTGATAACAGTGAATGAATCTCAGCAGTTGTCCTTGCAACTTGGAGATCATACGTTTCTTTCGATGACGCTAACCGGGTCGGCGTCTGTAGGAGCACTGTCTTCATTCTGCTTAAAGTATCAATTCGAATAGAAGCAATTTTCAAGCTGGGCCATAACCTTGCCTCCATGTCTCGTGCATCGTTTGGGAACAATACTCGTTCACAGCACATGACCTTCGTAGTCACGGTTATGAGATAAGGTTTTCCGGGCAGCAAACTGCAACATCTGCGATCTACAATTAGAATGTAACTCCCGTTCGAGAGTCTCCTAAAGAATGGTTCTATTTGTGTTGCAGGTGTGCCTAGCTGGTGACATGAAAGGTTATTTGAAGTCCCTTCACAGGCTCCATGCAAACTAATACCCTGACACAGAAGTGTACCGCTTAGTGACCTCGCACACTTATTGCCACTAAGGAACACACTCTGGCCTTTATTACTAACACATGCGTGTGTATAGGGCAAGTTCCATGTTGACTTAATGTACCCTTTACCCAACCTTTCATACTGGCCTGCCTGTATATATTTTTGGCAATATTGAAACCTGAAAGTTGATATCGGAATATTAATTATCCCATGTATTATCCATTCAATGACAGGTCGTTCTGACATTGTCAATTGTAATCTCTCAAGTTTTTCAATGCTCAGAATTGTATAGTCAGCACCCTTCTGTGCCAAACTGATTTGTTTATCAGTAAGGTTAAAGATATTAAACAGTGACGTTGTGTTGATTAAACGCCAAGGCACATAGCCTGAACGCAGATTTTGTAACGTCCAGCCAAGCTGTACAATAGAACGCAATTGGGACGGACCGTGTTGTAACATCAGTAAGTCTTGCGATATTATATCGATTGCTGAAGACACAATACTGTCCAGTGAATATATTCTGGAGGACAGAGTCATTAACCCATTGTCCACCACAGAAAGTGATTTTTCCAAATTAATACGGTCCATTTCCCGTATTTTTTCTTCTGTCGCAATTTGAGTTTCTTTCCAGGCTTCATTATAGGCTGCATATATAGAGGCCGCTATGAAACGTTTTTGACGCTGTTTGCGTGGTCCCATGATGAAATCACGCAAGTCAGCACCTTCTTTAAGTAAAGTTAGGTGTTGCTTAATTTCTGCCAGTGTGGATGTTTGTAGCCATTGAAGGCAGAGCTTGCCCACACTGTAAGTAGTTACTATCCCTGGATGTTGTCTTTGGGAATATCTAGGGTCTGGCCTGGTCAATGTGAACCCCTGTATTTTGTTCAGGAATCTGTCTTGACAGTTATTTGTATCTGTGGGCCAGATCAACCATTGTTTCCATTGAGGATGTGTTCTGTTTTGGCTTAAAATATGGTTTACGTCTATCTCAACATCTATAGAATTATTACTGTTCGTTGACGGCTTTGGAATAGACGGTTTGTTTAAATCTTTGATTTTGGCTAGGCCAAGACAGGTAGTTTGTTGAATAGTGTCATTCAAAAATATAATTTGTTCTGGGATCATGCAGGCTCTAAACAATGATTCTATACCTTGTACTTGCCAATCTTTTGTACCCCAAATAGTTTTTGCTTCAATGTTATTGTTCCAGAAATCAAAACCAAATGTACTCATTTGTTCAAAAAATGAATCTGAATATATCAACTTTGTGTTTGTAAGCATGGTCTTCATACCTGTCTTATTTGACAATTTGAAATAAAATGTTTCTGCATTACTTGTGTTAAACCCTGAAAAATATGAATATTTATCATAAAAGGTTTTCGAACTACCTTTTGGAGGAGTAGCACAATGTTCCCATTGGTTATAATTTAAAACATTTCTAGGTTGTGCAGATTTATGTAGATAATGGTTACCATAGTGGTTGTAGCAGAACATCTGATCATAATTAGACGAACCCTGCAAATAATCATGTTCTGTAAATTTAGCAGACATCACTAGGTCAGACATCATATCATTAATACTTTCAAAGTCCCAATCATCAGCAAATGTGCTTGGTTTTACAAAGTCACTTAACGAGATCTTAAATTGATGTGGATACTTCAGGATTTCAACCGGGCCATAGATTTCATAATCAGTATTGTCCCATGCTACCCCGCCGGGTATAGGATTGGCTGTGAAGTTTACTAAAGAAAGTTCTCTTTTCTCGATGTGTGAAGATGTGTGTGGTTTAAGGACCAAGTTGATTTTCTTGCTTGCTGTGTCCATTTTAGCATATTTTCCCTCAATGAAATGTCCCAAGCATAGTACCATGATGAGCCAGAGTATGAGGACAAATGCACCTAATGCCACCCAAATTTCAATCCATGGCGAAATCAGATAAGTTTCTTTCAGTTGTTGAAAAAGTTTCTTTGCTTTATCTTTAAAAGTTTTTGTTGATGGCTGTTTCTCAGATTCGCTCAGATTTTCAGAGAAATCATCGAAGTTGATGAAGTAGCCGGATGCCGTTCTGTCAATTGTTCCAATTGCTTCTGGATTACTTTTTGCTTTTGGAATTTGTTTTGTTTCATTAGAAAAGTCTGTAGTTACATCATTGTAGGTCGGTGTTTCTTGACTAAATGTTTTTATTTGGGTTTTTAGAGGTTTAAGTTCCATTGCTTTGTTGCATAGTCCTTGTTGATTCACTGAAGATTTTCCAAATGTGATCAGTCTTTCAGTTTGAACCTCTGTGGATGTAGCAAACTTTGGTATTCTACTACTTCTTGGGAGTCCACTTGGCCTACTATTTGTTATCGGCCACATGATTGTGGTTTTACCAGGTCGATGGATACAACTCGGTTCTCCTTTTTACCAGCAAGGGGCGGTAGTACTACTGATCTTGTCCCGTTGACAGACAAGACAGGAACTGCTTTTCTGTAAGAAGGCCCAAATTCCTTCTTTACCGCGATCTTCTCTCTGACTAGATCCCCGACTTTTGGAATCCAGACATGCCTTGCTGGGACAGGTGGTTTCTCTTCAGTGGTTGTTGGCTGCTGTTTCAACTTTATGTTGCTCAGGTCTTTTCTTGTTTCATTTAAGTCCTGTAAAATAGCCAAACGATCTTTGATATCAAAGCATTTATCTTTAACCACTGAAGTCTGACTATCAAGGTCCTGGATCAACATTCTAGTCCCGAACAATAGTTCGTACGGACTGAGTCCTTTCAGAGAATTTCTTGGCAGTTTATTTAGACTACGTTGGACACTTATTAGATGTTTGACCCACCCAGCTCCCGAACCTAATACCTTTTCCGTTATAGATTGCTCTATGCCTTGGTTTTTTCTTTACACCATCCCGTTTCCCTCAGGAAGGAAGTGAGAAGAGTTCCACTATGCAATGCTCATTTGGCCAAGCATTCCCCACAAGCTCGAGAGCTTAAAGGAAAAATATTGGTCAGAACGTAGCATGCTCCTAGCGTATATGCCATTATAGACTCGCAAATCTTTTTATAACAGTTCAGACGTCAGCCGAGCGCTGGGGTCTACATTGTAAGAGAAAATTAGTCTTTACATGTTAATATGATGCAATATTCACACTGGGTTTTTATTTTTCGTTGACTTGATTCATTCTGGAGTGAAACGACATGGTAATATACCATTTCTCTCGCCACTGCGATCTCTGTTGCAGTCTGGGCAGTTTTTTACAAAAATGTGATGATGCAGGCTCATGCCTGGCCACCAGTACACTGATTGTAATTCTTCCAGAGAATCTTTTTGCTTAAGGTGTCTAAGACCCTCACCCATATGTGTGTCTGCTATTAACAAGCCTCTCCTGTCCGTGTTCGGAATTACTCTATCCCCCACTCCAGGGATTCGAGCAAAAGGGACGGAGTTTGCATCGATTATGTATGTATAATTGAGTGGGTAATTGATCGGTAGCGCTGAGCAGTCGCCTTTTGATGACGTTCTCACCGCCAGCACTGTTTCACCGTCAATGTATTTTACTGCACGCTTTTTTCTAGCTACGGAAGCCGAATTAGTTGCTACCGCTGTGGCTGTCTCAGCCAATGAATTCCCTGCAACGTGAACGCCATCACGCTGATGACTCAGTGAGTGTATCACGTGAGTCTTTGGTAGTTCTTTCTGTAAAAGAACTATTTGTTCCCAAAGCACTTTTTGCTTTATTGTTGCACCTGTGTCATCTTTGTAACCGTTTTGAATCCATTTCTGTAAATCGTTATTGTATGATTTGACGCAGTAATATGAATCGCACACTATAAGTGTCGGGAATTCGCGATCGGCATTATCTAGCGCCATTTTTAACGCTATTATTTCAGTTTGTTTTTCTGAATTATTCTCCACTGAGTGTGTTTTTGTCAATAGAGGTCTCAGTTTACCTCCGTGCCACACCTCTTTTGTAATTTCACATGTGGCGTTGTATGCTTGTTCTCCCCAAACTTAGGGTTGAGCATGTCCGTCTGTATATATTACACAGGCGTACTGTCGTATGGGCAGAATGTCGATTGGCAGAGGGTATTCTCTTTCATATTCTAGATATTTTAACTCCTTTAATTCTGGATCAAAATAGTAGTATACTTTCTCTGTAGTAATAGAATTTACCCATTGTATCCATTCTGGATTTAATGCTGTTGTTGGTAAATTACATGGGGTTGTTAATGCCTCACAGGCTGATTCTGCTGTTCTGACTGTGATACGTCTACCGTCAGCTTTGTCTTTTTCTCTTGCTACAGCCGTTTGAACTGCATGAACAATGTTTTCCTTAATACTGAACTTCTTTTCAGCTTCTGTGTATAAGTGTGATTTGTATGCAATTGGTACCTTCTCTCCCTCATTAGAGGTCAGGTACATGAATCCGCTTCTTCCTGGGATGACTCGAATCACAAGATTGCGTGTGTTGTCATGTGTTTGTAATTTTGTTTTAATTAACATATCTGTTTGTAAAGATCTCAAAATTTCTGTTTGTTTTTGTGTCCAATTGATTCTTTTAAAGTCTGGTTTTATTAGATCATAGAGAGGTTTAACTCTCTCTGCATAATTTATAATGCAAGTTCTTCCGAAATTTAGGAAGCCTAGAATTGATTGTAGATTTTTTAGTGTTCTAGGTGCTTGGATTACAGCACATTTCTCTAGGAAATTGTCAGCCAGGCTTTTGCCTTCACTTGATAGTTCATATCCTAGAAACAGGACAGTTAGATGGGCAATTCTTGACTTTTTAAAGTTGAATTTGTAACCCTCCGCTGCGAACCCAAGTATTATGGTGTTCACTCTCTTCAAGTGAGTATCCAAGTCATCATCTGTTAGATAGATGTCATCGACATAAGATAATGCTTCATTATCATATATTTGCAGTAATTCTGTTACTCTCGCTGAGAATAATCCTGGGCTGTTCTTGAACCCCTGGGGCAAACGACAGAAATTTTTTGGCGCGCCATCTATTGAGAACGCGGTCAAATATCTGCTCTCTGGTGCTATATTTTGACAAAAGAATCCATTAGAAATGTCTAATGTTGTTTTGTATTTTTTGCGCACTATGTTATTCATTAGTGCAGCACTATGCGAGTTTTGTACGGCAGAGGTTTTGCAACATGAGTTAAGGTGTCTGTAGTCCAAAACAAGACGATATGAATTATCTGGTTTGGAGACAGGAAACAAAGGATTGTTCATTTGCGAGGTGCAAGTTTCAATCACCCCCTGGTATTCTAGTTGATCTAGGATCCCTTTACCTGTTTTTTAGCTTCTTGCTTAATTGTGTAGTAGGTTGTGATTTTAACTGGATTTTGTGAGGAGGAGAGTCCTCATCCCATTCCCACATGGTTTTTATATAATGCAGGAGCTTGGGTTACTGCCCACTTTCTTGCAAGTGTATATTTTTTATGAATTGCAATATGATTAGAGAAGGCAGGCATAATTATTTCTTCGCCATGAGGGCACTCCCTGACAAACTCTGGTGGCCAGTCTCTTTCAGCTAGAAGGATGTCATAGCCCTTGGAGAGATTATCCCAAAAGAGACCCCTTATTTTTCTAGTCTTATCCCCCTCTATACGCAATGTTATTTCATATATTTTGTGAGGTTTGCTAACTCTGGTATCTGCAGTTTCCACCTGAATGTATTCATTCGTGTCCACTGTCTCCAGATGATTCATAAGGATCTTGCGAGCTATGCTCACTTCTGCTGCGCTGTCTAGCATTGTCTGAGCCCATTCTCCATTTTTCAGCTGTGTCCTCAGTATTATCGGCATGGTTGATTACTTTAATACTGGCTAACTTCTTCTTTGGAAACTGTAATTTTTTATTTGGATGAGCAGGTTCCTTGTCTTTGGACTTGACGTGCTCTTCCCTGTGTACTGATCGTCCTCTTCTTTCCGATTTCTGCAAAGAAGTCTGAAAAGATTGAGAGGGACGTGTATCAATATCTTGATATCTATCAGGTTTCTTTATATTATCCCTATTTCTAAGGTTGTATTTTTTCACAGAGGGCTCCCTTTGGGGAGACTTGCGTCCTTGGTCCGGAGATCTTTCTCTCCGCCGAGGAGACCTTCCTCTGGACTGGAATCTTTTTTCTTTGGGAGTGGATTGTTTATTTCCATCCCAGCTCTTCTTTTGAGTGTTTAGATTATTTTTAATAAATACCTTTTCAGGACTTTCAATTAGTTGGGGTTTCACCGGTATTTCACCCAAACTATCTCTTCCTAGTTCCTCATAGGATTTTTCTATGATTCTGGCAATTTCAAATGGTTGGTCTACTATATTTGTCTCTTTCAACCTCTGGCGGATCGCCACATTTGCTGCTTCTCCTTTTATGTTGGCTAGTAATATTGCCGAGACCTGCTTGAAGTCTTTTAGTAGTTTCATACCAAGAGTTAAAGCAGGTTCTGGACCGTATTCATTTTGAATCTGTTTTAGCACATCTGGTATTACTGACATGGATGGAACACCATGTGTTTTTGTGTAAATGGAAGCAAAGACTGTACCCCAAGTGTCACAGTCCTCCACATGTGGTGCGATTCCCATTGGAAGACAGATAGTCAGAATCCTGTGTTTCTCAACAGGGGTGGTATCCGGGAACACTGCCTCTATTTGAGTAATTTTTTGTGCTAACCAGAATGGAATTTGTTCCCGTTTTGCGGGTACTTTACCTAGACAGGACTGTATGTTCTGTGGTGTAATTTTATTTATGTTCCCCTGATGAGGGGTCAGCTGTGGAATTTTAATAGCTGGTTGGACTGTTGAAGTCCGCATTACATATTGGACTAATTGTCTATGTATTTTAATTAATTGTTTTAGCTGTGCTAAAAGATCTGGTGCAGGCATTTCATCAATGTCTGGATGTGGTGTGTATCCGGCTAGGACCGGCCACGTTGCTCCTGGTCTACCTAGTGGACCGAGCCTGGTGATGTGATTATTATGTTTTAGGGCGCCATTAAACAAGAGCAGGTGCTCTTGGAATTTGAGTGGAATTTCCACCTCCTCGAAAGGAGTGTACTCATTAGGAGGTTCCTCTATTTTGTAATAGTGGAATTCCTTTGTTACAGCGTTTGCTGCTGGAAAGTTTATCCATGAATAGAATACCTCTGTCTGCCGATATTCGTGTGCCTCAATTATGAATATGACTGTACCACCTCTCGATGTCAGCCCATTTTCTATAAGTTTTAAAGTTATAGATTTTCTTATGTTGACCGGGATGAGTATTGCCTCCGGATCAGTTTGCAGCAGAGTATTGTCAGCTGCTATGATTTCAGCTGCTACTCTAATTCTCTCCCTTTCTTCTTCACTGTCTGTCATTTTACCGACAAGAAGGTTATTTTGTTTATTTGCAGATCAGGTTTCTATGGAAACAAAGATTAGATGCACAATATTTTGGAACAGTGTATCCTTCAACGTTGAATAAACCAAGGACCATACATAGGAGTCTCCTCCTACGAAGTTTGGCGGATATAACCTTTCACCCACTCCAGACGTCTTTGGAGTATTATGGGAAAAAAGGGCTCTGTGTGAAAAAGCACGACTGAGTTACTCTAATGTCTTGCGTTAGTTTTATCGCCTATCCAAACGGTTGGGCGCCATGTAGTGTAGTTCCAATTATCCCAATAGGCTCTGCGCATTGGAATAATATCTTCAATAGTATAGACGTAGGACAGAGGTTAACTAGGTCTTCGACTGACGATATTAGACTTAAAGTTTAGTGTTTGCCAGCTAGCTCAGAGTTCACTAGAAACTTTCTCGAATAGACAAGGAGGAGTTTAACCTCCCTGGATAGACAAGAAGGGATTTAGTTTCTGACAACCATAGAACATGACAACTTTGCTCTCCCCCTAATCAAGAGTGTATCTCTAGAGTCGTGTGAAAACAAAAGACAACTTATTTTACTCAGTCAGTTCAGTGCATTCTTAGTTTCACCAGATTGTAGAGAAAAGGAAGAGACGGGCGTGTTCAATAAAAGATGTTATTTATTGATCAGTCTCTTTTCTCGTACAAGAGAAATTAATTGCTATTATGGCAATACTTATAGTTAAGTAAAGTGCATACAGTAAAAACAGAATTATAAAATAATACTGTAAAAGCATTGATATGGTTTCTTAGCCATATGATACTTTAAAATGGATAAAATAGATACATACATATATACATTGACTAATCGTACTCAACTGGTGCTTCTAACTACGCCTACCCCAGTGTACCTGACCTAAGCCTAATACGTGGGCGGGGAGTAGATAAGTAGCAGTTTAAGTTAAGTTTGCTTAGCCATGGGTCTGCTTCAAGAATTCTCTGCAAGGGGTTATTCAGTTCAGTAACTGGGATTTAGAAGGCTGGAGGGCTGGTATCTCTATCTCAGGGCTTGATATTCCAGCTGCCTGCGAGGGCGGCTTGGAAGCGCCGGAGCTGGATTTCTCGGCAGGAGAAAAGGCAGCGTCTCCTTCTCAGCGCGTCAGAAAGGAGGGGCAGCGTCTGTGGGCTTCGCTGTCAGCTGGACTCCTCGGCAAGTCTCGCTGCTCCAATCTCGTCACCACCACGTGTGTTTGCTTAAGGCAATGTCGGTAATATTTATACCTGAAAGGTGCCGAGATTGACGTAAGGATGGACATAAATACGTCAATAAGGATGTCATACGAACTGGTCGTTCGCACATTCTTTACTGAAGTTCTCGGTGAAATCAAAACAATGGCTGCGGGGATTTTCCCAGGTCGTTGTAGGTTTGATTTGTTTTGAGAACTCTGTATGCCTATTAGGGGGCTGGAGAAATAGTGCTTGCCTAATGAGATGGCATGCGCTATGACCTAATCAGATAACGTGCTTCTGTGCCGTTGTATGGCTAATCAGATAACGGGTTTTTGTGCAGTTGAATGGCTGCTAGTTAATTATTAACCAGACAAGGGTCAGAAATAGGGGGATCGATACAGTACCCATAGTAAATACATCACAATTCTAAGGAACCATATCGACCATAAGTTGGTAAAAGAAGAGTCTCAAATTGCCATTGATTATATAGGACTATATACTCCGAGACTTACGAATCTCATGCAGACTCTAAGAGAGGGTTTTTTTGTTGGATGCACTCGCACGATCATTAATGTCCAGAGCAGTTACTGGACAAATGAACCAATCTAGCTATGAAAAGTGCGCAACAGGAACAGAGGAGAGATCAAGCTGTCAATCATATTAACATAGCTCAAAAAAGCCAGAATAGCTCAAATAAGTTCGAATCACAGATATTCGCTATGTATAAATGGATGACATCTATTTTGTAACGTACAGGATATCTCCTCATTAAGGCCACGTTTAACACAATCAAGATTATAGCTCCAGAAGGTTTCGCGTTTCTTCCGGATACTTTCAGTTGATTGGCCTGTTCTTGGTAGCACCTTTTCCAAGATAGACCACTTAATTTCTTGCTCATTGTGGTTCATATCTAGACAATGTTGAACTAAGGGTGCCATCAGTTTCTTGGTTCGGATGGCAGACTTGTGTTCACTGAATCGGAGACGAAATTCGCGACCTGTTTCTCCCACATAGGCCAAACCACAGCTTCAGAACAGAATATAAATGATATTACTACTACGACAATTTGTCAAATGGCGTAGTTTGATTTCCTTATCATTATATTTGAGGACCTCAGATGTAATAGCTGAATCACAGGCGTGGCAGGAACCACATCTGTGGTTACCCAAGACAGCAGGGAGGCCCGTAATGGAACGCAAGCCATCTGAGGGAGAACTTTTTACCTGCCGGGTATATACTAGCATATCCCTGAGGTTCTTATTCCTTCTATAAGCCAGCAGGGGTAATGGCATAGGGGGAGCGTTTTCATCAGTTCAGGATTCTCCAGTTTTTATTGATAATATTCCTGATTTTGAAATTCAGAGTGGAATGGTTGATCACACATGTAATCCGATTCTGATTAGAGCGTTTCGACCCCTGGAGTAGCGCAGTTCTGTCATAGTATTTCGCTCTCTTATAGGCATGCCGTACGAGACGGTGGGGATAACCCCTCTTGAGAAGCCTATCTTTAAGTGCATCTCCATGTTTATGGAAGGCACTCATGTCCGTGCAGTTGCTACGGATTCGCAAGAATTCCCCAAAGGGGATGGACTCCTTTTGGCAGTTAGGGTGGTAACTGTCAAACTTAAGAATAGTATTCTTAGCTGTGCTTTTCCTGAAGAGACTCACTTCCAAATGACCCTCAATACCTTCAATGCTGATATCCAGAAAATCAACCTTATAGTTGTTAAAATTCACTGTGAACCTTAGGTTGGTATCACTGGCATTAAGCCAGAGAACAAACGCCTGCAACAAATCAACCGGACCACTCCAAATAAAAAAAATGTTGTCTATAAAACGCTTCCAAATAGAGACATTTTCAAAAAATGGGGCCAGTTCATTGTAGATGCTCTGTAGCTCCCACTCTCCCATAAAGGTGTTTGCCACACTGGTAGCACAAGAGGACCCCATTGAGGTACCCTTGATTTGTTTAAAAAGGCGGCCATCACATTCAAAGAAATTGTTCAATAGAACAACCTCCAAACATTGTAAAATAAAGGCATCTGGTCGGTCCTCTGGGTATCTCTGTAATAGGGCTGAAACAGCCTGTAACGCTCGAAACTGAGGGATATTGGTGTATAACGCCTCAATGTCGAGCGTCACAAGGATGTCTGTATCTGGATTAAATGGCAAACCCTCTATCTTATTGATTATATCACCGGTGTCACGGATATAGGAGGCATATTTGTGTGTAAGGGGACACAAGAATTTATCAACATATTTTGATAGGGGCTCCGTACAAGACCCAATGGTGGATATTATGGGTCACATAGGTGGATTTGTTTCCTTCTTATGTGTCTTTGGTAGCCCGTAAAGGGCGGAGATTGTTGGACAGGATTTATTTAAAAAAACATATTCATCTTCACAGATGAGCCCATCTCTGAACGCCACTTGGGTTATTTCTTGAATGTGCTTATTCAATCCTTCCAATTCTTTCCGTTGTGCTGGTCTATAATGGTCTGTCACTGACAGCATCTCAGACATCTTTTCATCATAGATGTTCCTATCAAATAAAACAATCCCCCCACCTTTGTCACACAGTTTAATGACAACCGAGGGATCCGTTTTCAGTTTATTAA
The DNA here is from genome assembly GCF_964261635.1 of Lissotriton helveticus. Classification (NCBI taxonomy): domain Eukaryota; kingdom Metazoa; phylum Chordata; class Amphibia; order Caudata; family Salamandridae; genus Lissotriton; species Lissotriton helveticus. Next base: position 552,517,976 of record NC_136065.1, on the reverse strand, counting down.
GAGATGCAATCTCTAATCTAGAGAGGTTAGATTGTGGTTTATAAGGATTCTTAATGACTCGTGCAATATCACGAAGAACACTCTGTTAAAAAATACGCACATCGGTGCCTACCATATCCAGCGTAGGAGTAAAGGTCGATGGAGGTTTGCACCTAGATAAATTATTCTCTTCCTCATTTAGGGGTCGGTCCGAAAAGAATTTATTCAATCTAACCTTCCTAAAGAAGGCAAATAAGTCCTCATGCAACTTAAATTTATTCAAGTATACACTCGGAACAAATGATAAACCCTTGCTCAACACCTCTATGTCCTCAGGTTCAAGCGACATGGATGAAAGATTATAAATCAGTAAATTTTCTTCAATAATAGAAGGATATCCCGATGTACCTCCTACCACCAATACTGGTGGTTGCGGGTCCTCACATACTGTTGTGGAGGTTGAGGGCTCATTTTTGCTTGAGCTCCTTGGTCCTGCCACCGTATATTCCTTCCTCGATATTGGCCCTGGGGTAAAAAAACCCTTCCATGAAATGGTCATGGAGTGGACCTACCTCTTAATGGTCTTGAGTTGTATTGGCCATTGCTCATGTCCTGATAGTTGTCTCCATCCGATCCGGAGGAACCAGAGTCTGAAAAATCTGTATACTTCCTACCTGAGTAACCATTGAAGTTTGGATTGTAATTCCCTTGTGCTCCCTCTTGATAATAACTAGGCGTAAGGTAAGGGTAGATCTTTTCTCTAGTGAACCATCTCACATCTTTTCGTAGCTTTTCTGTCTTTTTATTTGTGAGATAAGTGTTGAAGTCTTTCATCTCTGTTTGAATTTTTTCAAGACTATTCTTTGCTTCATCCACAGCCGTGGATGTATTGAGTTTAACTTCTAAGTCGTTTATCTCCTGCAAAAGGGTAGATGCTATTTCCTTAGCTGTTTCTATAATCAACATCATCCAGTCCCTGGAGCAGCGGTTAGAAATGAGTGACCACCGCTCCAGGAACTGGTTTGAATGAAGTATGGGTGTGAATGTGGTAGTATTTTGAGATTGTGTGCATGAGATCAGGGGTTGTCTCTTTGAAGTATATTGTGATATTTACTTGTATATATTTATTATTATATTATATTCTTTTGTTTTTGCTATGAATTTTGAAAATGTTTATAAAATTGAATTTGTGATGAAATGTTTTTTACAAATTAAAAAATAATGAACAATATAAAATGATGGACAAATTGAAAATAAAAATTTTTATAAAATAAAATATGACTGTCATATATCTGTCACCTGGTTCAGATTAACAATAGGATGTATACTAGTATTTGAAGTTTATGGCCTGTGCTAGAACAATCTTTTCGTAATTGATGTATGCCTTCTTCCATTTCAATGGGAAGGAGGAGGTCTCTAAGGACATATTACAGATTTCCCTAATTGGGTTTGCCAACTCCCCCGCCAGTTTGGAGACGATGTAGGGGGGCGCCACATCTGGCTTGGGTCTTGACTTAATATGTTACATTAGTGATAGAACTTGCTCTGTGGTAATAGTAGCGAAGGTCTCTATTCTACATAAGGAAGGATTATCAGAGATTAAAATGTCTTCCCTGGTCTCAAAGTCCTGATCAAAGGAGTCATAGATTGTATCAATTTTTTTTTTAAAGGGCGTAGCTATCTCCTCGCATAATTCCTGTGTGACATCATTTGCAAGGCCCACCATAGGGAAGGGCCTAGCATGCCGCTTGAGGTTGATGCTGAGAAAGCATTTGACTGAGTGCACTGGCCATTCCTGAGCACAAAATTAGAGCACTTCGGATTTGGAAAGCGTTTTAAAGCATGGGTTTTGAGTGGATATAGGTCCCCCACAGCCGCGGTGGTGAATAAACGGGCACAGCTCTGACAACTTTCCCATACGGCGGGGTAGCTGGCAAAGCTGCCCCCTCTCTCCCCTCCATTTTGCTCTATACATTGAACCTTTTGCACAACGAGTAAGGGATCACCCTGGTATAAAGATAATCCCTTTTGGGGGAGAGCAACATCACGTCAGCCTGTATGCCGATGATATAATGGTCATGTTAGATGACCACCAAGAGAGTATGCCTTGCTTCTTGGGGGATATGGCGGACTTTGGAGGTGCCTTTGGGTTCCCCATGAATGTTCATAAATCTCAAGCTCTGAACCTCTTTGTCCCCCGGGAGGCATGGAGAACTTGCAACGTACATGTGCAGTGGGTTGGGTGGCATGGTCCATTCCCTATTTAGGTATCCAACTTTGGTCTACCCTAGAATGCAACAACGAGGTAAATTATCGTGAAATGGCTGGAAAGGTGTGAGCTGACCTAGAGCGATGGAGACATTACCCCCTTTTGCTGTATAGGCAGCATCGCTGCCCTGAAAATGACCACCCTGCCGAGAATACTCTTCCTCTTTCAGGCCCTGCCCTTCACTCCCCCAATGGGGATAATATCCACTCTGCAGGGGGCTTCCCACCACTTTGTTTGGGCAGGTAGGAGACCCAGGATGAGTAGGGAGCGCTCCTAGGTCCCTGTGATGGAGGGGGGACTAGGGATGCTTTGCCTTCTCAGGTATTTCCAAATGGCACAGCTGCAATATCTTGCTGAATGGTCCAGGACAGAGTCAGAGAAACACTGGCTGTTCATGGATAGGGCCCTTTCCGGGACCTCACTAGGAATAGTCCCATTTCTACATTGCAAGAATCGGACGCCAGTCTATATATCTCCCCAGTCACTTGCTCTCTCTTGAAGGTGTGGGATGGATACACGCGCAGAGGGCATCTTACCACTTATCCGTCACCTCTGACACCAGTTGTTGACAATCCGGCATTTGCTCTAGGGATAGGTCTGTCCTTCCGCACACGGAAGGAGGCAGTTTGTAAGGCAGCGGGGCACTTCTTCGATTTGGAAGGACCTATACCCTTTGATGTCCTTAATAAGGACTATGCCATCCCAGAGGACGAACACTTTAGATAGTGTCAGATTCGGCACTGGCTACTACACCCTACAATAAGACAAGGAGTGGAAATGACATTGACCCCTTATGAGAAGTGGCTCGTAAGTAAGCACTTTGATAAACGCCTACTTTCAGTTATATGTCCTTTTGCGCCCCATGCAACCAGTTGACCAAAGCCCTGCCCAACGACGTTGGGATAGAGAACTCGGGCGACAGCTGTCACAAAAGGAGTGGGCAGACATTTATCACAGGGCTCGATCTACGACAGCCAATATAGCAGGCAAGGATACAGCCATGAAAATGAAGTCTTATTGGTTTTCTCACCCTGGTGCGGCTCCGTCGAGGTAATCCGGCCAGCAGTAATGAATGTTGGCGGTAAAGCGGGGAGAAGGGCACTCTTACCCACATTCTTTGGGAATGCACCAACATAACACCATTCTGGGACTCTGTCCTTAACGACAATGATACCCATTTTCCTACACAGCTGCCTAGGTTCTTGTCGTATACACTGCTGGGCCTCCCCAACCCCTTAACTTTTCCCTATTTTCCCATAGAGGACGACAAATAGGGATAGCGCTGAGCACGGCTCACCTACCTGAGCGTCCTTTCAATGTGGGGGATGACCACTTTATCGATTCACCATGGGTAGTTGCATTGGCTGTGGGGGATCCCAGGGATCAATAGGCTCACCTTAACACTCTTCGGTCAAGGAAATAAGTTCAGCACTACTTTGGCCCCTTTCTTAGTATTGCTCTCCCAAGAGTTTCGAGAGCTGACATGCCCCTGATATCCATGGATTCTGCAACTCATGGGTACAACATGTACCCAACAAGATGATGGATCTCAAGGTAGCACACAGGCCCAATCTGGACATAGCTAAGTGATAAATGAATGGTACGGGCTGGGTGGGGAGCATTGGGGGATATGTTATCCTGTTATTCATTGTTTTGAAATAAGTCATGCCTTTGATGTTGCTCTTGGTTTCCTTGGGAATCCTGACATGTACAATGTAATGCTTTGAAGGTGTGAAATAACAACAACAAAATAGATTCAAACCATAAACTCGGACCGCCATCATTGTAATACGGCGGTAGGACTTTAAACCTACTATGTCGGTCAGAAAGCCTACAACCAGCGGTTGAAGGCTTTCCTACCAACATCGAAATAAGGCCTTAAATGTCTACATGTTTATAGAACTGACTGCTATATTACTTTCCTGTCTTCGTTTGAACAAAATCTTGAGTAACATTTGAAGAAATGGATTCTGCTAGATCATTTCCTGCCATCAAGAAAAAAAGCTCCTGTTGCATATTTGTCATATAACTGTATACCAGTCAAAATACTGTATAAAAAATCGATGCTTTTACTCTGCTGATTCAGTGAAGGTGTGCTTCATAACAGTCTCTCTTCTTCATTACACTTGCCAACAGGTACCTGATTCAAATAACAACAGACCATATCAAGGTTACAAGCATACACATCAGATTTGCAAATAATTTCATTTATCTTAAAAAATTGTTTCATTTTTTCAAAACCATTTATATTGCTTTTTCAAAAAGTAAGATAAACTCTACATACATTGGCGACTTAGTTATTACTCATAAGGCTACAAACAACATCGTTCGCACATTTTTATCTCACATCCTCCATTTTATCAAATTACATTATTCAAATGTACGAATCATATTTTGACTAAATAGGAGTTTCCGCTACTGGAATTGTTATGTTGAACAAGAAAACAACTTTAACAAACCCCTCACCCTGTTTTCCACCCTAGGTAAGAAATCCACCACCAGTCTCATTCCTGGCCATTTAGTGATGTGATCGAGGAGGCACACTCACCTATTACGTCTACTATCTGGGTACACAGTAGTAATAAAAAAAGAAAAAGAGGGATCCGTTGAAATGGGTTCAAGGGAGCTGTGGTTGATTGACTTCTATTTATACGGTGGGTATTTGAGGCATAGCAGATTCTATCATCGGGCTCCATGTGTGGCCACTTGTAAGTGGCTCAAGGAGTCTTATCGGCCTCTCTCTCAGTTTCCTTGTGGACTTGGGTTAGGGTGTTCCACTGTCATCAGGTGCTTTTTCAGGCCCCTATATTACTTCCTTCACAGTCCATTGCTTTTTTCCTCAGTTCACTGTATTACTATTCTCTTCTAGTTGGCTAGGAGGTGTGTGAGGGATTTCCAGGGCACAGTTATGGCCCTTTTGGATATAAACGAAACCAATAAACATTGTTATAACCTTACCTCCCTTAGGCATGGGGTACATTCCCGATACGCACACTATCTGTCAAATATCTGTTCTACCAGTTGTACGGGTTCAGTAATTCAGCCTTAAATCATTGTATACTGCGTAGTCCCATATCATATGTTTGAACCCGGCACATTATGGCATATAGAACACTCAGATGGTGTCCTAGGGTAGAAGAACAAGTTGCTTACCTTCAGTACCGCTCTTTTTGGTAGGGATTCTATGTAGCATCATATTCCTCACCTTTTGAATTTTCACCAGGTGTTAGATTGGATTTGGAAACTTTTTCAGCAGTACGCATGCACGCTGGAAGGTGGAGCTTTGCAGCTTCACACTGATGCTGTTCTACTCAATAAATGACGTGTGGGCTGATATGGGTGAGGTGGAGCATAGAACACCAGCAGGTTGATGGCATGGCCAACGAGGAACGGGGTCACAGCTTTCGGCAAGAAGGTTGCCTGTGTCTGTAGAACCAATCTGTCTGGGAAGAAGACAGTGCATGGTGCATTCACACAAAGAGACTGAAGCCCACTCACACAGTGTGCTGAGGTGACGGCAATAAGGAACACAGTCATGATAGTAAGGGGCATGAAGGACAGCTGTGAAGCGGCTCAAATAGAGTGCACATTATAGACATCAGGACTGGATTAAGGTCCCATTGGGGCATGACAAAAGGAGAAGAGGCAAATGTGTGGCAGGCCTTTCAAAATCACATCTCAACTGGTGACTTAAACAATGAGGGTTGATCTGGCAACCATAAGAAGGCCAAAAGATAACTCCTAGCAGTGTCTAAAGCAAAATCTTGCTAGGCAAGAGGAACAGCAATTAACATCTGTCCTTGAGGGTTCGATCTAGTGTGTGCTGCACCAAGCCAAAAATTTGTCCCAGCAACAGGTGTATATATTGTTTTCATTGAGGGATGCCTGGCTGCCAAGATGACTCAACCACCTCCGGAGGAAGGTCAAAAGTGTTCAGCTGTTATCGCTGAATCTACAAACATAAAAGTGGAGGTTGCAAAGGCTCAGGGGCAGAAGCATACCTTGCTGCTGCTACAGCAGGCCTTCCTGGAGAAGCAGCATTATCAGAGGACATATTCTCAAGCCCAGGAGTTCAGGATACCATACTCTGAGTCCAATACAGAGTCAATAGGATGATTTGACCCTGGTCTGTCCTGATCTTGAAAACTCAGGGCAGGAGTTGTATCAGTGATAAGGCATACAGGATTCTTGAGTTCCGCCCAAGACAGAACTCGTCTCCTGATGCAAGATGCCTTGGAAATTCCAAAGTACAGAAGTGCTGGCATTGTACATTCTTGGCTGTGGTAAAATGATCAAGCCAATGTTCTCACTATTTGTGGCAAGAGATCTTGCGCCACCTCCAGGTGTAGCTGCCATTTGTGATCTGCCAGATAACAAAGGCTGAGCTTGTCCGCCCTGGCATTCAATGATTATGCCAGGTGATTCACTAGCAGTTAAACTCCTTGGTTGGCCAGCAATTTTCAGAGGCACAAGGCCTGATGGCACAGGGCCCATCACCTCGCCCTGTTGTTGCAGTACCACATATATCAGTGGTGTTGTCCATGAACACCTGTACCTGCCTACCGCTGATGGACAGAAGTAAGGCTTTCAATGCCAAACAGATGGCCCTCAGTTTTAGGTTTATATGGAGCTGGGACTCTGCTGGAGACTAGATGCCTCTGATCTCCGACGCTCCCACATGACCCCTCTAATCCAGGAGCAATGCATCGATCACCACTGTCAACTCGGGGCAAGGACGGGAAAGGGGTCTGCCATTGATCCAATCTCAATCCAATAACCATCATCCCACATATTTTGCAGAATCCTCCTAAATCTGAAGGTAGTGGGGCAGGTCTCCTTGATGTTGGGTGCACTGGGAATTCAGATCCCATTGCAGAATTCCACAAATGCCACCTGGCATGCTTGACCAGCAGGATGCAAGAGGCCATCAGCCCCAGCAGCCTCAAAGTCAACCTCACTGAAACCAGGATCGAAGCTGAAGGAATGCTAATCAAAGCCTAAATGTCCTGGACTCTTTCTCCCAGGGGAAAGGCACAACATGGAACCATATCCAGAATGGCTTTAATGAAGGGGGCACCTGATATGGAGTCAAATGTGACTTCAGCATGTTCAGCTGCCTATCTCCATGAGATTAATGTCTAACAGGATTCTTTTCAGGAAGGCACTAAAAACACGTCTGTTTCCCCCTCATTAAAAATGAGTAATAGCTGCTACGATACCCTATCTCACCTCTTAGCGCCAAGACGCCTCGGCATTCGAGCGCTCTATAAAACTATATCCTATCCTATCCTTGGTTGCAAGATGAAAGGAGGTACGCTGAACTTTGGAGGTGGTTCACAACTGCTTGCGGCGAACCCACCTTCAACAGTCAGTCATCAAGGTAGGGGAAGGCTGGCACTCTTGACCTCTGAAGGTGTGCTGCCACCACCGTTATCACTCTTGTGAACACCTGAGGAGCACTGGTGAGACCAAGGGGGAACACTGCAAACTGACAATGCTCCTCTCCTACCACCAACCACAGGTAGTGTTGATAGGAAGGCAGGACATGTATATAGAAGTAGGTGTCCTCCAGGTTCAACACTAACTTCCAGTCTCCCGGGTTGAGGCAGACAAGACCTGTATTTCTCCTTCTGGAGGAAGGCTTGGAGAGGGTGCATGTCTAGAATAGGCTGAACATCTACATCCTTCTTGGGCACCAGAAAGTACAGGGAATAACATCCACATCCTACTTCTGGCACAAGGACACACTCAATAGCACCTATGGACAAGAGGGCTTGCACTTCCTTTCACAAAATGGACAGATGGCTTTGGTAGTTTTTAAGGGGATGGTGGAAGGTGTGGTGGAGAAGAGAGAAAGGGTAAAGCGTATACCTTGCAAACAATCTGTAGGACCCACCTGTCCAACGTGATCTGTTGCCAGCCCAGGAAGAATCAGAGTATGCTGTCTCCCACCAGGTGGATGGGTCCCTGCAAGGGCACGGTAAAGAAGTTTGGCAGGTGCGGCCATGGGGGTGAGAGTGTGGTGGGCTGGGCGTCACACTGATCTTGGTCTCAGGAACGGGTGGCACCATGGTCTCTCACAAAACAGTTGGGTTCACTGGTGGGTTGGTCAGTTTGGCGGTAAGAGATGCCTCAGCCAGCCACGAAATGAGTGATGGAACTATTGCAGTTGGCACAGAAGGGCTGAAAGGCCCAGAGACAGAACGGCAGCCTTCTCTACATTATGCGCACAACAGTGAAATCAGCTCTTCCTCGATCAGGCGAGTCCCATCAAAGGGCGTGTCCATTAGGGGGGCTTGGACATCATCGTAGAACCTATTCAGTAACATCCACGAATGGTGACACATGGCAAGGCTGGTGCCTATGGCCCACCGGAGGGAATCTGTAGTGTACAAGTCACAATGAATCATGAACCTGGCAGTATTGAGACCATCTTAAATTGTCTGAGGGAGCACAGACCAAAGATTTTTGGGCACACCAGAGAGGACGTCTGCTACTGAATCCCAAAGGGCCTGTGAGTAGCGTCCCAATGAACAGCTAGCGCAAACAAATCAAAGGGCCAAGCTGGTAAAAGAAAACTGTTTGCTGAATATTTCCACTCACTTAGATCCCCTTTTAGCAGGAGTGGTGGGAAATGTGTTGAGATTAGAGAGGCTGGTGAAAGCCTGCACCACTAGACGTTTTGGTGAGGGGTGCTGCGAAATAAAAGCTGGGTCATCAGGAGCCGGGTGAATGCATCTGCTAATCGGCCTATTGATTAGGGGGTCAGTACAAGGTTTGGCCAAACCCCCAAAAATGTATCTGAAAGTGCCTTGTTCAAGGGAAAAAGTGTCTCAGAAGATGTTTTCCCTAGCTGGAGGACTTCTGTTAGGACAATGTTTTTAATCACCAAGGTGAGGAGCTTGAGGTTAAGTACTTTGGACGTCCTAGGCATCACCATGGCCTAGGAAGCGGATTTCTCTGTGGCTGGGGGAAACGTTCTGTCGACAGGGAGATATTGAGGCCACTAGTCTCCAGTAAGTCCTTGAACCAACTGTCATCTTCTTAGGGCTGAGTGAACTTAGGGCTTAGTACCCAGATCATAAGCATTATCTTAATCAATCCCAAAAAGGGAATGCAGATAATGTTGTTGAGTCTGTGGTAATTAAAATGGAGGAAGCAGCATCTCAAATGGATTCAGGCGTAACATCAGTCAAGGTTGAACTAGCTTGAAAGAGGACAATCAGGCCACTTCTTCAGGTGGTGAAATTGGCATTGGTGCTTATGTGCCCGGGGCTGCCATTAACAATGAACTGTGGTGCTGCGAGAAGTGTCAGAACAAGAGCCAAAGGCAAGATAGTTGTGGAGGGTCCAGTTGGCACTGAGGGACAACATGCCGGAGGTATCCCTGGTGGAAGGCCTCTCACCTCCTTTGGGCTTATAGGCTTGCAAGATGGAGGTGATAGGGAATCCAAAGAGCTGGAGCATAGATATGAGGATCTTTTTAATTGGATGCAATATGGCTGAAGGCCCTGAAAACTCAGTTATACTGGAACTAGCTATGAGAACAGCTCTGAAGTCAGCTGGGTTCTGAAGTCAGATTGAACAGAGTGGCACCGTCCCCAACAATTTCTCAGGTGCATTTAAGTGGCACATGAGAGCAGAATTCCACTTGGAGTTCTTGTGTTTTGTCGCTTACCTGAGGACTTGGAGCATGACGACGACTAACCTCTGGAGCAGCCCAGTTGATTTTAGGACCAAGAACAAACCGTGGACAGAGAGCGTGACTTGGAACAGAGTCTTCGTATGCTTAGGGACATAAAGCTTCACCTCATGTTCTCCGATGGCCATCGGGTTCATCGATGCGCTGTTGCCGCAGGTCTTGGAGTCATGGCTGATAGAGATCTGTCACAGACATTTTTTGCAACAGTCTCTGCCCCCTGCTCTCAAATGCCTATATCTCAATGCTAGATCCTGCAAGGGTCCTGCAAACAAGATGTCTGACAGGTTAGGAACCCCAGCCGGGAGGTCCCGGACAGGGGTTGCCTTTTTGGCTTAGATCGCCTGAAATCCACCCCCTCCTTGGACCTTTATACTCACCTGGGTTTCCTAGGATTGCGATCCCTCGATCATCCTATTCCTGCGATCAAACTCGAAACCTGCGTCTGCAACTTTTGACAAACATTCTACCGACCACGGAGTCCAAGCAATCATGGCTAATCCCCAGTGGTGCTGCCCAGTCAGCTATAGAGGCGATTGGCTGTGGATCTCCCCTCGGCCGTCACCTACCCAGATGGACATTGGGCACAATATCCTTGTCTCTCCACTGTGTCCCCTTTCCTCCCTGCCCTCCATCGAACCACCACGGATCAGCCTATGGCGGTGCAAATTTCTGCACAGCTGATGCCCGGTGCATGTCCGATGCTAAACGGAATCTCCACTGATTACGGATCCATTTCGCCACGGCCAATGCCGAGCTGAGCTGCCTTGATAGCTGTTGAGGAGATGGGCTGGGGATTAACCCTCCCTCCATCACCTGCCTTCCGAGCTTAAATACAGTCGCCTGGCTTCCCGCTTTGCATCCCGGATCTGCAGAGAAGAATGCAGCATGAAAGCTATTACGCTGCTGCCCTGTTCAATCAAGCTTATTTTTCTTCCTCTGCATTTACTTTGTGACCGCGCACTCCTGACCCCACAGACACCGCCCCCCCCCTCTTCAGGGGCTGCTGCCGGGCCTCTGAGCGGACTTCTCCCACCATCATAGCATATTGAACGGTAACAGTGCTGCCCGTATAGCCCAGAGTGTTTTTTGCCAATGATAACCTGAGATTGTTCGGCATTTGCCGCCTGTTCTTGTGGCTGCCTCCCCCATTCAGTCCTGCTCCATTGGGTTGATTTTTCTTTTGTGGCTTTTCCGATCGGATTGTCGCCAATCTGCAACACCGCCATTTTGTAGTGTTGTTGCTGGGGTCTATAACTCTATCCTCCATCATGGCGGCTTCAATGGATTTTCTGGCTTCAATGGATTGACTGGTCAATGCGTGCCACCGGACTGCGCCTGGTGCCCTCACCCCCCTGAACCCGTTTCCATGTCCAATATGATTAGATGATGAGTCTGAGCCCGACACTGCACGGTTTGTTTGCGGGTCCCCAGTCGGCTTGCTGTCTTTGACCCTGACTTTTTGGTTTCCCTTTAAGTTTTTTTCACCCTTGCCTGTCCCTCCTGTTCTGATCCTCATTCCAATCCCTTTTACTTCCCCCCACTACCTTCTTTGTCCGACCCATCTTGTGTCATGCAACTGTGTAACATTGTTTTTATCCTATCTAATGTTATCTCCCAGTAACTGATTTAATCATGTAACATGCTAATCCTTATGTAAAGCGCTCCGATACCTTCGGGTCTAGCCAGCATTATATAAAACTCTTCAAATAAATAAAATAGATCTATTCCCAAGCATGCAGTCTTGTACGTATCTGGAACAGTAACTGGCCATGCCAAGAAATGGACACACCATGGAAACATCTTGTGGGGGATCAGCATTTGTCAGTGCTTGTACTTTAGCAGGGTCTGGTGTCAAGCCCCCATCAGAAAGGATATGGGCAAAGAATTTTAGCTTTGCCTTAAGGAACTCACACTTGTCTGCATTCAAATTCAAACCTGCTTCGGTATGTAAACTACACACTTGTGCAAGAGCATTATCGTATTCTTTTTGTGTAGCTCCGAAAACCAATATGTCATCATTGTAATTGAACGCATTCATGACAGGCTGTATGATACGTCAAATGGCATCTTGAAACAGTTCTGCAGCAGATGACATACCAAAATGTAGTCTTTTGTATCAAAACAGACCAACATGTGTAGAAAAGGCTGTAATGTACCTGCAATCTACCTCAAATTCTAACTGATGATAAACTTTATTTACATCCAGACAAGAGAAGATCTGTGCACCATTTGATTGTGTTATCATGTCAGCAATGTGGATGGCACGCTCATTCAATTGCTTTGTTAGCTTGACGCATGTCAATGCATATGCGTACAGCTTCTTCGCAATTCATTTTTGGCATTACTACTATGGGAGAAACTCACGGCGTTGTACCAGTGGAAAGCTCAATAATATCATGCTCAAGTAATGATTCAAGTTCTTTCTCAACAGCCTAATACAAATGAAAAGCAATTTGTCTATATCTTTGAGCAACAAGATGGACTTCCTCATTAATATGCAAATTCACTTTAATAGTGTTAAGTTTTCCCAAACCAAGAAGTAACGAAGGGAACTGACTTACTATTTTGTGGTGTACATTTATGTTGTAATTCACAGAGATCAGGCCCATATAAGCAGCTGTGCTGAAACTGGGTAGACAGGCCTTGAAACACATAGATGCATGGTTGTACCTTCATTTTCTTTTGTTTCATTGTCGCTACACGTGAACCGTGACTTTTTAAGGGCATCAATGCAGCCCATGTATACACTTTGATTTTCAATGGTGTTAATTGTGTTAATGGAGATAATTCATTGTATTTCTCTTCAGGCATAATGTTTATCGATGCACCACTGTCAATAATGAAAGGTATCAAACAACCCCATTTACTTTCAGTGTAATTTTAAGACAATGTTTTAATGACTTTGGTGCTTTGGCATGTCAATCTCTCTATGACTGACATTTTTCACAAGCGCCCAGTCCAGCATGTGCATGCTTTTCTGAGATAAACATCGACATGGTATAATAATTTTCTTCCCCTTCATTTGATATTGCTAAAGAAGTACTGTTTGATAATGATTTAGATGACGTTGACTTCGTTCAGAATCGATTTGTCCTAAATGATGTCTCTGCTTCTCCCTGTGGGTGCGCGTCAAAGGTTGCTCTGGAACGTTCTGGCGCCCATTTTATCTTTGTGCTTTGACACACTTATTTTTTTCTTGGCTTTGCAAACTGCCACAAAATGGTTTTCCTTCCCACAATCTTTACAAATCTGTCTCAGAGCGGGACATTTACCTTCATGTGGACACGAAAATTCACAACTTCTTTTTACAGGTATACATCACTTTGTATCCTTCAGTTTTTTGTTTTGGCTTACTTTTCACACTCATGACGGATTCATTCTGGGCACCTCCGGCCTCCATGTCGGCCTATCAGAATGTTCTTCAGCTCTGGGAGCCATTAACACTAGTGCCATACTATGAGTGCTTCTTTCAGCATTCGTCGTCTGAATGAATCTGACAAGCATCCATCATTTACTCTCAGATGCATAGCTTCTTCATCATTTAATTAATTGAATGTACAACGTCTGATGAGTGTTTCGAGTCTCTCAACAAATTCGTCAATGGTCTCAACAACTTTCTGGCATTCTTGGATGAAGATGTATCAGTCATAATCAACATTTGGCATTGGATTAAATTTGAGGTTCACCACATCTTTAATCTGATGATATATGACTTCTTCTTCAGTTTGCAGCATTCTCTTTCTGACTTCTTTTACACAATCATTAGCAAGATTCTTGAGATACTTTTTTAACCTTTATTGGTAATTTCGAGCATGGACACACCTTAGTGCCTACAACCATAGCATTGCCGGCAGCGCTTGCAGTAATCATTAGGCATCACATTATAACTCAGAACGATATGCATATTAACACAGCAAGCCGCCTACAATCACTTCGGGCCGGCCGCGTTTGAACTGTTGTCATTGTAACTGGAATCAGCAGTGGTAACAGGTATAGTGACCTCGTAGGGACGGAAATGTACATAAGAAGTCAGAAGTGTGGGTCATGCAGTTAGCAGCCCACCCTTGTTTTTCTGTGTCTTTTCTTTTAAACCTCAGTTATTAAATTCGATGGTATTCATCTCCAACACAGTAAGTCCAACAAGGTACAGAATTCCAGTACGATTGCTCTAGATACAGAAAGAACCTCTTAACGATGCTAGCAATCGGCCAACAGCATACCCAGAACGAGGACCTTGCGGGCCCCGACTGCCCCTTGTGCAGCTACTGTGTAGTTACATGTCTCTCATCGCAGATAAAACTCCATCCAAACTCCCTACCCCCCCGTCACCCTCCCACCCCCCACCCCCACCACACCCCCAACCGTACCTCCCTCCCCGCTGCCGAGCCCATAACTCCCCCCCTTTCACGCTGTCCTGTTTCTTCCTGTTTCGTCAAAAAGTTATTCCAAAACATTAAACATAGGGTCTCTGCCAAGTGCACCTCATAATGAGCCAGCACGCGGCGCATCGTCCTGGGGCTGCCCCTCTTCTAGTCCTGAGTCAACTAGTTCTGAGCTTGTGTGTGTCAAGGGGGTATCCAGTCCCACCAGCTCCTGAAACATCGCCCCCCAAGCCTGGAGGGCCTCAGGTAGCTTCCCGTCCCTCCTCATGCGCCTTATGTGCTCTTCCTCCGCCAGGCCCATTCTCTCAGATCCGCCTTCCATTTAGCCAGCATTGAACCCTGAAGGGACAACCAGTGGATTGCCATACGGCGTCGGGCCGTAACCAGGCCCAGTATTAAAAACCGTCTGCTCACCTTTCGTTTGGGGTCCCGGGGGACTAAGCCTAAGAAGCATGGACGCGGGTCTAAATCTATTACCCACCCCGACACTTTCCCCATGACCTCCAGTATCGACGCCCAATAGAGTTGGAGGACTGGGCACGTCCATACAATATGTATAAAGTCCGCCATGAGGTTGGGGCACCTCGGGCAACGGGCATCCCTGGCATTGTCTATGGTCTGGAGGCGCTTTGGGGAGAGGTAAGCCATATGTATGATATTATATTGGATCTGCTTAAATCGGTTGCTCACTGACACCTTCCGCACACTTTCATGAATTTTTTCCCAGTCACGAGGGGAGATCTCCTGTGGACACACCTGCTGCCATTTACCTTCTATCGCTAAGGGCCTCAGCTGTCTATCCTCTCTCAGGGCTCGATATAGGTGAGTCACGAACTTTCGGCCTCCCGCCATAGCCAGCTTCGTGACAAGAGTATGAGAGTGCACCGGGGCCTCCGGGAATGTAGGCCAGAGTTGCCGCGCTGTCGCCGCTATTTTAGCATATTGGAGAAACTGTCCCGGGCCAAGCTCAAAGGTGGCCACCGCCTCCCGATAGGTGATAAACTTGTCATTTGGATACAAATCCGCCAGCATGAGGAATCCTCCTTCCGTCCACTTGTCCAGTGACGTGACCCCCGCAATCCGGGCAAAGGACGGCAAGAGCCAGAGATCCAAGTCAGGGGCAAAGGGCTCGGAGTGGATGAGGCGTCACACCACCCGATCCCAGACAGCGGCGGCCAGCCGTACCAGTGGTGGGGCGAGAATACTCCGTCTCCACGCCTGCCAAAGCAGTGCACCCAGTTGCCCAGTCCCATTCGTCCCTGCCAGCAGGGACAGCTCCCATGAGGGGTCCGCGTCCAGCCATGCAATCGCGTGCTGCAGTTGGGAGGCGAATTAATACAACTCTAGATCGGGGACCTCCAGTCCCCCCGCGCCCCATCTACGCTTTAGGACTTCCAGACTCACTCTACATCTCTTCCCGTTCCATAGTAAAAGGACCAGGAGAGAGTCCAGTTCTCGAAAACCCGGTGCGGTATCTCATAGAAGGACCCCTGCATAGTGTACAGACAGCGTGGGAGGATCACCATCTTAATTAGGGCACTCTTCCCCATCAGGGAAAGCTTAAGAGTGTTCCAGAAGGTGACACTCCCCTTTAGACCCTGGATTATCCGTCCCATGTTGTGTTGGAAGAAAGTGGCCGAGTTGCGACCGATCCTAATCCCCAGGTAGCGGAGTGAGTCGTCCACCCACGGGAGTCCTAGCTCCGGACGCAAGGTCCCCTCCCACTCCACCTGTTCTCCGATCGCATACAACTGGGATTTTGTAGTATTTACAGCCAGGGCAGAGGCAGCCGCAAACCATGTCAATTCGGCCATCAGGATCGGTAATGATTGCGTCGGCCGACTTAGGTAGATCAGAGCGTCATCCACATACTGGGACACCACATGCTCCACCGCCCCCACTGGACTACCCCGGTCCTGAAGCACCGTACGGAGATGGCAAGCCAGAGGCTCCATCGCCAGGGCAAAGAGCAGGGGGGAGAGGGGGCACCCCTGCCGAATTCCCCTCAATATCGATATTTCCTCCGAGATGCATCTACCCGTGCCGATTCTCACCACCGGTCGAGCATACAGTAGTCAAACCCACCGCACAAACCCCTCCCCCAGGCCTAGTTTTAAAAGCACCCTCCATAGGTAGGGCCAGTGGATGGAATCGAACGCTTGTTCGATGTCCAGAAACACCAGAGTGCTTTGCCCGGCCTGGCCCGACCCTCAAAGTTTGCATGACGTGGGCCAAGCGGCGGACATTCCGCAGGGTGCTCCGGCCCGGGATAAACCCCGATTGGTCGTCATTGACCAGGCGACGAAGGTAGGGAAGGAGTCTAGAGGCTAGCACCTGGCTGATAATTTTCAAATCCACGTTCAGCATGGAAATGGGTCTGTAGGATCCCGGAAGGAGGGGATCCTTCCCCGGCTTGGGAATCATAACTATAGCTGCCGCTCGCATGGAGTCCGGGAGCAAGCCCTGATCATAGGCCTCCATAGCCACTTCAAGGAGTTTCGGGACGAAAACGCCCCCGAACTCCTTATAAAGTTTGGCAGCAAGTCCATCCATCCCGGGGGACTTCGCCGTTCGCAGATGGGTGATAGCAGCACGCAGTTCTTCCACCCGAAGTGGGCCTCCCAGTTCCTCTTGACTCTCCGCCTCAATGCTGGGCAGATTAGTGGGAGATTATAACAGATTTTTATTTATTAAAGTGCTAATGTTATGTGCCATCTAGTGACTCAGGGGCTTATTCTCATGGTTTCTTTTACCCATTACGCTACATCCGGCCCCTGATGAAGGATGTTGCCTGTGTGGCTCATCTGTTATCCCAATCTCATCAGGCACCACTTTTACTGAGTCTTTGGTGTGACCACTTCCGGTTCCGGTCCTGAGGTCCGTCAGTGTGTCCGTTTGTGCTGCTTGACGCCTGCTGGGACTTGCCTGCTGCCTCCCTGCTTTCGGCCCTGACTCTCGGCTTGCCAGTGGGGCAAACCAGCCTCCAGGCTTACCGGTGTGGGGGAAGCGCCGAATGAGGCAGGTGAGCGGCGGTGTTGGAGAGATCGGTAGCGGAGGGATTCCCTGGGCGTAGCCATGCCGTGAGTGTTGTTGGCACGGCGGGCGGAGATCTCTGAACGCGGCTTCCCCGCGGGTGTTTGTTGGTGCAGGGGGTCTTCTGAACGTGGCTAGCTGTGCCACAAGTGTTTGCCGACGCGGCAGGAGCCACAGGAGATTTCTTGAGCACATCTGCGCCGGGAGTGTCTGTAGAGAGACCTCAGCGGCGAAAACAGGGCAGAGCGGAGCGGCACGGCACGGTGGAGCAGCGGATCATACATGAGCTCACAGGCTCGCGGACTCAGCTCAGCTCAGCCCAGCTCAGCGCACGAGCCTGCCTCCTTCACCCCTGCTCTATTCCGGGAAGCGAGGGACAGATGTGACACCCGCCTCAGCGAGAGAGGTCGGACTCCAAACTGAGAGCCAGAGAGCCAGAAAGCCAGAGTGCCAGAGAGCCGGAAAGCCGGGGAAGAGAGGTCAAACGCAGGAGAAGCTCCAAGCTCATCCGGGGTCTATTCTGGTATTCTGGTAAGGATCACTCCTTGAAGCATCCTCGGGTAACGACATGAGGTCAGGAAGGGCCAGGGGGTCCCCGGAGCCAAAGCCAAAATCGAAGACAAAAACGGGAAACGGGAAAGGAAACAAGAAGAAAACAAACCCAAGCACACCCACCGGCACGGAGCCGAATCTTACCACAGCAGAGCAGGCTTCGGAGCTGAATCATATCAAAACAGAGCAGGGATCCCCAACGGCCTTGATCCAAGAGACGTCAGCAAGAGAACCACAAACCGCAAAAAAGCTCCACCAACCCAAAATATAGACAAAGTTTGAATACTTAAAGGATGCGGGCTCAGCCATTTTCTCGAGCAGCAAACATCTGCATGGCTTGCAAACCTCACTGCTCCCCACGTTACTGAGATCAACATGCTCGCCACCACCATTGCTTGAAATGACCACAAGCCCCTCGTCCCTAGAAACTTCCACGGCAGACCCTCATCAACGTGGTACCTTAAAGCACAGGAATATCAGCACACTTCAGGAGATCTCAATCGTAAGAGGAAAGCCCCACGATTCTACTTCTAATCTGCAATTATCGCCCGCCTACTCAGCCGGCCAGGCTACATGCAGTCGGGGCAATGTCCTGCGGTCCCAATTGGACGAACTCAATGTCAATGCAAAAACTACTTCGGCACCAAAGCTAGGCGATAAATTAGATAGCCGTCCAGTCGAAAGGGCTTCCGGGGCCAGCCTACAGACACTAACCCCGGTACTCCCCAAGGAAATACAACCTAGCCCGGCGCCGACCATACAATCTATGAGCCATAGCCACAGCACACCCATCAAGTCTCATTCAACAGCTGGATGTGCTCTTCCACTCATAGATCCGGAAACCAATGGCTTAGTAACAAGCACCTCGGGTAGGGAGGCAGCAAGCCCTCACAACTCTAGCTGGAAAGCTGATGGCAGGGCTTTAGTGTCTTACCTTAATACACAAGAATGGGAAGACATGCTAGCAACCTATACACCAGATCACAAAGAGCCTCATTCCCTCGATCCATCTCTGGCAGCCAACAACACCAACAACTCCACTAACATCTCCAATGAGAAAGAGCGGGGGAAGGAACACAACACCGGAACCTGGAACTCACTGCCAAATACAATTCAGCTAGCAGTAGATGCCCTGCAATACCAATCAGGAAAAATGGAGTTACAACTTACCCTCCTCAACACACTGGCAGTTTTTTACAGCCGGCATCGATGACAAGCTGGGTAACTTGAATAATCTGATAATGAGAGCACAAACAAGCACCCACCTGAGCTGCAATTGCAGCCAGGCAGTGGATAAATTAGCCACACTGCCCTCAATGTTAACCGACTTAATAGGTGATATAAGGAACCTACATAGAGAAAATGCAATAAAAGAAATGGGCCCCAATAAAACAGAAGAGGGAGACTCCAGGAGCAAAACATCCGGAACAAAGCTAACCGCCCATCATGCCCCTGCAAATGAGGCGACAACTCAGACGGGACTGGAGTTCCCGCAAAAACTTAACGCCAAATACCGGCGTCAACAAAAAAGAAATGGGCGCAACCAAAAACCTCAAATAGTTACAATAAAATACTTCCCCATCTTCTTTGGCCCGAAGGAAAAATCTTCGGTTAACACAAATATTGCCCATTTTACAGATGGGGAAAACCATGTGCCCAGCGGCTCCATCCAGCAGCAAAAATTAAACAGCAGCTTGCCGGACCAAGAAGGGCAATGGTCCCAAGACCCACTGGCAAGAGACCAAATTGAACAAACAGACGCTCACAGAGATGAGGCAACAAAGACCAAACCGCTTACACAGCCTAGTAGCACCAAGAACAAGCAAGAGTGGGTCTCCGTAGGCCAAGCGGGAGACCCAGCACTTTTAAATAAGGAGCCTCCTTTCCAAAGGGAAATACCCGACGAGACGACCAACCAAGAAACATCAATAACAGCCGCAAGTAAGCAACCACCCACGTCAAACTCCAAGGAGGGGGTCAGGAAAAGAGCCATCGGCTCAACGCTAAGCTTGAACCATGAAGATCTAATCAGAGACACACCAATCACGACTATTCATTCTGTTCCTAGCCAAACAGAGCACTCACAGGTAAAATGGCCATTCGAAACGTGAACAATATTAAAGCAAACTATTTCAACCAAAGCAATAACACAAACCGCCAACACGCCAGGCGAAGGTAATCACCTGGCATTCCACGAAGCTCAACCAGGTTATGGCTCAATAGTCCAAGCACATCATACATCAATAAAACAGCAGGCGGAAGGAAGCATACAACAATCAACAGATATCTTGTTTTTTCACCCGGAATACACGTCAAAAGGGCAGCAGGATCTGCTAAATCGTGGCAACATTCTTAGACTAATGGAATGTATTCCCAACATGAGGGGGATAAGTACCAAGGACTTAATCCTTGTAGAATTTTTACCCACTGCCAAACAAAACAGCACGGAGGTAACCAAGACAACCTGGCCCTCTAGTAATGTTGCAGATTCTATCTTAGCGGAAGCAGAGCATTTCAAGAACTGGGGCATTAAGCCGGTCCCCTTACAAAGACCAGCTTATCCCTCACCACTCCTGAAGAGGATAAGGCCAAAATCAGAGACACAACAGGCAAATACCTCTAGTGTTCTCAGGGGTGCCCTGGGAAGCTCGCCCAAAATAAGTGAGAGCAGCCCCTGGCAGCGATCAACAGAAAGTCCGACGGTGGCAGCTGGCCCGAAGCCAGTGTTCATTACGAGCAGGCAAAGCCCAGTTCTAAAGGAACATCAGACTCGTACTTTCACCACTACTAAGCCCTTGCGAGGAAGCCCGCCAAATAGGAACACACGCAGTCCCCGGGGACGGGCAGAAGCTAGTGTAAGGGGGGCACCACACCAAAATCGAGCAACAACAAGGGAAATATTGTCCCGAACCATCTTCATACGTCCTGAAGAGGCTTGACGCCACCAACAAATTAGAGACGGTAAAACGGGAAGGGCTCCAATTATAGACATATGTTCTTGGAACATAAATGGCGTAACCTCAAAAATGGATGACCCAGACTTTCAAAAGTATATCTCTCTCTTTGACATAATAATGCTGCAAGGAACCTGGCTTACAACTTCACAACATATCACGGGTTTCACTTGCTTTTCAACAGCAGCGGTCAGAATTAACAGATTGGGCCACCAGTCAGGAGGCTGGGCCACATACGTATCCACTACATCAATACCTTCGGCAGTCCTTATGGACTCATCTATATCCACAACCTTAGCAGTAAAGATAAAATTACAGCTTGGGAATAAAGAAAAAGAGATATGCCTTGTTAACCCATACGTCAACCCCAAACATAGAGTTAAAGATTCCATCAAAATCTCCAACCAAATGGCTGAGTATGTCACCCAGATGGAAAAGCCACTCTTCCTCCTGACAGGGGACTTTAACCAAAACTTACTTGGCTCATCAGTAGAAGAAGAGGCCCTGGCTCTAAACACAATCTACACTATACCATCACAAAGTGCCCCTCTAAACAGGAGAAAGCATCAAAACAACTGTCTACTCCAAGACCTAGAACACCAAAACCTTCGGGCACTAAATGGAAGATTTATGACTGACTCTCCTCCAGTAGAAACCTTCTATTCATACACAGATAGCTCCATCCTGGACTACACCTTTGCCAGTCTGGCATTATTTTCACACATCCTGGGGTTCAGAATGGGGGATAAGGGTGAAAGTGACCATCGTCCCCAGGAATGCCACATGACATCAAAGACGCCAACTGCAATTAGGCCAGTCAAAATGCTTGGGGCGATTTATTCCATTAATCAAAAAAGGATTAAATGTACGCCAGCCAACTCAACTACTCTGGCCGAAACTGCCCTTCAACTTTACAATACACAAAAACCAAATGCAGCTGGGTATATCTCTCACTGGGAGCAATATACAGGATCACTGCTAAAAGAACTGACAACTAAGACCGCCCCAAAAAGCAATTTCTATAAAGAGAGCAGTAAAACCAACTTAAAGAGAGGACCGAGAGCACAATTAAGGTTACAAAAAAGATCTGTAAACCTGCTCTTAACGGAAGTTAAGATCAGACCCCCAAAAAGTCTACCTACGAGTTGCGCTGAAAAATCAAAGGGCTGAGCTCAATCGAACAAAATGGAATATAAAAAAAATGCTGAAAATGAGGCCTGGGCAAAACTACTATACGATACCAAAAGCAATAACAGTGCCCGCTTCTGGCAATCAGTGAACAGGATCCTGCGCCCACAGCATAAAGACCTAGGATCTCACATTGTGGAAGAGTCATGGATTAACTATCTTTCCAGCACTTTAACCCCTTAAGTGCTGCCGTCGGCCAACGGTCGTCACGGGCACTACCTCCCCAGTGCTGCGTGCGACCGCTGGACGTCCAGTTCAGCACCGGATAATGGACAGCGCAGCACTGGGGAGGTTTGTTTACTAGCTCCCAAGTGGTTAATGACCCTCCGGAACATGCAGGAGTACAAAGAAGCACTAGCACAAAGCCAGATTCTACAATGTTTATGCCAGTGCTACCAACTCAGAGAGAGCAAGGCCTACTCAAAAACAACTTGGACATATCAGCTTCTCAGCCGACAGTCTTAATAACAAAGCAGATTTGCAAGGGCAGGAAAGAAGGAGCTCCAGGACCCAACGGCATTCCGCCAGCCCTGTTTAAGGAAAGAAATACAGAATAGGGGACCATCATGCAACCGTTATTCACGGAAATTAGACTCCTAAATGGAATCCCAGAATCTTGGAGGGGGTCGACGATCGTCCCCATATACAAAAAAGGTGACAAGACGGACCCTAATAATTATCGCCTAGTAGCCCTCCTTGACAATGAGGTGAAATATTTTGCAGTACCCATCTTAGAGAGGATTGTGCTATGGGCAGAATTGGATCATACCACTGAACCAGACCAGCTTCCGGAAAAATACTGGAACAGCAACTAACATCCTGGCTATCTCACTAATTATTGATGCAGCAAAAAACAAAAAATTGCCGCTGCACCTGTGCTACATCGATTTCAGTGCAGCATTTGACAACATCAAGAGAGGCAGACTTTGGGGGAAACTAGCACAATGGGGCATATCGCAGCCGATTCTAAACATGCTGAAGCTTCTCCATTCTGATACCTGGGTGCAGGTGAAGCTAGGAAGCGGCACCCATTTGTCATCCAAAGTTCGCACCACCAAAGGTCTCAAACAAGGGTGCGTGCTTGCCCCATTATTGTTTAATCTGTTTATGGTGGATCTACCAATCCTACTCAACAAATGTAACTCCCACTCCCTGAGGATGGGAGGAAAAACTCTGAGTAACCTTTTGTACGCTGACGACGTCGTATTACTCAGTCACACCTACATCGGCCTTCAGCAGCTTCTGATCAAAATGCACAGTTACGCAACAGAAAACAACCTTAAAATAACCCTGAGCAAGACACGCACCATGTCAATTAACATCAACAACAAACAACAGAAGCTCTGGACCCTGGGCGGCCAAAAAATTGAGTCAGCACGCGAGTACAAATACCTGGGAGTCACCTTTGACAGAGAAGGTACATTTGCACAGCAGAAGCAGGAAACAAGAAGGAAAGGGGCTTTGATCGCCGTTACGTTGAAAGATTTAGCCAATCAACTGACGGGTGCAACTTTGACCCCTTACTTGAAAGTTATTCAGGCTAAGTTACTCCCCTCGATCTTCCACGGCAGCGAGGCACTACAAGGAAGAGATTCTAAGAACCTGGATACTATCCAGGTAAAAGCCTACAGAACAATGTTCTCACTCCCGCCCTACACCTCGCCTGCCCAAATAAGGTTGGAGTTTGGCTTGCAAAAACAAGATCTTGCTAGACAGGGAGCCTACATCATTTGCTGCCACAAACTCCGCTCTGCCGCTACTGACGCACTAAATTCGCTGTTATGGCAAGACATAGAAAGCAGGGACATATCTCAGGCAAGAACTTACCTGCAGGCAGCATTGAGGGCCACTGGGACATGCAACTCGGGCATAACCTGTTTAAAAAACTAGTCTGGAAAAACGTCAAATCTCTTTCCTTACTAGAGGACAAGGCCGCCTTTGCAAAAACAAATCACGCATGGATGACCCTCAATTCGTACAAATCCCTGACACCACAATCATATTTTAGTCAGGGCTATCCAAAAGCCATTAAATTGAGGTTTTTGAAACACAGACTAGGGATTTTGCCCAGCAGAGAGCATCTCCCACCATGGCTTAAGAGTAACGGCTATGAAGCCTGTCCGCTCTGCAACCTGGAGAAGGGCGGCATCCTCCATATGACCTGTCTTTGTGAAGAGCTTTGGCAAGCCCGCCAACAGCTCTTAAAGGACCAGTTCAAGCAGATAGGGATCAGCACTAGAAGGCAAGCGGTGCTCGCCTGCTTGAATCCTGCAAACACTAAACTGAACTGCAGATATGTCAAGTTCCTTGCGATGATCGAGCAAAGACTGTTAAAACTTCCAAAAACAGCGATCATCGACACAGGCAATAAGTAGGCAGACATCAGGACGCAAGGGAACACGCTGTCCCGGCCTCAGAAAAATGATCTTGGACAATTACACTGGGTCTTTTAACTGAATGCTTATTTTTAAAATGCTTATAATGAACAATTTTTTTAATGACATTTTAAGATCTTTTTGTAAAATGTTTTTGCACTGGTTTTAATTAACTATGCATAATAAACTTTACCTTACCTTACCTTACCTTACTGGCTTTGGTCCGAACTGTTTTAAAAAGTGCTTGTGGATATGTGTTGCAGTTTTGTGGCAATTTAGAGCTAACTTTTTTAAGGGTGAAAGAGTTGGAAGTCTCTTGTCTCAATTGTTGCATCCAAGGCGGGGTCCACGTTCTTTCAGAGTCCTGTATTTAAAGTAATCCAGGATCAGCCTTTGGACTATACAAGGGCTAGGTCGAGGACCGATGCGGGGATGAATAGCGTCCCTGATAGATTGTACAAATCTTCCGCAGCGGCCAGGATGTGAGGTTCCTTTTCTGTGAGACATGCTGCTGAGGCCTCGAGGTAGGTGCTTACTCTTTCACTCACACATAGTTCCCTAAGAAGGATTCTCCTTTTGGCTGATAAGGCCGGGCAGCAGCACTGGAGGTGTAGCTATGATTCTCGTTTGTAGTCTCACAGTCAGCATGCTCCTCCTGTGTTTTTGTTTGTTCAGGCCCCGGCTGAAATCTGATATAGGCAGTGTCAGCCATCGCATGTAAATAATTCAGTGGGTGGAGAGATAAGGCTGAGGTTTGTTTACCAAGTATAAGTCATTCAGCGGATCAGGAAGGATAGTGTTTTTAATGTTGCCTGATCTTGCAGGAACAAAGCTAGTTGGCCTTGTTTGTTGATACGCTTTTCCAGATAGCATATGAAATGCAAGGCAGAGCGAATGCTGATTTGTTTATTTCAGTGAAGACCAGGTATCTCCTTAGCTGTGTATTCCATGGAGAGCCAGTTTTTTCAAATATACCTATGAGGCAGCTCTTTAAGGACTCCCCGGGGATTTTAGAATTCAGATATAATAACTTAGGAGGTCAGCCTCGAGGGTTAGTGTTTGTTTGACCAGTCCAAGCTCCAGCCTAAGTCTTTCCCTGGAGAGGTGTTTTTCAAGTTGAAAGATTTTTTGTTATCCCACGCATTGAGCCAACTCCAGAGTTTTCAAGCAGGCACCCGGGAACGCATGATGCCAATAATAGAGTGCTGAAAGCAGGGAAGCTTGGATTACCTTTCTAATGCACTCTACTGATAGGCTTTTTAGCTTATTGTTCAATTTTATTAAACCATAGGTTATGGCCGTCGATTTTGTAGTCACATCTTTTTTGTGGGCTGAGGGTTGCTCGGATTCTTTGAACCAGACTACAAGGTACTCATATTTCTGCACTGAGTTAATTGATCTGGAGCCTATGTTGCATGTGATTTGTTTTTTGTGCTTTTGCCATCCAAGTACAAGGATCATGGGCTTGTCTGAATTGATGATGCGGTGGTTAGTTGTATTGTACTCGTGTAAGCTGGTCAGAGCATGTTGGAGACCCACTTTGGTGTGATCCATGATGACAATGTCATCCGAGTATTGAAGAATGTTTAGAGGTCGATTGCCTAGTTGGGGATGGGCCAGGCAGCTGTTGGGGAGAACTTTTCCCAGATCCGCTGTGTACAGATTGAAGAGGAGGGGAGAAAGCACACAGGCTTGTTTCAGGCCTCTGGCTGTACAGATTTTAGCTGAAAGAGAGATGTAGGCCGGTTTTTACCCATACCTAGGTTTCCAAGTAGAGGGACCTTATGGCCTTTAGGTGCAAAGATGGAACGCCCCAGTTTACTAGTTTCTTCCAGAGAATTTGTCTGTCGATCTTGTCTTGGCCTCCCTAGATGGGCATATTCACAGGTCTAATTTCCTGTTGGATTCCTTGTCAAATAGCCTATCATGCAGTTGCCACCACCATGTCCCTTTCATCCAGTGCTTAATTTATAAAATAAGAACAATTACCAGGGCCCTTGTCGGGAGGCCACTACAGCTTGTACCACCCACTGCCCCTGCCAGCACTACCAATTGCAGTACCAACGCAAGTACTAACCATCACACTCCTACAAGTGTGACAATTCAGACTATTCCAGTCCCGCAAAGTTATAAGAATGGCTTGGGTGACAGAGGTTAGTCATTTGTAATGTGTAGTGCTCATGGTTAAAGTAGGCAAACAGGGCCACAATGTGGTGTACTGTTGAGAGTGCTACTGTTGACAATTAAGTGCTGATGGTGAGCATTGGAAACCACTGGCTCAAATTACGCCCTGCTGGCATCTACACTTTTAACTAAGTATGGGCGAAATGTGCAAATTTGCGTTCCGTGAATTCACGCGAAATGGAATTCGCAATCCGCGAATTTGTGCGAATTTGCGGATTTTTGTTTTTTTGCGTGTTCACGTGGTTTTTTGTGTGTTCTTGGGGTTTTTTGAGTGTTCGCGGGGCTTTTTGTGTGTTTGCGGCCACTTGCATGGTGAAGTTACCCATGCGTTCGGGTATTGGCACAGCACCCTCTGGTTCACCACTGCCACCCTCTGGTTCATCACTGCCACCCTCTGGTTCACCACTGCCAATCTCTGGTTCACCCATGTCACCCTCTGGTTCACCCCTGTCACCCTCTGGTTCACCACTGCCACCCTCTGGTTCACGACTGCCACCCTCTGGTTCATCACAGCACCTCTGGTTCACCACTGCCACCCTCTGGTTAACCACTGTCACCCTCTGGTTCATCACTGCCACCCTATGGTTCACCCCTGCCACCCTCTGGTTCACCACTGCCACCCTCTGGTTCATCACAGCACCCTCTGGTTCACCCCTGTCACCCTCTGGTTCACCCCTGCCACCCTCTGGTTCACCCCTGCCACCCTCTGGTTCACCAGTGCCACACTCTGGTTCAGCACTACCACTCTCTGGTTTAACCCTGCCACCCTCTGGTTCAGCACTGTCACCCTCTGGTTCACCACTGCCACCCTCTGGTTCACGACTGCCACCATCTGGTTCATCGCAGCACCTCTGGTTCACCACTGCCACCCTCTGGTTAACCACTGTCACCCTCTGATTCAGCACTGCCACCCTCTGGTTCACCACTGCCACCCTCTGGTTCAGCCCTGCCACCCCCTGGTTCACCACTGCCACCCCCTGGTTCATCACAGCACTCTCTGGTTCACCCCTGCCACCCTCTGGTTCAGCACTGTCACCCTCTGGTTCACCACTGCCACCCTCTGGTTCATGACTGCCACCCTCTGGTTCATCACAGCACCTCTGGTTCACCACTGCCACTCTCTGGTTAACAACTGTCACCCTCTGGTTCAGCACTGCCACCCTCTGGTTCACCACTGCCACCCTCTGGTTCACCCCTGCCACCCTCTGGTTCACCACTGCCACCCTCTGGTTCATCACAGCACTGTCTGGTTCACCCCTGCCACCCTCTGGTACAGCACGGTCACCCTCTGGTTCACCACAGCACCTCTGGTTCACCACTGCCACCCTCTGTTTAACCACTGTCACCCTCTGGTTCAGCACTGCCACCCTCTAGTTCACCACAGCCACTCTCTGGTTAACCACTGCCACCCTCTGGTTCACCCATGCCACCCTCTGGTTCACCACTGCCACCCTCTGGTTCATTACTGCCACCGTCTGGTTCTTCACTGCCACCCTCTGGTTTATCACAGCACCCTCTGGTTCACCAGTGCCACCCTCTGGTTCACCACTGCCACCCTCTGGTTCACCCCTGCCACCCTCTGGTTTCCCACTGCCACCCTCTGGTTCACCCCTGCCACCCTCTGGTTCACCCATGCCACCCTCTGGTTCAC
Organism: Lissotriton helveticus; assembly: GCF_964261635.1. Classification (NCBI taxonomy): domain Eukaryota; kingdom Metazoa; phylum Chordata; class Amphibia; order Caudata; family Salamandridae; genus Lissotriton; species Lissotriton helveticus. The sequence goes on along the minus strand of NC_136065.1, from coordinate 552,489,707 downwards.
CACTGCCACCCTCTGGTTCACCCCTACTACCATCTGGTTCATCACTGCCACCCTCTGGTTCACCCCTGCCACCCTCTGGTTCAGCACTGCCACCTTCTGGTTCAGCACTGTCACCCTCTGGTTCACCCCTGCCACCCTCTGGTTCATAACTGTCACCCTCTGGTTCATCACTGCCACCCTCTGATTCACCACTGCCACCCTCTACAGAGACCTTTTGTGATGCAGCGGCAGCACAAAATATGTGCCATGGTGCTGGGTATTAACAACGTGACGCATCTGAGAGATGCGTCACGTTGTAAAGCCCTGCGCCATCAGGAGGCGTTCCGGGGCAGGGGAGGGCGTTCCTGTGCAGGAACGCCTCCTAAAAGTGGCTGAGTGAAATCTACAAGATTTCACTCAGTCACTTTTAGGCCAATGCTGCGTCAAAACCCTGTGCCTGCTTGAAGCAGGCGCTAGGCTTGATGCAGCATTGGGGAGATAGGGCCCCCCAGAGCATTGCTGGAGCTGCGTCGTAAGCGCGACGCAGCTCCAGCAATGCACTGCTTTTACGGCACAGATGCGTGACGCATCTGTGCCGTTTTTGCCACATGGTGCGCCGTATTGTAAATGCGGCGCACCATGAGTGGCGGAGCTGCGGCGCACAATAACTGGCGCATCCCTGGGGATGCGCCAGTTATTGTAAATATGCCCCTATACATTTAGCCAACGAGGGAGCACTTACTGATTAGCAGTAGAAAGTACTCCAGTTGAGTAGAGGTATTGCACAAAAAGGTGGCATCTTCGTGGACAAACTCGCAGGGCGGGATTAATTCTGCCCCCTGTTAGACTCGTTTTTTGTGCCCTCTGCCCTCTGTTAGACTCGTTTTTCCCTTGTTTTTCTGCCCTTCTGCCCTCTGTTAGACTCGTTTTTCCCTTGTTTTTCTGCCCTTCTGTCTCCTGTTAGACTCGTTTTTTGTACCCTTCTGCCCTCTGTTAGACTAATTTTTCCCTTGTTTTTCTGCCCTTCTGCCCTCTGTTAGACTTGTTTTTTTGTGCCCTTTTGCCCTCTGTTATTCCCTTGTTTTTGTGCCCTTCTGCCCTCTTTTAGACTCATTTTGTGTGCCCTTCTGCCCTCTGTTAGACTCGTTTTTCCCTTGTTTTTCTGCCCTCTGTCCTCTGTTAGACTGTTTTTTTGTGCCCTTCTACCCTCTGTTAGACTTTTCTGCCCTTTGTTAGACTGCTTTTTGTGCCTTTCTGCCCTCTGCATCACCACATCATCACTCAGCGCTACCCCAGCATCACTCAGCACCACCACATTATCACTCAGCACCACCACATTATCACTCAGCACCACCACAGCACCACTCAGCACCACCGCATTATCACTCAGTACCACCACAGCACCACTCAGCACTACCACAGCATCACTCAGCACCACCACAGCATCCCTCAGCACCACCACAGCACCACTCAGCACCACCCCAGCATCACTCAGCACCATCCCCGTATCACTCAGCACCACCACAGCACCACTCAGCATCACCACAGCACCACTCAGCGCCATCCCAGCATCAATCTGCGCAACCATTCAACAACAACTGGTTCAAAATCAAATATGTTCTCTCAATGTTTCAAACTTTATTACAAATGTCACAAAAAGATGTTAATATTTCACTTCTGTTCTTGGATTTTCGTCTCAATAAAATACACTGAACATAATCTTCACAAAAGTTATTTACAAAAGTTTAAGCTATTGCCATTATAAATTAAAATCACTTTTATTTAAGTATTAATTATTTAAAAAAATTAAAAGCCATTGTAATTTGTAATATCAATACAGCTAAGTCACATAAATACAAAACATGTTGCATTACAAATGCTATAGGTATCACATTTGCGAAAGTTATAACTATTGGCATTGTAAATGACAAAGCTATTAATTTAGCTATTTTCAAAACCAACACATAAATAAAAAAAATTGACATTTACAAGACCAATAGCTCAAACTTTCCTAATGCGAGACCTATTGCATTGCAAATGCTTGTTTTTATATCTGTCAGTGCTTCCAGTTGAGGTTTAATTTTCCTGACAGGTGCCTCATTGCCTAATTGTAACTATTCTCTGACCCTGCTTCAAGGGTCAGAGCATTGTCAGAGAATAGTTGCAAGTAGGCAACGAGGCGCCAGAAAGCACTTACAGGCTTACAGCAGCAGGTGCCCAAGTTGAAGTTAATTTCTATGTAACCCTTTTGTAAAAGGTTACAAAAAATTAGCTTCAACTTTTGCACCTGCTGCTGTAACCCTGTAAGTGCTTGGCTGAAAATTCGTCCCCGCTGATTCGCGGGTTTTACCGCGATTTCGCGAGATTCGTGGATCGCGAAATCGCGGAAAATCCGCAAATTCCGCGAGCGGAACGAATTTTCAGCCCATGATCTCCAAAACTGACTAAGATTTTCATACCCTGTTCTTCAAAAAATAAAGCAGTGTTGGACCTGAATATGGTCAGTCCAGCATTGAGAGACTGAGAGGCTGCCTTGTCCCTCCCTTGGTTTGACTGCTGGCCAAGCCTCAACTCTGGAAGGTAATGGCCCTAGGAGCTGCAGATCTAATTGTGTGGAGGGAAGGAATGACAAGGGAGGAGTCCAATGGTATTAATTGGACAAGTGGGTTTTGGCAGTATTTACTTAATTGAAAGGAGGTGGTGTTCACCCTGTTTTGTTCATGGTGGTTAGTTGGATATGGTTTGGAGGTCATGTTGCATGTTAGTTCCAAGGAAAGTTCTCATTTTTGTAAGTGCAGCTCAAAACGCTACATGATCTGAGGCCAGCCACATGAGGCAAGCATTTATCCCATCCAGCCTCACACTCTTATGCAAACACACTTTCTATCTATAGCTTTTTTGGTGCTACGGACCCAGGAGCTCAAATCCATTTTTATGTAATAGCAGATGCCTTTGTTTTGAGTCCTTTTGTGACAGTCAGTTAATAATTGGGTATGCAAATGACCATTAGAGTTTTGACAAAACTGTTTAGTCATGTTAATTAATTGAAGGTATATTTAAATTAGACAGACAACATGAGTAGCACTAAAAACCTGTGTTCCGTCCAGACACTTTCCATTTATTTTACTAGTAAATATAAGAATTAACAATTAGGGGACAGATGTACTAATTACTATAGCAAAATATTGGTCTCATTTTGAGACCAGTAAATATTTTTAAAAACCAACCTTTGTACATTAAGGTCAGTATGTAAAAAAGAATTAGATTGAGCAGCAATAGACATTACAAAATAATATTTATTAGGAATACATTGTGACTCAATCAATTGGCCACCTGGATCACAGTTGTCCTCTGAAGATCATCAGGTCACTATGCCTGTAATGGATTCTCAATAAAATATGTATTTTTTCATCATATCATATCATAACATAGCTTATTACATCAGATGGTATTTTTAAACCGCTGTTTATCACCCATGATGGCATTGAGTTGCTGTGGTGCAGAGTCCAGCGAAGAGTCAGGTCTTGAGTCCCTTTCTTAAGTGGGTCAGCGATGATGAGGTGCAGAAATGGAGGGGAAGGGTGTTCAAGGATTCGGCGACATGGAATGAAAAGGAGTGTCCTCAGGTGCAGCAGTGGTGTATGGTACCTGTACTTGGGCGAGGTGAGTGGAGCAGAGGTTCCTAGGCAGTAGACGGAAATTCAGGTGGTTCTTCATGGTGGTGGGTCCTTAATCATTGAGGGCTTTGTAGGCATTGGTCAAGAGCATGAATTGTCATCTTTTCTAGAGAGAGAGCCAGTGGAGGTCTTACAGGTGCTGGGTGACGTGTGTCTTCTTTGGCAAGTTGAGGATAAGTCTGGCTGGTACGCTCTGAATCACCAGGAGTCTCCTCAAGAGGTTTTGGTGGTGGTGCATGCGTAGAGTGCGTTGCCGTAGTCCAGTCGGCTGATGATGAGTGACTGCGTCACAGTTTTCCTGGTGCTGATGGGGATCCACTTGATGACTTGGCAGCGCATGCAGGGAGTGTGGAAGTGGGATGAGGAGACAGCGCTAACCTAACATTTCATGGAGAGTTTGATTCACACAATGATGCAGAGGTTTCAGGTGTGGTCTATCAGAGTGGGGGTGGGTCCGAGTTCTGATGACCATCAGGAGTCTTTCCAAAGGGAGGTGTGTCAGTCGAAGATCAGTACCTCAGTTTTGTCCATATAGCACTTCAGGCAGCTGTTCTTCATCCAGGCTGAGATGATCTTCAAACAGTTGTGGAAGTTGGTATTCGTCGTTTTGGGGTCATCGAGAGTGAGAAGAAAAGATGGATGTTGTCTGCGCAGGAGACAATGTTGATGTCATGTGCTCTAACGATGTCCATAGGCAGTGTCATGTAGATGCTGAAGGTTTTTTTTAGGAAGCTGGCTTTGTATATACTATACGAAAATGAGGTATAGTGTGCACAGAGTTCATTGGGACCCTAAAGGTGGGCAGAGATAAATGTAGATAGCACCTTACTCTATAATTGTGGTAGTGTGGGCACACAGTAAGGCTTTATCAGAGGGTAGTGTTAAGCATTTGCTGTACGCACTCAGGCAGTAAATGATGTCACACAGTCAAAGACTGAACTCAGACAAATTTTGTTTGTATAAAAAACATTATTTAGTTATATTTATTTTCTAGAACGAAACAAGCCTGGTACAGTTAAGTGTAAATGGTACTTTTCAAGGCAGGTGGAACAATACGGGCAAGTTGAATGAAAATGTCTTTGTTACATGTTTGTGAATCTTTCCAATACAGTGAACATTACTGTTACATTTGTTTTGATTATTTTACAGATTACTTTATGAACTACATTTTCTACTCAGTGTGATATGCCTAGATATCACACTGGGACATTTCCTAGAGAAAAGGTAAGTAAAGCAGTTTTTAGTTAAATACAGTTTTTCAAGTTCTCATACAAAACCAGCTCCACACATCTTAATTTTCAAAGAAAAAGAGTCAATGTATTCCTATGGAGAAGATGTGGTTATTGGTTAACAGGTAAGTACTTGTTTGTGTGAGTGGGTATTCTGGGGTTAGAGCCAGGGTCCCCCCAGGGTGAAGAATACACTCCCAAAGTACCCACAGCGGCACTAGGGTGGTCGGATGCAGAGTGCTGAGGCCCAATGTCCAAAGGGGGTATGGGAATGGTGGCTGCTCACGAGCAGGCCTCAAAGTTGTGGGAGGGAAGCTCCTGGTGGTAGGCTCAGGGCGAAGGGGGATTTGAGTTAGCACCCAAATTACGCCATGACTGGCTGGCTGCAGGGTGCTGTTTCCGGCATCTGGTGCCCTGGTGTTTTAAATGGGGATTCTATGGTTGCAGCAAAGACTGCAGACTCGGAGTAGAAGATCTTCTATAGGTGACCACCAGTTGGAGAGGTAAGTTGGGGTGCCTGGTGATGCTGGGACGCCATCGGTTGGCTGCCCCAGTCTTTGGGACATCGGGGGCAGGAGTATCTTTAGGCGTCAGGTTTTTCTTACCAGCTCAGTTCGCGATCCAGATTGAGGCTGCAGGCTTCACTTGGAGAATCAAGGCAGGTCAGAGATCACCAGATCTCAGGTCAGGATTGCCAGGGATAACTCCTCCTGATGTTTGGCCACTCCAACTCGGGCCGTAGGCTTCGGGTGCAGAGTGGTGCAGACTAGCAGATTTGGCCGGAGCCAGAGTCTGTGGGTGAGCAAATTTAGTGCTCACAGGAGACAAAGTCTTTGACATGAAAGGCAGGGCAGGAATTTTTGGTTCTTGAGGTTCTTACAGGTAGGTAAAGGTTGGGACCAATGGGTCCCTACCTTGGGGTGGGTACACCCCCCAGTATGCCACCCTCCAGTGGTAGGCGGGCATATGCCTCACTCTGGTTGGCTGGGTCCCCCCATCTGTAAAATGGCAGGACTGAGAGTTGTGCTTCACCTCGCCTCCCCCACCTGAGGGGACGGGTTGGCAAAGATGGGCCCACCTTCCTACCCCACTTGATTTTCCTGACTAGTGCCTTTTTTGTTAAATCCCACACTGGCATCAGTGTGGGTTTAATGTGCTGAGAAGTTTGATACCAAACTTCCTAGTTTTCAGTCAAGCCATTATTATGCTGTGGAGTTCGTAAAGACAAACTCCCAGCACCATATACTCTTAATGGCATTACTGGATTTACAATGTCTAAGATTTGGCTAAGATACTGTAGGGGTACAGGCCTCCTGCTCCTGTACCCTCACCACTGGTATAGTACACCGGGTTAGAGGGGTGGCTGACCTGTGCCAGGGCAGTGCATGTTGACTCTTCACTTTGTTCTGCACCAAAACATACAGTCTGCAAAGGCACTGTGTATCTGTAAAGGTACAGGGTCTCTAAGGGTTGCACAATAAGCTCTACAGCCCTTAGAGGCCTTCCCTTGCCACAGTGCTCTTGGTACCTGTGGTACAATTTACAAGGGACTGACCTGTGGCCAAAGAGTGCCAATTGGGTTTTGCTTTTCATGCAGTTTAGAGAAAGAGCATAGGCAGAAACCCAGGGCACACTTAGCAAAAAGGGGGGGCAACCATGCAAAAAGAGGACACTTTCTTACAGGGCTGTACTGAGGGATGAGCCTTGGGTGACGCCACACGTAATACTCTTGGGTCAATAGGTGAAGTGAGGGAGATGGACTCTCAGGGTGCACCCAGTCAGAAAGGAACCCATCCATTTGAGTGCATTGTTTGAGAATCTGATCTGGTGTAGTTGTTCAAGGAGTGTGTGGTGGAAGACGGTGACGAAGGCTGCTGAGAGGTCGAGTAGGTTCGGAGCAGTTGATTCTCCTCTATTGACTATGGGGCAAATGTCATCTTTTGCTGCAATCCGGCTGCCTTGGTGGTATGATTAGCTCTGAATCCTGATTGAGAAGGGTCCAGCAGGTTGTTTCTCCCCTGGTGTCCTGTGAGTTGGAGGTGGATGGCCTTCTCCAGGACTTTGGTAGGAAACAGGGCCAGTGAGATGGGACGATAGTTATGAAAATCACTGGGGTCTGTGAGGGTTTCTTGAGAAGCGGTGTGGCCTCTGTGTGTTTCCAGGCATTGGGAAAGGTGGCTGTGGTGATGGTGGTTGTTAGAAATGGGGTTCTCTAGTTTACAAGGGTTTGCACCTTTGTCCATGTAGGGACCCTTCCTTTTTGTCAGGATAAGGGAGGTATACTCCCAAAATAACCCCTGCTCACCCCCTTGGTAGCTTGGCATGAGCAGTCAGGCTTATCTTTGAGGGAATTGTTTAAAGCAATTGCACACAACCAACAGTAATATAGTCAAGACACTACAAGAGGGCACCACATCAGTTTAGAAAAATTTCCATTTTTTTTATATCTCCAAAACAAGACCGAAAATGATTAAAAAGTAAATACACCATACAGTTCTCATAAATGTTCAGTAAACAAATTAGACTTGAAATACAGTTCCTTGTGGTTGAAGTCAGAAGCACTGGCGTTGACAGATGTTGACAGGTGTCTGGGCTGGGGTGCGAAGTGCAGCGGTGCGGTGTGCAGTGCCCTCAGGTTGCATTGCAGGCAGCAGCTCGATGGTGGTCGTCCAGCGACGACAGTGAGACCAGGGCTGCAGTGCCAAGTGATGCAATGCTCGTTGCGGTGCTGGCAGGTTGCGGTGCAGGCAAACTGGAGTTGATGGCTCCAGCGTCAGTGGGCCAAGGCTGCAGTGTGGGATGAGGACAGTGCGCTGTGTACCTTACAAGCAGGGCCCTCGAACCAAGGTGCAAACAGCAGGATCAATGTTGGCGTGGAGTAGTGGCATCAGGGATTCCAAGGCTGCTTTGTGAAGTGAGACGGTGCAACGTGCGGTGCCCACAGGTCACGTTGCAAGCATAGGCTCAGTGGCGGCATCAGGTGGCATCGTCAGTGAGACCAGGGTTGCTGTTCAATGTGCCGTGATGCCCTCTGCGGTGCCTTCAGGGCACGGAGTTGGCAGTGGCATCGTAGATGGCATTTGGTTGCTTTTTCGTCTGTTGCAGCACAAAACACACAGCCCCCAGTGTTGATGGCCGAAGAACTTGAAGTCTTTGTTGTTCCGGAGACTTCTTGAACAGAGGGCAAGCACTAACTCAAGCCCTTGGAGAAACTCAATATAGAAGTTGTAGAAAGTTCAGTCCAGTCCTTTTACTTCCCAAGGCAGAAGCAGCCATGCAGGACAACTGAGCAAAGCACTAAGCAAAGTGGCAGTTCCTCTGCACAGCTTCTCAAGCTCTTCTTTTTGGCAGTCTTCTTGGTCCAAAAGAGTTCTAAAGTTCTGGTATCTGGGCCCCAATATTTATACTTCAAATTCCTTTGTCCTCTCAGGTAGAAAGTGTCTGCTTGGTCCAAACCAGTTTGGTCCTCTCAGGACCAGCTTCCTAGCAGGAAGGAGAGACAGCATTGTCAACAGCAAACCAGGCCCACTCAAGTTCAAGGAAATCTACCAGTACTCTAAATGCAGCACCGGTCTATTCAACCCACCCAGACTCTTGAGAGCTACTGCACATCCCCTGTCACTCCAAAGCCAGCCAGTCCATACACATCCTAGCAGTGGCACACAGGATGGCTAAGCAAGAAAATACCTGCTTTCTAAAAATGTTATTTTCAAACACAGAATGAAAAAAAGTCCAGGCATACAAAAGTTTATTTTCCTATCTGGTCCCAATGGGAAGTTATATTTATAAGATGTTATAAATTAACTCCCATACTTTCCTATGGGCCTGATAGCCTTTCAATAGTGAAAAACTATATTGGCAGTATTTCACTATCAGGACATGCCACACACATCAGGGGATGCCCTACCTTTCAAATACACTGCTCCCTGCCCAGAGGGGTACCTTGGGTCTTCCTTAGGGGTGACTCACATGTAAGTAAGGAGACAGTTAGGGCCTGGCAAGTGGGTGCGCTTGCCAAGTCGAAAAGGCAGTACTAGACTGCACACAGACACTGCAGTGGCAGGTCTGATTTACCTTTGAAGGGCTGTTTGTGTGGGTGGCACAACCAGTGCTGCAAGCCCACTAGAAGCATTTGAGTTATAGACCCTGGGCACACACAGTGCACTTTACTAGTGGCTTACCAGTGAATCAAATGTGCAAATCATGGAAACACCAATCCATAATACAAATTTCACAGACAGCGTATGCACTTAAGCACTGAATAGCAGTGGTAAAGGGCCCAGAGTCCTAAAACCAACAATAGCAGGTCAGGAAATCTTTGGGGGTGAGCTGGCAGCGGATCTAGTTCCTTCTGTGGTTAAAAAGTTGGTGGTGGCATGGGTAGGTGGATGCTTCCGAGTGGATGGAGCTCTTTAGAGTATTTGCGTTCATTGTGTTGAGCTGTTCCCTTATGGTGAGCGGGTGGTGGGCAACAGTGGTCAATGGAATGTGGAGGAGGTGGGTGGGTTGGGGATCGAAGTTCCTGTAGATGGTTGCTATCGTGTTGTGGAAGTGGTCAGTGAGGGATTTGCAGAGTTTTACATTTTAACTGTTTCCTTAAAGGAAGAGGCGCTGAGTTAAAAAAAATCTAAAATAAAATTTGGTGAAGCGCAGACAGTAGCTCCTTGGATGACTATCTACTCTTCAACAAACTTTATTTTGCTTTTACAAAAGAGAATGTGCTCCAATCGTCCTGTTCCTTTTTGCTAATGGATTACCAACTACATAAGGCTTGTAATTTTCAATGTTTTGCAAGTGAATTTCAGTCAGAAAACATACATAAATTTGGTGCTTGTAGGAATGCCTACGACTCAGCGCTTAAAGATACCAAATTGATATCCTTTTCAAATACTATTTTAGGAATTGGAACTTTTCTGACTCTTAAAATATAATTAGTATATACGAAGACTAATTTTAGCATCTGCAAACCCTGAATTGAAGCATTTGTGACTGCTACAATGCTCAGAAGATCTGGTCTATAGGTGTCTGTTACACATGAAATAAAATGAAATGAAAAGTGAATTTATAAAGCGCGATTGCTGCCCAGGGGCGTCCAAGCACTAGTGTAGACTGGTTTTAACAGAACACTCAACGGAATCAGCCAAAAGAATTAACAGGGGGTAGTGAACACGAAGGTTTTTAATTGTTTCCGGAATGACAGCAGATTGGGATTGGACCGAAGTTGAAGAGGGAGAGAGTTCCACAACTTGGCAGCGTTTAGTGCAAACATCCTGCCACCAGCTCTCGCTCTTTTTACTTTGGGTATTGAGGCTAGAAAAGCCTGGGTGGAGCGGAGATTTCTGGTCGGGTGATAGTGAGCTATTAGCTTGCGGCTAATTGCTGGTCCCGACTGCCAGAAAGCCTGATGAGAGATGCACATTGCCTTGAAGGCAACTCTCTGGCGAACCGGTAGCCAATGCAGCTTGCTAAGTCCGGACTTGACTGATTGTCTGCGAGGCAGTTGCAACAGAGTGCGAGCTGCGCAGTTCTGGACTACCTGGAGCTTTCGCAGTGTGAATTCCGGGGCACCACGGTAGAGGACATTACTAAAGTCCAACCGGGACTGGATCAAACCCTGAACTGCAACCTGCTTGGCCTCCATAGGTAGAAGCGGGAGAACTTTCCTCAACATTCTGAGGAGGCCAAAACAGGTCGCAGACAGTTTGATGGCCCGGGTGTTGAAGGAAAGGGTCTTATCAAGCCATACCCCTAAGCTCTTTATGTTATCTTTAAGTGTTGGGGGAGTGCCTAGGCATGGGGGCCAGAGGGAATTGAATGGGACTGGAGATGTTGGTCCTAGGAGCATCAGCTCTGTTTTATCCCCATTGAGCTTTAGGGAGGACGTTGTAATCCATTCCTTGATTTCCTCCAGGCTTTCATAAGACCTGATGAAGGAGGTCTGTTGCCTTTCTGCGCCAAGGAAACCACCAGCTGAGTGTCGTCAGCGTAAGAAACGATCTTAATACCAAACGGCTGGACAACCTCAGCTAGTGGTTTCATGTAAATGTTAAATAGCGCAGGGCTTAAGGAGGAGCCCTGCGGTACCCCACAGCTCAGTGATCTGCTGGCAGACACCGTATCCCCGTCAAAAATTTGGAACGAACTATTGCTCAGAAATGATTCGAGCCATCTAAGTGCATTGCCTGTAGCCCTGATGTTAAATAGGCGGTTCAACAAGGTGGCATGATTGACCGTATCAAAGGCAGCACTTAGGTCAAGGAGGACCACTGCCACTAATCCTCCTTAATCCAGAATCCTTCGGGTTTCTTCGGTGACCGCCAGTAAGGCGGTTTCGGTTCCATGCCTGGGTCTGAAACCTGTCTGGGTGGCATCCTGTAGCAAATTATTCTCGAGGAACTTCATCAGATAAACATTGATGTGCTTCTCGAGGATTTTGCTAACCCAAGGGAGAAGCGAAATTGGGCGGTAGCTGCTAAGATCCTCTGGGTCGAGATTTGGCTTCTTAAGCAAAGCCCGAACCATGGCTTTCTTCCATGCAATGGGCACGGTGTAGGATGAGATGGAAGCGTTTAATAGGTTCAGTATTACAGGCAGGGTAGCCTGGCTCGCCTTTATCATGGCCTCTGGTGGAGCAGGGTCACGTGGGGATCCTGATTTTACTTTGTGGGCTAGCTGGTCAAGAGCTTCAAGATCTAGAAGAGGGAATTGATCTAGTAATACCCGGTCCGGGGGGGGAGCCTGTCTCAGTTGCACCTGGTCATGTACTCTTAGATCTGTGACAACCGTTGAGAACATGGAGTAGATCTAAGTAACTTTTTTATTGAAGAATTCTGCTAGATCATTACATTGGGCTAGAGTCTTAGCAGAAGGTGCGGTTGAGCTGGCCACTTTAGTTAATTTTTTCACTAAGTTGAAAATTTCCTTGGGTTTAGATTTAGCTGCCATGATTTTATCGGCAAAGTGGGCTGATTGAGCGACCATTATCTCGCCTTTGTAGGCCTTAATTGCTACTCTATATTGAACCTTTTTTTCTGGTAAATAATCCAGGCGCCACGATCTCTCTAATTTCCTACAGAGACGTTTTTTGTCTCTGAGGGTGTCTGTGAACCAGGGGGACAATTTATGTGCCCTTTTAGGTGTAATCTTGCAAAGTGGAAGGGAGGTTTCGAGAGATTGTATAATCCAGTCTTCGAATTCCTGGTGTGCTAAGCTAGGGTCTGCGTTGTAAGACGGGCAGGTAGCTTCTAGATTGTGAATCCAGGGCTCGATGGGTAATCTGGCCCAGTTCCTCATGTTCTTAACTAGAGGTATGGGAGGTGTAAATTTGCAGGTGGACCAAGTGAAAGGGATAAGAGAATGGTCGGTCCAAGGGAGGCCGATCGGTTGGCCAACTACTAGTTCTGTACAATTGCTAAAAACAGGGTCCAATAGATGACCTTTGGAGTGTTTGGGGGCTGTGACCCGCTGATCTAATTGTAATGCCGCTAGGTCATCCACTAGTTCCATAGCAATATGATCTAGGGTGGTGTCAAAGTGTAGGTTGAGGTCACCTAATAGTGTAAAATTAGAGGTGGCTGTAATTTGTTCGGCTAAAATGGTGGGGAGTGATCTGTGAAATGGTTTAGGTGGACCTGGAGGACGATAGACCAGAGTGCCAGAAAAGGAGCTATCAGGAGAGAACTATACTAAATGCTAGACTCTCACACTCCGGGATTGATTCGGGAATGGTGCGGCAGCGATACTGATCTTTTAGTATGATTGCCAGACCTCCCCCTTTCCCCTCCGTTCGGTCTAATCTCTTAATTTGAAAACCAGTAGGGGGCAGGGCTGTGACTATGTGTGGCTCAGAGGAGGGAGTGAGCCAAGTTTCTGTCAGAAAGACTGCATCGGGCTTCCGTTCTTCTAACAGGAGAGCGATTTCTGTCCTGTGTTTTGGCAAAGACCTACAGTTAAGTAGGAACATACTATATTCCTGTCTGGTATCTAATGACTTATTAATTTTGAATGTATGTCCACAACCGAAGCAGCATGGAGGGAGTTCGGTGGACATGTAAGTATGCCTACAACATACCTGACCTATTTTCCTCGCGTTATAGATGGAGTCTGGACTGCAGGTCCTGATGTGCGGGGAGCGGGATGTAGGGGGTGTGGCCCCTGGTCCCGTCCGGTCGCGGACGGGCGCAGACGGGCTCTCCTTTGGCGCGCCTTCGGCGCTGCACCCGTGCGCTGCGCGTCCGAGGAAGACACATCGTTATATGGGTGGGGGAGGAGGGCGTGGTCTAAGTTGTGGGCGTGGCCTAGGCTCCGGGGATGACGGGGATCCTCCTGCGACCCGCTGCAGCACCTTACTCGGCTGCGCGGGGAGAAGGATCAAGGGATGTCAGTGCCTCGCGAGGGTTAAACACAAGGAATAAAGTGCCAAAGTGAGTTTAAAAACACACAGAATATAACACAATTATAAAAGTTTAAAATACAGCGTCTGTTGCTCCCGGCTTCCGCCTCAGGAGTTCGTTACATCAACCTACAGCGTGTGCCAGCAAACTACGCGACTTATGTAGGGAAGGGGGCATGGTCTAAGTTGTGGGCGTGGCCTAGGCTCCGGGGATGACGGGGATCCTCCTGCGACCCGCTGCAGCACCTTACTCGGCTGCGCGGGGAGAAGGATCAAGGGATGTCAGTGCCTCGCGAGGGTTAAAGACAAGGAATAAAGTGCCACAGTGAGCTTAAAAACACACAGAATATAACACAATTATAACATTTTAAAAATTTAGAGATTGCAAGACATAAATATTACAAAAAAACTGCAAAAACTTGAAATATGTTTAGTATACAATATAAAGTTAGTAGTGGTTCTTTGGCTCATTTGGTTAATAAAGATGATCTTGATCCTGAATCTGAATAGTATAGCATATGTATAACACTTTACTAAACCCAGTTTCATGTACTTGTTTGCATCTATAAATAAGTATATGCTGTCAAAGAGACTAATTGGATGAAAAAAACGTCCCATGTGAAACATAAAAATTAACAACCATCATATATGCTATTTTAGAATCATAGAATAATACGCATCCACAGTAAGGGATGTAGATTGTTCCATGTTCTTCTTATACAACCTCATCTCATTTAGGTAGGCTTTCTCATTTTTTGTTGATTCCTCAGTTTGCTGCTCTCTTACTTCCTGTTCCTTTCCAGGTCATGCTAGAGCAAAGGAAACACTACTGCAACCTGTTTTCTTTATTACCATCTTTCTTTCCGGAGAGTTGTGGGTTACCACAAAGCTCTACAAACTTGTGCATTTGATGAGCTTCTCTGTAACCTGCAATTTCACTGATGAAGGACCACAGGATATGAAATGTATTATCGCAGATAAACATGAAGTTCACAACTACACTGAGATTGTGGGAGAATCACAATCCATGGATTTCACAAGTTATTTTGATACTTGCACTATTTGTTATCGTTTCAATATGAACTGAACTTTTTTGACATTGGAAATTAATTTCACATTGTTGAAAAATACATGCTTTCAACAATTATGAAAGAGAGTATTAGAAGTACATAAAAAAAGACTTCAAAAAACAAAATAAAAGATGAAAATATTTCTAAACAAAGGATTAAAGTTTATATATACAGGTGTCCTGTAGAAATAATGTGCAAAATGGGGCTATTCCGATAATGAGGAGCAGCTATAATATACTTGATTGAGGCATTTAGTTTACTTATAAGTCCCTAGTATAAAGCACTGCATGTACCCATGGCCTGTAATTAAATACTGCTAGTAGTTGGCTGCAGTACACATTGTGCAACCTACTAAAGTAGCACAGTAAAATATGCCTCGGGTCTGTCACTGAAGTCTGTAAAACAGTTGTAAACTGTCATTTTGATCTGGGGGAAAAATGTTTATGCCAGGCCTACCCTTAATTTTTTTCATACTTATAAGACCCACTAAGCGAGGCACTAACAGCTCATAGAGCAGGGTGCATGGTATTAAGGAAATTAGGATATGCATGCTTAAGTTTCCCATGCCCTGGCAGAGAAAATCCCCAAAGTAGTCTTTCCAATTACAAGGCTAGCCTCCCTTAACCAACCTGGGTCGCCTTATTACATTAAGGGAGAAATTAATTTAGCAAAAATGAGCTATTTTGAAAATGTCTCTTTTAGAAAGTTAGAATGTACTTTTTAGTAAGTGCACACCTTCTCTTTAAAAAAAAAAAAAACAATTTTAGCTGTAACTGCAAATGAATGCGTGCATGAACAGCGCCATTGGGAAATGTTTTTTGTTTTTATGACCGCAGAGCGCAAGGGCTTGGGAGAGGATTTAAGCTCACTTTGATTAATTACACAGGGGAGTTCATGAGGGGAGTGTAATAGAGGGTGGGTTTTGGTAGAGTTTGGGGCGAGATTTCTGTCAATCGTGATACTCAGAAGTAGGACACGATTCGTGCTTCTGTCTCATTGTTTACACAGCTTTTCTTTTTTGATTTATTACAGTGCCCCTGAGGAAGAACTTATAAGGGTTCAAAATGCATTGGGCGTTACACGGTGCTGATTGGAAGGAATGTAAAAAGCACGTATCAATGTTTAAGCTTATTTTGGCGACATTTGAAATACATAATAAACATTCCAGTACCATCATGCTGTTTCCGCAGTGATTTAATACCTGGGATAAATTGGATTACTTCACTGGATTACAATGGATCACTATGGATTACTGAGAATAAACATGGTTTATTTCGGAGGAATGTCTTCCTATTTCAGCAGTGCAGCAGCAGGGGGCACGAATGGTGCCCTTGTTGGAAGGATCTTTAAGAAAGTTAACATTTTTCTGTCAAATGTGCATTTCTTCCAGTGTCCAGGGTCACATGACTGTTAATGGCTCGCCTATGGTGTGCTGTGTATTCCATCCAGACAGTGGACAAAAAGGCCTTGGGTAAGGGGAGGGTGTATTGCCTAGATGGGGGTAGGTTATACCATGCTCCTTCCTAAACTTCGAACGGTACCCTGAGTGTTGTAACCAGCCCCTTCCTGGGCTTCAAAGTATATCCTGAGGGCCACAACCAGCCTCCTCCTGATTTAGTAGATGCCCACCTTGTCATTGGCCAATGCAGATCACACCTGGGTCTGTCTGCCCTTTGTTTCACTAGCCAGGCTAGATCTAGACCAAGGGGAAAGTGAAGAACTGAATAAAAATGCTGGCACTAGGAATTAAAGTGGCTCCACCAGAACATCTCATCAGAACACTCCTTGAAGTTGAAGACGTGGAGGAAGGACTGCCCTGCTGTCCGAAGCCTGAATGAAGAATGGACCTGCTTTCCTTGAACCCAGGAACCCAGAAGATACTCCATGGGTCAGTTGGCTGACCTCTTGTTGGAGCTACAGGAAAACAACAAGCTTCTAAGGTCCTTTCTCTGCAACTATCTACTGGAGCTGCCTTGACCCTGCTGCTGGTCTTTACTGGAGTGAGTCCTAACCCCCAAGAAGTGGCCCCCAGGTCGAAAACCCTTGGATGGTTTTAGAATTTAAAACCTCTGATTTTACAATTGAAAGAACAGAACTCCATTTGAAAAACCAGAGGCTCTGAGAATTCTGCGCCAAAATGAACCATTCATGGTTACCTCATGAAGGCGAGCAGAGTTCACCAAGACAATTTCTGGAACTGCATCCAATTGCTGACAAGACCTTCATGAATACAGATCCCTGACTTAGCCCGCATGGAGAAACAACAGCAGCCCCACTTTCCTCACCAATGCAAAGTTCCGATCCCCAGTCTGTTCTTCACACTGTGAAGGATCACACTACTATCCCTCTCCAAAACACAGTTCCAACTGAAGCCTAGGACTTCAGTAACTAACCCTGGACAAACCTCTCACCAGATCCAGCCTGCAGCCAAACCACTGATTACCTTACTGAAAAGGGATTCTTGAGTGAAAAAGGACTACGTTTAGAAGGTAAGCTTTTCAGTGGGGTATACCTGATCCCTGTGTCCGACCCATACGTCATCGCGGTTGACCTTAAATTTTTACTTAGACTTTGTCCAGTGTGACGAGATACTGTGATTGGTGCTGTGTGCTTTTTGGTGCTATTTCAACTGACAAATTGAAAAATGAATATTTCCGGGTCTACTTAATACATTTTTGCTATCTTGGTGTTATTCTATTTATTAAATATATATGTATGTTATTTTGTAAATGATTGTATCTTTTTTGGTTTTAGATAACCGAATAAAGAATATTTGATGATGATGATGTATTCAATTGTTTTCTATTTTTTTTAATTGGTTTGGGACTTTTCTTGTGTTGCATTTTCACTGTATTACTATTTGAGTGTTGCATAAAAACTATACACATTACCTTTTACCTTCTTTTTTTGGCATGCTACCAGAGAGTTTAGCATCGGTATTTTTAGTGACTTTTGTGGTTTCCCCTGAAGAGGATTGTGCTTATTACTCGAGTAGGGCATCACCCATTTCAACTAGTAAACCAATTTCAAACACATATGGTGTCACTAAGGCTTACAGGCCACCGGATGTGCAGACTGTCAACATTATAGCATGACAATTGTAACCATAAATCGGAAGATGTCTTTTTTGTAAAGGTAAAATGTTTTCTATTTGTTTAACAAAATTAACAACCCTAATGTGTTTCTCAAAACTGCAACATACCAATATATGATTATATGAAATATGCACTTTCAGTTTTTTATTTATGGTGTTTTCTATATCATTTGAATAAGTATGAAAAAAGCTAGAGGCAAGAGGTGTTAAGTAGTGTATTTGGAAATGTCACATAAACAAATAGCATACAAATGGAGCACAAATTATGTGGTTCCCATTCTGGGCTAACACAAATATTTTTATGTGATATAGTTTTTACGTCTCATACAGTGTGTCCTCTAGTTCATAACATTTATTCAAAACAGCTTCATCGACTATCAACTCAGATGTATATATAAATATATATATAAATATATATATATGAATATGTTTATGTCATTTGAGATGTCATCAGTGATGTCATGAGTGTTGTCACTGACCATGTCATGAGTGATGTAATATGTAATGTCATCAGCAGTGCACTGCAGGGGCGTGAGTTTAAGTTAGCTCAACTAACTATAACATCCGAATTTCTCTGGTTTTGTGCGAGTGAAATGTCCAACTAACTATACGTCCCTGAAACCTTTGGTTTTTTCAGTGAATTTCTGACATTTTTTTAAATGCTAATTTCTAACTATAATGTCCCTGAAGGCTATAGTTTTTTCATTGAATTTGTAAGATTTTTTAAATGCTAATTTCTATCTATAACGTCCCTGAAACCTTTGTTTTTTTCAGTGAATTTCTAAGGTTTTAAAAATGCTAATTTCTAACTTTAACGTCCCTGAAACCTATATATATATATATATATATATATATATATATATATATATATATATATATATATATATATATATATATATATATATATATATATATATATTCAACACAACGTTGTCCCTTTCCATGGAGAGCCCAAAAGCAGGTAATAATAATAATAATAAAACCACTTGTAGAGCGCATGGTTACACTAAAAATAGTGTGTCCCCGCGCTAAGAAATGCTGTCACTCCCTGAAAAAGCCGAGAGCCGGGGATAGCCTACACCCCAAGCTGCAGACTCAGTTATTCCCTTGGAAACAGGTAGGTTTTTAGTTTAGATCTAAAAAGTGTTTCTGAGGGTTCCATGCGCAGGTTGAGGGGGAGATTGTTCCAGTGTTTGCTCGCAAGAAAGCGGAAGGAGCTGCCTCCCATCCTACTCCTTCGCACACGCGGGATTTGAAACAGCATTGTTCCGGCCGATCTAAGGTCCCGAGAGGGACGATGGATGGTGAGAAGGTTGCGCAGGTATCTTGGTCCTTTGCCCTGTACAATGCGATGAGCAAAGCAGAGGGCTTTGAACTTAATACGTTCCTCAATGGGTAGCCAGTAGAGTTTTTGTAGTGCAGTTTTGCCGGACGCCCTTCGCGGGAGATTAAGTACCATACGAGCAGCAGCATTTTGGACGCATTGAAGTTGGTGCAAGCCTTGCCTGCTCAATCCTAGGAGGAGGGCATTACCGTAGTCCAGATGCGGAGTCACTAGGGCATGAACAAGAGTCTTCCTAGCACTGATCGGTAGCAGATCAAGAACCTTACGGAGTGTTTTTAATATTCCAAAGCATTTACTCATAATTTTGTTGATCTGTTGCTTGAAGGAAAGTTCCGCATCCAGCCATATTCCTAAGTTCTTAATCGAAAGTGCTGGGCGGGGAACTACTCCTAGATTGGCAGGCCACCAAGCCTGCGACCATGCAGTGGAGGGCTTGCCTACCATCAGTAGCTCAGTTTTATCGCCATTGAGGCGGAGGCAGTTATTATTCATCCAATCTGCTACTGAACGCATACAGTTGGAGAAATTGGTGGCGTCCTCCGCCAAGTTGTTGGAAAGGTTAATTATCAGCTGGGTATCGTCAGCATATGTGACGATATCCACACCATAACTTTCCACCAATTGGGCTAGGGGTTCCATATATAGATTAAATAACGTCGGGCTCAGACTTGAGCCCTGTGGAACTCCATGTCTCAGTTTGCGAAGAGACGATTTATAAGGAGGACAGTGCACCTGAAAACTTCTATTTTCCAGAAAAGATCTCATCCATTCTAGGGCTGTTCCTACCACTCCCAGATCGGAGAGGCGAGACAGCAGCGTTGAGTGCAGCACGGTGTCAAATGCTGCACTAAGATCTAACAAAATCAACGCTGCTGTCTGTCCCCCATCGGCAGGTTGTTTCAAACGTTCAGTGGTAAAGAGGACAGCTGATTCGGTGGAGTGGCCTGTTCTAAACCCTGACTAAGTGGAGTGGAGTAGAGAGTTTTCCTCAACAAATCTCATCAGTTGGCTATTTACTATCTTCTCCACAATCTTTCCACAGAAGGGGAGAAGGGAGATAGGGCGGAGATTTTGTAGCTGGGAAATGTGCATATATATTTTTTTTTTTTAGGGGTATTACTTGTGCCGTTTTCCAAGCGTCAGGCACATGACATTCCTGGAAGGACAGGGTGATCAGATGCTCAATCTGTTCGATAAAACAATCAATGACTTCCTTGCAGCGATTGGGGGCAATCACATCGAGAGGGGAGCCAGACTTAATGCTGTTAATGATCGTGAGCAGGTCAGCTCTCTCAGGAACAAAAAATTGGGTCAGATGGGTTTTAGTGGCTGAAGCACTTCGCGCTTCTACCTTATTAATGGGTATGATATTAGTGAAGGTAGAGTGTATAAGATCTACTTTATTTGTGAAAAAATCAGCGATATCATCGCATAATTTATTGGTGTAAATGTCTTGTGCCTCAAGCCTAGTAGGAGTTGTAAGCTCTTTGTAGATCATAAAGAGTTCTTTGGTGGGGGTTTTGGCAGATTCAATGCGACCTTTGATGTGAGCGCCTTTTGCTGATCTGACAAGTTTGTGATAGATGTTTAATTCTTTTTTATAATTCAGCAGCTCAGCTAGATTATAATTTTTCCGCCAACTACGCTCAGCCTTTTTACATTTGGCTTTGGCTACCTTGAGTTCATTAGAGAACCAAGGGGCCGTTTTCGCTTTCCTAACTGGGGCTTTAAGGGACCAGGGTGCAACTGTGTCTAACGCCCTTGACACCCATTTCTCATAGTTATCCCATGCTTTAAACAGGTTGTTAGTGGGAGGGGGTGGGTCATTAAGAAGGGCAGTTTTGAAGTTTTCCTGTGTAAACTTCTTCCAGTTTCTAAAATTTGTGAGTACGGTCTTATGCCCCTTATCCTCCTGCAAGCCAATCTCCACATTAAAGGGAATGGCAAAATGATCTGACCAGATAATTTGCAGTGGTGTGGCGATTTTTAATCCATCCCAGTTAGCAAAAACAGGGTCAAGAAGATGGCCATGTTGATGTGACGGGGCGGTCGATTGAAGTTTGAGTGACTGAGACTCCAGAGCTTCCATCACCTCCCGTGCCTCCTTACAATTGGGGTTGTCAAAATGTAAATTGAAATCTCCCAAGACTAGAATTTTTTTTTGCAACGGAGAGAGGATTGAGTTATCAGCTCTGTGAGTTGGTTACAGAACTGAGCAGTTTTACCAGGGGGCCGGTATAAAAGAATACCGTTGATGATATTTTTGGGATTTACTTTAATTGTGAAGAAGCCACTTTTGCAATTTGGCAAGTGGATCGTTTCTAGGGTGCAGTGCAGATTGCTTTTATAGATTATAGCCAATCCCCCGCCTATTTGCTCTACTCTATCAATTCTAAGTAGGCAGTAGCCAACAGGGACTGCTTCCAGGGTATCGGGAGTGGAGGTATCATCTAGCCAGGTCTCTGTAAGTAGAAGCACATCAAGATCACCCTCCAGAATCAAATCATAAATCTCCAATTTATGCTTTTTGAGAGAGCGACAATTTAGCAGTGTCATGTTTAATTTAGCAGGAGTTGGCTGATCTTTCCACCCTACCCTCATGAAATAGTTACATCCCGTACAATGTGGCAGTGGGGAATCCATAGCCATCGTATGCCGGCAGCCATCCCTCACATGGGGGCGCAGGGAGAGCAAGTCCTCCCTAGTATATCTGAGAAGTTCCCTAAGGTCTTCATGAAAGGTAAAAGGGGCAGGGGTACTGGCCCCGTGCCCCGGCCTGCCGCGGACGGGCGCAGACGGGCTAGGCTTTGGCGCGCCTTCGGCGCGCCCGCTGCACCCGCCCGCTGCGCGGATGGGAAATCGTCATCATTTTATCCCGTGGGAGGCGGGTGGGAAGCGTCCAACTACTGGACCGCTACCCCAAATGTTCCCCCAAGATGGCGCCCGTTCTGTCCTGCCTTCGTCAGCCCCAAGCTCGGCTGTACCGGTCAGGAAGTAGGACGAGGGGCCTCGGTGCAACTTGAATCTTGCACCGAGGGGTCCGATAATCAGGCAAAGGTAAAATCGAACAATTAAAATATATTACAACAGTTTAAAAATTATGCTGCCAATCATTGTAAATGTCGTTCATGCAAAGGAAAGAGGGAAGAGAACCCCCGGCTTCCGCCTCAGGGGAGAGCACACGCAAATCTGAGCCCTACCTGAGGCTGCAAGGTTAAATAATGTAAGGGCGGGCGGGAAGCGTCCAACTACTGAACCGCAACCCCAAATGTTCCCCCAAGATGGCGCCCGTTCTGTCCTGCCGGCGTCAGCCCCAAGCTCGGCTGTACCGGTCAGGAAGTAGGACGAGGGGCCTCGGTGCAACTTGAATCTTGCACCGAGGGGTCCGATAATCAGGCAAAGGTAAAATCGCACAATTAAAATATATTACAACAGTTTAAAAATTATGCTGCCAATCGTTGTAAATGTCGTTCATGCAAAGGAAAGAGGGAAGAGAACCCCCGGCTTCCGCCTCAGGGGAGAGCACACGCAAATCTGAGCCCTACCTGAGGATGCAAGGTTAAATAATGTAAGGGCGGGCGGGAAGCGTCCAACTACTGAACCGCAACCCCAAATGTTCCCCCAAGATGGCGCCCGTTCTGTCCTGCCGGCGTCAGCCCCAAGCTCGGCTGTACCGGTCAGGAAGTAGGACGAGGGGCCTCGGTGCAACTTGAATCTTGCACCGAGGGGTCCGATAATCAGGCAAAGGTAAAATCACACAATTAAAATATATTACAACAGTTTAAAAATTATGCTGCCAATCGTTGTAAATGTCGTTCATGCAAAGGAAAGAGGGAAGAGAACCCCCGGCTTCCGCCTCAGGGGAGAGCACACGCAAATCTGAGCCCTACCTGAGGCTGCAAGGTTAAATAATGTAAGGGCGGGCGGGAAGCATCCAACTACTGGACCGCAACCCCAAATGTTCCCCCAAGATGGCGCCCGTTCTGTCCTGCCGGCGTCAGCCCCAAGCTCGGCTGTACCGGTCAGGAAGTAGGACGAGGGGCCTCGGTGCATTTTGAATCTTGCACCGAGGGGTCCGATAATCAGGCAAAGGTAAAATCGAACAATTAAAATATATTACAACAGTTTAAAAATTATGCTGCCAATCGTTGTAAATGTCGTTCATGCAAAGGAAAGAGGGAAGAGAACCCCCGGCTTCCGCCTCAGGGGTGAGCACACGCAAATCTGGTAGGTCTGCGCACCGACCTTGTCTGCCGTCACACGGTGCGCAGATGTTCACTGGCATTGCAGGAAAGTAGAAATTAATTTCCTGACCCACTGGGGTATCAATATGGACAAATGACATTTTGACACTGGGAGCAGCGCACTTGCGTGTAAAAAGAACTTCAAGCACCAGCAGGCTCTGGGGGAGATGACGCCCACCGGAGCAGGTGAGAATGATTTAAAAGACTAATGCTCCACGGAAACAGCCTCTGAAGAAATGCTCCGTTGAGCATGAAACGCGTCAGGCTTCATTATTCAAAGGACTTTGGTTTCTTTTACCTGCACTGCAATTCTGCTCATTAAACGAAAATTAAAACCTACCTGCTTTTGGGCTCTCCATGGAAAGGGACAACGTTGTGTTGAATGTTACCCGGCCAGTCCCGGTCGGGGGAGAAGCACAGCCACAGAGCGAGTGGTTCACGCTGTGGCGATCTGGCCTGCAATGTGTGATGGCAGACAAGGTCGGTGCGCAGATGTTCACTGGCATTGCAGGAAAGTAGAAATTAATTTCCTGACCCACTGGGGTATAAATATGGACAAATGACATTTTGACACTGGGAGCAGCACACTTGCGTGTAAAAAGAACTTCAAGCACCAGCAGGCTCTGGGGGAGACGACGCCCACCGGAGCAGGTGAGAATGATTTAAAAGACTAATGCTCCACACAGTGCCGGAAACAGCCTCTGAAGAAATGCTCCGTTGAGCATGAAACGCGTCAGGCTTCATTATTCAAAGGACTTTGGTTTCTTTTACCTGCACTGCAATTCTGCTCATTAAACGAAAATTAAAACCTACCTGCTTTTGGGTTCTCCATGGAAAGGGACAACGTTGTATTGAATGTTACCCGGCCAGTCCCGGTCGGGGGAGAAGCACAGCCACAGAGCGAGTGGTTCACGCTGTGGCGGTCTGGCGTGCAGCGTGTGATGGCAGACAAGGTCGGTGCGCAGAGATTCACTGGCATTGCAGGAAAGTAGAAATTAATTTCCTGACCCACTGGGGTATCAATATGGACAAATGACATTTTGACACTGGGAGCAGCGCACTTGCGTGTAAAAGAACTTCAAGCACCAGCAGGCTCTGGGGGAGACGACGCCCACCGGAGCAGGTGAGAATGATTTAAAAGACTAATGCTCCACACAGTGCCGGAAACAGCCTCTGAAGAAATGCTCCGTTGAGCATGAAACGCGTCAGGCTTCATTATTCAAAGGACTTTGGTTTCTTTTACCTGCACTGCAATTCTGCTCATTAAACGAAAATTAAAACCTACCTGCTTTTGGGCTCTCCATGGAAAGGGACAACGTTGTGTTGAATGTTACCCGGCCAGTCCCGGTCGCGGGAGAAGCACAGCCACAGAGCGAGTGGTTCACGCTGTGGCGATCTGGCGTGCAGCGTGTGATGGCAGACAAGGTCGGTGCGCAGATGTTCACTGGCATTGCAGGAAAGTAGAAATTAATTTCCTGACCCACTGGGGTATCAATATGGACAAATGACATTTTGACACTGGAAGCAGCGCACTTGCATGTAAAAAGAACTTCAAGCACCAGCAGGCTCTGGGGGAGACGACGCCCACCGGAGCAGGTGAGAATGATTTAAAAGACTAATGCTCCACACAGTGCCGGAAACAGCCTCTGAAGAAATGCTCCGTTGAGATGAAACGCGTCAGGCTTCATTATTCAAAGGACTTTGGTTTCTTTTACCTGCACTGCAATTCTGCTCATTAAACGAAAATTAAAACCTACCTGCTTTTGGGCTCTCCATGGAAAGGGACAACGTTGTGTTGAATGTTACCCGGCCAGTCCCGGTCGGGGGAGAAGCACAGCCACAGAGCGAGTGGTTCACGCTGTGGCGATCTGGCGTGCAGCGAGTGATGGCAGACAAGGTCGGTGCGCAGATGTTCACTGGCATTGCAGGAAAGTAGAAATTAATTTCCTGACCCACTGGGGTATCAATATGGACAAATGACATTTTGACACTGGGAGCAGCGCACTTGCGTGTAAAAAGAACTTCAAGCACCAGCAGGCTCTGGGGGAGACGACGCCCACCGGAGCAGGTGAGAATGATTTAAAAGACTAATGCTCCACACAGTGCCGGAAACAGCCTCTGAAGAAATGCTCCGTTGAGCATGAAACGCGTCAGGCTTCATTATTCAAAGGACTTTGGTTTCTTTTACCTGCACTGCAATTCTGCTCATTAAACGAAAATTAAAACCTACCTGCTTTTGGGTTCTCCATGGAAAGGGACAACGTTGTATTGAATGTTACCCGGCCAGTCCCGGTCGGGGGAGAAGCACAGCCACAGAGCGAGTGGTTCACGCTGTGGCGGTCTGGCGTGCAGCGTGTGATGGCAGACAAGGTCGGTGCGCAGAGATTCACTGGCATTGCAGGAAAGTAGAAATTAATTTCCTGACCCACTGGGGTATCAATATGGACAAATGACATTTTGACACTGGGAGCAGCGCACTTGCGTGTAAAAGAACTTCAAGCACCAGCAGGCTCTGGGGGAGACGACGCCCACCGGAGCAGGTGAGAATGATTTAAAAGACTAATGCTCCACACAGTGCCGGAAACAGCCTCTGAAGAAATGCTCCGTTGAGCATGAAACGCGTCAGGCTTCATTATTCAAAGGACTTTGGTTTCTTTTACCTGCACTGCAATTCTGCTCATTAAACGAAAATTAAAACCTACCTGCTTTTGGGCTCTCCATGGAAAGGGACAACGTTGTGTTGAATGTTACCCGGCCAGTCCCGGTCGCGGGAGAAGCACAGCCACAGAGCGAGTGGTTCACGCTGTGGCGATCTGGCGTGCAGCGTGTGATGGCAGACAAGGTCGGTGCGCAGATGTTCACTGGCATTGCAGGAAAGTAGAAATTCATTTCCTGACCCACTGGGGTATCAATATGGACAAATGACATTTTGACACTGGAAGCAGCGCACTTGCATGTAAAAAGAACTTCAAGCACCAGCAGGCTCTGGGGGAGACGACGCCCACCGGAGCAGGTGAGAATGATTTAAAAGACTAATGCTCCACACAGTGCCGGAAACAGGCTCTGAAGAAATGCTCCGTTGAGATGAAACGCGTCAGGCTTCCTTATTCAAAGGACTTTGGTTTCTTTTACCTGCACTGCAATTCTGCTCATTAAACGAAAATTAAAACCTACCTGCTTTTGGGCTCTCCATGGAAAGGGACAACGTTGTGTTGAATGTTACCCGGCCAGTCCCGGTCGGGGGAGAAGCACAGCCACAGAGCGAGTGGTTCACGCTGTGGCGATCTGGCGTGCAGCGAGTGATGGCAGACAAGGTCGGTGCGCAGATGTTCACTGGCATTGCAGGAAAGTAGAAATTAATTTCCTGACCCACTGGGGTATCAATATGGACAAATGACATTTTGACACTGGGAGCAGCGCACTTGCGTGTAAAAAGAACTTCAAGCACCAGCAGGCTCTGGGGGAGACGACGCCCACCGGAGCAGGTGAGAATGATTTAAAAGACTAATGCTCCACACAGTGCCGGAAACAGCCTCTGAAGAAATGCTCCGTTGAGCATGAAACGCGTCAGGCTTCATTATTCAAAGGACTTTGGTTTCTTTTACCTGCACTGCAATTCTGCTCATTAAACGAAAATTAAAACCTACCTGCTTTTGGGCTCTCCATGGAAAGGGACAACGTTGTGTTGAATGTTACCCAGCCAGTCCCGGTCGGGGGAGAAGCACAGCCACAGAGCGAGTGGTTTACGCTGTGGCGATCTGGCGTGCAGCGTGTGATGGCAGACAAGGTCGGTGCGCAGATGTTCACTGGCATTGCAGGAAAGTAGAAATTAATTTCCTGACCCACTGGGGTATCAATATGGACAAATGACATTTTGACACTGGGAGCAGCGCACTTGCGTGTAAAAAGAACTTCAAGCACCAGCAGGCTCTGGGGGAGACGATGCCCACCGGAGCAGGTGAGAATGATTCAAAAGACTAATGCTCCACACAGTGCCGGAAACAGCCTCTGAAGAAATGCTCCGTTGAGCATGAAACGCGTCAGGCTTCATTATTCAAAGGACTTTGGTTTCTTTTACCTGCACTGCAATTCTGCTCATTAAACGAAAATTAAAACCTACCTGCTTTTGGGCTCTCCATGGAAAGGGACAACGTTATGTTGAATGTTACCCGGCCAGTCCCGGTCGGGGGAGAAGCACAGCCACAGAGCGAGTGGTTCACGCTGTGGCGATCTGGCGTGCAGCGTGTGATGGCAGACAAGGTTGGTGCGCAGATATTCACTGGCATTGCAGGAAAGTAGAAATTAATTTCCTGACCCACTGGGGTATCGATATGGACAAATGACATTTTGACACTGGGAGCAGCGCACTTGCGTGTAAAAAGAACTTCAAGCACCAGCAGGCTCTGGGGGAGACGACACCCACCGGAGCAGGTGAGAATGATTTAAAAGACTAATGCTCCACACAGTGCCGGAAACAGCCTCTGAAGAAATGCTCCGTTGAGCATGAAACGCGTCAGGCTTCATTATTCAAAGGACTTTGGTTTCTTTTACCTGCACTGCAATTCTGCTCATTAAACGAAAATTAAAACCTACCTGCTTTTGGGCTCTCCATGGAAAGGGACAACGTTGTGTTGAATGTTACCCGGCCAGTCCCGGTCGGGGGAGAAGCACAGCCACAGAGCGAGTGGTTCACGCTGTGGCGATCTGGCGTGCAGCGTGTGATGGCAGACAAGGTCGGTGCGCAGATGTTCACTGGCATTGCAGAAAAGTAGAAATTAATTTCCTGACCCACTGGGGTATCAATATGGACAAATGACATTTTGACACTGGGAGCAGCGCACTTGCGTGTAAAAAGAACTTCAAGCACCAGCAGGCTCTGGGGGAGACGACGCCCACCGGAGCAGGTGAGAATGATTTAAAAGACTAATGCTCCACACAGTGCCGGAAACAGCCTCTGAAGAAATGCTCCGTTGAGCATGAAACGCGTCAGGCTTCATTATTCAAAGGACTTTGGTTTCTTTTACCTGCACTGCAATTCTGCTCATTAAACGAAAATTAAAACCTACCTGCTTTTGGGTTCTCCATGGAAAGGGACAACGTTGTATTGAATGTTACCCGGCCAGTCCCGGTCGGGGGAGAAGCACAGCCACAGAGCGAGTGGTTCACGCTGTGGCGGTCTGGCGTGCAGCGGGTGATGGCAGACAAGGTCGGTGCGCAGAGATTCACTGGCATTGCAGGAAAGTAGAAATTAATTTCCTGACCCACTGGGGTATCAATATGGACAAATGACATTTTGACACTGGGAGCAGCGCACTTGCGTGTAAAAGAACTTCAAGCACCAGCAGGCTCTGGGGGAGACGACGCCCACCGGAGCAGGTGAGAATGATTTAAAAGACTAATGCTCCACACAGTGCCGGAAACAGCCTCTGAAGAAATGCTCCGTTGAGCATGAAACGCGTCAGGCTTCATTATTCAAAGGACTTTGGTTTCTTTTACCTGCACTGCAATTCTGCTCATTAAACGAAAATTAAAACCTACCTGCTTTTGGGCTCTCCATGGAAAGGGACAACGTTGTGTTGAATGTTACCCGGCCAGTCCCGGTCGCGGGAGAAGCACAGCCACAGAGCGAGTGGTTCACGCTGTGGCGATCTGGCGTGCAGCGTGTGATGGCAGACAAGGTCGGTGCGCAGATGTTCACTGGCATTGCAGGAAAGTAGAAATTAATTTCCTGACCCACTGGGGTATCAATATGGACAAATGACATTTTGACACTGGAAGCAGCGCACTTGCATGTAAAAAGAACTTCAAGCACCAGCAGGCTCTGGGGGAGACGACGCCCACCGGAGCAGGTGAGAATGATTTAAAAGACTAATGCTCCACACAGTGCCGGAAACAGCCTCTGAAGAAATGCTCCGTTGAGATGAAACGCGTCAGGCTTCATTATTCAAAGGACTTTGGTTTCTTTTACCTGCACTGCAATTCTGCTCATTAAACGAAAATTAAAACCTACCTGCTTTTGGGCTCTCCATGGAAAGGGACAACGTTGTGTTGAATGTTACCCGGCCAGTCCCGGTCGGGGGAGAAGCACAGCCACAGAGCGAGTGGTTCACGCTGTGGCGATCTGGCGTGCAGCGAGTGATGGCAGACAAGGTCGGTGCGCAGATGTTCACTGGCATTGCAGGAAAGTAGAAATTAATTTCCTGACCCACTGGGGTATCAATATGGACAAATGACATTTTGACACTGGGAGCAGCGCACTTGCGTGTAAAAAGAACTTCAAGCACCAGCAGGCTCTGGGGGAGACGACGCCCACCGGAGCAGGTGAGAATGATTTAAAAGACTAATGCTCCACACAGTGCCGGAAACAGCCTCTGAAGAAATGCTCCGTTGAGCATGAAACGCGTCAGGCTTCATTATTCAAAGGACTTTGGTTTCTTTTACCTGCACTGCAATTCTGCTCATTAAACGAAAATTAAAACCTACCTGCTTTTGGGTTCTCCATGGAAAGGGACAACGTTGTATTGAATGTTACCCGGCCAGTCCCGGTCGGGGGAGAAGCACAGCCACAGAGCGAGTGGTTCACGCTGTGGCGGTCTGGCGTGCAGCGTGTGATGGCAGACAAGGTCGGTGCGCAGAGATTCACTGGCATTGCAGGAAAGTAGAAATTAATTTCCTGACCCACTGGGGTATCAATATGGACAAATGACATTTTGACACTGGGAGCAGCGCACTTGCGTGTAAAAGAACTTCAAGCACCAGCAGGCTCTGGGGGAGACGACGCCCACCGGAGCAGGTGAGAATGATTTAAAAGACTAATGCTCCACACAGTGCCGGAAACAGCCTCTGAAGAAATGCTCCGTTGAGCATGAAACGCGTCAGGCTTCATTATTCAAAGGACTTTGGTTTCTTTTACCTGCACTGCAATTCTGCTCATTAAACGAAAATTAAAACCTACCTGCTTTTGGGCTCTCCATGGAAAGGGACAACGTTGTGTTGAATGTTACCCGGCCAGTCCCGGTCGCGGGAGAAGCACAGCCACAGAGCGAGTGGTTCACGCTGTGGCGATCTGGCGTGCAGCGTGTGATGGCAGACAAGGTCGGTGCGCAGATGTTCACTGGCATTGCAGGAAAGTAGAAATTCATTTCCTGACCCACTGGGGTATCAATATGGACAAATGACATTTTGACACTGGAAGCAGCGCACTTGCATGTAAAAAGAACTTCAAGCACCAGCAGGCTCTGGGGGAGACGACGCCCACCGGAGCAGGTGAGAATGATTTAAAAGACTAATGCTCCACACAGTGCCGGAAACAGGCTCTGAAGAAATGCTCCGTTGAGATGAAACGCGTCAGGCTTCCTTATTCAAAGGACTTTGGTTTCTTTTACCTGCACTGCAATTCTGCTCATTAAACGAAAATTAAAACCTACCTGCTTTTGGGCTCTCCATGGAAAGGGACAACGTTGTGTTGAATGTTACCCGGCCAGTCCCGGTCGGGGGAGAAGCACAGCCACAGAGCGAGTGGTTCACGCTGTGGCGATCTGGCGTGCAGCGAGTGATGGCAGACAAGGTCGGTGCGCAGATGTTCACTGGCATTGCAGGAAAGTAGAAATTAATTTCCTGACCCACTGGGGTATCAATATGGACAAATGACATTTTGACACTGGGAGCAGCGCACTTGCGTGTAAAAAGAACTTCAAGCACCAGCAGGCTCTGGGGGAGACGACGCCCACCGGAGCAGGTGAGAATGATTTAAAAGACTAATGCTCCACACAGTGCCGGAAACAGCCTCTGAAGAAATGCTCCGTTGAGCATGAAACGCGTCAGGCTTCATTATTCAAAGGACTTTGGTTTCTTTTACCTGCACTGCAATTCTGCTCATTAAACGAAAATTAAAACCTACCTGCTTTTGGGCTCTCCATGGAAAGGGACAACGTTGTGTTGAATGTTACCCAGCCAGTCCCGGTCGGGGGAGAAGCACAGCCACAGAGCGAGTGGTTTACGCTGTGGCGATCTGGCGTGCAGCGTGTGATGGCAGACAAGGTCGGTGCGCAGATGTTCACTGGCATTGCAGGAAAGTAGAAATTAATTTCCTGACCCACTGGGGTATCAATATGGACAAATGACATTTTGACACTGGGAGCAGCGCACTTGCGTGTAAAAAGAACTTCAAGCACCAGCAGGCTCTGGGGGAGACGATGCCCACCGGAGCAGGTGAGAATGATTCAAAAGACTAATGCTCCACACAGTGCCGGAAACAGCCTCTGAAGAAATGCTCCGTTGAGCATGAAACGCGTCAGGCTTCATTATTCAAAGGACTTTGGTTTCTTTTACCTGCACTGCAATTCTGCTCATTAAACGAAAATTAAAACCTACCTGCTTTTGGGCTCTCCATGGAAAGGGACAACGTTATGTTGAATGTTACCCGGCCAGTCCCGGTCGGGGGAGAAGCACAGCCACAGAGCGAGTGGTTCACGCTGTGGCGATCTGGCGTGCAGCGTGTGATGGCAGACAAGGTTGGTGCGCAGATATTCACTGGCATTGCAGGAAAGTAGAAATTAATTTCCTGACCCACTGGGGTATCGATATGGACAAATGACATTTTGACACTGGGAGCAGCGCACTTGCGTGTAAAAAGAACTTCAAGCACCAGCAGGCTCTGGGGGAGACGACACCCACCGGAGCAGGTGAGAATGATTTAAAAGACTAATGCTCCACACAGTGCCGGAAACAGCCTCTGAAGAAATGCTCCGTTGAGCATGAAACGCGTCAGGCTTCATTATTCAAAGGACTTTGGTTTCTTTTACCTGCACTGCAATTCTGCTCATTAAACGAAAATTAAAACCTACCTGCTTTTGGGCTCTCCATGGAAAGGGACAACGTTGTGTTGAATGTTACCCGGCCAGTCCCGGTCGGGGGAGAAGCACAGCCACAGAGCGAGTGGTTCACGCTGTGGCGATCTGGCGTGCAGCGTGTGATGGCAGACAAGGTCGGTGCGCAGATGTTCACTGGCATTGCAGAAAAGTAGAAATTAATTTCCTGACCCACTGGGGTATCAATATGGACAAATGACATTTTGACACTGGGAGCAGCGCACTTGCGTGTAAAAAGAACTTCAAGCACCAGCAGGCTCTGGGGGAGACAACGCCCACCGGAGCAGGTGAGAATGATTTAAAAGACTAATGCTCCACACAGTGCCGGAAACAGCCTCTGAAGAAATGCTCCGTTGAGCATGAAACGCGTCAGGCTTCATTTTTCAAAGGACTTTGGTTTCTTTTACCGGCACTGCAATTCTGCTCATTAAACGAAAATTAAAACCTACCAGATTTTGGGCTCTCCATGGAAAGGGACAACGTTGTGTTGAATGTTACCCGGCCAGTCCCGGTCGGGGGAGAAGCACAGCCACAGAGCGAGTGGTTCACGCTGTGGCGATCTGGCGTGCAGCGTGTGATGGCAGACAAGGTCGGTGCGCAGATGTTCACTGGCATTGCAGGAAAGTAGAAATTAATTTCCTGACCCACTGGGGTATCAATATGGACAAATGACATTTTGACACTGGGAGCAGCGCACTTGCGTGTAAAAGAACTTCAAGCACCAGCAGGCTCTGGGGGAGACGACGCCCACCGGAGCAGGTGAGAATGATTTAAAAGACTAATGCTCCACACAGTGCCGGAAACAGCCTCTGAAGAAATGCTCCGTTGAGCATGAAACGCGTCAGGCTTCATTATTCAAAGGACATTGGTTTCTTTTACCTGCACTGCAATTCTGCTCATTAAACGAAAATTAAAACCTACCTGCTTTTGGGCTCTCCATGGAAAGGGACCACGTTGTGTTGAATGTTACCCGGCCAGTCCCGGTCGGGGGAGAAGCACAGCCACAGAGCGAGTGGTTCACGCTGTGGCGATCTGGCGTGTAGCGTGTGATGGCAGACAAGGTCGGTGCGCAGATGTTCACTGGCATTGCAGGAAAGTAGAAATTAATTTCCTGACCCACTGGGGTATCAATATGGACAAATGACATTTTGACACTGGGAGCAGCACACTTGCGTGTAAAAAGAACTTCAAGCACCAGCAGGCTCTGGGGGAGACGACGCCCACCGGAGCAGGTGAGAATGATTTAAAAGACTAATGCTCCACACAGTGCCGGAAACAGCCTCTGAAGAAATGCTCCGTTGAGCATGAAACGCGTCAGGCTTCCTTATTCAAAGGACTTTGGTTTCTTTTACCTGCACTGCAATTCTGCTCATTAAACGAAAATTAAAACCTACCTGCTTTTGGGCTCTCCATGGAAAGGGACAACGTTGTGTTGAATGTTACCCGGCCAGTCCCGGTCGGGGGAGAAGCACAGCCACAGAGCGAATGGTTCACGCTGTGGCGATCTGGCGTGCAGCGTGTGATGGCAGACAAGGTCGGTGCGCAGATGTTCACTGGCATTGCAGGAAAGTAGAAATTAATTTCCTGACCCACTGGGGTATCAATATGGACAAATGACATTTTGACACTGGGAGCAGCGCACTTGCGTGTAAAAAGAACTTCAAGCACCAGCAGGCTCTGGGGGAGACGATGCCCACCGGAGCAGGTGAGAATGATTCAAAAGACTAATGCTCCACACAGTGCCGGAAATAGCCTCTGAAGAAATGCTCCGTTGAGCATGAAACGCGTCAGGCTTCATTATTCAAAGGACTTTGGTTTCTTTTACCTGCACTGCAATTCTGCTCATTAAACGAAAATTAAAACCTACCTGCTTTTGGGCTCTCCATGGAAAGGGACAACGTTGTGTTGAATGTTACCCGGCCAGTCCCGGTCGGGGGAGAAGCACAGCCACAGAGCGAGTGGTTCACGCTGTGGCGATCTGGCGTGCAGCGTGTGATGGCAGACAAGGTCGGTGCGCAGATGTTCCCTGGCATTGCAGGAAAGTAGAAATTAATTTCCTGACCCACTGGGGTATCAATATGGACAAATGACATTTTGACACTGGGAGCAGCGCACTTGCGTGTAAAAGAACTTCAAGCACCAGCAGGCTCTGGGGGAGACGACGCCCACCGGAGCAGGTGAGAATGATTTAAAAGACTAAT
This sequence comes from Lissotriton helveticus, assembly GCF_964261635.1. NCBI lineage: Eukaryota > Metazoa > Chordata > Amphibia > Caudata > Salamandridae > Lissotriton > Lissotriton helveticus. The sequence continues at coordinate 552,455,606 of NC_136065.1, read as the reverse complement.
GCTCCACACAGTGCCGGAAACAGCCTCTGAAGAAATGCTCCGTTGAGCATGAAACGCGTCAGGCTTCATTATTCAAAGGACTTTGGTTTCTTTTACCTGCACTGCAATTCTGCTCATTAAACGAAAATTAAAACCTACCTGCTTTTGGGCTCTCCATGGAAAGGGACAACGTTGTGTTGAATGTTACCCGGCGAGTCCCGGTCAGGGGAGAAGCACAGCCACAGAGCGAGTGGTTCACGCTGATGCGATCTGGCGTGCAGCGTGTGATGGCAGACAAGGTCGGTGCGCAGATGTTCACTGGCATTGCAGGAAAGTAGAAATTAATTTCCTGACCCACTGGGGTATCAATATGGACAAATGACATTTTGACACTGGGAGCAGCGCACTTGCGTGTAAAAAGAACTTCAAGCACCAGCAGGCTCTGGGGGAGACGACGCCCACCGGAGCAGGTGAGAATGATTTAAAAGACTAATGCTCCACACAGTGCCGGAAACAGCCTCTGAAGAAATGCTCCGTTGAGCATGAAACGCGTCAGGCTTCATTATTCAAAGGACTTTGGTTTCTTTTACCTGCACTGCAATTCTGCTCATTAAACGAAAATTAAAACCTACCTGCTTTTGGGCTCTCCATGGAAAGGGACAACGTTGTGTTGAATGTTACCCGGCCAGTCCCGGTCGGGGGAGAAGCACAGCCACAGAGCGAGTGGTTCACGCTGTGGCGATCTGGCGTGCAGCGTGTGATGGCAGACAAGGTCGGTGCGCAGATGTTCACTGGCATTGCAGGAAAGTAGAAATTAATTTCCTGACCCACTGGGGTATCAATATGGACAAATGACATTTTGACACTGGGAGCAGCGCACTTGCGTGTAAAAAGAACTTCAAGCACCAGCAGGCTCTGGGGGAGAAAACGCCCACCGGAGCAGGTGAGAATGATTTAAAAGGCTAATGCTCCACACAGTGCCGGAAACAGCCTCTGAAGAAATGCTCCGTTGAGCATGAAACGCGTCAGGCTTCATTATTCAAAGGACTTTGGTTTCTTTTACCTACACTGCAATTCTGCTCCTTAAACGAAAATTAAAACCTACCTGCTTTTGGGCTCTCCATGGAAAGGGACAACGTTGTGTTGAATGTTACCTGGCCAGTCCCGGTCGGGGGAGAAGCACAGCCACAGAGCGAGTGGTTCACGCTGTGGCGATCTGGCGTGCAGCGTGTGATGGCAGACAAGGTCGGTGCGCAGATGTTCACTGGCACTGCAGGAAAGTAGAAATTAATTTCAGGACCCACTGGGGTATCAATATGGACAAATGACATTTTGACACTGGGAGCAGCGCACTTGCGTGTAAAAAGAACTTCAAGCACCAGCAGGCTCTGGGGGAGACGACACCCACCGGAGCAGGTGAGAATGATTTAAAAGACTAATGCTCCACACAGTGCCGGAAACAGCCTCTGAAGAAATGCTCCGTTGAGCATGAAACGCGTCAGGCTTCATTATTCAAAGGACTTTGGTTTCTTTTACCTGCACTGCAATTCTGCTCATTAAACGAAAATTAAAACCTACCTGCTTTTGGGCTCTCCATGGAAAGGGACAACGTTGTGTTGAATGTTACCCGGCCAGTCCCGGTCGGGGGAGAAGCACAGCCACAGAGCGAGTGGTTCACGCTGTGGCAATCTGGCGTGCAGCGTGTGATGGCAGACAAGGTCGGTGCGCAGATGTTCACTGGCATTGCAGGAAAGTAGTAATTAATTTCCTGACCCACTGGGGTATCAATATGGACAAATGACATTTTGACACTGAGAGCAGCGCACTTGCGAGTAAAAAGAACTTCAAGCACCAGCAGGCTCTGGGGGAGACGACGCCCACCGGAGCAGGTGAGAATGATTTAAAAGACTAATGCTCCACACAGTGCCGGAAACAGCCTCTGAAGAAATGCTCCGTTGAGCATGAAACGCGTCAGGCTTCATTATTCAAAGGACTTTGGTTTCTTTTACCTGCACTGCAATTCTGCTCATTAAACGAAAATTAAAACCTACCTGCTTTTGGGCTCTCCATGGAAAGGGACAACGTTTTGTTGAATATATATATATATATATATATATATATATATATATATATATATATATATATATATATATATATATATATATATATATATATATATATATATAAATATATATATATATATATATATATATATATATAGTATTTTTAAAATATACTTAGTTTTTCTACAATTTTCTTCAACAATTAAAATTACTCTTCTAATATATATATATATAAATACATGTAAATATATATATATATATATATATATATACATACATATATATATATATATATATTCACTGAAAAAAACATAGGTTTCAGCCACGTTATAGTTAGGAATTAGCATTTAAAAAACCTTAGAAATTCACTGAAAAAACCATAGGTTTCACACATGTTATAGTTAGGAATTAGCATTTAAAAAACCTTAGAAATACACTGAAAAAACCATAGGTTTCACACATGTCATAGTTAGCTGAACATTTCACTCATAAAAAACCATTGAAATTCCCCCGTTATAGTTAGTTCAGAAACCTATGTTTTTTTCAGTGAATATATATTGCTTTACCAACTGAAACTGAAATAAAGAAACCTGTAAACCCATCTGGTGGTCTGTCTCCTGCTTCGCCGATCTGAGGGGGATTGGAGGTTGTGTCTTGGTGTTTTCTTGCATATATATATATTTTTTGTACACCTGTATCATTTATGCATTATACCATTCCCCGACACAGCCAACATGGAGGAGCAAGGACCGTGCAAGTATAACCACCAGCTGATCCTTGATAAGGTAAATTTCCGGTTTTATACACATTCTACCAGCTTCGTTTTATGGCATATTTAAAAATCTGAATACAAGATTTACTCTTCTCTAGATATGGACAACATGGGGGTCTTGTCCTCGACCCCAGTGGGCTATAAGTAACCTCATTTGGGGGTAAGTTTTAATTGCATCCTGAACCAACCTGCCATTTGTGTGCATGGTATTTTAATCAACACAGTATTGTGTGCACATCATGTGAAACTTGGTAGTGCAGTTTGCGGTGATAACACTATTAGGTGTACTTTTTCTCACTAAAAATGCTTTCACTGCCATAGACAGACTAATATCTAAAGTCACATAAATTGTTGTGCAACTATAATGAAACATATTAAATTATAATGAAAGATATTTCCTTTTTTCCTCTCCAGCACTAAGGATGCTTACTGGACTAATTGGAGTCCAAAACGGTACGTATGTGTGACTGGGTGCATGCTACCCTATGATTAAGGAAATTTCGCATGAATGAATTGCTGGGTTCACACCTATAATCAACCCTGTTCTGGGTCCTGAGAAAGGCCGATAGACCAGGGTAGCAGATGACGGCTGTAACATGTAGATCAGATGCAGTGGTGCTAGAGCACTTCATTATCTCTAGGCTTCAATTTGTTTTGGAAGCTCAAACCGGCAACTTTTGTTGTTTTCCCCTTGCCGGGGGCGGGACCAAGCCAGCTGGAGATCGGGAGCTGGGAGGAGGACTACACCTCCCAGCACCCCCTGCAGCAGCGCGAGCTTGCCGGCAATGCTGCCACTCCTCCAAGCGCCAGGAGGCGCCTACAAAACTTTTCAGGAGCTACCGCAGCGCGGGAAGCTCAAACCGGCTACTTTTGTTGTTTGCCCCTTGCCGGGGCTGGATCAAGCCAGCTGGAGATCGGGAGCCAGGAGGAGGACTACACCTCCCAGCGCCCCTCTGCCGCACCAAAGGCTTGCCGCCAACGTGGGAAACATCCTTTACATTGCAGTGAGTACACCGCGAGGCAGTTGCAACGCAGCTGTTACAACGCAAGTCAAAACATCGACTTGCGCTGGATGGCGCTGTAACCTAAGGAATAGTAAGATTTACTATCCAACACCTTCCCTGCTGTAAGTAGACTGGTGTTGGAATAGTAAATCTTACTATTCCTAAGTCCAGCGCCCTAGAGCGCAAGTTGTTGTAACGACTTGCGCTGTAAAAACTGCGATGTAACATACCGTGATCATTTTGATCGCGTTATTACATCACATATTCCTCAAACGCTGCCCCTCCTCCAAGCACCAGGAGGCACCCACAAAACCCTTCAGGTGCTCCCACAGTACGGGATGCATTTGGGTGGGCCCGGGCCGGGCGCGGGCGAAACCCGGGCCAGAGGCACGCCCGTCTGCGTCCGTCCATAAACCAGTCGAGGATGGGCTGGGCCAACCCTCCTTGAAGCAGTATCTCGATTCGGTGCTAACACGGGTGAGTGCCCCATCGTACATTCACAGATTATACTGGGATCACCCTGCATTAACACCAACGTAGCCCCACCACGAACAGCCGTTATGGGAAAATGCACCATGCCAGCATGCCCACTAACTGCTAGTATCGACAGCATGCTTGAGAGGGCGGTCAATATTATCTCAGCCGAAATAGAACTCACGGAGCGGCGCATGTCCCAGGATATTAAGGGGCGGACGGCCATTTCAAATTTTAGAGGCACTTTAGCAGACTGTATTCAAGACCCACCTTTGCCTCAGGCTCGGGGGATTGAAACTGACAAATCTCCTACTGTTAGTGGGAGCACAAGTGGGCCGGATATAATTGAATCAGCTGAGTTACAGCCGGTCATTAATACTGCCATACCTGTAGGAATCCCTGCTGCCAAACGGAAGAGGAAGGCTGGGAAACCTATTTGTCATAAAAGGAAGCAGCCACTCACACTACCCCTGCACGAACCTATCTTTTTGCCTGGTTACAGCCATCTCTAATTAATGATAAAAATCCTGAAATTTCAGACTCTCCTGTGACAACACTGATCACGAAGTTGAGCTGCTCAACCAGTACACAGACTGAGGCAACACTTTGTCTTGAGAGGTGTGGGGATATTGTCGCCAACGTTGTTGCCGCCCTAGTGAATAAACAAATTAATGAACTCTTGGAGAAGAAACTTGCCCCACTTAAGGCTTGCATAGATAACTTGGCTTTACTTATAGGGGGGTGGACACTCAGCAGGGAATGTACAAACGTCCACACACTGCAAAGGGAGGAGGTGAGAGTAGTAAGGATGTATAACAAGCATTCCAAATCGTGTATCAGATGGAACCCAACCCCCTACCGTTAAAGCTATCACTTCTGCAAGTAATTCATGCGTTTTACCAGACCAAACTCTGTCCCGTCCCCAATCAAACCCTGGCAGGCATGGCATTGCATCTACTGGTAATTACACCCCCCACCCCCCCACGTACTCATCTCATTCAGGAGAATGCCAATGGTCCTAGTAGACCTAATTGAGTAGATCAGAACCTATTGATTGGTAGCTCGAGTAGTAACGCTTCAGCCACCCAAAACTGTAATTCCCTGGTAGCTTCCCCAGATGTCTTGAGTCTGCCACCTGCTGCTTGTCCCTACGTGCTGGTTTTGGCAGCGGTAACAACATTAACAAGCATTTGCAATGCAATAGGTCTCGCATTAGGAAAGTTTGAGCTATTGGTTTGTAAATGACACATTTTTTATTTATTTTTATTTTTGAAAGAAGCGAAATTAATAGCTTTGTCATTTACAATGCCAATAGTTATAACTTTTGCAAATGTGACACCTATAGCATTTGTAATGCAATATGTGTTGTATTTACGTGACTTACATGTATTGATATTACAAATAACAATGGGTTTTAATAATTAATACTTAAATAAAAGTTATTGTAATTTGTAATGGCAATAGCTTAAACTTTTGTAAATAACTTTTGTGAAGATTATGTTCAGTGTATTTTATTGGGTGAAAATCCAAGAACAGAAGAGAAATATTAACATCTTTTTGTTACATTTGTAATAAAGCTTGAATCATTGAGAGAATATAATTGAACCAGTTGTTGTTGAATGGTTGCACAGATTGATGCTGTGGTGGTGCTGAGTGATGTTGTGGCGGCGACGAGTGATGCTGGGCGTTCAGTGATGCTGTGGTAGCACATAGTGATGTTGTGGTGCCCCTGAGTGATGCTGTGGTGGAGCCGAGTGATGCTGTATGCTATGCTATGTTTTGCTATCCTATGTTTTGTTTTGTTATGCTATGCGTTGTTTTGTTATGCTATGTTTTGTTATGCATGCTATGTTTTGCTTTGCTATGCTTAGTTATACAATGCTGTGTTTTGTTATGATATGCTATGTTTTGTTGTGTTTTATTATGCTATGCTTTGTTTTGCTATGCTATGTTTTGTTGTGTTTGGTATGCTATGTTTTGCTGTGCTATTATATGTTTTGTTTTGCTATGCTATTTTTTGTTAAGCTATGCTATGTTTTGTTGTGTTTTGCTATGCTATGTGTTGTGTTTTGCTATGCTTTGTAGTGTTTTGCTGTGCTATGTTTTGCTATGTTTTGTTATGCTATGCTATGGTTTAGTTTTGCTATCCTATGCTTTGTTTAGTTATGCTATGCTATGTTTTGTTGTGTTGTGTATTGCTATGCTATGCTTTTTTATGCTATGCTATGTTTTGTTATGCTATGCAATGTTTTGTTGTGTTTTATTATGCTATGCTTTGTTTTGCTATGCTATGTTTTGTTATGCTGTTTTGTTATGCTATGTTTTGTTATGCTATGTTTTGATACGCTATGTTTTGTTATGCTATGTTTTGTTATGCTATGTTTTGTTATGCTATGTTTTGTAATGCTATGCTATGTTGTGTTTTGTTATGCTATGCTATGTTTTGTTGTGTTTTGTTATGCTATGTTATGTTGTTTTCTATGCTATGTTTTGTTATGTATGCTATGTTTTGCTGTGTTTTGTTATACTATGCTTTGTTGTGTTTTGCTATGTTTTGTTATGCTATGCTTTGTTTTGTTAAGCTATGTTTTATCTTATGCTGTGTTTTGTTGTATTTTGTTATTGTATGCTATGTTTTGCTATGCTTTTGTATGTTTTGTTATGCTATGTATTGTTATGCTATGCTATGCTTTGTTGTGTTTTGCTATGCTATGTCTTGTTTTGTTATGCTAGGTTTTGTTTTGCTATCCTATGCTTTGTTTTGTTATGCTATGCTATGTTTTGCTATCCTATGCTTTTTTATGTTATGCAATGCTATGCTGTGTTTTGTTATCATATGCTATGTTTTTTTATGATATGCTGGTGAGGGTGTGTGAGGGTGAGTGAGGATGAGTGAGGGTGTGTATGGGTGAGGGGGTGTGAGGGTGAGAGAGTTGTGAGGGTGAGGGCTTGATGGTGAGTGAGGGTGAAGGTGTGAGGGTGAGGGGGGTGAGGGGGGTGAGGGGGTGTGAGGGTGAATGAGAATGTGTGAGGGTGAGTAAGGGGGTGTGAGGGGTGAGGGTGAGGGGGTGAAGGTGAGGGGGTGTGAGGGTGAGGGTGTGAGGGTGAGGGGATGAGGGTAAGGGAGTGTGAGGATGAGAGGGTGAGGGTGTGTGAGGCTGAGGGTGTGTAAGGGTGAGGGGGTAAGGGAGGGTGAGGGGATGTGAGGGTGAGGGGATGTGAGGGTGAGGGGATGTGAGGGTGAGGGGATAAGAGGGAGAGGGGATGAGAGAATGAGGGAGTGTGAGGGAGTGTGAGGGTGGGGGTGTGTGGGGGTGTGTGGGGGGGTGTGAGGGTGAGGGTTGTGAGGGTGAGGATGTGAGGGTGTGTGAGGGTGTGTCAGGATGAGGTGGTGAGGGTGTGTGAGGGAAGGTGAGGGTGTGTGAGGGTGAGGGTGTGTGAGGGTGAGGAGGTGTGAGGGTGAGGGGGTGAGGGGGTGTGAGGGTGCGGGGTGAGGTTGAGGGTGCGTGAAGGAGTTAGGGTGTGTGAGGGTGTTAGGGTATGTGAGGGTGTGGGGGTGAGTGAGGGTGTGAGGGTGAGTGAGGGTGTGTGAGGGTGAGGGGATGTGAGGGTGAGTGGGTGTGAGGGTGAGGGGGTGTGAGGGTGGGTGAGGGTGAGTGAGGGTGAGAGGGTTGTGAGGATGAGGGGGTGAGGATGGTGAGGGTGTGAGGGGGTCTGAGGGTGAGTGAGGGTGTGTGAGGATGAGGGGGTGAGGGTGGGTGAGGGTGAGTGAGTAGAGAGTGTGAGGGTGTGAGGGTGGGTGAGGGTGTGAGGGTGGGTGAGGGTGAGTGAGGGTGTGTGAGGGTGAGAGGATGTGAGGGTGTGTGATGGTGAGGGGGTGAGGGTGAGGGTGGGAGGGTGAGTGAAGGTGTGTGAGGGTGTGTGAGAGTGAGGGTGAGTGAGGGTGTGTGAGGGTGGGAGGGTGTGTGAGGGGGTGTGAGGGCGAGGGTGTGATGGTGGGTGAGGGGTAAGGGTGTGAGGGTGAGTGAGGGTGTGTGAGGGTGAGGGTGTGAGGGAGGGTGTGAGGGTGAGGGAGGGTGTGAGGGTGAGGAGGTGTGATGGTGAGGGTGTGTGGGGGTGGGGAGGAGTGAGGGTACGATGTAAATGGTGGCAGGGCAAACATCATAAGATATAGAAACACAAATGTTAAGATAACAGTGCTCAAAGGGGTTGTGAGAAGGTGGAAATGGGATTAAAGAGTTTCAGAGGGGCTGGGGCCATGCACTGGTGGTAAAGAGGTGGTAAAGAGAGCTCCGGTGGGGCAGGGCGATACATGTGAGGAGCGTAGAACTGGGATGCGATGTCGAGCACTGGTTGAAGCTGAGCAGCAAAAGAGACGATGCATGTGCCACGAGCGCTGGGAGGGGGGCTGGGCAAGCATGCCAGCATTCCGATTCCCGAGCAGATGGTCCTCTTTATGACCTGCAGAGCCGTGAAGTGGCTGTTGGCAAATGGAAGCAAAGCGGTCTTCGCTTTGATGTTCTTGGCTTGTCTTGCTTGGTGGGAGGGAGAGAGGATTCCTGTGCACGCGCTTTTCTCACATGAACTGCATGGGATCATTGCTTCAACGTGACCTAATAAAGCTGAAAATGCTGTCATGCGCTTAGCTATCATTGGTACAGCAGGTACAGTTGAACCAGGGCCCTGGGAGGGTGGGAGCACAGCACTCCAATTACAGCTATTTTTCTACAAAACCAGTGGGTAGGAAGCCACTGAATTATAGGCATACGTTGCTGTCTATTTAACTTCCAGAGGCTGAACGCGGTGATAACAGAAACGATTGTTGGTTGTGCATTGTATGTGCCATACAATAATATTGCATAGCAGATATCCTTTTCAATAGGCGTATGATGAAGGGTTGTCAAAAAGCATAGCTTAACATTTGTAGTCGATTGTAAAATACAGTCTTTTGTTAGCAGCCTATTGAGAGCTCTCAATGCCCTGGAGAAGGGGCTAGGATCTCATTGGCCAAAAGGAGGCGGGTAGCAACATTTTTATACAGCATTTTGTCAGGAAGCCCACAATGGACTGTGTTGTATTACTTTTGCCGGGACAGGACTAATGTGTGCGCGCGTGCATGCGTGTGTGATGTCAGTGCGTGAAAATAAATGTTCCCTCACACATGACTCCGCCAGGCAGTGAAAGTCTCTGGCGGTTGAGAAAATAAACACTTGCTACAGGTAAAGCGTACACCTATAATCCACAGGTCATGAAAATGGGGGAGGGGGGGCAGACCACTCTTGGGGTGCCGGAATTGGTCTCAGATGGTGCGCCAGGCTCTGGCTATGAGGAGCATTTATTTACTCCTCCCCTGGCACCACGGAAAACATGCTGAAAAGAGTGCTGCGTTTTTTTAAATAAAAGAAAACGGAGAGTCAGTTAGCTGTCCTGTGATGGGCCATAAGCAGCAGTGTTTATGTCATTCATGCCCCGTGTAGGTGCCAGAGTGAGGGGTGGGAAGATCCGAAGACTCCTCAAAGTCACTCACATAGTGTGTACTTTTTCCCCTTTTCGAGAGAGTTGATCCCGGACAGCCCGTGACCTCTCAGCCTGGCTCGCTCACTTCCTGTATTCTGAACTAGATCAACCCGAACAGCAGCGCTGCTGTCAGTAGCGATTATATAACATCAAGGATGCTTTTACTAGTCAGCGTGTAGGAGCTCAGAAAGAACATGAGCATGACACATTTTTCTCACGGCACTTGACACAATTTTCTACACATGAAGTCTGTTCTTTTTTCAGGCTCTGTGCCCATATCTAGAACAAGTTGAATCGATCTTAATTTTCAATACCGCACTTGTGACAGTCCGCCACCTGGTGGCCCTGCCTGTCTAATTTTGAGTTGAGCACAACAACGGAGGGTTCACAAATTTAATATACACTAAAATGTGTAATATCTGCTGTCGAGATCATGCTTGTAGCTTTGGGTGGCCTGGAAATATTTATGGTATTGGCATTAGCAGTACAGGGCTGGCAGGGGCAATGAATGGTACGCAGTGTTTCCTATGAAGGGCCCTGGCACTTACTTAAAAAAACAAAATAACCATTGAAGACCTAAAATGCGTCCCTCTTTTCCCCGAGGTTGAGACTACCCTACTGTTTCCCCACACTGCTGCTGTGCGGGAGAGAAACTCCCTCTGAGTTTAATCTGGTGCCGGATGTAGGTGAGGGGCTCCGAAGGTACTTCGTTCCATGAAGCACAGTGACGCGCTGTACCAGGGAAGATGAGGGGGGGGGCTGTAGGGTCGGCACAACTGATGCAAGTAGACACAGTTAGCGGCCTTAACCTCACTCCCGAATGAGGCAGCAACTCTAGGGGTAAGTGGCCCTGTGGGCAGGCTGGGGACCGTTACGTTCTGGGCCCTAGGCCCATATGACATACGAAGGATGACACGGACACGGTAATATGAACCTAACAATATCCCTGCGGGATATTAATAGGCGAGGCCTAATAAAGGAGGAGGTGGACAAAGTTAAAGGATGTACGGAGAGAGAGGGACAGAGAGGGGGAAAGGTGGGAGGGAACACGCCCTGGGGGAAGCTGGCTGGGGAGGGGGAGGAGAAATCCGAGTAAGGCTGTGTGCGGGGAGAGAGATGGGAGGTGCTGGAGCTGGGGAACAGATAGCCATGAAGCAGGGGGCGGGGCAGCGGAACCCTTTGATGTGGCCTGGCGGCCGTGAAAGGAGAAATGCTGCTGCCAGGGGGAAGGCTCGTGCATGAGAGCAGGACACGTGATTGTGATTCACGTGAACTGTCCAAAATCCTCTGGAGGAGAGGCCTCTGCCTGAAGTAGTGGTTTAGCTGCATTAGGGCTCTTTTTCCTATTCCTGCGGAATAGGAAAGGGGCGAGCCCTAACACGCATTTGCAATGCAATAGGTCTCGGATTAGGAAAGTTTGAGCTATTGGTATTGTAAATGACACATTTTTTATTTATTGGTTGGTTTTGAAAATAGCGAAATTATTAGCTTTGTCATTTACAATGCCAATAGTTTTAAATTTTGCAAATTTGAAACCTATAGCATTTGTAATGCAATATGTGTTGTATTTACGTGACTTAGATGTATTGATATTACAAATAACAATGTTTTTTACATTTTTTAATAATTAATACTTAAATAAAAGTTATTGTAATTTATAATGGCAATAGCTTAAACTTTTGTAAATAATTTTTGTGAAGATTTTGTTAATTGTATTTTATTGTGACGAAAATCCAAGCACAGAAGTGAAATAACATCTTTTTGTGACATTTGTAATAAAGCTTGAAACATTGAGAGAAAATATTTGAACCAGTTCTTGTTGATTGGTTGCACAGATTGATGCTGTGGTGGTGCTGAGTGATGTTGTGGCGGCGACAAGTGATGCTGTAGCGTTCAGTGATGCTGTGGTAGCGCCTAGTAATGTTGTATTTCCCCTGAGTGATGCTGTGGTGGTGCTGAGTGATGCTGTGGTGAAGCGATAGATAGAGTGAGTGCGATAGATAGACAGAGAGAGGGCGATAGATAGATAGAGTGAGGGCGATAGATAGATAGAGTGAGGGCGAAAGATAGATAGAGTGAGGGCGATAATAGATAGAGTGAGGGCGATAGATAGAGTGAGTGAGTGAGGGCGATAGATAGAGTGAGTGAGTGAGGGCGATAGATAGATAGAGTGAGTGAGGGCGATAGATAGATAGAGTGAGTATGGGCGATAGATAGATAGAGTGAGTATGGGCGATAGATAGAGGGAGGGCGATAGATAGAGGTAGGGCGATAGATAGAGGGAGGGCGATAGATTGAGGGAGGGCGATAGATAGAGGGAGGGCCATAGATAGAGGAAGGGTGATAGATAGATCGAGGGAGGGCGATAGATAAATCGAGGGAGTGCGATAGATAGATCGAGGGAGGGCGATAGAAAGATCGAGGGAGGGTGATAGATAGATCGAGGGAGGGCCATAGATAGATCGAGGGAGGGTGATAGATAGAGGGAGGGCGATAGGTAGAGTGAGGGCCTATAGATCGATAGATAGAGTGAGTGAGGGCAAAAGATAGATAGATAGAGTGAGAGCGATCCTTGAGTGCAGTGTAATTATGTTGCATATAACTATCTGGCACTAAGTGGTATTTGGAGTGTATGTTGCATTGACTGCAGTGTAATTATGTGGTATGTAATTATGTGGCACTGAGTGGTATTTGGAGTGTATGTTGCATTGAGTTCTGTGTAATTATGTGGCGTGTAATTATGTGGCACTAAGTGGGATTTGGAGTGTATGTTGCATTGAGTGCTGTGTAATTATGTGGTGTGTAATTATGTGGCACTGAATGGTATTTGGAGTGTATGTTGCATTGAGTGCAGTGTAATTATGTGGCGTGTATTTATGTGACATAGTGGTATTTGGAATGTATGTTGCATTGATTGCAGTGTAACTATGTGGCACTGAGTGGTATTTGGAGTGTATGTTGCATTGAGTGCAGTGTAATTATGTGGTACTGAGTGCTATTTGGAGTGTATGTTGCATTGAGTGCAGTGTAATTATGTGGAGTGTAATTATGTGGCAGAGTGGTATTTGGAGTGTATGTTGCGTTGAGCGCAGTGTAAATATATAGTATAAAATTATGTGGCACTAAGTGGTATTGTGTGGAGTGTATGTTGTATTCAGTAGAGTGTATTTGTGTGGCGTGTAATTATGTGGCACTGTGTGGTATTGTTTGGAGTGTATGTTGCATTGAGTGCAGTGTAATTATGTAGCATATAATTATGTGGCACTGAGTGGTATTGTGTGGAGTGTGTGTTGCATTCAGTAGAGGGTAATTGTGTGTTCACTTATGTGGCACTGAGTGGTATTTGGAGTGTATGTTGCATTGAGTGCAGTGCAAATATGTAGCATATGGTTATGTGGCACTGAGTGGTATTGTGTGGAGTGAGGGTTGCATTCAGTAGAGTCTAATTATGTGGCGTGTAATTATGTGTTACTGAGTGGTATTTGGGGTGTATGTTGCATTGAGTGTCGTGTAATTATATGGTGTGTAATTATGTGGCATTGAGTGGTATTTGGAGTGTATGTTTTATTGAGAGCAGTGTAATTATGTGGAACTGAGTGGTATTTGGAGTGTATGTTGCGTTGAGCGCAGTGTAATTATGTAGCATATAATTATGTGGCTCTGAGTGGTGTTGTGTGGAGTGTATGTTGTATTCCGTGGATTGTAATTGTGTGGCATGTAATTATGTGGCACTGAATGGTATTGTTTGGACTGTATGTTGCATTGAGTGCAGTGTAATTATGTGGCATATAATTATGTGGCACTGAGTGGTATTGGGTGGAGTGTGTGTTGCATTCAGTAGAGTGTAATTATGTGGGGTGTAATTATGTGGCACTGAGTGGTATTTGGAGTGTATGTTCCATTGCAGAGTGTGTGAGGGTGCAGAGTGTGAGGGTGCAGAGTGTGAGGGTGCGCAGAGTGTGAGGGTGCAGAGAGGGCAGTGTGTGTGTGAGGGGGGAATGTGTGCTTTGTGTGCGAGGGTGAAGTGTGTGTGTGCAGTGTGTGTGAGGGTGCAGTGTGTGTGTGCAGTGTGTGTGAGGGTGCAGTGTGTCAGTTTGTGTGAAGGTGCAGTGTGTGTGAGTGCAGTGTGTGTGGGTGCAGTGTGTGTGAGTGCAGTGTGTGCATGGGTGCAGTGTGTGTGAGTGCAGTGTGTGTGGGTGCAGTGTGTGCAGTGTGTGTGAGGGTGGAGTGTGTGCAGTGTGTGTGAGGGTGCAGTGTGTGTTAGTCAGAAGCATCTCATTGATAGGGCAGATTAAAGACTAAAATGTAAGTTTTTGGAACATAAAATAGAAGTTTTATTTGGAATCGGATTCAGGAATGTAGAGAACAATTGTAGGACTAGAACACCCTCACTGTGGTGGCCGGAAGTACCTATGTAGTGGGGGTCACCAGCTGCTCTGCACCCATTACGTTCTAAATATGGAAAAGGTTTCAGGTTGAGAAAAGCCAAGTTCTGTAATAGAAAACACGTGGAGTATAACAAATTATTCATGTGAAACAAACAGAAATATTCCACCAGGCAACACAGTTTTAGCTTGCCAAGTAAGATGCCAAGAAAAGATAGAACAAATTACCCGATCTCTGCCCTATTCTCAATTCTTCTTTTTGTAAGTTTTTTAAAAGGCAGGCTTTTAAGATGGCATGTAGTAGTTTTGAATGGGGCACAGCAGAAATAAATCAAACCCCCGAATAAGTAAAACCCCGGAATTTATCTGAAAGCGCCCAGCAAGTACATGAAATTGGACCTGCAAAACAGTTGTATGAAAACATTCTGATTGTTGCTCGACTCCATGACGCGAACACATCCTGTACGTCTGATTTCCACTCGCTCTCATCTCATGAGGCGAGGTTGTGCACTTTCTTGTGCTCGAGCGAGCCTTCCTTCTTCTGGAAGTTATTTCTCGACTGCGTTATTGACTTCTAAAACAAGCAGAATCCTACGCTGTGAAGTGCAATGACGTATCATAAGCACACAATAAAAACAAGAACGAAAGACAGGCCAAAGCAGGGTGAAGAATTGGAGCATGAAACAAAAGGCGAGTGTGTTATGTAGCGCTTTTCGAAGGTAAGGATGAAGGGTAGTCGAGATTAAATGGCTTGTCCTGGATCACTTCATATGGTCACAGGCATGCTGAGGGGTGGCGGGGAGCGGCAGCTTTGAAGTCTCTGAGAAACAACAGACAAATGGTGGTTTGTGACATGAGGAATGTTGGGGTAATTAAAGGTGGCCGAGCGCGTGCCCTCAGTTCTGTTCCTATTGTGAAGCGCTCTGACACCTTCGGGTAAAGTCCGCGCTATATAAAAAAGCCCCCTCCACTCAAAAGAGCTCCCATCCATGCATACCCTTCGGGGCTACTCCGGTGCCACATGCTGCGATGCTGGATTTTGCTAACAGCCATAGCATATGCACAAAAGATAAAACCCAGGCAGTGGCAGATAATCTCATTACTCAAACATGCCCGTGGGCATGTTAAAGAGGACTTGTCACCCCATAACATTCAACAACAAGCATGACAAACTCCCCAGGCTGCCGGGTGCTCGATGGTGGCACGACTCCAGCTGATATCACGTCCTGGAGGCAGGATGGGGTGGGGTGGGGCGGAGGGAAGAGAAGGGAAAGCTTCCCAGCCACATTTTAGTTGGAGTAACTGGTAAACATCACATTACTAGAAACAAAAGTGGGCAGTGTAAGGGCACAGGGTCAGGGACAAGAGAAGAGATCGGGCAGAGCAAACGAGTAAATTCTGAACTAGGAACAGAGCATAAGAAAAACAAGAACCAAAATGATGCAGACATTACACCCAACACCGTGAAAAACAGATTAACGTGTACTCTAATGCGCCAACCCCTAAACCGCTGAAAGTGAAACTATGTCCCTACTTGGCACCAGCCGACAGACTATCGGTTTATTGCTGCATCTTATATTCCCTACTTCGAACAGCTGTAATTCTGTGCTCTATGTATCATATGTCATTTTCAATGTTGTACCTTGTATAATGATCTTAGTTGAAGATGTCAACTATAGCACGCGGAGGGCTCAGGTTCCCATTCCCTGACCCCACGCCATGCTCGGTTGTCAGATGCCGGTCAAAATAGCCTGCCTCATGTGGAAACACTGAGAATGAAAAAACATGCCCTACCGATAAATGTGGGTGTAGGCATTGTAGGTTGTAGGGCACAATAGCTGGGACTGAAAGAGAACAGAGTGTGGAGAAAGCACCAAGAAGTCACTCAGCTGTCCACAGGCAGGATATTTCAAGGAGCATGAGCAGGGTCACTGGTATCATGAGATGCCGAGCTGTGGTGTTTTACACAGAGTTATGGATTTGCTTCATAATATATCATTTGCAGCACAATTTGCACATTTTAATCCCCAAAAATCGTTTCTAGCTCAAACAGACCAAGTAACTAACAAGAAAGGGTGCGCAACAGGCTTTCCGTGCTGGAGAGAAAATGGCACCAGCGTGAAGAACAGTATCTCAGAGGACACCCTTTTTATCGCCCGAAAAGACGTATATAATGCCGAACTTCTGTAGCCGGGAGGAATAAAGTGGCAGAAGCGAAAACAAACACCCCACATTAGCAAGAGATGCCCCTGTGCAGTACAAGCATTTAAACAAGCTGTCGGGAAAAATTGATAAATCTGCAGCGGCGGTTTACGCTGCTGATCAGCTGCTGTAGGGGAGGAGGGAAGGGGGGCAAGTTGGAGGCCGGCAGAGCTGTATGTATTCTGACGTGTCGTTGAAAAAAGCCTGGATGGGTATTTCTAAAACTTTTAAAGTTTCTAAAATAACAAGAAGTGTAATGAAGACAAAAAAAAGCGTCCCGGAAATGCACTGAGGGCAAGAGTGGGAACGCAGTTGCAGTTATAGGTAGGATGGCAGAAGGGAGGATGCATGAGATCGGAATACGAGAGTGAAGAAGAATCTAAATCTGTGGGAGGTTTTTAGGAAAGGGTGACTGGGCTCCGCACTGGGTGGCAGGAGTTGTTACCTAGATGGGTGGCAGTTGTGGTGCCGGAGCTCAACCTGTAAATGTCCCTTTGTGCCTCACCACAGGCGACAGTCGCAGCCACCAAAAACGTACACAGCTCTCTCTGCCGGAGTGTAGAGACGTTGTTCCTTTTTACATTTTGCGTTTTTTACCCTTGCATTCCCTAACAGCATTTGCTTTATTCCTGATGCTTTGTTTGTGTAGTTCTTCGTGCAAAGTATTGCTCATGTACAGCGAGCAGTGGGAAAACAACAGCTCTTATGTGGCTGTGCGAGTCCTGTGGGCTAGGACTGAGAGTCGAGGAGTTCAGGCCAAAGGCAGGGCAGACGTCTCGCAGTGCCTGTCAGTGAGATATAAGGGAGTTTTGAATACATGCTCATCCAATCATTGGCCTCTCTGTACATTGCACATAGAAATGGCCTAGTGTGGCAATTGTAATTGTGATTATCAGGGCTTTAAGTGGGTTGAAGAATTGGGGTGTCTCTCAAGGGGGCTTGGCCGGTGTAATTAAGGGCGTGAATTAAAAACACACAAGCTAAAAATCTGTGCTTAGCACAGTGTGCCGCCTGACTATTATTTTGCTGCTTCTGCATCCAGAAATATAATACAACTTGTAACATTACACCTACAACAAGCCAGGACTATGGACATTGTCAATGGCTGTTAGTAGCAGAAGATGAAGAAAAAAAAAAATAGGCATTCATTGCATATATGCTTCTGTTTTGAAATGATGAGACTGTGAAGAACTATAATGTGTCACTGAAAGGTTACATCAAAGGCAGTGAAGAGTGGTCCTGCTGCAGAGTTAAGATTTTTTTCCACCTAGACCTAGGGTGAGGGAGAGCCCGACAGGGACACGATTCAGCACCTGCTTGTTAGTACTGCTGGTGCTGAGCACCGGCCGGACCCGGCCCACTTAAAGCCCTGGTGTTTATATGTGGAACTGTGAGGAGGCGGTACCTAGTTATCGAAAAAGTGACAGGGCTGAGGAGGCGGTACCTAGTTATCGAAATAGTGACAGGGCGAAAGTTACAGAAAGTGCAGTGCGCGCGGGTAAGGGCGTAGTGTGTGTTGGGCGCATTGATCAAGTGAAGGAGATGCAACAAAGTGAGGGCAGGAGAGAGATACGACTGTGCTGAGGAGCAAAGAGGTGAGGCGTGAGATATGAATATGGAGCATTTCAGAAAACGATG
Source organism: Lissotriton helveticus (assembly GCF_964261635.1). NCBI lineage: Eukaryota > Metazoa > Chordata > Amphibia > Caudata > Salamandridae > Lissotriton > Lissotriton helveticus. The sequence goes on along the minus strand of NC_136065.1, from coordinate 552,437,572 downwards.
AACAAGAAGCATGGATAACGAACACAGTGACTCGAGAAGAGAGTGGTGTGAAGTGAAGAGGAGAGATTGAGGCACTCCGAAGACCTTGCCCCTTCCGCAGACCATACGAATATTCAATTCAGCCAGCTTAAAAAGGTTGTCACTTTATATATGACAAGCAGCCAATCTTCTAAAGCAGCAAAAAAAACAAGCAGGGAAGTGCAAAGAGCAGCTCGAGCCCTCTAATCAAAAGTAAACACGCTGTGTGCTGTGAAGCGTGAAAGGGAGCTCGAGCCTGCTATTCAAATGTGGCAACAGAGAGAGAATGGGGCGTGCGCAGGAGAGGGAGGGCGTGGGCTGCCTGGCATTTGAAAGTAAAGAGGAACACATGAATTTACGAGCATGAGCTGTCGAGGGCAAAGGTGTGCAAAAGAGCAATGGAATAAACCCAGATCTGTGACTGGTGGATGAGTGGTTTAAAAGTTTCTGCGCTCCATACATCGTTTTGTTGTGTTTGCTTTTGTCTTAATTGCAATTAGGTTTTTGGTTCACCTGGAATGAAGGATTTCATGTGCCACGCAGTTGATATAACTTCGGAAGCAGTGATCACTTTTAGGTGAGGGGAAAAGAAGATGCCAAAATGCAAGTCACGGCCTGGTAGCCGTGAAGTGTGAAGCACAGGGCGGGGAATCTGATGCCTTTGAAGCTCTCGCTGCCTTTGATGATGGAATGCGAGTCACGGAAGGCAGGCGCTGGAGATGGAGGGGGTGGGCTGCCTGCAACTCGAGCGACCATATGGAGAGGAAGGGGGGTGGACGGCCTGCTGGGAGAAGCTTGTGTGAGGGAGACTGGGCTGCTTTTGATGATCGAATGCGAGCTCGTGCACGAGGAGCTTGTGGTCACGTGATTTACGTGAACTGTTGGAAATCCTCATCGTAAAAAGTCAGTTTTGTGGTTTGGTTGCAATAGGTCTCTTTGCGAGACCTAAAAAGGGATCAGACGGAGTCATGGGCTCGATTACGTAATAAATGTGCAGATTGGTTATTGAGGTATAGGAGGTTCCATGTTTCTGATATGAAGGACATTATTATAGTACGTAGAGTTGGGTGGGTCGACGCATCTACAAAGAATATCGAAGGTGACTGCATTGTAATACATCTTCGCAGGCCAGCTTTGGTGAGATACTTATTAAAGGGCTGTGAGTCTGTAACATCTAACAGCATCAATATATGTTCACTACCCCTTGGTTATTCTTACAAACCAAACCACGCGCCTGTCCTAACGTGACCCCTCCAACTCTCACTCTCAATAGGTTTCAGGTACTTTCTTGATTGGACATTCAGGATTGAATAACCCCTTTTACGGCAGCACCTGTACCTGTTGATAGTTCTCCTCATTCTACTCTTGTGGTAGCACCTATCTCTGCTGACGGTCCCTTCCATCCAATTGCACCTTGCTTTTCCAATTCAATTACCACGGGTTAATTCAGCAAATTTTTGTTCCATCCCAACTATTACTGATGATACTATGACAAAGGTACTTTCTTGGAACTTAGCTGGCCTAGGTCAAAAAAGAGGGACATCTCCTGGGAACATTTCCTTGCCACACAACACATCAATGCTCTACAAGAAATATGGGAGTTAACTGACCAATTCTATTTGGATGGTTTTATAAAATTTAGTAAATTTGCTACTCCATCAAACATGGGCTGAGCCGGGGAGGAGGGTCTTCTTTTAATGTTTAGTCTTAAATTTTCATATAGTGCCAAGCTGATTGATTCCTGTTCGCCCCATGTGCTAGCTGTGGAATTGTCAGGGAAGAATTCAGCAACTTTGCTAGTGGTAAATTTGTATATTTCCTTCCGTAGAACCCACGAGACTGAGAATCTTTCGGCACTAGAGGTTTTTCTGGAAAGTTATAGGGAAGGAACTGAAGCCTACAATGACATATTAATTCTGGGGGTCTTTAATACTCGTAATTGTCCCCTTAATTGTTTTCCTGGAGGAGGAAGACGGCCTGCAGGAGCAAGATCACTTTGATCATACTCCGTCTGGCATCTTCTTAGAAGGCCTCCTATCAGCCTATAACTTGAACTGCTTACAATAATCAGATAAGTCAGCATTGGTACCTATCTATGTGGGCCATGATAGTTAAAGTATAGTTGATTGTATTCTGCTATCCTCTTTGTTAACATCGGCCGTAAAGAACCTTAGTATCACCTGGAATTGTTTTAGCGACCATAATCCTTTAATATTGGTTCTTTACCTAGAGGCTGCCCTCAAGAGAAGGGTCACCAGCCAAGTCACTAATATAAATATTAGTCTCAAAGACCAAGCATGCAGATTGAGGTGGGATATGATCACCCCTGAGAGCTTTATTGATAACCTGTATACTACTTGTGCCTCGGAGTTCTAAGTGTGTCTAGATCAGGAATCTCATGACAGAGCCATTTTAAATGACTTTGAATTAATTACTAGACAGGTTGCCTTTAATGTATCCACTACAACCAGAGTTAGGTGCCCAAAACTGAAAAGGTGGTTTGATGATACCTGTGTGGCAACCCATAAGGAGCTCACACAGGCCCTCAAGCAAAAACCAAGGAATGCAATATTAGTCAAGAACAGTAGGAAGGCTTATAAATTCTCAGTTCAGAGGAGGAAAGAACAGTTAAGAGAGCTGGCCTGGGAGGAGTTTAACCAAGTCAGTGTGCTGACTAATAGCTATAAATGTTGGTCTGTTGTTAACAGTCCTCTCTTCTCTGACACTCCAAACTCCAGTAGAGATTGCTTAGTCTCCGCAGAGAAATGGGTCCAGCACTTTGCTAATATCTATAGTGATGCCAACTTAGGGGATACCGTGGGACAAACCGTTCCCGGATTAGTAAGATCCTCCCTTTATTTTAACATAGATGAGGTCTATAAAGCCATCATCTCAATCTCAGGTGGAAAGGCGCCTGGCCCTGATGGGGTACCGGCTGACCTTTACAAGGTAGACCCAAAAGTCTGAGCTAAGATTATAACACATGTCTTTAATGCAGCTTGTGAGTCCGGTTTTCCCTCATCATGGGCAAAGGTGGTTAACAAGCATTGGCATTGCCAATAGGTCTCGCTTTTGGGACCTCATGTGTTTATCCTGAAGTTTTGGCTATTTTGTAGAGCATTGTGGCTGATGTGCATTGTGTTTAGAAGTTATAAGTTATAATAAAAAGTGTTAAGCATTTTTGTAACTTTTATAAAAACTAAGACAACATTATATACAACTGAAGAACCTGATTTAAAAAATATTTTAATGTAAATTTATTTTTTATTTTTGTTGTATTTATGTGGCACAGCTGTATTATGTAGAGTGTAGTTGTTGCATTGAATAGAATGTAATTATGACGTGTATTTATGTTGTACTAAGTGGTATTACGTTGCGTGTATTTATGCTGCATTGATTAGAGTGTAATTATGTGGTGTGTAATTATGTGGCCCTGAGTGATATTATGTGGATTGTATTTATGTTGCATTGAGTGGAGTGTAATTACGTCGCATGTCATTATGTGGCACTGAGTGGTATTATGTGGAGTGTATGGTGCATTTAGTAGAGTGTAAGTACGTGGTGTAATTATGTGGTACTGTGTTGTGTTATGTGGAGTCTATTTATATTGTATTCAGTAGAGTGTAATTATGTGGCGAGAGCTGGAATAAAAGAAGCAACATGGACACGGGCAGTTGGAGGTGAGCAAAAAAACGGTGATGGATTAAAACCATGATCTATTGACTTGGTAAGAGTATTCTGCATCATTCAGAAACTCTGTCCATCACCACCCCCCTTTTCCAAAATCGGTTTTATCCACACAATGTGTGGGAGGGTATACTCAGACGTGAGTCCCTTGCTCATTGCACCATCAGGATTCAAGCAAGCAGGGCCGAAGAAGGCTGTGATGCCAGAAACCGGTCCCCGGAAGCTTGTTTCCTTCCCAGTATAAGAATTGGCTTGGTAGTTTGGTTTGCCCTGTTCCCATCATGCACTGGGACAGGAACAGACTAATTTGCATATAGCCAGGTTCTGAGCTGGGATGGTGCAGTGAGCTAAAAACGGTGATGGATTAAAACCATGATCTATTGACTTGGTAAGAGTATTCTGCATCATTCAGAAACTCTGTCCATCACCACCCCCCTTTTCCAAAATCGGGAGGAAAGAAGCAACACAAGCAATGATAGAAGGGAATAAGCAACACAGACAACCAGCGCTATGATGGTATGACAGCCAGCAACACGGAAGAAGCAACATGGACAACAACGAATGACAAGGGAAGAAGAAATGCAGCCAACTAATAGTAAGAAATGGGAGGGCTCCTAGCCCCTTGTAGTAAACAAAATCTGTGGCAAGAAACAGCGATTGTGAGCTGTCTTCGGCAACACCTAAAAATTAACAATGGAAAGTCTGCACTATTCTTCTGATATTCAGATAGTAGCAGCCCCGTGGCAGATAGGGTACCAGCTAATGGGTTCACATGGCAGGTTTTGATTTTATAATGTTTGTGTTTTTTAACTGCAAATAAACTATATATGTCAATTTCAATTTGACTTTATTGTTTGATTACTTAACATCATGACAATTAAAAGGAGTACTTCTTACATACAAAAGAGTTAATAGGCATGTCACTAATACAGATGATTTAAAAAGCAGCGGTGATGTTACCAAGAGTTAAACAAGAATGATAGCAATATGTAGTTTGTGTATGAAGAGTTTTAAGGAAAGAAGTAAATACAGGGAATTTGTGAGACAAAAGAAGGAATTAGTGAACAAGAAAGAGGGAGTATGAGAAGAGAGTGGGGCTGAGGTGAAGTAAGTTATGAAGAGAAGGGAAGGAGGTAAATAAAAGTGAAAGGAGTGAAGGAAGAGAAGGCGAGAGGAATGAAGCGTCTTGTTAGGAAGGAATACCTGATGGAAGGAAGGACAGTGGAGGGCAGTCTACGAGGAATACTCGGTTGCCCAGCCTCAGACTGAAGTTCTCTTCAGACTGAGTGGGCCTGTGACACTGTCCATACTTTCTCCCGGAGGACTAGGCAGTGAAGAAAGATAGGGAGTTGGTGGCTTGCAGCCGGTGCACTGTGGTACGTATCAGCACCGCATAACAGGCTCGAACCCGCAGCCACAGGTACACGTAGCACAGCGTGATGAACATGTCAAAAGCCCAGGCTTCAGGGCCATACTCAACCTCTTTGACTCCGGATTAGACATGTGTCTACATGTCACCTCTAAACGTTACTACACTGGTACGAGATCCTTGTTTCCGCCAGCTGCCCTCGTTTGACAGCAGAGGAGTTTATCAATAAAAATATTTTGTTTAAATTGCACCCTCAAAAACCGTGAACAACCAGAGTGGGTTGAAAGTTGTGTGCTCGGAGTGATCCACATGTATAAACACTTATGTTTTCCTGTATTTCTATCTGCAGCCAACTGCCAGCTGACACCCATCGTCATATTAAGCATCCGCTGATTGGCCTAGCTCCATGCATGTACCCATGTTTGATTGGAAGGTGTCTACACCCGCCCAGTCACCATCGGCTCTATAGTTGTGTAGGTGTTGCGTCCCTGCTCACATTAGCCGATCCTGAGGAAGACGAAAGTGAAAGCGCAATGCTTCGAAATAGGATACGGCCAGCCTTCATGTTATTATCGCACAATTTTGGTGGTGCCATATGCATGAACTGAAGGAAGAGCTGCCACCTATCATGCTAAGCAGCACAGGACAGCGTCCAAGCACGCGGGCCTGTGTGCAAGTTGCTGCGCCTGTGTTTAACAGCTTGGGCAAATCTTCCTGGCAAGTACTATTTTTCGTCATAACTTTCCACACGAAATGCTCGCACCTCACTACTGTGAAATAATAATCTGGAGTATTCTGAGGAAATTCACTGCCATGTGGCAGCATATTTCCTCCACACACATCATTTTTTGGCTCATGGGCGGCATTTTTTTGGGGGGCCAGATTTAAAAAGCGCAAACTCAACCCGAAGGTATTGGAGCGCTTTACATACATCCTCTCCCCTGCATTGTTATGCTGCTCCAATATCACATTTTTGTATTTAAAGAAGAAGCTGCCCCTTGCGGGAGCGTGCGACGAGCTGCGCTCCCGCAAGTGAATCGCCAAACTTGCACGCGCTTTCATTGAAGGCAATGGAACACATGCACGTGCACGGCTGAAAAAAATTGCATGCCATGACCAGAGTCTCAAGGAAGGTGGCCAAGGCCAAATTTTATTGTAAGGGGGCTGAGTTAACTAAAGTGTCCACGTTCCCATTCCTAGGGGTACTTATGACCAAGGTTCTTGGTGCACACAGCGCACACTTAAAAATAATGTTTTAGCCAGAGCAACTGGGCTACCCTGGATTTTGCAAAAAGAATAGGGTTGAAGCAGTTCCCTGCACTTCTGAAGGTCTATAATGCAAAGGGTATCCCTATTGCTACATATGGTAGTGAAATCTGTGGCTATAAGGATGTGAAGGGAATTCAAGGGGCTGAGAACAATTTTATGCACAAACTTCTCTCGGTCCCTGTCGCTAACCCAATTTTTAATTTACATGAGCAACTGGGAGTGGGCTAAATTTCGGACTAGATGGGGGTCGCGCCACTCTTACGTTGGCTGAGAATCTGGGCTCAACCGACCTCAAATTTAAATCAACTCGTCATTCTAGATTGTATAGCACTAGAGAAGGCCTTGCACTTCCCCTGGCTGAAATATATTAAGGATCAGACTGAGAATCTTGGTTGCCCCGGTTTGTTTCTGACCCCCACTCCCCTGGGCAAGACTGCTATTAGAGCTTTTAAACAGCAGTTTTTAGACAGGTGCCAAGGTCTAATGGAGAAGAATTAATTAATTAAACCCTCAGAGAGAAGGTTTGTTATACTGAGCCTGGGCCAGCAGATGCAACCTTATCTCTTACGTAAACAAAGCTTACCATCTTTCTTGTCTTGACGAGATTCTGATTGAATATGGTTCCCTGGCTACTAGCATCCCCCAAAGGCTATTCCAAACCTGATTCATTAACATCTTCACTGCGGCGGCAATCCCGCCACAGTGCTAGGGGGCCGCGGGGCGCTAGCATGCCCGTGACGGAACCGCTCTGTCACGAGCCTCGGGTGGGCTGTGCTTGTGATAGAGCGGTTCCGTCATAGCCCGCCCGCTCAATAGTCCGCATCGCGCAGGTGCGTAATCAGTGCCGCGCAGGCCCGGCGGCCGGGCCATGACGGAGCCGCTCCGTCACCAGCACAGCACACCCGAGGCTCGTGACGGAGGCGTTCCGTCACGAGCATGGGAGGGGTTAAAACCCTGTCCTTGTGACAACTTCTCTTGGCAAGATACTCTCCATCTAATGTTCTTCTGCGCTCACCACAATTTCCTGTGCAAGAAGTTCATCCTCCCTCGCTCAGAGGTTGCAAATTTGGCCAAGTGATTTATCTACACTATGAAAAGTGAATGTAGGACTACTCTGCCATGTAATGTTGTAGTCTTTTTTACTACTGGGATGAATTGTGTCCTAATAGAATGTCTTTTTATTCAAGTTTATGATTTGTATTCATTTTGTGATGACATCGGTTTTAACTAATTGTTTTTGCCGCAAATAATTGTGTTTTAACAGGATGTCATTTTAATGAAGTGTATTTTTATCAATTTCGTGATTATATGAGTTTTAGAGTGATTGTCCTCTTATGCCCTGGAGAAACTGTTTAATTACCTTTTGTATATGCTTGCACATAACCATCCAAAAGGTCGAGGACTGTTCTCTTGCTTACATTGATCTCTGTATAGGTTTTAATGTTATAAATAACCACTGGGGTGATCCCTTCCAGAGAAAGTATCTCTATTGGATGGGGACTTTATGATTAAGCATGCCAGAAAGCCTGTTAGTTAGTGAGAGCCCTTTTCATCAATTCAATGATAATTTGCCAGTAGAGAATAAAAGTAGCTAAAAACATGAAAACATATGTATTTTAAACTCCTTTTTCAGCGATACAGGAGCAGGAGACCATGGGGCATATGCATCAACAATCGGTAATACATGTCGGTAATAGCGAAAAATAACGAATCGCTATTAAGGACATGCAAACCGCGATGCATCAAACTAATCAGTAAAAAATACCGAATCGGTAATAATCGCTATTAAATAGCGATTGTACGACAGCGAGAGTAGCAAATACCGAGTTAGCTAATACCGATTCGGTATTAGTGAATCCGGTATTAGCGAAATCTGTAATATCGAAAACGGGAAAATTACGCGACGCCTCGGAAGCAGGCCGATGACATCACAACCAGGAAGTAGGACAGCCACGCTGCATTCAGTGTTCGGAGTAGCACAGAGGAGGAGGCAGAGCACAGGAGCTGAGGACCCTGACAGAACCAGTAGCAAGCAGGACAAGGCAAGCAGGACAAGATGGAGAAGGAGGCCCCCCAGCAGGGAAAGGACACACACCAAAAGCGAAAACGCAGGTTTTCTGATAAGGAGCTGGAAATCCTAATAGAGTGTGTGACCAGCAACAATGACCGACTGTTTGGAAAGTTGTCGCTGAAGGTGCCAGAGGCAGAAAAACGAAAGATGTGGCTGCGCATCAAGGACAAGGTAAATGCCTGCGGAGTCACCCACCGCAGCATCGACGACCTAAAAAAACGCTGGTACGACCTGCGTAAGAGGGCCAAGGAGAAGTTAGCGCAGAGGGTCAGGGATGCTGCTGGCACAGGAGGGGGCACATCCAATGTGACGCCTAACACAGCCCTGGAGGATCTAGTGGAGTCCACCATAGAACCGGAAGCTGTTGTGGGGGGTCACACGTCTGGACACCTCTGGTGCTACGGAAGGAGGACAAGGTAAGAAGCATGGCAGCGTAACAATGCAGTGTGTACTAAGTCCCTGCCCAATCCCCCATGCCAGACCCAGTGCACATGTAGCGTTGCCCTAAACACATACCCTCAACACTGTGTTGCACCATGGAAGTTGTAGTCAATACATGAATGGGTGCATGCCAGAGCCCAGAGATGAATACAGCAGCCAAGGGCCAAATGTCAGTCAGAAAAAGTAATTTAATGTGAGATGCCACAGCTATTGTCACATAATATACCATGATAATAACTATGCACTGTTTAACACACAGATGCATCCCCCATCGATTCTGACGACAGTGCCCGCCTCGTCATCTCAGAGACGCCAGTGTTGTCAGATGCGGAGTGCTCACAGGGAGCTGAAGCCATGTCCTCCCTTCACCACCACGGCGGACAACACCTCCACCATCCTCGCGGTCCAAGACACCACCACCACCACCACCATCCTCGCGGTCCAAGACACCACCACCACTACCACCACCATCCTCGCGGTCCAAGACACCACCACCACCACCACCAGTGCAGGCCACTCCGCAGAGCCGCAGAGCAGATGTGCCCTCCCTGCCCGTGATGGAGTCGGATCACTGTTCAGCACACCCAAATGTTCCACGCCAGGCTGTCGCCACTCCAACCAGCCAAACTGCAGCACGACAGAGCATCAGGCAGAGGGTTGTGCCCCCGGGTCGGGCTGCTGCAAGACCAGTCGATCTGTCCGAAGGGTACGGAGTTGTGGAGACCCGGATGCTGCGTGTCCAGCGCCTGCAGGGGAGACACATGGGTGCCATGAAACTCTCCATGACCAAACTTTGCAACAAACTAGGCAACATGACTGACGCTGTGCATGAGCACACCTCTGCCGTATCTGCCGGCAACAATGACATCAAGCTTTGCCTGCAAGAACTGACACGTGCCGTAGTCGCAGGCCAACAGAGTGAGCGCCGGCGTCACAGGCAGATCATGCTGGCAGTGAATACAACTAACAAGGCCATTAATAAGCTGTGCAACAGCACGGCTGTGCTGTCCCGCAGGTCCGTGTCCCTGCAAGTGGACCTAGGTCATTATTGTGGAGATGTGGCAAAGGCCCTTGAGAGGGTGACCACTGCAGTGGAGCAACTGCAGCCTGGGTCAGCCAGTGTCAGCAGTCTGGGAGCGGAAGAGGGGAGTGAGGCAGCCTCCAGTGTCAGCAGCATCTCCCTGTCGGAGACCAGCGTGAGGAGGCGCAGTGGCCGCAATGCAACTGCCACTGACTCCCATCGTGTAGAACCCGAGGAGTCACAGGACAAGAGACTGGGGGTACGCGGCAAACGGAAGTGAACATGTGGCAAAGTCACACTGTCCTTGGTGAGGTAACCATGGCCAGACTAAAGTGCCGCACGCAACACCCGTTCTGAGAAGGGACATTTTTTGTTTTACTTTAACTGCAGCAGCAGCATGTTTGTGTTCCGTATTTCTGCACCAGTCAGGTGTCCATGCCCTTTAAACCCTTGCAAATCTGATCCTGTTGTCAAGTCACTCTCTTACCTGTCTCAGAAATGATTCCGTGTGATGTATGTCCGCCTCCTTTGCCCTTCAGCTGTGTTGGGCACATGCGCCTGTCGGTGTTGGGGGGGGTTGCTGTGCACGTAGTTCATCCTCTCCGTCCACCTCTATGGGTATCCCCCTGCGTGTGGCGATGTTGTGCAGGATGGCACACACAGCAATGATCTGGCAGCAGGTCACTGGGTCGTACTGCAAGGCACCTCCAGTCTTGTGCAGTATTCGGAAGCGGCTCTTGAGGATGCCGAATGTCCGCTCAACCACATTCCTGGTGCTGATGTGTGCCCTGTTGTAGCGCTGCTCTTGCGGTGTAGCTGGGTTGAGATAGGGAGTGAGGAGATATTCACGCAATGCGTATGCGCTGTCACCTGCAGGATGGGGAGAGAATGGTAATCAGCATGAATGAAAATATACATGTGGGGATGGAGTGGATGGAGAGTACGATGATGCATCTATATATACCTAGTAGGTGTCCCTCTCCGAATTCACAGTTGATCAGGCGCCTGTGGAGGCCACAGTGACGGAATATGTAGGTGTCGTGTGTGCTCCCGGGGAATTGGGCTACAAGGTCCGTAATGATGTACTTGGCATTGCACACCACCTGCACATTAATAGAATGATATGACTTCCGGTTGCGGAATATGTATTCGGTGGCTGATGGAGGACAGATGGGGACATGCGTGCAGTCAAAACACCCTATGACATGGGGGAATTGTGCAACCTGGTAGAATTCCCGTTTGGTGCAGGTCAGCTGCTGGGGGGTTGTGTGGAAGGTGATGTGGTGATTAATTAATGTCAGCATGGCCTCTAGGAACCGGTGGAAGAAGCGTGATAAAGCTCTTTGCGACACGCCTCCTGTCTCAGCTATCACCCCCTGGAAGCTTCCAGACGCAAGCAGGTGCAGGCAGCATAGGACCTGCACATGGGCTGGTATGGCGTTGGTCCGACGGGTCTCGTGCTGCAGTAATGGTTCCAGGTCTGCTATTAGGCCCATTATCATGGCACGGTTGAGTCTATACTTGTCGTACACCTGTTCCTCACTCTGCCCCAGCAAAGTGATGCGCACCATGAAGATCCTATCCTGTATCATCCTCCTGCGCTGGGCCTGGGCGTTGATCCTCCTCCTCCTAGCAAGCACGTAGAGGGCAGCCATTTTGGTAGACATGTGGGGTTTCCCAGGGCATTTATGAAGGGTTACTGATTGTCAGCACCTGCTGATGGGGTTAGATTTTTTTTTCCTGTCCTTCAGTTAACTTTACCTCCTGATTGTGATTCCCCTTATTTTGCTCATGCTAAATAGCGATTTTAGGGATTTTCGGTCTTAGCGACTTTTCATGCATACCATTTCGATTCGTTAATAGCGATTCGGTATTTACGAAGTCAGCTTTGGGGTTCGGTAAATCCGATTGTCTGTTTACCAAATCGGTAATTTACCGCGGGGGCTTTTAGCGGTTCTTTATTTTTTTCCGATTTTTTGTTTGATGCATAGCATTTTCTGGTTTTGCGTTAGGTATCGGCCTGTTTTACCGATTCGGTGTTTTACCCAGAGGTATTTTCGTTGATGCATCTGCCGGCCTGTCTTTATTTGTTTGCATTACTGTGCACTTTGGAGGAGGAGTTGGCCTTAGTAAACTCTCTCGCTCCTCTTGCAGAATTTAGAAAAAATATGAGTGGAAACTGACGAATAAACGTTCATGTTTGAATGCACCGCTCAGATTTTAAATGTACATTTTTAAAAGCATTATATCTAGCGGTCGCAGATAATAAGGGTGCTAGATTGCTATCTTATATCTGCGACATATTAATGACTTTTTTGAAGGAAAGCTCTGTTGATATATTTGCCAAGCCTGGTAGTCTTAAATCTACCTGCATTCGGCTACACCGTTGGTTTGCTGGCGTGTTTTATGTATGAGTTTGCAGATACGCACAATCCATCAAGAGGGCCCAGCTGTCTTCTTCACTTCCGAGCGGACACCCCGGTGGTGGTTGGTGCGCAGCGCCCCGCGCTCAGTTATCTGTTGCTGCGCAATAAAGGAGTGAAGATTCCACCTCGGCTTGGCGCGCGCTCAGTTATCTGTTGCTGCGCAATAAAGGAGTGAAGATTCTACCTCGGCTTGGCGCGCTTCGAGCCTTTTCCAGAGGTCAGCGCGGATGACATCAGTCAAATTCCCGTTAGGAAACTCCCCTTGCGCAGCAGCACAGTGGTTACTGCCACGGGCACGTGACCGTCTCCGCCCTGGCTCTGTTGACCTCTCAGGGGTCTCCAGCCGGACAAGTGGCCGATTGTGACTCAGTTGTGACGTTGTTCTTCCTTCCCGGGTCAGTCGCATAAACAGGTGTGTGTGACTTTCTCCACTCTCCTGGAGGAGGCTGACTGTACTCTTGCACGCCCCGGCTATTCAACACTCTGGTGCACACGAGACGTGTATTTATTAGCCTGTGTTAGAAGGCACCGTGCGCTGTGTCTTGTGCGGTGATAGTGCGCGTATTGCCGTACGCTGTTCCAGCTGACACATGCTCTTGGCAAGAGTGTAAATATGGGAACGTTGCGTCATATAATGAAATTCCCGTTTTCTCGATGCGGAGCACCTGGGCTACTGAACAGAGGTAGATGTAACGTTACCTCCCTTGTATATGTATGGTCCTGCGCTAGGAGTGCACTGATTTGGGAGTGAGCCACTGTCTTCCTGTGACCTGCAGCTGTTGTTTAGTCATAGATGATGCTGGATAGAGGCCAGCCTGATCCTGCTCTGGATTTGGGAGGTACATTCTAGGCATGGATTGGCGCACCGCTGTTTTACACAGGGGACAGCCTGTTTGGGTAAAACTAGTGCAGATTTTCCCAGAAGGGAGTGAATGAGCTACATGTTAAATCCTGATTAGTGCAGATGTTCTGCAGGGTGCCTGGTGGCAGGTACCATCTAAGAGTACTTGAAATGTGTAGATGAATGAATAATAAGTCTTTATTGTATCGAATATATTAAAATAGTCGTACAATAAAAAGGGCATTAAAATCACAACGTATCTGCAAATATTCCACAAAAGCAGCATTTCAGTCACAGTTCCTTAAAACTACGATAGACCGAATCTGAAAATGTAGTTAACTTCCCAATAAATTGAGTCTGTAGGGGAAAGAAAAATACGAAACGGTTAGGCCTAAGTAATGATAAATTGGTACTTCTTCCCAATTCCGCCAGGATTAAACTCGTAATCAGGAGGGCGGTCTGACTACGTATTTGACGTTCTCACAGCGGGGCGCTGGTGTGGAGTCCCCCTGTGAATCCTCCAAACTCGTAATCAGGCCCTTAATCTGGAGAATCATCATTCATGGCGGGTGGGCATTATAAAAATAATAAGTTATTATTAAAGTCCCTGGTTATCATTACTATATTTGAGGTATACTGTTCTAGAATTAGTACCAGTTCATCTAGCACAGTTTGAAAAAAAAATTGTGGTGCTTTTTCCTCTGATGGTGCAAAATAGACATTTACCAATAAGATTAGTTTTCACCTAGGATCCTTTAGAATCTTTCTCAGCAAACAGTATGTTTTTGTGTTAATTCTGTTTCCTGGAGACATATTAATTAATGTTGATAAAAAGTTTGTATTAAATCTAAGGGTGGGCGAAGCAGGCAGAGTTGCTCTACGCGGAGCACCACAGACTTGGCCAAAAACTCCATGGAGCTCCGCTCCGTGCCTCCCAACCCCGCAATAAATATTTTCTAAACGCAATCTACAATTAATGTAAAATAAAACTGCACTTACCTTATCGCGGCTTCCCGGGCTGTCCTCCTCCTCCTCTCCGTAATCCATAGTAGGACTGCGCAAGTGTGAGCATGCGCAGTCCTACCATGACATTTGTCTAATGTAGGAGATTATAAAATTTTGCAGGAACTTCGCACTCTCTGCAGAACGTGGAGTTTGCAAAATTCCGCAAACTCCACCAGCGGAGCGAGTTCATTGCCCAGGGCCAATTAAATCCTCGCTCCAATGTTTAAATGCCTTTCTATCCCCGTAATGTTCCTAGAGCAAATTAGCAACTTCTCAGTAGCATTTAACTCTGTGTCCCTGGCGCTAGGACTGGCATGAGAAAATCACGTTTTGATGAAAATGATGCATTGGCTGGTCAGTGATTGTGACTGTACGTTCCGCTGTTGGAACTTTAACAATGCTTATTCACAGGTTCGGCTCCTTGACTGCACATGAAGGGCCTTGAAAGTGGCTTATTTTAGTTATTACTTTTTGACACACCAGTGTTTCTTGCAATATAGACGGATACTTTGGCTTTACTGACTTTGTAAATTTAACACCCCTTTAATACTCTTTTTTGCCAGAATCATTTGCAGTATTCTTTCACTGACCCAGCTTGTTCTTGTAAGCTCGCTTTGAGTGCTAACATTTTAGATTAAGTGAACACTTAACAGGTCTGCTGAAGAGATATCTGCTAGGTCTGTGAAGTGATGTAATAGCCTCAAAATGTGTTGGCGACTCCAGATTTCATGCGGACTTTGTGAAACATAATCAGGATGAAACGCAATGTTGAAGCACCATTAGTCAAGGCTGCAAAGCTCATTGGTGGAATGTTATTCCTGCGTTGTGGCGCCCAAAGGATACAATTCAGATCATCCAGTGGGTTGAGTGATCCAGTTATGGTTTGTGTATTATAGCCTTAGAGCCCGCCACAGTGGGCTCTACTGGCCATTAAAGGCCCGCTCCAGCGTGAAAGGCCTGAACCAGAAGGCGAGAGCCTTTAACAAGGGAACAGGTCTTTAATGGCCAGTAGAGCTCGCTACATAGGGCTCTAAGACTATTAGAATATTCAGCCCATAGAGGGCAGAATGTTCTCATTTGTAAAACAAAGGCCTCATGGAACCTGATGATTTAGAAATCCCCTAGAACTCCGTGAGGCCTTTTGTTCACAGCAGCAGCTGTGAACAAACATTAGAATGTTGGAGCTCCGGGCTTCCATCGGCCATTAGAAGCCCGGATCACTACACTGTTTTCAATGGAGCACCCAACAATCCATTGTTCTACTATTTATTTCTTTGCTATCACCCATTATTTGTATCGACTGAGTGCAACACTGAGGGCTCAAAATAGCGTGGCTTAGCTATCATGTCTGCATTAAAAACTACGCCAGATAGGATGTTAGCTAAAAACGAGAAACCATTCGCAATAGTCTTGGAGATTTTTGTAGACATGTCTGCATAATTGCTTTTGTTGTTAGGCTTAACCAGGGTGGAAGTCCAGAGGCAAGCTGTGCTTCTGTCAACTGTACTGCTGTTAGAAGTCAGTGTTGCGCTTATTGATTTTACTTCTTTGATTGCAGTAGAGCCCTTAGTCCTACCAACATTATCATCTGTGTTAATTCTAAACTTGGCAGCTGCACTAGGAGATAGCTCCTTATTCCTGCAGCCCTTTTTCTCTGGTTAAATATAGGAAATAGAGGTGCTTTTGATTAATTTCTCGTTTGATGTCTCTGCGTATTTATAGAATTTCCAGATTTGTATTTTTTTATTTAATTTCTTTAAACGGCGTTTGCTGATATATGGTTTAAACTCCTCTTCAGTTGGAGAAGCTAGGTCAATAGTTAAAACTTCTCGTCACACATAAGTTAGTAGTTCCATCGACTTTATTCTGGCTCAACTGAACCATAAAAGTACACAGTCAAAACAGTATAAATACTTAAACATAAATAAAAATCTCAATTCATAACAGTAAGTAAACAGTCATACAACATCAGTAGTCAAGTGATTTACCACCAAGCTCAGATAAAACCAAAGAAGCAAAAACCTGGGAAGAAGTCCTTAAGAGGGAACTCATTTGGGGTCCGTTATGTACCCAAGATTATCTAAGCAAGATATCAGATATATTAAGAACATTCAGTACAACGATAATAGGCACAGCAGTCAGAAAAAAAAGATCCATTCAAGTATCCACCTAGAATTCCTAAAACATTACAAATAAATAGTAGTCCTCTGCTTGATGGCGCGTTCAATATATGTGGCTGCAGAGATGCAGAAATTGACCATGGGTAAGGTGTGCAGGTAGATAAGGCGGCTCTACAAAAACGAATATTGGCAGCTCTGAGGCTGGGCAACAAATAGCGTTTTCTCAGCAACAAACACAATTTACAGAATAACATAAAATGTAGGGTAGTTTGTGATCATTGGTCATCACATCAGCATAAAGGAAGTTGCAAAAAGTACGTGCCTTGTGACGGAAAAGCAACAAGAAAATGCACTGTGCATAAACTGAGTCTCTTCAGTAAGAATTTGTGATTTCCCACACATACGAAGTATGGTGCAGGACTTAGAGCCGGACAAATCCCCATATAGTTTTGGACCATTCTACTGCACTCTGCATTCTATTGTACATGCAGCCTTCTAAAACGCATTCTTCAGAGTCCTGGTAGATCTGGCTAATACTTTGCTAGGAGAGGTAAATCAGTCCTCCCGTCTCATACTACAACATACATTTTGTATATACTTCAACCAAGTAATAGTCAAACAGAGGTTGAGTTTTAGGCAGTCTGCAAGCACAGCCCTATTATAGGGTGTCTGATTTTTGGTCCAATTTCTGAGCCACAAAAGGAGTGGTTGGATTTTGATGAGATTGCTAATATAGCCAATCCCTATCTCAGTTGCCAGGTGAAGGAACTAGTGCTCTGGGGGCTAGCTAGCAGTGTCTTGATAACATTATTTTCAGTTTTTTCAAGGGCCCCCTGATCTTCATTGCCCCACACCCCAGCCCTATATGAGACAACAGCACATCATTTGGATTATAGACTTTGAAGAGATTCTTTATTGGTTTCTGACCAAGTGTGTGGGCAAAATTAAGGACGGCCTCCACTGATTTGGAAAAGGCAACAGCTCTACTGGTCTTCTGAGGTCCCCATGAGAGACGGGTATCAAAGGGGATGCCAAGGTAGGAAAAAGTAGGAACTGAACCAACTTTCTTGCAGTTTACAAAGGGGACATTGTCCTTCTTCCTTCCCCCAAAAATCATTATGTGGGTCTTATTTTGGTTTATCATAAGGTCTAGACTGGCCATGAATTTGCAAAAAATGGCAGACGTTGTAAGCCATTCGAAGTCCTGGTGATTAGGACAGTATTGTCTGAATAAATTAGTGTGTGGATACTCCAAGCACCTACAGGAGATACTGAGGTTAACCAGTTTTTCCTCCAAGCTGTTTATATACATGGAGAACATGAAAGGAGCCAGGACACAGCCCTGGCATACACCCTTGCCAGGTTGAAAGATAGTGTAGATTCTCTACCTGAGCCGTACCTTACACTGGCATTGATATTATTGTGCAGATCTCTAAGGAAATTAACAATGTGAAGAGCAACCCCCATATCTGTCATGATGTCACACAATATAGGCCTGTTTACAGAGTCGAAGGCAGAACTGAAATCCATAAAAGCCAAATACAACTTGCCACACTTGGCCACAGTGTATTTGGCAATTAACAAATACATATTTAAGGACTCCTCGACTGTACCTAGGCTAGAGCAGAAACCGAATTGGAGCTCCGATAGTATGTTACGCTCCTCGGCCCAAAACTGCAAACGGTCCAGCAGAATTCATCCTATAATGTTTGTGGTGAAATTTATCAGTAAAATAGGATGATAGGAGAGGGGGGGTTGAGGGGGGGGGGTTGTTTTTCAAGCCTTTTTTAAAAATAGTACCATTATTTGCAAGGGACCAGTTCTTAGGAGGACCAGCCACTAAGGCGGCATTAAATACGTTTGTCAGGACAGGGGCCCACAGTGGGATATTGGCTTTAAACATATCAGAGGCAAGCCCATTTGGACCAGGAGCACGCCCAACCGGACAACTAGCCACAGCCCACATAACCTCTTCCAGTTCAATAAGTAAACCCACCGAAAGCTTAGCGGAGCGCTGTGACCATTTAAGGTGCTAGTCTGCGGCTGATTAGGAGCTAAAGGGATATGATCTAGGATCTCAGGGTTCCCTAAACAAGGGTCAGCATAAAGCTTGGTGAAATGGGAAAACCAGGTTTCAGATGGAATAACAGTATCCATGGCATTCTATTTTTTGGCCTAAAACAAACTGTGATTTACTGTTGCCTAGAAGGCCTTGCAGTTCCTAAGTTCGCTGCCTGAACCAGTGGTAGTATTCTTTCTGGTTTTGAGGGCATCTCGGTACAAAGTTCTACATCTTTGCACCGTGTCCTGAACTCTAGGAGTTTGTTTCAGCGCAGCGAGTAACTGGTTGTGTGCCTGGGTGCAGTTAGCATCAAACCACTTTACAGGTGGCTTATGTCCCCTATTGTGCGGTACCAAGATAAGGTCAATTGCTACTCTACAAATGTTGTTAAAGCTATTGAGGAGTGCAGGACGCCACTCTTGTGCATAGTCCACTGATAAGCAGACCAAAAAATCTGAGTAAGTGGAGACCATTAACTGTGCTAAAAAAGAGGGTTGATCAACCCTGGACCATACTTTTACTACCCCATGATTCCTGGAGAACGATAAGCACGTAGGATGGACCGCTACAGAGATTCTAGTGATCAGTGAGCCACGGAGAGAGAGAAAGGAGCCTGTGCTCACTAAATTAGTATTTAAAAAGTCAGATGCAGGGATATTTCCCTTCCCATTTTGGGGAGAATTGGTAGCCAATTAGTCGTTAGTATTATGTGTTGGAAGTATTTGAAGAATTTGCTTCTGTTGTTCATCACATCACTAATGCATTGTTTGGCATTTGACCTTGACTTTAGCTGTAACTTATATGATTTGAGTCTTGTCAGGTCCAGTTTTTGTAGTTTTTACGGTAACAATTGTAATGAATGAACAATATAGTCCAGTCTCGTCAGGATTGCAAGATAAAATTAAACTTGTCCATCCAGACACTTATGTTTTTGTAAAATATTTTCCTGAAGATTGTACATTATTTGGAGCTAATTTTTTATATCCTTTAACAAGATTATTTGTTTGGTGCAACCGTCTGATTAGCTATCCATGGTATCAGCCATTTTAGCCATAGTTGACGTAATTATTCCCATTGCCTGTACTACTGGGTAGGAAGGTGTAGTGTGTGGATGATACAGCACTAAAAAGTTAGGGCTATTGTGAGAAGTTGGCCTGATGTATGATGTTCACTATTCTAGTGAGCACCTTGTATCATTCCAAACAACCCTTATGGTGGTGGTTGTCAAGTCAACCTTATAGACAAGCTATCCTAGGGGTAGCATGGACTACGCAGTCTTAGGCTGTAACTCTAGAGGGCAAGTGAAGCTAGCTGTTTTATCATATGCAATCCTTTAATACCAAATGAAAGGACACCCCACAAGTTATATATCATAAAAATATATGTATTTATTACTAGAATAATCCTCTGTACTCTTTATGAGTGCAGAGGCACAAGCGTTTAAACAAAAGCACAGTTAAACATTCAAAAGATGCAACATTTTGGATAGGCCCGGTGGCCACTTAAACCATATACTAAAATAGTGGTATAAGTACCACCTCTCAAACAATGGTAGGGCCTAGGGCCTTGTGAATCGCTGGGACTACTCGGGACTAGCAGTGATGAAGTCGGGAGAGGCCCGCGGGACACGGTGCAGTGCCTAAAGCACACGCATGCACCAATGCAAAGTCAATGGCGCGTAAAAGTTACAAAGTTACTGTTTTGGAAGTCTTCCGACTGGATTAGAATTAAACCACTTTAAACTAGGACACTAGAGGTGTAAACCACTACAGGAGCAACGGTGTTAGATCGTTACCTCACCCACAGGAAGCGGGTGCATAGGTGCCAAAGGGTGTCGGGTTTCGTCTTGGAGTTCTATGGAGCGTGGAGAAGAAGATGCTACAGGTGGCCAGAAGAGAAGAGTCCGGGTGGATTCAAGGGTGGATCAAAGATGTACAGTACCTGAAAGCAGAGGGGACAGAGTCTGGGTCACTAGCCAGTGACCAGGATGGAACCAGGAAGGAACCAGGCGATGTTGGGCGCAATCAGCTGGTTGTCATGAAGCTTGTCTCCACTGCCACGTGGACTCTGGGGCATCGACAATGACCTGGAGTGGAACACAGACTCACACACTAACGCTCTCGCTGTTGGCGGTTTCGGCTTCTGGATCGGAGTCAACAGGCCTTGGCAAAGGCAACCCTCGCAGGATTTGAAGATCGCTTCTTACTCGGACCAGCAAGGTCAGAGCGATGGCTCCTTTTTAGGGGAGCGAGGGCCAGTCTGGAGCAACCAGACTAGCTGAGTAGTTTCAAAGTTTCGTCGTCATAGAGGCCAGTAGCCAACGGGCAATTGACCGGACAGACACGTCAAGCAGAAAAATGCAAAAGGGCCCCACGCAACACTCGATGAGTGTGGAGGGGTGATCTTCGGTGCACAAGCTGCTCGAGGCTTGGGCTTCTCAAACCCCAATGCATAGCTTCAAGGGTGCCTCGGGAGCTGCACGGTCAGCACTTTGCAATCTTTTTAAGATGGCCGGCCCCACGCTTCACGTCGCCTCCACGGGTCTCAGATTCGCTGGGACTGTGGATCGGGCTGTTACATGTCAGGGAAGCCGGGTCTTGTCGATCTCTGTTGCTCGAGTTCCGGCGGGAACTGCAACAAATCAAACCGTTGAGCGCTGGATGGTGCCTGTTTGCACAGGGTGGTCACTCCTTGACCACAAGGGAGATTCTTCAGTCTTCCACGTTGAGTGGGATGTCGATGGGTCGAGAGTTCTGTATCAAAGTTTCATTCAGGATAATCTAATGCTCCTGGGCACAGCTCCTACCTTTATTCCAAATCAAGGGGCTGGATTACCTGCTAGGTCCCTCCTATGGGTGGGACCCAGGAAGGGGGTGGTTACAACCCTTTCCCTTTGTCCAGTTTCACGCCAGAGCTGGGGCTGGAGTTCCCCAGCACCGGTTTGAACTGGGCTAGGCATGGGGAGCCTTGTGCGCCCCAAGCAGTGTATAGTTTCACTCGCCCTGCCTGCCTCAATGCACTATCTCCTGTTTGGGGTGGTGAAACCTTTTGTCCAGGCCTCCCCTGCCGGAGTTTCGGTCAGCAGCAGGAGGCCAGACCTGTGTCTGTGGCAGTAGCATCCATTTTGTGATGCTGAGGCTCTGGTTAGATTTAACCGTGTTTAAGTACAGTAACATGTCTTCTCCCTCCAGAAGGGTGGAATGCTACCCCCATCACCAGAACTGGCGAGGGGGTAGTATTCCATAGTGTATGACACCTTACACGACATGTTTTGATAAAGCCAAACCAAAGTTAGCAATAACCGCGAGGATTATAATGCACTTAAGAGTATATGAAATGAAATGATGATGATGATGATTACGCACTTGTATAGCGCATGACTACCCATAGGCATCTTGGCGCTTGTACAAATACCGCAGAGGAAACCTTCCTGGCCTTTCTCAGCATTGTTTGGGCCGTTGTAGAGATTAAGCAAGCAATTGCCCAGAGGTGCAGAGTGGGACTCATGATTAGAATAGGCACCGAGGCGAGAATGATCAGGTCCGAGGAAATTGAGCCCGAGACCCGCCGAGGCGGGAATTGAACCCTGGTCTCGGCCAGACCTCTGCATCAGGGTCTGCCGCTCTAAGCATTGACCCACACTTCCCTACTATGGTATGGCAATATCCCAGAACAGCTATAAGGACATGGTTCTGAAAGCTGCAGACAGGCTCAGCTCATGCTAGAGCACCATCTCACATAATACCAAGCACTCTGCCTCCAGGATTGTTAAGGCCTGCCATAGGAGTGACTTATAGGCATATATGTGTCCAGATATAGGTTTAGATATAGGTATACTATATCTAAGCAAGGGGTGATTACACCACCTTGCCCCAGCTGAATGATCAGCCAGTTGTGTCTGTTTGGATGGCCAGCCAGGGGTGGCAAAAGATATGCTGCAGCCCCTGGTAGGCCTTGGATGCACCTATGCCCTGGGTACCTATAGTACACTGTACAGGGGCTGATGAGGTGACCCAATCCAATTAGTTATGCACCTAGGGTACATGGAGTCCATTTTACAGAGAGAGCAGATAGCATGGGACCCTGATTAGCAGGATCCCATCCCAACTAAGTCGAAAACCATCTAAACACCAGGCAAAAAAATCTGGGGTAACCATAGTCCGGTATCCACCCTCCTACAGCTATTAATTACAGACATGAATATCTCAATGACAGTATATTTGCCACACACAACCCATCTATCACTTCTATCACTGGTTGACTTTATGCCTGTCTTTCACTCTGTACAGTGCCCCACTGCCTTTTGACTGGGTTTGAGCTATAGAAGCACCACATTATGGTATATGTTTGGGGTTCAGGGCCAGCTACGATTGGCAAGTTAGTTGCAGCGTGCAAGTATGGTTTTAATATCTGCCTTACACTTTATCCTGACCTTTAAAACAGTCATTTCCTTTATTTCTGTCTTCCCTTCCTCGCATCCATCCACCAGCCTTCCCCATCCTCAGCTTTATTTCTCATTGTATATTGCTGGGTTCAAACTGGAATGGCATGGTGAGTAAAAAAACAATGGATTTAGTCCCAGATCTCTGTACTGGGGTGAATGTATGACATTGGTCTGCATTCTGTCCATCAACTGTTGTTTTTGCATTTGTCACCCCGAGTGGGACGGGTATGCTCAGACGTGAGTCCTGTGCTCTCCATGCCACTGGAATCAAGCTATCCTGGCTGATGAGGACTGAAAGCCCGAAACTGGTCCTAGAACTCATTCTGCCCATCAACTGTTGTTTTTGCTCTTTTCTCATCTTGGGCCCATTGCAAACCAACCAAACTGAACTCGGGTTCCTTCAAACGCCGACTGTGCCTCTTGCCGAATCGGACCTTCTGCCCTGAGCTGTGCCCACCTGTTCTGCATTCCATCTGCTCTCCTCCCGCCGCCGCAGCACGTCTCCACCTCCTGCTTGCGGCCGCCGTGGGGGGAAGAGTGCAGGCAGCCAGGACCACAGGCTCCAGCCTGCAGTGCGGCCGGAAGCCGCCAACGTGAAAAAAGCGCCAGGAGGCGCTTTAAATCCAGCCTCTTCCTCGGTGGAGCAGGGGTTCCTTCAAACGCCGACTGTGCCTCTTGCCGAATCGGACCTTCTGCCCTGAGCTGTGCCCACCTGTTCTGCATTCCATCTGCTCTCCTCCCGCCGCCGCAGCACGTCTCCACCTCCTGCTTGCGGCCGCTGTGGGGGGGAGAGTGTAGGCAGCCAGGACCACAGGCTCCAGCCTGCAGTGCGGCCGGAAGCCGCCAACGTGAAAAAAGCGCCAGGAGGCGCTTTAAATCCAGCCTCTTCCTCGGTGGAGCGGGGGTTCCTTCAAACGCCGACTGTGCCTCTTGCCTCTTGCCGAATCGGACCTTCTGCCCTGAGCTGTGCCCACCTGTTCTGCATTCCATCTGCTCTGCTCCCGCCGCCGCAGCATGTCTCCACCTCCTGCTTGCGGCCGCTGTGGGGGGGGGGAGAGTGCAGGCAGCCAGACCACAGGCTCCAGCCTGCAGTGCGGCCGGAAGCCGCCAACGTGAAAAAAGCGCCAGGAGGCGCTTTAAATCCAGCCTCTTCCTCCGCGTCGCGGGAGCGCGCGGGGCTGCGCCGGGCTAAGCCCGGGCAAAGGGCGGGCCCTCTGTGGCCCTCAGAGGCCCGAGGAGACTGGACTGGGCCAGACCCCCTGGTTGCGGGACTTCATCCAAGTAAGAGTGTAAACTCCTCGCACTATTGTTGCTATTGTCGGTAATGTCATTCACCGTGAACACACCACCCTCTGCTATTGCCCCTGACAAAGCAGGGGGCTTGTTGAATGGTACCCTTGATAATTATTTTACTAAAACTGCCCTCGAAGGTACTAGAGTTCTATCCTTAGCAGAACGCCGCGACGATCGCCGCCGTTCTATAGAACGAATCAAGAACAGGCCTTTATCCGAACCAATCCCTGTTGTTACAACTGCTAATGACTTTTGTGCTGACACTATGGATGCCACATTAATTGAGGACAGTGTGCCCATATTGTTAAGGGAATGTCTAGCACCATCTATCGGTTCTACGCATACTGAATCAGTTCCTAGCCCCCCTGATTCTTCCAGTATCCTTAATGCATTACAAGTTATGACTTCACCAACACCCAGGCCTGGGAAGATAGTAAGAGGAAAAACAACGAGACCCTTGCCATATAAAATCCATGGCCCACCGCCGACTAAAAAGAGACGCAAAAGATTGGACCCAACAAAGCCCAAACTAAGTCATTCCGAATTTGGGAAAAAGACTAACTCCACCACCATTGAAGTAACGGGAACTATAGCTGCGAAGGGAGCTGCAGAGACAGTGTTAGACCCTCCAGCACTCTTATTATTGACATCACACTTGGCCACTAAGCACAATACAGAACATGCCATAAATGCTGAAGGGTCCCTATCAACTCCCACTAGTAATCTACTAGACAGTATAGAATTAATTGTAAGGAGTTATACGTTAGCCATAGTTGAAAGATTAAAAGGAGTGGAGACAAGAGTAGGGAAAATAGAAGCGGACTTGGTCACACATGGTAACTCGGCTAGGGCTTTAGGAAACAAGTGTCCAATAATAGCATCAATCCCTAGCAGAGCTTCTACCTCGGCCCATGGTACTACATCAAACGTAGTAGCAGCAACATCTTCCACCACTACTCCTTGTCACTATTTGAAAATAGCTACACCAGTTGCGACTAAAAATCAGCCTACAGGTACATTACCTAAACCTAACCAGACTCAAATAGTGACAACAAGATTAGCTGCAGCTTCGAATTATATTCCTGTTATCCCCGTTAATAATATCCAAAGTAGGGAAGCGGGTAATTCATTAAACGGGCCATCTAGAATGGAAGGGGAAGAAGCCAGACACACCAGAGGTGTCCAAGGTAGAAGACCACCCACAGAACTTCCACCAGAAGCTGTACCGTATGTGGTGGTACTCACTGGGGTACCAGAATTGCCTGGAAATAAGCGGGAGGGTTTTTCCCAACTTAAGAATAAAATAATGCATTGGCTAATTTCACATAGACCAAAGGCCAGTAATATTAATGGCGAAATAATCCATGTCCGACGGTTGCCTTGGCTAGGAGGAAGACCAAAGGACATAGGGGGAGATGTGGTTGTGGTGAATTTCAGAGATAAAAATGCGGTCCAATATATACTATCCTAGCCGCATGGTAATGAGAATAGTTGCATCATACCGCGTCCTTTGACCTACTTTTATCCAAGATCCATAGTATTTCCAAACAAACTGGTAACTAGCAATGCTCTTTTGGATAACCATTTTTTTAATTTGGAGCCTGCTAGAAACCCTGTTCATATGTACCAACCAGCATCAGCCCCTGTCTTACCTGGGTGGAATACCATACCCCCAAGATACAACGCAAGTGATTATAGAAGAACCCCTCACATACTCCCATTCACGCCACTGGAAACATCGAACAGGTTTGATGTTTTCAGTGGTTTGGATGAATGTGATTGAAGTTTAAGGAACAGTGAGGTAGATAGTGGTGGTGCAAACAACTATAATACTAATGGAGTAAAGGAGGAAGAAGGAAGTAGATCCCCGAGGCTAGACAATTCTGTTGCTGTAATTGGTAGTGGGATTAATTGTAGTTTGTCTTTACCCACAATAGCTGGCAATTGTGGGTCAAATGAGGGGCACTCCTTGATTACATTAGTTTCATGGAATGTGGCGGGGGTGCGTGCAAAAATATGTGACCCAGATTGGAATCGATATATGAACACCTTCGATGTTTGTATGCTGCAGGAGACATGGGCCACGGACCAGGTCCACAGAGTGGGATACAAAACATATCAAATAGAGGCTGTCCCTTCACCAAGAGGTCGAGCCGCAGGAGGCCTAATAATATGGATCAGTGTTTCCACTAATATCGGTATAAAGATCCTAAATACTGACTCCCTAGAAATATTAGGCCTGGAAATAACTACAGAGGACAAAAGGGTGATTAACCTTATGAACGTGTATAATAGTCCCCATCCATCTTATAAGGTGTCGCCATGTATCGAAAAACTGGAGAGTTTTATGGGCACCCTAGAGCCTGATGCAAGTGTAATCTTATGTGGGGATATGAATTGTAATTTTGAACCGATCGCGGGCATGGTCAACTTGTATGAAGATGAGGATGTGGCTAACAGGATACCTCTTCTGAGTGATATAGGAACCGTTGCTGGGACTACACTAGTCCTTCAGATCACTAGGTTGCTCACAAGCCATGGTCTGAGGGCTTGTAATGGGCGCATGCCTTCTGATAGCCCGAAAGCACCCACCTTTAAGAGTCGAAATTACAAAAGCAATCTTGATTATGTTATTGTTTCGTTTGAATTGTGGCAATATACAATTGACTTAAAAGTTACTGAGAGATTTGAAAGTGACCACTACCCCCTTGAAACCAGCTTTCTCAAAAACGTATTAAATGGGCAGGGAAACATAGAGGGAGGTGTTACAAATGTACAGTCACCAACATTAGATAATATTATTCTCAGCAACAATAGAAGGGCTGTTAAATGGGCATATATATTGGAAAGAGAGGACCTCTTATCTAATATCTATTGCACCTTGGCAAATACATTTGAATCATACTGTCCGCCCGGAAGTGAACATGGGGAATTTATTAACCTACACAAATCCTTTTTTAGCCAACTACTAGACCTTTTAACAAAAAGACCAAAAAAAGGGACTGGTATTGTAAATGCTAAACCAGTTGGGAAACCATGGTATAATAAAGAATGCTGTGTTGCCAAAACCGCTTTGATTGAGGCAATTAAAAGAAAAAGTCCCGTAGAAATTAAAGACAAAAGGAAATTATACAATATAACATTGGTAAAAGTAAAATCCTCATGGGACGACGGAATATGGTCCAGTATGTTACAAGCAGCAAAAACCAATGACCAGAGGTCCTTCTGGGAATTAGTGGCCAAGGGGAATAAACGCGAGAAAGGCTCTAGAGAGGTCTTTTTAGACGAGGCTACGTGGGTAAAACATTTTACCAACTTGTATGCAGCTAAAATAAGCGAGGTTGCTCCCTTGGAAGAATCGACTTCGCGGCTCGAGGTTTCCGTGCCAGGGACCAGCGGGTGGACCGGAGGAGTGAACTGCCCATCAGGAGACTCTTTGCTGTCCCAGTTTGTTGTGGGATTTTCGGCGGGTGCGGCGGCCAGGGACTGCGAGTACCAGCATCCCCTGACATTGCCAACAGCTGGTACTCTTCCCCAGCCGGCCCCGCCTCCTAGTTGCTGCCTTGTAAATACCTCTCGCCGCCCCCGCTCCGCGGGTGCGACTCGCGGCTCGAGGTTTCCGTGCCTGGGACCAGCGGGTTGACCGGAGGAGTGAACTGCCCATCAGGAGACTCTTTGCTGTCCCAGTTTGTTGTGGGATTTTCGGCGGGTGCGGCGGCCAGGGACTGCGAGTACCAGCATTCCCTGACATTGCCAACAGCTGGTACTCTTCCCCAGCCGGCCCAGCCTCCTTGACCTATACATTGAGGACCTGTCTTGGTCCCGCGGGACGCGCGCGGGTCAAAGCGCGGGGCTAAGCCCGGGCAAAGGGCGGGCCCTCTGTGGCCCTCATCGGACTGAGGAGGACGGGGACGGGCCACCCCCCTTGTTTGTTCGGGTCCCACACTAGAGGTAATTTACTGACTCGTAACCTCCTTAACAATGCCTAATGTCCATACAGAGGATATGCTCGACAACACCCCCCTCACAACAACTAGTCACCTCTTTCCCCTCTTCAGAGACGCGGCTAAAACTGCTTCACGACAATCCCCGGTTGGGTCCCCCAGGGTTGACTTAACTGCACATCCATCATCTACACTTTCTTGGTTGGATGATTTGAACAGTCTGTGTAAGGCAAAGTACGTTTCTGCAGAACCCTCCCCAACGCTAAAAAGCAGCAGCTTATCATCATCATCATTATGTCCAAGGGAGCTGATATCCTTTTCGGAAAACAACAAAATTAACACCCTTAGTACAATACCTACCAGGGCTATACCTGCTAAAGGGAAGTGCGATGGGGACAAAGAATATGGTAGTTATTCTAAGTCACAAACACTTGATAAACCATGTCTAACTCCTATACCACCTGTAATTAATTTGCCACCTGTTGCAACATTCTCTCATCACACCCTTTTGCCTATGATTGAACATCTCATCGAATCCTTAATAAACCCTTTAATCGACAAAATCACTGCATTTGGGGAGAGGTTGACGGGGCTGGAGAACTCCATCAAATCTCTCCAGAAATCCTCCACTCATACTGCAACAACTTATTGCCCGCCGACATCTGCCTCTTCAAACCTACCTAAATTGACTTTATCTGACGAAGCGGTGCTTACTCAAGTACCTACCCCCATTTCCCTGCTGTCTATCATTCCCAAAGCCCCCCTGAAACCGACAACATCGCGTCACACTCCATCTAAACACGTGCGCACCACCGATATACAGTTACCTCCGGAAGCAGCGCCTTTTGTAATTGTCCTCTCGGGAGTCCCTGAACTAATACACGGTAAAACTGAGAGACAACATGAGCTTATGAACAAAGTCAAGTTCTGGCTATCTAAAAACAGACCTTTGCCCTATCACTTTGATGGTCGAATAATAAGCGTCCGGAGGGTGGGCTGGCTTGGACCCCTCAAAAAAGACATCTTGGGCGATCTGATCCTGATACGTTTTAGGAGCAGACACATAGTGCCATACATGCAGACATGGCTACCTCAAAAGGGCGATGGTCTTATTTCTACCAGGAACTTACATGACTTGTACCCCGATACGTTTTACATGCTTTCCCCCAGACCACTGGGAATTGACAACTACACAGTGGGTAGAGGAACCTATTTAAGTAGTGGCAATAGTTTTTCAGTGGCTGTCAATTGTCCTAAATTGTCATACAACAGTTCCATGTATCGTAACTACTAAATTTTTTAGAACACCGTTACTTTCAATGTTGCCCAAAGGTTCTAGAAAACATGTTATTCTACTGAATATATCTGTGGAAATCAGAATTATGTAACTATGTATCATGATGGTTCTATAAGATTAGATAGAAATGTATTGTGATTTTATTATGGTTTATGTATTTTTAAATTGATGTATACTTTTATGATTTCCTTGAGGAATCGAAATAAAGTTATTTGAATTGAATTGAATTGACTTCTTTTCAGCCAGAGAATTTACATCCACCGGTAGTCTTTGATTTACACGAAACTGAGTTAGCAATTGCTTCAGTTAAACAAGGGAAGGCACCTGGACTTGACAAAATTCCAGGCGATCTTTATTTGCATAACACTGATGTTTGGGCACAATATTTAAACCATTTATTTAACGCTATTGCGGCTGGTGATCAAATGCCAGAAACTTGGGATGGTGCAGAAATTATCACTATTTTTAAAAAGGGGGATAGAGGCGATCCTGCCAATTATCACCCCATCAGTCTTTTAGATATAACTCAAAAAATATATGCCAGGCATATATTAAATCGTATAAATACGTGGTTAGACGAAGAATTAGTTTTATCAAAATATCAGGCTGGGTTTAGGGAAAAAACTGGGACCATAGATCAGGTTTTAAGGTTATGCTGCTTGTATTGGAAATATGTCATCATTCGCAAGGGCCACTTGTATGTGACCTTTGTAGACTTACGAGCAGCATTTGACCTACTACCCCATGACCTACTTTGGAAATCATTGGAAAGGCAGGGACTTTCCGGGGAACTTTTAAAACTGGTGATGGGCCTTCAACAGGAAAATTACGCTAAGGTCAGGTGGGGCCCTAACGGGGAACTTACAGACCCAATACCAATAAAAAGGGGAGTACGCCAGGGATGCGTACTTGCTCCCACACTCTTTTCCCTTTTTGTTAATGATATTGCGGCTTATATGGAGGATTGTGATAATGATTCGCCTCGATTGGGTGGGGAACGTGTACCGTCCCTCCTTTTCGCAGACGACACGATTCTCATTTCACAGACTCCTAGGGGACTACAGATCTTATTAGACAGGTTCCAGCAATATTGTACCTTAAAAGGGTTAGAGATTAACACAAAAAAAACCAAATATATGGCACTAAACCCTCATAAAAGTTTTTAAAAAAACCTAATGCTAAATGGTCACAAGCTTGACTGCGAACAGAGTTTTACATACTTAGGGGTATTATTAGATTAAACTATGGGATGGAGACCTCAGCTAGAAAAATCTAAAATAGTGTTCAAACAAAACTGTCTCCCAATATTAAAAAGACACAATAAGTGTGTGAACAAGGCAGTAACCCCAGCAATAGAGATTTTTAGGTATAAGGTCCAATCAGCTGTTTTGTACGGGGCAGAACTTTGGGGACCAGTATGTAAGAAGACCTTTGAAACACTGGAAAACAAGTTTATCAGGGACTATTACAAATTTCCCAACAACACCCCATTGGTACCCTTATTTCTAGATCTAAACATCAAGCATACTGACCACCACGTAATGTTGAGACCACTATTATTATGGGTTAGATTATGGACAACACCCGAACTGATTGATTACAAAAGTGGGTTGAAAGAAGTTCTGGACCTAGATAGTGGTAACCGAATTTATTGGTTTAAGCATGTAAGAGTGTGGTTATCCAAACTAGGACTAGCACACTTTTGGAGTGAGCCGGAGTCCTTAATTACGGCTTCCAAGAAAATTGTTAAGTTATCCTTCTGGTCTTATGTGAGCCACGACTCTGCGTATGTTAGGACACACGGCCCTCTAACCGAAACATTCTTAATGGTTAAAAACGTGGCGTGTTTTGAAACATTTCTTGATGAGGTTCAGCCACCGCTGGCCAAAACCCTATACCTAAAATTCCGATATGGAACACTGAGAACCAAAGTAACAGAGAAAAGCTGGGGGAAGACAAATAGCGATTACTGTACCTTATGTTCTAACAATATAAGGGAAGACGTTTTACACATATTGTTTTTTTGCCCTAGTTATAGCATACCTAGGAAAAAATGGATAAAGCCATTGTGTTATATCATTGGCTCTAGATTCCATAAGGAAGCTGGCAGAATCTTAAAAACAGATACTAGCCAAGCAATTGTGTTTGGAATTACTAGATTTCTTCTGGCTGTAAATTTCATTAGATTAAAAATGTCTCTTCCATTTTAAACTGTATCCCTCTTGGACCTGTTCAAACCACGGATTATGTTTTTAAGTTTTTATAGGTTGTAATTGTTTAAAACTCTATGCCTTGGATGTTATAAATTTTGACTTGATTTAATGACATTTTAACATTGTATAATGTGTTTTAAACTATTTATTTAAATCCTGTGATAATCCTAAACGATGGCAGATTGTTCTAAAATGATGACATGTAGTATTGACTACTGTTTTTTTGGTATGGTATAATGATTTTTTTTTATTATGTATTATTGTATATCTTTTATGTTGCAATGCAACGAAATAAAGATCATTGAATTGAATTGAATTGAACTCTACCCTGTTTTATTTTTGCACGTATTGAATTATTTTTCTTCCATCCAGTTTTGTTTAAGCTGAAGCATGTGTTCGCTTGTCCATGTACAGTTTGCTGTACCCCGGGTTAAGGACTCTATACGAATGTAGAAATAGATACATTCATACCATGTACGTGGGCGGCTTTGATACCCACACAGTTTGCGGATTGCAGTGCTGGATGACTAGACATTCAGACTCTTTGTAGTCAGGGCACACAGAGAGCGTCGAGAGCAAATACTCTTTGGGTAAACAGCAGACTGCATTGTACATAGGCGCATTTAGTACATATGTGTTTTTTTCTGAATAATCTTAAGTCTGAGCAAGTGCTGCACTAGCAGCACAACCTCATCCCAGTAGGCAGACATGGAGAGGGAACGTTAGGTGTAGTTGGACCTGATGCACAAGAGACTGTACTTTTGAAGCGGATGCAGATGTAAAAAACCAATTTTGAATTCACAATGTTTGCAAATCGCAACAACATGCACAACCATTTTCAGGTCATTTTTAGGTCTCGCCTAGGCAGCACTTGCTTGGTCTCTTCGAGACATGCTGTGTTCAGAATATGGGCTTGAAGCCACTTCCATATTTTCTATTAGCTCCTCTTACTGTCCTTGGTAAATATCTGCTATTCATTGGTGAAATAGATTACTAGTCCCTCCTTTTCAAATTTTGTAACCACCCATATGGACTGCCTCTGTCATATGGGCTCTTACCCTGCATTATCCTAGTCTGATCCAAATATTGTCTTAAAGAACCGGATACCATTGTGTTATCCTAATCTATGACACACCCATTGCAGGTAATCATCAATATCCGTTATGCTCAATGGTTACAATTATGGCATTCTCTAGACACAATGTAACTAGGTTGTCTATTACTTCATTAGGTGTAACAGATATTACCCCGAAATTCTAATACAATTGTCTTTGGCCGCACATTGCGTATTCCTTGACCACTACAAGTGGTAAGTACCAAATCTAAATACGGTGCTTTTT
Organism: Lissotriton helveticus; assembly: GCF_964261635.1. Lineage (NCBI taxonomy): Eukaryota > Metazoa > Chordata > Amphibia > Caudata > Salamandridae > Lissotriton > Lissotriton helveticus. The sequence continues at coordinate 552,404,711 of NC_136065.1, read as the reverse complement.
CACTTTAATTGATTAGATGATAATTCTTTCGTGCATTCTCACCAATTGCTCTTTTGTTCCCCTCCGCTTCTCGATAAATTAAACAGTTCCCGGCTGGGTCACTTGTAAGTGTCAATCTTTTTCTTCTTCTCACCACGCATGGGTGAACATAAGAATAGTAACCAGGTATTTAGGTCCCTACTTTCTAGACAAATATTATAATCATATACAATTGTCATACAGTTTACTCACAGCCCCTTCGTACTTTTAAATTTTAGATGTCCTTCATTTTCCTGTCCTGACGAGACCCCCATCCCAAAGGGTCGAAACGCCGTCTACGCTACGTGGAATAGAACCCCTAAATAGAGTGCCTACGATTGTGTAGACTCACTCATAAGAATCATAGTATCTCTCTTGGGTCTTTTTCCTGCATATATATTCATTTAGAAACCACTGTGCCTTTTGAGGACTTATGTTTTGTGTATTGTTAGTTTGGTTTTTCTGATACACATGGGACACACTGCACTTTTATGTACTGTTTATGTGTTTTTTGTATGAACTGTACTGTATGACATACTTCAATACGAAATTTATACTATAAAGTAAAAACGAGAGAAATATATATAATTGTGAGTGTTCTTCTTTTTGCCATTCTCAATCCTCAGTAGTAATGTTTATCGCTAAGCATGGGCGGATTTTGCGGATCCACGATTCACGGATTTGCGTATTCACGGATCGTGGATCCGCAAAATCCGCGGATCGGCGGATTTGCGGATCGGCGGATTTGGGGCGGGGCTTCCATGCCAGGACCATCGTGCCAGAATGAACCCTGCCCTTCATATTTATTCAAGAAGACGCCACCGTTTTGTGCCATACCTCTACTCAACTGGAGTACTTTCTACTGGATAATCAGTCAGTGCTGCTACCTCGTTGGGTAAATGTATGGTGCTTTTACTACACTACAGCTACCTAAAGTGCCAGAGAGTTGTCTACAGCGACCAGGTGTGTGTTACTATGCAATCGCGCCGAAGGGCGCAGGGGTCCCGTGAGTGAGCTATCATAGTGGGTAAATGGCGGGAAGACGGTGCACACCACGAGTGTGTGGGCGGGGCCAAACGGACATGGCTTTCATGCGAGTGCACATGCCTCTTGTGTGTATAAAAGGTCAGAGACCGATCAGAGCAGCAGATGAAGATACAGAAGCTCCTGGCCACAGGAACAGCACGAGGATTGCGCTCGTGAAAGTCAAGGATGCAAAGGCCTCTGTCCAGCATCACAGCTGATTTTCGATGGTATATTTGGGAAGAAGGCACATCTGCCCAGCCTTGACAACGGTCACGATTGTTTTTTGGGCCGATGAATGAGTCACTGAATTTAAGCTACAACTAGGGCACATGCTTACTTGATATCTGTAAGTGCTTCCGGTTGAGGTTTAATTTTTGTGTCAGGACCGTCGTGCCAGAATGAACCCTGCCCTTCATATTTATTCAAGAAGACGCCACCGTTTTGTGCCTGTTGTAACTATTTTACGATGGCGCCGGCAAGCTGCCAGCGCCATCCTAAAATAGTTACTAAATTAGCTTCAACAGGAAGCTCTAATAGATAAAATAAAGCAGGTGCTCGAGCGCCTGCTTTATTTTATCTATTAGAGCTTCCTGTTGAAGCTAATTTAGTAACTATTTTAGGATGGCGCTGGCAGCTTGCCGGCGCCATCGTAAAATAGTTACAACAGGCCTGCAAATCTTGAACTTTTGCCCCCAGAATCCGCCGCTCGCGGATTTGCGAATTCGCGGTAAATTCGCGGGAGTTCGCGGATCGCGAATTTACCGAAAATTCGCAAAATCCGCGAGCGTAACGGATTTTGCGCTCATACTTATTTATCGCCATTGAGCAATATAATTAATTCTTATCATTTTGATTACACCACTGGAACCATTGTTCTTGATATTCCAGTGCATCTAAACCGAAGTTCCCAACTCCTAAAAGTGTTTAATACCCAGTAATGTGCGATAATGTGCTGCATCGCAAAATACTTCTAAGGTCCCAAAAGCGAGACCGATTAAGTTGCAAAGTTATTCATTTATATTTTTAATCGAAGTACTTATAATAACATTTGAACTTTCCATTTTATGCATGCGGAATACGAAAAAAGTGTCTCTATTGAGAGCGCATGCTCATTTGCTTCCAATCTTCAGCCTGCTTCAAGGGAATTTGTGTTCTGCGCACATGTTTGTGCAGGATAATGTCAATGAGCCAAGTTGCTCCGTTTACACAGTGTTAGGAATGGGACAGATCCAGGTTTAATGAGGCATGCCTGCGCAGGCAACAATGTGAGGATCTATTGGTTAGTGCTTGACAACCCATTCTTGAGTTGAATTCCCCCTCTGGAACTCTCTATTTGTTTTTCTTCTTTTCTGAACCCCCCAGCCTCTGCCGTCGCACAAGATGGGAACTTCTAGGCTCTCACTACTATCATGTTTTGCAAGCCATGCACTGGGTAAAAGTGAACTTTGGTGTAGTTTTAGCTGCACAGCACCGTCTCCATCTCTCCCTACAGTCTGCATGTTCAGACAGCCGGTCGCCGCCCCCTCCATAATTCACTTTTCTGCCCCCTCATTACTTAATTAAATACTGATAGTTTTGTGTTTTTCCCCACATTACAGCAAATTATAATAAACATCTAGCTACAATATCAATGCAGCCCATTATAAAGAGATAGCCCCGGGTGGTTGATTTTGTGACACAAAGTTTCTCATTATTATATCATAAACTATTCCGGGTGTGGTGGGACCGGCTGACTCACTCCATTGTTGTCTCTGAAGACCAGCGTCCAGACGCCCTGTGCATAGGAACAGCTGCCTCTGTTTGAGCTCACTACACCTTGTCACCTGCATACTCTCTCAGTACCCCCACCTCCCTCTCTGCCCCTTCCGTCGTCATCCCATTCCTTCAACTCCGCTCTTAGCGCCTACACATTCCAAAAGGATGGTGAAGCGCTTACACAGAGATAAAATACATAATATTTATAGTTTAATATCTACAAAATCACTAACAATATAGTATGCATACAATAATCAGTTAAATGCTCGCCCATGTGTGCCCTTCCTATTTTCTCATGCAGAGGTGTAATTGCAGCGCTAGAGGAGCACTTTACATGTGCACAAATCCCGTCTTTCCTCTTTCTTTTAAAGCACTACTCATACCACCCCTGCTTTCCACTGTTTCCTCTACATCCCCTTTCCTTCCTATTTCTTTAGATAGGTCAAATGATCACTCCACTGCAAACAATAAATGTAACTAAAAAGCAGTATCATTTGCAACGCCAATAGCTCTAACTTTCACTTTTTGCCTGCCCGCTTACAAAGTTGCAAGGAATGTTTGGTTGAAACCAGTATGTAGGGGGTTGGGTTTGAGGTGCCATAGAATGGCCTTACGAGTACTTACTACAGACACAACATCCTCTGCCATGGTATGTGGGGTGGCTAAATATCTGAGCAGTGCATGGTTGACACGCTCTAGGAGACTGAAGTTATACTACACTTTACCAAATTGTTAGCAGGCCTTATTGGTAGGTCGCTATGATCTGTCTGGATGGAATTGAAGGTAGTAACCATTATGTAATAATGTACGGACGAGGAGGTTGATTGGGTTCCATAATAATCACAATTGTAGTGTATAATGTGTAGGCTCGAACTTTTTAATCATGGATTTTATTGCTGATAGTTTTTACTAATGTTTATTGTGTAAAATGTATTCTTTTATGGTGAGAAATGTTACCGAATAAAGATTATAAAGACTAATGCAAGACCAATTACATTGCAAAAGCTTGTTATACTTGTAAGGTATGGAATGGTAGTGCCTGTCAAGGTTAGGGGAAAACCATTTACAAAGTCCAGGCTGACAATATTTGACAGCTTGCACTTTTTGTAGAGTGTGGCGTTGAGTAAACCGCGGTCTCGGGGACTGCTCTCCCCGAGGTAGTGTTCACTGTGTGCCACCGTTTGCGTGAACAAGCGGCAACAATGCAGGTGCACTGTGAATTCTGGGATAATGGCCAACCCATTTATATTAATGAGGCGGGGGTGGCTCTTGTTTGTGAAAAGTCCCTTTGCACTGTGAGGGTTTTAAAAATACACTCCTCACGAGGAGCTAGTTCTTGTGCACAAGCCCCCTGGTATTTTACTTCCACCAAGAAGCCTGGCGGAGAGGCAGTGAACTGTGCATTGTTTGGAAAATCACAATGGGTAGCATGCAGCCGCGGTCCATGCAGGTAACAATGGTGGAGCGATGGGGCCAGCAATGGGGGATTTCGAGGGATGGTGTAGAGGGAAAATTAAATAAATAATTCATTTTCCTTTGGCATTGTCCCTCAAAATCCCCCCTTACCTAGCCCACCGCTGTTTCATGCATGGACCGTGGCTGATGGCATGGGAAAACAGAATAAAAAATATGGGTTGCACAAACATGAGCTCAAAAAATCTACTGCCAAAGTTTCTCCCAACAAAAAATCAGGATCCACTTTAGCCCACTGTTAGAAACTTGCCTCTAGATATGCTACAATTGGAGTCAGAATAATACATCAATCCAGTTGTACATCAGGTGGGAAGTGAGGAAGGCAAATTTAGAATCGTTAAAAAGGTCGACATTTTGCTAGTGAGAGATTTATACTGAGATTTTGAAAATAGTTACGTTTTTGTGTGTTATTTTTAAAAACAAAATTGCATTGGACGTCTGCAGAGTTCTGGAAATCTCGAGGGATATGTGTCGACGTGGTCTAAATTAGTCTAGAGGATTGAAACTTTCAGAGTACGCTCTTTTGAAGGTGATTGGCCTGCAGAAAACAGGATTATGGAACATGTTCTAGCTTCTGTGAATCTTAAATGTTGCTGGTGAAGCACACAGAAAAGGTTTTGGCAGAGACGTGGTTTTCATGCCAGGATCACAGAAAAGCACCTCTGCACATCAAGGTGGGAGGGGGGGTTGGGTATTAAGCATGAATGGGCACGTTTTTTTATCCAGTCTTAAAGATAGTGGTGAAGTAGATGTCAGTCATTGAGATGTATTTTACATTGATGCTGAAGTGGTTTAGGGAAGAGTATCCAAGCAGGTGATGAGTTCAACACAACATATCCACATTTCAGTTATTAGAATTGGTGCGGTGCACTGCTGGGGCAGAGAGGACAGCCATAAGGGATGGATGAATAATCAAGAGATTGACAATGAATTGATGGCCGTCATATAGAGCTCTACCACAAAAGATCTTGGTGTTGGAGTTGGTGAACACACTCGTGTGGAAGGGAGCTGAGGTGAGCTTTGGGTTTGGTACTGAGCACATCTCAGAGAACACAACTTCTATATAGGAGGCTTTATTCAATCACAGTGCTTTGGGGTCCAAGGATAAGATCAGAGATGGAGGAATTGGCATTGTAGGAGATACTACTGTGGAGAAGTTGCATGACTTGCACCGGGCTCCGTTGTCCACAGTGTCACAGACATATGGAATATAAAGCAAGGGAGAGTAGGAACTGTCAGAAACTGAGAGGAACAAGGGAGGTTGTATGTCCCTATATTATAGTAGAAATAGCCAGCAGAAAATATTGCATTCCACCATGTTGTCTGGGTAAGTTTAGGTTTACTATTCTAAACGCCACATCTACATACTATGAGGAAATACAGTAGTCTTTATCGATGCACTATTCAATATTTCGACCATAATGTAGTGACATGAGCTCCCTGTCAGTCAACTTTGTATGGTTGCTGTAGAATTTCACACTTCTTTGTCTCTTTTTTGTTTCAGTGGAGCGTGCAGCACGGTTAAAGTCAACACAGCCACAGGACCTTGCTAAGGCGATCGAACAGGTACAGCGACAGGTGGCGCTGCACAGGAAACAATCAGAGAGCCTTCTACAGGAATATGTACGTGCATAGGTCCTGCTACTTCTCTCGTTTTGTTGTACCCAGTCCTGTGCCAAGGGGCCTGAGCACAGGCAAAATGGCCTGGATGGAACTGGAAAAGGCCATGCATGCATGCATAGAAAAGATTGGGGCAGAATAGGCAACATCCTCGATTGTAGCTGTTCCCATTTCCTCAGCCCATCAAGTCATGTTGGCCATATGCTCTACACCCATGTGCCAATACCCCACCCAACCAGTCCAAGAAATGGCATACTGAATAACCCTGAGAAAATACCTTTACCTCAACCTATCCCACAAGTGATCAGATGTGCAGTACTCTGCCAATGACCTTAATCCAAATACTTCTTGAGATGATACACTGTGTCCCACAAGTCAATGCCCTGATCTCATCCAGCCGTGGAGGCAACCGGTAGCATATCTTTTTGCCAATATCCACAGGCCATCGAGCCCTAGAGGTGAAGTGCTGTGCATCTTGGTGCAGATTCCCCGGGCTCTTCCAGTCCTAGAGGAGATATGCTGTATACCCCTGTGATATTGCCATAATCTACCCATGTGTACATAGTGTAATGAAGCTATGACACCGCGTTAGGTGTTAAACTTATTTATTTTGTACAGGAGCGCCGGGGCTGGCTTCCTCTCGCTTCGGCGCCAGAGAACAATGACCCCGCCTACCACATCCTGTGACGTGGTTCCTGTTCCGCTAAAGGAACACTAGAGCGCTACCACATCTCCCCCCTTTATGCACCATAACCAAATATACAAAGTCTTACTTCCAGTCTATTTCATAGTCCTTGAATCTCTCAGGCACCTTAATTCTCCTCCCTGCTCGAGTCTCCACTCTCTCATTCTTTCTCTCTTCTCCCGTTGTCTCGTTTTCTCTTCTTTCTCTCGTCCCTTCTTCTTCCTCGTCCTTCGTCTTCCTTTCACTCCCTTCTTCTCCTCTGCTTCTTCCTCCCGTCGTTTCACTCCGCTCTCTTTCTGTACCTGCCCTTAGTCCTTCTGTTCCTATCTCATTCCTTCCTGTCCTTTCTTCACTTTCACTTTCTCCTTCCTCCAAGACATCCTCTGTTCCTTCTTCCACATCATCTTCCCATTTCAGTATCTTGCTGCATTTAGCCATTCTGTCCATCGACCAAATCTTACCATCGCTCAGGAGAGCCGATCTGGCGTAGGGTTCCACCACTTTAAGGGGAGGTGAGAACTTGCTCTCTCCCTTTCTCTTCATGATGGCCAACTTCACCCTTACCCAATCACCTTTGTCCAGTTCCGTGCTGTGAGTGTTCCGTCTTCTGTTGTAGTGGGACGTGTAGACTTCCTGAGCTCTCTCCAAATTTTTCCTGACCACCGCCGGTGACCACTTGCTCTGGACAATCAACTTCCTCCACGCTGCATTGTCCTTGGTGAACGCTTCTCTGCCTCTTAAGATCTTGAATGGGCTGTAGCCTGTGCTACCCGGTGTGATTCGGTATGCCCAAATCATCTTCTCCAGCTCCTTTTCCCAATCCATTCCATCTTCAATGGCTGCCTGTATGGTGCCCATGATCACCCTATTGAAACGTTCCACTTGGCCGTTCCCCGCCGGGTGGTAGATCGGGGTGTGCTTCACTTCGATTCCGTTTCTTTTGGTGAAGGCTGTCCATTTTTCCGAAGTGAACTGGGGTCCATTGTCGCAGGTGATGATCTTTGGGATTCCTTCGCTGACAAACGTGGTGCGCAAAAACTTTATCACGGCTTCAGTGTCCACTCGCTCCAAGATTTGTATCTCAGGCCATTTAGAATACCTATCGATGGCAACCACCACATATTTTTGAGTGCCTTCCTTGTTCAGGACTGGCCCCATTATGTCCACCGACAACATCTCCCACGGCCCATCTGGAATCGGAAACCTTCCCAGCGGTGGTCTCAGCATGCTCTGAGCTTTGTCCGACTTTGCACAAGACTCGCAAGAGCGCACATGTCTTTCCACCTGCGCGTCGATGGCAGGCCACCAGTATGCTTGCCTGGCCAAGGCTTTTGTTTTTGTGATTCCCTGGTGCCCTTCATGTAGCAAGGACATCAGTCGTTCCAACAAGTCTCTGGGCGGTACCACCTTGTCCCCTCGGAGTAAGAACGTTGGATTTTCAGCCAAGGACAGTTCCTCTCGGACTTCCCAGTACCTCTTCAGTTCTTCCTTTAAGTGTCTTTTCTCTGGCCAGCCATGAACTACATAACCCTTTACAGCTACTAAGTCTGTATCTTCACCGTAGGCCTCCTCCCATTCCTGGGCGCTTATCACCTCTTCAGTGTCCTGAATGGTGGCTACCACGTACCCATCCCATTCTTGTCTGTCCTCGTTCCGTGCTTCTTCCATGGCGGCTGCCCTACTAAGGAAGTCGGCTACTTTGTTCTGTGGTCCAGGAATGTGCTCGACTTCATAAACATAGTCCAATAGCCGTAGAGTCATCTTGGCTATCCTGGGTGTAGCGTGGTCATGTCCGCTGGATGTTAGCACGCGAACCAATGGCTTGTGGTCAGTTCTCACGAGGAACTTGGCACCCCACAAGTATTGTCTAAACTTCTCGACCGCCCAGACCACTGCCAGCATTTCTTTCTCCACCACACTGAACATCTCCTCATTGGGTGAGAGCGAGCGGGAGGCGAAGCTGACAGTCGACATCTCTCCTGACTCCTCTTTCTGCATCAGTACAGCTCCCAAGCCTCGATCGCTGGCGTCTGTGGTGAGAATAGACTCCGCTTTGGGGTCGAATCCTTTGAGGGGAATGGCTGTTCCCATTTCCAGCTTGAGCGCGTCGAACTCGGTCTGCTCTTCCTTCCCCCATTGGAACCGGTTCTTTTCCTTGAGCAGCTGTCGTATGTGGTGTGTCTTTGTAGCGAAGTGAGGAATGAATTTGCTGTAGTACTCGGCCATTCCTAGGACTGACCGAACATCCTCTTTCTTTTCCGGGGTGGGTGCTTCCATGATGGCTCTCATGTTTGTTTTCTTCGGCTTTATCCCTTGCCCGCTCACCTCATGTCCGAGGTATGTGACTGACTGGACGCCTAGATTGCATTTGGTCCATTCGGCGGTCAATCCACTGTCCTGCAGCTTCTGTAGTACTTTGTGAAGTTTCACATTGTGTTCTTGCCTCGACTTTCCCATCACCAGAATGTCATCTTGAAAGAAGAGGACGTCTTTCAGGTCTTTCAGGAGCTTGTGCATGATTTTCTGGAACACAGCAGCGGCTAAAGCTAGGCCGAAGGGCATCCTCACGAACTCATAGCACCCGAATGGCGTGATGAACGACGTGAGGTGGGTGCACGACGGATGGAGTTTGACCTGATGGTAGGCCGACGAGAGGTCCACCGTGGAGAACCATGCGACGTCCTTGGTTTTCGCCAGCATTTCACTGATGCGTGGTAAGGGGAATTTGTCTATGACAATGTTTTTGTTTAACTCTCTTAAGTCCACGCAGAGACGTACCTTGCCATTGGGTTTTTGGGCTACAACCAGGGGCGACAGCCACTCAGCGCTCTCTATTGCCCTTATGACTCCCTCTTTTTCTAACCTTTCCAGTTCTGTTTGTACCGCCTCCCTGCTGCGGAACGGGATGTTCCTCACTTTGTGGACGACCGGTACTGCTCCTTCTTTCAGTTTGATGAGATGTGTGTACTTGCCCAGCTCACCAATCTGTCCGTTGAATACCTTGGGATAAGTCTTCCGCCACAGCTGTACGTCTTCCTTGATTTCCATATCCATGAGCAGGATTTTCTCTATGTCTCCTGGGTTGAGCTGGATCCGCAAGGCTCCCTGGTCCTTCCAACTCAGTACGGAAGGGCCTCTCTCTGCAACGTACAGCTTGCACTGCGCATGACGGCCTCTAAATTCAAACAAGAGCGGGCAGTAGCCTAGCATGGGGATCTTTTGTCCAGTGTACGTTACCAGTCTCACATCCATGGGTAGGAGTGCTCCTTTGATCCTTGATGCAAAGTTGTCCTCCCACACCTGCCTCTGGACGATCGAGATGGGCGCTCCACTGTCCGCGATCATCTCCAAGGGTATTCCTCCTATGTGCATGTCCAGCCTGGGCTTGTCTGAGTTGGAACCATCCATCTCCAGAATCTGGACGTCAATGTACAGGAATTCCTCCTCCTCCCCTTTGTCGTCCTGATCGCTGTAATCGTCTCGCTGATCCTGGTCCACCAAGCGCACCACGGCATTCTTCGGTTTCCTGCGACACACCTTCTCGTAGTGTCCAAAAATGTTGCAATACGAACATCTAACTTTGAAAGCAGGACACGCCTTGTCGTTTCCTAGGTGGTTAGTGCTCCCACACCTGTAACACTGGTTTTTTCCTGTCTTGTGTGACTTGCTGTCCACCTGTGATTTGTTGGGGAAATCAGCTCTATTTCCTCCCTGGGTCTTCCTCGTCTCATTTTGCCTCCAACGGTCGTTTCTGTTTGGCGCCATTATTCTACACACCGCTTGCGTTTCTTGGGCGTCTCTCTTCGCCGCTTGGGCGCACCTTCTCGATAGTTCTGCTTTCTTTACCATCGCCAAGATTTCCTTGAGTGGAGCGTCGCCGTTCACCCACAATTTCTCCTGTATGTGGGCACTAGAGGTATGCATGATAATTTGGTCCCTGATGAATTCATCCAGCAGTCCTCCAAATCTGCACGTGGCAGCTAGCTTTCTCAGCGCTACAACATATTCATCCACTGACTCTCCGCTCTTCTGCTTCCTCTGAAAGAAGTTAAATCTGTCAATGGCGACGCACACCACAGGCCTGTAATGTGCGTCCAAGTCTTCGATGGCATGATCAAATACCTCCGTGTCTGTTGCGGCTCTTTCTCCTTTCACGATCGTGTCGTAGATCCTGAGCCCTTCTGGACCCAAGTTGTGGAGCAGAATCTTCTTTTTCCTCTTACTCGAGAATGGGGTGTCCCCTTCTTCTTCTAGCGCCTCCAGATAGTTAAGGAAGTACCTCTTCCAGTCTTCCCATTTCCTTTCCGGTTCTCCGCTTTTCGTGAGGAATGGAACTAATTGGGTGAGGGATGTGCTCTGGCTCGCCATGGCTGGGGCGTTCCTCCTGGGCTTTGGTACAGTGACTGTTTGCCTGGACGGACTCCCTGGGGCGTCTTGCTCTTCTCCCTCGTCCTCTCTGTGCTCTCCCTCGCAGTCCTCTCCCAGTCCACTCTCTGTGGTGCGAGTTGTGGCTCGTGAGCTGCCTCCCCCCTTCTTACTCGATGGGCCTGCGGTTTCCGCCAGCGTGCGCCTCTTCTCTCTGGTGCAGAGGCACTTCAAGGGCTCACCGTGATGTTGGCCAGGTACTTAGTGGATCCTCGTGGTGACGTCAGTAGCCTCGCAGTGTGCACTACCCCCTCGGGATATGGTTTCTTCGGGCTGTGGCCTTTTCTGGGCTCTGGTAACTGTGTGGGGTCCCCTTCTGGCTTGTGTGCGTTTTCGAGCGTTTTTGGCGCCCTTTCCACGCTCTTTGCTGCCTTGCCGGCTCCTCTGCCGCGCTCCGTGTCCGTTTTTCGGTCCTCACGCGAGATGCGTGCAATTTCAGGGGTCGCGTGCGTTCGGGTATTAGTGATCCCGACTCGTCGCCATTGTAATGAAGCTATGACACCGCGTTAGGTGTTAAACTTATTTATTTTGTACAGGAGCGCCGGGGCTGGCTTCCTCTCGCTTCGGCGCCAGAGAACAATGACCCCGCCTACCACATCCTGTGACGTGGTTCCTGTTCCGCTAAAGGAACACTAGAGCGCTACCACACATAGGAGAGGCTGAAAGGCCATTTTGTCATATTTGCATTATAGCCCCTGGCGCCCTGGCTATGCCACTGACGAAAGACGAAAGTAAATGAGAAAAAAGTTACGCTGTACTGGAGAGGCGATGAATGCATTGAAATCTGCTGTGATGTGTCAAATGTTGAATATCTGCCTCTGTAGCGTTAGCAAAAAAGAATACCCGTTTGCAGTCATCCTCGACTGATTGGGATGTATCAGTGGGAGTAGCGCAGTAGATTTGCTGCCGTTTCATTAATAAACCGTTGTATCAACCACAAGTTACTTCACCCATAAACAAATTTATTTGTTGCTCATAGTACTGTCTGTTTTGTAAGAATCTGTAATTCAGGTCGAAAGTTAGTTTTAAATCATATTGAAACTACCACCTTGGTTCTTAAGTGAATACTGTTAGAAATGAGTGGATACGTGGAAACATTAAAAATAGTCGGTGCGTAAACTTGCAGGAATCCATTAGAGCCCATGTCTTTTTAAACATCTATTATTAAACATTCAAGGCATGTTTGACCTGTGAATTCCAATTCCTTTAATAAGAAATCTCACTCAAACCACGTGGGGAGAGAAATTCCCCTGAAAGTACAGAAATAAAGACCATTCGGTCTATAAACTCATTCTTATAAAACAGGGCCGGGATATTTCACATCATTTGAGGAATCTTACAAACATCCTGCTGCCTGACTTCTCAGATGAAGCAGCCCTGAATGTTCTCCATGAACGTCAATTCAGCAAAATGCCTGGGATAGCGGAAGTGACATCACACCCATTTACTTTTACTTTCACTTGCACACACATGCTTACACATAGACACGCATTCACACATACACACACTCGCTCTCACATAAAACACACGCTCACCCGCAAGCACACAACATACATATAAAAGCATGTTTGATTTACCTTATCTGCTAGAGAGGGTCATAGTCGGGTCATATTCCAGCTAATTGTAATCCACTCTTTATTACACTAATAATGAATAATCTAATATTCACTATTAGTGTAAATCAAAATTGACAGAAATCAAGGAAATGCGAGCCCCAACCGACGTCCATATGGAGAGCTGCCCTTAAGTTCCTGCCACTGATCTTGCCACATTTAAGGCCAGCGGTTGCAAAGGCAGGGCCAGGGTTCGCAAGGGACAAGCCAGGGGTCACAGCTGCAACCCCTAAATGGCATCCATGATGCTTGCTTCAATGGAAGATTCCTGTCTTAACGTTTCGCTCGGGGCTTGGGGTTTGCCAAAATCATTAATAAAGCCACGAGTTCATTGGAACAGGACCTTTCTTAGGAAAGTCGGCATTTCTCTCTTCATAATCGCACACTTCGACCCAGTAGTCTCAAACAATACAAGGAAAAACTGGGAAAGCCTAGGACCTAGCCTAAAAGCTCCCTTGAACCTTCTTATTATTTCTTGAGGCAAGAGACTGCGGCATGCTCCATCAGAAGGAAACTCAGAGGCTCAACTCCATTTTAAAATGAAATCCTTCTAAGAAGGCTACAACCCGAAGCGCTTAAGTATTGAGAGGAGGGAAAGATGAAACAAGATAGATTCGTGTATCCTTTGACAGGCTCTGTATTCCCAATTTGCATAGCCAAAGGCGCACAGTATTAGACTAGACTCCTAAATTCTATCAACGTGTTCATCCTTGAGGCTGGCTGACCCTGACAGGGATCCCAAAACCCCACCTGTCCTCTGAAGGCTGCACTCCAGGAAGCTGCAATGTCAATACCACGAACATGAGAGTTTGACCTCATCACTCAGGTCCTCAACAGCATAATATGGCTCTCCCTCAAAGCCAGAAGTATGTTTCAGTTGGCTTGCATGGTGCATAAATGTCCACACTCTGGATGGCCCTGACTCCTGACACACGATTGGCCATATCTGGAGGAACCAGCTTTTTTCGAAGCTCAGACAACCTCCTCCAGGAAACTCCTTTAAAAAAATAAAAGTAAGCTTCCTCCAGGAGCGCAACCAATATATGTGATTCCATTCCCCACCCCTACCAACAATTCAACCCTTCCTAAAGACCACCTATTGCAATGACACTATGACTTTGAATGCCCTGCTTGACTGATACCTCTGCTGTCGTCCGTTCCCATCCATTTCCCTGATGAAGGATGTCTGTGGAATCTGGGACAAAAGACATTTGTTGAAACCAAAGGTGTTGTGATGCGTTATTCTCCAATGAGTTTCTTTATTTACTATTAGTATGTCATGGTTTTGTCTGTATTACTCTGCCCATTTTGTTAAATGGAAAATATCCACACACCCACTTCTAGTCTTTGTTCAGTTACCAGCCGGGCCCACGGGAAACCTCAAAATAAGTAAATGGCTGGTACTTCCTATTCCCACTTCGGTTCAGAAGTGACAATCTACACCCTTGTACCTACCTGCCGTGAGGGCAACGGCTCGATCATCACAGCACAGTCCAGCGCCGTGAGGGGAACGGCAGCCACGCAAACCAGCTCAGCTCCACCGGGGCAAAGAACTGCAACCCCCAGGTGCCCCGGCGGCCGAGTCGCGTCCCTGACGCAACCTTCGCGCCTGGAGGCGCCTGAAAAACAAGGAGCGCCGAGCGCTCAGGGTCCCCCTGCTTCGCCCTACCTACCTGCCGTGAGGGCAACGGCTCGATCATCACAGCACAGTCCAGCGCCGTGAGGGGAACGGCAGCCACGCAAACCAGCTCAGCTCCACCGGGGCAAAGAACTGCAACCCCCAGGTGCCCCGGCGGCCGAGTCGCGTCCCTGACGCAACCTTCGCGCCTGGAGGCGCCTGAAAAACAAGGAACACCTCTTGCAACGCGAGTCGCGCGCGGGAGCGCCCGGGGCGAAGCCCGGGCAAAGGGCGGGCCCTCTACGGCCCTCAGCGGCACGAGAAGGACGGGGACGGGCCAGACCCCTTGGGATTTCAACCAAAAAAGGTACAGTGTCCATTCTCGTTTGTTGAAGAATTAAGGCCATCCTGTTTTATCAATTTCAATACACCACATACAGTATGACTTCCAAGGGGGCCTATCCCATCTTCTTCCAAAAACATCGCCCGGACCAGGAATTGGACATGTCCACCCAGAGCCATCTGACTCTCCTCACCATTAGAGACACAGATTCCGATGACTGCCGTCAACTCCTAGACCCAATTCAAACCCTCCCACAACCCTCTGCCAGGACAGAAAAAGTATCTTATTGGGAGGAATTAAATGCCTTATGCGGGACAAATTTTATCCCAGTTATAGCCCCTTCCCCCGTAAAAGACCTTACTATCGACCCCTGTGCGGATAAACATTGTGAGACATCCCGATCACCGATGGAGAATAGCAGCCAAATTATTGGACTTACAGAGGGTCACTGTGTAAAAAGGAAGCACAACAAAACAAACTGTACTGATTCCCCATCGCCTGTTATTATTTCAACCCCACCCAAGGCGCACACTGGAACATTGGAGAGTGGAGTAGCATCTTCCTACCTACCACTATTGCCCCACTTTGAATCGATGTTAAGATCTGTGCTATCACCCCTGCTTGACCAAATTAACATCTTAGGGGATAGGTTGACAAGCCTAGAGGCTATTATTAAAGCCAATTCTTCTTCATCTGCTATATCTATTTGTCCCACTCCTCCTACGGTCCCCAAAGTGCCTTTCATCACAAAAACTGTCCCAACTGTAAGTACTAAAATCGCCCATACATCAATGCGACCTCCTAAGAGAATATCTTCAACTACTCTGAATATTCCTTGTAAACCTGGGTTACCTAACTCCTCTACTACTAGAGCAGAACCTAAGAGAGCACCTTGCATAAATTTGCCCCCAGAAGCAGCACCCTTTGTGCTTGTTCTTGCAGGAGTACCTCCACTTGCCCACGGGAAACCTGAAAGCCACCAGGACCTATATCACAAAGTCCGGTTTTGGCTATCAAAAAATAGACCCCTCCCACCCAATAAAAACGGTGGCATCCTAAGCGTCAGAAGGGTGGGCTGGTTGGGGTCATCAGCCAAAGAAATTCCCGGGGACCTAATTTTAGTTAAATTTAATGACAGACAGACAGTCCCCTACTTACGATCCTGCAAACCCCTTGAAAAAGATGGCTCCATTTCCGTTTGGTATCTGCATGATTTCTACCCGAGATATTGATGCTGTTTTCTAATATTGCCTTTTGTCCTCCTTACTTCTGAATTTTAAACTTTTTAACTGTGTAATTGATGATTTTAAACCGAAATTTTATGTCTATTTTTATAACAGTTATAACTATGTATGCTTATATGATATTTCTTTTTGAATATCGAATAAAGCTTATTTTGAACCTTTGAACCTTTGAACCACCCTTGTACCAAATTCCTGAACCATGTACATGCTATACAATAAGGGTGCATATGCACTGAAGTGTTGTGCACTGTAAAAGATGGGCAAGTGCTGGACGTTGCAGTAGTGTGGTGCAGCAGATATGCAGGGTTCATGTGCAGGGCAGCAATATATAGCAGTGCTATGCATTGCATAGACAAGGTACTGTGGTGTGCAGTGCAGATTCCATAAAAAAGTGTTGCGTAATAAAAACTGTCTGTGCAATGTATTGCTGTCGAGTGGATGTTGCATGCACAGCCCTGGACTTGTACTTTTCAGATTATACGTGCAGTGATGTTTAGAGTAAATGACGTATAGCGTACAATTGTAAAGTGGCTTGAAGATGTAGTTATACAGCACAGCTGAAACATACAGTGGTTTGCAGGATTATGTGCAGTAATAATGCCTATTACTCTCTTCCACAGTTGGTGTGCCAAGGGGATCCCTTTGGCCATCCGGACTTTACCCCGCCTCTCCGCCCGATCCCAGGCCTACCATCGCCTGATATTTCCCAGGAGGCCTTGATCAGCCTGAGCGATGCAGAGCGCCTGCGACAGAACTGCACCGCCTACGGGGTGCTGCCTGACCACCTACGCACTGTGCTGCACTGGCAGCAGGTGCTGAACCCCCAAGCCAACCACCTGCTTGATCTGTTTGGCAACGCTGCCCATCAGGCCGAGGGCCTGCTAAGTAACCTGGCAATTCTACTTCTGCTGGTGGGTAGCCAACTGCCCACAGTGCCAATTCCACCCAAGCTGAGCGCCTCCAAACCCTTCCAGAAAAAGGTCATGGGTTACAATGTGTGCCGGAGCTACCACGACTGGCTCCTCCGAACCTACATGGACTCTGCCTTCCTGGCCAAGAAATACCCCTTGTAAAAACTGGTAACCCCTCTGCTCCACTTTCTATTGTAACGACCCTTTGCCTCATCTCCAACATAGGACAAGGATTTTAAATCAGCAACTTTCTTTTTTAGTAGGATGTCATGTTGTGCTTTTATTGGGTTGTTGGTATAGACCTCGAACAGAATAGATGCATTAAAAAAATGATTGATATTTTTTTCATCCTTTACCCCAGGGTTTTAGTTGGGATGAAAAAAGTGGGGTAGTCTCTGGAAAAGGTGTAGTCAAAAAAGCATGACTAGGAATCCTTTCCAGGAGGCTGATCAGTATTTAGGTACCGCTGTGTGAGTTTATAGGTCGAGACTGGGCAGCGCATGTACTGCTATGAGTGGCATGCTGTATTGAGTTAAGGATTTGAAGATCCACCCACATCTTTCATTGCCTTGTGTCGTTGTCCTTTGAAAATGCTGGCTTCTGATTACTTAATTGCCTTAGTCCCTCCTTAGTACTGGCTTATCTTCATTTGAAACCTCCCACGAGGACTGGCCATTTTACTGCTGTTACTGCACGGTATATTTTATTTAATATGTAAGGACTATTTTCTTTAAAGGGTTTTGCCCTACTGCAGGCACTACATCCTTTTCTTACATGCAGAGCGCCATGAGTGTTTTCACTTTCTAAGCAGCCGGGACAATGGCGGCCGCTTCTTTCCAATACCATAGGCCTCGCATTTAGGAGTTTCAGCTATTGACATTGTAAATGGAAGTAGCTTAAACTCTTGTAAATGTGAGACCTATTGCATTGGAAATATTTGTTTTTGTTGTCAAAGCCCCCATGCCACACTTTCACATGCATGAAGGCAGTGGCCGTTCTTTAAAAAAGCTGTGTCTCACAAAAGGTGCTCAGCCACTATTAAAGTGAAACCATGGCATGGGGCTTTTAAAAAAAAAATGCTTTTTTTGTCACACAGATCTCTTCAGCATGTGCATTAATCACCAGAGTTATCTCACCGTTATAACTATTCCCTGAGATTTAATGGGCACCTTCACAGCAGATGCCTTAACCTAATCAAATATTTTAAAATGAAAACTTTGCAACCATTTAAGCATAACAGATCTACTATCATACGTCTCCTTGTTCCCAATTTCTTTGTGGTAGGGTTTAAACAAATAAATGTGTTTGTTGAGGCCCAGATTTTGCGTTGGGATTGTGCCACTTTATTGGCACAATCCCAACGCCAAATCTCATTTGTTAAATCTCATAATGCGCCTAAATGTACTCATGATATACCTGATAATCATATGTGTGAGGTCTTAATATCTGATGTCACTTCTTATGATGTCACTTCCAGTGAGGTCACTTCCTTTTGATGTCACATGCAATGTCCCGCATCGTGACATCATGTGCTGCGATGGCACGTGTCATGATTTCACTTGCATACTGCCTAATCTGGTTAGTCCCCCCACGTCTTTTTTAAGGAGTTGTTTGCAGCCCTGAAGTGTCCCCAAAGTGCAGGATGTGGGCGATCCGAGACTACATTGGGAGGCTAGAGAATGTCTCTATGCCCCATAGATTGGCACTTGGGTTCAGAGAATCCCAGAGATTCCGGAGGGTATGAAATATGGGACAAGAAAAAATGAGGAGGATGCAGAGGCCGCAAGTGCTCTAATGGTGTAAAACTCCCTCATTGGGAGCAACATAAGTCTGGCATGAGTAGTATAATATTCACCGTTGGTGCTTGGCAGTCTGGACGTGGAGAAGGCCAGCAGAGAATCAATGTGCGCGGGAGGGGATCCCTAGATGTCTGAAAGGATACAGCAAGCACCAAGGAGGTCCAACCCCTGAGCCGGGCATGCATCAGGGGCTTGCGTTCCTCTGAGAAAGAAGAATGATGGAGCTTCATCGAAAACTTGCGATGCCATGTTGTTAAACAGAAGCCTGGCATGTGCCATTAGAGTAACCAGATGTTGCGTCCCCGTACGTCAATTAAGTGGAAACCGGACACAATGATTCGGCCCTTCTCACAAGACCAAATCAGCCATGACAGGGTCAGGCACAGTTATGCCTAACCCTGAAATCCGCACACCGAGACACGAAGAATAACACATACATCTAAACACAAGCTTGCCACAACAAAGCCAAGAACATATATGGAACAAACAAATTCTTCATAAGCATCTCATGCTTGCTAAGGCGAAGCATGAGGAACCATTTTTGTTTCTTCCTATCCGCTACAGATAGTATTTAAATGTACTTTACATACTTCCAAAGGAGCAAAGTCATCTTGTCTTAAAGAGAAGCAAAATACAAGAACTGGGAGTGGGAGACTGCAAACCTTTACTAAATGTAACACAAAAAGGAGGGCTCTGGACGGAAAAATAAAATAATGAAGCTTCTGAGTTTGCATTCCGGTTTTTCATGAGGTGTATATATGCAGGAGCAGCTACTAATGCCTGTCTTGAGAATAGGGCCACTTAGCAAGTGAGGCCTGTGAAGTGAAATGCAGATGAGGAAGGTAATATTACACATTCTCCCCGGTGGCACCACTGGCTACTGCATCAAACTAAAAAAGACCAACGTTGTTATTACAGGACTCATATTAAACTCTGTCAGACTCCACTCGAAAGCCACAAAGCAAACTACAGATATTGTGCCCCAACCATGGTGGTTGTGGTCATTTACCTCTGGTCTTCCGGATCTTTCTGACTATGGCTCTGCAAACTGGGCTAAAGACAACCCTCAAAGGCATGACTCTCAGGGTAGCGACAGAGAGCAGTCTAAAGCTTCTCTGCATAGGATTATGGGGGCCAAGAGCTCAACTCTGCTGTCAATCAACAGATATAATAACTTTAATGTCTAGCTGTTGGAAATGGCCCTTTTTGCAGGGTTATCCCTAAACTTTTTGCTTTTTCCTCCTCTTTTTTCCTGACCTGTGTGTGTTGGTTTTAGGACTCTGGGAAATGTATCACTGCTAATCAGTGCTAAAGTGTATATGCTCTCTGTATAAACTGTGTTATGGATTGGTATTTCCATGATTGGCCTATTTGATTTATGTGTCAGTCCCTAGTAAAGTGCACTGCGGGTGCCGGGGCCTGTAAATCAAATGCTGTTGGTGGGCTGCAGCACTGGATTGTGCCACCCAAGCAAACAGCCCGTAAAGTTTAACTCTGGCCTGCCATCGCAGAGCCTGTGCGCAGCCTGGGCTGCCATGTCGACTTGGCAAGTGCACACACTTGCAAGTCCTTAAACCTTCCATTTGCTACATGCGAGTCGCCCCTCTGGTAGGCCCAAGGTACCCCCATGGGCAGGGTGCATTGTATGCATAAGGTAGGACATGCCCTGGTGTGTGTGGCATGTCCTGATAGTGAATTACAGCCTACTTCATTTTTCACTATTGCAAGGCTACCTGTTCTCCATCAGTCAAAATGGGCAGTATGATCATTACATCCTATGATCCTAACTGACTCAGAGAACATGGTAGAAATTCGAGTTTAGTATGCCTGAACTCAGAATGATAAAATACATATTTTAGTGAAGTTGATTTTAACATTCTGTGTTTGAAAATACCACGTTTAGAAAGTAGGTATTTTCTTACCTAACCATCCAGCCTGCCAGCTCTGCTAGCTTGTGTAGTGTCTGTCTGGTTTGCGAGTGACAGGGGCTGGGGGGGACAGGGTGAGTCAGCAGGGCTGAATAGGCACATATACACATAGATGGGTGGGAGGAGTAGCACCTGGATCTGAATATGGCTGAGCTCACCTCCCACAATGCTGGCTCCACCTCCTGTGGTGTGTCTGATGACCCTGGCCCACACTGACAAAGGAAGAAGGTGCACACTGGCAGCATGCAACCAAAACTGGTTTGAACTAAGTACAGGACCCTCTATCTTCAGAGGACAAAGGATGTGCTGGTATAAATATTGGGGCCCAGACCCCAGAAATTTAGATTACTTCTGAACTAAGGAACCTACCAGGAAGAAGGACCAGGAAAGCTGGAGGAGGAGTACTGTCCCTATGCTGCATGATGAGGGGTGGCCTGCAGTGGTTGCTTCTGTCTTGGGTAGGGAAAGGACTGGACTGTGCTTTCATCATCCTGCTGTTAAAGTTTTCTTCAATGGCTTGAAGTAGAGCTTGCCTCCTGTTGGAAGTCTCAGGAATAGGAAAGACTTCAGAGATCTCGCTGGAATCAAGGATCCTGCCAAGAAGAAGAGCTGGAAGAGATGCCAGGAGGAGTGCTGCCCGTTTGCTGTGTTGTTGCTTTGTTGGGTTGGCCTGCAGCTGCTGCTTCTAACTTGGGCAGTGAAAGGACTGGACTGAACTTTATCTATTTGTGCTGTGTATCTCCAAGGGCCTGAAACAAAGGTGGCCTCCTGTTAAGAAGTCTCAGGGACTGCAAAGACTTCACCAACCTCTGGTTACCGCTCCTGGAACCGTTGTTTCAGTTGCCACAGAGAAGAGGGAAGCTCGACCGACTCTGTCACCCGACTCCGTCGCTGGCCTGGTGTCCTGGAGGGCACTGCAGGCCGCACTGTCTCACCCTGCACCGCACGCTTTGGTCTCACCGCCGCCGCCTGCACGATCAACACTGAGCCGCTTTTTGTACTGCATCGAGAGGCTCCGCAACCCGCATCGCATTGCTTCACTTCGCTGGCCTGATATCACCGACACAGCCGCCGCTGGCTCGAACCTGTGACTGTCTCGTCCCGCACAGCTATTCGGCTCGGCCAGCACCAATTCCCACCAACCGGCTCTGTCGCTTGCATCGCAACTTGCCAGCACCACATTGAGCACCGTCTCGCCCTGCACCGCAGGCCTTGGTCTCACCGACATCGTCTGCATGACCAACACCAAGCCGCTGCCTGCACCACATCGAGGGACACCGTACTGTGCACCACTTCCACTTTGCACCATAACCGGGACAGACGCCACGACCGGCTCTGTCACCTGCACCACGACCTGCAAGCACCGCATCGAGCACTGTCTCGCCCTGCACCGTAACCCTTGGTTTCACTGACGCCATCTGGAAGATCTCCACTGAGCGGCTGCTCGCACCGCATCGAGAGGCACCGCACCGTGCACCGCTTCCACTTCGCATTGCAACCGCGACGAATGCCAAGACTGACTCGCACCTCCGTGTGAGCCTCACTAAGAAAGGTACTGTGAAAGAACCTGTCCCGCTGTTGCTGGCCCGTACTGACGCAGTCAGTTGGAATTGCAAGACTGTTGTTTTCAGCATCACGGAGCTCGGACCGAGCTACCGACTCGTACGAACTGTGTTTTCAACGTAACTTGGCAATTTAAAGATATTTTGAAACATGACTTATTTTAAAGTACTGTACTGTGGATTTCTATTGTAGTTGGTCTTACTTTAGTATATAAAAATATTGGATATTTTTCTAAACTGGTGTGGTGTCCTTTTGTAGTACTTACACTGTGTTATTGTTGGTTAATGCAAATGCTTTACACACTGCCTCTCAGATTAGCCTGACTGCTCATGCCAAGCTACCAATGGGGTGAGCAGGGGTTATTTTAGGAGAGTAACTCCCTTATCCTGACTAGAGTGGTGGTTTCTGCCTGGATCTCGCCCTTGGTTCACTTCAGGTAGGCCGTCTCGCGTCCTTGTACTCTTCTTCCTTAAACCGCTGCTCAGTAGATGTGTTCTTGTCACAGGGGAACCCTTGAAATGCATGTACGGTAGTTCTTGCAGGTTGGGTGGTGAGACAGTTGCAGCCCATGCATTCATTCATCACTGAAGTGGCTCCCTATCGCTAACGTCACTGAGAGAATCCACTTCGCTGGTCAAGACGGAGCAGCACAGTCTACCAAGCAAAGGCAGCCTCTTCGGCTGGGTAGGTCCACAGTGGCATCGTGCAGGTATGGCAGACAGGGCTCACTGAATGCAGGTACAGCCTCAAAGGAATTTCTGAAGGTAGTCCTGTCCCCATCCTCCTCATTTCAGTGACTGGTTCTCCACCATACAGCCACAGGACACAGGTAGTACACTACAACTACCGGCGGAGGTTGGCCTCATCCTCCAGTTTGGGCCTTGCTAAACCAGAGGGATCCTGCTGGCTTCAGATCTCAGACACACACAGACACACACCAACACTCACCCACCACACATGTATCATAAGCTCACTATAGGGTCGCTTGATGTATACAGGTGGTATCAACCCAAGGGTCTGGGTGATATGTTAACAGTGGAACTTTACACAAGAGGCATCAGTAGGCCACACTCTCACAGTCTCAGACAGAAAAATCTGGTCACAATGTGAATCACAAATCATGGTACACTGCCATCACTGCTTTATATGTTGTATCCAGGACAGGGGCAGTGGTACACTATCCAAAATGAGGCCATGTTTGGAATGCTCGTTCACGTCATTGGGCAGGTCCTGAACCTCACAATGTCAGGGATATGCCTATAAAAATATTCATATACACTACCTTATCGCATACGTTAAGCCATTAGTTGATATGGGAATCATGTTCAATCTGCCAGAGAGTGCAACACAGATCATGCCCCCATAACACTATGCCCCACTTTACAAGGGCCAGGGAGATAGGTCAATATTCGCTCACCTCTGAAATTAACTTTACAGTAGGTACCAATAATTCTCAGGGTGGGGATTGCCGTCCCATTACCTGTTGGACCTGGGGGTCTTCTAAAAAAAAATAGGAACTACCAGGAAAATCAATAGTTCTCATTTTCTAATCTAGAGGAGACTTCCACCTCACTTTCAGCAGCCAGTACTGGCAGAAAGCCAACAGGCCCACAGTGTTCCTATAGATTTCATAATTGGTGGGGGCTGATAAGTGCTGTACCTACCCCACTGGAATCGGGCAGCCGCTAGTAAGGAGGTCCTTGTCACGGAAGTAAAAATGTCACATTATACACTTTTTGTGCTAATAATCATGCTACAGCAGATAACTGTTTTGTTTGCAGTTGGGGCACATTCGAGTTACTGTGTCAGCAATTATACAAGGACAGGCAGTTTGTGGGGCCATAATCATACCGCCCTGGAACTTTATTGCATAAATAATCTACCTCCTCGGGTAGCTTTGTATTGTTTATTATTCCATCTGTTATTTCCATTGTGCAGGTGTTATACTGATGTCAGACAGGTATTGTAACCCATCCATGCCCTCATCAAACAATGACCATGCCATTAACCATGCCCGTTAATCAAGCCCACAGAAGACTCTTAGAGGGAAATACATGACCCAGATTGACATTCACTGTTAATGCCACTTGGGAGAGTTATTATCAACCACAGGCAGACGTTTGAGGCCTGATACTATGTCTTTTTTTGCAATAGAGTACAAAGAATAAAATAAGTTCTCTGTGTCTATAAAGACATATCAATTTCAATAGAAAGCCAGGGCGCTAATTCGGTTGTGATTCACGGCCCAACTATGGAGGGCCGTTAATCCCAAGGGACAAAGGTCTGCTCTGAGGTGACGAGGCCGACTCTAAGAAGTCCCGGCATTGCTCTGATTTCAGACAGACTCCATCCTGCGGGCGGCCTCGCAGACCACAGCTCGTCTGCGCTAACAGAGGAGGGTGTTAGCAGGATGCGGAAATGCCACAAACATCCGAATGATCACTTTCGAGAATGTGTTGCTCATATTTCGACTTGAAAGCCTGAAAAGCATAAAGGGCCAGATGTAGGTCGCCTATTACCGGTCGGTAACGGCCGAAAATCGGTAAAATCGGCCGTTACCGACCGGAATCCATGAAATGAGATGTAGGAGGCCAAAAATTTCCGAATCGGAAAACACGAGTCGGAATTTTACCGACTCGGTAAATATGAGTCGGACTTTTACCGACTCGGTAAATATGAGTCAGACTTTTACCGACTCGGTAAATATGAAACAGTAAAATTACCGTGGCGGAATCTACAGAATTCATATATACCGAATTCTTATTTTCCGTTTCGGTAAATAAGAAACGGTAAAAAAAGGCCATGGAGAT
This sequence comes from Lissotriton helveticus, assembly GCF_964261635.1. Classification (NCBI taxonomy): domain Eukaryota; kingdom Metazoa; phylum Chordata; class Amphibia; order Caudata; family Salamandridae; genus Lissotriton; species Lissotriton helveticus. The sequence goes on along the minus strand of NC_136065.1, from coordinate 552,379,880 downwards.
GTAGGTAAGCCCAAAAATACCGATTTTGCAGTAAATCGGTATTTATGAGTCGGTATTTACCATGGATTGAATGCAGGTGGTAACCAGGGGAGGGCTATAAAAAGAGTCCCAAAATGCACCTCTGGACCCATAATGGCGGCTTTTTACATCATAGCAAGACGGCAAAGACTACAGGCAGTAGGAGAGAGAGAATGGCTAAGGGAGGACCAAGTGTACAGGCAAAGGATAACACTGTTCCAACTGACAGAGCCTGAAATACTCCAGAGGTACAGGCTACACCCAGACACCATCAAGGACTTGATCAGGGACCTACACCCATTCTTGGTCCACCCAACACCCAGGGCCCATGCCATCCCACCCCATGTCCAGGTGCTATGTAGCTTACACCTGCTGGCCTCTGGGAGCTACCAGAGTGTGATAGCTGCAGTCGGTGGTGTGTCCCAGGGCTGCCTGTCCCGCTTCTTCAGGAGGTTTCTTGACGCCATGATGCAGAGAATGGGGCATTACATTTCATTCCCTGCTACACCAGCAGAATTAGCAAAAACCAAGACAGACTTCTATCAACTGGCACACTTCCCTCACGTGATAGGCTGCATCGATGCTACCCACGTCCCACTCTGTCCACCTGCAGCCACAGAGCACATTTACAGGAATCGCAAATCGATGCACTCCATCAACGTCCAGGTCATATGTAATGCAGGGAACCTCATCACAGACATTGTAGCCAAGTTCCCCGGAAGCACCCATGATTCTTATATATTCCAGAATAGTGGAATGTACACACGCCTACTTGCCGGAGAATTTGTAAATGGATACCTGCTAGGTAGTTCACATTGACACACCATGACACTCACATCAGATCTACGTCTCATGTACTTGCAATTAATGTCTATCTTTCTCCCCCCTAGGCGACAGTGCATATGCCCTGCGGTCCTTTGTGCTCACTCCCTACCTCAACCCATCCACCAGGAGTGAAAGGCGATACAATGTGGCTCACAGATCTACACGAAACATTGTGGAGCGCACATTTGGACTCCTTAAGAGCAGGTTTCGCTGCCTCCACAAGAGTGGAGGGGCACGCCAGTACACCCCAATCATCTGCTGCAAAATAATAGCAACCTGTGCAATGTTACATAATCTCGCCACCAAGGAAGGCACAGAGGTGGAGATCACATATCATGAGGACATTGATGACGGCACAGAGGAGGCAGAGCCCCATGCTACGGTGGCAGCAGCAGCTACAGATGGGAGACTGAGACGGGAAGAGGTTACACAGCAATATTTCTGAGTGAGTAATGAGACACAGGCAGGAATGTTACTTTGTGTAAGTAGTTTAATTTTCACTATGCTACTGCATTGATAGCACACATTGGGCACACAATATCAAACACACCATGACTGTGTTGTCACGGTTAACACCACCGTGACTACAGCCTCGGGTGGAGGGCAAAGTCATTGTTTGTGGCCATGGACCACAGGGCGGGACTGCTGTGGCTGTGAATCAATGTTCTCAGTGTGGCCTGTCACACTTCCCCAACGCCTGCCACTCCTACGTAAGTCTTGCACAGGAGTGCTTGCACCACTCCTGCTGGTGGACCCCTCACTTTCTAAAACACAAGTGTCGCCTCCAGTGCAAGTCTGTTGAGCGAGCACGAGCTCCATTGCAGAGGTCATCCTGGCCATTCCTTCTGATAAATTGTTGCAGCACTGCACTATGGCATCCTGCATCGTCACTGACCGTCTGCACAGCACGGTGGTAGCAGTGGCAAACCTGTTCAGGGCCTTCGTCTGCTGCCACACATCCACACGGGCCTTGCGTCTCTCTAAATGGTCCATGTCCAACTTGTCACACAGGACAGTCATGCAATGTGTAATGTCCGATATGCCAGACGCCATAGACTGCATGCTTTCTGCCATTTCCCCTATGCCCTTGCCTACTGCATCCAGCTTGTTATTTGTTGTGCGTGCCTGCCTCTGAACCCCCATCATCGCTTTTGCCTGCAGGCGCTGAACTTTGACCATGGTGGCCTCCAGTCCGCAGAAGACACCCTGAACCTGACGCACATCCTCTGCCTCCCGTGGCATTCGCCCTCGGACACTGGCCTACGTGACTCTGGGAGTGGGCAGCTGCTCGGTGTTGCCTGTTTCCTGTGTGTCACCCTCCACCTCCTCCTCCTCAGATGTTTCTAGTATTCTGCGAGGGGGCACATCATGGCACCTTACCCTTCCCAGCACTGGGGATGGTGTTGTGGGGGTGGGTGATTGTTCAGGCGCTCCTATCTCCTGACTACCAAATAGGAGAGGGGACTGTGGATTTTGTGCTGTTGGCTCCTCAGGTATCAGGGCTGCCTGCTCTTGGTCCTTCCCTCCGTGTGTAGTGCTTGGTCCTGCTCCTTCCCTCCTCTTCTCTCTTTCTTCTGCAGTGCTGCGCATTGACTCTCCTGTGGACAGACATGGACATTGTGTCAGTGGAGTTGTTCACCTGTGTCTCATGATAAAACACACTTCTATTGCACTTTTGCCTGTCTCTCATTTGCTTATGGTAGTTGTCTGTTGCTCCCCTTGCTAAAATGCATGCTGACTGCTCTGAGGTATCTACACATGACTACATTTCCCAGGATGCATGGCAGGACATTAGTTAAACCTGTTCTGGAGTCTGATTTGGCCACGCGGAGTGTGTGAGGGGAATAGGTAAATGGGTAAATGACAATGTACTTGCATATTACCTTGTTTCCTTGCGCCTCTTGCTGAGCTGTCAGTGTCCCCGATGCCGTGGATGCATTCTTGCTCAAGGGTGGATACCACCATCTCCTCGATGTCGCTGAATCTTGGGGCTCGGTTTCTTCCTCCCCCTGTTGCAGCACTTTCCTTGCGGTGGGCAGCAAGTTTTTTCTTGGTGATAATGCGGATGTCATACCACCGTTTTTTCAGATCTTCAAGGTCACGGTGGGTGACACCAATGGCATTTACCTTGCCTTGTATTTCCAACCAGGTGCTGCGTTTGATGGATTCTGCTACATGCAGAGATTGCTTCCCGAATATTTTGCTGTAATGTCTTACAACCTCTGATATTAGCACCTGCAGTTCTTCCTGGCTGAACTTCTGCTTCCTTTTGCGCTCTGCAGCATCCCTCTGTGCCTCCTGACTCTCCATGGCGCTGTATTGGTTAGCTCAGGGAAGCCTGCTCCACACTCTGTCCTCCTGCTCTCCTGACTGTTGGTTTCTGCACCTGCATGGGCGTGGCCTGTCCCAGGTACAGGGGTGGGGTGCTTGGATCTGATTGGTTAGTTCCCCAGTGGCTTTGGATTTGGGTGTGGTTGGAGTTCCTGATTGGTTCACAGGCTCACATGTTTGTCAGTTTCAAATATCCGATTCGGATTTTACCGACTCTGTAATTACCGAGTCGGATTTTTCCAACTCGGTATTTTCCGAATCGGTACTACCCATTCATTCCTATGGGCCATGGAACCGTTGGTATGTTTGGGTTTTACCGATTCGGATTTTACCGAGTAGGTATATTCCGACTCGGAAAATACCGATTTCGGATACCGACTGATTCCGAATCGATAATTGTTACCGATTTTTTATCTACATCTCATTTTCCGATTCTGAAATACCGATTCGGTATGACTCTGTATTTTAGAATCGGTAAATAAGATTTACCTACATCTGGCCCTTAATGACCTTTCACCCCTTCACATCCATACCCAAAACGCCGATAATATGTCGCCCACAGGAGAGGTTATTGTTAACAGGGGGACCCCGGTGTACGCCCCCCCCACACACACAGACAACACACACACTGGAGCCTAGGCCCACCCAGGCGAGCGCTAGTTGTTGCTAGCATTTCTCTGTATTTTGTAAGATGGCTTCGGATTTATTCCTATACCGAGCAGCGTTCAAAGGCACCAATCACTGCATTCCCCACGCAACCACCATATGGGAGATGTGCCGTTACAAATGTACTCAGGTTGGAGATGTGTGGCAATCTGGCCGTGTCATGAGGGCTGGTCGGACAGGTCAGTGTATGCTCTGTTTTTTGGCAGTTTTGGGGCCGGTTTTATTATCCAGAGAGGGGATTTTCACTATTAATTTCTATTATATTTCCACAAGCTTTGCCTGCAGCAAACATACATGAATGCCTCTCCGATATCTTCAAAAACACCTTGTTAGAACTGGGGGTCCCTAGTTGGAAGGGGTAGGTACCACTGTTTAAATAGGGACCCTTGCTTCTAGTCAGGGCAAGGAGATAACCATCTGAGATAACCCCTTCTCACCCTCTAGGTAGCTTGGCACGAGCAGTCTAGGCTAACCAGAGGCAATGTGTAAAGTATTTGTACCAACACTCACAGTAACACAGTGAAAACACCACAAACTGACTCCACAACAGTTTAGAAAAATAAAGGTATTTAATCTAAACTACACAAGACCAAAACGACAAAAATCCAACATACACAGTTCAAGAATATGGTTTCAAAAGAGTTCTTAGGGTTTGCGATAAAGTTCTTCAGGTTGCGATAAAATAAACCACAGATGCGTGAAAAGTTCACAGTTGCGTCATGTTTACTCACAGTACCTTTTAGTTGCAACAAAGTTCTAAAAGCAGTAGCTGGTGCAGTGGAAAACAAGCGATGCGTTGCTCCTGAGACCCTGGGGAGGCGTTTGCGACAGCCCCGCTGCAGCAGCGGGCGTGTTGCGACGAATCCGGTCTGTATGGGGAGGAAGGCCACTTGTATGGATTCCGGTGCGGAGGTTCCGTAGGAAGATTGTTCTCACAAAGGCACGATGCGACGATCTTTGGAGTTGCGACGATCTCCGGGGCGATGATGCGCGGACCAGTGGGGATCTTCCCTATCGCAGCTCCTCGACGCGATGGTTTCTGCGACGACACTCGCAGCGACGTGATGCGGTCCGCAAGCAAGCGGTGCGGCAATCTCACCCAGCGATGACAGGCTCTGCGACGACACTCGCAGCAATGTTAGACTTTCCTGGCAGCGGCAACAGCCGCTGTGACGATCTCGGCCTTCGTAGCAGCGGGAATCTTCTCGCACTGTCGGGGATTTGCTCTGCAAGCGAGCGATGCAACACTTTTCAATTGCAAAAGTCTCTCAGGCTTAGTTTCAAGCTTCCCAGCACAGGTACAACTTCCAGAGGCCCCACAACTGGATCAAGCACTCTAGGAAGGACAGAACACTCTCAGCAGAGTTCAGGGAAGCTGGGGGTGAAGTCCTTTTGTTCCTTGGACTTCAGAACTGGGAGCCAGCTCTACTCAGGCCCTTAGAGATTCCTTCAAGACAGGAGACACAGCACACTAGCAAAGTCCTTCCCCTCTCCTTGGCAGCAAAGCAACAGCAGGTCAGTCCAGCAGAGCAACAGCAGGACAGTCTTCCTTCTTCAGAGTCAGCGTTCTCCTTGGCAGAGGTTCCTTCTTGATTCCAGGATGATCTAATTTTCTGTTGTCAGGGGTCCTGTACTTATACCCCTAAAAGTCTTTGTTCTCTTTGTGCAAGTGGGCCCTGAGCCCGGTCTGAACCAGTTCTGGGTGTTTGTTGAGTACTTTTTTTTCCTGGCTTCGCCTTTCCTTTCAGAGAGAGGGGCAGGGTCGTCAGCCGCCCATCAGGAGGTGGAGCCAGCATTGTGGAAGGCAGGCACAGCCCTATTCAGGCCCAGGTGCTAACTCCTCCCACCACTCCAGTTGCAAATGAAGTAATTCAGCCTAGGGCTGACTCAGCCAGCCTCCCGGGGAATCCCCAGGACCTGTCACTCTCAAACCAGACAGTCAATACACAAACAGGCCAAGGCACACAGAAGGGTCAGACAAGAGAGCAGCAACTTTCTAAAAGTGCTGTTCTCAAACACAGGATTTAAAAACAACCTTCCCTAAAAGATGTGTTATTAAATTCTGAGTTCAGGGATACTAGATACTTATGTCCTATCTTGTTCCAGTGGGAAGAAATACTGGAAGCCACTGTAGCCAGCATCCCCCATGTTAATCTATGGAGCAAGATAGCCTTACAATAGTGAAAAATGGAAATGGCTGTAATTCACTACCAGAGCATGTCACCTGCGCCAGTACATGCTCTACCTTTCCCATACACCGCACCCTGCCCGGGGGGTACCTTGGGCCTTCCATAGGGGTGACTGATGTGCATGAAAAGGGAAGGGTTAGGCCTGGTCAGTGGGAACAATGACCAGGAGGACATGGCAGTTTCTAAACTGCACACAGGAACTGCAGTGGCAGGCATGAGACACCATTTTAGAGCTACTCCTGTGGGTGGCACAATCAGTGCTGCAGGCCCACTAGTAGCATCTGTCATCACCAGCCCTGGCACACCCAGTGCACTTTACTAGGTAGTTCATGGTGATACAAATATGTCAAACATGTATATCCAATCAGAATAACAATTTACATAGGGAGCACTTACACTCTGGCACTGATCAGCAGTGGCAGAGTGTCCAAAGCATCTAAACCAGCAAAAACGAAATCCAGCACTGCATCAAAAATACAGGAGGTAGAGGCAAAAAGATGGGGGGCAACCTCGCCAAAGATGCCAGGTCTAACACACCTAGACAGCGTGTCACTGTCTTTACAAGTTGAAACCTGGTCCAATTTCTAAACGTGGACCAATTATTTATCTATCTGAATCGAAAAGCTGGCCACTTTTATTTTGAGGCCCGGATTTACTTTTTGTCCTCGTACGACCCTGTGTGTAGTGGTGGTAGGATAATCTGAAGAGTGTTGCAGAGAGAGGTGGGGAATCGCAGTGAGACCAGTCATAAAGTGTTTCAAGACGATTAAGTACTGTGCTTTCTACTGAAACATTGAGTAATAATTAAAAGGCCATGTCCAAACGAGCAGCATTACTCGCGCGTGAACGTTTCTGCGTCATTGCAAAGTGTAACACACGGAGGGCGGAGAGCTGGCATGCTTGTTTCCTTTTGTGATGGGATGTGCTGATTTTTTTTTCCATTTTGATAGTTAAATTAAAGATACCGCCCGCACACTATGCACAACACTGGAATATATATCGTAATAGTCGTATACAGTGGCGATATTTTAAAACACCGCTAGAGGGAGAGCGTGCCTACAAATTGCCGTCCGGATCTAAGGCAAAGATGCATCAAGTAAAAAAAAGGTCGCAAACGGGCAGATTCTCAGAATCTGCCCCTTTGCGACCGGTATTTTTGCATTTGGGATGCATCATCCCAAATGCAAAAATCGCAATTAAGGAATCTCTAAATTGAGATTCCTTAAATTGCGATTGCATTTAAGGAATCCCAAATTGAGATTCCTTAAATGCAATGCATCAAACAAAAAAAATTGCGATTTTGCTAATAGGAGTAGCAAATTACCATGAAGTTGAACTTCATGGTAATTTGCAAAACTTTGAAAAATGCACTTTTGTGCATTTTCAAAGTTTCATGTTGCGCGCACACATGCCCTAAGGGCATGTGTGTGCGCAACAAATGTGCACAGATCAATTTCAGGGGTGCAACAGGGTGTCCTTTGGACACCCCTTCACCCTTGAAATTGCATTCTCAATTTGCGATTCTCTAATTGAGAATCGCAAATTGAGAATGTCTTCCCATTCATTCCTATGGGAAATAAATGGGGAGGTATTCCTTAATTGCAACTCGCAATTTGCGAGTCGCAATTAAGGAATATTAAGAAATCGCAATTCTTTTAGCGATTTCTTGATGCATTGCATTTTGCAATTCCTTATTTGCGATTCCTTATTTTTCGCAATTAAGTAATCACAAAAAGCAATGTTGATGCATGTGCCCCTTAGTCAGCTAATTTTAGCTAATTTAGGTGTATTTTATGCACTGAGTTTATGTGAGATTCTAACCACGACAAGCAGAAGGCTCACATTACAGCAATGTAGCTCTTTAATCACCCTTCCTCTCCAGCAAGAGACTGAAGTGTCACATCGGAATAAATTTAGAATATCCAACACGGCTCACTTCTCTGAAGCACTTTCTTTTCTTGCTACTCCGTACGCGACATACATGCCGTAAATAATACATTATTCTTTCCATTAACTTTATTCTATTTTCAGAATGTTAGACGTTATCGAATCGATGTAGCTTTTGGAGTTTACGTATTATTTTGATGTTTTTTCTCTTTCTCTTGTTCTGATATCTCATGTTAATATTCGATCCTTTTACTCGTTTAATGTTGCCAGTACAATCTGTGTCCTTGTTATGTGGATACATTGTTTTCAATTAGAAATTCGACCCTTTAATATGTAATTTCGATATGGTATATTCATTCAAAATCAAAAATACTTTATTCGGTTTTACATATATTAAAACCATAAAAGCAACATTACAACATGGACATGAAAGTTTTAAAAAGATAAAAACAGAATCATTTCCTCAATTTAGACTCAATTCATTTTATTTACAGAGGCATAAAAAAATATATATCAGTAAAATACAGATTTAATAACAAGTCAGTAGACTATTAAGGTTCTCTGGCATTTCTGGATTTTAGAGCGGATTTAAGCAAACCAACCGTATATAAAGTGCTTTCAGATTTTAACATTTGCAGGTAAAACAGTGAGGGGCGCACCAGTTTGAATTTTTATTTTTTTAACAGGGGTTTCAAATAAAACCTCAGCGGGGAATTATAGAAAGGACAAATAAATAAAAAGTGCACCAGATCCTGCGGAGACAGATTGTCGCAGCCGCAGGGAGGTGACATCTGGTCTCTATGTAATCCCCTGGGTATAGCTAATAAAAGATGGTAATACCCCAACCGGAACCTTGTTAAAAGAAACCGCTCGTGACTTGTAATGGGCCATGACAGATAAGGCTCCATTAGAGATGTGGTTTTGAGCATTATAAATCTACGTATGCTGGGTTTTACCAATTCCGCCTCATCTCTTGTAAGTTGTTGCATTAAAACAAAGTTTTTTTTAACAAACTCTACGTCAGTGGAGACAATCAGTTCCGGTTTAAGAAAAAGATCCGGGCGCCCAAGCCCATTAAAACAGCATTTTAGGTATTTAAGCCATGGTACATTAAGCATATGTTCCTGGGACAACACATCACTTAGCAGCTGGTGGTTAAGGACCAGGTCTTTGTTTAGCCAGCACTTGAGCCAGAACAATAGAGGCCGAAGTGCTATGGTATCGGTGATGTAGGGTGTTCCGGTTTCCTCGTGAACTATTAGGTTGGCTGTTCCCTTTGGTACCCCCAGTAATTGTTTCAGAAAGATGTTCTCTGCCCCCTCAATGCTTTCAACGGTGGCATACCCCCATAGTTCACTACCGTAACAACCCAGAGCATATTGTATATCTTCAATAGCGCGGCTACTGGGCGTTTGCCCCCTTTAGCCGCAAAATTGAATATTGTTGAGTTTGCCCTTATCATCTCGCCTCTTTTCCTTTGTACAAGTGGGGCCCATTTTAACTGGTCGTCAAACAGGACACCCAGGTATGAAAATGATCTAGATACAGGTACCTTTTCAGCGTTTCCCACAAATGGATACTGTTTTTTTGGGCGCGCTCCTATTTGCATAATATAACATTTGGTATTATTTATGGCAAGGTCGCGACCAGCCATAAATTCATGAAAAGCATTCAGTAAGGTTTGTAGGCCTCTGGGGGTTCTTGCTAGTAATACTGCGTCGTCTGCGTATAGCAAGACGGGCAGCCCCCTGCGCCCAACATAAGGAAAGTCAGCATTAGTTTTTACCAAAAATGCATCTAACTCGTTAATATATAGATTAAAAAGAAAAGGGGCCAAAATGCAGCCCTGCCTTACTCCTCTTTCCACTGCAAAATCCCTGGATACGCTGAGGTCCAGGGAGTATCTTACGTTTGCCTTGGTATCCTTGTGAAGATCCCTTATGAAATTAACCAGGGAGGGTTCCACCTCCATGGAGCCCATGAGATCCCATAATTTCCCCCGGTTTACGCAGTCAAACGCGTAGGAGAGATCCATGAACGCCATATAGTGGCGCCTCGGCGGGCCATGGTATACTTTCCAAGGACCATGTATATATTTAGGCATTGCGCTAGCGTGGAATGGCCAGGTCGGAACCCATATTGAATATCTGATATGATCCTGTTTCCCCCCGCCCATATTGACAATCTATTCAAGACGACCCCTCCCACGACTTTGACCACAGAATCGATCAGGGAGATCGGTCTATAGCAGGTCGTGCTGTTGCGGTCTCCCTTCTTGAAGACTGGGATGATCGTGGATGTTCCCTAAGATCCAGGGCAGCCCAAGGTGTGCTGCTGCATTAAGTACTGATGTAAGGACCGGCGCTCATAATGCCATGTTTGACTTATAAAGATCCGGGGGCATTGCGTCAGGGCCCGGTGGTTTATTTCTTGTCAGCCCAGAGATTCCTCGCTCAATTTCCATTGGGGAAAAATGTGGTTGTGTTGCCCCCTGCCCATTCTCGTGCAGGATTAATTGTGGAGCGTTGGCCTTGAATATGGAGCTGAAGTGCAGTACCCATTCATGTTCAGGGATGTTAGTGCCAATTTCGGGTACCCCATCTGTGTCAAGCGCTGATCTGTTGACTATGGCCCAAAATTTCTCGCTATTATTCAGGGAATTGAGATCTAAGAGATCCTTCCAGGTCGTTTCTTTAAGGTCGCCCTTGCGCTTTACTGGTGTTTTTTTTATATGATGAGCGCAGTGCGCGAATCAGTGTGCGGTCTCTCGGAGTGCTTTTCAATGCTAACTTTAGCTCCCTAGCAAGCTTTGAGCAGTTGTGGTCAAACCATCATGGGGCCCTGGGTTTCGGAGCTGTTATTGGGGTAGATAACATCAAGCCCACTTTAGTTGTAATTGTCTCAAAGGCCCTAAGGTGTCAGTGGGGGCTGAGGCAGGAGATACACAGAATTCTAGTTCCCAAGCACATATTTTGTGTAATCCGTTATAAAGTGCATCCAGGTTTACTATTGACCACTTAAGACGGCGTATTCCGTCTGTAGGTTTCAGCACCCCTACAGGCGTGGATTTTTCTCATAAAGCCAATAAGTCCCCTGCCAGGTGGATACAGACAGTGTTGTGGTCACTGTATATACTATCTAGAATTTCAAAGCCCGATAGACCGGTTCGTATGCCCTCTGTAATTAAAACATGATCTATAAAGGTCCCCCCTGAATGGCCCTTAAATATAGGGACGACCAATTTACTGGCGACATCCACCACACACATTGTGCTTGTCAGGCCGTGTTCATTCATTAAAAAGTTAAGTGCATCACCCCGATCAGTGAAATGAAATGAAACACAACTTATAACGCGCAACTTTGCCCAACGGGCGTCAAGGCGCCTAACAAAACATAATCCAGGGTCAGAGAGCATGCTACTGATAGGCCTCGATGAAGAGCCGCGCTTTTAAGGCTTTTTTTAAAACGGCCATAGAAGGTTGAGCTTTTAACTCGGGAGGGAGGTAGTTCCACAGTTTGGGGGCCACAGAGGAAAAGGCCCTTCCACCCCATCTGACTCTGTTTGTTCGAGGGACAGATAGGAGATTTTTGGAAGCAGAGCGAAGGCTTCGGCTAGGGGTGTAGGGGATCAAGAGGGAGCCAATAGATTCTGATCCTTCGCCTGATAGAACACTGAAAACCAGGCATAGAATTTTAAAAGTGATCCTGAGGTGGATCGGGAGCCAGTGCAGACTCTTCCTGGTGAGAGTGGCAGAGGAGGTATTAGGGACGCCCAGAACGAATTTGGCAGCCGCGTTCTGAATGGACTGGAGGCGTAGAATAAGGCTCTTATTTATTTCTGCATACACTGCGTTGCAGTAATCCAGCCGTGATGCCACTAAGGCAACCACGGTCTGTTTACCAGCTTGGGGGGAGAGATAATGGGCTATTTTCCTGTGATTCTTGATGACTCCCCAACAGGTGGACACAGTTCTGTTAACCTGCTGCGTCTTGGCAATGAGGTATCGATAAACACGCCCAGATTGCGGGCTGACTTTACAGGCACAGGACATGTTCCCAGGGATGGGGGCCACCAGTCATTGGACCATATGTCTTGTTCTCTGCCAAAGATCAAGACCTCAGTTTTCTCTCCATTCAGCTTCACTGAGTTTAAAATCATCCATTCGGAGACTGCCTGCATGCAGTTCCTGAAGCTGAGCGCGGAGGTACTCACCGAGTGGGAGAGGGACACCATGATCTGAGTGTCATCGGCTTATGACACCACCTCCATCCCGTGCGATCTTACAAGCCTGGCAAGTGTGTTCAAAATGTATGCCCCCCATTTTGCCACAACCCAGTTCTCCCATGACGGTTTTTGTTGGATTGCCGCATGGGTGGATGTTAAAGTCCCCCATAAGAATCATACAATATTGTGCTTTTCTCCGGTATTGTTCTATAAAGGCATACAGTTGGTAAATTTGACATGCCCCTGAAATATTTACGGCATTATAGAAATTTATCAGGAGCACCTTTGCGTTCCCTCTCTTCAAAATGACTGCTTGGATGTTATTGTTGGTACTGCTTATTGGGTGATCACACATTTCAGGGCTAAAGAAGTATATATAACCAGGCCGCTTTTTGCTCTTCCACTATGTGAGCGTTCGGCTGGTACAAAAAAGCCTTGTAACCCTCTATAAAAAGTTTGCAGTCCACCAACCAAGTCTCCTGTAGACAAATCACAGGGAATGTCCTGATGAACACTAGCCATTTTGGGTCATGGAATTTCCCTGCCAGTCCAGCGACATTCCAGGAGATTACATTATAGGTAACTATGTGCCCCACGGCTGCAGCAGGGACAGTTGTCGCACTCGCGCTCACGACCTGGGGAATAATATGATCTCTACCCCTAAATACGCCTAGGCCACCCTCACTTATATGCTGAAAATCAACATGCTTCGTTAATGCTTCAGATGCTTCGGGGCTTTGTAGTCAATCACAATCCTCTAAGGAGGAAAGGGCTACAAACCTATTGCAAAGTCTAGGTAAGGTATTCGAATTCCCCTTATGAGCATAGTTAGCTGCCTGCAGTGTTTGATGTATGGGTGTGGTGGCTGTGGGTAGCTTATTTGACTGCCAGTTGGAATGTGAGGGCCGGTTACTTTTAGTAGGGTGCTCTGAATGATAAAAAGAACCCATTGGAAGGATCTGGATTCCGGTGTTGGTATTCGGCTTACCAGAATTTTTACCTCTGAGTAAACTTTCGGCGAGCCTACGGTCGTTAAAATTTATGACACTACAACCCCCCCCCCAGTTTTCTTGAATTCCCCACCCACCCTACCCGGTGGACCATTGTGATGTTGCGATCTATTGTGGGGTTTACTGGCGCATTGTTACAGAGCCAGTGAATTACTTTGTTCTTAAGTTGTGAGTAGTCTTCCATGGTACTGTGAAGAAGGGGTGGTACATTTGTTAAAATCTAGATTGTGGCGTAAACATTATCGGCGCCATCTTGTCCCTCTTCAGATCCGTATGTGCGCGTAAGCAGCAGCCATTTTGAATGCCATGGCCTCTCTGCCCACTGCCGACAACCAGCGCTTCTTTCTCTCTCTCTGACTTCGCAAGCATCCCCCGCGCACTGACAGCCCCCACTCTCGCATGCTTGAGCCATAAACCACCCCTTCAGCGCGGCTTCGCCTCGAAGCCACATCCCGTACCCGGCTAACACTTCCCACCGTCCCTTTCATAATCACACATCCTTTGATGAAACCCCATTTCCTCTGTGCCCGATTGTCAGACCCAATCCCAGGCCACCACCTGGCCCTACGGATGCAGTTTATTGCCCCATACAGTAGGAAGCTGTCCCTCTTCAAAGGATCTATGACTGATCAAAGGCCCCACCCCATGAGATCTGATCGGCCGCACACATTCCGGGAATTGACGGAATATCCAGCTGCGCGACAGTCATCACCTATTGAGATCGGGGTGGGGACTTCTACTGTAAATGTGTGTGGGAACGGGCTTGGAGCGGGGATCCCGAGGATGTCTTTCCTTACATCAAAGTGTTGACAAGAATGTGTTTCATGCAATAAAGCCATAAACCTGTGTATAAGAGGCCAGGCCTCAGAGATGCGGTTAGAGCACCTCGAGAAGATACCCCGTTGTCTGATTTGATGTGTTCTGCTCCGTCGGAATAAACCTCTGTTTCCTGCCTTCCGGTCTCCAGCGCCTGCCTCTTTGTTTGATAGTTTCGAGTGGTATGAGAGGCGACTAACGCCTGGCAATACTTCATGGTTATCGATCGAAATCTGCCTGCCCTTTTTACAATTGGCGTCCCAAACGTGGGGCCCATCAGCGACACGTGGATCCAGTGGGAGAGGTCCTGACGACAGAGTGAACGACTGCAACGATCGGGAAGTGCACCTGCCCGATAGACCCTCGTCTGGCAGCCGATCATCCGAACTTCACCGGTTCTGAGCAGACCTCTCTCGAGTGATCTACGTTCCTGACTGGGATCCATCAGGAGTGCCGCGGCAATTACGGAGAATAGAGGACGATCGGGCGCTGGAAGCGGAAGACAAGAAACAGTCCATGCGGTCCGGGTAAGGTCGTGTAACACGACAAATTGCGAAACGATTGTTTGAATTGTTTGAAAAATACTAGTATTTGCTCATTTGATTGCTTTTGAGATATTCTCTGCCTGCAAATGGGGAAGAATAGGAATATTCTCTCTCCCTTTGCAGATAGTGAAGGGTAGGTAACGCAGACTTTTGTCTCCCTTTGTAATCCGTCGTACCTATTTTTCTCCCCACTGATTGATTGATTGTCCGAACATTGATTGTTCGAAGTTGGTTCTTTTTGAGGTATTCTCTGTTTGCAAATAACGTAGAATAGAAATATTCTGTCTAGTCTTTGCAAGTAGTGAAAGGATAGGTAGTGCGGACCTTTGTCCCCCGTTGTAATCTGTCATGCCTATCCTCTCCCCACTGATTGGTAGTTGGTTCAACCCGGACCTCTTATTAGAGATGAACTATCCAGCTCCACTGGAAGGCACCCCTAATAAGGACATGTTCACTAGATATGGACTAGTCGCCGTAGCCTATAGTAAACTATGGCATAAATATACAAGAAAGGATCAGGAAAGTCAGTGGCCACTGATAGGATCCTTTGACGACAATAAAATAAACGTGCTGAAAACAGCCCTTCGTAACAATAAGACAACGCCCACTATGCTTGATAGTCTCGGCATGTGGCACAAAGAAGCAGAGCAACGGAAAAAGAGAAACGAGGTTAGGTTAGAAAAGGAACTACGGAAAGCAGCTCACCTAGCCGTTAGAAGGTTAGAAGAAGAGATAAAGGAGAGAGAGGAAGCCAAACAGAAACGAGAGTCTGAGACATCGGGCAAGTGTCCCGTTAGAACACCTTCTACGCTCTACCCTGAATTACCCTCGAAACAACGAGTGAACGATGATTTATTACTAGGTCCCCTAATCATCTACATGCCCCCTCCATATACCTCTTCCCAACCCTTAGTACAGCACCCACAACCCCCAAGTACAGGTGAGACTAGTGCCAGAACCTCGGTCCTCACGGCCTCTGCGCCGACCGAACCCCTTGTACTCGGCACAGTGCAAGCAGTAACATTAGATGACTCTGAAGCTAGGAAGAAAGACTCCGCTAGAATGAACCGATTAAGCAAAGAAGAGCGAGCAGGGATTGATAAGATTGTAAAGACACTGGTGGAAAGAAAGGAGAGTGAAGAATACGTAACGTATATGTACAACTCATATGCCAACAGCCACAGGCGACACTTTGTCGTGCGATTTTGTTATCATACCCTTAATGCCTATGAGGACCGATACCACGATAAAAGCCCTGAGAGCCTAACGACTCTCTATAGGAAAGTTGACATTGGAGAGGAAGGCGAGCGTGATGTGACGGACCTCTTCACGCGTACGCTTGAAGTTTTCCACCACCTCACTGAACAGAGGTTAGAAACTAACGCTATAACTCCTGTAGCGGCCGAACCTAGAACAGAAAAAACTGACACAATGATGCCTATAAAGGAGGCCGCTCCCTACTGGGTTCCCCCACGGGGACTGGGAACGCACGATGACATTAACCACCAAGATGCAAGAGGGAGAGTAGTTTATAACTGGGTCTATCAACCGTGGGATCGGCAAGACATCCTGACTTTCCGAAAGTCCTTGCCTGATTTACGAAAGAACCCCACTGCCTTTTACACGGAATTAGGCACGGCCTTAGGTTCGACGATCATGACCCTAGCGGACATTGATTTGTTTTTCGGGCTATGTCTGCCAGCTGATGTGTGGAAGCAAATCCGGAAAGTCGACCACCTTGAGCTGTTCGGACACACCTGGTCACAACTCGAGGGCATAGATAAACAACGAGAGCCTGGACAGAAACCTTTGAAATCCATTTTAGAACTCCCAGACAAGATCGTCCAGAAATTGAAAACCCTGATCCCAGAAAAGAAGGTGGACTGGTCGATAGTAACGGCCTGCCGCCAGAAACCCCAGGAAGACGTATCCGAATACTTCTCCCGGTTTGAGACGGTGTTCTCTGATTACAGTGGCCAGGACATGACCACCGCAACCGGACATCATCTGTTTGTCTAGAATTATGTCAAGGGTCTGTCGCAGGAAGTCTCGCAGAAACTACAGACTAGCGAGAGTAGTTGGGCGGCCTCCAAACCTGCGGCTATCCTTCAGATGGCCCAGTACTATGAACATCAAAAGAATGAGAACGATAGGGCAACTGAGAAAAAGAAAAAGGACCTGAAAGAAAGGGTGATGATTGCTCAGCTCCAAGGGGTAACTATAGGAAGGGAACCTTACAAAGGAAGCTGCCAATCAAATGCTTCTAGGAATCAACCCCCTAGAGACCGCACTTCCACACCCCATGCTCCACGAACAGACATCGATGAAAACCAGTGTGCGTTTTGCAAAGGATTTGGTCATTGGAAATCCCAGTGTCCGGTTCTGCAAGAAGCAATCAAAAATAAGGACACAAGAGACGTAGCGGGTGGGCCAAGAAGGGGAGGACAGGGACGAGGGGACACAAACAACGCCAACAACGACAGGCCAGGCAGACCGAACACATTTGACCGTCCCCGACAGAACCAGTGCCAACAGTCTGACTGCGACAATGCCCACGACTTCGCATAGGACTGCCAAGGGCAAGGGAGGGATCCAGTTGAGCTCTATGTTGACCAGCAAGGTCCTTATGTCACCGCTAAGGTCCTGGGTATGAAGTCTCCATTCTTGGTAGACACTGGCACAACACGTAGTGCGTTATCTAAACGACTGATTCCAAGGGCACCCTTGTCTGGCTCACACGTAACATCAATAGGTTTTGATGGAACACCCTCCACTAATCCCTTGTCCACACCGATCTCCTTTGACTTGGATAACAACACCACTGACACAACGTTTTTGCTCTCCTCCAACACCCCCGATGCCATTATGGGACTTGACTTATTGAAACATTTTTGAGCTACTATTAGGTGTTCACAAGACGGAGTTCGAGTCATTCTGTACGACAACCCAACTCTGCTCAGACCTTGTCCCACACGACGCATGTTTTCCATCACTGATGCGACTTATCCCTACTCGACACCCTACCTCTGTACCTGTGGGCAAAAACTGACTTGGTGTCAGGACTAGGGTGGCTTGCGGTCTAGGGCCCGCCCCACTCTGCAGGCGTCACTATCGTCCGTCATGCCTGTTGTCACTATGTGGCAAAATGCACCAGACCAATCTGGGAGGACGTTGGTGGCAGAAATGTACAAGAAGGCCTTAGTAACAACATTGTCAGAAGGTCTATTGTTTTTGTAAATGTGTCACAATCCAATTTGACATAGTCCGCCTGATGCGTGAGGTTTAGCACCCTTATCGCGTCCGCCGGATGCGTGAGCTTTAGCATACCGGTCACATGCGTGGGATTTAGCATGGGCGTTGTCGCGCTAACGTACGCGACCGCGCCCAAACGTCCGTGCTCACTATTCTGAAGATTTTGAAGGTGATGCAGCTTGGCCCAGGTGCTCTGGTCTGGGGAAGTTTCTGGAAGAGGTGTTTGCAGTTTCTTCCAGGGGGTCGAGTCTTTGGCAGCAGGTTTCCAGGTTTGTGAGGCGTTTTTCCTATCGTGGGCTGCAGGGAAGAAGACTGAATTCGAGTATCCAGAGTGGCAGACACACCTTTCCAGTTTGTAGAGTAGGTCGTACTCTACAGGTAGGAGAAAGTGAAAACTTTCATTTTGAGATTTAAAGTAATTTGTCAAAGTGAACAAAGATAATAATTTCTGATTTTTTGGAGATATAATGTGCAAAGGTTATTTGTGATATTTCAAGGTTACATTATTTAAGAGCAACTTTACACCTTAGTTGAAATTCAAGTGATGTTAAATTTCTCTATGCTTAGTCGCAATTCAGAACTGAATGGTCGCAAATACAGAACTGTTTAGTCGCAATATTTGCTGCAATTGGGTCTTTTAGCGAAAATAAGAGAATTAGTAAAAGTAATTATTTGCTGATGTTTTTTTAGATGCAAGTTTAGAGGTTGCTCAGATTGTAAAGAGGCTATTTACGATATAAATCAATCGCAAGATTAATTTGTGTAATTTCTTTTGGGAATTTAAAGCGTAAAATGAGACAACAGTCTTTTCTATCGACAACTGAAGTATATATTGTTTTCCAAGCTAATTTGATCTTTCAAGTGTAAAGATATAATTACTTATAGTTTGTCCTAGAGTCGAGTGAAGCATTAAGAAAACTTGCAACAATAACTTTTCCTTTTCAGATCTCCCTCCCCGCAGTTCCCTTCCTAATTCCCTAATTCCCCCCGCTTGATCACTTCAATATTCTGTGTATTTATTACAATCAGAATTGGAGGTATCGAGAGGTGGGCCCTTATATCTTCACATCAGATCCCGAGGAAGACTTCGTCTGACAGAATAGTGAGCCCACGAATCATTTTCCTCCTGATCTGATTGTGTTGCCATAATGGCCACCATCGATGATTTGATGGCTGTAATCATTAAAATGCAGGCTGATTTAAAAAACACCATGAATCCAACTGCGTTATTGGCTAACAAGGTTGATAATATACAACTTCAGAACACTCCCCTTCCAGAGGATGTTCAAGACTTAGGAGCAAGGGCTTCCACAAACATATCAGTAACTGTACCACCAGAGATTCCTTTGGCTAATCCGGAGCGTTTCTCTGGGGACCCTTCTAAGGTACAAACCTTTTTAACACAAATTGAGTTACACATTTCCTGTAGGCCTTCAGCGTTTCCAACCCCACAATCTAGAATTGCATTTCTAATTTCTTATTTGTCCGGAGATGCTGCTAATTGGGCTGTTCCATTTGTTAGACAAGATAGCACATTATTGTATAATTGGAAACGCTTTATTGAAGAATTCAAGAAAGTGTTTGATAGGCGAACAGTAACATTATCTGCAGATCGAGAGCTACTTCAGTTAAAACAAGGAAACAGAGACCTCATAACTTATCTATCACACTTTAATAGACTTGTTGCAGAAACTTCTTGGCCGGAAGAAAAGAGAGCAGCTCTCTTCTATCAGGGACTGAAAGACGAATTAAAGGATGTTTTAGCCCAAATTGATCCATAACCAACAGCTTGTTCAGATTTGATAAATTTATCCTTACGTGTAGATCACCGACTTTCTGAAAGAAGAACGGATAAGAAAAAAGGTGACAAACCTAATTGGAAAACTGACATCAGATCTAGGACACAATTCGCACACTCCGAATCAAGCCCTGAGCCTATGGAGATTGGAACCCTTCGACAACCACTGTCTAAGGAGGAAAAGGACAACAGACGGAAAAATGGACAGTGTCTCTACTGTGGTCGAAAAGGACATTTTGTGAAAGACTGTATGGTGAAACCTAAAAACAAGTTTTCAAATGTCAACAAGGTGTCAGCTATTGAAAAGGTAGATCAACAGTCGGAAACTAACATGCCCAAGATGTTTAGAGGGGGATCTCTTGGGAACCATCGCTTACCCTTCTATAAACTCTTGTGTGACCAATTATAAAGCTCACTTCCGTTTAGCGGTCCAAATTCAGGTAACTCAAAAGATCTGGCAAATGGAAGTATTAATAGATTCGGGAGCCACCGGAAATTTTGTAGATTTGGAAACTGCACTACGATTAAGTATAATCTGTGAAGAAAAAGAAACACCAGAAATCGTTCAGGCAGTAAATCTTGTCCGGAGGGCCAATAACTATGCAAACTTCTAAAGTGACTATGATTTGTGAAGACTCAAAAAGACAAAGACATAAGGAGGAGGTTTAATTTGATGTCATCCAAGCTCCTCAGTATGGATTTATTATAGGAATGCCTTGGCTTTGTCTACATAATCCTTTGATTGATTGGCAAAAAAGAGAACTTGTATTTCTTCCTGATTTTTGTCATTCTTCCTGCTTAAGTTCTTTCAAGCCAACTACTAGTCAAATCGCGACGGCTGAAGAAAAAGAAACAATTTTACCCACAGTATACAAAAAATATCAAGAGGTCTTCAGTGAAGAAAAGGCAGCAATTCTTCCTCCTCATCGCAGTTACGATTGTCAAATTGATCTCATACCAGGTTCTTGTGTACCAATTTGCAGAATATATGCTCTGTCTGAAAAAGAAAATCAGCATTTAAGACAATATCTGGATCAGTATTTGGAGAATGGTTTTATCCGCCCTTCTAAGTCACCAGCCGCCTCTCCTTTGTTTTTTTCCCAAAAGCAAATGGGGAATTAAGAACTTGTATCGATTATAGGGCGTTGAATAAGATAACGATCAAAAACAAATACCCTTTGCCACTCATTCCCGTCCTCTTGGATCAAGTTAAGACCGCAGTAATCTATACAAAACTTGATCTTAGAGGAGCTTATCATTTGGTGCGAATCAGACAAGGTGACGAGTGGAAAACTGCATTTAAAACTCGATATGGATTATTTGAATATTTGGTAATGCCGTTTGGCCTTTGCAACGCACCAGCGGCCTTTCAGTTTTTCCTAAACGATGTTTTGAGAGAATTTTTGGATCTGTTCGTTATCGTCTACATAGATGATATTTTAATCTATTCAGATTCAGTGGAAAAACATGAGGGACATGTCAAAAAGGTTTTGAGCACCCTGCAATCACATAATCTATATTGCAAATTATCTAAATGTGACTTTCATGTTTTTGAAGTGGAATTCTTGGGAGTGTTACTCACACCAACTGGCATGAAAATGACAGATAGAAAGATCCAGGCAGTTGCAGAATGGCCCATTCCAACTTCAATTCGGGATGTACAATGTTTTTTGGGCTTTGCAAATTTGTATCGCCGCTTTATTGATCATTTCTCTGCAGTGGTTGCTCCCATCACTCGTTTACTAAGGAAAAAGGTGAAATTTGAATGGACTTCTGAAGCCAATGATGCATTACAGAATTTGAAAAAGGCTTTTACTGCAGCTCCAATCCTAATGCATCCTGATGTAAATGAACCTTTCATAATTGAGGCGGACGCCTCAGATGTAGCAATAGCAGCCATTTTGTCTCAGAGACATCATAAAACAGGTCAGATGCATCCAGTTGCATATATGTCTCGAGAATTGAACTCAGCAGAACAAAACTACATCATTGCAGAGAAAGAATTACTTGCCATACTAGAAGCTTTCAAAGAGTGGAGACATTATATAATGGGAGTAAAATTCCCAGTAACGGTATATACGGACCATCGAAATTTGCAGTTCATGAGTTCAGCCAGAATGTTAACTCCTCGACAGTTAAGATGGATGATGTTCTTTGCAGAGTATGATTTCATAGTGACTTACCGTCCTGGACAAGACAATAAAAAAGCTGATGCTCTTTCTAGAAAAGATTCTTCTTTGCACAGATTCGCAGGAGCTCCACAAGCTATAATAGATCCTGACAAAGTAATCTGTTTATTATCTGCAGACCAATTTCTAGAAAATATTCATGAACATTTTCCTCCGTCTCAATGGAAGAAATGGGAGAATAAAGAAGAAAAGCAAACAATCAAGGAAGGCATACCATTCCACGGAAAGCAGGTTTACCTTCCTACCAAAGAACTGCAAGAAACTGTATTCAATTGGTTACATTCTCATCCTATGGCTGGACATCCTGGTCCCAAAAAGACTGTAGAAAAAGTACAAAGATTATTCTGGTGGCCAAATTTACAGAAAGACGTTACAAAAAAGGCTCAAAACTGTGAAACTTGTGCAAGATTCAAGACAGATCATAGTAAACCAAAAGGTTTGTTACAGGTTTTACCAACACCAACCAAACCATGGGAATATATTTCGTTAGACTTTATTACAAATCTTCCGCAGATCAATCAACATTCAGTCATTTTGGTTGTTGTGGATAGTCTAACTAAGTACGCACATTTTATAGCTTGTAAACGATTGCCAACAGCAGGACAATTAGCACAAATTTTCCTTAAAGAAATAGTGCGTTTACACGGTTTGCCTTCAGTGTTGTTATCAGACCGAGGATCTCAGTTTTCATCCAAGTTTTGGCAACAATGGTGTCATAGTTTACAAATCACATCAAACATGTCTACCAGCTATCATCCGCAAACAGATGGCCAAACCGAACGATTAAATCAAACATTAAAACAATATTTGAGATGTTATGTTGAAGATTCCAAAAGGTCCTGGTTGGATTTTTTGTGGATTGCTGAGGTAGCCTATAATTCTTCGCCTCATTCTTCTACAGGATTTTCTCCCTTTGAAGCTCTTTATCGATACGTACCAAAGACTATTCCTTTAACCTTACCCAAAGATGAGAGTAATGCACCTGCGGTACAAGATACTGTACAACTCATGCAAACTGTTCACCAGAAGATTCACAAACGTTTATTACAAAGTAAAGAGAAATACAAAGAGCAGTATGATAGACATCATCGACCAGGACCAACGTATGCTTCTGGAGATAAAGTATGGTTGTCTACGAAGAATTTGCAGGTTAAACACAAAAACATGTTTCAACCCAAATTTATTGGCCCATATCCAGTACTCCGTCAAGTCAATCCAGTGACATATAAATTACAACTTCCCAAAAACTTGCGAATTCATCCTGTGTTTCACACATCTTTGTTAAAACCAGCTAGGCAGGATGTGAGACCCAGACCAGCTTCCGTTTTGGTTCATGGCAATTGGGAATACGAAGTACAGGCTATACTGGACTCTAAGCGTAGGGGTACGAAGCTGTGGTATCTTGTGTCTTTGAAAGGGTATGGATCTGAGAACGACTCTTGGGAACCAGCTGAGAACATTCACGCATCGCCCATTTTGCGCAGATTCCACCTCCTTAATCCTTCAAAGCCGGGCCCTAGACCGCTCCTGGGAGGGGGGAGTACTGTCAGGACTAGGGTGGCTTGCGGTCTAGGGCCCGCCCCATTCTGCAGGCGTCACTATCGTCCGTCATGCCTGTTGTCACTATGTGGCAAAATGCACCAGACCAATCTGGGAGGACGTTGGTGGCAGAAATGTACAAGAAGGCCTTAGTAACAACATTGTCAGAATGTCTATTGTTTTTGTAAATGTGTCACAATCCAATTTGACATAGTCCGCCTGATACGTGAGGTTTAGCACCCTTATCGCGTCCGCCGGATGCGTGAGCTTTAGCATACCGGTCGCATGCGTGGGATTTAGCATTGGCGTTGTCGCGCTAACATACGCGACCGCGCCCAAACGTCCGTGCTCACTATTCTGAAGATTTTGAAGGTGATGCAGCTTGGCCCAGGTGCTCTGGTCTGGGGAAGTTTCTGGAAGAGGTGTTTGCAGTTTCTTCCAGGGGGTCGAGTCTTTGGCAGCAGGTTTCCAGGTTCGTGAGGCGTTTTTCCTATCGTGGGCTGCAGAGAAGAAGACTGATTTTGAGTATCCAGAGTGGCAGACACACCTTTCCAGTTTGTAGAGTAGGTCGTACTCTACAGGTAGGAGAAAGTGAAAACTTTCATTTTGAGATTTAAAGTAATTTGTCAAAGTGAACAAAGATAATAATTTCTGATTTTTTGGAGATATAATGTGCAAAGGTTATTTGTGATATTTCAAGGTTACATTATTTAAGAGCAACTTTACACCTTAGTTGAAATTCAAGTGATGTTAAATTTCCCTATGCTTAGTCGCAATTCAGAACTGAATGGTCGCAAATACAGAACTGTTTAGTCGCAATATTTGCTGCAATTGGGTCTTTTAGCGAAAATAAGAGAATTAGTAAAAGTAATTATTTGCTGATGTTTTTTTAGATGCAAGTTTAGAGGTTGCGCAGATTGTAAAGAGGCTATTTACAATATAAATCAATCGCAAGATTCATTTGTGTAATTTCTTTTGGGAATTTAAAGCGTAAAATGAGACAACAGTCTTTTCTATCGACAACTGAAGTATATATTGTTTTCAAAGCTAATTTGATCTTTCAAGTGTAAAGATATAATTACTTATAGTTTGTCCTAGAGTCGAGTGAAGCATTAAGAAAACTCGCAACAATAACTTTTCCTTTTCAGATCTCCCTCCCCGCAGTTCCCTTCCTAATTCCCTAATTCCCCCCGATTGATCACTTCAATATTCTGTGTATTTATTACAATCAGAATTGGAGGTATCGAGAGGTGGGCCCTTATATCTTCACATCAGATCCCGAGGAAGACTTCGTCTGACACTCGGACGTAGGACGCATGATGATTGACCCTGTACATATAACTGTTCGACAGGACGCAGTGCTCCCAAAACTCCCACAATATCGGATATCGCCCGAAGGTGAGAAGGCATTGGTAGAGATCATCCAGTCCCTGATAGATGCGGGAGTGGTAGAGGAAGTAGTTAGCAATGTTTGCAACATCCCTCTCCTACCCATTGTAAAGAAGCAGGGTGAGGGAGATGAAAAAGCGTACCGCTTCATCATCGACCTACGAGAAGTCAACAAAGTAGTTGTACCCCAGTACCCCGTAGACATCACCACCATTCTGACTCTGATTCCTTCCACTGCCACCACCTTCACGGTAATCGATCTCAAGATCGCATTCTTCTCCATCCCCATCCACCCAGACAGCCGTTACCTTTTCGGCTTCACCTTAAAATCCCGCTCGTATCGATTTTGTAGAGCACCCCAAGGCTACACTGAAAGTCCCAGCATCTATAACCAGGTCCTCAAGAGACAGCTGGACGCAGTCCAGTTACCGGATGGAGTGGTGTTGATACAATACGTCGATGATATCCTTTTGGCGGCCGACACCACTCCACTTGCAGTCACAGCCACCATCCAACGTCTGCACTTCCTCGCGGAAAATGGCCACAAGGTCTCCAAGAAGAAGATGCAATTCTGCCAACCCCAGGTCACTTACCTAGGCCATCTCCTGTCCAAAGACGGGAGGAAACTTACACCCGATCGAATCCAGACTATCCTAGAAATCCCTGTCCCTAAGACCCAGAAACAAGTCCGCTCCCTGGTAGGCCTCACCTCCTTATGTCAGCAGTGGTTGCCAAATTTCAGCCTCCTCGTGAAACCGCTACTTTCCCTACTAGCTAAGGATGTCCCCTTCCCGCTCCCTTGGACCCCTGAATGCCAATCCTCCTTCAAAGAACTACGAGACACCCTCTGTTCGGCCCCAGTCCTAGGAACCCCCGATTACACAAAGCCCTTCTCCCTCTACACTCACGAAAGGGAGGGGTGCGCTTTGTCTGTCCTGACTCAGTCCATTGGCCCCAAGCAACGCCCATGTGCCTACTTCTCTGCCACTCTTGACCCCGTAGCTAGAGCTTTGCCTGCCTGCCTTCGAGCTGTAGCTGCCGCTGCAATCTCTATCCGACAAAGTGAGGGGATCGTGCTCTCGAACTCCCTCACGGTGTTAGTACCCCATGCGGTTGACACCCTCCTAAAGCAGACCAAGACGCAGCATCTGACTAGTGCACGACTGACTGGGTACGAACTGACTCTGCTTGCACCCCATATTACACTGAAAAGATGCACCACACTGAATCCAGCCACTTTGTTGCCCCTACCTGAGAACGACCCCAATGTATCCCCTATACATGACTGTGTGACCCTCACGGACGAACAGACCAGGAGTAGGGTTGACCTCCGAGACACTGCTTTTCCAGATCCTGACGGAGAGCTATGGGTAGATGGCTCTTGTATCAAACTCCCCGATGGCACCACCTCAGATGCTTACGCAGTTACCACAGCCCGAACTGTAGTTGAGACCTCCCGCATCACACAACGATCAGCACAGGCAGCAGAACTGATTGCCCTCACACGAGTGTGTATCCTAGCAGCAGGGACGACAGCAAACATTTACACAGACAGCCAGTATGCCTTTGGGGTGGTTCATCATTTTGGGCTCCTGTGGAAGGAGAGGGGATTCCTGACCTCACACGGCACACCCATCCTACACGGAGATCTAGTCTCCGCTCTGACTGAAGCGGCCCTTCTTCCCAAACAACTTGCTGTAATCAAATGCCAGGCACACAAAAGGGTGACGGACATAATTGGACAGGGGAATGCACTGGCTGATATCACTGCCCGGACCACAGCTGAGAATAGGACGACGACTCGCATGTATGTGACCAGGTCACAAACAGAAAAATGGAAGGACACTAGGGAAACTATTAGGGACATCCAGATGGCCAGCTCATCACACGAATTGACTGAATGGGCACGGGTGGGACTGAAAGACGATGAAGGCTGCTGGCGGACAAAGGACACGAACAAATGGTTGTTACCCAACTCGTACCTGATCCCCCTACTGACCATGGCACACTCCCCTGCACACATAGGATCTGCCCCTATGGCCGAACTTGTCTCCAAGGTTTGGCACAATGACAAGATCACAGACTCATCTAAACGTCTGGTCCAACAATGTCTGATATGCCTGCAACACAACCCTGGGAAAGGAACTGTCGTACCCCGGGGAGGGTTTGGGGTCCCCAATCATCCATTTGAAGTCCTGCAGATGGACTACATCCAACTAGAAAGATGCCAAGGTCTGAAATATGTACTTGTTGTCGTGTGCGCATTTAGCAAGTGGGTGGAAGCCTATCCAACTCGCGACAACACTGCCATTGCTACTGCAAAGGTACTATTGAAGGAATTCTTCCCTCGCTACGGCCTCTGTCGAATTTTATGGAGCGACAATGGCCCCCACTTCGTAGCCGAAGTCATCCAACTCATCTTGAAGGGGTTGGGGGTGAAACAAAAATTCCACGCAGTCTTCCACCCCCAATCTGCTGGACTAGTTGAGCGACATAATGCCACGTTGAAGCTCAAACTAGCTAAGATAGTGGCTACTACAGGACTGAAATGGCCAGACGCTCTCCCACTGGCATTGCTGTCAATGCGTTCCACCCCCACCAAACACCACTTGACCCCTTACGAGGTCGTTTTCGGCCAACCCATGAGCATCTGGTCTGCACCAAATCCGACCTCCATTCACGACGTCCCGGACGTCCTTATGTCTGACTATTTGCACAATTTGACCAAAACACTGTCTATTATCCATCAACAGGCGCTGCAGGCCATCCCCGATGCTTCCAGGGGCCCCGGGCACGACATCCAACCCGGCGACTTCGTGTTAGTCCGAAACTTCCAGCGTGCAAAGAGTCTGGAACCCTGTTGGACGAGCCCCTGGCAAGTCTTGATATCCACCCGAACAGCTCTTCGAGTGGAAGGGAAACGAAATTGGCTGCATGCACACCACTGCAAGAAAATCTCCTCAACCCTGACGACGACCGAGGACGTGGTCACCCAAGAAGAGCTCCTGAACAAAGATCGACCATCCCTGAGCTGTTACCCTGATACAGAGACACTTGAACTGACGGAATTCCCCAATCCCACTGTGCCATCCAGAGAAGGGTATAACCTGCGACGAAAGGAGGGAGCTTCGGCTAAGCAGACCACTGGCTAAGTTACAAATTCTCAGAGCGGCGGCCTAACACTACTAAGGCTGCCAGGAGAGAAGCCAAACGAAGTCTGTGGTTCTGCCCGCTACCGAGCCCCTTGAAAATGTTGGAAGCGCCCGATACGAAGATGATGGAAGCAACCGGACATCCGAAGACCCACTACAGAAACCGGAAGACCAACAGGTTACACAGCTCAAAGACTATTGCCCTCCTTATCGCCCTTCTCTTTTGCCTCCTCCTCATGACCACCCTCTGGATTGTGCAAGAGAGTGCACCGGCTCATAAGACATTTCTAACAGCTACTCAGCCTACCACCATGAAAGAACACTACCTGGTCTCTCTTTCACCTCAACTCCGAGAAAGACGTAAGGAGTTCTGGAACAACTCCTTCGTACAGTTGCTGCACCAACACAACCTTGCTGCCAATACCACTAATTGCTGGATCTATGGGTTGATACCACATGCCACCGGACATTCCATCCCCTTCATCCCTTCACCTTTCTCTGTTCATGCCTTGCTTGGCTGATCCTATTGCAAGAGAGTTATAGGGACAATACCACTTCCAGCGAAACTATGTCACACTTTTATCATGGAGTCTGGCTGAACAAAACATTGCATAAGATTCCCCTAACGAAAGGGGTCTGTGTCGCCTAAAATACGGAGTTAAAAACCAATTGATATATTTTAGATAACATTTACAGAAGAATAGAAAGTGCAAATCATTCTGTTTACTAATACCATCACATGGGCATGGCTTGTAAACTTTTGTATGCTGATAGCCCAGGGGAAATCCCAGCAAGAATTTTATAGAACCTGCCCTTAGCCGGAACAGCAGTGATCTCTCCCAGTTCGTCATGGGTAAGGTGAGGTATTGTGCAAGATTACTCCTGCTTAGATCATTTTTCTGATAAATCACAACAGTAAATTTGAGCGCTTCTCTTTCCATCCGATCTGAACTATAAAGTGCATACAGTGCTTGTCTGACCTTGATTTTATCTTTAGGTTCAATCTTACAGGGATCGGAAAAAAGATCTTCCCTGTTCACATCGCGCAGTGTTTTTAAGACATCCGCGAGCCAGGGGATTGACATGCCATGATCACATTTAAGACAGTCTTTTATTATATTTTGAGTTAGGGTTGCTGAGTCGTTTCTCCAGATCCTTAACCAGAAGAGAACTGGTCTAGATCTAATAAAGTCACATACGTAGGGGAGGTGAAGTTCCTCATGACAAATAAATTCAGAAGAGGAAATTGGGGCACCCAGGATTTTCCTACAGAATCGGGCTTCTTCACGCTGGATGCCAGGGCTTTTTCCCAATCCCCAGACCTCAGCCCCGTATGTGGCTACTGGAATGCACTGTAGGTTAAACATTTTTAAAATAGCTCTAGTGGCACCTATTTTCTTTGGTCGGGACAAACTCAAGATAGAATTGTTGGCTTTCGAGAACTTGCTCATGGCGTGGGCCTTATGCCCACTCCATGAGCCGTTCGCAGCGAAAACCAAACCAAGATAAGGGAATGAAGTTACAGATTCTAATTTGTCTGTCACTATATGTATAGTGTTGAGTTTGCGTTTCCTGGGGCCACATGGCATAATAAAAGATTTTGTATAATTGACGCGCAGGTCTAAGCCCTCCATGTATTCAACAAAGCCTTTAACAAGTAAACGAAGGGAATTGGGGGTTCGTCCCATCAAGACCGCGTCATCAGCGTATAATAAAACTGGCAATGGGAGCCCTATGATAGTTGGTACGTCACTAGTCACTTGTTTTAAGGCTTTGGCCAGGCCGTTGATGTAAATGATAAACAGCAGGGGTGCTAAAACGCACCCCTGTCTTACCCCTCTGCCTATTTTAATGGGTCCCGATACTTCTCCACCCGCCCCAATCCTAACTTGCGCTTTGAGGTCGGTGTGGAGGTATGCCAGGAAATTAACAAGGGCCTCATCCAGTCCGTAATTCAAAGGAATTGCCCATAGTTTAGATCTGTTCACTAGGTCAAAAGCGGATGAGAGATCCATAAATGCAAGGTAGATAGGGGACGATCGGGCAATATTATATTTATCAATGATCAATTTCAGATTCAAACATTGCTCGATGGTCCCCACCCTGCTTCTGAATCCCATCTGGCACGGGTCCAATAGGCCCGTATCTTCGGTCCATTCTACCACCCTGTTATAAATTACTCGTCCCAAAATTTTCAAGGTGTTATCCAGAAGAGAAATTGGGCGATAATTCACTGGGTCCGATCTCTCCCCTTTCTTAAAGATTGGGACTAAAATGCTAGTGGTCCAGGTATTGGGCATAGGGACTGTAGGGAGGCTGTTAAAAACATTAAGGAGGATTGGTGCCCATAGGTCTGGACTATGCTTAATTATATCTATGGGCAGGCCATCAGGACCTGGCGCCTTGTTTCCAAGGCTCTCTTTGATGGCTATCACCACCTCATGCAGATCTATTTTTAGACCATGGGGCTGGCCACAAGAGGAGCCAGGTTTGTCTTCGGCTGGGGCAGCATATATTTTGGAGAAATGGGCCTCCCAAGAGTTGCTGGTTATATTGCAGGTAATTGGGGTTAGTTGTTTGCCCATTTCACACGTTTTTTTGACAGCTGACAAAAAAAGTCCGCTGTTTTTCAAATTGGCGCTCCGAACCAGCGACTCCCATTGTTCTGTTAGTAATGTGGCCTTCCTTTCGGCTATCTTTAATTTATTAAATTTCCTGGCTGCTTGAACCTCTACTAAACACCTAGGTTTGCTGGCCAGTGCCCTGCACAGCTCCCTATTTGCTAGTGAGCAGGCAGAGTCAAACCACCTAGGTTCTTTCCGCTCTTTTGGAAGTGGGACTGACAAAGAAGCTTTTATTGCTGAACACAGTTTGCCGAAATCGTCGATTATCCTGTGGTAGTTCTCATCCATAGTTAAACAGGAAGTAATTAAGTTGGGGTGTACCCTAATTACACTTTCTAGTACATCCCCAGTATCAACTCCCCTCCATTTAAGGCGCAGGCCATCGCCTGTAGGTGTAATGTCTCTCGCCCCGTCTATTTTTTCATAAACCTTGTTGCAACCTAGTTTTAGCATCACATTGAGGGGATTATGGTCACCGAACGAGGTTTCTATCACTGTAGATTTTATCACACAGTCTAATAATCGAGGTGACATAAAAATAAAATCAATTGTAGAAAAACAGTCCCGCCCTCTAAACGTAGGGGCATAGAATTCGCTGGGAGTGTGGCATACATCCATAACATTACTTAAATTATACTCAGTTAGGATATTAGCTAGTTCGATACCCCTGCGTTCGGCCAGGTCTGATTGATTCCTCTCCTCAGTGCTACAATTGCTAACAATTTTTGCATTAAAATCTCCCCCAATAAGGATCCATGTTTCCTCCCCAGTTGCAAAGCTAGCTTCAAGGTCCCGTAAAGTCTTAGATAGTGCTTCAAAGATTTTGTTGGGAACAAAACAAAAGTCGTTATTATAAAAATTGATTAAATAGATCCGGGTCTTTCGCTTGAACTCTAAAATCTGAATATTCGGATGTCCTCTTGAGAGATCTGTAATTGTACCACCGGCCAATGTCTTAATGTCAATGAACAAACCTCCCACTGCACGTCCAAAATGTGGTTTGGATGCTGTCACGCTAAAACATTGGTACCCTTCAATATAGAGGTTCTCCACGGCCCAGGTCTCCTGGAACATAATAATGTCTTTGCCCTCCAGTATCTGAATCCATTCTGGGTTAGTCAATCTTGACTCCAGTCCTGCAACATTCCAGCTAAGAATAGATAGATCGCAATGTTTGGTATGTCTAATTAATTTGCTTCTAGCATTCTTAGCTGCGCTCTGCATAGGAGTAATGGGAGTCAGAGGTACAGCCTCTTCTATATTTGCAGATGTAATAGTAAAGCTTTGTGCCGATATTTCCCGAGTTGTGATAACTGACACCGTGGGTGCATGTTCTTCAATATCGACACTTACATCTCGACATTCATCACTACTTCCCTTAATCCCCAGTCAATCCTTTTCTTCTAAATTTGAGAAGGCATATTCAAATCTGATTGTAAATTGGAATATTGTATATAGGCCTCGACTCATTATACCCTCGATTGGGATTTACATTGGGGCTGAAGTGTGGCCTCTTGCTGTAGTTATGCCGAGGCATGGTGGGGAAGTGTGAATAGGGTGTTAGATGTCCCATGGGTTTAGCCTGATAGCTCTGGGCTTGGCCGTTCATAGGATTGAAATCTTGGTTCAATTGGTGGGATGCATATAAATCCCTGATTCCAAGATTTCGCTCCTGAGATTGTGCGGCCGAGCTAAACATGGGATTGGGAGTTGGGGCTAGATGTCTATAAAAATAACCCAGGGGAAGCAAGGTCGTATTAAATTCCCAGGGCGAGGGTAGTGGTGCGTTGGCAAGGGTTTTTTGGGCCTATTGTGGGGACCTAAAGTGGATTACAACGCAGTCTCCCTCAAACTTTTTTCTCAATGGACCCACCCACCCGACTCTTTGTGTTTGGATAATCTCCCTTGCTCCTTCCATTGGGAAATTACAGTTAGTGGATAACCAGTGGAGAATCCTATTATTAAGGGTTATGTAGTTTTCCTCTTGATCATTCTTTAGTTTAGGGACATTCACCAAAACCAACACGTATGCCCCGCATTCAGGGGGAAGATTGATGCGGGTAGGCATCTTCTTCCTGTAATTTGATGTGTTGGATTCCGGTTGGACTGTGGGATAATTTTGGGGATTGTTATTAGATTGATGGATTGGAACCCTTTTGCTTATATCTTTTTTAGGGTTCGTCCTTGACACGCTTGTTGTTTTGGTTGAGTTCAAATTAGGGGCCTGTTTTACTAGGGGTTAATCTTTACTAGTGCTAGGTGTAGGCACAGTTGGAATCGGTTTGTTGTTGCCAACTGTTTTTAAATTAGTGTTAGTGTTGGGACCACTATTTTTGGCCTTAGTAGAACTTAGTGTCCCATTATCAGCTTTATTGATAGGAGTCTACCCTATGCCCAGTTTTAATACATGATCGTCCAATACTTTCAGCCTTTTATCCAAATTTAAAATTTGTTGATTGATTGGACCTAGGAGTGTGGACAGTAGTGTCTCCATCCTCCCCCAAAATGCCTCATTCCCTGATGCTGCAGTGACTTCTGAGGATACATTTTTAGCTGCCATAATTTCGTCTTTGCCCTTACACCTTTCCTGTTCTACGGGGGCAGGAGCCCTCCGATTACGCTTGTGCCCTCCTTTAGTTCTATGTGTTTTTAATGGTGACTCAGTATTTAGATGCTTCATTTTTCTTTTCGCTTTCTGGCCCCTGGTTCGCACAGGAATACTGTCGCTTTTATCTCCCTCGGTGATTGATGTATCAGAATTCACCTGTGAGTCAATACCATTTAAGCATGGGTGGTCGTTTACCCATGGTACACAGGAATCTTGACTAATGTTTGTATCGACCCTAAGCAGAGTAGGAGTTGATGATAACCTACTACCTGGGGTAGTTTGTGGCACCGGGGCCTTGTCCACAATTATACAGTTCTCAATTGAAACTGTGCCTGGAAGTCCTGCATAAGAAGCAGCAAGTAAAGAGTCCATTGAATTATCGTGATTCAGCACAGTGGGGGGCAAACTAGATGGGAGTGAAAGACGTCTTTCTGTGTTCTGAATGGCAGTTGCAACAACATCAATTATTTTCTGGAGCATTTTATCAATGGCGGTCAGTGTTGGCCGCTGAGTGGTGGTAATTGATGGGTGGGCCATTTTAAGGGAGTCTTTTGGCCTTGTTACAGCCGGTGTCTTTTTCCCCATAGTTCAAAAGCTGTTATAGAAACGATATACAGTGTTTTGTGACTGACTTGACCTGCGTTCCAAGGATGATGAAAAGGAACAACCAAGGGGGATGGCCCAGCCCAGCCTCCTCCGGCCTCTGACGGCCACAGACGGCCCGCCCTCTGCCCGGGCTCCGCCCGGCGCCGTCCGCGCGCGTCCGCGAGGTGGAGGAAGCTCCGTGATTTTATGCGCCTCCGGGCGCACGGGACAGGAAGTGGTCGTCTGTTACCGCAAGGGACGCTGGTAACCGTAGTTCCTCCCCTCGGCAGCCGGGGTGGAGGTTGGCACCGGCGGCGGGAGGAAACAGCGGCGTCAGCAGCCCAGCGCCCTGCAGCGGTCTTTGTGGCGGTAAGTAGGCTCCTGCCTTGCCCTCAGCAGTGTTGAGCAATGTCCCCGCTCCTCCGAGGGAGCTCTGTGATTTTATGCACCTCCGGGCGCACGGGACTGGAAGTGGTCTTCTGTTACCGCAAGGGACGCTGGGAACCGTAGTTTCTCCCCTCGGCAGCCGGGGTGGAGGTTGGCGCCGGCGGCGGGAGGAAACAGCGGCGTCAGCAGCCCAGCGCCCTGCAGCGTTCTTTAAGGCGGTAAGTAGGCTCCTGCCTTGCCCTCAGCAGTGTTGAGCAATGTCCCCGCTCCTTCGAGGGAGCTCCGTGATTTTATGCGCCTCCGGGCGCACGGGACAGGAAGTGGTCGTCTGTTACCGCAAGGGACGCTGGGAACCGTAGTTCCTCCCCTCGGCAGCCGGGTGGAGGTTGGCGCCGGCGGCGGGAGGAAACAGCGGCGTCAGCAGCCCAGCCCCCTGCAGCGGTCTTTGTGGCGGTAAGTAGGCTCCTGCCTTGCCCTCAGCAGTGTTGAGCAATGTCCCCGCTCCTTCGAGGGAGCTCCATGATTTTATGCGCCTCCGGGTGCACGGGACAGGAAGTGGTCATCTGTTATCGCAAGGGACGCTGGGAACCGTAGTTCCTCCCCACGGCAGCCGGGGTGGAGGCTGGCGCCGGCGGCGGGAGGAAACAGCGGCGTCAGCAGCCCAGCACCCTGCAGCGGTCTTTGTGGCGGTAAGTAGGCTCCTGCCTTGCCCTCAGCAGTGTTGAGCAATGTCCCCCTGTGCAAATGTCAATGTTTCGACCCATATGGAATGAAGCTGTGGGTCTCATAAGGACAGCATCATTTTTATTTCTTGTGCATCACATTGTGGAACAATCCAGACATTGTATTTTATTTTAGTATCGGGCTTCCCGTACTGAGTGAAGGAGTCTGGTTTTGTGTATCAGAGATCTACACTGTGAATGTTAAATGGTATGACATACAGTGGTAGTGAAGAAGCCTTCTTCCAATTAAGGACTCTAGGCAGACAGCACTGCCCTGATAAGACCAGTAGCTTAATACCATATAGGTTAAACCGTTGACATTTCCACAAGGTTATCATTCCCATACTTCATTCTCAAGGGGGAAGAGGGGTGCTTCAGAGCTATGGCACTTCATCCCTCCTTCAATACAAATACATTCCTCCTTTGCGACATTAAAAAAATACTTCCACTGAAATTTCCAACGTTAATGTTATTCATTCGAGATTAAGAGGTTGATTTCGATGTTGGTTTCACTGACGCCATCTGGACGATTAGTTGCCGAATGAGTTGCCTCCGACCGACACCGTTATGGTTTGGAAAACTCCCTACCATCAGTCGGCGATTCGCACACCTCATTACGATGCGACTGCACATGGTGCGGTCACAAACTCCCATTTCTCTATCGGAGCTTGTGAGGCGGGCGGAAACCACCGCAGGCATTACTAGCATTTTCTTTGGCTTCGGGGCTCGTGATCCCCCCTCCGAGGGTTGCCTGCCTGCCGAGTGCCTGTGGGCGTTGCGGGAGACGGAGAGACTGCTTTTCGCAGCAGCAGGACGGCTCGCTGGCTGCTGCCGGGGACTGCGCCGAGCGGGGTCTGCCATTTTGGGGTCTGCCGAGAAGCCACGGAACGGATCACAGATGTCCAGCAGCACCGAGATCTACCATCGATCTCCAGAGATCCCGGAGGCATTCTACATTCTCCAGGGGTAAAAAGACCCTAGCTGTTGCTGATGCCGCCCAAGGTGGCTCTCCAGTGAGTGGGGGCCTGAGGCCCTGCTTCCTACGTCACCATCACCTGCAGCGGTGGGGACCCCCGCCTGGGCGCACCCATCTCCCGACCCTGATGGGGGTTCCAATCGTCTCCCCACTGCAGCCCCCGGGGACAGGAGTGGAGGAGGCAGCCCGGCAAGCAGCATACTTCCCGAGCTGCCCTGGGCCTACCGAGCTACTGCCTGGAGATGGCGGCCTTGCCTACACCTGCGCCCACACATATATTTGCTGCCGCAACACAGTTCCCTGGACTAGGCTCTACTGAGGCGACACCGGCTGCTGCTGAGGGGCCTGCTTATCAGCTCCTCCAGGACACAGTGCATCTGTCTGGGGGCTCCTTCTGCTGCGTCAACGGGTTTGACCCTGCTCCCACAACCATTACTCTTGGCCACCGGTAGACACCAGTGAAGTGGGGGAGTGCAAGATACGTGCTGGGCACCACCACTCAACGCCCTTGGGTTCGTTGAGCCTCCACGACTGGTGGGCCCTGTGAGACTTTGACTACATGACTGAGGTAAGGGGAGATTGGCTGTGGGATGGCGCGTCAGGATTTGGTCCTCATTCCCCGCCCCTGGCCTGGAATCTGGTCCTCGTGCCTGTGGCTTTGTTGGACTCTTGTCTCCTGTAGCTCTTGCCTAACCCATCCCGGGGCCCCCTGTGACTGGCCCTAAGGACCTTTGGCCTCGGTGTGTGGGCACCTATGAACCCCACCATAGCTCTAACCTGCCATCCTTGGAGAGCTCCTTAGCTGCTCCCATTTCTCTTTCTGCTGCTGTTATCGCCCTGGAGCCTGTTCTTGAGCTGACTTCTTTCCTCCTTCACCAGAAACCAGGGTAATTGAGCAGACCCAATTCCTCTCTGGACGCAGGACGCCCCCCTTATTTAGGGGATCTCACTGGCACCTACCTCTTTCGGGCTGCGTGCCTCCCTGCTGATACACAGGACTTACTTGGGCCTACCAACCTTTGTACTACACACATAAAGGGCCTGCACTTGCATACTGCTCAGTCTCCAGTAGGGGCTGAAAACGAAATGACAACCCCCTGTTATATTCCATACAAGTACCTATATGGGCGGAGGTAACACTGCAACCCTTCACCTATTATCCCTCCCTATATTTCATACATAACGGTTCTTAGGGACTGACCTTTTACCTAGATACAACACTGCATTCAGAACGCGGATTTTTCCCAGGTTCGATACTCATACCTAATGCATGAGGCTTCTTGGAAGTACAGCATGATGAACATCTCCTGTATAATATCTATGCTAAAGTTCAAGCCCTATGTCATCCTTTAGGCCGACACTGAAACATAGCAAGGTGGAACCCCTGGGGAGACCTGTGGGTATATATACATAATGTCTTGTTTAGACAGACAGAGGAGAACGTGACTTCCTGGCTGACACACTAACCAGAGACGCTAAGGTTCCTGCATGCAGACGCTCCAGCTAGCAGTGGTCTAACATCCCTTGCGGGTTGTCCAACTTCAGACCAGGACGGGGTCACATATTCTCTCCTTTTTCACATAATTGGGTTGACGAGACCTTAGGGGGATTCTTGGCATAACACCTACACTAATTCCAGGTACATTTAGGTACATCTAGTCAGGGAGGCATAGTAGGAGTGTGCACTTTCTTATCATGCGTTTTATGTATGTGTATATATTCATGATTACTGCAAGATGGTAGAACTGTACCATCCCTTTACTTTCATAGTACTGCTAATCATATATCTCTGCTACTGTCTAATGGTTATTATACCAAATCTATTCTACCCTAGAATAACAACTGTTCAATAAATCCTTATTGAAATGGCCAGACTGTTTATTCTGTGTATCTCTGAGACAAACTAAGTGAGCACGAGTGACTGAGCGAAAAGTAGTATATTGTGTCCACGATCCTGAGGGATCAGGGTTGGCATGTTCTGAGGTTGCCAGAAACTATTCTCTCCACGATAAGAGGAGATTCTAGTGGCACTGTGAGCTAGCTTATGCAAACAGGCTAACATATCCGGTGGGGGTGCTTGGAACCAGTCTGCCACCAAAACCACAGTTTGTTATCCGAACGCGCAGATCCTATATAGGAAGTATAGGAACTACACAACACACCAGGGTTAAAAAAGATAATTCTGTGAAAGACATCCTCATTAAGCAACCCGTTCCCACCACAATGGATGTCTCTGGTGCCACCGGAGACCCGTCGCTTCGGATTGAAGAGCACGGAGGGAATGCACCAGCCACCAGGTCGTATATTGATGTGCTGTTCTCCTCTCTGCGTATAGACTTAAAATTGATCAAGACCGATCTGGTGCACGGCCCACAAGGGGTAAGGAAGGAGTTATCTGAGGTGGGAGATAGAGTGGACGCCTTAGAGAACCACAAGATCACCAGGGAGGAGGAGCTAAAGCAGCTTAGACAAGAACTCATACGCATTAAGGAACAGCAGATACATCCGCCATGACATGGGGAGGATCTTGAGAATAGATTGAGACACAATAAAATTTGTATTCAGAATGCTCCAATGGCTGCAGAGGCGGGTAATGTGGGGGAGTATGTGTCTGAACTCATTGCGCAGATTTTAGGGGATGCAAAGGCCTCGGACATTAAACTGGACGGAGTCCACCAGGTAGAGCTGCTCATCTGCCCCCGCCTGACATTCTGGCATGCGTCCCTAGATTCCCCCTAAAGGAGCGAATCCTCCGAAAGGCAAGAGACACTAACCAGGTTAAATTCCGGGGCAGCTACTTCATATTTATCAGGATCTTTTAGCGATCACTCTGCAAAAAAGGAGGGAGTTTCATCCAGTGACTGCCTACCCCAGAGAACAAAACTCCTCCTATGCTTGGGGACATCCATTCTGGCTGTTATTTGAGTGATAAGGGAAAGCCCAACAAATCCATTTCCTTAAGGAAGCCTATGCCCTTTACCAGATGGATCCTCCAGAAAGCCCTGAAGGGAACAGGTTGAGTGCGGGATCTGAGCCTGTAGGATTGAGGAGGAGACTGCGGGGCAGAGGGCCTGCCAAGCCTGCCTCAGACACAATAGCCCTGGAAAGAAAAGCAGTTTTGGAGAGTCTGGTTCGAGACTCATCGCAGGGCCACACAGATGAGGAAAACTGATCTTAAATCATAACGAACTATGGCACACATCTAGAGTCCACGGAGATTTCGGAGGAGGGGGACTCCTCATGCAAAGGACCTTGGCCACTTGGACCCCACCCTTTGTCTTACTCCAGGAGTGGTGGGAATCATCTCACTAGACCCACGTCCTCCAGAGAATTGTTTAAAAGGGTTGTCTTTTATTTTTGTTCAAATGTTCATGTCAGTTCAGTACTAAGTCATATTATGGCGATGGGTGATAGTCTTAGGAACAGCTGCTGCCAACCCATGCTGGTCCCAGCGCAATGGGGAAGCCATCCACATAGCCTTCCACAACACAGACCAACAAGGTAGCGGGGATATGCCAAATAATCTAGCATGACCAGAGTATGTCCGTAGGTGATTCTCTGAAGGTGCTCTCACTTAATGTGAAGGTACTAAATAACCCTGTTAAAAGAAGGGACATTTTGTCTTACCTGGAGAATCCCTGGGCAATATTTGCCTCCTGAAGGAGACTCACCTTCTTGCGAGGGACTTTCACTGCCTCAAATGTAGAGTATTCCCACATCAGTGCTTCTCCTCCACGGGACGTAAGGCAGCAGTGGTGGCCATACTCTTTGCACTCAGTTTTCGGGGTATAATTGGGCCCCAACTTGTTAACCTCAAAGGTCACCTTCTGGTGTACCAACTACAGCTGGGGACACAAAACATTACCTTGGGTTCTCTATATGCACTGAAGAAAGTGCAAGACCAAATCCTTCGGACGGCCATAGGGGAGACGCTGACTTCCCAGGACCATTTAGTCGTAATTGGAGAAGACTTCAATGTTGTCTTTTATAACTTATTGGACCGCTCTGGTGCCAGGGGTGGGGGGGGGGGTACCGGTGAACTGCCTGAGGGAGGGAGAAATTGGCTGAGAGAGGTAGGACTGATAGATATGTGGAGTACCTTGCATCCCCAAACACAAGACTACACATTCTTCTTGCATGCTCATAAAACCTATGCTCAACTGGATTACTTCTTAGGAACACACAACTTACAACACCTCACAGGATCGGTAGAGATTGAACCCAGAACTCTCTCAGATCACTCTGCTTTATCATTGGAGGTACAAAATACTGCACAGAGGGGAGGAGACAATGGAGACTGAGGGAAACTTTTTTACAAATACCTACAGTGGTAGCGCAGATTGAGAAGGCAATATAAGACTATATCCAGGTCAATGTTACCCCCGACAGGTCGATAGCTATCTTGTGGGAAAATCATAGCAATCTCGGTGGCAGAATATCGTCAATGTAGAATTAAAAGAGAGGAACTCTAAAGAAAGGTTAGAGAATTAGAGCATATGCAGCATCGTACTGGGGACGCCAGAATATGGCACCAACTAGAGACCGTGCAGAAAGAATTGTCAAGGTTAGATTTAGATAGGGCCGAGTACTCTCTCCTCAGGTTAAAGCACTCCTTTTACATCAATGAGAATAAATGTGGGAGGCTTTTGGCGACCAAACTCCTAGCCCAAAGACAGTCCGCTAAGGTGGATGAGCTCCTATCAGGAGATGAAAAGGAAAAATAAGAGGACGCCAAGATTTCAACTCAGTTTATGGAATACTGTGCGTCCTTATACACAGATCAGGCTATTCCTCCTGATGCCCCCTCTCAATACTTGAGCCAAGTAGGGACCACTCATTTAACAGAAGCTCAAGCAGCTTCTTTGGAGGACCCATTTTGCATTGAAGAGGTCATCGTGGCTTTCTCTAGACAGAAGCCCCTGAAGGCCCCTGGCCCAGACGGCTTCTCTTCGGAGTTTTATCAATCCTCCTGTCCTGAGTTGGCCCCAATTCTCACTCGCCTCTTCAACAATATCGGAAGTATGTCCCACCTCCACCATCTATGCAGGAAGTGGCAAAAGTGGTCATACCTAAGGCCGGGAAAGATAAGCGGTCATGCGCCATCTACCACCCCATATCCCTCCTTAACATGGATGTGATATTATTCAGGGTATTCTGGCAGCTAGGTTAAATCCGCTTATGACAGGACTGATAGTCCCAGACCAAGTGGGGTTTGTGCCTCAGAGACAATGTGCAGATAACACAAAGCGCCTTCTGCACATTATTATTATTATTTATCTTTTATATGGCGCACAAATCATCCCCAAGGGGATCTCTCGGCGCCCTGGGAGCAGGCCATCTATTATATGGGATACTGATTAAAATAAACAGGTTTTGAGCACGTTTTTTAAAAGGAGCCAGGCGGGGGCATGCCCGAATGTTCTCTGGCAGAAAGTTCCCGTACTTGGGGACTAGATAAGAAAAGGCACGGCCTCCCAATTTTCACTTTCTTAATTCTCCGAGGTCGGATAAGGTTTTGGCCACTAGATCTTAAATGACGGGCCGGAGTATACCTTTCACCTTCTTGGTTAGGTGTCTTGACCCTAACCCACGAAGGGCTTTAAACACTAGGCATAAAAGTTTAAAAACTGCTCTTTTCTTTATAGGAAGCCAATGTAACTCTCTCAACAATGGAAGGGAAGGGGTTAGTGCTGGCTTATTCAATGCTAAATGTGCTGCAGTATTTTGCACAACGTGTAGCCTTGAAAGCAGATCATCACTCATCCCTACTAGTAGAGCGTTTCCATAATCAAGTCTACTGACTAGCAGTGCCTGTATTAAGACCCTTCAGGTGGAAAGGGGGATCCAGGGAAAAATCCTTATTAACATACGCATTAGTCGGAAGCACTTACCTGATAGGATCGTCACATGCTCCTATATAGAGAGCTTATTATCCATTTTAACGCACAATTTTTTTGACAATTTTTTTGGGGTACGAGCTTCTCCTAGTTCCGCCGGCCACCAACCCTCCATCCATAAATCCTCAGCTTTCCCAAACAATAAGATCTCTGTTTTGTTAGAGTTAAGCTGTATGAAGTTCTTTCTCATCCATGTAGCTATCTTTAGCATACAGATCTTAAATCTCTCGCTGGTCACCCCGGGGTCCTTCTCTATGGGAACGATCACCTGAGTGTTGTCCGCATAGGAGATGGTTTGGAACCTGCACGATCTGATAATGGTGGCCAGAGATGACACATAGATATTGAACAGGGTGGGGCTTAAAATGGAGCCCTGTGGTTCCCCCTTATCCACCATTGTGGCCTGAGATACAAAGGAGTCCAGTTGTACACATTGGGATCTGTTAGATAGAACACTCTGCAGCCACTCCAATGCCATTACTCTAACACCAATCTCCCGCAGTTTATCCTGAAGGATTCTGTGAGAGATGGTGTCAAAGGCTGCTGACAGATCCAACAGGACTAGCATTGTGGGCATTCCCTCGTCTAACAGAGACCTAATTGAGCCAGTTACCTCTGTTACTGCAGATTGGGTACTATATCCCGCACGGAAGCCTAACTGCGAGGGGTCAAGAAGATTATGATGTTCCAGATAGTCTGAAAGGTGTCAGTTGACCAAAGTCTCCATTATTTTTTAGCAACCCGGGAGAAGAGAAATTGGTCAGTAATTTTGTAGATCAGCACAATCTGCTGATGGTTTCTTGGGCAATGGTTTGATGTATGCCTTCTGATAGCAGGTATGATGGGACCCCCTCAAAAGGTTAAATGTGGCCAAGGAACAGAGGGGAAGAGAAAGACATCACTTACGAAAAGATTGTTCCAGCACAGGCCATAAACTTAAAATACTAGTATACATCCTATTGTTAATCTGAACCAGGTGACAGATATATGACAGTCATATTTTATGTTATACATTTTTTTATTTTCAATTTGTCCATCATTTTATATTGTTCATTATTTTTTAATTTGTAAAAAACATTTCATCACAAATTCAATTTTATAAACATTTTCAAAATTCATAGCAAAAACAAAAGAATATAATATAATAATAAATATATACAAGGAAATATCACAATATACTTCAAAGAGACAACCCCTGATCTCAAAATACTACCACATTCACACCCATACTTCATTCAAACCACAACATCAAAAGAAAAAGGAAGGACTGAGTCTTGGTTGGCAGAATCGTCACGCCAATTGATAGGTCTCAAAAACCAGTATGAGACCCCTCACCAGGTCGACGCGCGTTTCGGCGGTTCCAGGCCACCTTCCTCAGGACCTCTTTCAAACAGTCTAATCCGAGATGTCAGGGGACCTAAAATATACATCAAAAATACTGTCACCATACATTCTCTCATAGAGGATGAGAGAAAAAAACTAGGTCTACAAGATAAGAAAACATTGCTCAGAGTAACATAGCAGCTCTTCACATGACCAAAGACCACAGAAAAAGTGCATGAGACAAAGTTATCAGACGAACATGAGAAATGTAATGAATTATAGTGAAAACACCTAATGTACTGCTCATTAGGAATACAATATTTATGATAATTAAACCTTTCTACAGACACTGCTGCAATACATATCTTTAAAATACGATATCCATTTCTCTGAAATTCCCAAAAAAAGATTTGAAATATGACATATTCTGAGCGAACATAGGTCTACTTACGATTAAAAACAAATTGTTGTTCCTATTCCAAGAATCTTAATCTCATGTGAGACAACCAAGTTAATTGATTAGTCGAAAAGATCGTGTTTGAGAAACCTAAGAGACAGAAAGAGATGCCCCACTCTAAGTAATCATTTAATCACATAAATTCATAGAATCCAAAGCCGGACCTTCTTTGTGGAGCCTAT
Source organism: Lissotriton helveticus (assembly GCF_964261635.1). Lineage (NCBI taxonomy): Eukaryota > Metazoa > Chordata > Amphibia > Caudata > Salamandridae > Lissotriton > Lissotriton helveticus. The sequence continues at coordinate 552,336,288 of NC_136065.1, read as the reverse complement.
TCTTACCATATTTTAAAGAAGCGAGGGGCCAAATCTTAACGTCAAATCGGTTCTTTATGAAAATACATGTCTGATCTTCACCAAGGCAATACAGCTAGAACAGAAATACGCAGATGTTTAGGATTATATAGCTTGATCGCAAATGTTTCACTATCATATATATCCTAATGACAAATGAGGAACACACCTTTTAACCGAGCAGTGAATTCCGTTCTCTATTTTAGATTCAAAATACTGTTCCAAGATGTGTTAAGTTGATGAGGACAAAGATGGCTTGCTCTGCCCGTCGGAAATCTAAAATGTAAAGACAAAATATCTAAATACATCTGTATCACGAAGGACGAGGAAACATAAAATCAAGCGCGAAGACCGCACTAATCGCTCAGAGACGTGTATAAATATGGCAGGAAAGCATAGCCCTGTATATCAAGCCTTATGACACGAATGAGTACTGCTTACCAAGATATCGTACGTAGTCCAGGTCGACGCTCTCCTCTGCCTGATATTATTGGTACAAACGGCACTCTAGACTGAGTCTCAGGTTTTTAAATCCTGGACGGAAGCGTGTCATAACGCAATACTACCCAGTTACCGGAAGCGATCTCAAGCGTGAGAAAGAACTAAAAATAAATGATGGACCACGATTCACCTCCTTGTCGCCGCGAAGGTATCAACAGATACGAAATGAGATGCAACCATTAAGGATAATGTCGATTATTTTCAAAGAAATAACAAGATGATACACAGATGTCATAAATCACCCTATTACCAATTCTAAGGAACCATATCGACCATAAGTTGGTACAAGAAGAGTCTCAAATTGCCATTGATTATATAGGGCTATATACTCCGAGACTTACAAATCTCATGCAGACTCTAAGAGAGGGTTTTTTTGTTGGATGCACTCACACGATCATTAATGTCCAGAGCAGTTACTGGACAAATGAACCAATCTAGCTATGAAAAGTGCGCAACAGGAATAGAGGAGAGATCAAGCTGTCAATCATATTAACATAGCTCAAAAAAGCCAGAATAGCTCAAATAAGTTCGAATCACAGATATTCGCTATGTATAAATGGATGACATCTATTTTGTAACGTACCAGGATATCTCCTCATTAAGGCCACGTTTAACACAATCAAGATGATAGATCCAGAAGGTTTCGGGTTTCTTCCGGATACTTTCAGTTGATTGGCCTGTTCTTGGTAGCACCTTTTCCAAGATAGACCACTTAATTTCTTGCTCATTGTGGTTCATATCTAGACAATGTTGAACTAAGGGTGCCATCAGTTTCTTGGTTCGGATGGCAGACTTGTGTTCACTGAATCGGAGACGAAATTCGCGACCTGTTTCTCCCACATAGGCCAAGCCACAGCTGCAGTACAGAATATAAATGATATTACTACTACGACAATTTGTCAAATGGCGTAGTTTGATTTCCTTATCATTATATTTGAGGACCTCAGATGTAATAGCTGAATCACAGGCGTGGCAGGAACCACATCTGTGGATACCCAAGACAGCAGGGAGGCCCGTAATGGAACGCAAGCCATCTGAGGGAGAACTTTTTACCTGCCGGGTATGTACTAGCATATCCCTGAGGTTCTTATTCCTTCTATAAGCCAGCAGGGGTAATGGCATAGGGGGAGCGTTTTCATCAGTTCAGGATTCTCCAGTTTTTATTGATAATATTCCTGATTTTGAAATTCAGAGTGGAATGGTTGATCACACATGTAATCTGATTCTGATTAGAGCATTTCGACCTCTGGAGTAGCGCAGTTCTGTCATAGTATTTCGCTCTCTTATAGGCATGCCGTACGAGACGGTGGGGATAACCCCTCTTGAGAAGCCTATCTTTAAGTGCATCTCCATGTTTATGGAAGGCACTCATGTCCGTGCAGTTGCGACGGATTCGCAAGAATTCCCCAAAGGGGATGGACTCCTTTTGGCAGTTAGGGTGGTAACTGTCAAGCTTAAGAATAGTATTCTTAGCTGTTCTTTTCCTGAAGAGACTCACTTCCAAATGACCCTCAATACCTTCAATGATGATATCCATAAAATCAACCTTATAGTTGTTAATATTCACTGTGAACCTTAGGTTGGTATCACTGGCATTAAGCCAGAGAACAAACGCCTGCAACAAATCAACCGGACCACTCCAAATAAAAAAAATGTTGTCTATAAAACGCTTCCAAATAGAGACATTTTCTAAAAATGGGGCCAGTTCATTGTAGATGCTCTGTAGCTCCCACTCTCCCATAAAGGTGTTTGCCACACTGGGAGCACAAGAGGCCCCCATTGAGGTACCCATGATTTGTTTAAAAAGGCAGCCATCACATTCAAAGAAGTTGTTCAATAGAACAACCTCCAAACATTGTAAAATAAAGGCATCTGGTCGGTCCTCTGGGTATCTCTGTAATAGGGCTGAAACAGCCTGTAATGCTCGACACTGAGGGATATTGGTGTATAACGCCTCAATGTCGAGCGTCACAAGGATGTCTGTATCTGGATTAAATGGCAAACCCTCTATCTTATTGATTATATCACCGGTGTCACGGATATAGGAGGCATATTTGTGTGTAAGGGGACACAAGAATTTATCAACATATTTTGATAGGGGCTCCGTACAAGACCCAATGGTGGATATTATGGGTCGCATAGGTGGATTTGTTTCCTTCTTATGTGTCTTTGGTAGCCCGTAAAGGGCGGAGATTGTTGGACAGGATTTATTTAAAAAAACATATTCATCTTCACAGATGAGCCCATCTGTGAACGCCACTTGGGTTATTTCTTGAATGTGCTTATTCAATCTTTCCAATTCTTTCCGTTGTGCTGGTCTATAATGGTCTGTCACTGACAGCATCTCAGACATCTTTTCATCATAGATGTTACTATCAAATAAAACAATCCCCCCACCTTTGTCACACAGTTTAATGACAACAGAGGGATCCGTTTTCAGTTTATTAAGAGATGCAATCTCTAATCTAGAGAGGTTAGATTGTGGTTTATAAGGATTCTTAATGACTCGTGCAATATCACGAAGAACACTCTGTTCAAAAATACGCACATCGGTGCCTACCATATCCAGCGTAGGAGTAAAGTTCGATGGAGGTTTGCACCTAGATAAATTATTCTCTTCCTCATTTAGGGGTCGGTCCAAAAAGAATTTATTCAATCTAACCTTCCTAAAGAAGGCAAATAAGTCCTCATGCAACTTAAATTTATTCAAGTGTACACTCGGAACAAATGATAAACCCTTGCTTAACACCTCTATGTCCTCAGGTTCAAGCGACATGGATGAAAGATTATAAATCAGTACATTTTCTTCAATAATAGAAGGATATCCCGATGTACCTCCTACCACCAATACTGGTGGTTGCGGGTCCTCACATACTGTTGTTATGTTATGTTATGTTATGTGTGATTAGAGGCACGCCTACATGAGGCAACCGGCCCCAGGGTTCTTCCCTACCAAGGTAACGATATTGCTGCATAGCGCCTCGCGCTATTTCCATCGCGCCTATTTTTAAAACTACCGTTTTGTTATTTGTTTTGCTGTCATTATTTCGTTTTCCCCTGTTTTTAAAAGCAGGACGCTCCTTCTCCCCTTACCTGCACTATAATTGGTTTGCACCGCTATTTTGCGGGTCCGGTTCTTGGGGTGGGAAAAGCATCGTGCGCCATCTTTGGAGTGGTGTCTGCTGTGAGGGGGGCGTGGCCTACGAGCGGACTAGCGCTCTGGGTGATTAGAGGCACGCCTACATATAGCTCCCTTGCAAGTGCAGCGGTATCGCGCAGCGGGCGCGCCTTCGCTTAGCCAGAGTCGCGCCAGAGTCGTGCCAGAGTCGTGCCAGAGTCGTGCCAGAGTCGTGCCAGAGTCGTGCCAGAGTCCTGCCCGTCTGCGCCCGTCCGCGTTCGGACGCGTTGGGCAGGGCAGGACTCCGCTCTTTGGCCTGGCGGTGGATGCGATGCTCCGTTACTCTAGGGACGCTCTTGTGTCCATTAGACAGCATCTCCCGGGCTGTGATGAGGCTCAGGTGAGTCCGATGTGTGGCCCGCACCAGTGTGCCTGTGGCAGGTGGTCGCTTGGTGCCCCCGCCCTCCCACGCTGTATGGGTAAGGACTCTCTATCTGGAAGCAGACGTTCCCTGCGTGACCTCAGTATTTGGAACCTGAACGTCAGGTCGCTGGTAAAACATTACCAAGATATCCATGATCTTCTTGAGAACAAGTCTCCTGATATCTTTTGTTTGACTGGGACCTGGCTACAGGAGGAGATGTTAATCTGGCCTTCCCCTCCGAGTACTCGGTTTACACGCTTAATCGCGCCACTAGAGGTGGGGGAATAGCGCTTGCTGTAAGATCCTGCTACCCTTGTGATAGGAGAGGTCTAAAAATCGAAGGCTGTGAAAGTGCCTCATTTAAGATTTCCATCACCCCCCATTTCTCCCTTTCTGGCATGTTGATTTACCGCCCCCCAGGCAGCGATGTGGCATTCAGGGAGGCACTTCCAGACGCTATTAGCACGCTGGCTGTAGGGTGTGCCAATTTCTCTATCCTTGGGGATATGAATCTCCACTTTGACAATCCGACAGCGCCCGCCGTGAGCAGTACCTTGGCCGATCTTGAGGCCTTTCAATTGTCTCAATTGATCACGTGTCCCACACATGTAGGGGGACACATTCTGGATCCCTTTTTCACGAATCTTGCAGAGGCAAGGGTCTCAACCCCTTCTCCTCTGGCCTGGACGGATCATTTCTTAGTGACGATCCAGTGCCCACTGTATGAGTGTCCTCTCAAACCCATGACCCGAGTTGTACCCAGACGACACTGGAATAAATTAAAACTCTAGGATTTTCATCGCCTTTTGTCTAAGGACCCATTGGGCCCGCTAGACACTGTGGAAACGGGCTATGACCGTTTCTGTGAATGGGTCACCCGGGCCCTTGACTCCCTCATTCCGGTGACTTTGAGCAAATGCGGATCAAGGGACCCCAGTCCTTGGTATGATGGATCTCTGCGTGTGCTGAAAAGTATGTGTAGACGTGCTGAGAGAGAATGGCGTAAAACTTATGACACCAGCAAAAAAGCCCTGTATCTGGCCACCATTAAAACCTACCATCGCGCTGTCTGTAGAGCTCGTGCGGCATTCTATGCTCTTGAATTCCGCAACAGCATTAATCCATCTAAAACTATTTTTAAGGCTCTTAAAGAGCTGGTGGCAAAAAAGTCCTCTGTGAATGCAATGTGTTCGACTTCACATTGCGAAACCTTGGCGGCCTTTTTTCAGGGAAAAGTCCAAGCCATCTACCGAGCCTTTCCCACCGCTATGCCCCTTGGCGGAGGGCTTTTTAGCCCTCCAGTGAAGGATGTTTTACACTCTCTTCCCTGCCTTCCACCTGAAAGCTTCAAGAAACTGGCTCAGCAAGTTAAGTCTGGGTCTCCGGCAGACCCTTTAAGACCGACTCTGTTTAGAGATCCGGCATCCTTCGATCTTTTGCAAGTCTGTTCCTTGATTAATATCTCGCTTGCATCAGGGGTGGTTCCTGCCAAGTGAAAACAGGCAGTGGTTATGCCCATCCTGAAGAAGCCGTCTCTGGACCCTGGAAAACCTGAGAACTATCGTCCAATATCGCTTCTTCCGTGGCCGGCAAAAGTAGCGGAGGCGCATGTGAACACCGTTCTCTCTGACCATCTTTCGCGGGCCAACATCCTGGACGCCAGGCAGAACGGCTTCCGTGCTGGGCACAGCACGGAAACGGCCCTCCTTTTCATGGTAGAACACCTGTGCACTGTGCTAGATGCGGGTCAAACGGCGGCGCTTGTTTTGTTAGATCTTAGCGCCGCCTTTGACACCGTCTCGCACAAGATTCTTTTGCAGCGCCTGGAGGAAGCTGGCGTCGTTGGCCCTGCGCTTCAGTGGTTCCGCTCTTTTCTTGCTGATCGATCTTTTTGCGTGGCCGTTCCGCCCCACCAGTCAAAATCTTACCCTCTGGATCTTGGGGTCCCTCAGGGATCTTCGCTGAGTCCCACGTTGTTCAATCTTTACGTGAGGCCGCTGGCTGAGGTCGTCAAGCAGTGGGGTATGACCATGGTGTCATACGCTGACGACACTCAGCTGGCGGTCACACTCAGCGGGGATTCTTGTTTGGATGCCCCAAGATTCCAGAATGGACTTCGGTCGGCTGCCAGCTGGATGAACTCCAACTGTCTCCAGTTGAACGCAAAAAAACGGAAATCATGATCATCGGCAAGCAAGCGGAACTCTGGGGTGATATGTGGTGGCCCTCAGAGCTTGGTCCCACCCCGACTCCGGTCTCGGAGATAAAAAATCTCGGGGTGTGGTTAGATCCGGCCCTTAGCTTTGTCTGCCACACAAAGAGAACTGTTGCATGCTGTTTCGGTATCCTGCGCGGCTTAAGACCTAGGCTAAAATTCTTTGACGCCTCGACCAGGCAACTTGTGGTGCAGGCGACGGTGATTTCTCGGCTTGATTATGCCAGCTCCCTCCTGGTAGGGATAAACCAGGCCGAAATCACCCGTCTACAACGTGTGCAGAACGCGGCCGCTTGGGCAGTGGTGGGCCTTCCCAGGTTCTGTTCCACTGGCAACACTCTGCGCTCTCTCCATTGGCTGCCGATTAAACAGAGGATCCAATTTAAAGTACTCTGTCTGTCATACAAGATCCTCAAGGGCTCCCCTGCCCAGATTCTTTTGAATCTCCTGTCTCCCTATGTCCCGGCCCGCTCTCTACGTTCGTCGGACCTCGAACTTGCAGTAGTCCCCAGGTTTAAGCTCAGCCGTGCTGGCGGCCGCTCATATGAAGTACGTGCGGCGGCTTTGTGGAATTCCCTTTCTTCAAAGATTCGTGCCCATGATGATCTTTTTTCGTTTGGTAGGGCCGTCAAGACCTTCCTATTTCTTTAAATCGCTGTATTTTTAGTTTCCCGTTTCTTAGCTGTGTTATGTTGTTACCTTGTCTGCGCCAGGACGCTCCTTTGCTGGAGCAGCTGTGCGCGTAATAAATGCACATAACATAACATAACAACAGGTACCTGATTCAAATAACAACAGACCATATCAAGGTTACAAGCATACACATCAGATTTGCAAATAATTTCATTTATCTTCAAAAATTGTTTCATTTTTGCAAAACCATTTATATTGCTTTTTCAAAAAGTAAGATAAACTCTACATACATTGGCGACTTAGTTATTACTCATAAGGCTACAAACAACATTGTTCGCACATTTTTATCTCACATCCTCCATGTTATCAAATTACATTATTCAAATGTACGAATCATATTTTGACTAAATAGGAGTTTCCGCTACTGGAATTCTTATGTTGAACAAGAAAACAACTTTAACAAACCCCTCACCCTGTTTTCCACCCTAGGTAAGAAATCCACCACCAGTCTCGTTCCTGGCCATTTAGTGATGTGATCGAGGAGGCACACTCACCTATTAGGTCTACTATCTGGGTACACAGTAGTAATAAAAAAAGAAAAAGAGGGATCCGTTGAAATGAGTTCGAGGGAGCTGTGGTTGATTGACTTCTATTTATACGGTGGGTATTTTAGGCATAGCAGATTCTATCAACGGGCTCCATGTGTGGCCACTTGTAAGTGGCTCAAGGAGTCTTATCGGCCTCTCTCTCAGTTTCCTTGTGGACTTGGATTAGGATGTTCCACTGTCATCAGGTGCTTTTTCAGGCCCCTATATTACTTCCTTCACAGTCCATTGCTTTTTTCCTCAGTTCACTGTATTACTATTCTCTTCTAGTTGGCTAAGAGGTGTGTGAGGGATTTCCAGGGCACAGTTATGGCCCTTTTGGATATAAACAAAACCAATAAACGTTGTTATAACCTTACCTCCCTTAGGCATGGGGTACATTCCCGATACGCACACTATCTGTCAAATATCTGTTCTACCAGTTGTACAGGTTCAGTAATTCAGCCTTAAATAATTGTATACTGTGTAGTCCCGTATCATATGTTTGAACCCGGCACATTATGGCATATAGAACACTCAGATGGTGTCCTAGGGTAGAAGAACAAGTTGCTTACCTTCAGTACCGCTCTTTTTGGTAGGGATTCTATGTAGCATCATATTCCTCACCTTTTGAATTTTCACCAGGTGTTAGATTGGATTTGGAAACTTTTTCAGCAGTACGCATGCACGCTGGAAGGTGGAGCTTTGCAGCTTCACACTGGTGCTGTTCTGCTCAAGAAATGACGTGTGGGCCGATATGGGTGAGGTGGAGCATAGAACACCAGCAGGTTGATGGCATGGCCAACGAGGAACGGGGTCACAGCTTTCGGCAAGAAGGTTGCCTGTGTCTGTAGAACCAATCTGTCTGGGAAGAAGACAGTGCATGGTGCATTCACACAAAGAGCCTGAAGCCCACTCACACAGTGTGCTGAGGTGACGGCAATAAGGAACACAGTCATGATAGTAAGGGGCATGAAGGACAGCTGTGAAGCGGCTCAAATAGAGTGCACATTATAGACGTCAGGACTGGATTAAGGTCCCATTGCGGCATGACAAAAGGAGACGAGGCAAATGTGTGGCAGGCCTTTCAAAATCACATCTCAACTGGTGACTTAAACAATGAGGGTTGATCTGGCAAACATAAGAAGGCCAAAAGATAACTCCTAGCAGTGTCTAAAGCAAATCCTTGCCAGGCAAGAGAAACAGCAATTAACATCTGTCCTTGAGGGTTCGATCTAGTGTGTGCTGCACCAAGCCAAAAATTTGTCCCAGCGACAGGTGTATATATTGTTTTCATTGAGGGATGCCTGGCTGCCAAGATGACTCAACCACCTCCAGAGGAAGGTCAAAAGTGTTCAGCTGTTATCGCTGAATCTACAAACATAAAAGTGGAGGTTGCAAAGGCTCAGGGGCAGAAGCATACCTTGCTGCTGCTACAGCAGGCCTTCCTGGAGAAGCAGCATTATCAGAGGACATATTCTCAAGCCCAGGAGTTCAGGATACCATACTCTGAGTCCAATACAGAGTCAATAGGATGATTTGACCCTGGTCTGTCCTGATCTTGAAAACTCGGGGCAGGAGTTGTATCAGTGATTAGGCATACAGGATTCTTGAGTTCCGCCCAAGACAGAACTCGTCTCCTGATGCAAGATGCCTTGGAAATTCCAAAGTACAGAAGTGCTGGCATTGTGCATTCTTGGCTGTGGTAAAATGATCAAGCCAATGTTCTCACTATTTGTGGCAAGAGATCTTGCGCCACCTCCAGGTGTAGCTGACATTTGTGATCTGCCAGATAACAAAGGCTGAGCTTGTCCGCCCTGGCATTCAATGATTATGCCAGGTGGTTCACTAGCAGTAAAACTCCTTGGTTGGCCAGCCATTTTCAGAGGCACAAGGCCTGATGGCACAGGGCCCATCACCTCGCCCTGCTTGTTGCAGTACCACATATATCAGTGGTGTTGTCCATGAACACCTGTACCTGCCTACCGCTGATGGACAGAAGTAAGGCTTTCAATGCCAAACAGATGGCCCTCAGTTTTAGGTTTATATGGAGCTGGGACTCTGCTGGAGACTAGATGCCTCTGATCTCCGACGCTCCCACATGACCCCTCTAATCCAGGAGCAATGCATTGATCACCACTGTCAACTCGGGGCAAGGACGGGAAAGGGGTCTGCCATTGATCCAATCTCAATCCAATAACCATCATCCCACATATTTTGCAGAATCCTCCTAAATCTGAAGGTAGTGGGGCAGGTCTCCTTGATGTTGGGTGCACTGGGAATTCAGATCCCATTGCAGATTCCACAAATGCCACCTGGCATGCTTGACCAGCAGGATGCAAGAGGCCATCAGCCCCAGCAGGCTCAAAGTCAACCTCACTGAAACCAGGATCGAAGCTGAAGGAATGCTGATCAAAGCCTAAATGTCCTGGACTCTTTCTCCCAGGGGAAAGGCACAACATGGAACCATATCCAGAATGGCTTTAATGAAGGGGGCACCTGATATGGAGTCAAATGTTCAGCTGCCTATCTCCATGAGATTAATGTCTAACAGGATTCTTTTCAGGAAGGCACTAAAACACGTCTGTTTCCCCCTCATTAAAAATGAGTAATAGCTGCTACGATACCCTATCTCCCCTCTTAGTGCCAAGACGCCTCGGCATTCGAGCGCTCTATAAAACTATATCCTATCCTATCCTTGGTTGCAAGATGAAAGGAGGTTCGCTGAACTTTGGAGGTGGGTCACAACTGCTTGCGGCGAACCCACCTTCAACAGTCAGTCATCAAGGTAGGGGAAGGCTGGCACTCTTGACCTCTGAAGGTGTGCTGCCACCACCGTTATCACTCTTGTGAACACCTGAGGAGCACTGGTGAGACCAAGGGGGAACACTGCAAACTGACAATGCTCCTCTCCTACCACCAACCACAGGTAGTGCTGATAGGAAGGCAGGACATGTATATAGAAGTAGGTGTCCTCCAGGTTCAACACTACCTTCCAGTCTCCAGAGTTGAGGCAGACAAGACCTGTATTTCTCCTTCTGGAGGAAGGCTTGGAGAGGGTGCATGTCTAGAATAGGCTGAAAATCTACATCCTTCTTGGGCACCAGAAAGTACAGGGAATAACAACCACATCCTACTTCTGGCACAAGCACACACTCAATAGCACCTATGGACAAGAGGGTTTGCACTTCCTTTCACAAAATGGACAGATGGCTTTGGTAGTTTCTGAGGGGATGGTGGAAGGTGTGGTGGAGAAGAGAGAAAGGGTAAAGCGTATACCTTGCAAACAATCTGTAGGACTCACCTGTCCAATGTGATCTGTTGCCAGCCCAGGAAGAATCAGAGTATGCTGTCTCCCACCGGGTGGATGGGTCCCTGCAAGGGCACGCTAAAGAAGTTTGGCAGGTGCGGCCATGGCGGTGAGAGTGTGGTGGGCTGGGCGTCACACTGATCTTGGTCTCAGGAACGGGTGGCACCATGGTCTCTCACAAAACAGTTGGGTTCACTGGTGGGTTGGTCAGTTTGGCGGTAAGAGATGCCTCAGCCAGCCACGAAATGAGTGATGGAACTATTGCAGTTGGCGCAGAAGGGCTGAAAGGCCCAGAGACAGAACGGGAGCCTTCCCTACATTATGCGCACAACAGTGAAATCAGCTCTTCCTCGATCAGGCGAGTCCCATCAAAGGGCATGTCCATTAGGGGGGCTTGGACATCATCGTAGAACCTATTCAGTAACAGCCACGAATGGTGACACATGGCAAGGCTGGTGCCTATGGTCCACCAGAGGGAATCTGTAGTGTACAAGTCACAATTAATCATGAACCTGGCGGTATTGAGACCATCTTAAATTGTCTGAGGGAGCACAGACCAAAGATTTTTGGGCACACCAGAGAGGACGTCTGCTACTGAATCCCAAAGGGCCTGTGAGTAGCGTCCCAATGAACAGCTAGCGCAAACAAATCAAAGGGCCAAGCTGGTAAAAGAAAACTGTTTGCTGAATATTTCCACTCACTTAGATCCCCTTTTAGCAGGAGTGGTGGGAAATGTGTTGGGATTAGAGAGGCTGGTGGAAGCCTGCACCACTAGACGTTTTGGTGAGGGGTGCTGCGAAATAAAAGCTGGGTCATCAGGAGCAGGGTGAATGCATCTGCTAATCGGCCTATTGATTAGGGGGTCAGTACAAGGTTTGGCCAAACCCCCAAAAATGTATCTGAAAGTGCCTTGTTCAATGGAAAAAGTGTCTCAGAAGATGTTTTCCCTAGCTGGAGGACTTCTGTTAAGACAATGTTTTTAATCACCAAGGTGAGGAGCTTGAGGTTAAGTACTTTGGACGTCCTAGGCATCACCATGGCCTAGGAAGCGGATTTCTCTGTGGCTGGGGGAAACGTTCTGTCGACAGGGAGATATTGAGGCCACTAGTCTCCAGTAAGTCCTTGAACCAACTGTCATCTTCTTAGGGCTGAGTGAACTTAGGGCTTAGTACCCAGATCATAAGCATTATCTTAATCAATCCCAAAAAGGGAATGCAGATAATGTTGTTGAGTCTGTGGTAATTAAAGTGGAGGAAGCAGCAACCTGCACTCCAAAGAACAATCAACTTTACAAAAGCTGCTTAAACACAACACTGGTGGTTGGAAAAGTTGTGCTTTTTGGTCCCTGCAGACCAGTGACGCTCATAAACATTAATTGAATTTTGCCCAGAGGTCGTGTTGTCCTGCCCCTGTCTGCTGACCTGCTGCTGTGCCTTACGAGTCCTCCCGCTGCCGCTTTTGCTTCTCTTGCGGTCGCCGAGCGGAGGACTCGCATTCCCACCACCCCCAGCGGCGGCGCAGCCAGGAGATCGTCATTCATGCGCCTGGAGGCGCTACAAATGCAGTGAGACCCCGGCAGAGCGTGTGACGCTCATAAACATTAATTGAATTTTGCCCAGAGGTCGTGTTGTCCTGCCCCTGTCTGCTGACCTGCTGCTGTGCCTTACGAGTCCTCCCGCTGCCGCTTTTGCTTCTCTTGCGGTCGCCGAGCGGAGGACTCGCATTCCCACCACCCCCAGCGGCGGCGCAGCCAGGAGATCGTCATTCATGTGCCTGGAGGCGCTACAAATGCAGTGAGACCCCGGCAGAGCGTGTGACGCTCATAAACATTAATTGAATTTTGCCCAGAGGTCGTGTTGTCCTGCCCCTGTCTGCTGACCTGCTGCTGTGCCTTACGAGTCCTCCCGCTGCCGCTTTTGCTTCTCTTGCGGTCGCAGAGCGGAGGACTCGCATTCCCACCACCCCCAGCGGCGGCGCAGCCAGGAGATCGTCATTCATGCGCCTGGAGGCGCTACAAATGCAGTGAGACCCCTGCCTCGCGTGAGCGAGTGCGGAGCGAGCCGGGCAAAGCCCGGGCAAAGGGCGGGCCCTCTGTGGCCCTCGGTGGCTGAGGTAGGCTGGGCTGGGCCCGGTTATTTACATTTATATAAGTACTAGCATACCGGTGGATATCGACGTGACAGTTGAGAAAGCAAAGCGTACTTTCATGTTTCCATAGACCTTGTCTGCGGGCCGATTGTTCCCGCCTCTCCACTTTTCCTTTTCCATATCCATTTTTATAGCTCATTTATACATATTTCTATTATTCTAACATTACTGGACATACCCTTTTTTATTTTTTGTTTTTCTCTTTTTTACGGCGTCAATCCTTTTGGAAACACTTGAGGATGACTAAGAAACTCCGCTCTGGGAGATTAGTGGGGGAAGGACCTGTGCAAAAACAAAATCTAATCCCTTAAGAAATAAATCTGTGATTAACTACTCGCTAAAGGGACAGTGTCAGCTCTTCGACCTTTGGGAAAAAGCTGTGGATAAGAAAGCAGCTGTGGATGCAAATGATGGTCTCCTACCTATTTTGCAGGCGGGTCCATCTCAAGCGGTTGATAATATGGTGTCTCCCCCAACATTGATAGACCCATTTCACATAGAAATTATTGCAGGGAATAGCCCTGCTCTTGTTATTGATAATGGTCCTATTGGGTCTTTTGTGCACTCTATGGAAGGAAAACATACCAACAACTCTCCGGCGCCACAGGCTCGTAATGTACGTGTCAGGTCAGAGGGAGATCTTTCGCTGTCATCCATTGACCTCGAACTTTGTGGCCGTTATGTGAGCGCAGGAAGTCCAAAAGCCTCTGAAATTTCTAAGCCGTTAGTGGGTGCGACTCCATCTGGTCTATTGTTGTATAGCAGTACTCCTTCCATAAATGTGCAGGATATGTCCGCGCTGTTAAATGTTTCTATGTCTCCTGAGCTTCATCTATCAGGTATCTGTCCTCCTCTTGCTACTGGCGAAAAACCAATATCGGAGTCTTTGATTGCCCTTGAAAATCTGCTCTCCTCCATACTATGTCTTTTGGGCAAATTTGTGGGCAGCTCGGACTGTATCTTAGATTCAGTCACTAAAATATTGAATGCAATGCTGCACAAGGCGCCGGAAGTGAGGAGTGCTTCCTGGAATGTGACTGATACTAACCAGGCAACGGGGAACACAAAAGTACCCTCGGAGAAGCTTGATATAAAACCGTCAGCTTTGGTTCAAGAAAATAACTTTACGGCTACGTCAGTCTCTGTGGCAAACAACTGTGTAAAAAACTCCGACTTTGAAATTGAAGAAGAAATGCAGTCTGGTGTATTAAGTTCAGCCCAGGAATTATTACCGATTTTCAAAACCGGTAAAATAGAACTACAAGATGATGATGATCAAGTAATCACCAAAAAAAGCCGGAAACACAGAAACGACAAAGGGAAAAAAAGGAAACCTTTACGTAAATACAGGAAGAAAAGACAAAGGCGGATAATCTTTCAAGACTCTATTGTTTCAATTAACAACGAGGAGAACGCCATTAATTCCAACTTGGGGATCATCAAAATGGCAAGTGAATCCTATCATGTACACTTAGGCCTAGAGACTAATGGTAATACTTTGCCTTTGCCTTTAGAAGATTTGTCCCAGAAGGGTGGTCATGACCCAATTACCCCGCAGGTGGTTGAGACAGGGAGCACTACCCCGGTGGCACTGGGGGACCTTAATCCTCTGGCTCCCTCTTTTGCCCCAACGGTCAGGGCTGATATAGGCCCGCTTCATGCCCCCCAGGCACAAAAATCAATGAACTATGTGGACACTTTTGTTTTGGACTTTGTTCCTCTATTTGATGTAAATTTGCCTCTAGATAGATCATGGTTGCTTAAATGTCTTAGTGATCAGGAAAGTCTTCACCTTATTCAATCAAGGGATATTGAGTTAGTGTCTCTGCTTGGTGAAGATAGTGTAACCAGTATAAGAGTCAAATTTTACTCTAAATTCATTGTTAATCTGATATTACAGCAAGTGGAGAGTTTTCAATGCAGAGGTATTGATGTTTTGCCTATTTTCAGTTCTGATGTGACCCTTTCTCCCCACGGGATGACCCGTAAGAGCGACAAGTTAGATAGGGCATCCTCTCCGTTTGAGGATCTAAAGATCTGGGTTTCAAAGGGGAAACGGTCAGTCTCTAAAGCACTGCTTCTTCCACCAATCCAGAACTCCGCACCATTAGATGAGATTCACCGATGGAATTGGCTGCATGGTGCTCTCGCAACTAAGAGCACAGATAATTCCAAATTATTCCATCATCTTTAATAATCAATTAAAAATAATCTCTTGGAACGCAGCCGGGATACACAGTAGCCCCGAGAAGCTTGATTTTTTATTCTCTCTAGGAGCAAGTGTGATCTGCATCCAAGAAACATGGTGCATTGATAATATCTATGGAGGGAAGGAATACTATGTGTTGGAAGCTCCTGCCGCCCCTTCTAGGAAAGGTCATGCTAAAGGGGGAATAGTTTGCTTGTTAACTAATAAACTGTGCTGGAGATTTTCGCATTACATTGATTCTAGTAATCTCTTCCAAGCCATAAGAATTTCGAATCTCCCAAATTTTCCAAATAAATCGGGCGTTGTAATTATTAATGTGTATGTCCCCCCTGAAGAGTGTTATAATATTTTATTGAAGCAGGTATTTCAGTATATTGGACAGATTAAGAATGTTTCTTCTCCACCTGATGTTATTCTAGTTGGAGATTTGAATTGTAAAATCTCGAACGCTAGCTTAAACTTATTTAGAAATATACCCAAAGAAGAGGCTTATTTCATCCCACAATCGATTTTCCCCGATAAAATAATAACAAACAAAAGAGGGAAGATTCTCCTGGAGGAACTATCTGCTGTTGAGGGGCTTATCTTAAATGGGAGATTTCCCTCTGATGTGCCTGCGAAATTTACTCATAAGTCCCCTTTCAGCTCCTCTATCCTTGACTATGTGATCTCTGACTTTGACATTTTCCCTTATGTTCAGGACTTAATGATAGCTCCCACCTCTTTCGGTGATCACAGTATAGTTTCCATAACGCTTTCTTTTAAACCTCCACCCACTGAGTCCTGGTCGCTTGGTAACAATGAGGTCACCTTCCAGGGATCTTCGGGTAGGTGCTGTTGGAACAGCACTTCAATAAGAGGTGTACATGATATTTTATGCAAAACTATACTAGAATTAAATAGCTGGTGTGGTTCCGAAATTGCTAATTTCGAAAAATTTGTGAGAAAGATCACTCTAGATGTAAAAAAGGTCAGTGGTCCTGGAAAAAAGCCTTTTGTCCCCAGTGCATTGCGCATCCTGAATAAGGAAATAAATAAATTAGTGCGAATGCAATTTATAGGAAGATCAGGGGAACTAGCTAAGGAAATATCGAGGTTAAAAAGAAGGAGAACCAGATTACGAAGGAGTCTAAAAAAGAAGAAGGAAGACTTAGTATGGATAAACTTGCGGGAGGCAGTTGTGCATGGCAAAACTAGAGAATTCTGGTCCATAGTCGGGAGGGGCTGTGGTACCAGAAGCAGTCCTCTTCCTACACCCATCTCTGAAGAGGTATGGTCCTCTTATGTTAGGAAGCTGTATGCAGGGAACGAAGACACGGCTTTAGATAGTGCACCTGAACTCCTATCTGAGGATCCGATCGACTATCCAACTGTGAAAACAATAGAAATGGCCATAAAGAATATGCATTTGTCGGGCGCAATGGGACCTGACGAACTTCCCATGACGGTTTTAAAGCAGGAACCTTTACTCTGGAGCAAGATTCTTTACCCAGTGTTTAAATCCTGCTTTGTTACTAAAACTGTCCCAGTCTCCTGGAAGGGAAGTATATTGATCCCTATTTTTAAGAAGGGATCTAGGGATTGTCCCATGAACTACCGTTTGATCGCTCTCCTAGACTCAGTTGGAAAGGTCTTTGCTAAATGTATTTTGGGCTTGCTTGAGAATTGGGTCGAGGAGAATAATATTCTACCATGTGAACAGACTGGTTTCCGTAAGGAACACGGTACATTGGACAATCTCACAACCCTCCATGTGATCACTGATAAATATTCACGTGTAAGAGGAGGAGTGGTGTTCGCAGCGTTTATTGATTTCTCCACAGCGTTCGATAAAGTCGATCGTCGAACGCTGTGGAGAAAACTGGCCGCCCTTGGTTTACCATTATATCTACTAGAGCTGTTACGAGCTCTTCATTCTGAAACATGGTGCAGTGTTCTCCAGGGGGGTGAGAGGGGACTTTCACACAAGATTCCCTCCCAGAATGGCCTTAAACAAGGCTGTCTCCTGGCACCTCTATTGTTCTCACTATACACTGCAGACCTTCCAGCTCATCTATCAGCGTGTGTGGGTATTGCTCCGGTGGTAGGTGGGACCCCGATTTCTTGTCTCATGTACGCTGACGACATTCTTGTTTTAGATCTAACTCCCAAAGGTCTTGCTAATCGGCTGCAAGTCTTACACGTTTTTGCGGATGCACACTGTATGAAGATTAATATATCTAAAAGCAAGATCATGTGTATTGCTGGAAAAAAGAAATGCCGTTCTGTAAATTTTGGATGGTTTATTGGTGGCCAAAAACTAGAGGTTGTTAAAACCTACACTTTTTTGGGTAAAATTATTGCCGCCAATCTGAGTGAGAGGCCCCATATCGAGCACTGCTCACGTAAAGCACTTGCCCACAGCAAAGGCTTAAATTCCCTTTATGCCGCTACTGGAAAGAGACACTTCGTTTGTCTTCTGGAAGTGTTTAGGGCTAAGATTCCTCCTACGATACTGTATGGTATAGAACTTTTAGAGTTGAAGCATTGGGAGTTTTGTAATAAAATTGAGGGGAAACTCCTAAGATCCCTATCCAGCTTTAATACCTCCTGCTCTTTGGCAGCATGTAGGCTGGATTTCGGCCTTAGGAGCAGCTGGGTTCAGGGACTATGTGCCCTGGTAAGATGGGTGGCCTGCTTGGCTAGAGCCGAATCAGGGACGATGAGGGCCCTTCTTAAAAAGGAATTGTTGGGCAACTTTAACGAGTTCTCACGTTTGGTAAGGAATTTCAGAAGAGCTGTGTCACTTTTAAAGTTAGAGGAAAGTGTGTTATTCCTGTATTCATCGTCACAGCTAAAACTTGTGTTAAAACAGGCATCGTGGGAACTTTGCTATCAAATGGATAGGAACACAATACAAGGGAAAGTGGGTAGTAATCTTCTCCTTAATTCCTATACTATGAAGTTGGTCCAACCTTATGCCACATGGAGTTTACCCCATGGTATTCGTCGATTATGGTTTTTGCTACGATACGATTTATTGCCCTTAAATTCACTTCTTTCTAAATGGCACGGAACCTCTCCCACGTGTAACTTCTGTAGCTTGAGTACTCAGAATTGTATCCATGTTATGTTAATCTGCCCTGCACTTCGTCCATTGCGTTTTAAATGGTTAAAATCGATATGTCTCCAATTGGGTATCTATGATGTTAATGCTTTTCTACGATTTCTATACTGTCCCCCAAATGAAATGTTTTGCTTCTATATTTTTAATTTTTTTAAAGTTTTTTTAGCTATTTATTAAGGCAATTTGGAGAGGTCTGACTTTGTGCCCTCATGTCATCGATTCTATGGATGAAATCAGTTTTGTATGTGTGATGTATTTTATTTTTCCTGTTTGTATTTGTTCTGAATTTTATGTGGCCCTTAACCAGAGCCAAACATAATAATAAATACATTGAAATTGAATTGAGGAAGCAGCATCTCAAATGGATTCAGGCGCAACATCAGTCAAGGTTGAACTAGCTTGAAAGAGGACAATCAGACCACTTCTTCAGGTGGTGAAATTGGCATTGGTGCTTATGTGCCAGGGGCTGCCATCAACAATGAACTGTGGTGCTGCGAGAAGTGTCAGAACAAGAGCCAAAGGCAAGATAGTTGTGGAGGGTCCAGTTGGCACTGAGGGACAACATGCCGGAGGTATCCCTGGTGGAAGGCCTCTCACCTCCTTTGGGCTTATAGGCTTGCAAGAAGGAGGTGATAGGGAATCCAAAGAGCTGGAGCATAGATATGAGGACCTTTTTAATCTGATGCAATATGGCTGAAGGCCCTGAAAACTCAGTTATACTGGAACTAGCTCCGAGAACAGCTCTGAAGTCAGCTGGGTTCTGATGTGAGATTGAACAGAGTGGCACCGTCCCCAACAATTTCTCAGGTGCATGTAAGTGGCACATGAGAGCAGAATTCCACTTGGAGTTCTTGTGTTTTGTCGCTTACCTGAGGACTTGGAGCATGACGACGACCAACCTCTGGAGCAGCCGAGTTGATTTTAGGACCAAGAACAAACCGTGGACGGAGAGCGTGACTTGGAACAGAGTCTTCGTATGCTTAGGGACATAAAGCTTCACCTCATGTTCTCCGATGGCCATCGGGTTCATCGATGCGCTGTTGCCGCAGGTCTTGGAGTCATGGCTGATGGAGATCTGTCACAGACATTTTTTGCAACAGTCTCTGCCCCCTGCTCTCAAATGCCTATATCTCAATGCTAGATCCTGCAAGGGTCCTGCAAACAAGATGTCTGACAGTTTAGGAACCCCAGCCGGGAGGTCCCGGACAGGGGTTGCCTTTTTGGCTTAGATCGCCTGAAATCCACCCCCTCCTTGGACCTTTATACTCACCTGGGTTTCCTAGGATTGCGATCCCTCAATCATCCTATTCCTGCGATCAAACTCGAAACCTGCGTCTGCAACTTTTGACAAACATTCTACCGACCACGGAGTCCAAGCAATCATGGCTAATCCCCGGTGGTGCTGCCCAGTCAGCTATAGAGGAGATTGGCTGTGGATCTCCCCGCGGCCGTCACCTACCCAGATGGACATTGGGCACAATATCCTTGTCTCTCCACTGTGTCCCCTTTCCTCCCTGCCCTCCATCGAACCACCACGGATCAGCCTATGGCGGTGCAAATTTCTGCACAGCTGATGCCGGGTGCATGTCCGATGCTAAACGGAATCTCCACTGATTACGGATCCATTTCGCAACGGCCGATGCCGAGCTGAGCTGCCTTGATAGCTGTTGAGGAGATGGGCTGGGGATTAACTCTCCCTCCATCACCTGCCTTCCGAGCTTAAATACAGTCGCCTGGCTTCCCGCTTTGCATCCCGGATCTGCAGAGAAGAATGCAGCATGAAAGCTATTACGCTGCTGCCCTGTTCAATCAAGCTTATTTTTCTTCCTCTGCATTTACTTTGTGACCGGCGCACTCCTGACCCCACAGACACCGCCCCCCCATCCTCTTCAGGGGCTGCTGCCGGGCCTCTGAGCGGACTTCTCCCACCATCATAGCATATTGAACGGTAACAGTGCTGCCCGTATAGCCCAGAGTGTTTTTTGCCAATGATAACCTGAGATTGTTCGGCATTTGCCGCCTGTTCTTGTGGCTGCCTCTCCCATTCAGTCCTGCTCCATTGGGTTGATTTTTCTTTTGTGGCTTTTCCGATCGGATTCTCGACAATCTGCAACACCGCCATTTTGTAGTGTTGTTGCTGGGGTCTATAACTCTATCCTCCATCATGGCGGCTTCAATGGATTTTCTGGCTTCAATGGATTGACTGGTCAATGCGTTCCACCGGACTGCGCCTGGTGCCCTCACCCCCCTGAACCCGTTTCCATGTCCAAGATGATTAGATGATGAGTCTGAGCCCGACACTGCACGGTTTGTTTGCGGGTCCCCAGTCGGCTTGCTGTCTTTGACCCTGACTTTTTGGTTTCCCTTTAAGTTTTTTTCACCCTTGCCTGTCCCTCCTGTTCTGATCCTCATTCCAATCCCTTTTACTTCCCCCCACTACCTTCTTTGTCCGACCCATCTTGTGTCATGCAACTGTGTAACATTGTTTTTATCCTATGTAATGTTATCTCCCAGTAACTGATTTAATCATGTAACATACTAATCCTTATGTAAAGCGCTCTGATACCTTCGGGTCTAGCCAGCACTATATAAAACTCTTCAAATAAATAAAATAGATCTATTCCCAAGCATGCGGTCTTGTACGTATCTGGAACAGTAACTGGCCATGCCAAGAAATGGACACACCATGGAAACATCTTGTGGGGGATCAGCATTTGTCAGTGCTTGTACTTTAGCAGGATCTGGTGTCAAGCCCCCATCAGAAAGGATATGGGCAAATAATTTTAGCTTTGCTTTATGGAACTCACACTTGTCTGCATTCAAATTCAAACCTGCTTCAGCATGTAAACTACACACTTGTGCAAGAGCATTATCGTATTCTTTTTGTGTAGCTCCGAAAACCAATATGTCATCATTGTAATTGAACGCATTCATGACAGGCTGTATGATACGTCAAATGGCATCTTGAAACAGTTCTGCAGCAGATGACATATCAAAATGTAGTCTTTTGTATCAAAACAGACCAACATGTGTAGAAAAGGCTGTAATGTACCTGCAATCTACCTCAAATTCGAACTGATGATAAACTTTATTTACATCCAGACAAGAGAAGATCTGTGCACCATTTGATTGTGTTATCATGTCAGCAATGTGGATGGCACGCTCATTCAATTGCTTTGTTAGCTTGACGCATGTCAATGCATATGCGTACAGCTTCTTCGCCATTCATTTTTGGCATTACTACTATGGGAGAAACTCACGGCGTTGTACCAGTGGAAAGCTCAATAATATCATGCTCAAGTAATGATTCAAGTTCTTTCTCAACAGCCTAATACAAATTAAAAGCAATTTGTCTATATCTTTGAGCAACAAGAAGGACTTCCTCATTAATATGCAAATTCACTTTAATAGTGTTAAGTTTTCCCAAACCAAGAAGTAACGAAGGGAACTGACTTACTATTTTGTGGTGTACATTTATGTTGTAATTCACAGAGATCAGGCCCATATAAGCAGCTGTGCTGAAACTGGGTAGACAGGCCTTGAAACACATAGATGCATGGTTGTACCTTCATTTTCTTTTGTTTCATTGTTGCTACACGTGAACCGTGACTTTTTAAGGGCATCAATGCAGCCCATGTATACACTATGATTTTCAATGGTGTTAATTGTGTTAATGGAGATAATTCATTGTATTTTTCTTCAGGCATAATGTTTATCGATGCACTACTGTCAATAATGAAAGGTATCAAACAACCATTTACTTTTAGTGTAATTTTAGGACAATGTTTTAGTGACTTTGGTGCTTTGGCATGTCAATCTCTCTATGACTGACATTTTTCACAAGCGCCCAGTCCAACATGTGCATGCTTTTCTGAGATAAACATCAACATGGTATAATAATTTTCTTCCCCTTCATTTGATATTGCTAAAGAAGTACTGTTTGATAATGATTTAGATGACGTTGACTTCGTTCAGAATCGATTTGTCCTAACTGATGTCGCTGCTTCTCCCTGTGGGTACGCGTCAAAGGTTGCTCTGGAACGTTCGGGCGCCCATTTTATCTTTGTGCTTTGACACGCTTATTTTTTTCTTGGCTTTGCAAACTGCCACAAAATGGTTTTCCTTCCCACAATCTTTACAAATCTGTCTCAGAGCGGGACATTTACCTTCATGTGGACACGAAAATTCACAACTTCTTTTTACAGGTATACATCACTTTGTATCCTTCAGTTTTTTGTTTTGGCTTACTTTTCACACTCATGACGGATTCATTCTGGGCACCTCCGGCCTCCATGTCGGCCTATCAGAATGTTCTTCAGCTCTGGGAGCCATTAACACTAGTGCCATACTATGAGTGCTTTTTTCAGCATTTGTCGTCTGAATAAATCTGACAAGCATCCATCATTTACTCTCAGATGCATAGCTTCTTCATCATTTAATTAATTGAATGTACAACGTCTGATGAGTGTTTCGAGTCTCTCAACAAATTCGTCAATGGTCTCAACAACTTTCTGGCATTCTTGGATGAAGATGTATCAGTCATAATCAACATTTGGCATTGGATTACATTTGAGATTCACCACATCTTTAATCTGATGATATATGACTTCTTCTTCAGTTTGCAGCATTCTCTTTCTGACTTCTTTTACACAATCATTAGCAAGATTCTTGAGATACTTTTTTAACCTTTATTGGTAATTTCGAGCATGGACACAGCTTAGTGCCTACAACCATAGCATGGCCGGCAGTGCTTGCAGTAATCATTAGGCATCACATTATAACTCAGAACGATATGCATATTAACACAGCAAGCCGCCTACAATCACTTCGGGCCGGCCGCGTTTAAACTGTTGTCATTGTAACTGGAATCAGCAGAGGTAACAGGTATAGTGACCTCGTAGGGACGGAAATGTACATAAGAAGTCAGATGTGTGGGTCATGCAGTTAGCAGTCCACCCTTGTTTTTCTGTGTCTTTTCTTTTAAACCTCAGTTATTAAATTTGATGGTATTCATCTCCAACACAGTAAGTCCAACAAGGTACAGAATTCCAGTATGATTGCTCTAGATACAGAAAGAACCTCTTAACGATGTTAGCAATCGGCCAACAGCATACCCAGAACGAGGACCTTGCGGGCCCCGACTGCCCCTTGTGCAGCTACTGTGTAGTTACATGTCTCTGATCGCAGATAAAGCTCCATCCAAACTCCCAACCCCCCGTCACCCTCCCACCCCCCACCCCCACCACACCCCCAACCGTACCCCCCTCCCCGCTGCCGAGCCCATAACTCCCCCCCTTTCACGCTGTCCGGTTTCTTCCTGTTGCGTCAAAAAGTTATTCCAAAACATTAAACATAGGGTCTCTGCCAAGTGCACCTCATAATGAGCCAGCACGTGGCGCATCGTCCTGGGGCTGCCCCTCTTCTAGTCCTGAGTCAACTAGTTCTGAGCTTGTGTGTGTCAAGGGGGTATCCAGTCCCACCAGCTCCTGAAACATCGCCCCCCAAGCCTGGAGGACCTCAGGTAGCTTCCCGTCCCTCCTCATGCGCCTTATGTGCTCTTCCTCCGCCAGCGCCCATTCTCTCAGATCCGCCTTCCATTTAGCCAGCATTGAACCTGAGGGGACAACCAGTGGATTGCCATACGGCGTCGGGCCGTAACCAGGCCCAGTATTAAAAACCGTCTACTCACCTTTCGTTTGGGGTCCCGGGGGATTAAGCCTAAGAGGCATGGACGCGGGTCTAAATCTATTACCCACCCCAACACTTTCCCCATGACCTCCAGTATCGACGCCCAATAGAGTTGGAGGACTGGGCACGTCCATACCATATGTATAAAGTCCGCCATGGGGTTGGGGCACCTCGGGCAACGGGCATCCCTGGCATTGTCTATGGTCTGGAGGCGCTTTGGGGAGAGGTAAGCCATATGTATGATATTATATTGGATCTGCTTAAATCGGTTGCTCACTGACACCTTCCGCACACTTTCATGAATTTTTTCCCAGTCACGAGGGGTGATCTCCTGTGGACACGCCTGCTGCCATTTATCTTCTATCGCTAAGGGCCTCAGCTGTCTATCCTCTCTCAGGGCTCGATATAGGTGAGTCACGAACTTTCGGCCTCCCGCCATAGCCAGCATCGTGACAAGAGTATGAGAGTGCACCGGGGCCTCCGGGAATGTAGGCCAGAGTTGCTGCGCTGTCGCCGCTATTTTAGCATATTGGAGAAACTGTCCCGGGCCAAGCTCAAAGGTGGCCACCGCCTCCCGATAGGTGATAAACTTGTCATTTAGATGCAAATCCGCCAGCATGAGGCATCCTCCTTCCGTCCACTGTCCAGTGACATGACCCCCGCGATCCGGGCAAAGGACGGCAACAGCCAGAGATCCAAGTCAGGGGCAAAGGGCTCGGAGTGGATGAGGCGTCACACCACCCGATCCCAGACAGAGGCGGCAAGCCGTACCAGTGGGGGGGGGCGAGAATACGCCATCTCCCCGCCTGCCAAAGCAGTGCACCCAGTTGCCCAGTCCCATACGTCCCTGCCAGCAGGGACAGCTCCCATGAGGGGTCCGCGTCCAGCCATGCAATCGCGTGCTGCAGTTGGGAGGCGAAGTAATACAACTCTAGATCGGGGACCTCCAGTCCCCCCGCGCCCCATCTACGCTTTAGGACTTCCAGACTCACTCTACATCTCTTCCCGTTCCATAGTAAAAGGACCAGGAGAGAGTCCAGTTCTCGAAAGACCCGGTGCGGAATCTCATAGAAGGACCCCTGCATAGTGTACAGACAGCGTGGGAGGATCACCATCTTAATTAGGGCACTCTTCCCCATCAGGAAAAGCTTAAGAGTGTTCCAGAAGGTGATACTCCCCTTTAGACCCTGGATTATCCGTCCCATGTTGTGTTGGAAGAAAGTGGCAGAGTTGCGACTGATCCTAATCCCCAGGTAGCGGAGCGAGTCGTCCACCCACGGGAGTCCTAGCTCCGGACGCAGGGTCCCCTCCCACTCCACCTGTTCTCCGATCGCATACAACTGGGATTTTGTAGTATTTACAGCCAGGCCAGAGGCAGCCGCAAACCGTGTCAATGCGGCCATCAGGATCGGTAATGATTGCGTCGGCCGACTTAGGTAGATCAGAGCGTCGTCTGATCTACCGCCCCCACTCGAATGCTCCACCGCCCCCACTCGAATACCCCGGTCCTGAAGCACCGTACGGAGATGGCAAGCCAGAGGCTCCATCGCCAGGGCAAAGAGCAGGGGGGAGAGGGGGCACCCCTGCCGGGTTCCCCTCGATATCGATATTTCCTCCGAGATGCATCTACCCGTGCGAATTCTCGCCACCGGTCGAGCATACAGTAGTCGAACCCACCGCACAAACCCCTCCCCCAGGCCTAGTTTTAAAAGCACCCTCCATAGGTAGGGCCAGTGGATGGAATCGAACGCTTGTTTGATGTCCAGAAACACCAGAGTGCTTTGCCCGGCCTGGCCCGACGCTCCAAAGTTTGCATGACGTGGGCCAAGTGGCGGACATTCCGCAGGGTGCTCCGGCCCGGGATAAACCCCGATTGGTCGTCATTGACCAGGCGACGAAGGTAGGGAAGGAGTCTAGAGGCTAGCACATGGCTGATAATTTTCAAATCCACGTTCAGCATGGAAATGGGTCTGTAGGATCCCGGAAGGAGGGGATCCTTCCCTGGCTTGGGAATCATAACTATAGCTGCCGCTCGCATGGAGTCCGGGAGCAAGCCCTGATCATATGCCTCCATAGCCACTTCAAGGAGTTTCGGGACCAAAACGCCCCCGAACTCCTTATAAAGTTTGGCCGCAAGTCCATCCATCCCGGGGGACTTCGCCATTCGCAGATGGGTGATAGCAGCACGCAGTTCTTCCACCCGAAGTGGGCCCCCCAGTTCCTCTTGACTCTCCGCCTCAATGCTGGGCAGATTAGTGGGAGATTATAACAGATTTTTATTTATTAAAGTGCTAATGTTATGTGCCATCTAGTGACTCAGGGGCTTATTCTCATGGTTCCTTTTACCCATTGCGCTACATCCGGCCCCTGATGAAGGATGTTGCCTGTGTGGCTCATCTGTTATCCCAATCTCATCAGGCACCACTTTTACTGAGACTTTGGTGTGACCACTTCCGCTTCCGGTCCTGAGGTCCGTCAGTGTGTCCGTTTGTGCTGCTTGACGCCTGCTGGGACTTGCCTGCTGCCTCCCTGCTTTTGGCCCTGCCTCTCGGCTTGCCGGTGGGGCAAACCAGCCTCCAGGCTTACCGGTGTGGGGGAAGCGCCGAGTGAGGCAGGTGAGCGGCGGTGTTGGAGAGATCGGTAGCGGAGGGATTCCCTGGGCGTAGCCATGCCGTGAGTGTTGTTGGCGCGGCGGGCGGAGATCACCTGAACGCGGCATCCCCACGGGTGTTTGTTGGTGCAGGGGGTCTTCTGAACGTGGCTAGCTGTGCCACAAGTGTTTGCCGACGCGGCAGGAGCCACAGGAGATTTCTTGAGTGCAGCTGCGCCGGGAGTGTCTGTAGAGAGACCTCAGCGGCGAAAACAGGGCAGAGCGGAGCGGCATGGCACGGTGGAGCAGCGGATCTTACAGGAGCTCACAGGCTCGCGGACTCCGCTCTGCTCAGCCCAGCTCAGCGCACGAGCCTGCCTCCTTCACCCCTGCTCTATCCTGGGAAGCGAGGGACAGAGGTGACACCCGCCTCAGCGAGAGAGGTCGGACTCCAAATTGAGAGCCAGAGCCAGAGAGCCAGAGAGCCGGAAAGCCGGGGAAGAGAGGTCAAACGCAGGAGAAGCTCCGAGCTCATCCGGGGTCTATTCTGGTATTCTGGTAAGGATCACTCCTTGAAGCATCCTCGGGTAACGACATGAGGTCAGGAAGGGCCAGGGGGTCCCCGGAGCCAAAGCCAAAATCGAAGACAAAAACGGGAAACGGGAAAGGAAACAAGAAGAAAACAAACCCAAGCACACCCACCTGCACGGAGCCGAATCTTACCACAGCAGAGCAGGCTTCGGAGCTGAATCATATCAAAACAGAGCAGGGATCCCCAACGGCCTTGATCCAAGAGACGTCAGCAAGAGAACCACAAACCGCAAAAAAGCTCCACCAACCCAAAATATAGACAAAGTTTGAATACTTAAAGGATGCGGGCTCAGCCATTTTCTCGAGCAGCAAACATCTGCATGGCTTGCAAACCTCACTGCTCCCCTCGTTACTGAGATCAACATGCTCGCCACCACCATTGCTTGAAATGACCACAAGCCCCTCGTCCCTAGAAACTTCCACGGCAGACCTTCATCAACGTGGTACCTTAAAGCACAGGAATATCAGCACACCTCAGGAGATCTCAATCGTAAGAGGAAAGCCCCACGATTCTACTTCTAATCTGCAATTATCGCCCGCCTACTCAGCCGGCCAGGCTACATGCAGTCGGGGCAATGTCCTGCGGTCCCAACTGGACGAACTCAAAGTAAATGCAAAAACTACTTCGGCACCAAAACTAGGCGATAAATTAGATAGCCGTCCAGTCGAAAGGGCTTCCGGGGCCAGCCTACAGACACTAACACCGGTACTCCCCAAGGAAACACAACCTAGCCCGGCGCCGACCATACAATCTATGAGCCATAGCCACAGCACACCCATCAAGTCTCATTCAACGGCTGGATGTGCTCTTCCACTCATAGATCCGGAAACCAATCGCTTAGTAACAAGCACCTCGGGTAGGGAGGCAGCAAGCCCTCACAACTCTAGCTGGAAAGCTGATGGCAGGGCATTAGTGTCTTACCTTAATACACAAGAATGGGAAGACATGCTAGCAACCTATACACCAGATCACAAAGAGCCTCATTCCCTCGATCCATCTCTGGCAGCCAACAACACCAACAACTCCACTAACATCTCCAATGAGAAAGAGCGGGGGAAGGAACACAACACCGGAACCTGGAACTCACTGCCAAATACAATTCAGCTAGCAGTAGATGCCCTGCAATACCAATCAGAAAAAATGGAGTTACAACTTACCCTCCTCAACACACTGGCAGTTTTTACAGCCGGCATCGATGACAAGCTGGGTAACTTGAATAATCTGATAATGAGAGCACAAACAAGCACCTACCTGAGCTGCAATTGCAGCCAGGCAGTGGATAAATTAGCCACACTGCCCTCAATGTTAACCGACTTAATAGGTGATATAAGGAACCTACATAGAGAAAATGCAATAAAAGAAATGGGCCCCAATAAAACAGAAGAGGGAGACTCCAGGAGCGAAACATCCGGAACAAAGCTAACCGCCCATCATGCCCCTGCAAATGAGGCGACAACTCAGACAGGACTGGATTTCCCGCAAAAACTTAACGCCAAATACCGGCGTCAACAAAAAAGAAATGGGCGCAACCAAAAACCTCAAATAGTTACAATAAAATACTTCCCCATCTTCTTTGGCCCGAAGGAAAAATCTTCGGTTAACACAAATATTGCCCATTTTACAGATGGGGAAAACCATGTGCCCAGCGGCTCCATCCAGCAGCAAAAATTAAACAGCAGCTTGCCGGACCAAGAAGGGCAATGGTCCCAAGACCCACTGGCAAGAGACCAAATTGAACAAACAGACGCTCACAGAGATGAGGCAACAAAGACCAAACCGCTTACACAGCCTAGTAGCACCAAGAACAAGCAAGAGTGGGTCTCCGAAGGCCAAGCGGGAGACCCAGCACTTTTAAATAAGGAGCCTCCTTTCCAAAGGGAAATACCCGACGAGACGACCAACCAAGAAACATCAATAACAGCCGCAAGTAAGCAACCACCCACGTCAAACTCCAAGGAGGGGGTCAGGAAAAGAACCATTGGCTCAACGCTAAGCTTAAACCATGAAGATCTAATCAGAGACACACCAATCACGACTATTCATTCTGTTCCTAGCCAAACAGAGCACTCACAGGTAAAATGGCCATTCGAAACGCGAACAATATTAAAGCAAACTATTTCAACCAAAGCAATAACACAAACCGCCAACACGCCAGGCGAAGGTAATCACCTGGCATTCCACGAAGCTCAACCAGGTTATGGCTCAATAGGCCAAGCACATCATACATTAATAAAACAGCAGGCGGAAGGAAGCATACAACAATCAACAGATATCTTGTTTTTTCACCCGGAATACACGTCAAAAGGGCAGCAGGATCTGCTAAATCGTGGCAACATTCTTAGACTAATGGAATGTATTCCCAACCTGAGGGGGATAAGTACCAAGGATTTAATCTCTGTAGAATTTTTACCCACTGCCAACCAAAACAGCCCGGAGGTAACCAAGACAACCTGGTCCTCTAGTAATGTTGCAGATTCTATCTTAGCGGAAGCAGAGCATTTCAAGAACTGGGGCATTAAGCTGGTCCCCTTACAAAGACCAGCTTATCCCTCACCACTCCTGAAGAGGATAAGGCCAAAATCAGAGACACAACAGGCAAATACCTCTAGTGTTCTCAGGGGTGCCCTGGGAAGCTCGCCCAAAATAAGGGAGAGCAGCCCCTGGCAGCGATCAACAGAAAGTCCGACGGTGGCAGCTGGCCCGAAGCCAGCGTTCATTACGAGCAGGCAAAGCCCAGTTCTAAAGGAACGTCAGACTCGTACTTTCACCACTACTAAGCCCTTGCGAGGAAGCCCGCCAAATAGGAACACACGCAGTCCCCGGGGACGGGCAGAAGCTAGTGTAAGGGGGCACCACACCAAAATCGAGCAACAACAAGGGAAATATTGTCCCGAACCATCTTCATACGTCCTGAAGAGGCTTGACACCACCAACAAATTAGAGACGGTAAAACGGGAAGGGCTCCAATTATAGACATATGTTCTTGGAACATAAATGGCCTAACCTCAAAAATGGATGACCCAGACTTCCAAAAGTATATCTCTCTCTTTGACATAATAATGCTGCAAGAAACCTGGCTTACAACTTCACAACATATCACGGGTTTCACTTGCTTTTCAACAGCAGCGGTCAGAATTAACAGATTTAGCCACCAGTCAGGAGGCTTGGCCACATACGTATCCACTACATCAATACCTTTGGCAGTCCTTATGGACTCATCTATATCCACAACCTTAGCAGTAAAGATAAAATTACAGCTTGGGAATAAAGAAGAAGAGATATGCCTTGTTAACCCATACGTCAACCCCAAACATAGAGTTAAAGATTCCATCAAAATCTCCAACCAAATGGCGGAGTATGTCACCCAGATGGAAAAGCCACTTTTCCTCCTGACAGGGGACTTTAACCAAAACTTACTTGGCTCATCAGTAGAAGAAGAGGCCCTGGCTCTAAACAAAATCTACACTATACCATCACAAAGTGCCCCTCTAAACAGGAGAAAGCATCAAAACAACTGTCTACTCCAAGACCTAGAACACCAAAACCTTTGGGCACTAAATGGAAGATTTATGACTGACTCTCCTCCAGTAGAAACCTTCTATTCATACACAGCTAGCTCCATCCTGGACTACACCTTTGCCAGTCTGGCATTATTTTCACACATCCTGGGGTTCAGAATGGGGGATAAGGGTGAAAGTGACCATCGTCCCCAGGAATGCCACATGACATCATGGACGCCAACTGCAATTAGGCCAGTCAAAATGCTTGGGGCGATTTATTTCATTAATCAAAAAAGGATTAAATGTACGCCAGCCAACTCAACTACTCTGGCCGAAACTGCCCTTCAACTTTACAATACACAAAAACCAAATGCAGCTGGGTATATCTCTCACTGGGAGCAATATACAGGATCACTGCTAAAAGAACTGACAACTAAGACCGCCCCAAAAAGCAATTTCTATAAAGAGAGCAGTAAAACCAACTTAAAGAGAGGACCGAGAGCACAATTAAGGTTACAAAAAAGATCTGTAAACCTGATCTTACGGAAGTTAAGATCAGCCCCCCAAAAAGTCTACCTACGAGTTGCGCTGAAAAATCAAAGGGCTGAGCTCAATCGAACAAAATGGAATATAAAAAAAATGCTGAAAATGGGGCCTGGGCAAAACTACTATACGATACCAAAAGCAATAACAGTGCCCGCTTCTGGCAATCAGTGAACAGGATCCTGCGCCCACAGCATAAAGACCTAGGATCTCACATTGTGGAAGAGTCATGGATTAACTATCTTTCCAGCACTTTAATGACCCTCCGGAACATGCAGGAGTACAAAGAAGCACTAGCACAGAGCCAGATTCTACAATGTTTATGCCAGTGCTACCAACTCAGAGAGAGCAAGGCCTACTCAAAAACAACTTGGACATATCAGCTTCTCAGCCGACAGTCTTAATAACAAAGCAGATTTGCAAGGGCAGGAAAGAAGGAGCTCCAGGACCCAACGGCATTCCGCCAGCCCTGTTTAAGGAAAGAAATACAGAATAGGGGACCATCATGCAACCGTTATTCACGGAAATTAGACTCCTAAATAGAATCCCAGAATCTTGGAGGGGGTCGACGATCGTCCCCATATACAAAAAAGGTGACAAGACGGACCCTAATAATTATCGCCTAGTAGCCCTCCTTGACAATAAGGCGAAATATTTTGCAGGAACCATCTTAGAGAGGATTGTGCTATGGGCGGAATTGGATCATACCACTGAACCAGACCGGCTTCCGGAAAAATACTGGAACAGCAACTAACATCCTGGCTATCTCACTAATTATTGATGCAGCAAAAAACAAAAAATTGACGCTGCACCTGTGCTACATCGATTTCAGTGCAGCATTTGACAACATCGAGAGAGGCAGACTTTGGGGGAAACTAGCACAATGGGGCATATCGCAGCCGATTCTAAACATGCTGAAGCTTCTCCATTCTGATACCTGGGTGCAGGTGAAGCTAGGAAGCGGCACCCATTTGTCATCCAAAGTTCGCACCACCAAAGGTCTCAAACAAGGGTGCGTGCTTGCCCCATTATTGTTCAATCTGTTCATGGCGGATCTAGCAATCCTACTCAACAAATGTAACTCCCACTCCCTGAGGATGGGAGGGAAAACTCTGAGTAACCTTTTGTACGCTGACGACGTCGTATTACTCAGTCACACCTACATCGGCCTTCAGCAGCTTCTGATCAAAATGCACAGTTACGCAACGGAAAACAACCTTAAAATAACCCTGAGCAAGACACGCACCATGTCAATTAACATCAACAACAAACAACAGAAGCTCTGGACCCTGGGCGGCCAAAAAATTGAGCCAGCACGCGAGTACAAATACCTGGGAGTCACCTTTGACAGAGAAGGTACATTTGCACAGCAGAAGCAGGAAACAAGAAGGAGAGGGGCTTTGATCGCCGTTACGTTGAAAAATTTAGCCAATCAACTGACGGGGGCAACTTTGACCCCTTACTTGAAAGTTATTCAGGCTGAGTTACTCCCCTCGATCTCCCACGGCAGCAAGGCACTATAAGGAAGAGATTCTAAGAACCTGGATACTATCCAGGTAAAAGCCTACAGAACAATGTTCTCACTCCCGCCCTACACCTCGCCTGCCCAAATAAGGTTGGAGTTTGGCTTGCAAAAACAAGATCTTGCTAGACAGGGAGCCTACATCATTTGCTGCCACAAACTCCGCTCTGCCGCTACTGACGCACTAAATTCGCTGTTATGGCAAGACATACAAAGCAGGGACATATCTCAGGCAAGAACTTACCTGCAGGCAGCATTGAGGGCCACTGGGACATGCAACTCGGGCATAACCTGTTTAAAAAACTAGTCTGGAAAAACGTCAAATCTCTTTCCTTACTAGAGGACAAGGCCGCCTTTGCAAAAACAAATCACGCATGGATGACCCTCAATTCGTACAAATCCCTGACACCACAATCATATTTTAGTCAGGGCTATCCAAAAGCCATTAAATTGAGGTTTTTGAAACACAGACTAGGGATTTTGCCCAGCAGAGAGCATCTCCCACCATGGCTTAAGAGTAACGGCTATGAAGCCTGTCCGCTCTGCAACCTGGAAAAGGGCGACATCCTCCATATGACCTGTCTTTGTGAAGAGCTTCGGCAAGCCCGCCAACAGCTCTTAAAGGACCAGTTCAAGCAGATAGGGATCAGCACTAGAAGGCAAGCGGTGCTCGCCTGCTTGAATCCTGCAAACACTAAACTGAACTGCAGATATGTCAAGTTCTTTGCGATGATCGAGCAAAGACTGTTAAAACTTCCAAAAACAGCGATCATCGACACAGGCAATAAGTAGGCGGACATCAGGACGCAAGGGAACACGCTGTCCCGGCCTCAGAAAAATGCTCTTGGACAATTACACTGGGTCTTTTAACTGAATGCTTATTTTTAAAATGCTTATAATGAACACATTTTTTAATGACATTTTAAGATCTTTTTGTAAAATGTTTTTGCACTGGTTTTAATTAACTATGCATATTAAACTTTACCTTACCTTACCTTACCTTACTGGCTTTGGTCCGAACTGTTTTAAAAAGTGCTTGTGGATATGTGTTGCAGTTTTGTGGCAATTTAGAGCTAACTTTTTTAAGGGTGAAAGAGTTGGAAGTCTCTTGTCTCAATTGTTGCATCCAAGGCGGGGTCCACATTCTTTCAGAGTCCTGTATTTAACGTAATCCAGGATCAGCCTTTGGACTATACAAGGGCTAGGTCGAGGGCCGATGCGGGGATGAATAGCGTCCCTGATAGATTGTACAAATCTTCCGCAGTGGCCAGGATGTGAGGTTCCTTTTCTGTGAGACATGCTGCTGAGGCCTCGAGGTAGGTGCTTACTCTTTCACTCACACATAGTTCCCTAAGAAGGATTCTCCTTTTGGCTGATAAGGCCGGGCAGCAGCACAGGAGGTGTAGCTATGATTCTCGTTTGTAGTCTCACAGTCAGCATGCTCCTCCTGTGTTTTTGTTTGTTCAGGCCCCGGCTGAAATCTGATATAGGCAGTGTCAGCCATCGCATGTAAATAATCTCGCTACTGACTTTGGGGTTCAGTGGGTGGAGAGGTAATGCTGAGGTTTGTTTACCAAGTATAAGTCATTCAGTGGATCAGGAAGGATAGTGTTTTTAATGTTGCCTGATCTTGCAGGAACAAAGCTAGTTGGCCTTGTTTGTTGATACGCTTTTCCAGATAGCATATGAAATGCAAGGCAGAGCGAATGCTGATTTGTTTATTTCAGTGAAGACCAGGTCTCTCCTTAGCTGTGTATTCCATGGAGAACTATAATCACAAAGAAGGGGCGAGGGTTAAGGACAATTTATACTCTGCCACCCCGAACCCCCCGAGAGAACACTAGTATACACACGAAAGGGGTGGGAAGAGTAAATAATAATACCATATGTACTAATGTGGTAAAAGATAGAGCCAGCCCCAATAGGGCAAATCACTCTATTTGGAAAAACTGCCCTCACTCACACACCGAGGTATGTGACATGCTTCATCATTGGGCCTGCTTACAATACGCCCTGGTGTACCCCACACAGGACGGAGCATAAGGGAGGGGGGAAAAATAATAAATTCCACTTAACACAACATATAGTCAAACAAACTAAACAGACACAACACTTAACACATCCACTGTGGTGAAAATAGTGCAAACACCATGTGTTTCAAACCGAAAGGTGCGACAAAGAAATTGTGCAGTATGAGGAGTGATTTAAGACTGATTAAAGGTGTCAACTAGAAAACCAACTTTATTAAACGTTATTTGGCACCTCTACCAGGATTAAAAAGATGAAAGAACAGAGGATGGGAAAATGCCTTCAGGAGATAATTAGGAACCTCAAGGCTTCCCTCCTACCACTGCCAGAGTCAACATGTTTCGACCGCTCTTGATGCGCCTGTATGGTCACTCCGGTCTTCGTCAGGACCGTCGCATTCGGTTTCTATCGGGGTCCCCCCGTGATCTGGGGGAAAGTTATTACCCCTACAGGGAGGTAGGTCTAAGAAATCCTTACCAATCCTGTGTAATCTATGGAGAGTGTCCCCCTAAGTGCGGGAAAACAATCACGAGTTTATGTATTACAAACACTCGCACTGGTGTCCGGTGTACAGGACGCCAGAGAACACAATCGTTCTTAAGGCTTGTCCTCCGCAATTCTGGTACAAACCGTGGCACCGCGTAGATGGAGAGCCAGTTTTTTCAAATATACCTATGAGGCAGCTCTTTAAGGACTCCCCGGGGATTTTAGAATTCAGATATAATAACTTAGGAGGTCAGCCTCGAGGGTTAGTGTTTGTTTGACCAGTCCAAGCTCCAGCCTAAGTCTTTCCCTGGAGAGGTGTTTTTGAAGTTGAAAGATTTTTTGTTATCCCACGCATTGATCCAACTCCAGAGTTTTCAAGCAGGCACCCGGGAACGCATGATGCCAATAATAGAGTGCTGAAAGGAGGGAAGCTTGGATTACCTTTCTAATGCACTCTACTGACAGGCTTTTTAGCTTGTTGTTCAATTTTATTAAACCATAGGTTATGGCCGTCGATTTTGTAGTCACATCTTTTTTGTGGGCAGAGGGTTGCTCGGATTCTTTGAACCAGACTACAAGGTACTCATATTTCTGCACTGAGTTAATTGATCTGGAGCCTATGTTGCATGTGATTTGTTTTTTGTGCTTTTGCCATCCAAGTACAAGGATCATGGGCTTGTCTGAATTGATGATGCGGTGGTTAGTTGTATTGTACTCGTGTAAGCTGGTCAGAGCATGTTGGAGACCCACTTTGGTGTGATCCATGATGACAGTGTCATCTGAGTATTGAAGAATGTTTAGAGGTTGATTGCCTAGTCGGGGATGGGCCAGGCAGCTGTTGGCGAGAACTTTTCCCAGATCCGCTGTGTACAGATTGAAGAGGAGGGGAGCAAGCACACAGCCTTGTTTCAGGCCTCTGGCTGTACAGATTTTAGCTGAAAGAGAGATGTAGGCCGGTTTTACCCATACCCAGGTTTCCAAGTAGAGGGACCTTATGGCCTTTAGGTGCAAAGATGGAACGCCCCTGTTTACTAGTTTCTTCCAGAGAATTTGTCTGTCGATCTTGTCTTGGCCTCCCTAGATGGGCATATTCACAGGTCTATTCACAGGTCTAATTTCCTGTTGAATTCCTTGTCAAATAGCCTATCATGCAGTTGCCACCACCATGTCCCTTTCATCCAGTGCTTAATTTATAAAATAGGAACAATTACCAGGGCACTTGTCGGGAGGCCACTACAGCTTGTACCACCCACTGGCCCTGCCAGCACTACTAATTGCAGTACCAACGCAAGTACTAACCATCACACTCCTACAAGTGTGACAATTCAGACTATTCCAGTCCCGCAAAGTTATAAGAATGGCTTGGGTGACAGAGTTTAGTCATTTGTAATGTGTAGTACTCATGGTTAAAGTAGGCAAACAGGGCCACAATGTGGTGTACTGTTGAGAGTGCTACTGTTGACAATTAAGTGCTGATGGTGAGCATTGGAAACCACTGGCTCAAATTAAGCCCTGCTGGCATCTACACTTTTAACTAAGTATGGGCGAAATTTGCAAATTTGCGTTCCGCAAATTCACGCGAAATGGAATTCGCAATCCGCGAATTTGTGGATTTTTGGTTTTTTGCGTGTTCACGGGGTTTTTTGTGTGTTCTCGGGGTTTTTTGAGTGTTCGCGGGGCTTTTTGTGTGTTTGCGGCCGCTTGCATGGCGAAGTTACCCATGCGTTCGGGTATTGGCACAGCACCCTCTGGTTCACCACTGCCACCCTCTGGTTCATCACTGCCACCCTCTGGTTCACCCCTGTCACCCTCTGGTTCACCCCTGTCACCCTCTGGTTCACCACTGCCACCCTCTGGTTCACGACTGCCACCCTCTGGTTCATCACAGCACCTCTGGTTCACCACTGCCACCCTCTGGTTAACCACTGTCACCCTCTGGTTCAGCACTGCCACCCTATGGTTCACCCCTGCCACCCTCTGGTTCACCACTGCCACCCTCTGGTTCATCACAGCACCCTCTGGTTCACCCCTGTCACCCTCTCGTTCACCCCTGCCACCCTCTGGTTCACCCCTGCCACCCTCTGGTTCACCAGTACCACACTCTGGTTCAGCACTGCCACTCTCTGGGTCAACCCTGCCACCCTCTGGTTCAGCACTGTCACCCTCTGGTTCACCACTGCCACCCTCTGGTTCACGACTGCCACCCTCTGGTTCATCGCAGCACCTCTGGTTTACCACTGCCACCCTCTGGTTAACCACTGTCACCCTCTGGTTCAGCACTGCCACCCTCTGGTTCACCACTGCCACCCTCTGGTTCAGCCCTGCCACCCCCTGGTTCACCACTGCCACCCTCTGGTTCATCACAGCACTCTCTGGTCACCCCTGCCACCCTCTGGTTCAGCACTGTCACCCTCTGGTTCACCACTGCCCCCCTCTGGTTCATGACTGCCACCCTCTGGTTCATCACAGCACCTCCGGTTCACCACTGGCACCCTCTGGTTAACAACTGTCACCCTCTGGTTCACCACTGCCACCCTCTGGTTCACCACTGCCACCCTCTAGTTCACCCCTGCCACCCTCTGGTTCACCACTGCCACCCTCTGGTTCATCACAGCACCGTCTGGTTAACCCCTGCCACCCTCTGGTACAGCACGGTCACCCTCTGGTTCACCACAGCACCTCTGGTTCACCACTGCCACCCTCTGTTTAACCACTGTCACCCTCTGGTTCAGCACTGCCACCCTCTAGTTCACCACAGCCACTCTCTGGTTCACCACTGCCACCCTCTAGGTTCACCCATGCCACCCTCTGGTTCACCACTGCCACCCTCTGGTTCATTACTGCCACCCTCTGGTTCTTCACTGCCACCCTCTGGTTTATCACAGCACCCTCTGGTTCACCAGTGCCACCCTCTGGTTCACCAGTGCCACCCTCTGGTTCACCACTGCCACCCTCTGGTTCACCCCTGCCACCCTCTGGTTTACCACTGCCACCCTCTGGTTCACCACTGCCACCCTCTGGTTCACCCCTGCCACCCTCTGGTTCACCCATGCCACCCTCTGGTTCACCACTGCCACCCTCTGGTTCACCCCTGCTACCATCTGGTTCATCACTGCCACCCTCTGGTTCATCACTGCCACCCTCTGGTTCACCCCTGCCACCCTCTGGTTCAGCACTGTCACCCTCTGGTTCACCCCTGCCACCCTCTGGTTCATAACTGTCACCCTCTGGTTCATCACTGCCACCCTCTGGTTCACCACTGCCACCCTCTACCAAGACCTTTTGTGACGCAGCGGCAGCACAAAAGATGCGCCATGGTGCTGGGTATTAACAACGTGACGCATCTGAGAGATGCGTCACGTTGTAAAGCCCTGCGCCATCAGGAGGCGTTCCGGCACAGGGGAGGGCGTTCCTGTGCAGGAACGCCTCCTAAAAGTGGCTGAGTGAAATCTACAAGATTTCACTCAGTCACTTTTAGGCCAATGCTGCGTCAAAACCCTGTGCCTGCTTGAAGCAGGCGCAAGGCTTGATGCAGCATTGGGGAGATAGGGCCCCCCAGAGCATTGCTGGAGCTGCGTCGTAAGCACGACGCAGCTCCAGCAATGCGCTGCTTTTACGGCACAGATGCGTGACGCATCTGTGCCATTTTTGCCACATGGTGCGCGGTATTGTAAATGCGGCGCACCATGGGTGGCGGAGCTGCGGCGCACAACAACTGGCGCATCCCTGGGGATGCGCTAGTTATTGTAAATTTGCCCCTATACATTTAGCCAACGAGGGAGCACTTACTGATTAGACAGTAGAAAGTACTCCAGTTGAGTAGAGGTATTGCACAAAAAGGTGGCATCTTCGTGGACAAACACGCAGGGCGGGATTAATTCTGCCCCCTGTTAGACTCGTTTTTTGTGCCCTCTGCCCTGTTAGACTCGTTTTTCCCTTGTTTTTCTGCCCTTCTGCCCTCTGTTAGACTCGTTTTTCCCTTATTTTTCTGCCCTTCTGCCTCCTGTTAGACTCGTTTTTTGTGCCCTTCTGCCCTCTGTTAGACTCATTTTTCCCTTGTTTTTCTGCCCTTCTGCCCTCTGTTAGACTTGTTTTTTGTGCCCTTCTGCCTTCTGTTATTCCCTTGTTTTTGTGCCCTTCTGCCCTCTGTTAGACTCATTTTGTGTGCCCTTCTGCCCTCTGTTAGACTCGTTTTTGTGCCTTTCTGCCCCGTTAGACTAGTTTTTTGTGCCCTTCTGCCCTCTGTTAGACTCGTTTTTCCCTTGTTTTTCTGCCCTCTGTCCTCTGTTAGACTGTTTTTTGTGCCCTTCTGCCCTCTGTTAGACTCGTTTTTCCCTTGTTTCTCTGCCCTTCTGCCCTTTGTTGGACTGCTTTTTGTGCCTTTCTGCCCTCTGCATCACCACATCATCACTCAGCGCTACCCCAGCATCACTCAGCACCACCACATTATCACTCAGCACCACCACAGCACCACTCAGCACCACCACAGCACCACTCAGCGCCACCACAGCATCACTCAACACCACCACAGCATCACTCAGCACCACCACAGCATCACTCAGCACCACCACATTATCACTCAGCACCACCACAGCACCACCACAGCACCACTCAGCACTACCACAGCATCACTCAGCACCACTAGAGCATCACTCAGCAGCACCACAGCACCACTCAGCACCACCCCAGCATCACTCAGCACCATCCCCGTATCACTCAGCACCACCACAGCACCACTCAGCATCACCACAGCACCACTCAGCGCCACCCCAGCATCAATCTGCGCAACCATTCAACAACAACTGGTTCAAATATGTTCTCTCAATGTTTCAAACTTTATTACAAATGTCACAAAAAGATGTTAATATTTCACTTCTGTTCTTGGATTTTCGTCTCAATAAAATACACTGAACATAATCTTCACAAAAGTTATTTACAAAAGTTTAAGCTATTGCCATTATAAATTAAAATCACTTTTATTTAAGTATTAATTATTTAAAAAAATTAAAAGCCATTGTAATTTGTAATATCAATACAGCTAAGTCACATAAATACAAAACATGTTGCATTACAAATGCTATAGGTATCACATTTGCGAAAGTTATAACTATTGGCATTGTAAATGACAAAGCTATTAATTTAGCTATTTTCAAAACCAACACATAAATAAAAAAAATTGACATTTACAAGACCAATAGCTCAAACTTTCCTAATGCGAGACCTATTGCATTGCAAATGCTTGTTTTTATATCTGTCAGTGCTTCCAGTTGAGGTTTAATTTTCGTGACAGGTGCCTCATTGCCTACTTGTAACTATTCTCTGACCCTGCTTCAAGGTTCAGAGCAGGGTCAGAGAATAGTTGCAAGTAGGCAACGAGGCGCCAGGAAGCACTTACAGGCATACAGCAGCAGGTGCCCAAGTTGAAGTTAATTTCTTTGTAACCCTTTTGTAAAAGGTTACAAAAAATTAGCTTCAACTTTTGCACCTGCTGCTGTAACCCTGTAAGTGCTTGGCTGAAAATTGGTCCCCGCTGATTCGCGGATTTTACCGCGATTTCGCGAGATTCGTGGATCGCGAAATCGCAGAAAATCCGCAAATTCCGCGAGCGGAACGAATTTTCAGCCCATGATCTCCAAAACTGACTAAGATTTTCATACCCTGTTCTTCAAAAAATAAAGCAGTGTTGGACCTGAATATGGTCAGTCCAGCATTGAGAGACTGAGAGGCTGCCTTGTCCCTCCCTTGGTTTGACTGCTGGCCAAGCCTCAACTCTGGAAGCTAATGGCCCTAGGAGCTGCAGATCTAATTGTGTGGAGGGAAGGAATGACAAGGGAGGAGTCCAATGGTATTAATTGGACAAGTGGGTTTTGGCAGTATTTACTTAATTGAAATGAGGTGGTGTTCACCCTGTTTTGTTCATGGTGGTTAGTTGGATATGGTTTGGAGGTCATGTTGCATTCCAAGGAAAGTTCTCATTTTTGTAAGTGCAGCTCAAAACGCTACATGATCTGAGGTCAGCCACATGAGGCAAGCATTTATCCCATCCAGCCTCACACTCTTATGCAAACACACTTTCTATCTATAGCTTTTTTGGTGCTACGGACCCAGGAGCTCAAATCCATTTTTTATGTAATAGCAGATGCCTTTGTTTGGAGTCCTTTTGTGACAGTCAGTTAATAATTGGGTATGCAAATGACCATTAGAGTTTTGACAAAACTGTTTAGTCATGTTAATTAATTGAAGGTATATTTAAATTAGACAGACAACATGAGTAGCACTAAAAACCTGTGTTCAGTCCAGACACTTTCCATTTATTTTACTAGGAAATATAAGAATTAACAATTAGGGGACAGATGTACTAATTACTATAGCAAAATATTGGTCTCATTTTGGGTGCCACTCGCAGTGAGGTTTTCTTGCCAGGTACTGTTTCCTGCAGCTACCGGAGTAGCTCGCTGTTTGTTTCCTGATCCAGCCCCAGGTGAAGAGGAGCATTACCATCTGTGTGGCCGCAGAGGAGGCGCGAGGCGCGGCTCCGGGACTGCGAGGCTCAGCGTTTAGTTTCACCAGCTGTTGCCTCTTCCCGTGTGAGCCGCGCCCCCTCCCAGTGCCCGCCCCCACCGGACTGCTCTTAACCTCTCGCGGCCCCCGCTACGCGGGAGCCGCTCGCAGTGAGGTTTTCTTGCCAGATACTGTTTCCTGCAGCTACCGGAGTAGCTCGCTGTTTGTTTCCTGATCCAGCCCCAGGTGAAGAGGAGCATTACCATCTGTGTGGCCGCAGAGGAGGCGCGAGGCGCGGCTCCGGGACTGCGAGGCTCAGCGTTTAGTTTCACCAGCTGTTGCCTCTTCCCGTGTGAGCCGCGCCCCCTCCCAGCGCCCGCCCCCTCTCACCTGACAGTCTTTTAACCAGGCCCTCAAACGCGCATCGCGGGACGCGCGCGGGTC
This sequence comes from Lissotriton helveticus, assembly GCF_964261635.1. Lineage (NCBI taxonomy): Eukaryota > Metazoa > Chordata > Amphibia > Caudata > Salamandridae > Lissotriton > Lissotriton helveticus. Next base: position 552,294,128 of record NC_136065.1, on the reverse strand, counting down.
GGAGCCCGGGGCGAAGCCTGGGCCAAGGGTGGGCCCGTCCTAGCCCGTCACAGACCGGAGGAGCCCGGGACGGGCGCACCCCCCTAACATCTAACGAAAGGTAAAAGTCTGAGTAAAGCTCCCTAAGAGGAACAGAATATAAAAGTATAGTGCTCCACCTAACGTCATAATATTAATTCTAGCTCTACATATTTCACCGTACTTGGCCATCTAACACACAATGTCCACAAGAAGTACCAGAAGTAAGACCATGAAAAAAAACATAACAACTACTGTGGGCCCTATCGAGCAATTCTTACACAAAGTAAATGAAACCATCGACCAAACAGTATTGCTGATTGACCGCCGTGTCTCATACGAACTAGACCAAGCACGGCGCTCCTCGATGGGTATTTTGGCACAGGCTCAAACCCCAAATGTGGTACCCTTAAATAAATCAACTATGGATACAAACGCCGAAATACACGCCTTACCAAATACTGTTGACCTATCGGTTACTTCTCAAATGTCGAACTCACAGTCTTCCGAGGATCTCGAACTGACCCCCGATATCTTCGCAAGCCTACAACCAACAAATATTGATCTAATTCAGTCTGAACTCAAAGGTATAAGGGAAGGAGCAATCCCTAAAAACCAGAATCACTTACAATTACCCCCTCATAGTTTAGAACACATAACCGTCACAAACTTGGATACTGTCTTACCCTCTAGCCAACAAACTCAACAGAACACCGACACCATAGAATTCTCAAAGAACACTGTTTCCGACGTCCTCATAGTTGATGACCTTGCGAATAGTCTCAACACCAATCCGAATCGACAAGAAAAATCGGTTCCTCGCATGGAAAAAAGTGCATGTCACTCCAAGGTAGATGCACCTCTGTTAAACAAAATTTCGGAAATAATAAAACACCAACTACTACCCTTACAAAAAAGCCTCGAAATAATAGAAAAACAAGTGGCTATATTAATCGCCTCTGCTAAAACAACTACCAATCTAAGGAAAAACGATCTTCATGTTTCCCTAGGTGCTGCCACCAATCAAGGAGAAAGAAACGCAACTAACTTACCAATACAATCAGTTAATAAACCAACTCCAATTCACACAATTAATACCACAACGAAAGCGGTGAAAGAAACGGAAAATAAATCAACTAATCAGATCAACACTGCGAAAACAAAACCTGATCATAACAACGCAAAACACATTTCTAGTACTCAAAACCAACTAACTACAGATTCCATCTCAACTAATGTTAATCAGTTAAAAACTTCTTCCATTCCGTCCACAGCAAACACTCCTAGACTTGATCAAACACAGTCCCACAACAGTAAACCTGGACGATCCAATAAGAAATGGCCAAAGGTAGTAAATCTCCCCCCGGAAGCAGCTCCCTTCGTAGCCATATTAACGGGTGTCCCCGAATTAGGCAGAGACACGGATGAACCCACCTGGTCTCTGCTTAATAAAGCGCGACATTGGTTAAATACCAACAGGCCCAACCACTCTAATAATAACACCCGAATAACCACGGTAAGAAGGGTTCCTTGGATAGGCCACCAGCCAAAAACAACCTCCGGGGACTGCATAATTATAAACTTCGAAAATCCACGTGCAGTCGATTACATTTGTTCCTGGGACTCTCTAGAAAATAATGAAGGAATAAACGTTAAACGCCTATCCTTCTTCTATCCCCGACAAAATCATCGTTTCGAGGACCCCAGTTGGCCATCAAACTGGTCCTGGAGTCAACCCGAGCAAGCCCAAAGAAACTGGCACCAGGTTAATAGGGGACAAGGAAACACCCAAAGGTTTCATCTTCAGGGGGACTGGGGAAACGAACACAGAGATCGAGGTGATTGGAATAATTTTGGCAGAATATCATATCAACATACGTACAACGAACCATGGTCGGGAATTCCGACCTTTAACCATTACAGCTGCCTAGATATGGTCGACTGACCACCATCACAGCCCCACATGCCAAGTCAAACGCACAAACCTAGCATGCCACCACCCCCATCACCTGGTATCCCTATATCAAATACTCTAGGAAAGGCTCAAAGCCCCTCACAACGTAGAAAAGACGCCATCCTAAAATCTATAACTCATAGTAATGGCCTCCAGTTTGAAATTAGACAACATCACATCAACCCGGTCATAGGTCTGCAAAAACCGTCCCAATCTCCCTTCAAAAAGCGACTGCCTAAAATGGCCCAGATTGCAGACGAACCAAATTTAACGGCACATGAGCTATCCCCTTCTCCTGTGATCCATCCTAATGCCAATACAACTAACGTCGAGAGGAACCTATTATTCTGGAACGTGGCGGGTCTCGCAACCAAGTACAAAGAGAAAGCCTTTTTGGACCTGGCCCAGGCAAACGATCTAATATGTCTTCAGGAGACATGGCTGAACGATCCAGTCCACCTGGTGGGATTCAAAACATATTTCTCGCAAGCTACAAAATCACACTCAGGGAGAAGCAAAGGGGGTCTAATAACATACATCTCGAACCTCTGGCCCTGCCAGACAATAACGCCCATAGCTCTTCAACAGAACTACCAAGTAATCAATATCAAAGCAACTAATCAAATCTTCTACACAATAATAAACTTTTATAATAACATGAGTTCGGTAGACTTACTTAAAACACTAAGCGAAATCACTGAAATAACAAATATGCAAAAGACTAAATTTGTTAAAGTCACACACTCAACAATTTGGGGTGGAGACTTTAATTTACACATCTGCGACAAAGGCAACGTACCTATTTGTGGGATCGTCGACGAACAGGATAACCCCCTGACTCATTTCCAACATACGGAGGATGGAACCAATATACAAGCCGTTATGTCTGAGCTGGACTTGGGGTTCGCGAACATGTTAATGTCACCGACAATCCCATTCACGTCAACTTTTCATGGCAGAGGCGCCCAAACGTTAATCGACTACATTCTGGTTTCTACCATCAACGCAGAACGCATAAAGCACTTTGAGGTGATCAATAACGTACTCAGCGACCACTATCCCCTTAATTTAACATACTCAGAACCTGATTGCCATAAAAACCCAGCTAAGGACCATTTCGCTTTATTGCATCAGGAAAAACTCACGCTAAATAGGTTGAACGGCTTCACCCTAAAATGGGGTATTTTAGATCAAGAACTGACCACCATAAGAATAGTTGAAAAATGCAGGACACTTATCGATAACTGTCTAAATCCTATGGCCACTGCGAATGAAATCCTGAGCGACTACGACAAAATAGTGAAAACCATAGGAAATGAATTAACCAAACCTAGAAAACAAAACAACATACTAAGAAAAGGATGGTTTAACACCAAGTGTACAAAATCCTATTCTAATCTAAAGAAAGCCCTAGCAAAGAAAGAACGAAATAGGGAAGAAATAGTCAACTTAAGGAAATCATACGCTTATGCTTTAAAACAACGGAAAAAAGAGATACAAGCCAACCTCTGGACTCAGCTTTTAGACAGCAGCTTGCAAAAAGACCATTTAGCATTCTGGAGAATAGTTAAAACTCCATTCTTAGCTGGGAACAAGGAGGGCCCATCCTTAGACATTGCAATAAACGCGGAGGATTGGGTGCTGCATTTTTCATGGGTATTCGGAGCGGAAAAAACTGGAGAGCTAACTCCTCGCCCTGTCCTTCCGCCGGTGAAATATCCGTTGGATATTCACTTTACCATCAATGAGATCCAGAAAGCCATTAACCTGGCAAAAAATGGTAAAGCGCCAGGACCAGATTCCGTCCCAATGGACCTATATAAATTTCTCCCTGACCTCTGGTCCCCTTTATTAACAAAAGTACTGAATGCAGCTAAAGAAATCAATCTCCCTAACTCATGGTCAACATCAATCTTGGTCCCTATTTTTAAGAAAGGCAACAGAGACAGTCCTTCCTGCTACCGACCTATCTCGCTCTTGGATTCAGTGGGAAAGATGGCAGGAAGGATACTTCTTGATCGTCTCCAGGAGTGGTCTAAGGAACAAGGGCTCCTCTCAGACCTCCAATACGGGTTCAGGTCAGGCCTGAGCACCGTGGACCAAGTCCTGAACTTAACCCTACTGGTCGCTAAATACACCACTGTAAAAAAAAAACAGCCTCCACATGGTCTACGTTGACCTTACGGCAGCGTTTGACTGCGTGGTACATACGAAACTTTGGCTAATAATGCTGGAAATGGGGATTGACCCTGCAATAGTGGACTTTCTACGTGAGCTATACTCCGGCGCCACAGGCAAGGTTAGATACGGGCTGGAGGGACAACTTACGGATAGCTTCTCAATACAGAAGGGGGTCAGGCAGGGCTGTGTTCTGGCCCCCTTCCTATTCACGCTGTACACTAACGGCTTAGAGGCAGCAATGCTACAGGGAACAAAAGACTTTCCAACAGCAGGTCGGCGACCAATTCCGGCACTGTTATACGCCGATGATGCGGTGATCCTAGCTCGGACTCCAATTCAGCTACAAAGAGCTTTAAACAATTACTGTAATTTTATGACCAACCTTAACTTGAAAGTTAACATAAAGAAAACCTTTGTGATGCATGCCGGCAGTAAGGGGAAAAGGGTGAAAACAATTTTTGTGGGTAACTTGCCGCCTGAAACAACAAAAACTCATCCATACCTTGGCATCACCATCGATGAGGAGTTCAAATGGAAAGATGCAATCAATTCCCGTAAGCTATCGCTCATACGAACAGTGGGCGCTCTAAAAGCCTTTTCTCTGCGCCTAGGAAAAAAACCTCTGGTAGAGATGCTAAAGATCTACAATGCTAAATTCATTAGCACGGCGATTTTTGGAGCAGGAGTCTGGGGAACAGCAAACGTTGAACACATCCAAAAAATTGAAAACACCTTTTTTAAATTTCTACTAGCACTCCCCAAAAGCACGACCACCTTCGGCTGCCACCTAGAACTTGGGGTGGAACACATCTCCGATCTTATCAAGATCCAACCCATAATGCTATGGCGTAGAATATGGGCCATGGACGAATGCACACTCACCAGAGAAATCATTGAGGACTGCATGAAGTTAGAGCATACGGAAAAGATAAAGTGGCTACACTACGTAAAAACCTTCCTTACAGACATTGGCCTCCTGAGGTTTTTTAATGACCCACAGTCAGTAACAGACATAGCAAAAAAAGAGCTAAAAAAGATTTGTCTGTCTCATTTAAACCAACTAAGGCTGATGACAGAAATAGGTAAGCCATCAGTACAACACTGCCTTATGATACAAACTGTACCAACTATTCAATCATATTTGCAGTATGACCTGACCCAATTTGAAAAGTTACTGCTCACCCGTTTCAGGTTCAACCTTTTCCATATCATGGTTTCATTCCCCATTCAGAACAATTGGACACATAATACAACAGTGTGTCCTTGTGACTCCAACTCTCCTCAGTCTACAATCCATGTTCTTTTCTTCTGCACTTTTTACTCATCATTCCGTAAGAGATGGATTTTACCAATCTTAAAAGTAATGAAGGTCAGAAGATGCCGTCCAGCATTCCTGGCATTGCAGTTCTTGGAGAATCCCCTAGCATCAAAATCTGTGGCACATTATCTCAGAATGTGCCTCAAACACCGTACGAACTTATGAGTAAACCGAGAACCTGTTTTAACACGGCCCCCAGTAAAATGTACTGCACAGTATAAGAGTCCTCACTCACAACAATTTATGAACTTTTAACTTTTTTTCCCATTTTCCTTGGTGATTTTACTGTGTAAATTTGTACTTTTGTGGCTTTCATTTTGAAAACCGAATAAAGATATTTTGAATTTGAATTTGAGACCAGTAAATATTTTTACAAACCAACCTATGTACATTAAGGTCAGTATGTAAAAAAGAATTAGATTGAGCAGCAATAGACATTACAAAATAATATTTATTAGGAATAAATTGTGACTCAATCAATTGGCCACCTGGATGACAGTAGTCCTCTGAAGATCATCAGGTCACTATGCCTGTAATGGATTCTCAATAAAATATGTATTTTTTCATCATATCATATCATAACATAGCTTATTACATCAGATGGTATTTTAAAACCGCTGTTTATCACCCATGATGGCATTGAGTTTCTGTGGTGCAGAGTCCAGCGATGAGTCAGGTCTTGAGTCCCTTTCTTAAGTGGGTCAGCGATGATGAGGTGCAGAAATGGAGGGGAAGGGTGTTCAAGGATTCGGCGACATGGAATGAAAAGGAGTGTCCTCAGGTGCAGCAGTGGTGTATGGTACCTGTACTTGGGCGAGGTGAGTGGAGCAGAGGTTCCTAGGCAGTAGACGGAAATTCAGGTGGTTCTTCATGGTGGTGGGTCCTTAATCATTGAGGGCTTTGTAGGCATTGGCCAAGAGCATGAATTGTCATCTTTTCTAGAGAGAGAGCCAGTGGAGGTCTTACAGGTGCTGGGTGACGTGTGTCTTCTTTGGCAAGTTGAGGATAAGTCTGGCTGGTACGTTCTGAATCACCAAGAGTCTCCTCAAGAGGTTTTGGTCGTGGTGCATGCGTAGAGTGCGTTGCCTTAGTCCAGTCGGCTGATGATGAGTGACTGCGTCACAGTTTTCCTGGTGCTGATGGGGATCCACTTGAAGACTTGGCAGCGCATGCAGGGAGTGTGGAAGTGGGATGAGGAGACCGCGCTAACCTAACATTTCATGGAGAGTTTGATTCCCACAATGATGCAGAGGTTTCAGGTGTGGTCTATCAGAGTGGGGGTGGGTCCGAGTTCTGATGGCCATCTGGAGTCTTTCCAAAGGGAGGTGTGTCAGTCGAAGATCAGTACTTCAGTTTTGTCCATATAGCACTTCAGGCAGCTGTTCTTCATCCAGGCTGAGATGATCTTCAAACAGTTGTGGAAGTTGGTATTCGTCGTGTTGGGGTCATCGAGAGTGAGAAGAAAAGATGGATGTTGTCTGCGTAGGAGACAATGTTGATGTCATGTGCTCTAACGCTGTCCATAAGCAGTGTCATGTAGATGCTGAAGGATTTTTTTAGGAAGCTGGCTCTGTATATACTATACGAAAATGAGGTATGGTGTGCACAGAGTTCATTGGGACCCTAAAGGTGGGCAGAGATAAATGTAGATAGCACCTTACTCTATAATTGTGGTAGTGTGGGCACACAGTAAGGCTTTATCAGAGGGTAGTGTTAAGCATTTGCTGTACGCACTCAGGCAGTAAATGATGTCACACAGTCAAAGACTGAACTCAGACAAATTTTGTTTGTATAAAAAACATTATTTAATTATATTTATTTTCTAGAACAAAACAAGCCTGGTACAGTTAAGTGTAAATGGTACTTTTCAAGGCAGGTTGAACAATACGGGCAATTTGAATGAAAATGTCTTTGTTACATGTTTGTGAATCTTTCCAATACAGTGGACATTACTGTTACATTTGTTTTGATTACTTTACAGATTACTTTATGAACTACATTTTCTACTCAGTGTGATATGCCTAGATATCACACTGGGACATTTCCTAGAGAAAAGGTAAGTAAAGCAGTTTTTAGTTAAATACAGTTTTTCAAGTTCTCATACAAAACCAGCTCCACACATCTTAATTTTCAAAGAAAAAGAGTCAATGTATTCCTATGGAGAAAATGTGGTTATTGGTTAACAGGTAAGTACTTGTTTGTGTGAGTGGGTATTCTGGGGTTAGAGCCAGGGTCCCCCCAGGGTGAAGAATACACTCCCAAAGTACCCACAGCGGGACTAGGGTGGTCGGATGCAGAGTGCTGAGGCCCAATGTCCAAAGGGGGTATGGGAATGGTGGCTGCTCATGAGAAGGCCTCAAAGTTGTGGGGGGGAAGCTCTTGGTGGTAGGCTCAGGGCGAAGGGGGATTTGAGTTAGCACCCAAATTACGCCATGACCGGCTGGCTGCAGGGTGCTGTTTCTGGCATCTGGTGCCCTGGTGTTTTAAATGGGGATTCTATGGTTGCAGCAAAGACTGCAGACTCAGGGTAGAAGATCTTCTATAGGTGACCACCAGTTGGAGAGGTAAGTTGGGGTGCCTGGTGATGCTGGGATGCCCTCGGTTGGCTGCCCAAGTCTTTGGGACATCGGGGGCAGGAGTATCTTTAGGCGTCAGGTTTTTCTTACCAGCTCCGGTCGCGATCCAGATTGAGGCTGCAGGCTTCACTTGGAGAATCAAGGCAGGTCAGAGATCCCCAGATCTCAGGTCAGGATTGCCAGGGATAACTCCTCCTGATGTTTGGCCACTCCAACTCGGGCCGTAGGGTTCGGGTGCAGAGTGGTGCAGACTAGCAGATTTGGCCGCAGCCAGAGTCTGTGGGTGAGCAAATTTAGTGCTCATAGGAGACAAAGTCTTTGACATGAAAGGCAGGGCAGGACTTTTCGGTTCTTGAGGTTCTTACAGGTAGGTAAAGGTTGGGACCAATGGGTCCCTACCTTGGGGTGGGTACACCCCCCAGTATGCCACCCTCCAGTGGTAGGCGGGCATATGCCTCACTCTGGTTGGCTGGGTCCCCCCATCTGTAAAATAGCAGGACTGAGAGTTGTGCTTCACCTCGCCTCCCCCGCCTGAGGGGACGGGTTGGCAAAGATGGGCCCACCTTCCTTCCCCACTTGATTTTCCTGACTAGTGCCTTTTTTGTTAAATCCCACACTGGCATCAGTGTGGGTTTAATGTGCTGAGAAGTTTGATACCAAACTTCCTAGTTTTCAGTCAAGCCATTATTATGCTGTGGAGTTCGTAAAGACAAACTCCCAGCACCATATACTCTTAATGGCATTACTGGACTTACAATGTCTAAGATTTGGCTAAGATACTGTACAGGTACAGGCCTCCTGCTCCTGTACCCTCACCACTGGTATAGTACACCGGGTTAGAGGGGTGGCTGACCTGTGCCAGGGCAGTGCATGTTGACTCTTCACTTTGTTCTGCACCAAAACATACAGTCTGCAAAGGCAGTGTGTATCTGTAAAGGTACAGGGTCTCTAAGGGTTGCACAATAAGCTCTACAGCCCTTAGAGGCCTTCCCTTTGTAGTGTAGTTCCTATTATCCCAATAGGCTCTGCGCATTGGAATAATACCTTCAATAGTATAGACCTAGGACGGAGGTTAACTAGGTCTTCTACTGATGATATTAGACTTAAAGTTTTGGGTTTGCCAGCTAGCTCAGAGTTCACTAGAAACGTTCTCGAATAGGCAAGGAGGAGTTGAACCTCCCTGGATAGACAAGAAGGGATTTAGTTTCTGACAACCATAGAACATGACAACTTTGCTCTCCCCTAATCAAGAGTGTATCTCTAGAGTCGTGTGAAAACATAAGACAACTTATTTTACTCAGTCAGTTCAGTGCATTCTTAGTTTCACCAGATTGTAGAGAAAAGGAAGAGACGGGCGTGTTCAATAAAAGATGTTATTTATTGATCAGTCTCTTTTCTCGTACAAGAGAAATGAATCGATATTATTGCAATACTTATGGTTAAGTAAAGTGCATACAATAAAAGCAGAATTATAAAATAATACTGTAAAAGCATTGATATGGTTTCTAAGCCATATGATATTTAAAATGGATAAAATGGATACATACATATATACATTTGACTAATCGTACTCAACTGGTGCTTCTAACCACGCCTACCCCGGTGTACCTGACCTAAGCCTAATACGTGGGCGGGAGTAGATAAGTAGCAGTTTAAGTTAAGTTTGTTTTGCCAAGTGACTGACTCAAGAATTCTCTGCAAGGGGTTATTCAGTTCTGTACCTGAGATCTAGAATGGTTGAGGGCTGGTATCTCTCGTCTTTGGTCTTGATATTCCAGCTGCCTGCAAGGGCTGCTTGGAAGCGCCGGAGCTGGATTTCTCGGCAGGAGAAAGGCAGCGTGTCCTTCTCAGCGCGTCAGGAAGGCGGGGCAGCGCCAGTGGGCTTCGCTCTGTGCTGGCCTCTTCGGCAAGTCTCGCTGCTCCGATCTCGTCACCACCGCGTGTGTTTGCTTAAGGCAATGTCGGTAATATTTATACCTGTAAGGTGCTGAGATTGACGTAAGGATGGACATAGATACGTCAATAAGGATGTCATACGAACTGGTCGTTAGCACATTCTTTACTGAAGTTCTCGGTGAAATCAAAACAATGGCTGTAGGGATTTTCCCAGGTTGTCATAGGTTTGATTTGTTTTGAGAACTCCGTATGCCTTATCAGGGGCTGAAGGAATAGTGCTTGCCTAATTAGATGGCAAGCGTTATTACCTAATCAGATAACGCGTTCCTGTGCCGTGGTGTGGCTTAATCAGATAACGGTTTTTGCACCGTGGGATGGCTGCTAGTTAATTATTAACCAGAACAGGGTCAGGAATAGGGGGATCGATACAGAACCTATAGGAATACATCACACCCACTCCACGCAGACTATGTCCATATTTACAAATCTAGGCATCGTAAATATACAGTAGTGTATGTGTATACCGTACCACCCCAGAAAAAAATAATCATATGCACTATATGCACTCAAGCAGTAGAAAAATGCTAAATTAATCACGCATATTCATACATCATTATTAATAAAATATGAAAAATAACACATGAAATGGCTCTTAATACAGAAGAAAAAATGCGAGACCATTTCATCACAAAATAAAATATCCATGAACATGCCAGAGGGCAGCTAATGTCTCTAAAGTTCCTAAAATAGAAATTTAGTTCTCTAAGAATAGTTTCTACTTTAAGCAGAAGATAAGTGTCCCGAAAAACTATAAAATATTTTGGGGATTGTGAAAAAAATCTGCTGTCCGTAAACTGGAGAAAAAATTGTTCATGTTACTTTATCATTAACGTTGAAGGCCAAATTCAGGGTGATGGGAACGCCGTGTGGTAGCTTGCGCAAAAGTCATTATTTCTGCTCTGGTGAGAACATCATATCATTTAGACTGTCGAAAAAGCTGTCAACAGCTTCCTGTGAAAGTTCCACTAACTCGGAAAAAGTGGTTACCATGCATTCATGAGCATGATTGCCTTCATTGATGTTTTGATCAGCATAGCTGACAGAAGGTCGTACCTGATCGATGCTGCTTTCATCTTGAACCTCACTACCCCTCAATCGTAGTGGTGAAGTTTCCACGAATGCCGTCATCAGGATTGGTAGCCGCTGGGGACAGCACAATGCATGAGCCGTTACCGGACCCAACAAAGTTTCTGCATCCATTGGCGCATCCGATTGTAGCGTCAGACAGGTGTCCAACACGCATTCTTCTCCGCCTAGCAAGCACCTTAATACAGGTAAAACACATCGTTGCCACATTGGTCTAAATGAAAGAAACCAAGTCATGTTTAGGTCTCTAAGCCGGGATAGTCCAAGGATTTTAGATATCCGGTCCCGGTATCCAATGGCTAGGATTGTTTCTTCCCTTGTCGCAGGTGTTTTGTCTGTGACACGGTTTGCCATAGCGAAATAACAGGATCAAAAATAGGATTCCTGCCACTAGTCCCAAAAGGAGAGGAAGTCCGCCAAAGATGGAATGGACGAAGTCTGGAAAAATACCCAGAATGGCTTTAAATGGAGTTAAAGCCCCCGAAAACACTGTCTTAAATACATTTGAGACTCCACTGGTATCAGAAATATTTAAGATTTCGTTCAGGATTTCTGCGAAATGTATGGGGGAATTAGTTGATAACAATGAATGAATCTCTGCCGTTGTCCTTGCAACTTGGAGATCATACGTTTCTTTTGATGACGTAAGCCTGGTCGGCGTCTGAAGGAGCACTGTTTTCATTCTGCTTAAAGTATCAATTAGAATAGAAGCAATTTTCAAATTCGGCCATAACCTTGCCTCCCTGTCTGGCATTGCGCTGGGGAACAATACCCGTTCACAGCACATGACCTTCGCAGTCGCAGTTATGAGATAAGGTATTCCGGGCAGCAAACTACAACATCTGCGGTCTACAATTATAATGTAACTCCCGTTCGATAGTCTCCTAAAGAATGGTTCTATTTGTGTTGCAGGTGTGCCTAGCTGGTGACATGAAAGGTTATTTGAGGACCCTTCACAGGCTCCATGTAAACAAATACCATTACACAGAAGTGTGCCGCTTAGTGACATCGCACAATTATTGCCACTAAGAAACACTTTCTGGCCTTTATTACTGACACATGCATGTGAATAGGGCAAGTTCCATGTTGACTTAATGTACCCTTTTCCCAATTTTTCGTACATGCCAGCCTGTATATATTTTTGGCAGTATTGAAACCTGAAAGTAGATATTGGAATATTAATTATCCCATGTATTATCCATTCACTGACAGGTCGTTCTGACATTGTCAATGGTAATCTCTCGAGTTTCTCAATGCTCAGGATTGTATAATCAGCACCCTTCTGTGCCATACTGATTTGTTTATCAGTAAGGTTAAAGATATTGAATAGTGACGTTGTGTTGATTAAACGCCAAGGCACATAGCCTGAACGCAGATTTTGTAACGTCCAGCCAAGCTGTACAATAGAACGCAATTGGGACTGACCGTGTTGTAACAACAGTAAGTCTTGCGATATTATGTCGATTGCTGAAGACACAATGCTGTCCAAAGAGTATATTCTGGAGGACAGAGTCATTAACCCATTGTCCACTACAGAAAGTGATTTTTCCAAATGAATACGGTCAATTTCCCGTATTCTCTCTGATGTTTCAATTTGAGTTATTTTCCAGGCTTCGTTATAAGCTGCATATACAGAGGCTGCTATGAAGCGTTTTTGACGCTGTTTGCGTGGTCCCATAATGAAATCACGCAAGTCAGCACCATCAGTAAGTAAAGTTAGGTGTTGCTTAATTTCTACCAGTGTGGATGTTTGTAGCCATTGAAGGCAGAGCTTGCCCACACTGTACGTGGTAATTATCCCTGGGTGTTGTCTTTGGGAATATCTAGGGTCTGGCCTGGTCAATGTGAACCTCTGTATTTTGTTCAGGAATCTGTCTTGACAGTTATTAGTATCTGTGGGCCAGATCAACCACTGTTTCCAATCAGGATGTGTTCTGTTTTGGCTTAATATATGGTTTACGTCTATCTCCTCATCTATAGAGCTATTACTGTTCATTGTTGGCTTTGGAATAGACGGTTTGTTTAAGTCTTTGATTTTGGCTAGGCCAAGACAGGTAGTTTGTTGAATAGTGTCATTCAAAAATATAATTTGTTCTGGGATCATGCAGGCTCTAAACAATGATTCTATACCTTGTACTTGCCATTCTTTTGTACCCCAAACTCTTTTTACTTCAACATTTTTGTCCCAGTAATCAAAACCAAATGTACTCATTTGCTCAAAAAATTAGTCTGAATATATCAATTTAGTGTTTGTAAGCATGGTCTTCGTACCTGTCTTATTTGACAATTTGAAATAAAATGTTTCTGCATTACTCGTGTTGAACCCTGAAAAATATGAATATTTGTCATAAAAAGTTCTTGAGCTACCTTTTGGAGGGGTTGCACAGTGTTCCCATTGATTATAATTTAAAACATTTCTAGGTTGTGCAGATTTATGTAGATAATGGTTACCAAAGTGATTATAGCAGAACATCTTATCATAATTAGACGAACCCTGCAAATAATCATGTTTTGTAAATTTAGCAGACATCACTAGGATCAGACATCATATCATTAATACTTTCAAAGTCCCAATCATCAGCATATGAGCTTGGTTTTACAAAGTCACTCAATGAGATCTTAATTTGATGTGGATATTTCAGGATTTCAACCGGACCATAGATTTCATAATCGGTATTGTCCCATGCTACCCCGCCGGGTATAGGAATGGCCGTGAAGTTGACTGAAGAAAGTTCTCTTTTCTCGACGTGTGAAGACGTGTGTGGTTTGAGGACCAAGTTGATTTTCTGGCTTGCTGTGTCCATTTTAGCATATTTTCCCTCAATGAAATGTCCCAAACATAGTACCATGATGAGCCAAAGTATGAGGATAAGTGCACCTAAGGCCACCCAGAATTCAATCCATGGAGAAATCAGATAGGTTTCTTTCAGTTCTTTAAAAAGTTCCTTAGCATTGTCTTTAAAAGTTTTTGATGGCTGTCTAGTTGATTCGCTGAGATCTTCTGAGGAATCATTGAAGTTTATGAAGTAGCCGGATGCTGTTCTGTCAATTGTTCCAATTGCTTCAGGATTACTGTTTGCTTTATTAGTGTGTTTTGTTGCAGCAGCATAGTCATTTGTTACTTCATTGTAGATTGGTGTGTCTCTGCTAAATGTTTTTATTTGGGTTTTTAGAGGTTTAAGTTCCATCGCATTGTTGCATAGTCCTTGTTGTTGTTCTGTAGGCATTTTGAATGTGATTAGCCTCTTAGATTGAACCTCTGTATTTGTAGCAAACTTTGGTGTTCTACTACTTGTTGGGAGTCCACTTGGCCTACTGTTTGTTATCGGCCACTTGATTGTGGTTTTACCAGGTCGATTGATACAACTCTGTTCTCCTTTTTACCAGCAAGGGGCGGTAGTACTACTGATCTTGTCCCATTGACAGACAAGACAGGAACTGCTTTTCTGTAAGAAGGCCCAAATTCCTTCTTTACCGCGATCTTTTCTCTGACTAGATCCCCGACTTTTGGAATCCAGACAGGCCTTGCTGGGACAGGTGGTTTTTCTTCAGTGGTCGTTGGCTGTTGTTTCAACTTCATGTTGCTCAGGTCTTTCCTTGTTTCGTTTAAGTCCTGCAAAATAGCCAAACGATCTTTGATGTCAAAGCTTTTTTCTTTAACCACTGAAGTCTGACTGTCAAGATCTAAGATCATCATTCTAGTCCCAAACAATAATTCGTACGGACTGAATCCCCTCAGAGAATTTCTTGGCAGGTTGTTTAGACTACGTTGGACACTTATTAGATGTTTGACCCACCCAGCTCCCGAACCTAATACCTTTGCTGTTATAGATTGCTCTATGCCTTTGGTTTTTTCTTTACACCATCCCGTATCCCTCAGGTAGGAAGTGAGAAGAGTCCCGCTATGCTATGCTCATTTGGCCATGCTTCCCCATAAGTTCTAGGGCTAACAGGGAATATTGATCAAACGTAGCACGCTCCTAGCGTATATGCCATTCTAGACTTGCAAATCTTTTTATAACAGTCCAGACGTCAGCCGAGTGCTGGGGTCTACATTACAAGTGGAAACTAGTCTTTATATGTTAATTGGACGCATTATTTTTTATTGTTGATCCATGCTGGAGTGAAACGCCATGGTAATATACCGTTTCTCTCGCCACTGCGATCTCTATTGCAGTCTGGGCAGTTCTTTACAAAGATGTGATGATGCAGGCTCATGCCTGGCCACCAGTACACTGATTGTAATTCTTCCAGGGAATCTTTTAGTTTGAGGTGTCTGAGACCCTCACCCATATGTGCGTCTGCTATTAACAAGCCTCTCCTGTCCACGTTTGGAATTACTCTATCCCCCACTCCAGGGATTCGAGCAAAAGGAACGGAGTTTGCATCGATTATGTATGTGTAATTGAGTGGATAGTTGATCGGTAGCGCTGAGCAGTCGCCTTTTGATGACGTTTTCACCGCCAGCACTGTTTCACCGTCAATGTATTTTACTGCACGCTTTTTTCTAACTACGGAAGCCGATTCAGTTGCTACCGTTGTGGCTTTCTCAGCCAATGAATTCCCTGCAACGTGAACGCCATCACGCTGATGACTCAGTGAGTGTATCACGTGAGTTTTTGGTAGTTCTTTCTGCAAAAGAACTATTTGTTTCCAAAGCACTTGTTGCTTTATTGTTGCACCTGTGTCATCTTTGTAACCGTTTTGAATCCATTTCTGCAAATCGTTGTTGTATGATTTGACGCAGTAATACGAATCGCACACTATAAGTGTCGGGAATTCTCGTTCGGCATTATCTAGCGCCATTTTTAATGCTATTATTTCAGTCTGTTGTTCTGAATTAGTTTCTACTGAGTGTGTTTTTATTAGCAGAGGTCTCAGTTTCCCTCCGTGCCACACTTCTTTTGTGATTTCACATGTGGGGTTATATGCTTGTTCTCCCCACCCTGGTGGTTGAGCATGGCCGTCTGTATAGATTACACAGGCGTACTGTCATAAGGGCCGAATGTCGATTGGCGGAGGGTATGTCTTTTCATATTCTAGATATTTTAATTCCTTTAATTCTGGATCAAAGTAGTATTTTACCCTGTCCGTTGTAATTGAATTCACCCATTGTATCCATTTTGGATTCAACGCTGTTGTTGGTAAATTACATGGGGTTGTTAATGCCTCAAAGGCTGACTCTGCTGTTCTGACTGTGATAGGTCTACCGTCAGCTTTGTCTTTTTCTCTTGCTATAGCCGTTTGAACTGCATGAACAATGTTTTCTTTAATACTGAGCTTCTTTTCAGCTTCTGTGTACAAGTGTGATTTATATGCAATTGGTACCTTTTCTCCCTCATTAGAGGTCAGGTATGTGAATCCGCATCTTCCTGGGATGACTCGAATCACAAGATTGCGTGTGTTATCACGTGTTTGTAATTTTGTTTTAATTAACATGTCTGTTTGTAAGGATCTCAGAATTTCTGTGTGTATTTGAGTCCAATTGATTCTTTTAAAATCTGGTTTTATTAGATCATAAAGGGATTTTACCCTTTCTGCGTAATTTGCAATGTATGTTCTTCCGAAATTTAGGAAGCCTAGAATTGATTGTAGGTTTTTTAGTGTTCTAGGTGCTTGGAGTACAGCACATTTCTCTAGGAAATAGTCAGCCAGGCTTTTGCCTTCACTTAATAATTCATATCCTAAAAACAGGACTGTTAGATGGGCAATTCTAGACTTTTTAAAGTTGAATTTGTAACCCTCTGCTGCGAACCCAAGTATTATGGTGTTCACTCTCTTCAAGTGAGTATCCAAGTCATCGTCTGTTAGGTAAATGTCGTCGACATAAGATAATGCCTCGTCATCATAAGTTTGTAGTAACTCTGTTACTCTCGCTGAGAATAATCCTGGGCTGTTCTTGAACCCTTGGGGTAACCTACAGAAGCTTTTTTGAGCGCCATTTATTGAGAACGCGGTCAAATGTCTGCTCTCTGGTGCTATATTCTGACAAAAGAATCCATTAGAGATGTCTAATGTTGTTTTGTATTTTTTGCGCACTATGTTATTCATTAGTGCAGCACTATGCGAGTTTTGTACCGCAAAAGTTTTGCAACATGAGTTAAGGTGTCTGTAGTCCAAAACAAGACGATATGAATTGTCTGGCTTGGAGACAGGAAACAAAGGGTTGTTCATTTGTGAGGTGCAAGTTTCAATCACCCCCTGGTATTCAAGTTGATCTAGGATCTCTTTTACCTGTTTTTTAGCTTCTTGCTTAATTGGGTACTGCCTCTGTGCAGTAGGTTGTGATTTTAACTGGATTTTGTGAGGAGGAGAGTCCTCATCCCATCCTACATGATTTTTATATAAAGCAGGAGCTTGAGCTACTGCCCACTTTCTTGCAAGTGTATATTTTTTATGAATTGGAATATGATTTGAGAAGGCAGGCATAATTATTTCTTCGCCATGTGGGCACTCCCTGACAAACTCGGGTGGCCAGTCTCGTTCAGCTAGAAGGATGTCATAGCCCTTGGAAAGATTATCCCAAAATAAACCCCTTATTTTTCTAGTCTTATCCCCCTCTATACGTAATGTTATTTCATATATTTTGTGAGGTTTGCTAACTCTGGTGTCTGCAGTTTCCACTTGAATATATTCATTCGTGTCCACTGTCTCCAGATGATTCATAAGGACTTTGCGAGCTATGCTCACTTCTGCTGCGCTGTCTAGCATTGTCTGAGCCCATTCTCCGTTTTTCAGTTGTGTCCTCAGTATTCTCGGCCTTATTGATGACTTTAATACTGGCTACCTTCTTTTTTGGAAATTGTAATTTTTTATTCAGATGAGCAGGTTCCTTGTCTTTTGACTTGACGTGCTCTTCCCTGTGTTTTGATCGTCCTCTTCTTTCCGATTTCTGCGAGGAAGTCTGAAAAGATTGAGAGGGACGTGTATCAATATCTTGATATCTATCAGGTTTTTTTTATATTATCCCTATTTCTAAGGTTGTATTTTTTCACAGAGGGCTCCCTTTGGGGAGACTTGCGTCCTTGGTCAGGAGATCTTTCTCTCCGCCGAGGAGACCTTCCTCTGGACTGGAATCTTTTTTCTTTAGGATTGGATTGTTTATTTCCATCCCAGCTCTTTTTTTGAGTGTTTAAATTATTTTTAATAAATACCTTTTCAGGACTTTCAACTAGTTGGGGTTTCACTGGTATTCCACCCAAACTATCTCTCCCTAGTTCTTCATAGGATTTTTCTATGATTCTGGCAATTTCAGATGGTTGGTCTGCTATATTTGTCTCTTTTAACCTCTGGCGGATCGCCACATTTGCTGCTTCTCCCTTTATGTTGGCTAGTAATATTGCCGAGACCTGCTTGAAGTCTTTCAGTAATTTCATACCGAGAGTTAGAGCGGGTTCTGGACCGTATTCATCTTGAATTTGTTTTAGCACATCTGGTATTACTGACATGGATGGTACACCATGTGTTTTTGTGTAAATGGAAGCAAAGACTGTTCCCCAAGTGTCACAGTCCTCCACGTGTGGTGCGATTCCCATTGGAAGACAGATAGTCAGAATCCTGTGTTTCTCAACAGAGGTGGTATCTGGAAACACCGCCTCTATTTGAGTGATTTTTTGTGCTAGCCAGAAAGGAATTTGTTCCCGTTTTGCGGGTACTTTACCTAGACAGGACTGTATGTTCTGTGGTGTAATTTTATTTGTGTTCCCCTGATGAGGGGTCAGCTGTGGAATTTTAATTGCTGGTTGGACTGTTGAAGTCAGCATTACATATTGGACTAATTGTCTATGTACTTTTATTAATTGTTTTAGTTGTACTAAAAGAGCTGCTGCAGACATTCCTTCGATGTCTGGATGTGGTGTGTATCCGGCTAGGACCGGCCACGTTGCTCCTGGTCTACCTAGTGGACCGAGCCTGGTGATGTGATTATTATGTTTTAGGGCGCCATTAAACAAGAGCAGGTGCTCTTGGAATTTGAGTGGTACTTCCACCTCCTCGAAAGGAATGTACTCATCAGGAGGTTCCTCTGTTTTGTAATAGTGGAAGACCTTTGTTACAGCATTAGCTGCTGGAAAGTTTATCCATGAATAGAATACCTCTGTCTGCCGATATTCGTGTGCCTCTATTACGAATATGACTGTGCCACCTCTAGGTGTCAGTCCATTTTCTATAAGTTTTAAAGTTACAGATTTCCTTTTGTTGACCGGGATGAGTATTATATCCGGGTCTGCTTCTTGCATAGTATTATCAGCTGCTACGAGTTCAGCTGCTATTCTAGCTGTCTCTCTTTCTTCATCACTGTCTACCATTTTACCGACAGGAAGGTTATTCCGTTTGTTTGCAGATCAGGTTTCTTATGGAAACAAAGATTAGATGCACAATATTTTGGAACAGTGTATCCTTCAACGTTGAATAAACCAAGAACCATACATAGGAGTCTCCTCCTGCGAAGTTTGGTGGATATGACCTTTCACCCACTCCAGACGTCTTTGGAGTATTTATGGGAAAAAAGGGGCTCTGTGTGAAAAAGCACGACTGAGTTACTCTAATGTCTTGCGTTAGTTTTATCGCCTATCCAAACGTTTGGGCGCCATGTAGTGTAGTTCCTATTATCCCAATAGGCTCTGCGCATTGGAATAATACCTTCAATAGTATAGACCTAGGACGGAGGTTAACTAGGTCTTCTACTGACGATATTAGACTTAAAGTTTTGGGTTTGCCAGCTAGCTCAGAGTTCACTAGAAACTTTCTCGAATAGGCAAGGAGGAGTTGAACCTCCCTGGATAGACAAGAAGGGATATAGTTTCTGACAACCATAGAACATGACAACTTTGCTCTCCCCTAATCAAGAGTGTATCTCTAGAGTCGTGTGAAAACAAAAGACAACTTATTTTACTCAGTCAGTTCAGTGCATTCTTAGTTTCACCAGATTGTAGAGAAAAGGAAGAGACGGGCGTGTTCAATAAAAGATGTTATTTATTGATCAGTCTCTTTTCTCGTACAAGAGAAATGAATCGATATTATTGCAATACTTATGGTTAAGTAAAGTGCATACAATAAAAGCAGAATTATAAAATAATACTGTAA
This sequence comes from Lissotriton helveticus, assembly GCF_964261635.1. NCBI lineage: Eukaryota > Metazoa > Chordata > Amphibia > Caudata > Salamandridae > Lissotriton > Lissotriton helveticus. The sequence continues at coordinate 552,273,955 of NC_136065.1, read as the reverse complement.
AAGCATTGATATGGTTTCTAAGCCATATGATATTTAAAATGGATAAAATGGATACATACATATATACATTTGACTAATCGTACTCAACTGGTGCTTCTAACCACGCCTACCCCGGTGTACCTGACCTAAGCCTAATACGTGGGCGGGAGTAGATAAGTAGCAGTTTAAGTTAAGTTTGTTTTGCCAAGTGACTGACTCAAGAATTCTCTGCAAGGGGTTATTCAGTTCTGTACCTGAGATCTAGAATGGTTGAGGGCTGGTATCTCTCGTCTTTGGTCTTGATATTCCAGCTGCCTGCAAGGGCTGCTTGGAAGCGCCGGAGCTGGATTTCTCGGCAGGAGGTCCTTCTCAGCGCGTCAGGAAGGCGGGGCAGAGCCAGTGGGCTTCACTCTGTGCTGGCCTCTTCGGCAAGTCTCGCTGCTCCGATCTCGTCACCACCGCGTGTGTTTGCTTAAGGCAATGTCGGTAATATTTATACCTGTAAGGTGCCGAGATTGACGTAAGGATGGACATAGATACGTCAATAAGGATGTCAAACGAACTGGTCGTTAGCACATTCTTTACTGAAGTTCTCGGTGAAATCAAAACAATGGCTGTAGGGATTTTTCCAGGTTGTCATAGGTTTGATTTGTTTTGAGAACTCCGTATGCCTTATCAGGGGCTGAAGGAATAGTGCTTGCCTAATTAGATGGCAAGCGTTATTACCTAATCAGATAACGCGTTCCTGTGCCGTGGTGTGGCTTAATCAGATAACGGTTTTTGCACCGTGGGATGGCTGCTAGTTAATTATTAACCAGAACAGGGTCAGGAATAGGGGGATCGATACAGAACCTATAGGAATACATCACACCTTGCCACAGTGCTCTTGGTACCTGTGGTACAATTTACAAGGGACTGACCTGTGGCCAAAGAGTGCCAATTGGGTTTTGCTTTTCATGCAGTTTAGGGAAAGAGCATAGGCAGAAACCCAGGGCACACTCAGTCAAAGTACATCAGCAGTTTAGCAAAAAGGGGGGGGCAACCATGCAAAAAGAGGGCACTTTCTTACAGGGCTGTACTGAGAGATGAGCCTTGGGTGACGCCACACGTAATACTCTTGGGTCAAGAGGTGAAGTGAAGTGAGGGAGATGGACTCTCAGGGTGCACCCAGTCAGAAAGGAACCCATCCATTTGAGTGCATTGTTTGAGAATATGATCTGGTGTAGTTGATCAAGGAGTGTGTGGTGGGAGACGGTGACAAAGGCTGCTGAGAGGTCGAGTAGGTTCGGAGCAGTTGATTCTCCTCTATTGAGTATGGGGCAGATGTCATCTTTTGCTGCAATCCGGCTGCCTTGGTGGTATGATTAGCTCTGAATCCTGATTGAGAAGGGTCCAGCAGGTTGTTTCTCCCCTGGTGTCCTGTGAGTTGGAGGTGGATGGCCTTCTCCAGGACTTTGGTAGGAAACAGGGCCAGTGAGATGGGGCGGTAGTTATGAAAATCACTGGGGTCTGTGAGGGTTTCTTGAGGAGCGGTGTGGCCTCTGTGTGTTTCCAGGCATTGGCAAAGGTGGCTGTGGTGATGGTGGTTGTTAGAAATGGGGTTCTCTAGTTTACAAGGGTTTGCACCTTTGTCCATGTAGGGACCCTTCCTTTTTGTCAGGATAAGGGAGGTATACTCCCAAAATAACCCCTGCTCACCCCCTTGGTAGCTTGGCATGAGCAGTCAGGCTTATCTTTGAGGGAATTGTTTAAAGCAATTGCACACAACCAACAGTAATATAGTGAAGACACTACAAGAGGGCACCACATCAGTTTAGAAAAAATTCCATTTTTTTTATATCTCCAAAACAAGACCGAAAATGATTAAAAAGAAAATACACCATACAGTTCTCATAAATGTTCAGTAATCAAATTAGACTTGAAATACAGTTCCTTGTGGTTGAAGTCAGGAGCACTGGCGTTGACAGATGTTGACAGGTGTCTGGGCTGGGGTGCGAAGTGCAGCGGTGCGGTGTGCAGTGCCCTCAGGTTGCATTGCAGGCAGCGGCTCGATGGTGGTCGTCCAGCGATGTCAGTGAGACCAGGGCTTCAGTGCCAAGTGATGCAATGCTCGTTGCGGTGCTGGCAGGTTGCGGTGCAGGCAAACTGGAGTTGATGGCTCCAGCGTCAGTGGGCCAAGGCTGCAGTGTGGGATGAGGACAGTGCGCTGTGTACCTTACAAGCAGGGCCCTCGAACCAAGGTGCAAGCAGCAGGATCAATGTTGGCGTGGAGTAGTGGCATCAGGGATTCCAAGGCTGCTTTGTGAAGTGAGTAGTAATGAGATTAAACGAATCATCAATAAGAATTGGCACCTTGTGGCAGAAGACATTGGACACCTCAATCCACCTCTCCACTCTTTCAAACGAGCCAAGAACATAAGAGATATGGTCGTCCACTCCTATTTGGAACCTGCAAGTCAACCCACTCTCACTAGTTTATGGAATTTACCCAATTTGGTAGGGCACTATAGATGTGGTGCGTGTATTGCCTGTGAGACAACTATTCAGACAAAAAGTTTCCAACACGGCCAACGCACATATCACCTGAAGCATTACACGAATTGTAACACGGCTTGTGTAATTTATATTGTTATGTGTCCTTGTAAACAGGTATATGTCGGCCAGACCCAGCAAAAGGTCAAAGCTAGGATCTCATCCCATAGCAGTAGAATAAGGTGTAAGGTGACAGGGGCCCCTTTGGTGGACCATTGGCAGAGGAGTGGCCATCAAGTGAGTGACCTGAGGTGGCTGGTTGTTGAAAAAGTAACCCTTAGCAGGAGGGGGGGGCAATGTCATGACCATACTGAACACACGTGAAGCTAAATGGATGTCACTTTTGGACACGATCAAAAATGGCCTTAATGAATTAGACAGTAGTCTGTCACAACTGGCAGCACTTGGCTAATAATCTCTTCTGTGACAATTTCTATGGACTCTTTAATGTGTGAACTAAGATAATGTTACTCGGCTTCACTCTCTTGCTAGAGAAGTGCCCGAGTTTATGTCTAATTTTCTGAAACCTTTAGGTCATCAAATTTTTTGTGGAATAAGTAATTGATGAACTTTTTAAGATATGTAGTGGCGAATAATTTTGGTTTTGTAAATAATCCGTCTACAATCTCATGTTTTGAGAATTGCACGGTCATTTTAGAAACTGTTAATTCTCGTATGGAATTTTGACTAATTTACCACATCGCTGTAACCTGTCCATAATTTTAGGATTGGCTGATTTAATATTACCCATCAACCTAATATATTTGACAACTAGGGGTGAGACTGATGATGATACTGGATCGCCGCGACTGGCGAAGTATTTCTTCCCTTTTCATGGGATGACGAACATGTGATCTTTAACTACACGTAGTGTCACAATAGCTCCTCCCCCTTTCTCGCCATTCCGCTGGACGGCGTCTCTCGAGTTGACTAACCGTAAGTTCCTCTCCCCCCCCCCCTTTGGTGTTGAGGCCCGCCGAGGCAATTAATTTGTTTTTAAGCTGATCCCAGTATTGAATTACTGATCCGCTTTTTTACTTTTGTCTCCCTGCTTAGCGACCGATAATGGAGACAGATCGAGCAGTTTTTGCCTCTCTTGGTCCTGTCTATACTTACATTTAGGGTCAAGTAAGTGTAATGTCCGTTACAGTTTTGGGTTTTGGTAAGACCCTTGCACGAACCAGCCTAATTAGTGACTCTCTAACCTTGTCCTTGCAGCATTGCACGCAATCTTTCACCCGACACCAGCAGACATAAGGTGCCCAGCCGTTTTCGATTGTGATTAGTAAGTGCTGTTCACTCTAAGAATATAAGGTCTTTTTGCAATCCCAATCCACTGACCCGGTTTCTTTCACTTTTTTCCAACAGCGGTGCTCCTCTAATTATACAGATATTGAGAAATTCTGTTTATCGTATTTAGGATATCCGTTTCTACAGCCAAGTTCTGTAGTTACCCTGGGGCATCTGTGTGATTTTAATTAAGGTGAGCATTATGGCACTGGTAGAGGTTGGTCCGCAATGTACCAACCACCTCCACCTAGTCAGACCTCGCTTTTCGGGAAACCATCATGAATAACCACTCTAGGTTTCCCTATGTGCCCTATCGTAATAGATAGGTCTGTGACTTGACCCTTTTGATACTAGAGTAACTAATGTCATGTCTCAGACCTTTTTTTGTTTCCAACCCTAGTCTCCCTCGGCATGGTTCAACCCTTTTTGATACTAGAGGTAGCCCCCTATGATCAGGTTCTTCTATCTCTATGGTAACTAATGATCCTTTTCCTCTGTTTTTAATTTTTGGTTTAAGCTCGCGATTTGGGTTTCGCGGCGGATATTCCCCTACGACTGAGTGGTGTACCCGAGTTCCCTCAGCAGAGCCCCCTGGGGCCTGTTGCCCATGGTAATTGTGTTAATTAAACACTTTGACGCCGCTGTCACGACGTCTTTAGTATACATTAATTTTACTTTTGAGTGGTTGTCAAACTCCTCCCCCTTCATTTTTTAAATTCTAGATATTGGTGCCCCATCACCCTCCCTCCCGTTTTGTCCTGATGAAGACCCCGTCTAAGGACCTAACTTGACCTACCATACAGGGGTCGAAACGTCGACGGCTTGGTTTTAAACCCAGACATCCGGCTTATGTCCCTGACTATTCCATTGATGTGGTTCATACCGTAGAATGTCTTCATTTAATAGTACACCAATCTTGTCCTTGAATTTTGGTTGTTGTATTTGAAATGTACAAATTGTGTATGTTAATAATTTGATTTATCTGATTTAATGTGCTAAAATCTTTGCTTATTTCACTCCTATGAGCACCCCCCCCCTTTTCTTTCCTCCCTTCCCCCTTTTGGGGCCTTCCCTAATTGCTTGGTTTATATTAAGTAGTTGTCATTATGTGATATGTTCAGTGTTATTAATAAATTGCAATACTGTGCTATAGTTTCATGATTACATGTTATTGTCTTGACTTCAAATTTCGTATTGTATTCTTCTTCCTTGCGGGGACCCCCCTTTTTCATGTACCGCTTTGTGAAGTGAGACGGTGCAAAGTGCGGTGCCCACAGGTCACGTTGCAAGCATAGGCTCAGTGGGGGCATCAGGTGGCATCGTCAGTGAGACCAGGGTTGCTGTTCAATGTGCCGTGATGCCCTCTGCAGTGCCTTCAGAGCACGGAGTTGGCAGTGGCTTCGTAGATGGCATTTGGTTGCTTTTTCGTCTGTTGCAGCACAAAACACACAGCCCCCAGTGTTGATGGCAGAAGAACTTGAAGTCTTTGTTGTTCCGGAGACTTCTTGAACAGAGGGCAAGCACTAACTCAAGCCCTTGGAGAAACTCAATATAGAAGTTGTAGAAAGTTCAGTCCAGTCCTTTTACTTCCCAAGGCAGAAGCAGCCATGCAGGACAACTGAGCAAAGCACTAAGCAAAGTGGCAGTTCCTCTGCACAGCTTCTCAAGCTCTTCTTTTTGGCAATCTTCTTGGTCCAAAAGAGTTCTAAAGTTCTGGTATCTGGGCCCCAATATTTATACTCCAAATTCCTTTGTCCTCTCAGGTAGAAAGTGTCTGCTTGGTCCAAACCAGTTTGGTCCTCTTGTGGAGAAGTGTGGCTCAGGGGTTAGAGGCGGCAGACCTGGAGCCTGAGTTCGGCCCTGGACCAGGGTTCAATTCCCCGCCTCGGCGGGTCTTGGGCTCAATAATTCCACGGACTCGATAATTCTCGCTCCGGTGCCTTCTCGACTCACGGGTTCACACTCTGCGACTCTGGGCAATAGCTTGCTTAATCTCCACATCGGCCCCTCGCGGTGGGATGCCTGGCTTTCACCTTGTGGATACCCTGCCAGGGTTATCTCACAGGGGAATACCAGGACGGGTTCCCTAAGCAAGCGCGGAGATGCCCCAGGGTAAGTCATGCGCTATATAAGCTTCATACATTTACATTTACATTTACCAGCTTCCTAGCAGGAAGGGGAGACTGCATTGTCAACAGCAAACCAGGCCCACTCAAGTTCAAGGAAATCTACCAGTACTCTAAATGCAGCACCGGTCTATTCAACCCACCCAGACTCTCGAGAGCTACTGCACATCCCCTGTCACTCCAAAGCCAGCCAGTCCATACACATCCTAGCAGTGGCACACAGGATGGCTAAGCAAGAAAATACCTGCTTTCTAAAAATGGTATTTTCAAACACAGAATGTAAAAAGTCCAGGCATACAAAACTTTATTTTCCTATCTGGTCCCAATGGGAAGTTATATTTATAAGAGGTTATAAATTAACTCCCATACTTTCCTATGGGCCTGATAGCCTTTCAATAGTGAAAAACTATATTGGCAGTATTTCACTATCAGGACATGCCACACACATCAGGGGATGCCCTACCTTTCAAATACACTGCTCCCTGCCCAGAGGGGTACCTTGGGTCTTCCTTAGGGGTGACTCACATGTAAGTAAGGAGACAGTTAGGGCCTGGCAAGTGGGTGCGCTTGCCAAGTCGAAAAGGCAGTACTAGACTGCACACAGACACTGCAGTGGCAGGTCTGAGTTACCTTTGAAGGGCTGTTTGTGTGGGTGGCACAACCAGTGCTGCAAGCCCACTAGAAGCATTTGATTTATAGACCCTGGGCACACACAGTGCACTTTACTAGTGGCTTACCAGTAAATCAAATATGCAAATCATGGAAACACCAATCCATAATACAAATTTCACAGACAGCGTATGCACTTTAGCACTGAATAACAGTGGTAAAGTGCCCAGAGTCCTAAAACCAACAATAGCAGGTCAGGAAATCTTTGGGGGTGAGCTGGCAGTGGATCTAGTTTCTTCTGTGGTTAAAAAGTTGGTGGTGGCATGGGTAGGTGGATGCTTCCTAGTGGATGGAACTCTTTAGAGTATTTGCGTTCATTGTGTTGAGCTGTTCCCTTTTGGTGAGCGGGTGGTGGGCAACAGTGGTCAATGGAATGTGGAGGAGGTCAGTGGGTTGGGGATCGAAGTTCCTGTAGATGGTTGCTATCTTGTTGTGGAAGTGGTCAGTGAGGGATTTGCAGAGTTTTACATTTTAACTGTTTCCTTAAAGGAAGAGGCGCTGAGTTAAAAAAAATCTAAAATAAAATTTGGTGAAGCTCAGACAGTAGCTCCTTGGATGACTATCTACTCTTCATCAAACTTTATTTTGCTTTTACAAAAAGAGAATGTGCTCCAATCATCCTGTTCCTTTTTGCTAATGGATTACCAACTACATAAGGTTTGTAATTTTCAATGTTTTGCAAGTGAATTTCAGTCAGAAAACATACATAAATTTGGTGCTTGGAGGGATGCCTACGACTCAGCGCTTAAAGATACCAAATTGATATCCATTTCAAATACTATTTTAGGAATTGGAACTTTTCTGACTCTTAAAATATAATTAGTATATACGAAGACTAATTTTAGCATCTGCAAACCCTGAATTGAAGCATTTGTGACTGCTACAATGCTCGAAAGATCTGGTCTATAGGTGTCTGTTACACTTGAAATGAAATTAAATGAAAAGTGAATTTATAAAGCGCGATTGCTGCCCAGGGGCGTCCAAGCACTAGTGTAGACTGGTTTTAACAGAACACTCAAAGGAATCAGCCAAAAGAATTAACAGGGGGTAGTGAACAGGAAGGTTTTTAATTGTCTGCGAGGCAGCTGCAACAGAGTGCGAGCTGCGCAGTTCTGGACTACCTGGAGCTTTCGCAGTGTGAATTCCGGGGCACTACGGTAGAGGACATTACTAAAGTCCAACCGGGACTGGATCAAACCCTGAACTGCAACCTGCTTGGCCTCCATAGGTAGAAGCGGGAGAACTTTCCTCAACATTCTGAGGAGGCCAAAACAGGTCGCAGACAGTTTGATGGCCTGGGTGTTGAAGGAAAGGGTCTTCTCAAGCCATACCCCTAAGCTCTTTATGTTATCTTTAAGTGTTGGGGGAGTGCCTAGGCATGGGGGCCAGAGGGAATTGAATGGTACTGGAGATGTTGGCCCTAGGAGCATCAGCTCTGTTTTATCCCCATTGAGCTTTAGGGAGGACGTTGTCATCCATTCCTTTATTTCCTCCAGGCTTTCATAAGACCTGATGAAGGAGGTCTGTTGCCTTCCTGCGCCAAGGAAACCACCAGCTGAGTGTCGTCAGCGTAAGAAAGGATCTTAATACCAAACGGCTGGACAACCTCAGCTAGTGGTTTCATGTAAATGTTAAATAGCGCAGGGCTTAAGGAGGAGCCCTGCGGTACCCCACAGCTTAGTGATCTGCTGGCAGACACCGTATCCCCGTCAAAGATTTGGAACGATCTATTGCTCAGAAATGATTCGAGCCATCTAAGTGCATTGCTTGTTACCCTGATGTTAAATAGGCGGTTCAACAAGGTGGCATGATTGACCGTATCAAAGGCAGCACTTAGGTCAAGGAGGACCACTGCTACTGATCCTCCTTAATCCAGAATCCTTCGGGTTTCTTCGGTGACCGCCAGTAAGGCGGTTTCGGTTCCATGCCTGGGTCTGAAACCTGTCTGGGTGGCATCCAGTAGCAAATTATTCTCGAGGAACTTCATCAGATAAACATTGATGTGCTTCTCGAGGATTTTGCTAACCCAAGGGAGAAGCGAAATTGGGCGGTAGCTGCTAAGATCCTCTGGGTCGAGATTTGGCTTCTTAAGCAGAGCCCGAACCATGGCTTTCTTCCATGCAATGGGCACGGTGTAGGATGAGATGGAAGCGTTTAATAGGTTCAGTATTACAGGCAGGGTAGCCTGGCTCGCCTTTATCATGGCCTCTGGTGGAGCAGGGTCACGTGGGGATCCTTATTTTACTTTGTGGGCTAGCTGGTCAAGAGCTTCAAGATCTAGAAGAGGGAATTGATCTAGTAATACACGGTCCGGGGGGGGGAGCCTGTCTCAGTTGCACCTGGTCATGTACTCTTAGATCTGTGACAGCCGTTGAGAACATGGAGTAGATCTAAGTAACTTTTTTATGAAAGAATTCTGCTAGATCATTACATTGGGCTAGAGTCTTAGCAGAAGGTGCGGTTGAGCTGGCCACTTTAGTAAATTTTTTCACTAAGTTGAAAATTTCCTTGGGTTTAGATTTAGCTGCCATGATTTTATCGGCGAAGTGGGCTGATTGATCGACCATTATCTCGCCTTTGTAGGCCTTAATTGCTTCTCTATATTGAACCTTTTTTTCTGGTAAATAATCCAGGCGCCACGATCTCTCTAATTTCCTACAGAGACGTTTTTTGTCTCTGAGGGTGTCTGAGAAGCAGGGGGCCAATTTATGTGCCCTTTTAGGTGTAATCTTGCGAAGTGGAAGGGAGGTTTCGAGAGATTGTATAATCCAGTCTTCGAATTCCTGGTGTGCTACGCTAGAGTCTGCATTGTAAGACGGGCAGGTAGCTTCTAGATTGTGAATCCAGGGCTCAATGGGTAATCTGGCCCAGTTCCTCATGTTCTTAACTAGAGGTATAGGAGGTGTAAATTTGCAGGTGGACCAAGTGAAAGGGATAAGAGAATGGTCGGTCCAAGGGAGGCCGATCGGTTGGCCAACTACTAGTTCTGTACAATTGCTAAAAACAGGGTCCAATAGATGACCTTTGGGGTGTTTGGGGGCTGTGACCCGCTGATCTAATTGTAATGCCGCTAGGTCATCCACTAGTTCCATAGCAATATGATCTAGGGTGGTGTCAAAGTGTAGGTTGAGGTCACCTAATAGTGTAAAATTAGAGGTGGCTGTAATTTGTTCGGCTAAAATGGTGGGGAGTGATCTGTGAAATGGTTTAGGTGGACCTGGAGGTGGACCTGGAGGACGATAGACCAGAGTGCCAGAAAAGGAGCTATTAGGAGAGAACTCTATACTAAATGCTAGACTCTCACACTCCGGGATTGATTCGGGAATGGTGCGGCAGCGATACTGATCTTTTAGTATGATTGCCAGACCTCCCCCTTTCCCCTCCGTTCGGTCTAATCTGTTAATTTGAAAACCGGGGGGCAGGGCTGTGACTATGTGTGGCTCAGAGTAGGGTGTGAGCCAAGTTTCTGTCAGAAAGACTGCATCGGGCTTGCGTTCTTCTAACAGGAGAGCGATTTCTGTCCTGTGTTTTGGCAAAGACCTACAGTTAAGTAGGAACATACTATATTCCTGTCTGGTATCTAATGACCTATTAATTTTGAATGTATGTCCACAACCGAAGCATTATGGAGGGAGTTCGGTGGACATGTAAGTATGCATACAACATACCGGAACTATTGTCCTCGCGTTATAGATGGAGTCTGGACTGCAGGTCCTGATGTGCGGGGAGCGGGATGTAGGGGGTGTGGCCCCTGGTCCCGTCTGGTCGCGGACGGGCGCAGACGGGCTTGCCTTTGGCGCACCATCAGCGCGCTGGCGGCGCGCCCGCTGCGCGTCCGAGGAAGACACATCGTTATATGGGTGGGGGAGGAGGGCATGGTCTAAGTTGTGGGCGTGGCCTAGGCTCCGGGGATGACGGGGATCCTCCTGCGACCCGCTGCAGCACCTTACTCGGCTGCGCGGGGAGAAGGATCAAGGGATGTCAGTGCCTCGCGAGGGTTAAAGACAAGGAATAAAGTGCCACAGTGAGTTTAAAAACACACAGAATATAACACAATTATAACATTTTAAAAATTTACAAATTGCAAAACATAAATTTTACAAAAAAACTGCAAAAACTTGAAATATGTTTAGTATACAATATAAAGTTAGTAGTGGTTCTTTGGCTCATTTGGTTAATAAAGATGATCTTGATCCTGAATCTGAATAGTATAGCATATGTATAACACTTTACTAAATCCAGTTTCATTTACTTGTTTGCATCTATAAATGTATATGCTGTCAAAGTGACTAATTGGATGAAAAAAAGTCCCATGTGAAACATAAAAATTAACAACATATGCTATTTTAGAATCATAGAATAATACGCATCCACAGTAAGGGATGTAGATTGTTCCATGTTCTTCTTATACAACCTCATCTCATTTAGGTAGGCTTTCTCATTTTTTGTTGATTCCTCAGTTTGCCGCCTTCCTCGAGACGAATGGATCCCTCGACCCCTCACAGTCTGGCTTCCGAGCGAACCACAGCACCGAGACCGCCCTCATCGCCGCCACCGACGACCTTCGAACCCTGATGGACAACGGAGAAACAGCGGCCCTCATCCTCCTGGACCTCTCCGCGGCTTTCGACACTGTCTGCCACCGCACCCTAGTACAGCGCCTCAGCAACATCGGAATCCAGGAGAAGGCACTGGAATGGATCACCTCCTTCCTCGACGGAAGAACACAAAGAGTCCGCCTACCACCGTACAAGTCAGAGGCCACCAAAGTCATCTGCGGCGTCCCTCAAGGATCCTCACTGAGCCCCACCCTCTTCAACGTCTACATGAGCCCCCTCGCGGCCATCGCACGCCAACACAACCTCAACATAATCTCCTACGCTGACGACACCCAGCTGATCCTCTCCCTGACCAACGACCCCGCCACCGCCAGAGCCAACCTGCACGAAGGGATGAGAGACGTAGCCGAATGGATGACGACCAGCCGCCTGAAACTGAACTCAGACAAGACGGAGGTCCTCATCCTGGGCTCCACGCCCTCCGCCTGGGACGACTCCTGGTGGCCCCCCGCCCTGGGCACCGCACCCAAACCGACGGACCACGCACGCAACCTGGGCTTCATCCTGGACTCCTCCCTCTCCATGACCAGACAAGTCAACGCCGTCTCCTCATCATGCTTCAACATCCTGCGCATGCTACGTAAGATCTTCCGGTGGATCCCCACCGAGACGAGGAAGACGGTCACCCAAGCCCTCGTCACCAGCCGACTGGACTACGGCAACGCCCTCTACGCCGGAACCACTGCCAAACTCCAGAAGAGACTCCAGCGGATCCAGAACGCCTCGGCGAGACTCATCCTCGACATCCCCCGACGCAGCCACATCTCCGGACACCTGAGAGATCTGCACTGGCTCCCGGTCAACAAGAGAATCACCTTCCGTCTCCTCACCCACGCACACAAAGCCCTACACGACCAAGGCCCGAGCTACCTCAACAACCGGATCAACTTCTACACTCCCAAGCGCCTCCTCAGATCAACCAACCACGCCCTCGCCGCCGTCCCCCGCATCCGAAGAGCGACAACAGGAGGAAGATCCTTCTCCTACCTGGCCGCCAAGACCTGGAACTCACTTCCCACCAATCTGCGCCTGACCCAAGACCACCTCTCCTTCAGGAAGAAGCTCAAGACCTGGCTGTTCGAGCAGTAGCGGCACCCCCCCCCCCTCCCAGCGCCTTGAGACCCTACGGGTGAGTAGTGCGCTCTACAAATGACCTGATTGATTGATTGATTGATTGATTTGCTTCTCTCTTACTTCCTGTTCCTTTCCAGGTCATGCTAGAGCAAAGGAAACACTACTGCAACCTGTTTTCTTTATTACCATCTTTCTTTCCGGAGAGTTGTGGGTTACCATAAAGCTCTACAAACTTGTGCATTTGATGAGCTTCTCTGTAACCTGCAATTTCACTGATGAAGGACCACAGGATATGAAATGTATTATCGCAGATAAACATGAAGTTCACAACTACACTGAGATTGTGGGAGAATCACAATCCATGGATTTCACAAGTTATTTTGATACTTGCACTATTTGTTATCGTTTCAATATGAACTGAACTTTTTTGACATTGGAAATTAATTTCACATTGTTGAAAAATACATGCTTTCAACAATTATGAAAGAGAGTATTAGCAGTACATAAAAAAAGACTTCAAAATACAAAATAAAAGATGAAAATATTTCTAAACAAAGGATTGAAGTCTATATATACAGGTGTCCAGTAGAAATAATGTGCAACATGGGGCTATTCCGATAATGAGGAGCAGCTATAATATACTTGATTGAGGCATTTAGTTTACTTATAAGTCCCTAGTATAAAGCACTGCATGTACCCATGGCCTGTAATTAAATACTGCTAGTAGGTGGCTGCAGTACACATTGTGCAACCTACTAAAGTAGCACAGTAAAATATGCCTCGGGTCTGTCACTGAAATCTGTAAAACAGTTGTAAACTGTCATTTTGATCTGGGGGAAAAATGTTTATGCCAGGCCTACCCTTAATTTTTTTCATACTTATAAGACCCACTAAGCGAGGCACTAACAGCTCATAGAGCAGGGTGCATGGTATTAAAGAAATTAGGATATGCATGCTTAAGTTTCCCATGCCCTGGCAGAGAAAATCCCCAAAGTAGTCTTTCCAATTACAAGGCTAGCCTCCCTTAAACCAACCTGGGTCGCCTTATTACATTAAGGGAGAAATTAATTTAGAAAAAATGAGCTATTTTGAAAATGTCTCTTTTAGAAAGTTAGAATGTACTTTTTAGTAAGTGCACACCTTCTCTTTTTAAAAAAAAAAAAATCAATTTTAGCTGTAACTGCAAATGAATGCGTGCATGAACAGCGCCATTGGGAAATGTTTTTTGTTTTTATGACCGCAGAGCGCAAGGGCTTGGGAGAGGATTTAAGCTCACTTTGATTAATTACACAGGGGAGTTCATTTGGGGAGTGTAATAGAGGGTGGGTTTTGGTAGAGTTTGGGGCGAGATTTCTGTCAATCGTGATACTCAGAAGTAGGACACGATTCGTGCTTCTGTCTCATTGTTTACATAGCTTTTCTTTTTTGATTTATTACAGTGCCCCTGAGGAAGAACTTATAAGGGTTCAAAATGCATTGGGCGTTACACGGTGCTGATTTGAAGGTATGTAAAAAGCACGTATCAATGTTTAAGCTTATTTTGGCGACATTTGATATCTGAAAATACATAATAAACATTCCAGTACCATCATGCTGTTTCCGCGGTGATTTAATACCTGGGATAAATTGGATTACTTCACTGGATTACAATGGATCACTATGGATTACTGAGAATAAACATGGTTTATTTCGGAGGAATGTCTTCCTATTTCAGCAGTGCAGCAGCAGGGGGCACAAATGGTGCCCTTGTTGGAAGGATCTTTAAGAAAGTTAACATTTTTCTGTCAAATGTGCATTTCTTCCAGTGTCCAGGGTCACATGACTGTTAATGGCTCACCTATGGTGTGCTGTGTATTCCATCCAGACAGTGGACAAAAAGGCCTTGGGTAAGGGGAGGGTGTATGGCCTAGATGGGGGTAGGTTATACCATGCTCCTTCCTAAACTTCGAACGGTACCCTGAGTGTTGTAACCAGCCCCTTCCTGGGCTTCAAAGTATATCCTGAGGGCCACAACCAGCCTCCTCCTGATTTAGTAGATGCCCACCTTGTCATTGGCCAATGCAGATCACACCTGGGTCTGTCTGCCCTTTGTTTCACTAGCCAGGCTAGATCTAGACCAAGGGGAAAGTGAAGAACTGAATAAAAATGCTGGCACTAGGAATTAAAGTGGCTCCACCAGAACATCTCATCAGAACACTCCTTGAAGTTGAAGACGTGGAGGAAGGACTGCCCTGCTGTCCGAAGCCTGAATGAAGAATGGACCTGCTTTCCTTGAACCCAGGAACCCAGAAGATACTCCATGGGTCAGTTGGCTGACCTCTTGTTGGAGCTACAGGAAAACAACAAGCTTATAAGGTCCTTTCTCTGCAACTATCTACTGGATCTGCCTTGACCCTGCTGGTGGTCTTTGCTGGAGTGAGTCCTAACCCCCAAGAAGTGGCCCCCAGGTCGAATACCCTTGGATGGTTTTAGAATTTAAAACCTCCGATTTTACAATTGAAAGAACAGAACTCCATGTGAAAAACCAGAGGCTCTGAGAATTCTGTGCCAAAATGAACCATTCATGGTTACCTCATGAAGGCGAGCAGAGTTCACCAAGACAATTTCTGGAACTGCATCCAATTGCTGACAAGACCTTCATGAATACAGATCCCTGACTTAGCCTGCATGGAGAAACAACAGCAGCCCCACTTTCCTCACCAATGCAAAGTTCCGATCCCCAGTCTGTTCTTCACACTGTGAAGGATCACAACACAATCCCTCTCCAAAACACAGTTCCAACTGACGCCTAGGACTTCAGTAACTAAGCCTGGACAAACCTCTCACCAGATCCAGCCTGCAGCCAAACCACTGATTACCTTACTGAAAAGAGATTCTTGAGTGAAAAAGGACTACGTTTAGAAAGTAAGTTTTTCAGTGGGGTATACCTGATCCCTGTGTCCGACCCATACGTCATCGCGGTTGACCTTAAATTTTTACTTAGACTTTGTCCAGTGTGACGAGATACTGTGATTGGTACTGTGTGCTTTTTGGTGCTATTTCAATTGAAAAATTAATATTTCCGGTTCTACTTAATACATTTTTGCTATCTTGGTGTTATTGTATTTATTAAATATATATGTATGTTATTTTGTAAATGATTGTATCTTTTTTGGTTTTAGATAACCGAATAAAGAATATTTGATGATGATGATGTATTCAATTGTTTTCTATTTTTTTAATTGGTTTGGGATTTTTCTTGTGTTGTATTTTCACTGTATTACTATTTGAGTGTTGCATAAAAACTATACACATTACCTTTTACCTTCTTTTTTTGGCATGCTACCAGAGAGTTTATCATCGGTATTTTTAGTGACATTTGTGGTTTCCCCTGAAGAGGATTGTGCTTATTACTCGAGTAGCGCATCACCCATTTCAACTAGTAACCCAATTTCAAACACATATGGTGTCACTAAGGCTTACAGGCCACCGGATGTGCAGACTGTCAACATTATAGCATGACAATTGTAACCATAAATCAGAAGATGTCTTTTTTGTAAAGGTAAAATGTTTTCTATTTGTTTAACAAAATTAACAACCATAATGTGTTTCTCAAAACTGCAACATACCAATATATGATTATATGAAATATGCACTTTCAGTTTTTTATTTATGGTGTTTTCTATATCATTTGAATAAGTATGAAAAAAGCTAGAGGCAAGAGGTGTTAAGTAGTGTATTTGGAAATGTCACATAAACAAATAGCATACAAATGGAGCATAAATTATGTGGTTCCCATTCTGGGGTAACACAAATATTTTTATGTAATATAGTTTTTACGTCTCATACAGTGTGTCCTCTAGTTCATAACATTTATTCAAAACAGCTTCATCGACTATCAACTCAGATGTATATATAAATATATATTACCTACTGGCGGTCGCCAGTAGGTATATACAGTTAGGATTTTTTTCCTATGGGATTTTTGAAAATTCTATGTCGAATAACTTTGGCGTTTGAAGACGGAATTGGCTGGAATTTTCAGGAAAATGGAACATTCTGTATCTGAGCAGCCCCTGAAAATTTGGGGGGGTTTCGTCAAGGGGGGGGCCGAGAAAAAAGGGGGTCCCAAAACATGTTTTTCCCATGCAATTTTCCATAGGGCGGTTGGACTCACTTTTAGCTCGAACGGCTGAATGGATTTACACGAAACTTGGCAAAATTGTAGATATTGTTTACCCGATGTGCCTTTGCTAGGTCTCAATATATGTGCTCCAGTGGATTTTGATAAATTAACGTTCAAAAAAAATATATATCTGTAACAGCGCTCCGGTTAGCGCCCCGGTTCGCGTACCTGGCGCGTAACGGAACTTCGCGAAGCGATGCTGATTGGCTCTCCGGTGTCTGTCAACATTCTAAACAGTCCGGAGCGGCCGCCATCTTGTCTCTCGGTAGGATCGAGAGACAAGAGGTGAAGAAAAACGAAGGGGGAAATTAATGAAAGGGGGCAAGGTAGACCCCTCCTGACCCCCTAGGATTGATGAGGGGGCTATTAAAGGGTCCCGTGGGGCAAAAAAAAAAAAAAAAAGTTTTTTCGCGGTAGAGGCGCTACCCGGTACGCGAACCGGGTAGCTAACCGATAGCGTAACGGGAGTCCGCCATCTTGTGTTTCGGATGAATTTAGACACAAGATGGAGGATAAAGAATGTTGGGAAAGGGTATAAGGGGGCACGGGAGACGTATCCTGACCCCCTAGGTTTTCTAAGGGTGGCTGAGGAGGCTCATATATGTCGAAAAAGAAAAAAAAATTGAATTTTTCGCGAGGTTAGCTGCCGGTACGCGAACCGGGTAGCGAACCGGGAAGCGAACAAAAGTGAAAATTTGTGAAAAAAGGTACATTTGAAATTTTTAAAGAGTAATCATAGTTAAGGTAGCTCTGAAAAGAGCTTTTCGGTTCTGTGTAAGTTCTAGGTACTTATAAGTAGGTACCAATACATAGTCTTAAATTCAGGATGAAAATTCTGTTCCCCTCATATGAGAAGTGAACTCCATCTCCTTTGTAGATATCTTGCATGTAGTAACGCAAGTTATTGTTGTACATGGAGCCCATTCCATGGTCTCTCATGTAAGCTGAAACAGACTTATTTACATGCTTCCTCGATTTCTCAATTTGTGGACAAAATTGGTTGGACCACTTCCATTTCTGTCTTTGGCATATATTTGAATATACCAAGGCAGTTTGAGGAAAAAGTGCCATCAATTGCTCAAAGGTGTCCTTTAAAAGGATTTCCAGACCTACCCCAGTCAAAGTGCCCAAGTCATTTCCTCCACAGTGCACAATTAACAGGTCAGGGTTTGGCAAATGCAAAAAGGTTTTCACCAATGGTATCAATTGGTGACATCTTAATCCTCTGTGGCCAATCCAGTTGATTTCCACATTTTGTAAATTGAGGTTGTGTAAATTTCTGTTATCAGCATACCTTTGAGCCCAGTGGATGTAACTATATCCAACAATCCAGACAGAAAACATGGTGAGAGGAGGTTCTGCTGCAGTTAGATGAAGTGTGGGAATGAAATGGCAGTTGAAACAGTAGGGGTTTGTAATGAAAAAAACTGTGGAGTTTCTGTGCTAATGATTCATAGCAGTGATTGGTGGATTTTGATTGTTGAAAACAGAAAGTTAGGGTGCATGGATGAGTTCTTTGAAAGATGTAATTTGAATGGTCAAGAAAAAATCATTTTATGAAAGATTGCACTGGATACGCAGGTGTACTGAGAGTTCAGAGTTCAATTGAAACATTGTTGTGTGAACTTGTAAACATGACAGGTCTTTCAGGAGGTGGTTGCTATGGAAAAAAGGCAGAAAGGGCAGAGGGGGGAAGGGTGTTGATTTGAAAAAAGTGAGGGAAGAGTTTTGATTGGGTGACATGAGAGATATGTGTAATGAATTACAGCATTTCTGTGCCTTTGTTGGTTGCAGCCTCTGGAGTGCATACCCTTTGCTCTGCTAAAGAAAAATTGGTGTGTGTCTGAGACTGTTTTGAAACTCAAAAAGTATTTGCTAAGGTCAGAAAAGATTCATTTCATTTAGATAGAGAATAGTATGCGTTAGAGAGAAAATTATGAAGAAAGTTGTGTATTTAAAATGTTGCTTTGTGTCAAGTGTTTTACAAATAGATTTAGTTTCTTTGAGTTTCATAGCCATGTTAAAAGTGACGCAAAAGTGGTGCAAGGGCCTTAAAAATACGCTTTCATGCGTGTTAGGGCATTTTAAGTCACTTCCCCATGAATCTGGGTGAATAATTTGCTTACTTGATGTGTTTAAAAACGTTTCTTGAAGTCAATTAGGTTTCTTGATATGTGCTGCTAGAGTTTCATAGCCAGCATGGGGCATATTTAGAAGGAGTTTGAGTCACTTTCACGTTATTTTCCCTATGTTAAAAGTGACGCAAAAGTGGTGCAAGGGCCTTGTAAAATACGCCCTCATGTGTGTTAGGGCATTTTAAGTCACTTCACCATGAATCTGGGTGAATAATTTCCTTACTTGATGTGTTTAAGAACGTTTCTTGAAATCATTTAGGTTAGTTGATATGTACTGATAGAGTTTCATAGTCAGCATGGACCATATTTACAAGGCCTTTGAGCCACGTCCACGTTATTTTCCCCACGTTAAAAGTGACTTTAAAGGTGGTGCAAGGTCCTTGTAAATACGCCCTGATGAGTGCTTTGCAAATTTAAGTCATTTCCCCGTGGTGCAAGGTCCTTGTAAATACGCCCCCATGTGTGCTTGGCAAATTTAAGTACTGACAGGGTGTGCTTGTACATAGGAGCTGTGTTGTGTTTTCAAATTATGACCAGAAAATCGTTTTAAAAAAAAAATGCTTTTTACATTTATGAGAAGGTCAAAATGGTGTCTGCTTCTTTAAATAAATATTTCACTTTCCACCATGAATATGTGAGAATAATTTTCCTTGTTTGCCGGTTTAAAAACACGTTCCTGGAAGTCATTAAGGTTTCACAATATGTTCTGCAAGAGTTTCATAGTCAACATTGGGGCAAATTTACAAAGCTTATGAGCCACATTCACATCATTTTCCCCACGTTAAAAGTGACTTTAAAGGTGGTGCAAGGTCCTTGTAAATAAGCCCTCATGAGTGCTTGGTAAATTTAAGTCATTTCTCCGTGGTGCAAGGCTCTTGTAAATACGCCTGCATGTGTGCTTGGCAAATTTAAGTACTGATAGGGTGTACTTGTACATAGGAGTTGTGCTGTGTTTTCAAATTATGACATGAAAATGGTTCATAAAGAAAAGGAATGCTTTTTACATTTATGACAATGACAAAAAGGTGTTTGCTTCTTTAAATAAATATATCACTTCTCACCATCAATCTGGGAGATTAAT
The DNA here is from genome assembly GCF_964261635.1 of Lissotriton helveticus. Taxonomy (NCBI): domain Eukaryota; kingdom Metazoa; phylum Chordata; class Amphibia; order Caudata; family Salamandridae; genus Lissotriton; species Lissotriton helveticus. Next base: position 552,254,285 of record NC_136065.1, on the reverse strand, counting down.
TTACTTGTTTGTCGGTTAAAAAATCATTACTTTAAGACATTTAGATTTCACAATATGTACTGCTAGAGTTTCATAGTCACTATGATGATAATGATATACATTTAGAACTGTGTAGGAGGCATGGAGAAACTGAGGCTTCTGTAAGTGTCAAGGGAGGTGAGTAATGTACATTGCTCTGTTGCATACAGTCCTCATCTTCTGCGTACTCTTGGATATGCTAGACTACATCTGCACAATGAGATACCTAAGCTGAGGAAATACAGGTGATGTGATTGTGAAATGAGCAAAAATATTTGCACTTTTTTCAATTATATCACCTGTGTTTTCTTACATTACGAATCACATTGTGCAGATGAGGTTTAGGCCTGTCCAGGGAGACAGAGGAGGTCTGGCCTTTGTTCAAGAGTGCAGTGGACATGACTCACTTCGTTGGTAGGCCTGCACATATATTATCTCCTCTGTACTCTTCAACAAGCCTAAGTTTCATCTGCAACCCTGAGTAGGCCTCACCTCAAACAAACCTCTGGATAGGCCACACCTTATCGTCATCCTGAATCAATCATTTAAAATGTATGGGGCAGATTTATGATGGCCGTGCGCCTCTTTTGCACTGCCGTTGCGTCACTTTTGTGACGCAGCAGCGGTGCAAAAGATGCACCATGTTGCAAGATAGGCCTCACTTCATCTGCAACAAGATACCGTCAGTTTAAACTGTATACATTTAGGACTGTGTAGGGGGCATGGAGAAGCTGAGGCTTCTGTAAGTGTCAAATTTGTTGCATACAGTGCTTACCTTCTGCGTACTCTTTGATATGCTAGACTACATCTGCACAATGAGATACCTAAGTAAAGGAAACACAGGTGATGTGATTGTGAAATGAGCAAAAAAATGTGCACGTTTTTCAATTACATCACCTGTGTTTCCTAACATTACGAATCACATTGTGCAGATGAGGTTTAGGCCTGTCCAGGGAGACAGAGGAGGTCTGGCCTTTGTTCAAGAGTGCAGTGGACATGACTCACTTCATTGGTAGGCCTGCACATGTATTATCTCCTCTGTACTCTTCAACAAGCCTAAATTTCATCTGCAACCCTGAGTAGGCCTCACCTCAAACAAACCTCTGGATAGGCCACACCTTATCGGCATCCTGAACCAATCATTTAAAATGTTAGGGGCAGATTTATGATGGGCGTGCGCCTCTTTTGCGCCGCCGTTGCGTCACTTTTGTGACGTAGCGGCGGCGCAAAACATGCGCTATGTTGCGACATATTTACAACTTGATGCATCTAGGCAGATGTGTCACACTGTAAAGTCCTGTGCCACATGAAACCTGCGTCAGGTTTCATGACTCACTTCATTGGTAGGCATGCACATGTATTATCTCCTCTGTACTCTTCAACAAGCCTAAATTTCATCTGCAACCCTGAGTAGGCCTCACCTCAAACAAACCTCTGGATAGGCCACACCTTATCGGCATCCTGAACCAATCATTTAAAATGTTAGGGGCAGATTTATGATGGCCGTGCGCCTCTTTTGCGCCGCCGTTGCGTCACTTTTGTGACGCAGCAGCGGCGCAAAAGATGCGCTATGTTGCGACATATTTACAACTTGATGCATCTAGGCAGATGTGTCACGCTGTAAAGTCCTGTGCCACATGAAACCTGCGTCAGGTTTCATGTGGGCATTTTGTTGCAGGGTGGGTGTTCACTTGCATGAAAGCCCTGTAAAACTAACACAGTGAAATTTACAAGATTTCACTGAGTCAGCTTTATGGCATTGCTGAATCAAATCCTTACGCCTGTTTGAAACAGGCATAAGGAGTGACGCACCATGCAATGTGTGTCTTGCACCTGTGCATTGCAGGAGTCATGTTGCGCTTGCGACGTGATTCCTGCAATGCGCCGCTTTTGTGGCACAGATGCGTGACGCATCTGTGCTGTTTTTGCCCCATGGTGCTCCGCATTGTAAATGCAGCACACCATGGGTGGCAGAGCAGCGGCGCACGTTAACTGGTGCATCCCTGGGGATGCGCCAGTTAACATAAATCTGCCCCTTTACATTTAAGTATGAGCAGGGGACACAGAGTCGGTGAGGCTTATCCAAGGTTAAGAAGAGATGACTCCTGTTCACTGAAAACTTGGACATAGGCCTCACCTCCTCAGCATCGCTGGACATGGCTAAATAATATCGTCAAAATGTTACTCTTGTTAAACAATTTTACTATTATAGTCTCTGAGATTTGTCTCTTACTCTGCAAAATCTCATTGTTGTTCTCTTTCTTTAAAGATAACGACAACATCAACCATGAGTGATAATGAGCAATCTGTTGATCTCGATCTTATCATAGAACTTGTCATTGAAACGTCAGTGGAAGTAGATCCCTTGGATGATTTATATCCTGTGGATGATGAAGAATATGATGAGGATGCTGATTTGTCAGATTTGTATGACATAGGGTGGGCAGCTGACCTGCTCGAGCCTATTACACTATAAAGACTTTTAAAAATAAATGTAAGTTACTGGAAATGAAAAGTAACCATGTTAACCGTTTTATTTAAAATTAAATACAACTTCAAAAACAGCTTGTGTGAAGTGTCTTTAATAAAATAGTGAAATATGCTAATAAAATTAGTTCAGATTCACATATAAAAGAGCACAGGTCAAATGTAGAAGCATTCCATTTCTTTGCTACTATTTGTGAGTTTTAAATTTGTCAATGCACTAAAAATTATTGTATGTAGAATTCACAACTAGTGTGTTAATTTTTTGACGACTGTTATTGATTTACTGTTTGGTAATAGTGGGTAATAACATTTTTTATTATATTTTACCACAGATTCAACTGCAGATCATTTCAAAATTACAACATGCCTTCGAGGCAAAGGAGGAGAAAGGCTACAAAACGTCAAACACAGCTGCTTACTACATGCTTGCAGCAGTCCTCTACAATAAAAACTCGTCAAGTCACCAAAAAAGCTCCGGGTAAGAAAACGAAATCTTTCCTAAGAAACATTTCCAGAAAAAAAAGTATCACTACAGAACATGTTTTAGTCCAGAAGAAGAGAGTCAATTTAAACAGGAAGGAAAGGCCCCTTAATAAAGTTAGTGGTAGAGCAGGAGAAAACTCTGTGAGTGCCGGTAGAAGGCACAATAAATTTAGGGACATTCGTACACGAATGTTCCGCAACAGGATAATTGTAAATTTGATGAAAAATGTAAAGAAAGATCAACAGAAACTGGCTTTTTATAAGAAAAAAAAATTATTGAGAAAATTATTGATCAGGCTTTGGAAATGAAGCGAAAGTTATTTATTTTGGTAATCAATAGATTTAGGAAACTAAACAAGGCAATTTCTGAATTCAAAACAAATAGTAGATGGAAGAGAATAGTTAATCGTACAAATTTTTGTGAAGTATTTTCAGGAGAATGGATGCATAGTTCAAGTTGTGAGGCATTTTTCAATGAGGAGAGTTACTTCCAGGACAATGATTTGGTGCATGCAGTTGACACCAGTGGTCGAGCATATGAGGTGAAAGATGGTTGTCCAGTTGAAAAAGAGGCACAAGAGGGTTTTAGGTGATGAAGTTTTAGGGAGACGTCCTAAGGGTCCAGTGTACACCTGGAAGTGCAGTAGTATTTGCAGTGTGCGACAGGATTCCATCAATTTGCTTTGTGATTTTGTACGGACATTTAATAAGAAAAGTTTAAAACAGAAAATGAAGTTGTTGCAGGAATTAGATCCATGCAGAGTGAGAGAAGTGACAGGTTTACATGGTCATTCACTGGCTTGTCTTTCCAGGAGAGTATGCCAGAGTGTTTTTCATCATTTCAGGATGCTAGCAGTCCATCATAATAAAGTGAGGAAATTAGTGAGAATGTTGTATTTTGCTAAGAGTCCAGTAATTAAGCTTAAACAATTAAGCAGTGCTCTTTTGCATGGTTCTGAAGTAGATGTGAAGAATATTTGTGAAGAAATTGAGTTTTGTTACTTTGCAAGTAAAGAGGAGAATGTTGAAATTGACCCAGAAGAAGAAGGTAATGTGGAAGAGAGTGTACAGGTTACCAGTACAGATAATTTTCAGAAGGAAATTGCCACGTTTCAGGTGAAATCAAGTGAGAGGCCTAATTTCACTTGTGTGTGTTGTCGACGCACTTATTATAAGAATCAGACTAAGTTAGTGGATTTATATGCAAAAAGTGAAAGGGAAAATAATAGTGAATGGAAGGATTTCGCAACATACTTGATGGTAGAAAATTGTTTTGATTTGGGATCGGATCAACGTGTGTGTACTTATTGTTGTAACAAATTAAATCAAAACCGGATGCCTGCTAGAGCGGTTCATAATAATCTGGAATTGGTTGACATTCCTTCTGAATTGAGGAATTTAAATACTTATGAATCTATTTTGATTCAAAGTGTCCATCCCTTTCAGGCTATTGTACGAATGGAGCCAAAGACAGGGAAATTGCCTCCATCAGATTTACAGAGAGGATTAAAGGGAAGAGTTGTTTATTTGCCTCTAGATTTGAAGAAAAACATTAATACAATTGGAGTAGAGAAAGTGGAAGAGGAACCTCTGGTTATCTTAGTTAATGGGGTTCCGACAAAGAGTAAGAAAATCTGGCAAGATTTAGTGGATGTTAGGAAAGTCAAAAAGGCAACATTGTATTTGATGAAAAACAATTAGTACTACAAGAATGTATGTGTTGCAGAAGAGGAAGTAAGTGAAGAAGAGGACAGCGATTTGTGTGCTGGACAAATTGAGAGAGTAGAAGCCTCTAAAAATTAAGAAATATATGAACATTATAGTGTTCATCCTTTGCATTCCAAGGAAGTCATGGTGAATGCTATTGAGTTGTTTCAAATGAAACAAGCCAAAGGGAGTCCCATTAGTGTTTGGGAGGAAAGTTTGGAAGCTCAGTGTTTCCCACAGCTATTTCCAACAGGTCAAGGAGGAAGATATGATGAGCGACCTGATGAAATTCCTGCTTCTGAATACCGGACTTTACGATTGTATGCAGAAGATCCTAGGTTTCGTCAATGCATTCTCTATTTGTTTCATCTACTGTTTGAAAGTGATCTGTCTGGACTGTCATATGCAGTGAACCACATCTTGAAAAGTGGTGTACAGATGCAAAATATCTCGGCAAGGGACTTTATGGATAAAGTCAATGTGCAAGACAGTATTTTGGATTCTCACCTGATTAATCTCATGGCATGTCAGCGTGGTACTAATGAGTACTGGTACCGTCGACATGGAGATTTAAAATGTATGCTGAGGAACTTAGGAACTCCCACATGGTTCCACACTCTCAGCTGTGCCGAGTATGGCTGGGAAGACTTACTTGAATTTCTACGAGAGGCAAATGGAAACATTGAAAATATCGAATTCAAGACACCCGGAGAACTGTGCTCTTTGGATCCAGTAAATGTATGCAGGTACTTCAATCATAGATTTGAAGCTATGATGTCTTTCATCATGAACAAGAAAAATCCACCTCTTGGAGAGGTGTTGGATTTCTTCTGGAGAAAGGAGTATCAAGCAAAAGGTGCTCCTCATATACATATGCTGCTATGGATCAAAGATGCACCCAAATTTGGAACAGATCCGGATGACTTAGTGATGAGTTTCATAGAACAGTATTCTACATGTGCTGTTCCAAAGACAAAGGAAGACAAAAGCCTAAGAGAACAAGTTTTACGCTTTCAAAGCCATCGTCGTGGAAAGTACTGTCGTCGTAAATTCAGAAACAAGGACAAGTTCTACACAAAATGTCGTTTCGGCTTTCCACGACCGGTGATTTCTAAAGGAAGAGTGAACAGTTTGATGTCTTCGCTGCGACATAATGTGACGAGGAAATCACCCAAAAATACATACAATTTGAAAAGAAACGAAGAGTCCAAGTACATCAACGACTACAACCCAGTGATTTTGTCCATGTGGAATGCTAACATGGATATACAGTTTGTGGCTGATAACTGTATGGCTGTGGCTCGGTATGTGACATCTTACAATCCAAAAAAAGAAAAGACAGAATTGAAGGATATGTGGGAGGACATTTCCCATGAAAAGAGCCTCAGTAAGAAGTTGTACAGTTTCAGTCTGAAGATGTTATCGCATCGAGAAATCGGAGCTTACGAATGTTCTGACCGGTTATCTTCAGCAAGTCTCTATGCCAAATCTAGGAGTATCATTTGGGCGAGTCTTGGTCTTGCTGCAACGCGTAATCGAGTTCTGAAACCTGTACGGGAAATTGAGTATTTGGCGGAAAAGGAGCCAAACAGTACAGATATTTTGAAGACCAACATGTTGGATACATATTATCCAAATAGAAGCAGTCACCTCGAGAATGTTTGTCTGTATGAGGTTCTACAAAATTACATATTCAAGAGGAACATCAAAGAAGATATTGATAAAGGAGTGTATGCTGTAATTGGAAGTGAGGGATGTCTGGTCAAGCAAAGAAAATGCCAATTGGTAAATCATCGAAAATTGAGTGGCAAATCTCCTGAAAGAAAAGAGTTTATCTATTTAGCTCTTTTGCAACTTTTCAAGCCTTGGCGTGCAGAAGAGGAACTGCTTGGAGATTTCCTCTGTTACGAAGACTCTTTCAATGCAGCCAAGGAGACCATAGAATGTCCTGTTTTTCCAAAATATCTAGAAATGTTGAATGCGGAAATCGAGCAGGAAGGAACAATTGCAGCCGAGATTGCTAGAGACAGTTCTCAGGACAGTCAGAGTTCTGTTTCATTGAGTCAGGATCCACTAGGAGGACCAGTTATTGAAAATGAAGCTGCCACTGCCATGATTGAAGTGGAAAGAGCCATGGCACATGCTCAGGAGGATGCGGTTAACTTAGAAGATTTGGAAAGACAACTCAACGTTGAGCAGAGGAAAATATATGACGAAGTTACCAACCAAATTGATCATGGATTAAGTCATGAGAAGAACGAGTGCTTATGTACGTCGTTGAAGCCTGTCCGACTGTACGTGAGTGGAGAAGCAGGAACTGGAAAAAGTTTCCTCATTAAAGCAATTTCATGTTATTTGCAGAAAAGGACTGAGTCATCGCTGTCTTGTGTTGTCACCGCTCCAACTGGACTGGCAGCACATAACATTAAAGGTATTACTTTGCATCGTCTACTGATGCTGCCAATGGAGCATGATAACAAATTACAATACCACAAGTTATCTGGAGATGCTTGTTGTGAAGTTTCAAGAGCATTGAGAAAAATGAAACTTCTTATCATTGACGAAGTAAGCATGGTTTCCAATGTCATGCTTGCCTTTGTGCATTTGAGAATGCAAGAAGTTCTTAAAACAGAGTATGATGTGTTATTTGGTGGCAAACACATCATTGTTTTCGGTGATCTTCTGCAGCTGACACCAGTGAAAGGACAACCAGTGTTTAAACTACTTACACATGAAGATACCAGGAAGTGCCTAGGGAGCATTGGCAACATTAATATATGGTTAAACTTCAATTATGCTGAACTGCGTGAAAATATGCGTCAAGCGAAGGATGAAGATTAAAGGAATATTCTACAAGTTGTTAGAATCGGAAAAGTGACCGAGCATGGGAAAGAAGCTTTACATGCACGATTACTGTCAAATTTGTATCCAGAAGAAGACGTTCTGCCAGAGAATATTTTTCGGAAAATTACTGAGAAGAAATCTGGAATATGTTTGATGCCAACTCTTGCAGAATGTGCCATCTTCAACAACAAAATGTTGAATTTAGAAAACCATGAGATTGTGAAACTGGAAGCTATTGACAGAATAGAGCATATGGGAGCAACAATTATTTTGTCTGAGAATTTGAAATCTAAATTGGATTCATTAGAGAAGACTATATGTAAAACTGCTGGTTTTGAAAAGACTCTGAATGTGTGCTTAAATTGCCATATCATTTTGAGAAGGAATTTACATGTTGAAAGAGGTCTGGTAAATGGATCAATGGGTAATGTTGTTGATTTTGAGAAATACAGAAATAGAGATGGAATTGAATTTTTTAAAATTAAACTTGATGGCATTGAGGAAGTACAGCTAATTGGTCGTTGCTCTGCTAGGTTTTTGCTTGTAAAAGACTTATATGTTCGCCGTAAGCAGTTTCCTGTTTGCTTGGCATATGCGGTGACAATCCATAAATCGCAAGGTTTAAGTGTAGACAGTGCATTGGTGAATATTGGCAGTTCTGTGTTCAAGGAGGGAATGGCATATGTGGCATTGTCACGAGTCAGAACTTTATCGGGATTGTACTTGATTGAGTGTGATGTCACAAACATTTGTGCGTATCTAGATTGTGTTAAGGAATACAAAAGGTTAAGAAGAGAGTATGCGCCACATTTGCCTCAATATCCTTTGTTTGAGAAACGTGTGGTAGGCCGGAAACGAAGAAATGTGACCAATAGTAGGGAGGTTGTAGCAAAAAGACGAAAAGTCGATGAACCCGAAATTATAAGCAGAAAGAAAATGGATTCTGTTGAAGATGTTATTGGTTTTCAATTTGAAAATAGCTCTGGTGTCAACTGCTATGCTAATGTAGTGGTTAATGTTGTCTTTTCTCTAGAAACTTTAAAAGAACAGATTGTGATCAATTCGGATCAAAGTTTTTGCTGTTTATTGAATTCTGTGTTAGAGAAATGTAGCACTGATACAACAAAAATAGAAAGTGTGTCTGAAATTCGAAAACTGTTAGACAAATGTTCAGGTCAAACGCAATTCTCTCAAAATATTCAGCAAGATTGTCAGGAGTTTTTAATGTATATGCTTGATGTATTGCAAGATGAAGGTGTAGATGTAGATCATCTGTTTGGCCTTTCTTATCAATGGCAGCATGACTGCGAGAACTGTAGGGTATCAAGTACTACTAGTGTAGACTCAGAAAGATTTATATATTTAACTTTGCCAGACAGTAAATCAGTGTCCTTTAATAAGCTAGTAAAAGCAGCCGATCAAAACATGGAGTGTAGCCAATGTAAGTCTGCAATGCTGTCCACATTATTTATACGAACATATGGCCAGTATGTCATTTTAATGTTCCAACGATGTAGGCCTGATGGAACAAAATTGACAACTTTAATTAAAAATTTTGTGGCTTCGCAGTTGTCAATATCAGGAAGGACTTTTGTAACTGCAGCAATTATATATCATGATGGTCCTTCAACAATATCAGGACATTACACAGCTTATTTGAAGTCTGGAAACGGCTGGTCATTCTGCAATGATTCTGTTTTAACTTTCAAAAAAAGATTGCCTTTTGACCTTAAAAATTCTTACCTGGTGTTTTTACAACCAACATTTTAGGGAAGAAATCTCGGGATTTGCTCTGAGGAATTTCAAGAGGTTCTAATGGCTCCTACACTATTTGGCCTTGAGGATAAGTGTAGTACAGAGTGAAAAGTTATTTTTGAGTTTTAAGTAGTTCCTGAAAAAAAAGAAGGTTTTCTTACAGAAAGTGGTGGGCACGGATTAGTTAAAGTACAACAGAGTATTTCCCAAAGCAAACGGTGTTCTTACCATAACACTTGACGTCATGGAAAAATAACTGTACTTTGAATGAGTTCAGAAAAACTGTTTCTTTTAATAAGCTAATTCAAGCAGCCAATCAAAACATGGAGTAGAGGTAATGTAAGTCTGCAATGCTGTCCACATTATTTGTACAAACTTTTGGTTATAATGTCATTTTAAAATTCCAAATATATAAAACTGATGAAAGTAAGTTTTCAACTTTAATTACAAATGTTGTGGCTACACAGCCGTTGATTTTAGGAAGAACATTTGTAACTGCAGCTATTATATGACATGATGGTCCTTTGACAACATCCGCTTATTACACAGCTTATTTAAAATGTAAAAAAAGCTGGTGTTTCGGAAATGATTCCCATTTGACTATGAAACAATGTTGCCTTTTGACTTAAAAATATTCTTATTTTGTGTTTTCTGAAGAGAGAATTTAGGGTAGGGAACTGCCCTATAATGATTCTAGGAGTTGATATAATTTTATGTACTGTTCATAGGACATCCTTCGATGTCATGGAAAGTAAGTTACTTTTGAGGAGCTCTGATTTCTGATTGGTTATGTTATATGGGTTTTTTAAACACAATCATTTTGATTGTGTTTTTTCCCCGCTGTTATATGATGAATACCTTCAACTCACTGTTTTTAGTGAAATTTGATATATTCTGAGAACAGCAAAAATAAACCATTTAACATGTATAATTAATTCTGTAGTTTGTATAGTGAATTTTAATTTGTACTCGTCTTGTCTCATGCTCACTCGTCTTTTACTACCTTCTATCAATCCTCTTTACATACTCACATTGCCTTTTATTTTAATCTCTTTCACCCTTGTTCTCTAACTCCACTTATCTTCCAACCTTTGTTTCCCTATTCCAACTCTGCTTTTTTCTTTTCTCCCTTGCACCATTTTCCAGCTTTTAGACCCTCTGCTTCGCTTGTCTTTTCCATCTTTCCTCCCTTTGTTTTCTAAATTAAATATTTTTGGGTTCTCCTTTTTTGGTGCAATCAGTTAGTATAACTCACCCTCACTCATTTATCTTTCTTTGTTGCCTCACTCAGTCTGTATCTGACAGTCTTTCCTTCACTTCCTCGGTCTCCTCTCTCCCTCACTCTCTTTTCCTTATTCACCCTTTCCTTATATAGTTTACCTTACTCACTTTCTTTTAGTAGCTTACACAACTTCAATTTAGTTTTCTCTTCTATCCTTCTTTTCTGTCACTGAAAGTATCTTCCTTTTTTTCTCTTAGTAATTTACTCTATTACAATTTCTTTTTGTCTCTGACTGTCTATCACCGTTTCTTTCTCTTTTTTTTCTGCATGTTTATCTCTAACTTTATTTTTTCGTAAAATTGGATGATTTTCAATCTTTTCCCTTGTCTCTTCTAATTTTTAAATACATGTTTTAATATTTTTCAAATTTTTGTTCTTTCTTTCACAGATTGAAAGTATAAAAATAACAAGTGACTAAGTTAACGACAATTATAAGGTAAGTGTTTTGTACTCTTTTCGTTACATTTCTATCACATTTAACTTCTATTAGTTCCACTGCTTCATTTCTTTAACCCTCAGTTTCCTGCCTTTGCTACTTCCCTCATTCTTTTTTCTATTACTTACTTACTCTACTCCTTCCACTCCTTTTCTCAGTCCCTCTGTTCTCATAGTTCCTCACTCCTGTTCACTCACTCCGTCTCTATTACTCTCACTGTCTCTGACTCATCACTCTTTCACTACTTGTTCATTATGCTTTCTCCCTGTAGTTCAAGCACACTATGTTATTTACATTTCTTTGCTGTTTCAATCATTCCTTTTCTGTCACTTCTTCTTTTCTGCTTTCTGTTTTTTCTCTCTGTTATTCCACATGTTTTAACCTTAGTCACTGTCATACATCTTGTTTTATTTCTATTTACTTTCGCTCACTGTTTTCTTAACACTTTCCCTCAGGGTTGTTCTTTTAGTCCGGTTTTATCCCTACCTCTCATTCCACATCCTTTACTGTTTTTCTTCCTTATTTGAACATTCACTCACATTCTCTAAGAAACTCTTGTTTATTATTCTTCTACTCTCCTTTTTTTCTTTCACTTCCTTATCTATTTTGTTTTTCTCAGTTATACCCTCTTACATCTTTTCTTCGGTAAATAGATCTATTAAACAGTATCTCTGTGTTACTCCCTCTAGCTGTCTTTCTTTTAACATTACTCTCTGTTTCCTTCCCTTATACTCACTCTTCTTTTTAAAAAAAAAAAAATAATTCTGTTTCGCTTCCGGTTCGCGTACCGGCGCGCGAACTGGGAAGCGAATCAAAAGAAATAGAGGTTGCCAGAGTGCTAAACATTCGAGCAATTTTTTATAAAGGGTACGTAGTTCTGAAAAGAACTTGTTTTCTATTGTTTTTGTTGTTTTCTATTTTTTTATTATTTTTCTGAACATTTTTTTACTTTTTTTGTATTTTTTGAACGGTTTTATATTTTTTTTGTTTTTTTTGGGGGGGGGAAACGAAAATCCTTCATTATAAAGGGCTCAACAGAAGCAACAAAAAAAAAGATAATTTACTTTCTGGGGCGTTTTGGACATTTATGATTTTCAATAGCTGTGTTGATTAAATTTATGCTACTCTCCCTGTAGCAAATTAATTTGCCGCAAAAAATGCAGACTTGCTTCACATCTCCGAACTTCAACTGGATGTTTGGGACCGTCTCCCTCGCCTCTGGTCCCGTCACTGCCTGTTCATTTGATGTACTGGCCACAGGAGGGGGGTTTTCCTGCAGGTCACGTACCTGCGCAGCACTATAATTTATAGGGTGCCTCCTCTCCATGTGCCGATGCATGGTGTAATTGCCATAGCTGTACTTCTTATCAGTCCCTCTGGACAGATCTTTTTTACAGATGAGACAGGTAACGTAGTGGGCATTTACTTTTTTTTGGCCCCGGGGAAATGTGTAAAATTGCCAGATGTAATTTTCTTTCACATGGGACCCCCTTGGCTCTTCAGGTAAAAACTGTCTCCTCTCTTGCTCCTTTTCCTCTTCTTCCTCTTCTTCCTCCTCTTGATTAATGATTACCTGAGGAGGTGGTCCTCTCTTCCTAGGAGGTGGTGCTGGTGGTGGGGGTGCACCAGCTGCAGCTACTAATGAAGCCATTTCTTATTACTCAAAATAGGTCTTCCTCTCACAAAGTTGAAAGTCAGAGTGAGAAAAAAGGTGGGGGCTTTCATCATTTGGGAAAAAAAAATGTTCTAAACCAATGAAAAGTGTTATTTTTAGGTCACATGACCTAGCCTTACATCATTAGGAAACCAAAAGTGAAATGAACCAATGAAAAGTTTTATTAATAAGTCACATGACCTGTTACGCTCACGTTACGCGCTCCGCGCCGTGCCCTGGATCGCTTCCGGGGTGCTGCACTTCGCGCCTCAGTTCGCGCTCCGGAGCACTTCCGGGTGCGCTAACGCGGCGCGTCATAAGACGCATTACACGACAACGCGATACGTCGCGCTTACGCGACGGGTCACGATGTTGTTTTCTAATGCGCAAACGGAACGTTTACCGGTTCGCGGACCGGGTCGCGGCACCAAATTGAGCTAACGGGAAGCTACCCGGTCCGCGGACCGGTAGCGAAACAAAAAAATATATATATATATACATAAAAAAATTGTATTCAAAACATATAAAATATATTTTTCGATTTAAAGAAGAATACATTTTAAAGCTTTTGATATTTGCTATTAAAAAACCATTGAAATTCATTGAAAAAACCATAGGTTAAACACCATATATAGTTAGGAATTAGCATTTACAAAACCTTGAAAATTCACTGAAAAAACCATAGGTTATACACCATATATAGTTAGGAATTAGCATTTACAAAACCTTATTTTACTCACACAAAACCATTGAAATTCGCATATATAGTTAGTTGCACTAACTATATATCGCGCACCCGCAATCCACTGCTGATCATGTCACATATTACATCATTCATGACATTGTCAGTGACATCACTGATGACATCTCAAATGACATCACTGATGACATCACTGATGACATCTCAAATGACATCACTGATGACATCACTGATGACATCACTGATGACATCTCAAATGACATCACTGATGACATCTCATTTGACATTACTGATAACATCACTGATGACATCATTCATGTGATAATACGATGAACCTCTTCAGACTCTAATATAACCTTAGATACACTCAGTGTAAACAGAGACTCACAGAGTGTCACTCATCCATGAAGTTACACACACACCTAGTCAGTCATGCAAAGAATCAATCACACCTCCATTTTCTCAACTATCCAGTTATACTCACCTAACTTATTCAAACGTATACTAACACATATTTACTCTCTTATACAATCCCGGATACAAGTTCACAATGATCCATACAGCCACTCACACATTCACTGGCTCTCATCCACAGTTATTTATATATGTCAACTCTCAAATGTACTGTGTTTTACATATGTACTTACTTTGACATGTAGCACTGAGATATCCATTCACTCACCAATACCCTCATGCACACAGTCAACCGCCCATACAGCTGTTTCCAAATGCACTTTTGAACCCATACATCTAGTGAATCAACTGCTCACACATCTATGCACAGAGTCATACACCTCCCAGCCACCCACACACACACTCAGTCTCCCACACAATTACTTGGGCAACCAATCAATAACCCATATAGTTACTCATATAGCTACTGATCAACACATGCAGCAGTTTACAGAACAACAGACATAATGATGCACAAATTAAGACAGTTTAGTCACTAACCCATGCACTCAGTGAGACACATTTAATCACTCACTCATACAGTCAGTCATGCACCTACTAAATCCTTCATCCATACATTTATACATCCACTCATTCTTAAATATGTAAGACATATTTTAACTTTACAGAAACATATACTCACTGGATGTTGTCATCAGTGATGTCATCAGTGATGTCATTTCAGATGTCATCAGTGATGTCATTTGAGATGTCATCAGAGATGTCATCAATGATGTCATCAGTGATGTCATTTGAGATGTCATCAGTGATGTCATTTGAGATGTCATCAGTGATGTCATCAGTGATGTCACTGACCATGTCATGAATGATGTATTATGTGACATGATCAGCAGTGGATTGCGGGTGCGCGATATATAGTTAGTGCAACTAACTATATATGCGAATTTCAATGGTTTTGTGTGAGTAAAATAAGGTTTTGTAAATGCTAATTCCTAACTATATATGGTGTATAACCTATGGTTTTTTCCAGTGAATATAAATATATATATATGAATATGTTTATGTCATTTGAGATGTCATCAATGATGTCATGAGTGTTGTCACTGACCATGTCATGAGTGATGTAATATGTTATGTCATCAGCAGTGCACTGCAGCGGCGTGAGTTTAAGTTAGCTCAACTAACTATAACATCCGAATTTCTCTGGTTTTGTGCGAGTGAAATGTCCAACTAACTATACGTCCCTGAAACGTTTGGTTTTTTCAGTGAATTTCTAACATTTTTTTAAATGCTAATTTCTAACTATAATGTCCCTGAAGGCTATAGTTTTTTCATTGAATTTGTAAGATTTTTTAAATGCTAATTTCTAACTATAACGTCCCTGAAACCTTTGTTTTTTTCAGTGAATTTCTAAGATTTTAAAAATGCTAATTTCTAACTATAACATCCCTGAAACCTATGGTTTTATGCATATATATATATATATATATATATATATATATATATATATATATATATATATATATATATATATATATATTCACTGAAAAAAACATAGGTTTCAGCCACGTTATAGTTAGGAATTAGCATTTAAAAAACCTTAGAAATTCACTGAAAAAACCATAGGTTTCACACATGTTATAGTTAGGAATTAGCATTTAAAAAACCTTAGAAATACACTGAAAAAACCATAGGTTTCACACATGTCATAGTTAGCTGAACATTTCACTCATAAAAAACCATTGAAATTCCCCCGTTATAGTTAGTTCAGAAACCTATGTTTTTTCAGTGAATATATATTGCTTTATCAACTGAAACTGAAATAAAGAAACCTGTAAACCGATCTGGTGGTCTGTCTCCTGCTTCGCCGATCTGAGGGGGATTGGAGGTTGTGTCTTGGTGTTTTCTTGCATATATATATTTTTTTTGTACACCTGTATCATTTATGCATTATACCACTCCCCGACACAGCCAACATGGAGGAGCAAGGACCGTGGAAGTATAACCACCAGCTGATCCTTGATAAGGTAAATTTCCGGTTTTATACACATTCTACCACCTTCGTTTTATGGCATAATAAAAAATCTGAATACAAGATTTACTCTTCTCTAGAGTTGGACAACATGGGGGTCTTGTCCTCGACCCCAGTGGGCTATAAGTAACCTCATTTGGGGGTAAGTTTTAATTGCATCCTGAACCAACCTGCCATTTGTGTGCATGGTATTTTAATCAACACAGTATTGTGTGCACATCATGTGAAACTTGGTAGTGCAGTTTGCCGTGATAACACTATTAGGTGTACTTTTTCTCACTAAAAATGCTTTCACTGCCATAGACAGACTAATATCTAAAGTCACATAAATTGTTGTGCAACTATAATGAAACATATTAAATTATATTGAAAGATATTTCCTTTTTTCCTCTCCAGCACTACGGATGCTTACTGGACTAATTGGAGTCCAAAACCGTACGTATGTGTGACTGGGTGCATGCTACCCTATGATTAAGGATCTTTCGCATGAATGAATTGCTGGGTTCACACCTATAATCAACCCTGTTCTGGGTCCTGAGAAAGGCCGATAGACCAGGGTAGCAGATGACGGCTGTAACATGTAGATCAGATGCAGTGGTGCTAGAGCACTTCATTATCTCTAGGCTTCAATTTGTTTTGGAAGCTCAAACCGGCAACTTTTGTTGTTTTCCCCTTGCCGGGGGCGGGACCAAGCCAGCTGGAGATCGGGAGCTGGGAGGAGGACTACACCTCCCAGCACCCCCTGCGGCAGCGCGAGCTTGCCGGCAATGCTGCCACTCCTCCAAGCACCAGGAGGCGCCTACAAAACTTTTCAGGAGCTACCGCAGCGCGGGAAGCTCAAACCGGCTACTTTTGTTGTTTGCCCCTTGCCGGGGCTGGATCAAGCCAGCTGGAGATCGGGAGACAGGAGAAGGACTACACCTCCCAGCGCCCCTCTGCCGCACCAAAAGCTTGCCGCCAACGTGGGAAACATCCTTTACATTGTAGTGAGTACACCGCGAGGCAGTTGCAACGCAGCTGTTACAACGCAAGTCAAAACATCGACTTGCGCTGGATGGCGCTGTAACCTAAGGAATAGTAAGATTTACTATCCAACACCTTCCCTGCTGTAAGTAGACTGGTGTTGGAATAGTAAATCTTACTATTCCTAAGTCCAGCGCCCTAGAGCGCAAGTTGTTGTAACGACTTGCGCTGTAAAAACTGAGATGTAACATACCGCGATCATTTTGATCGCGTTATTACATCACATATTCCTCAAACGCTGCCACTCCTACAAGCACCAGGAGGCACCCACAAAATCCTTCAGGAGCTCCCACAGTACGGGATGCATTTGGGTGGGCCCGGGCCGGGCGCGGGCGAAACCCGGGCCACAGGCACGCCCGTCTGCGTCCGTCCATAAACCAGTCGAGGATGGGCTGGGCCAACCCTCTTTGAAGCAGTATCTGGATTCAGTGCTAACACGGGTGAGTGCCCCATCGTACATTCACAGATTATACTGGGTTCACCCTGCATTAACACCAACGTAGCCCCACCACGAACAGCCGTTATGGGAAAATGCACCATGCCAGCATGCCCACTAACTGCTAGTATCGACAGCATGCTTGAGAGGGCGGTCAATATTATCTCAGCCGAAATAGAACTCACGGAGCGGCGCATGTCCCTGGATATTAAGGGGCGGACGGCCATTTCAAATTTTAGAGGCACTTTAGCAGACTGTATTCAAGACCCACCTTTGCCCCAGGCTCGGGGGATTGAAACTGACAAATCTCCTACTGTTAGTGGGAGCACAAGTGGGCTGGATATAATTGAACCAGCTGAGTTACAGCCGGTCATTAATACTGCCATACCTGTAGGAATCCCTGCTGCCAAACGGAAGAGGAAGGCTGGGAAACCTACCTGTCATAAAAGGAAGCAGCCACTCACACTACCCCTGCACGAACCTATCTTTTTGCCTGGTTACAGCCATCTCTAATTAATGATAAAAATCCTGAAATTTCCGCCTCTCCTGTGACAACACTGATCACGAAGTTGAGCTGCTCAACCAGTACACAGACTGAGGCAACACTTTGTCTTGAGAGGTGTGGGGATATTGTCGCCAACGTTGTTGCCGCCCTAGTGAATAAACAAATTAATGAACTCTTGGAGAAGAAACTTGCCCCACTTAAGGCTTGCATAGATAACTTGGCTTTACTTATAGGGGGGTGGACACTCAGCAGGGAATGTACAAACGTCCACACACTGCAAAGGAAGGAGGTGAGAGTAGTAAGGATGTATAACAAGCATACCAAATCGTGTATCAGATGGAACTCAACCCCCTACCGTTAAAGCTATCACTTCTGCAAGTAATTCATGCGTTTTACCAGACCAAACTCTGTCCCGTCCCCAATCAAACCCTGGCAGGCATGGCATTGCATCTACTGGTAATTACACCCCCCCATCCCCCCACGTACTCATCTCATTCAGGAGAATGCCAATGGTCCTAGTAGACCTAATTGAGTAGATCAGAACCTATTGATTGGTAGCTCGAGTAGTAACGCTTCAGCCACCCAAAACTGTAATTCCCTGGTAGCTTCCCCAGATGTCTTGAGTCTGCCACCTGCTGCTTGTCCCTACGTGCTGGTTTTGGCAGCGGTAACAACATTAACAAGCATTTGCAATGCAATAGGTCTCGCATTAGGAAAGTTTGAGCTATTGGTATTGTAAATGACAATTTTTTTATTTATTTTTATTTTTGAAAATAGCGAAATTAATAGCTTTGTCATTTACAATGCCAATAGTTATAACTTTTGCAAATGTGACACCTATAGCATTTGTAATGCAATATGTGTTGTATTTACGTGACTTACATGTATTGATATTACAAATAACAATGGGTTTTAATAATTAATACTTAAATAAAAGTTATTGTAATTTTTAATGGCAATAGCTTAAACTTTAGTAAATAACTTTTGTGAAGATTATATTCAGTGTATTTTATTGGGTGAAAATCCAATAACAGAAGAGAAATATTAACATCTTTTTGTTACATTTGAAATAACGCTTGATTCATTGAGAGAACATAATTGAACCAGTTGTTGTTGAATCGTTGCACAGATTGATGCTGTGGTGGCGCTGAGTGATGTTGTGGCGGCGACGAGTGATGCTGTGGCGTTCAGTGATGCTGTGGTAGCGCATAGTGATGTTGTGGTGCCCCTGAGTGATGCTGTGGTGGAGCCGAGTGATGCTGTATGCTATGCTATGTTTTGCTATCCTATGTTTTGTTTTGTTATGCTATGCTTTGTTTTGTTATGCTATGTTTTGTTATGCATGCTATGTTTTGCTTTGCTATGCTTAGTTATACAATGCTGTGTTTTGTTATGATATGCTATGTTTTGGTGTGTTTTATTATGCTATGCTTTGTTTTGCTATGCTATGTTTTGTTGTGTTTGGTATGCTATGTTTTGCTGTGCTATTATATGTTTTGTTTTGCTATGCTATTTTTTGTTAAGCTATGCTATGTTTTGTTGTGTTTTGCTATGCTATGTGTTGTGTTTTGCTATGTTTTGTAGTGTTTTGTTGTGCTATGTTTTGCTATGTTTTGTTATGCTATGCTATGGTTTAGTTTTGCTATCCTATGCTTTGTTTTGTTATGCTATGCTATGTTTTGTTGTGTTGTGTTTTGCTATGCTATGCTTTGTTATGCTATGCTATGTGTTGTTATGCTATGCAATGTTTTGTTGTGTTTTATTATGCTATGTTTTGCTATGCTATGTTTTGTTATGCTGTTTTGTTATGCTATGTTTTGTTATGCTATGTTTTGTTACGCTATGTTTTGTTATGCTATGTTTTGTTATGCTATGTTTTGTTATGCTATGTTTTGTTATGCTATGCTATGTTGTGTTTTGTTATGCTATGCTATGTTTTGTTGTGTTTTGTTATGCTATGTTATGTTGTTTTCTATGCTTTGCTATGCTATGTTTTGTTATGTATGCTATGTTTTGTTGTGTTTTGTTATACTATGCTTTGTTGTGTTTTGCTATGTTTTGTTATGATATGCTTTGTTTTGTTATGCTATGTTTTATCTTATGCTATGTTTTGTTGTGTTTTGTTATTGTATGCTATGTTTTGTTTTGCTATGCTTTTGTATGTTTTGTTATGCTATGTTTTGTTATGCTATGCTATGCTTTGTTGTGTTTTGCTATGCTATGTCTTGTTTTGTTATGCTAGGTTTTGTTTTGCTATCCTATGCTTTGTTTTGTTATGCTATGCTATGTTTTGCTATCCTATGCTTTTTTACGTTATGCAATGCTATGCTGTGTTTTGTTATCATATGCTATGTTTTGTTATGATATGCTGGTGAGGGTGTGTGAGGGTGAGTGAGGATGAGTAAGGGTGTGTAAGGGTGAGGGGGTGTGAGGGTGAGAGGGTTGTGAGGGTGAGGGCTTGATGGTGAGTGAGGGTGTGTGAGGGTGAAGGTGTGAGGGTGAGGGTGAGGGGGTGTGAGGGGGGTGAGGGGCTGTGAGGGTGAATGAGAATGTGTGAGGGTGAGTGAGGGGGTGTGAGGGTGAGGGTGTGAGGGTGAGGGGGTGAAGGTGAGGGGGTGTGAGGGTGAGGGGGTGTGAGGGTGAGGGTGAGGGGGTGTGAGGGTGAGGGGATGAGGGTAAGGGAGTGTGAGGATGAGAGGGTGAGGGTGTGTGAGACTGAGGGTGTGTAAGGGTGAGGGGGTAAGGGAGGGTGAGGGGATGTGAGGGTGAGGGGATGTGAGGGTGAGGGGATGTGAGGGTGATGGGATATGAGGGAGAGGGAATGAGAGGATGAGGGAGTGTGAGGGAGTGTGAGGGTGGGGGTGTGTGGGGGTGTGTGAGGGTGAGGGTTGTGAGGGTGAGGAAGTGAGGGTGTGTCAGGGTGTGTCAGGATGAGGTGGTGAGGGTGTGTGAGGGTGTGTGAGGGAAGGTGAGGGTGAGGGAGGGTGTGTGAGGGTGAGGGTGTGTGAGGGTGAGGAGGTGTGAGGGTGAGGGGGTGAGGGGGTGTGAGGGTGAGGGGGTGAGGTTGAGGGTGTGTGAGGGTGTTAGGGTGTGTGAGGGTGTTATGGTATGTGAGGGTGTGGGGGTGAGTGAGGGTGTGAGGGTGAGTGAGGGTGAGGGGATGTGAGGGTGAGTGGGTGTGAGGGTGAGGGGTGTGAGGGTGGGTGAGGGTGAGTGAGGGTGAGAGGGTTGTGAGGATGAGGGGGTGAGGAGGGTGAGGGTGTGAGGGGGTCTGAGGGTGAGTGAGGGTGTGTGAGGATGAGGGGGTGAGTGAGGGTGAGGGGGTAGAGAGTGTGAGGGTGTGAGGGTGGGTGAGGGTGTGAGGGTGGGTGAGGTTGCGGGTGAGTGAGGGTGTGTGCGGGTGAGAGGATGTGAGGGTGTGTGATGGTGAGGGGGTGAGGGTGAAGGTGTGAGGGTGAGTGAAGGTGTGTGAGGGTGTGTGAGAGTGAGGGTGTGAGGGTGAGTGAGGGTGTGTGAGGGTGAGAGGGTGTGTGAGGGTGAGGGGGTGTGAGGGTGAGGGTGTGATGGTGGGTGAGGGGTAAGGGTGTGAGGGTGAGTGAGGGTGTGTGAGGGTGAGGGTTTGAGGGAGGGTGTGAGGGTGAGGGAGGGTGTGAGGGTGAGGAGGTGTGATGGTGAGGGTGTGTGGGGGTGGGGAGGAGTGAGGGTACGATGTAAATGGTGGCAGGTCAAACATCATAAGATAGAGAAACACAAATGTTAAGATAACAGTGCTCGAAGGGGTTGTGAGAAGGTGGAAATGGGATTAAAGAGTTTCAGAGGGGCTGGGGCCATGCAGCGGTGGTAAAGAGGTGGTAAAGAGAGCTCCGGTGGGGCAGGGCGATACATGTGAGGAGCGTAGAACTGGGGTGCGATGTTGAGCACTGGTTGAAGCTGAGCAGCAAAAGAGACGATGCATGTGCCACAAGCGCTGGGAGGGGGGCTGGGCAAGCATGCCAGCATTCCGATTCCCGAGCAGATGGTCCTCTTTATGACCTGCAGAGCCGTGAAGTGGCTGTTGGCAAATGGAAGCAAAGAGGTCTTCGCTTTGATGTTCTTGGCTTGTCTTGCTTGGTGGGAGGGGGAGAGGATTCCTGTGCTTTTCTCACATGAACTGCATGGGATCATTGCTTCAACGTGACCTAATACAGCTGAAAATGCTGACATGCGCTTAGCTATCATTGGTGCAGCAGGTACAGTTGAACCAGGGCCCTGGGAGGGTGGGAGCACAGCACTCCAATTACAGCTATTTTTCTACAAAACCAGTGGGTAGGAAGCCACTGAATTATAGGCATACGTTGCTGTCTATTTAACTTCCAGAGGCTGAACGCGGTGATAACAGAAATGATTATTGGTTGTGCATTTTATGTGCCATACAATAATATTGCATAGCAGATAACCTTTTCAATAGGCGTATGATGAAAGGTTGTCAAAAAGCATAGCTTAACATTTGTAGTTGATTGTAAAATACAGTCTTTTGTTAGCAGCCTGTTGAGAGCTCTCAATGCCCTGGAGAAGGGGCTAGGATCTCATTGGCCAAAAGGAGGCGGGTAGCAACATTTTTATACAGCATTTTGTCAGGAAGCCCACAATGGACTGTGTTGTATTACTTTTGCCGGGACAGGACTAATGTGTGCGCGCGTGCATGCGTGTGTGATGTCAGTGCGTGAAAATAAATGTTCCCTCACACATGAATCCGCCAGGCAGTGAAAGTCTCTGGCGGCTGAGAAAATAAACACTTGCTACAGGTAAAGCGTACATCTATAATCCACAGGTCATGAAAATGGGGGAGGGGGGCAGACCACTCTTGGGGTGCCGGAATTGGTTTCAGATGGTGCGCCAGGCTCTGGCTATGAGGAGCATTTATTTACTCCTCCCCTGGCACCACGGAAAACATGCTGAAAAGAGTGCTGCGTTTTTTTAAATAAAAGAAAACGGAGAGTCAGTTAGCTGTCCTGTGATGGGCCATCAGCAGCAGTGTTTATGTCATTCATGCCCCGTGTAGGTGCCAGAGTGAGGGGTGGGAAGATCCGAAGACTCCTCAAAGTCACTCACATCGTGTGTACTTTTACACGTTTTGAGAGACTTGATCCCGGACAGCCCGTGACCTCTCAGCCTGGCTCGCTCACTTCCTGTATTCTGAACTAGATCAACCCGAACAGCAGCGCTGCTGTCAGTAGCGATTATATAACATCAAGGATGCTTTTACTAGTCAGCGTGTAGGAGCTCAGAAAGAACATGAGCATGACACATTTTTCTCACGGCACTTGACACAATTTTCTACACATGAAGTCTGTTCTTTTTTCAGGCTCTGTGCCCATATCTAGAACAAGTTGAACCGATCTTAATGTTCAATACCGCACTTATGACAGTCCGCCACCTGGTGGCCCTGCCTGTCTAATTTTGAGTTGAGCACAACAACGGAGGGTTCACAAATGTAATATACACTAAAATGTGTAATATCTGCTGTCGAGATCATGCTTGTAGCTTTGGGTGGCCTGGAAATATTTAGAAATGGCACACTTATGGTATTGGCATTAGCAGTACAGGGCTAGCAGGGGCAATGAATGGTACGCGGTGTTTCCTATGAAGGGCCCTGGCACTTACTTCAAAAAACAAAATAACCATTGAAGACCTGAAATGCGTCCCTCCTTTCCCCGAGGTTGAGACTACCCTACTCTTTCCCCACACTGCTGCTGTGCGGGAGAGAAACTCCCTTTTAGTTTAATCTGGTGCCGGATGTAGGTGAGGGGCTCCGAAGGTACTTCGTTCCATGAAGCACAGTGACGCGCTGTACCAGGGAAGATGAGGGGGGGCTGTAGGGTCGGCACAACTGATGCAAGTAGACACAGTTAGCTGCCTTAACCTCACTCCCGAATGAGGCAGCAACTCTAGGGGTAAGTGGCCCTGTGGGCAGGCTGGGGACCGTTACGTTCTGGGCCCTAGGCCCACATGACATACGAAGGATGACACGGACACGGTAATATGAACCTAACAATATCCCTGCGGGATATTAATAGGCGAGCCCTAATAAAGGAGGAGGTGGACAAAGTTAAAGGATGTACGGAGAGAGAGGGACAGAGAGGAGGAAAGGTGGGAGGGAACACGGCCTGGGGGAAGCTGGCTGGGGAGGGGGAGGAGAAATCCGAGTAAGGCTGTGTGCGGGGAGAGAGAGGGGAGGTGCTGGAGCTGGGGAACAGATAGCCATGAAGCAGGGGGCGGGGCAGTGGAACCCTTTGATGTGGCCTGCCGGCCGTGAAAGGAGAAATGCTGCTGCCAGGGGGAAGGTTCGTGCATGAGAGCAGGTCACGTGATTGTGATTCACGTGAACTGTCCAAAATCCTCTGGAGGAGAGCCCTTGGCCTGAAGTAGTGGTTTAGCTGCATTAGGGCTCTTTTTCCTATTCCTGCGGAATAGGAAAGGGGCGAGCCCTAACAATCATTTGCAATGCAATAGGTCTCGCATTAGGAAAGTTTGAGCTATTGGTATTGTAAATGACACATTTTTTATTTATGTGTTGGTTTTGAAAATAGCGAAATTAATAGCTTTGTCATTTACAATGCCAATAGTTTTAAATTTTGCAAATGTGAAACCTATAGCATTTGTAATGCAATATGTGTTGTATTTACGTGACTTAGATGTATTGATATTACAAATAACAATGGTTTTTACATTTTTTAATAATTATTACTTAAATAAAAGTTATTGTAATTTATAATGGCAATAGCTTAAACTTTTGTAAATAATTTTTGTGAAGATTTTGTTAATTGTATTTTATTGTGACGAAAATCCAAGCACGGAAGTGAAATAACATCTTTTTGTGACATTTGTAATAAAGCTTGAATCATTGAGAGAACATATTTGAACCAGTTGTTGTTGATTGGTTGCACAGATTGATGCTGTGGTGGTGCTGAGTGATGTTGTGGCGGCGACGAGTGATGCTGTGGCATTCAGTGATGCTGTGGTAGCGCCTAGTAATGTTGTATTTCCCCTGAGTGATGCTGTGGTGGTGCTGAGTGATGCTGTGGTGGAGCGATAGATAGAGTGAGTGCAATAGATAGACAGAGGGCGATAGATAGATAGAGTGAGGGCGATAGATAGATAGAGTGAGGGCGAAAGATAGATAGAGTGAGGGCGATAATAGATAGAGTGAGGGCGATAGATAGATAGAGTGAGGGCGATAGATAGATAGAGTGAGTGAGGGCGATAGATAAATAGAGTGAGTGAGGGTGATAAATAGATAGAGTGAGTATGGGGGATAGATAGAGGGAGGGCGATAGATAGAGGGAGGGCGATAGATAGAGGGAGGGCCATAGATAGAGGGAGGGCCATAGATAGAGGGAGGGCGATAGATAGATCGAGGGAGGGCGATAGATAGATCGAGGGAGGGCGATAGATAGATCGAGGGAGGGCGATAGATAGATCGAGGGAGGGTGATAGATAGATCGAGGGAGGGTGATAGATAGATCGAGGGAGGGTGATAGATAGAGGGAGGGCGATAGGTAGAGTGAGGGCCTATAGATCGATAGATAGAGTGAGTGAGGGCAAAAGATAGATAGATAGAGTGAGAGCGATCGTTGAGTGCAGTGTAATTATGTTGCATATAACTATCTGGCACTGAGTGGTATTTGGAGTGTATGTTGCATTGACTGCAGTGTAATTATGTGGTATGTAATTATGTGGCACTGAGTGGTATTTGGAGTGTATGTTGCATTGAGTTCTGTGTAATTATGTGGCGTGTAATTATGTGGCACTAAGTGGGATTTGGAGTGTATGTTGCATTGAGTGCTGTGTAATTATGTGGTGTGTAATTATGTGGCACTGAATAGTATTTGGAGTGTATGTTGCATTGAGTGCAGTGTAATTATGTGGCGTGTATTTATGTGACATAGTGGTATTTGGAATGTATGTTGCATTGATTGCAGTGTAACTATGTGGCACTGAGTGGTATTTGGAGTGTATGTTGCATTGAGTGCAGTGTAATTATGTGGCACTGAGTGCTATTTGGAGTGTATGTTGCATTGAGTGCAGTGTAATTATGTGGAGTGTAATTATGTGGCACTGAGTGGTATTTGGAGTGTATGTTGCGTTGAGCGCAGTGTAAATATGTAGTATAAAATTATGTGGCACTGAGTGGTATTGTGTGGAGTGTATGTTGTATTCAGTAGAGTGTAATTGTGTGACGTGTAATTATGTGGCGCTGTGTGGTATTGTTTGGAGTGTATGTTGCATTGAGTGCAGTGCAATTATGTAGCATATAATTATGTGGCACTGAGTGGTATTGTGTGGAGTGTGGGTTGCATTTAGTAGAGTGTAATTATGTGGCGTGTAATTATGTGTTACTGAGTGGTATTTGGGGTGTATGTTGCATTGAGTGTCGTGTAATTATGTGGTGTGTAATTATGTGGCATTGAGTGGTATTTGGAGTGTATGTTGTATTGAGTGCAGTGTAATTATGTGGAACTGAGGCGTATTTGGAGTGTATGTTGCGTTGAGCGCAGTGTAATTATGTAGCATATAATTATGTGGCTCTGAGTGGTGTTGTGTGGAGTGTATGTTGTATTCCGTGGATTGTAATTGTGTGGCGTGTAATTATGTGGCACTGAGTGGTATTGTTTGGACTGTATGTTGCATTGAGTGCAGTGTAATTATGTAGCATATAATTATGTGGCACTGAGTGGTATTGGGTGGAGTGTGTGTTGCATTCAGTAGAGTAATTATGTGGGGTGTAATTATGTGGCACTGAGTGGTATTTGGAGTGTATGTTCCATTGCAGAGTGTGTGAGGGTGCAGAGTGTGAGGTTGCAGAGTGTGAGGGTGCGCAGAGTGTGAGGGTGCAGAGTGGGCAGTGTGTGTGTGAGGGGGGAATGTGTGCTTTGTGTGCGAGGGTGAAGTGTGTGTGTGCAGTGTGTGTGAGGGTGCAGTGTGTCAGTTTGTGTGAGGGTGCAGTGTGTGTGAGTGCAGTGTGTGTGGGTGCAGTGTGTTTGAGTGCAGTGTGTGCGTGGGTGCAGTGTTTGTGAGTGCAGTGTGTGTGGGTGCAGTGTGTGCAGTGTGTGTGAGGGTGGAGTGTGTGCAGTGTGTGTGAGGGTGCAGTGTGTGTTAGTCAGAAGCATCTCATTGATAGGGCAGATTAAAGACTAAAATGTCAGTTTTTGGAACATAAAATAGAAGTTTTATTTGGAATCGGATTCAGGAATGTAGAGAACAATTGTAGGACTAGAGCACCCTCACTGTGGTGGCCGGAAGTACCTATGTTGTGGGGGTCACCAGCTGCTCTGCACCCATTACGTTCTAAATATGGAAAAGGTTTCAGGTTGAGAAAAGCCAAGTTCTGTAATAGAAAACACGTGGAGTATAACAAATTATTCATGTGAAACAAACAGAAATATTCCACCAGGCAACACAGTTTTAGCTTGCCAAGTAAGATGCCAAGAAAAGATAGAACAAATTACCCGATCTCTGCCCTATTCTCAATTCTTCTTTTTGTAAGTTTTTTAAAAGGCAGGCTTTTAAGATGGCATGTAGTAGTTTTGAATGGGGCACAGCAGAAATAAATCAAACCCCCGAATAAGTAAAACCCCGGAATTTATCTGAAAGCGCCCCACAAGTACATGAAATTGGACCTGCAAAACAGTTGTATAAAAACATTCTGATTGTTGCTCGACTCCATGACGCGAACACATCCTGTACGTCTGACTTCCACCCGCTCTCATCTCATGAGGCGAGGTTGTGCACTTTCTTGCGCTCGAGCGAGCCTTCCTTCTTCTGGAAGTTATTTCTCGACTGCGTTATTGACTTCTAAAACAAGCAGAATCCTACGCTTTGAAGTGCAATGACGTATCATAAGCACACAAAAAAAACAAGAACGAAAGACAGGCCAAAGCAGCTTGAAGAATTGGAGCATGAAACAAAAGGCGAGTGTGTTATGTAGCGCTTTTCGAAGGTAAGGATGAAGGGTAGTCGAGATTAAATGGCTTGTCCTGGATCACTTCATATGGTCACAGGCGTGCTGAGGGGGGGCGGGGAGCGGCAGCTTTGAAGTCTCTGAGGCACAACAGACAAATGGTGGTTTGTGACATGAGGAATGTTGGGTTAATTAAAGGTGGCCGGGCGCGCGCCCTCAGTTCTGTTCCTATTGTGAAGCGCTCTGACACCTTCGGGTAAAGTCCGCGCTATATAAAAAAGCATAAATAAACGAATAAATAAATAAGGTCCCCTCCACTCAAAAGAGCTCCCATCCATGCATACCCTTCGGGGCTACTTCGGTGCCACATGCTGCGATGCTGGATTTTGCTAACAGCCATAGCATAAGCGCAAAAGATGAAACCCAGGCAGTGGCAGATAATCTCATTACTCAAACATGCCCGTGGGCATGTTAAAGAGGACTTGTCACCCCCATAACATTCAACAACAAGCATGACAAACTCCAGAGGCTGCCGGGTGCTCGAGGGTGGCACGGCTCCAGCTGATATCACGTCCTGGAGGCAGGATGGGGTGGGGTGGGGCGGAGGGAAGGGAAGGGAAAGCTTCTCAGCCACATTTTAGTTGGAGTAACTGGTAAACATCACATTACTAGAAACAAAAGTGGGCAGTGTAAGGACACAGGGTCAGGGACAAGAGAAGAGATCGGGCAGAGCAAACAAGTAAATTCTGAACTAGGAACAGAGCATAAGAGAAACATGAACCAAAATGATGCGGACATTACACCCAACACCGTGAAAAACAGATTAACGTGTACTCTAATGCGCCAACCCCTAACCCGCTGAAAGTGAAACTATGTGCCTACTTGGCACCAGCCGACAGACTATCGGTTTATTGCTGCATCTTATATTCCCTACTTCGAAGAGCTGTAATTCTGTGCTCTATGTATCATATGCCATTTTCAATGTTGTACCTTGTATAATGATCTTAGTTGAAGATGTCAACTATAGCACGCGGAGGGCTCAGGTTCCCATTCCCTGACCCCACGCCATGCTCGGTTGTCCGATGCCGGTCAAAATAGCCTGCCTCATGTGGAAACACTGAGAATGAAAAAACATGCCCAACCGATAAATGTGGGTGCAGGCATTGTAGGTTGTAGGGCACAATAGCTGGGACTGAAAGAGAACAGAGTGTGGAGAAAGCACCAAGAAGTCACTCAGCTGTCCACAGGCAGGATATTTCAAGGAGCACGAGCAGGGTCACTGGTATCATGAGATGCCGAGCTGTGGTGTTTTACACAGAGTTATGGATTTGCTTCATAATATATCATTTGCAGCACAATTTGCACATTTTAATCCCAAAAAATCGTTTCTAGCTCAAACAGACCAAGTAACTAACAAGAAAGGGTGCGCAACAGGCTTTCCGTGCTGGAGAGAAAATGGCACCAGCGTGAAGAACAGTATCTCGGAGGACACCCTTTTTATCGCCCGAAAAGACGTATATAATGGCGAACTTCTGTAGCCGGGAGGAATAAAGTGGCAGAAGCGAAAACAATCACCTCACATTAGCAAGAGATGCCCCTGTGCAGTACAAGCATTTAAACAAGCTGTCGGGAAAAATTGATAAATCTGCAGCGGCGGTTTACGCTGCTGATCAGCTGCTGTAGGGCAGGAGGGAAGGGGGGGCAAGTTGGAGGCCGGCAGAGCTGTATGTATTCTGACGTGTCGTTGAAAAAAGCCTGGATGGGTATTTCTAAAACTTTTAAAGTTTCTAAAATAACAAGAAGTGTAATGAAGAAAAAAAAAAGCGTCCGGGAAATGCACTGAGGGCAAGAGTGGGAACGCAGTTGCAGTTATAGGTAGGATGGCAGAAGGGAGGATGCATGAGATCGGAATACGAGAGTGAAGAAGAATCTAAATCTGTGGGAGGTTTTTAGGAAAGGGTGACTGGGCTCCGCACTGGGTGGCAGGAGTTGTTACCTAGATGGGTGGCAGTTGTGGTGCCGGAGCTCAACCTGTAAATGTCCCTTTGTGCCTCACCACAGGTGACAGTCGCAGCCACCAAAAACTTACACAGCTCTCTCTGCCGGAGTGTAGCGATGTTGTTCCTTTTTACCTTTTGCGTTTTTTACCCTTGCATTCCCTAACAGCATTTGCTTTATTCCTGATGCTTTGTTTATGTAGTTCTTCGTGCAAAGTATTGCTCATGTACAGCGAGCAGTGTGAAAACAACAGCTCTTATGTGGCTGTGCGAGTCCTGTGAGCTAGGACTGAGAGTCGCGGAGTTCAGGCCAAAGGCAGGGCAGACGTCTCGCAGTGCCTGTCAGTGAGATATAAGGGAGTTTTGAATACATGCTCATCCAATCATTGGCCTCTCTGTACATTGCACATAGAAATGGCCTAGTGTGGCAATTGTAATTGTGATTATCAGGGCTTTAAGTGGGTTGAAAAATTGGGGTGTCTCTCAAGGGGGCTTGGCCGGTGTAATTAAGGGCGTGGATTAAAAACACACAAGCTAAAAATCTGTGCTTAGCACAGTGTGCCGCCTGACTATTATTTTGCTGCTTCTGCATCCAGAAATATAATACAACTTGTAACATTACACCTACAACAAGCCAGGACTATGGACATTGTCAATGGCTGTTAGTAGTAGAAGATGAAAAAAAAAACAAATAGGCATTCATTGCATATATGCTTCTGTTTTGAAATGATGAGACTGTGAAGAACTATAATGTGTCACTTAAAGGTTACATCAAAGGCAGTGAAGAGTGGTCCTGCTGCAGAGTTAAGATTTTTTTTCCACCTAGACCTAGGGTGAGGGGGAGCCCGACAGGGACACGATTCAGCACCTGCTTGTTAGTACTGCTGGTGCTGAGCACCGGCCGGACCCGGCCCACTTAAAGCCCTGGTGTTTATATGTGGAACTGTGAGGAGGCGGTACCTAGTTATCGCAAAAGTGACAGGGCTGAGAGGCTGTACCTAGTTATCGAAATAGTGACAGGGCGAAAGTTACAGAAAGTGCAGTGCGCGCGGGTAAGGGCGTCGTGTGTGTTGGGAGCATTGATGCAGTGAAGGAGATGCAACGAAGTGCGGGCAGGAGAGAGATACGACTGTGCTGAGGAGCAAAGAGGTGAGGCGTGAGATATGAAGATGGAGCATTTCAGAAAAAGATGAGCAAGAAGCATGGATAACGAACACAGTGACTCGAGAAGAGAGTGGTGTGAAGTGAAGAGGAGAGATTGAGGCACTCCGAAGACCTTGCCCCTTCCGCAGACCATACGAATGTTCAATTCAGCCAGCTTAAAAAGGTTGTCACTTTATATATGACAAGCAGCCAATCTTCTAAAGCAGCAAAAAAAACAAGCAGGGAAGTGCAAAGAGCAGCTCGAGCCCTCTAATCAAAAGTAAACACGCTTTGTGCTGTGAAGCGTGAAAGGGAGCTCGAGCCTGCTATTCAAATGTGGCAACAGAGAGAGAATGGGGCGCGCGCAGGAGAGGGAGGGCGTGGGCTGCCTGGCATTTGAAAGTAAAGAGGAAAACATGAATTTACGAGCATGAGCTGTCGAGGGCAAAGGTGTGCAAAAGAACAATGGAATAAACCCAGATCTGTGACTGGTGGATGAGTGGTTTAAAAGTTTCTGCGCTCCATACATCGTTTTGTTGTGTTTGCTTTTGTCTTAATTGCCATTAGGTTTTTGGTTCACCTGGAATGAAGGATTTCATGTGCCAAGCAGTTGATATAACTTCGGAAGCAGTGATCACTTTTAGGTGAGGGGAAAAGAAGATGCCAAAATGCAAGTCACGGCCTGGCGGCCGTGAAGTGTGAAGCAGAGGGCGGGGAATCTGATGCCTTTGAAGCTCTCGCTGCCTTTGATGATGGAATGCGAGTCACGGAAGGCAGGCGCTGGAGATGGAGGGGGTGGGCTGCCTGCAACTCGAGCGACCATATGGAGAGGAAGGGGGGTGGACGGCCTGCTGGGAGAAGCTTGTGTGAGGGAGACTGGGCTGCCTTTGATGATCGAATGCGAGCTCGTGCACGAGGAGCTTGTGGTCACGTGATTTACGTGAACTGTTGGAAATCCTCATCGTAAAAAGTCAGTTTTGCGGTTTGGTTGCAATAGGTCTCTTTGCGAGACCTAAAAAGGGATCAGACGGAGTCATGGGCTTGAATACATAATGAATGTGCAGATTGGTTATTGAGGTATAGGAGGTTCCATGTTTCTGATATGAAGGACATTATTATAGTAGCTAGAGTTGGGTGAGTCGGCGCATCTACAAAGAATATCGAAGGTGACTGCATTGTAATACATCTTCGCAGGCCAGCTTTGGTGAGATACTTATTAAGGGGCTGTGAGTCTGTAACATCTAACAGCATCAATATATGTTCACTACCCCTTCGTTATTCTTACAAACCAAACCACGCGCCTGTCCTAACGTGACCCCTCCAACTCTCACTCTTAATAGGTTTCAGGTACTTTCTTGATTGGACATTCAGGATTTAATAACCCCTTTTACGGCAGCACATGTACCTGCTGATAGTTCTCCTCATTCTACTCTTGTGGTAGCACCTATCTCTGCTGACGGTCCCTCCCATCCAATTGCACCTTGCTTTTCCAATTCAATTACCACGTGTTAACTCAGCAAATTTTTGTTCCATCCCAACTATTACTGATGATACTATGACAAAGGTACTTTCTTGAAACTTAGCTGGCCTAGGTCAAAAAAGGGGGACATCTCCTGGGAACATTTCCTTGCCACACAACACATCAATGCTCTACAAGAAATATGGGAGTTAACTGACCAATTCTATTTGGATGGTTTTATAAAATTTAGTAAATTTGCTACTCCATCAAACATGGGCTGAGCCGGGGAGGAGGGTCTTCTTTTAATGTTTAGTCTTAAATTTTCATATAGTGCCAAGCTGATTGATTCCTGTTCGCCCCATGTGCTAGCTGTGGAATTGTCAGGGAAGAATTCAGCAACTTTGCTAGTGGTAAATTTGTATATTTCCTTCCCTAGAACCCACGAGACTGAGCATCTTTCGGCACTAGAGGTTTTTCTGGAAAGTTATAGGGAAGGAACTGAAGCCTACAATGACATATTAATTCTGGGGGACTTTAATACTCGTAATTGTCCCCTTAATTGTTTTCCTGGAGGAGGAAGACGGCCTGCAGGAGCAAGATCACTTTGTACATACTCCGTCTGGCACCTTCTTAGAAGGCCTCCTATCAGCCTATAACTTGAACTGCTTACAATAATCAGATAAGTCAGCATTGGTACCTATCTATGTGGGCCATGGTAGTTAAAGTATAGTTAATTGTATTCTGCTATCCTCTTTGTTAACATCGGCCGTAAAGAACCTTAGTATCACCTGGAATTGTTTTAGCGACCATAATCCTTTAATATTGGTTCTTCACCTCGAGGCTGCCCTCAAGAGAAGGGTCACCAGCCAAGTTACTAATATAAATATTAGTCTCAAAGACCAAGCATGCAGATTGAGGTGGGATATGATCACCCCTGAGAGCTTTATTGATAACCTGTATACTACTTGTGCCTCGGAGTTCTAAGTGTGTCTAGATCAGTAATCTCATGACAGAGCCATTTTAAATGACTTTGAATTCATTACTAGACAGGTTGCCTTTAATGTATCCACTACAACCAGAGTTAGGTGCCCAAAACTGAAAAGGTGGTTTGACGATACCTTTGTGGCAACCCATAAGGAGCTCACACAGGCCCTCAAGCAAAAACCAAGGAACGCAATATTAGTCAAGAACAGTAGGAAGGCTTATAAATTCTCAGTTCAGAGGAGGAAAGAACAGTTAAGGGAGCTGGCCTGGGAGGAGTTTAACCAAGTCAGTGTGCTGACTAATAGCTATAAATGTTGGTCTGTTGTTAACAGTCCTCTCTTCTCTGACACTCCAAACTCCAGTAGAGATCGCTTAGTCTCCGCAGAGAAATGGGTCCAGCACTTTGCTAATATCTATAGTGATGCCAACTTAGGGGATACCGTGGGACAAACCGTTCCCGGATTAGTAAGATCCTACCTTTATTTTAACATAGATGAGGTCTATAAAGCCATCATCTCAATCTCAGGTGGAAAGGCGCCTGGCCCTGATGGGGTACCGGCTGACCTTTACAAGACAGACCCAAAAGTCTGAGCTAAGATTATAACACATGTCTTTAATGCAGCTTGTGAGTCCGGTTTTCCCTCATCATGGGCAAAGGTGGTTAACAAGCATTGGCATTGCCAATAGGTCTCGCTTTTGGGACCTCATGTGTTTATCCTGAAGTTTTGGCTATGTTGTAGAGCATTGTGGCTGATGTGCATTGTGTTTAGAAGTTATAAGTTATAATAAAAAGTGTTAAGCATTTTTGTTACTTTTATAAAAACTAAGACAACATTATGTACAACTGAAGAACCTGATTTAAAAAATATTTTAATGTACATTTATTTTTTATTTTTGTTGTATTTATGTGGCACAGCTGTATTATGTAGAGTGTAGTTGTTGCATTGAATAGAATGTAATTATGACGTGTATTTATGTTGTACTAAGTGGTATTACGTTGCGTGTATTTATGCTGCATTGATTAGAGTGTAATTATGTGGTGTGTAATTATGTGGCCCTGAGTGGTATTATGTGGAGAGTATTTATGTTGCATTGAATAGAGTGTAATTGTGATGTGTGATTATGTTGTAATGAGTGGTATTTTGTGGCGTGTACTTTTATTGCATTGAGTAGAGTGTAATTACGTGATGTGTAATTATGTGGTACTGAGGGGTGTCATGTAGAGTGTACTTATATTGTATTGAGTAGAGTGTAATTATGTGGGGTGTTATTATGTGGCACTGAGTGATATTATGTGGATTGTATTTATGTTGCATTGAGTGGAGTGTAATTAGGTCGCATGTTATTATGTGGCACTGAGTGGTATTATATGGAGTGTATGGTGCATTTAGTAGAGTGTAAGTACGTGGTGTAATTATGTGGTACTGTGTTGTGTTATGTGGAGTCTATTTATATTGTATTCAGTAGAGTGTAATTATGTGGCGAGAGCTGGAATAAAAGAAGCAACATGGACACGGGCAGTTGGAGGTGGGAGGGAAGAAGCAACACAAGCAATGATAGAAGGGAATAAGCAACACAGACAACCAGCGCTATGATGGTATGACAGCCAGCAACACGGAAGAAGCAACATGGACAACAACGAATGACAAGGGAAGAAGAAATGCAACCAACTAATAGTAAGAAATGGGAGAGCTCCTAGCCCCTTGTAGTAAACAAAATCTGTGGCAAGAAACAGCGATTGTGCGCTGTCTTCGGCAACACCTAAAAATGAACAATGGAAAGTCTGCACTATTCTTCTGATATTCAGATAGTAGCAGCCCCGTGGCAGATAGGGTACCAGCTAATGGGTTCACATGGCAGGTTTTGATTTTATAATGTTTGTGTTTTTTAACTGCAAATAAACTATATATGTCAATTTCAATTTGACTTTATTGTTTGATTACTTAACATCATGACAATTAAAAGGAGTACTTCTTACATACAAAAGAGTTAATAGGCATGTCACTAATACAGATGATTTAAAAAGCAGGGGTGATGTTACCAAGAGTTAAACAAGAATGATAGCAATATGTAGTTTGTGTATGAAGAGTTTTAAGGAAAGAAGTAAATACAGGGAATTTGTGAGACAAAAGAAGGAATTAGTGAACAAGAAAGAGGGAGTATGAGCAGAGAGTGGGGCTGAGGTGAAGTAAGTTATGAAGAGAAGGGAAGGAGGTAAATAAAAGTGAAAGGAGTGAAGGAAGAGAAGGCGAGAGGAATGAAGCGTCTTGTTACGAAGGAATACCTGATGGTAGGAAGGACAGTGGAGGGCAGTCTACGAGGAATACTCTGTTGCCCAGCCTCAGACAGAAGTTCTCTTCAGACTGAGTGGGCCTGTGACTCTGTCCATACTTTCTCCCGGAGGCCTAGGCAGTGAAGAAAGATAGGGAGTTGGTGGCTTGCAGCCGGTACACTGTGGTACGTATCAGCACCGCATAACAGGCTCGAACCCGCAGCCACAGGTACACGTAGCACAGCGTGATGAACATTTCAAAAGCCCAGGCTTCAGGGCCATGCTCAACCTCTTTGACTCCGGATTAGACATGTGTCTACATGTCACCTCTAAACGTTACTACACTGCTACGAGATCCTTGTTTCCGCCAGCTGCCCTCGTTTGACAGCAGAGGAGTTTATCAATAAAAATATTTTGTTTAAATTGCACCCTCAAAAACCGTGAACAACCAGAGTGGGTTGAAAGTTGTGTGCTCGGAGTGATCCACATGTATAAACACTTATGTTTTCCTGTATTTCTATCTGCAGCCAACTGCCAGCTGACACCCATCGTCATATTAAGCATCCGCTGATTGGCCTAGCTCCAAGCATGTACCCGTGTTTGATTGGAAGGTGTCTACACCCGCCCAGTCACCATCGGCTCTATAGTTGTGTAGGTGTTGCGTCCCTGCTCACATTAGCCGATCCTGAGGAAGACGAAAGTGAAAGCGCAATGCTTCGAAATAGGATACGGCCAGCCTTCATGTTATTATCGCACAATTTTGGTGGTGCCATATGCAGAAACTGAAGGAAGAGCTGCCACCTATCATGCTAAGCAGCACAGGACAGCGTCCAAGCACACGGGCCTGTGTGCAAGTTGCTGCGCCTGTGTTTAACAGCTTGGGCAAATCTTCCTGGCAAGTACTATTTTTCGTCATAACTTTCCACATGAAATGCTCGCACCTCACTACTGTGAAATAATAATCTGGAGTATTCTGAGGAAAATCACTGCCATGTGGCAGCATATTTCCTCCACACACATCGTTTTTGGCTCATGGGCGGCATTTTTTGGGGGGCAGATTTAAAAAGCGCAAACTCAACCCGAAGGTATTGGAGCGCTTTACATACATCCTCTCCCCTGCATTGTTATGCTGCTCCAATATCACATTTTTGTATTTAAAGAAGAAGCTGCCCCAACACATGAAATATTAGAGTGAAGCCGACGCAAACTCAGAACAAGTACGCGGCAGAAAGGGGAGGGGGGTTTGGCGATTCCCTTGCGGGAGCGTGCGACGAGCTGCGCTCCCGCAAGTGAATCGCCAAACATGCACGCGCTTTCATTGAAGGCAATGGAACACGTGCACGTGCACGGCTGAAAAGCCGTACCGATAACAAAAGGTATTTTTTGCCTTTGCAGTGCATGCGCGCTGCATAGGCGAGACCTAAAAAGGGCGTCAAAGATGACCCGGCATGTTATAGACCCATCTCGCTTGTTGAATCTGCGGCTAAAATTATGGGTAAAGTAGTTTTGGATCGCCTAACAGCCTGGCTTGATCATGCTAACATCGTCTCTGACCTCCAATATAGTTTCGGGCAGGGGAAAGAGATCTTGGATCAATGCCTCAATCTTCACTTTGTGATTGGGAAGTATACTGTTGCCAAGGGGGGGGGGCTTATACCTGGCTTTTATGGACATAACCTCAGCTTTGGACTTTGTAAATAGGTCTAAACTGTGGTTGATCCTGCGTTATCTGGGGCTAGATGTTGACCTGATGATAACCTTTCTGGCTACTGTCCATGCTAACAAACGGCTGTGGTACGCTTTAATGAAGATGGGAAGGGTGCATATTGGCCCCCTTGCTGTTTACCTTCTATATCAATAAACTGAGGGACTCTTTAACATCCTGTTGTAAAGATATCCCAAGAGCTGGCACCAAGATGATTCCCGCACTTCTGTATGCTGATGATAAGGTTTTAGTGTCCAGAACAGCAATAGGGCTGCAACTACTTTTAAACTGTTTTATAGATTTTATGGATTCTTTGGACTTAGTCACCAATTAAAAAAAATTGCATGCCATGACCAGAGTCTCAAGGAAGGTGGCCAAGGCCAAATTTTATTGTAAGGGGGCTGAGTTAACTAAAGTGTCCACGTTCCCATTCCTAGGGGTACTTATGACCAAGGTTCTTGGTGCACACAGCGCACACTTAAAAATAATGTTTTAGCCAGAGCAACTGGGCTACCCTGGATTTTGCAAAAAGAATAGGGTTGAAGCAGTTCCCTGCACTTCTGAAGGTCTATAATGCAAAGGGTATCCCTATTGCTACATATGGTAGTGAAATCTGCGGCTATAAGGATGTGAAGGGATTTCAAGGGGCTGAGAACAATTTTATGCACAAACTTCTCTCGGTCCCTGTCGCTAACCCAATTTTTAATGTACATGAGGAACTGGGAGTGGGCTAAATTTCGGACTAGATGGGGGTCGCGCCACTCTTACGTTGGCTGAGAATCTGGGCTCAACCGACCTCAAATTTAAATCAACTCGTCATTCTAGATTGTATAGCACTAGAGAAGGCCTTGCACTTCCCCTGGCTGAAATATATTAAGGATCAGACTGAGAATCTTGGTTGCCCCGGTTTGTTTCTGACCCCCACTCCCCTGGGCAAGACTGCTATTAGAGCTTTTAAACAGCAGTTTTTAGACAGGTGCCAAGGTCTAATGGAGAAGAATTAATTAATTAAACCCTCAGAGAGAAGGTTTGTTATACTGAGCCTGGGCCAGCAGATGCAACCTTATCTCTTACGTAAACAAAGATTACCATCTTTTTTGTCTTGACGAGATTCTGATTGAATATGGTTCCCTGGCTACTAGCATCCCCCAAAGGCTATTCCAAACCTGATTCATTAACATCTTCGCTGCGGCGGCAATCCCGCCGCAGTGCTAGGGGGCCGCGGGGCGCTAGCATGCCCGTGACGGAACCGCTCTGTCACGAGCCTCGGGTGGGCTGTGCTTGTGATAGAGCGGTTCCGTCATGGCCCGCCCGCTCAATAGAACGCATCGCGCAGGTGCGTAATCAGTGCCGCGCAGGCACGGCGGCCGGGCCATGACGGAACCGCTCCATCACCAGCACAGCACATCCAAGGCTCGTGACGGAGGCGTTCGGTCATGAGCATGGGAGGGGTTAAAACCCTGTCCTTGTGACAACTTCTCTTGGCAAGATACTCTCCATCTAATGTTCTTCTGCGCTCACCACAATTTCCTGTGCAAGAAGTTCATCCTCCCTCCACTCAGAGGTTGCAAATTTGGCCAAGTGAGGCCGGCTCTGATTTATCTACACTATGAAAAGTGAATGTACTCTGCCATGTAATGTTGTAGTCTTTTTTACTACTGGGATGAATTGTGTCCTAATAGAATGTCTTTTTATTCAAGTTTATGATTTGTATTAATTTTGTGGTTACATCGGTTTTAACTAAGTGTTTTTGCCGCAATTAATTGTGTTTTAACAGGATGTCATTTTAATGAAGTGTATCTTTATCAATTTCGTGATGATATGAGTTTTAGAGTGATTGTCCTCTTATGCCCTGGAGAAACTGTTTAATTACCTTTTGTATATGCTTGCACATAACCATCCAAAAGGTCGAGGACTGTTCTCTTGCTTACATTTTTATGGTTCTTAAGATTACTTCAACATGATCTCTGTATAGGTTTTAATGTTATAATTAACCACTGGGGTGATCCCTTCCAGAGAAATTATCTCTATTGGATGGGGACTTTATGATTAAGCATGCCAGAAAGCCTCTTAGTGAGAGCCCTTTTCATCAATTCAATGATAATTTGCCAGTAGAGAATAAAAGTAGCTAAAAACATGAAAACATATGTATTTTAAACTCCTTTTTCAGCGATACAGGAGCAGGAGACCATGGGGCATATGCATCAACAATCGGTAATACATGTCGGTAATAGCGAAAAATAACGAATCGCTATTAAGGACATGCAAACCGCGATGCATCAAACTAATCGGTAAAAAATACCGAATCGGTAATAATCGCTATTAAATAGCGATTGTTCGACAGCGAGAGTAGCAAATACCGAGTTAGCTAATACCGATTCGGTATTAGTGAATCCGGTATTAGCGAAATCGGTAATACCGAAAACGGGAAAATTACGCGACGCCTCGGAAGCAGGCCGATGACATCACAACCAGGAAGTAGGACAGCCACGCTGCATTCAGTGTTTAGAGTAGCACAGAGGAGGAGGCAGAGCACAGGAGCTGAGGACCCTGACAGAACCAGTAGCAAATAGGACAAGGCAAGCAGGACAAGATGGAGAAGGAGGCCCCCCAGCAGGGAAAGGACACACCCCGAAAGCGAAAACGCAAGTTTTCTGATAAGGAGCTGGAAATCCTAATAGAGTGTGTGACCAGCAACAATGACCGACTGTTTGGAAAGTTGTCGCTGAAGGTGCCAGAGGCAGAAAAACGAAAGATGTGGCCGCGCATCAAGGACAAGGTAAATGCCTGCGGAGTCACCCACCGCAGCATCGACGACCTAAAAAAACGCTGGTACGACCTGCGTAAGAGGGCCAAGGAGAAGATAGCGCAGAGGGTCAGGGATGCTGCTGGCACAGGAGGGGGCACATCCAATGTGACGCCTAACACAGCCCTGGAGGATCTAGTATAGAATCCACCATAGAACCGGAAGCTGTTGTGGGTGTCACACTTCTGGACACCTCTGGTGCTGCGGAAGGAGGACAAGGTAAGAAGCATGGCAGCGTAACAATGCAGCGTGTACTAAGTCCCTGCCCAATCCCCCATGCCAGACCCAGTGCACATGTAGCGTTGCCCTAAACACAAACCCTCACCACTGTGTTGCACCATGGGAGTTGTAGTCAATACATGAATGGGTGCATGCCAGAGCCCAGAGATGAATACAGCAGCCAAGGGCCAAATGTCAGTCAGAAAAAGTAATTTAATGTGAGATGCCACAGCTATTGTCACATACTATACCATGATAATAAGTATGCACTGTTTCACACACAGATGCATCCCCCATCGATTCTGACGACAGTGCCCGCCTCGTCATCTCAGAGACGCCAGTGTTGTCAGATGCGGAGTGCTCACAGGGAGCTGAAGCCATGTCCTCCCCTTCACCACCACGGCGGACAACACCTCCACCATCCTCGCGGTCCAAGACACCACCACCACCATCCTCGCGGTACAAGACACCACCACCACCACCACCACCATCCTCGCGGTCCAAGACACCACCACCACCACCAGTGCGGGCCACTCCACAGAGCCGCAGAGCAGATGTGCCCTCCCTACCCGTGATGGAGTCGGATCATTGTTCAGCACACCCAAATGTTCCATGCCAGGCTGTCGTCACTCCAACCAGCCAAACTGCAGCACGACAGCGCATCAAGCAGAGGGTTGTGCCCCCGGGTCGGGCTGCTGCAAGACCAATCGATCTGTCCGAAGGGTATGGAGTTGTGGAGACCCGGATGCTGCGTGTCCAGCGCCTGCAGGGGAGACACATGGGTGCCATGAAACTCTCCATGACCAAACTTTGCAACAAACTAGGCAACATGACTGACGCTGTGCGTGAGCACACCTCTGCCGTATCTGCCGGCAACAATGACATCAAGCTTTGCCTGCAAGAACTGACATGTGCCGTAGTCGCAGGCCAACAGAGTGAGCGCCGGCGTCACAGGCAGATCATGCTGGCAGTGAATACAACTAACAAGGCCATTAATAAGCTGTGCAACAGCACGGCTGTACTGT
The DNA here is from genome assembly GCF_964261635.1 of Lissotriton helveticus. Lineage (NCBI taxonomy): Eukaryota > Metazoa > Chordata > Amphibia > Caudata > Salamandridae > Lissotriton > Lissotriton helveticus. Next base: position 552,212,959 of record NC_136065.1, on the reverse strand, counting down.
CCCACAGGTCCGTGTCCCTGCAAGTGGACCTAGGTCATTATTGTGGGGATGTGGCAAAGACCCTTGAGAGGGTGACCACTGCAGTGGAGCAACTGCAGCCTGGGTCAGCCAGTGTCAGCAGTCTGGGAGCGGAAGAGGGGAGTGAGGCAGCCTCCAGTGTCAGCAGCATCTCCCTGTCGGAGACCAGCGTGAGGAGGTGCAGTGGCCGCAATGCAACTGCCACTGACTCCCATCGTGTAGAACCCGAGGAGTCACAGGACAAGAGACTGGGGGTACGCGGAAAACGGAAGTGAACATGTGGCAAAGTCACACTGTCCTTGGTGAGGTAACCATGGCCAGACTAAAGTGCCGCACGCAACACCCGTTCTGAGAAGGGACATTTTTTGTTTTACTTTAACTGCAGCGGCAGCATGTTTGTGTTACGTATTTCTGCACCAGTCAGGTGTCCATGCCCATTAAACCCTTGCAAATCTGATCCTGTTGTCAAGTCACTCTCTTACCTGTCTCAGAAATGATTCAGTGTGATGTATGTCCGCCTCCTTTGCCCTTCAGCTGTGTTGGGCACATGCGCCTGTCGGTGTTGGGGGGGGGGGGGTTGCTGTGCACGTAGTTCATCCTCTCTGTCCACCTCTATGGGTATCCCCCTGCGTGTGGCGATGTTGTGCAGGATGGCACACACAGCAATGATCTGGCAGCAAGGCACCTCCAGTCTTGTGCAGTATTCGGAAGCGGCTCTTGAGGATGCCGAATGTCCGCTCAACCACATTCCTGGTGCTGATGTGTGCCCTGTTGTAGCGCTGCTCTTGCGGTGTAGCTGGGTTGAGATAGGGAGTGAGGAGATATTCACGCAATGCGTATGCGCTGTCACCTGCAGGATGGGGAGAGAATGGTAATCAGCATGAATGAAAATATACATGTGGGGATGGAGTGGATGGAGAGTACGATGATGCATCTATATGTACCTAGTAGGTGTCCCTCTCCGAATTCACCGTTGATCAGGCGCCTGTGGAGGCCACAGTGACGGAATATGTAGTGCTGTGTGTGCTCCCGGGGAATTGGGCTACAAGGTCCGTAATGATGTACTTGGCATTGCACACCACCTGCACATTAATAGAATGATATGACTTCCGGTTGCGGAATATGTATTCGGTGGCTGATGGAGGACAGATGGGGACATGCATGCAGTCAACACACCCTATGACATGGGGGAATTGTGCCACCTGGTAGAATTCCCATTTGGTGCGGGTCAGCTGCTGGGGGGTTGTGGGGAAGGTGATGTGGCGATTAATTAATGTCGGGAGTGATGGGGAACACACAGTGTTGTTTAAATGCCCCTCACACACCAACAGGCCCCTTGGTGTCATGCTTCATCATCGGGGCCTTCGCACCCCTCTACGGGATGCGGCGTGCTACGACTCGCGAATACGCAGGAGCACTTGAAGTGGACTATGTGTGGGGGTGTGTGTATATTACAAAAGTGTGAGTGAGGTGAGGTGAACAAAAAGTGAAAGGTTAAAAAATACCTGGCACGTGGGAGAAAAAAATACACTTTATTTAAATCCCCGGCTGGTATTATTAAAAAACAAGTGCAGGGCGTGGTTTGAATAGATACATATTAGGGTATCCAGACCACTGTATCAAGATGTCAACATGTTTCGGAGGTCACAGCCCCCTTCTTCAGGACAAGGGTTAATGCACTTACCCTCCCCTTACTCACATGTAAAATGTAAAAGTGTTTTAAAAAATTATTTTTTACCACAATGTGTAATGTTCCTAACAATGTTTTTATGTTAGTGAATGTCGTTGCGCCCAATTGGCGTAAGAACCTGTGGAGACAAAATCATAGATAAACATACAAATCTATAATTCGCAAGCAACTAAAGAAGAAACAGGTTCCTCTGAAAAATATCGGGGTGAACCAAAAATAATGGGACCCTGAAAAAGAAAAACACAAGGACACTACAAACAAACACACACAACACCAAAATTACTCTCTGCTCAGATGGAAGGAGAGCAAACATAAAAAAAAGAAAAGTCTTACTTAGAGTTCCCAACTACAGGACTTCATGAGCCTAAGCGTATATTGGGGAATCCTTCCTTTCTAATCAGAAACAACCTATAAAACATTAATGTCAGGGGTTCAGTTGGGAGATGTGATATCAAATGCACCAAAAGTACAGAAACCAACTGCTTCTCTTTGTGGTCAATAACTCACGGTTACTGCAACAGCTAATCGCCTGCCTTCCCTCAACGCGGCTCCGATGAAGTGAGCTACGATACATTCAAGGCCCTTATATACTGTTTCATTAGATAATTAGTGCTCGTAAATTGGTTAATGCAACCCGGGGGAATGCCCAAATACGGACATTAAACTCTCCGAGCGTCCGGTGTTGCGCTCGCGCTTCCCACTATCTCGACGCACATGCGCAAACCTGCTCTAGCGGCACGCATGCGCGGTCAAACGAGGTTACCGCGCATGCGTCGATGGAGACGCTATGTTGTTAAACCGGAGCAATCGGTTTACAGTCAAAGCCTATGATAGTTACTGAACAGCGCCTCGGTGATGAAAATGAGACCACGCATTCAACAACTAGCAGCCTATGATAGCTAAGAATAGGCGCCTGGGTGAAAAATAAACTTTATATTAGATAGTTTGAAGGACAACAGTCTTAGGTTTATGAAAGAGCTCAAGGGATGCTAGTTGTCTAACAGGCACAGAAGGCTCTTCTAACAGGGGGAAATCAAGGGGTAAGGTCCTCCCTGATAGGTGACACATCCAACAGCTGAGCTAGAGAGTGGTACTTATTAATGGTAAAATGACCCAAAAGGACCCCACCTTCATGTTAGTTAAGTGTAACCCCAAGTATACGTCAGCTGTCAATGATCAGGTAGGGGTTTATCTGAGAAGGTTCCACAGAATAGAATCGTTGAGCCCGGTGGTGTCGGTTCCCAACCGGAACACCCACCGTTGCTCTTTTTCCAAAAGACCCACCTCTGAGGATAACTGTTCTATTATTGACCATTGTAACTCATTCACACAGTGTTGATATTCGATGAAGTGGGTTGACATCTTGGTTGTGAGTTTCTTACACCTGATATTACTTTTATGTTCATTCAGTCTTACTCTCACAGGTCTGGTGGTCATCCCCACATATTCTTTTCCACATGGACATATAATTAGGTAAACAACGTTTTTACTGTTGCAGTTCGTAAAAGCACGTTGTTCCCATTGTGTCCCATTGGCAAAGGTTAAATTTTGGCTCTTTTTTGTGAGATGGCAGTTATTACAGTTGCCACACGGGTAGTGCCCATGTACGCCCTGCAGCCTAGTCTGATCCCTTTTAGGGGGGGGTGGTCTTGTATGAACAAGCATGTCTCTCAAGTTCCTTCCCCTTTTATGTGCAAAGAGGGGTTTTTCCAGAGTTAGGCCACCACTCGTTAGGGTACGCCAATGTTTATTGACCAACTTTGTCACCTGGTTGCTAACCGGACTGTATGTAGTGACACAAACTGTCCTGTTCTCGGCGTCATCTCTTCGTGGGTTATCCTCCAGGAGGACCTCACGGTTGTTATTGCGTGCTCTTTTGAAAGCCTTTTTAATCACAGGCTCCGGATATTTTCTCTGTCTCAGTTTTACACTGAGATCCTTGGCCTGAGTTTTATATCTGGCAACATCACTACAATTCCGCCGAAGGCGTAGAAACTGTCCATAGGGAAGGTTCTCTCTCAGATGACGTGGATGAAAGCTGTCGAATCTGAGGAGACAGTTTCTAGCCGTTGGTTTAAAGTGAGTTTCTGTTTTTAAAATGCCAGCCTCGTGGTAGATATTTAAATCCAAGAAGACCATGCTGGTATTCGATGCTTGATGAGTGAATTTCAAAAAGGCATTTTGATTGTTCAGCCAATTGATGAACTCGGTTATCGTGGTCTCATCTCCTTCCCAGATAACCAGGATATCATCAATGTACCTACGCCAGGTGTGAATCCTCGCCCTGTACGGATTGTTTGGATGTAGGATTTTTGCAGATTCCAAATGGTGGACATACAATCCGGCCAGACTTGGGGCACATGTACTACCCATACTGGTCCCATGTTTCTGCCTAAAGAGAGTGCCCTCATATTCGAAAAAGTTTTTCGTAAGTGCCAAGGAGATGCACTCCATTACTACATTCCGTGGGGTGTGGTATTCCCAATTCGTAGAATGCAGTACCTCCTCAATGATTTGGATGGTCTCATCATGAGGGAGACTCGTATAGAGGCTCTCCACATCTAGACTGAGCAGCATCTGAGAAGTTGGATCGAAGGTATGGTTATTCAACAGTTGAAGTACTGCTTTTGTGTCCCGTAAATAAGTGTCAGTGGCTTGTACAATGGGTCTCAAAAAGGCGTCTGCGAACTTAGATAATGGTTCCAGAATGGATGAGATTCCGGAAACTATGGGGCGACCTGGGGGGTTTTCCAGGTTCTTGTGCACCTTAGGTATGGTGTAGAAGTATGGGATGCGTGGGTTCCTCTGTGTCAGGAACTCCGACTCCTTCTTAGTAATCCAGTCGTGTGCAAGTGCCTCTTCCACCATGCCACCTATCTGGACTCTTAATGATTCAGTAGGGTCTTCTGTAAGTATTTGATAGTTCCTGTTATCAGAGAGAAGCCTTCTGCATTCCATATCATAAGCTGTGGTGGTTTGGATAACCACTGCCCCGCCCTTGTCCGCGGGTTTTATAACGATGTTTTTGTTCATCCTCAGTTCCGTGATGGCCTCATTCTCTGCTCTGGTCGTATTCTGAAAGACCCTTTGTCTGTTTTCTAAACTCTTCAATTCCTGCATCATGGCCTTTTCAAAGGCCAGTACCTCAACCGGAAGTTGGTTGTCTAATGGTGTGAAGGTTGACTTGGGTTTTAAACCGGTGTCAGAAGTCTCTGTGGATGGTTCCTTGTCCTTAAAGAATGCTCGTAGTTTTATGGTCCTGATAAATTCCTGCATTTCCTTGTGTAATAGAAAAATGTCCGGTTTATTAGTGGGGACATATCCCAGGCCTTTATTCAGTACCTCTTTTTGTGAATCAGTGAGGGGCCAGGGGGTAATATTGATAACTAGGTCCCCCTGTTGCTCGTTGACGCCTGATTCGCTGTCATGCTCCTCGTTGATACACGTGGGTCTGACTCCTCTGTGGGATGCCAATTCACGTTGTTGCCCTTCTTGTTCCGCCCTCTGCGGGATCCCTGGCCCCAGGATAAAAAAGGTTGCTGATTCTGGGGGGCATTAGTTTGGTCTGGAACCCACTGAGGGTACATTTGTCCCATCTGGGGTGGGACAAACTGGTATTGTGGGAATTGAAACGGGGGCTGATAAGGGTTAAATTGGGGTCCTTGAAAACCTCGCCAGCCTCTTTGGCGAGGAAATTGGGATCTTTGTTGACGAAAACCGCCTCTCTGTTTTTTTTGGTGGAAGCCTCCTGATTTGTTACTTGAGTTACTGCCATCTGAGTTGACACTATCCGTATCACTTATATTATCCTTCATGACATAATCAGCTTGAGTGTAAGGGTAGGCTCTCTCAGGGGTAAATCGATCTTTGTCTTTTTTCAATTTATTGAATTTGCTTTGTTTCAAGCCAGCCTCAAATTCTTTCATTTGATGGTTTAGTTCCTCTAAGCCCTTTTTAAGATCCGCTGGTGAAATAAAGGCTTTCAGCTGTACTTCAAGTCTTTGGATCTCTACTTTTAACTCCACTGACTTCCTTGCAGCGGTTTGGACTATGAGTACCAACCAATCCCTGGTACAGTGCCATGAGATGAGTGACCATGCTTTTTTAAAAACAAGGTCATCCTGAAAGATAAATGGTTCTGTTTTGACCAATAAACCTTGTGGGGCCATTTTGTTTCTCAAATACTCCTTCATCAGTAAGCCATGAAGGGCTGTCCTGATTTGGGTTTTGCGGATATTCATTAGCTCATCCCAGTCCGCTACAGCAGGACCTGGGTCGCTATTACTGAGGCCTTCAAAAAGTTTATCATCTGCTAGAATGCGGTCAATGTCATCCTCGCTAAAGGTCAGTCCATGTTCGTCCTCCATGTTGTCAGGTGAGGAGAGCAGGAAGGTTATCAAAAAACAGAGGTGTTGTGTGTGAATAGGTGTGCGTGTAGGTCCAACGAGAAAAGAGAGAAGGGGACTCCCACAGCTGCACGCTGTCTATAAACAAATTATAACAAGAGGGGGAGAGAGAGAGTCAGTGGATTCAGTCTCTCGAGTCATATGAATAAACAAAGTGGAATCCACTCAGAGTGATAGTGATCCCTAGAGTGATGGGGAACACACAGTGTTGTTTAAATGCCCCTCACACACCAACAGGCCCCTTGGTGTCATGCTTCATCATCGGGGCCTTCGCACCCCTCTACGGGATGCGGCGTGCTACGACTCGCGAATACGCAGGAGCACTTGAAGTGGACTATGTGTGGGGGTGTGTGTATATTACAAAAGTGTGAGTGAGGTGAGGTGAACAAAAAGTGAAAGGTTAAAAAATACCTGGCACGTGGGAGAAAAAAATACACTTTATTTAAATCCCCGGCTGGTATTATTAAAAAACAAGTGCAGGGCGTGGTTTGAATAGATACATATTAGGGTATCCAGACCACTGTATCAAGATGTCAACATGTTTCGGAGGTCACAGCCCCCTTCTTCAGGACAAGGGTTAATGCACTTACCCTCCCCTTACTCACATGTAAAATGTAAAAGTGTTTAAAAAAATTATTTTTTACCACAATGTGTAATGTTCCTAACAATGTTTTTATGTTAGTGAATGTCGTTGCGCCCAATTGGCGTAAGAACCTGTGGAGACAAAATCATAGATAAACATACAAATCTATAATTCGCAAGCAACTAAAGAAGAAACAGGTTCCTCTGAAAAATATCGGGGTGAACCAAAAATAATGGGACCCTGAAAAAGAAAAACACAAGGACACTACAAACAAACACACACAACACCAAAATTACTCTCTGCTCAGATGGAAGGAGAGCAAACATAAAAAAAAGAAAAGTCTTACTTAGAGTTCCCAACTACAGGACTTCATGAGCCTAAGCGTATATTGGGGAATCCTTCCTTTCTAATCAGAAACAACCTATAAAACATTAATGTCAGGGGTTCAGTTGGGAGATGTGATATCAAATGCACCAAAAGTACAGAAACCAACTGCTTCTCTTTGTGGTCAATAACTCACGGTTACTGCAACAGCTAATCGCCTGCCTTCCCTCAACGCGGCTCCGATGAAGTGAGCTACGATACATTCAAGGTCCTTATATACTGTTTCATTAGATAATTAGTGCTCGTAAATTGGTTAATGCAACCCGGGGGAATGCCCAAATACGGACATTAAACTCTCCGAGCGTCCGGTGTTGCGCTCGCGCTTCCCACTATCTCGACGCACATGCGCAAACCTGCTCTAGCGGCACGCATGCGCGGTCAAACGAGGTTACCGCGCATGCGTCGATGGAGACGCTATGTTGTTAAACCGGAGCAATCGGTTTACAGTCAAAGCCTATGATAGTTACTGAACAGCGCCTCGGTGATGAAAATGAGACCACGCATTCAACAACTAGCAGCCTATGATAGCTAAAAATAGGCGCCTGGGTGAAAAATAAACTTTATATTAGATAGTTTGAAGGACAACAGTCTTAGGTTTATGAAAGAGCTCAAGGGATGCTAGTTGTCTTACAGGCACAGAAGGCTCTTCTAACAGGGGGAAATCAAGGGGTAAGGTCCTCCCTGATAGGTGACACATCCAACAGCTGAGCTAGAGAGTGGTACTTATTAATGGTAAAATGACCCAAAAGGACCCCACCTTCATGTTAGTTAAGTGTAACCCCAGGTATACGTCAGCTGTCAATGATCAGGTAGGGGTTTATCTGAGAAGGTTCCACGGAATAGAATCGTTGAGCCCGGTGGTGTCGGTTCCCAACCGGAACACCCACCGTTGCTCTTTTTCCAAAAGACCCACCTCTGAGGATAACTGTTCTATTATTGACCATTGTAACTCATTCACACAGTGTTGATATTCGATGAAGTGGGTTGACATCTTGGTTGTGAGCTTCTTACACCTGATATTACTTTTATGTTCATTCAGTCTTACTCTCACAGGTCTCACAGGTTTTGGAAAAAGAGCAACGGTGGGTGTTCCGGTTGGGAACCGACACCACCGGGCTCAACGATTCTATTCCGTGGAACCTTCTCAGATAAACCCCTACCTGATCATTGACAGCTGACGTATACTTGGGGTTACACTTAACTAACATGAAGGTGGGGTCCTTTTGGGTCATTTTACCATTAATAAGTACCACTCTCTAGCTCAGCTGTTGGATGTGTCACCTATCAGGGAGGACCTTACCCCTTGATTTCCCCCTGTTAGAAGAGCCTTCTGTGCCTGTTAGACAACTAGCATCCCTTGAGCTCTTTCATAAACCTAAGACTGTTGTCCTTCAAACTATCTAATATAAAGTTTATTTTTCACCCAGGCGCCTATTCTTAGCTATCATAGGCTGCTAGTTGTTGAATGCGTGGTCTCATTTTCATCACCGAGGCGCTGTTCAGTAACTATCATAGGCTTTGACTGTAAACCGATTGCTCCGGTTTAACAACATAGCGTCTCCATCGACGCATGCGCGGTAACCTCGTTTGACCGCGCATGCGTGCCGCTAGAGCAGGTTTGCGCATGTGCGTCGAGATAGTGGGAAGCGCGAGCGCAACACCGGACGCTCGGAGAGTTTAATGTCCGTATTTGGGCATTCCCCCGGGTTGCATTAACCAATTTACGAGCACTAATTATCTAATGAAACAGTATATAAGGGCCTTGAATGTATCGTAGCTCACTTCATCGGAGCCGCGTTGAGGGAAGGCAGGCGATTAGCTGTTGCAGTAACCGTGAGTTATTGACCACAAAGAGAAGCAGTTGGTTTCTGTACTTTTGGTGCATTTGATATCACATCTCCCAACTGAACCCCTGACATTAATGTTTTATAGGTTGTTTCTGATTAGAAAGGAAGGATTCCCCAATATACGCTTAGGCTCATGAAGTCCTGTAGTTGGGAACTCTAAGTAAGACTTTTCTTTATTTTATGTTTGCTCTCCTTCCATCTGAACAGAGAGTAATTTTGGTGTTGTGTGTGTTTGTTTGTAGTGTCCTTGTGTTTTTCTTTTTCAGGGTCCCATTATTTTTGGTTCACCCCGATATTTTTCAGAGGAACCTGTTTCTTCTTTAGTTGCTTGCGAATTATAGATTTGTATGTTTATCTATGATTTTGTCTCCACAGGTTCTTACGCCAATTGGGCGCAACGACATTCACTAACATAAAAACATTGTTAGGAACATTACACATTGTGGTAAAAAATAATTTTTTAAAACACTTTTACATTTTACATGTGAGTAAGGGGAGGGTAAGTGCATTAACCCTTGTCCTGAAGAAGGGGGCTGTGACCTCCGAAACATGTTGACATCTTGATACAGTGGTCTGGATACCCTAATATGTATCTATTCAAACCACGCCCTGCACTTGTTTTTTAATAATACCAGCCGGGGATTTAAATAAAGTGTATTTTTTTCTCCCACGTGCCAGGTATTTTTTAACCTTTCACTTTTTGTTCACCTCACCTCACTCACACTTTTGTAATATACACACACCCCCACACATAGTCCACTTCAAGTGCTCCTGCGTATTCGCGAGTCGTAGCACGCCGCATCCCGTAGAGGGGTGCGAAGGCCCCGATGATGAAGCATGACACCAAGGGGCCTGTTGGTGTGTGAGGGGCATTTAAACAACACTGTGTGTTCCCCATCACTCTAGGGATCACTATCACTCTGAGTGGATTCCACTTTGTTTATTCATATGACTCGAGAGACTGAATCCACTGACTCTCTCTCTCCCCCTCTTGTTATAATTTGTTTATAGACAGCGTGCAGCTGTGGGAGTCCCCTTCTCTCTTTTCTCGTTGGACCTACACGCACACCTATTCACACACAACACCTCTGTTTTTTGATAACCTTCCTGCTCTCCTCACCTGACAACATGGAGGACGAACATGGACTGACCTTTAGCGAGGACGACATTGACCGCATTCTAGCAGATGATAAACTTTTTGAAGGCCTCAGTAATAGCGACCCAGGTCCTGCTGTAGCGGACTGGGATGAGCTAATGAATATCCGCAAAACCCAAATCAGGACAGCCCTTCATGGCTTACTGATGAAGGAGTATTTGAGAAACAAAATGGCCCCACAAGGTTTATTGGTCAAAACAGAACCATTTATCTTTCAGGATGACCTTGTTTTTAAAAAAGCATGGTCACTCATCTCATGGCACTGTACCAGGGATTGGTTGGTACTCATAGTCCAAACCGCTGCAAGGAAGTCAGTGGAGTTAAAAGTAGAGATCCAAAGACTTGAAGTACAGCTGAAAGCCTTTATTTCACCAGCGGATCTTAAAAAGGGCTTAGAGGAACTAAACCATCAAATGAAAGAATTTGAGGCTGGCTTGAAACAAAGCAAATTGAATAAATTGAAAAAAGACAAAGATCGATTTACCCCTGAGAGAGCCTACCCTTACACTCGAGCTGATTATGTCATGAAGGATAATATAAGTGATACGGATAGTGTCAACTCAGATGGCAGTAACTCAAGTAACAAATCAGGAGGCTTCCACCAAAAAAAACAGAGAGGCGGTTTTCGTCAACAAAGATCCCAATTTCCTCGCCAAAGAGGCTGGCGAGGTTTTCAAGGACCCCAATTTAACCCTTATCAGCCCCCGTTTCAATTCCCACAATACCAGTTTGTCCCACCCCAGATGGGACAAATGTACCCTCAGTGGGTTCCAGACCAAACTAATGCCCCCCAGAATCAGCAACCTTTTTTATCCTGGGGCCAGGGATCCCGCAGAGGGCGGAACAAGAAGGGCAACAACGTGAATTGGCATCCCACAGAGGAGTCAGACCCACGTGTATCAACGAGGAGCATGACAGCGAATCAGGCGTCAACGAGCAACAGGGGGACCTAGTTATCAATATTACCCCCTGGCCCCTCACTGATTCACAAAAAGAGGTACTGAATAAAGGCCTGGGATATGTCCCCACTAATAAACCGGACATTTTTCTATTACACAAGGAAATGCAGGAATTTATCAGGACCATAAAACTACGAGCATTCTTTAAGGACAAGGAACCATCCACAGAGACTTCTGACACCGGTTTAAAACCCAAGTCAACCTTCACACCATTAGACAACCAACTTCCGGTTGAGGTACTGGCCTTTGAAAAGGCCATGATGCAGGAATTGAAGAGTTTAGAAAACAGACAAAGGGTCTTTCAGAATACGACCAGAGCAGAGAATGAGGCCATCACGGAACTGAGGATGAACAAAAACATCGTTATAAAACCCGCGGACAAGGGCGGGGCAGTGGTTATCCAAACCACCACAGCTTATGATATGGAATGCAGAAGGCTTCTCTCTGATAACAGGAACTATCAAATACTTACAGAAGACCCTACTGAATCATTAAGAGTCCAGATAGGTGGCATGGTGGAAGAGGCACTTGCACACGACTGGATTACTAAGAAGGAGTCGGAGTTCCTGACACAGAGGAACCCACGCATCCCATACTTCTACACCATACCTAAGGTGCACAAGAACCTGGAAAACCCCCCAGGTCGCCCCATAGTTTCCGGAATCTCATCCATTCTGGAACCATTATCTAAGTTCGCAGACGCCTTTTTGAGACCCATTGTACAAGCCACTGACACTTATTTACGGGACACAAAAGCAGTACTTCAACTGTTGAATAACCATACCTTTGATCCAACTTCTCAGATGCTGCTCAGTCTAGATGTGGAGAGCCTCTATACGAGTCTCCCTCATGATGAGACCATCCAAATCATTGAGGAGGTACTGCATTCTACGAATTGGGAATACCACACCCCACGGAATGTAGTAATGGAGTGCATCTCCTTGGCACTTACGAAAAACTTTTTCGAATATGAGGGCACTCTCTTTAGGCAGAAACATGGGACCAGTATGGGTAGTACATGTGCCCCAAGTCTGGCCGGATTGTATGTCCACCATTTGGAATCTGCAAAAATCCTACATCCAAACAATCCGTACAGGGCGAGGATTCGCACCTGGCGTAGGTACATTGATGATATCCTGGTTATCTGGGAAGGAGATGAGACCACGATAACCGAGTTCATCAATTGGCTGAACAATCAAAATGCCTTTTTGAAATTCACTCATCAAGCATCGAATACCAGCATGGTCTTCTTGGATTTAAATATCTACCACGAGGCTGGCATTTTAAAAACAGAAACTCACTTTAAACCAACGGCTAGAAACTGTCTCCTCAGATTCGACAGCTTTCATCCACGTCATCTGAGAGAGAACCTTCCCTATGGACAGTTTCTACGCCTTCGGCGGAATTGTAGTGATGTTGCCAGATATAAAACTCAGGCCAAGGATCTCAGTGTAAAACTGAGACAGAGAAAATATCCGGAGCCTGTGATTAAAAAGGCTTTCAAAAGAGCATGCAATAACAACCGTGAAGCCCTCCTGGAGGATAACCCACGAAGAGATGACGCCGAGAACAGGACAGTTTGTGTCACTACATACAGTCCGGTTAGCAACCAGGTGACAAAGTTGGTCAATAAACATTGGCGTACCCTAACGAGTGGTGGCCTAACTCTGGAAAAACCCCTCTTTGCACATAAAAGGGGAAGGAACTTGAGAGACATGCTTGTTCATACAAGACCCCCCCCCCCTAAAAGGGATCAGACTAGGCTGCAGGGCGTACATGGGCACTACCCGTGTGGCAACTGTAATAACTGCCATCTCACAAAAAAGAGCCAAAATTTAACCTTTGCCAATGGGACACAATGGGAACAACGTGCTTTTACGAACTGCAACAGTAAAAACGTTGTTTACCTAATTATATGTCCATGTGGAAAAGAATATGTGGGGATGACCACCAGACCTGTGAGAGTAAGACTGAATGAACATAAAAGTAATATCAGGTGTAAGAAGCTCACAACCAAGATGTCAACCCACTTCATCGAATATCAACACTGTGTGAATGAGTTACAATGGTCAATAATAGAACAGTTATCCTCAGAGGTGGGTCTTTTGGAAAAAGAGCAACGGTGGGTGTTCCGGTTGGGAACCGACACCACCGGGCTCAACGATTCTATTCCGTGGAACCTTCTCAGATAAACCCCTACCTGATCATTGACAGCTGACGTATACTTGGGGTTACACTTAACTAACATGAAGGTGGGGTCCTTTTGGGTCATTTTACCATTAATAAGTACCACTCTCTAGCTCAGCTGTTGGATGTGTCACCTATCAGGGAGGACCTTACCCCTTGATTTCCCCCTGTTAGAAGAGCCTTCTGTGCCTGTTAGACAACTAGCATCCCTTGAGCTCTTTCATAAACCTAAGACTGTTGTCCTTCAAACTATCTAATATAAAGTTTATTTTTCACCCAGGCGCCTATTCTTAGCTATCATAGGCTGCTAGTTGTTGAATGCGTGGTCTCATTTTCATCACCGAGGCGCTGTTCAGTAACTATCATAGGCTTTGACTGTAAACCGATTGCTCCGGTTTAACAACATAGCGTCTCCATCGACGCATGCGCGGTAACCTCGTTTGACCGCGCATGCGTGCCGCTAGAGCAGGTTTGCGCATGTGCGTCGAGATAGTGGGAAGCGCGAGCGCAACACCGGACGCTCGGAGAGTTTAATGTCCGTATTTGGGCATTCCCCCGGGTTGCATTAACCAATTTACGAGCACTAATTATCTAATGAAACAGTATATAAGGGCCTTGAATGTATCGTAGCTCACTTCATCGGAGCCGCGTTGAGGGAAGGCAGGCGATTAGCTGTTGCAGTAACCGTGAGTTATTGACCACAAAGAGAAGCAGTTGGTTTCTGTACTTTTGGTGCATTTGATATCACATCTCCCAACTGAACCCCTGACATTAATGTTTTATAGGTTGTTTCTGATTAGAAAGGAAGGATTCCCCAATATACGCTTAGGCTCATGAAGTCCTGTAGTTGGGAACTCTAAGTAAGACTTTTCCTTTTTTTTTATGTTTGCTCTCCTTCCATCTGAGCAGAGAGTAATTTTGGTGTTGTGTGTGTTTGTTTGTAGTGTCCTTGTGTTTTTCTTTTTCAGGGTCCCATTATTTTTGGTTCACCCCGATATTTTTCAGAGGAACCTGTTTCTTCTTTAGTTGCTTGCGAATTATAGATTTGTATGTTTATCTATGATTTTGTCTCCACAGGTTCTTACGCCAATTGGGCGCAACGACATTCACTAACATAAAAACATTGTTAGGAACATTACACATTGTGGTAAAAAATAATTTTTTTAAACACTTTTACATTTTACATGTGAGTAAGGGGAGGGTAAGTGCATTAACCCTTGTCCTGAAGAAGGGGGCTGTGACCTCCGAAACATGTTGACATCTTGATACAGTGGTCTGGATACCCTAATATGTATCTATTCAAACCACGCCCTGCACTTGTTTTTTAATAATACCAGCCGGGGATTTAAATAAAGTGTATTTTTTTCTCCCACGTGCCAGGTATTTTTTAACCTTTCACTTTTTGTTCACCTCACCTCACTCACACTTTTGTAATATACACACACCCCCACACATAGTCCACTTCAAGTGCTCCTGCGTATTCGCGAGTCGTAGCACGCCGCATCCCGTAGAGGGGTGCGAAGGCCCCGATGATGAAGCATGACACCAAGGGGCCTGTTGGTGTGTGAGGGGCATTTAAACAACACTGTGTGTTCCCCATCACTCTAGGGATCACTATCACTCTGAGTGGAATCCACTTTGTTTATTCATATGACTCGAGAGACTGAATCCACTGACTCTCTCTCTCCCCCTCTTGTTATAATTTGATTAATTAATGTCAGCATGGCCTCTAGGAACCGGTGGAAGAAGCGTGATAAAGCACTTTGCGACACGCCTCCTGTCTCAGCTATCACCCCCTGGAAGCTTCCAGAGGCAAGCAGGTGCAGGCAGCATAGGACCTGCACATGGGCTGGTATGGCGTTGGTCCGACCGGTCTTGTGCTGCAGTAATGGTTCCAGGTCTGCTATTAGGCCCATTATCATGGCACAGTTGAGTCTATACTTGTCGTACACCTGTTCCTCAGTCTGCCCCAGCAAAGTGATGCGCACCCTGAAGATCCTGTCCTGGATCATCCTCCTGCGCTGGGCCTGGGCGTTGATCCTCCTCCTCCTAGCAAGCACGTAGAGGGCAGCCATTTTGGTAGACATGTGGGGTTTCCCTGGGCATTTATGAAGGGTTACTAATTGTCAGCACCTGCTGATGGGGTTAGATTTTTTTTTTTCTGTCCTTCAGTTAACTTTACCTTGATTGTGATTCCCCTTATTTTGCTCATGCTAAATAGCGATTTTAGGGATTTTCGGTCATAGCGACTTTTCATGCATACCATTTTGATTCGTTAATAGCGATTCGGTATTTACGAAGTCAGCTTTGGGGTTCGGTAAATCCGATTGTCTGTTTACCGAATCGGTAATTTACCGCGGGGGCTTTTAGCGGTTCTTTATTTTTTTCCGATTTTTTGTTTGATGCATAGCATTTTCTGGTTTTGCGTTCGGTATCGGCCTGTTTTACCGATTCGGTGTTTTACCGGGAGGTATTTTCGTTGATGCATCTGCCGGCATGTCTTTATTTGTTTGCATTACTGTGCACTTTGGAGGAGGAGTTGGCCTTAGTAAACTCTCTCGCTCCTCTTGCAGAATTTAGAAAAAAAATGAGTGGAAACCGACGAATAAACGTTCATGTTTGAATGCACCGCTCAGATTTTAAATGTACATTTTTAAAAGCATTATATCTAGCGGTCGCAGATAATAAGGGTGCTAGATTGCTATCTTATATCTGCGACATATTAATTACTTTTTTGAAGGAAAGCTCTGTTGATATATTTGCCAAGCCTGGTAGTCTTAAATCTACCTGCATTCGGCTACACCGTTGGTTTGCTGGCGTGTTTTGTGTATGAGTTTGCAGATACGCACAAACCATCAAGAGGGCACAGCTGTCCTCTTCACTTCCGAGCGGACACCCCGGTGGTGGTTGGTGCGCAGCGCCCCGCGCTCAGTTATCTGTTGCTGCGCAATAAAGGAGTGAAGATTCCACCTCGGCTTGGCGCGCGGCCCACACAATGCGCTTCGAGCCTTTTCCATGGGTCAGCGCGGATGACATCAATCAAATTCCCGTTAGGAAACTCCCCTCGCGCAGCAGCACAGTGATTACTGCCGTGGGCACGTGACCGTCTCCGCCCTGGCTCTGTTGACCTCTCAGGGGTCTCCAGCCGGACAAGTGGCCGATTGTGACTCATTTGTGACGTTGTTCTTCCTTCCCGGGTCAGTCGCATAAACAGGTGTGTGTGACTTTCTCCGCTCTCCTGGAGGAGGCTGACTGTACTCTTGCACGCCCCGGCCTTCCGACGCCCGAGGGGGCGTTATTCAACACTCTGGTGCACACGAGACGTGTATTTATTAGCCTGTGTTAGAAGGCACCGTGCGCTGTGTCTTGTGCGGTGATAGTGCGCGTATTGCCGTACGCTGTTCCAGCTGACACATGCTCTTGGCAAGAGTGTAAATATGGGAACGTTGCGTCATATAATGAAATTCCAGTTTTCTCGATGCGGAGCACCTGGGCTATTGAACAGAGGTAGATGTAACGTTACCTCCCTTGTGTATGTATGGTCCTGCGCTAGGAGTGCACTGATTTGGGAGTGAGCCACTGTCTTCCTGGGACCTGCAGCTATTGTTTATTCATAGATGATGCTGGATAGAGGCCAGCCTGATCCTGCTCTGGATTTGGGAGGTACATTCTAGGCATGCATTGGCGCACCGCTGTTTTACACAGGGGACATCCTGTTTGGGTAAAACTAGTGCAGATTTTCCCAGAAGGGAGTGAATGAGCTACATGTTAAATCCTGATTAGTGCAGATGTTCTGCAGGGTGCCTGGTGGCAGGTAGCATCTAAGAGTACTTGAAATGTGTAGATGAATGAATAATAAGTCTTTATTGTATCAAATATATTAAAATATTCGTACAATAAAAAGGGCATTAAAATCACAACGTATCTGCAAATATTCCACAAAAGCAGCATTTCAGTCACAGTTCCTTAAAACTACGATAGACCGAATCTGAAAATGTAGTTAATTTCCCTATAAATTGAGTCTGTAGTGGAAAGAAAAATACGAAACGGTTAGGCCTAAGTAATGATAAATTGGTACTTCTTCCCAATTCCGCCAGGATTAAACTCGTAATCAGGAGGGCGGTCTGACTACATATTTGACGTTCTCACAGCGGGGCGCTGGTGTGGAGTCCCCCTGTGAATCCTCCAAACTCGTAATCAGGCCATTAATCTGGAGAATCATCATTCATGGCGGGTGGGGATTATAAAAATAATAAGTTATTATTAAAGTCCCTGGTTATCATTACAATATTTGAGGTATACTGTTCTAGAATTAGTACCAGCATGGTCTGGGACTGCCAGCCACCACCCCCCTTGACATACTGACTGAATTACCCATTCAACCAGTCAACACATGGGGTCTTTGGAAGTCAGGGGGTACAGGCCCCCCCCCTGGCCGTATTTATTAAAATATAAAAACAAATCAAAAATTTTAATCAAATAAACATTTCTGACAATTATTAAAATGCACACTTTTCAGAAGATTAGATTGACATCCGTTTCGACATGGTATGATGGGCTAACCTTAACAAATATCTAGTACAGCGTGTTTCCTAACCGAATCTAATCATCCTGAAAATTAAACTGCATTCTAATATTTTTAATAAAGTCCTACGGCAAGGTCGCCAACCGGTGTCAGATCCTTTTACAGCTGCGCTCTCACGTTCGAGATGCGCATGCGCAACCCAGGGCACGTTACACCCACGTGCGCTCCCTGAACTCCATTTAACCATAACAGGAGGGCCCAGACACTCGCGCACCTTAGTGACGTCATAGTGTTGTGAGGGGTGGCTACCAGCCTGAGGAAAGCGTAGACTCCCTCCCCCACACCCTTTAAAATACTGGATATCATATCCTGCCCCTGAAGTTCTGAGAGAGACCAATGGCCCCTCCCACGGGCGGTCCCTTTCGTGAATGGGTCCGCCCCCCCGTAAGGACCTTAAAATGCTGCTCACCGATTAATGACCTTACCGCCAGACACACATAATAAATACGACATTGCTATACTAAAAGGGAAAAAAGGCCTAAGGAGAAATCTATTAATACACAGCAAAGCACAAAACATATACATACAGATATTCCTGTCAGCGGGAAAAAGGCCTAAGGAAAAGTTAGTTAAATTATCACAGCACTGCACAAAACCTTAACACTGTTCAACTTTCCAGTAGACGGGAAAAAAGGCCTACTGTATCAAGCATCCTGTCACTCTAATCCGGCACATTGCTACACCTTATACCTACCATTGGCCGGCCTCAAGGTCTGCTAAAACAAGGGGATGGAGGGCGGGGAAAATTACACAGCCCCACGGTGGGGCGAGGAGCGAGCCTGGGGAGCGCGGGCACAAAGAGGCCGCTTCCCGCGCTCCCCAGGCTCTTAACCCCTTCGTAGCCGCGGCCCCGCCCCCTCACCCCGGAAGTGCTCAACTACTTCCGGGGCGAGGGCGGGGGACAAGCGACCACGAAGGGGAGCGGGGTGTAGGAGGGGCCGGGCCCCGCCATGCCTGCGTGGGGGCCGATTGGCCCCCCCTTCTCTCATGGTCTGGGACTGCCGGCCACCACCCCCCTTGACATACTGACTGAATTACCCATTCAACCAGTCAACACATGGGGTCTTTGGAAGTCAGGGGGTACAGGGCCCCCCCCTGGCCGTATTTATTAAAATATAAAAACAAATCAAAAATTTTAATCAAATAAACATTTCTGACAATTATTAAAATGCACACTTTTCAGAAGATTAGATTGACATCCGTTTCGACATGGTATGATGGGCTAACCTTAACAAATATCTAGTACAGCGTGTTTCCTAACCGAATCTAATCATCCTGAAAATTAAACTGCATTCTAATATTTTTAATAAAGTCCTACGGCAAGGTCGCCAACCGGTGTCAGATCCTTTTACAGCTGCGCTCTCACGTTCGAGATGCGCATGCGCAACCCAGGGCACGTTACACCCACGTGCGCTCCCTGAACTCCATTTAACCATAACAGGAGGGCCCAGACACTCGTGCACCTTAGTGACGTCATAGTGTTGTGAGGGGTGGCTACCAGCCTGAGGAAAGCGTAGACTCCCTCCCCCGCACCCTTTAAAATACTGGATATCATATCCTGCCCCTGAAGTTCTGAGAGAGACCAATGGCCCCTCCCGCGGGCGGCCCCTTTTGTGAATGGGTCCGCCACCCCGTAAGGACCTTAAAATGCTGCTCACCGATTAATGACCTTACCGCCACAGGCCAGGTAGTTGACCGACTATCTGGCCCCCCCCCAGAACACACCCCTTATAAAAAGATCATACTCTCCCTGCAAAAACTTCCACCCATGCCAAGATATTTCTTATAAAAAGTGCATTCCCCTCCTCCGTCAAGTGGACCCCGTCCCGCAGGTAGAAGTGCTCTCCCCAGATGCAACCATGAGGAATGGTCTGTAAGACCGGAGTTCTAAATAACTTGTCCAGCTTGTTGTTGACCCTCTTTAACGAGCTATTCAACGCGCTGACTGAGTCTCCCCCTCTCCATTGCATCCTCGGTATCAGCTGTGACCATACCACCACACTACCCGGTAACCGCTTCGCTAGCCATCCCGCTGCCGATATAATTTCTTCCAGGAGGACCCTTCTACCCAAACCGGTCAGATCATTACCCCCTAAATGAAGGATCACCGCCGAGGGAGGTGTAGTATGTCGTGCTAGTAAGTGTCCGACATATAGTCCCTGAACTGATTGAGGCGGAGCCCCCCCCTGCCATGGAAGGAGACCGTGCACCCCCTACTCTCCACCCTCTGTTTACCTGATCCTGCAAGAAAAATTGGATTAGCACGTTTGACATATGAATGCCCCACTACCCAGACGACCACTTTCTTCTGTCTGTCCTCCTGGTTCCTCCATGATGTAGATAAGTTGCCTTGATGATCCGTGGGTAGTTTCCGTCCTGCGTCACAGTCCCGTGAAACTGTAAATAACCAGAAAAACAGCAGGTATTAGAAATACTCAACATGGCGGCAGGTCTCACAACATGTGCAACCGCACGTAGCGTTCATAGGCACTTGAGGACCATCTCCCAATCCTTTGCACACTAGTTGTGGTCAAACCCCTGGCTGTTGCTTCCGTGGCTGCCCCTATCCGGAAGGAGTGCGTCCCAAACTCTTTGTGGTTATAACCAGCCCTTGCCATACTCATGGCTAGTACCCTCTGGAACTGAAATCTGGTCAAAGGAGTCCCGTCCCCATGCATTAGCAGTGACCCCCCACACTCCTGCGCCCGCTGTCTTATCAGATCCTCAACATGTGTCACCGGGCAGCAGGGATTGTTCCTTGCACGATG
The DNA here is from genome assembly GCF_964261635.1 of Lissotriton helveticus. Classification (NCBI taxonomy): domain Eukaryota; kingdom Metazoa; phylum Chordata; class Amphibia; order Caudata; family Salamandridae; genus Lissotriton; species Lissotriton helveticus. Next base: position 552,192,376 of record NC_136065.1, on the reverse strand, counting down.
TAACGCCAGGCTTTGGCCCCTAGCTTCCTGATCAGTTTTAGATTTCCTGATGATGATCAACATAGTGTCGCCCTTTATGCTGATATCACGCAGCTGAAGGCCGCCTACCCTATCACCTTTATTGGCCGCCATCAATTCGCCCACCCTAAATGCCCCATAAAAAGCTAAAGAGAAAGCTGCTTTAAAGAGGCCCACCTCGGACGTAGAGCTACATGTGTCCGGTAGAGCGAGGAGAACTGCTGATAAGCGTTCAAAACCTATCGGTTTCCTAGAATCTGTGGAAGGGGGCTGCATGCGCCGCCATCCTTTCAACGCCTTCTGAGCCAGGAAGCTGTTCGTAGGGTCCCTACCCCCTTTTGCACGTGCGAAAAAGGAGATAGCCGCCTTGTGCCTGTTGGCTGTCGCCGCCGTGCGCCCTTCCCTGTGTAAGGCGCCTAAGTACCCATTGAAGCTAGCCTCCATAGTCCACCTACTCTCCCAGCCCTGGCCCAGAAAGTGACAGTAAGACCTGAACGCCCCTTCGTATGCCGTCCTTGTCTTGGGTGCTAGGCTGGCTGCCACGAGGTCATGTAGTTGGGGGCACCAATTTGCCAGAGAGTCGACGGGAAGTGGGCCGGGGTTGTCTCCGCCTCCGGCAAGTGATCCCTGAAAACCTGCATCTTAAAGCGAGAAAGGGCATCAGCTGCATTGTTTAACACCCCCGGGACATGTTTTGCTCTGAAAAGTACATTCCCTGTCATGCAACACAGCACAATCTCTTTGATCAGGCGTAAAATGAGTGGACACCTTGCAGCTTGCTGGTTGATGCATTCAACCACTGTCATATTGTCTGACCAGAAGATTACCGATCTGTTGGCCAAATCCTCGGGCCAGACTTTCAGTGCCACCCAGATTGGGAAGAGCTTGAGGAAACCAATGTTCACCGTCAGCCCGCTCTCCTCCCACCAGGCGGGCCACTTCTGTGCCACCCACTTCTTGCCGAGGATGGCACCAAACCCTACACTGCCTGCCGCATCGGTCCATAAACCAAGGTCCTCCGAGGACAGCGTGGGTGCACCCCACAGCACTCTGCCATTGAAGTCCTCCAGGAATGCAATCCATATCCGCATGTCCTGGCGCACCTCAGCAGATAGCCGTGTCCGGTGATGTTTTTCCCGAAGACCCCTCATGGCCTGCGCAATTGAGCGTGAAAAGGGGCGTGCCATGGGAATTACTCTTAATGCAAAATTTAGCTGTCCCACTGTCTGCTGCAACAGTCCTAAATTCACTTTCTTCGCTTGTAAGCACAGTCCTAGTGTATGCTTGAATTTTTGAATCTTTTCCTCTGGTAGTCCAAAACAGCCCTCTACTGAATCCAGCTCAATGCCTAAAAATTCGAGGCATGTTACTGGCCCAACTGTCTTCCCCTGCGCCAACGGGACCCCGACAGAGCGCATGAGCATGCAAAATTCCTGCAATGCCGACGCACACTCCCGTGAACCCGCCGGACCCAGGAAAAGAAAATCATCCAGGTAGTGCATGACCCACTGGTGACCCGTACGTTGTCTTAATGCCCATTCCAGAAAAGAGCTGAACTGTTCAAAATATGCACATGAAATTGAACAACCCATGGGCATACACTTATCCATGTAGTACTTCCCTTTGAAAGAGAAACCTAGAAGGTGCTGGTCCTCTGGGTGAACAGGGAGCAGTCTAAAGGCTGACTCGATGTCTGATTTAGCCATCAGTGTTCCCGCGCCCAAACCCCTCAGCATGTCTGCTGCCTGATCGAAGGACGCATACTTCACACTGCAAACTGCATCATCGATAGCATCATTCAATGATATACCCCTAGGTGCAGACAAATTGTGGATGAGCCTAAATTCCCCTTTCTCCTTCTTTGGAACCACCCCCAAAGGAGAGCACACAAAATTCTGCGTGGGAATGACATGAAAAGGTCCCGCTACTCTACCTAAACGCACTTCTTTACCTATTTTTGTTGCCACCAGCGTGGGATTGGAAAGTACTGATAGCTGATTTCTGCACTGTGATGTCCCGACATACCCCCCAGCAGGAATTCGGAAACCATGTGTGAAACCTTCTTGCAACAATCTAGCAGAAGTGTGGTTAGGGTACCTGTTCAGCCAGGGGATCATAGCTGACAACTGAATGGGTGAATGTGCAATAATGGGATGGATCTTACTATTCAGGTTTCTTCCTACCCCTGTTTCCCGAGCCACTGTTTTTATTTCGGCATGCTGTTTCTGGGTGGGAAGGGTGCCCGCATAGGTTGCACGCGTGCCTGAACTTACATGTGCCCGGTGCCCTGTGGCATGTCCGCCTGTTGAAGTCCCAACATACCCCCCTCGCCCCTCCATTGACTCTCTGTTTTTGGCCAGCTTCCCCCCCCTGTGCTGATCGAAAGGGCTGTTGGAACGGCTGTTGGGGCCTGGGGGAATAACCCTTACTCGCGGTAGAGCTAGTGCTTGCTCCCTGACCCTTCTCAAATTGCGAATGCCATGACATAGAATCCACCTTGTCCCACGTCAAAGTCTTATCAAATTCCTTAGCCTTTCTGAAAGCTACATCATATTCCTTCCACACATCCCCCGCATGGTTCTCATGGAACATTGTGATTCTACTCTGATAGCAGTTCATAACTGGTTGCATTCCCGTGAAGCGTTCGCCAATTACTGCGCCGTACACTGCAAAAGCCCTCACCCAGTTGATGATGTTTTCTTCCACCCTAAATTTGTACAATTTTGCTCTCCATTCACTAGGCAACAACATTTCTTTCAGTGATTTTGCATATTCCCATTCTCTGTTATCAATCAGTAATGAAAAAATATTAACATATTTGTCAGCCCATATCATTTCTTTCACACTTTGTGACACATGTTGCGCTAAGCACTCCCCCCTGGAGGGCAGTGTTCCTTCGCCCAGCAGTGGCAGGGCAGTCTCCTTACCATTGTTGCTGGGTAACGTCGCTTCCGCGGTCTTGGCACCGCCTCCATCATTCGCTGGACCTGTTAGGGGAGAAACTGGTGCGGGCGGCGTGGCACCCCGACCACTAGCCAACAGTATCTGAGTAACCAATGTTTGCTGCTCTGTTGTGAGGGCCGTATTGGCCGGCAGCGCTCCCCCACCCAACCACGGGAGGACAGCCGCCACCTGGGCTGCCAGGTCTGTTGGCATTGGCCCGACGCGGGGACAGGGGTAGGGACCGGCGCGTTTGGTGGAGCCACAGGCGGCACCGGTGCCGCCACCGGAATGACCGGCACGACTGGCACTGCCACTGGCAGCTGGGGCACCGGTGCCGGGACGCCCAACGGGACCTGAGGTGGCGGGATAGGTGCAGCAGGGGGTAAAATGGGAGTAGGACTCTGTGGCCGACCCCCCACCCTCTTATTTCTTGCCCGCCTGGGTGGTGTCACAAATACGCCCCTTGGCTTGGGCGGTACTATCGTCCGCTTAGGTCTTCCAGATGGCCCAGCCTGGGCATCTACCTTAGCCCCCAATTCCGCTACAGTTCTATCCAATTTATCAAACTTCCCCAGTCGCTTATCCATTGCAGACATTCTGCGCATCATTTTTTGGAACATTAAACCCACATTCGCATTCCCATGCCCCCTTCTTTGAGACATATTGATGAGCACACCGTGCTCCGTACCTGACCCTGTTGGAGGTGCACGAGCTGGAATAAGCGAACCAAGATCCGCGTCTTGATTGAAGGCGCCTGTGCTGGGTATGAAGACCACAACCTAGTCTTGTAGCCCTGAAAAACAAAGTATGTTACACTTCCAATAGTGGGTACATGAACTAGATAAGACCCTATACCAGTAAAACAAAATGCAATTCCAAGGTGTCTCTCTACTACCTTGCAAAGAAACAAAATCCCTTATAAAACAAAGCAGAAATGATAATTTCCTGGGTGCCTTGCAAGTCAGTCACCCCTCAGAGTATCTATCTATTTGGTAAAAATAATTAACTTGCAATTATTTGTTCAAACTGTCACTGAGTCTTTGCAGATCCCTTATTGGTAAATTGCAACATTTCCCACCACACACAAAGGGTATATACTTCTTTAACCTGCAACTAACACAGTTAAATATCACCAAAACACTTTCAATATCGCTTGTCACAACACTTTAATATCCCCTGTTATTACAGTGTGGAGCGTTCACTGTTTATATTATACACCAACCCTTTGTTTATACGAAAAACGTATTCCTTTAGCGACCCTTGTTTGGTCTCCCATCCACCGTGTGCCCTAGCTGTCCCTGCTTAGCTTCGCAAAACAATTAGCGTAGACACTAATACATTTGCCCGGCAATCGATCGCGTTTCCCCCTCAAAGCGTTTCCCTCCACGAAAAAGACAGCGCTCACCCGCCTTACTCGGCTCTACTTTAACTGGCACGAAATCACTGGAAGATATGCAGGCTCACTCACACGCAACCTGATTTGCACCTTCTTGATGCCTAACCGCCGAGGGCTTGCCAACCTGGCCTTCTATCACCGTTCTGAAGGTGACTGGCCGCCCGCCCGCCCCGCAAAATACCTCGTGTCCCGGCTGCTCTCTCTCCGAATACCCTCCGCTCAGCGATGCGCCTCTGGGTGTCCCCGCCGCCGATCCTGGCCAACCTTTCCTCGCTCCGTACTCTTCGAGCCTCCCAGACGCTGTCCCCGCGATCGCCGACCACACCCGCAGTCCTCCGTTGGTCGCGCTCCTCCGGTCGCTGCTTCGTAAGCGGCGAAAATCTTCTGGTCCCAGCCTCGATCACGGCACAGATCTAGTCGCGAGGCAAACCTGAAAAATAAAGGAAAGAAAATTACACAGCCCCACGGTGGGGCGAGGAGCGAGCCTGGGGAGCGCGGGCACAAAGAGGCCGCTTCCCGCGCTCCCCAGGCTCTTAACCCCTTCGTAGCCGCGGCCCGCCCCTCACCCCGGAAGTGCTCAACTACTTCCGGGGCGAGGGCGGGGGACAAGCGACCACGAAGGGGAGCGGGGTGTAGGAGGGGCCGGGCCCCGCCATGCCTGCGTGGGGGCCGATTGGCCCCCCCTTCTCTTTCATCTAGCACAGTTTGAAAAAAAAATTGTGGTGCTTTTTCCTTTGATGGTGCAAAATAGACATTTACCAATAAGATTAGTTTTCACCTAGGATCCTTTAGAATCTTTCTCAGCAAACAGTATGTTATTGTGTTAATTCTGAAACTTTTCAGATTAGTATTATTGTGGGCTAATGTTGCCAGCCCACTCGAAGGCCGGCCCAAAGGGCTCACGGTGGCTTGGATTTCATACGTTTTAAAGTTTGGTATGTTGAAAGGTTTTGTTGACCAGGTTTCCTGGAGACATATTAATTAATGTTGATAAAAAGTTTGTATTAAATCTAAGGGTGGGCGAAGCAGGCAGAGTTGCTCTACGCGGAGCACCACAGACTTGGCCAAAAACTCCATGGAGCTCCGCTCCGTGCCTCCCAACCCCGCAATAAATATTTTCTAAACGCAATCTACAATTAATGTAAAATAAAACTGAACTTACCTTATCGCGGCTTCCCGGGCTGTCCTCCTCCTCCTCTCCGTAATCCATGGTAGGACTGCGCAAGTGTGAGCATGCGCAGTCCTACCATGACATTTGTTTAATGTAGGAGATTATAAAATTTTGCAGGAACTTCGCACTCTCTGCAGAACGTGGAGTTTGCAAAATTCCGCAAACTCCACCAGCGGAGCGAGTTCAGTGCCCAGGGTCAATTAAATCCTCGCTCCAATGTTTAAATGCCTTTCTATCCCCGTAATGTTCCTAGAGCAAATTAGCAACTTCTCAGTAGCATTTAACTCTGTGTCCCTGGCGCTAGGACTGGCCTGAGAAAATCACGTTTTGATGAAAATGATGCATTGGCTGGTCAGTGATTTTGACTGTACGTTCCGCCGTTGGAACTTTAACAATGCTTATTCACAGGTTCGGCTCCTTGACTGCACATGAAGGGCCTTGAAAGTGGCTTATTTTAGTTATTACTTTTTGACACACCAGTCTTTCTTGCAATATAGACGGATACTTTGGCTTTACTGACTTTGTAAATTTAACACCCCTTTAATACTCTTTTTTGCCAGAATCATTTGCAGTATTCTTTTACTGACCCAGCTTGTTCTTGTAAGCTCGCTTTGAGTGCTAACATTTTAGATTAAGTGAACACTTAACAGGTCTGCTGAAGAGATATCTGCTAGGTCTATGAAGGGATGTAATAGTCTCAAAATGTGTTGGCGACTCCAGATTTCATGCGGACCTTGTGAAACATAATCAGGAATGAAACGCAATGTTGAATCACCATTAGTCAAGGCTGCAAAGCTCATTGGTGGAATGTTATTCCTGCGTTGTGGCGCCCAAAGGATACAATTCAGATCATCCAGTGGGTTGAGTGATCCAGTTATGGTTTGTGTATTATAGCCTTAGAGCCCGCCACAGTAGGCTCTACTGGCCATTAAAGGCCCGCTCCAGCGTTAAAGGCCTGAACCTGAAGGCCAGAGCCTTTAACAAGGGAACAGGTCTTTAATGGCCAGTAGAGCTCGCTATATAGGGCTCTAAGACTATTAGAATATTCCGCCCATAGAGGGCAGAATGTTCTCATTTGTAAAACAAAGGCCTCATGGAGCCTGATGATTTAGAAATCCCCTAGAACTCCTTGAGGCCTTTTGTTCACAGCAGCAGCTGTGAACAAACATTAGAATGTTGGAGCTCCGGGCTTCCATCGGCCATTAGAAGCCCGGATCACTACACTGTTTTCAATGGAGCACCCAACAATCCATTGTTCTACTATTTATTTCTTTGCTATCACCCATTATTTGTATCGACTGAGTGCAACACTGAGGGCTCAAAATAGCGTGGCTTAGCTATCATGTCTGCATTAAAAACTACGCCAGATAGGATGTTAGCTAAAAACGAGAAACCATCCGCAATAGTCTTGGAGATTTTTGTAGACATGTCTGCATGATTGTTTTTGTTGTTAGGCTTAACCAGGGTGGCAGTCCAGAGGCAAGCTGTGCTTCTGTCAACTGTACTGCTGTTAGAAGTCAGTGTTGCGCTTATTGATTTTACTTCTTTGATTGCAGTAGAGCCCTTAGTCCTACCAACATTATCATCTGTGTTAATTCTAAACTTGGCAGCTGCACTAGGAGATAGCTCATTATTCCTGCAGCCCTTTTTCTCTGGTCAAATATAGGAAATAGAGGTGCTTTAGATTAATTTCTCGTTTGATGTCTCTGCGTATTTATAGAATTTCCAGATTTGTATTTTTTTATTTAATTTCTTTAAACGGCGTTTGCTGATATATGGTTTAAACTCCTCTTCAGTTGGAGAAGCTAGGTCAATAGTTAAAACTTCTCGTCACACATAAGTTAGTAGTTCAATCGACTTTATTTTGGCTCAACTGAACCATAAAAGTACACAGTCAAAACAGTATAAATACTTAAACATAAATAAAAATCTCAATTCATAACAGTAAGTAAACAGTCATACAACATCAGTAGTCAAGTGATTTACCACCAAGCTCAGATAAAACCAAAGAAGCAAAAACCTCGGAAGAAGTCCTTAAGAGGGAACTCATTTGGGGTCCGTTATGTACCCAGGATTATCTAAGCAAGATATCAGATATATTAAGAACATTCAGTACAACGATAAAAGGCACAACAGTCAGAAAAAAAGATCCATTCAAGTATCCACCTAGAATTCCTAAAACATTACAAATAAATAGTAGTCCTCTGCTTGATGGCGCGTTCAATATATGTGGCTGCAGAAATGCAGAAATTGACCATGGGTAAGGTGTGCAGGTAGATAAGGCGGCTCTACAAAAACGAATATTGGCAGCTCTGAGGCTGGGCAACAAATAGCGTTTTCTCAGCAACAAACACAATTTACAGAATAACATAAAATGTAGGGTAGTTTGTGATCATTGATCATCACATCAGCATAAAGGAAGTTGAAAAAAGTACATGCCTTATGACGGAAAAGCAACAAGAAAATGCACTGTGCATAAACTGTCTCTTCAGTAAGAATTTGTGATTTCACACACATACTAAGTATGGTGCAGGACTTAGAGCCGGACAAATCCCCATATAGTTTTGGACCATTCTACTGCACTCTGCATTCTATTGTACATGCAGCCTTCTGAAACGCATTCTTCAGAGTCCTGGTAGATCTGGCTAATACTTTGCTAGGAGAGGTAAATCAGTCCTCCCATCTCATACTACAACATACATTCTGTATATACTTCAACCAAGTAATAGTCAAAAAGAGGTTGAGTTTTAAGCAGTCTGCAAGCACAGACCTATTAAAGGATGTCTGATTTTTGGTCCAATTTCTGAGCCACAAAAGGAGTGGTTGGATTTTGATGAGATTGCTAATATAGCCAATCCCTATCTCAGTGTGCCAGATGAAGGAACTAGTGCTCTGGGGGACAGCTAGCAGTGTCTTGATAACATTATTTTCAGTTTTTTCAAGGGCCCCCTGATCTTCATTGCCCCACACCCCAGCCATATATGAGACAACAGCACATCATTTGGCTTATAGACTGTCAAGAGATTCTTTATTGGTTTCTGACCAAGTGTGTGGGCAAAATTAAGGACGGCCTCCACTGATTTGGAAAAGGCAACAGCTCTACTGGTCTTCTGAGGTCCCCATGAGAGACGGGTATCAAAGGGGGTGCCAAGGTAGGAAAAAGTAGGAACTGAACCAACTTTCTTGCAGTTTACAAAGGGGACATTGTCCTTCTTCCTTCCCCCAAAAATCATTATGTGGGTCTTATTTTGGTTTATCATAAGGTCTAGACTGGCCATGAATTTGCAAAAAATGGCATACGTTGTAAGCCATTCGAAGTCCTGTTGATTAGGACAGTATTGTCTGAATAAATTAGTGTGTGGATACTCCAAGCACCTACACGAGGTCAATCTGCCCTGAGGTTAACCAGTTTATCCTCCAAGCTGTTTATATACATGGAGAACATGAAAGGAGCCAGGACACATCCCTGGCATACACCCTTGCCAGGTTGAAAGATAGTGTAGATTCTCTACCTGAGCCGTACCTTACACTGGCATTGATATTATTGTGCAGATCTCTAAGGAAATTAACAATGTGAAGAGCAACCCCCATATCTGTCATGATGTCACACAATATAGGCCTGTTTATAGAGTCGAAGGCAGAACTGAAATCCATAAAAGCCAAATACAACTTGCCACACTTGGCCACAGTGTAATTGGCAATTAACAAATACATATTTAAGGACTCCTCGACTGTACCTAGGCTAGAGCAGAAACCGAATTGGAGCTCCGATAGTATGTTACGCTCCTCGGCCCAAAACTGCAAACGGTCCAGCAGAATTCATCCTATAATGTTTGTGGTGAAATTTATCAGTAAAATAGGACGATAGGAGGGGGGGTGTGGGGGGTGGGGTTGTTGTTCAAGCCTTTTTTTAAAATAGGACCATTATTTGCATGGGACCACTTCTTAGGAGGACCAGCCACTAAGGCGGCATTAAATACGTTTGTCAGGACAGGGGCCCACAATGGGATATTGGCTTTAAACATATCAGAGGCATGCCCATTTGGACCAGGAGCACGCCCAACCGGATAACTAGCCACAGCCCACATAACCTCTTCCAGTTCAATAAGTAAACCCGCCGAAAGCTTAGCGGAGCGCTGTGACCATTTAAGGTGCTAGTCTGCGGCTGATCAGGAGCTAAAGGGATATGATCGAGGATCTCAGGGTTCCCTAAACAAGGGTCAGCATAAAGCTTGGTGAAATGGGCTAACCAGGTTTCAGATGGAATAACAGTATCCATGGCAGTCTCTTTTTTGGCCTAAAACAAACTGTGATTTACTGTTGCCTAGATGGCCTTGCAGTTCCTAAGTTCGCTGCCTGAACCAGTGATAGTATTCTTTCTGGTTTTGAGGGCATCTCGGTACAAAGTTCTACATCTTTGCACTGTGTCCTGAACTCTAGGAGTTTGTTTCAGCGCAGCGAGTAACTGGTTGTGTGCCTGGGTGCAGTTAGCATCAAACCACTTTACAGGTGGCTTATGTCCCCTATTGTGCGGTACCAAGATAAGGTCAATTGCTACTCTACAAATGTTGTTAAAGCTATTGAGGAGTGCAGGACGCCACTCTTGTGCATAGTCCACTGATAAGCAGACCAAAAAATCTGAGTAAGTGGAGACCATTAACTGTGCTAAAAAAGAGGGTTGATCAACCCTGGACCATACTTTTACTACCCCATGATTCCTGGAGAATGATAAGCACGTAGGATGGACCGCTACAGAGATTCTAGTGATCAGTGAGCCACGGAGAGAGAAACAGGAACCTGTGCTCACTAAATTAGTATTTAAAAAGTCAGATGCAGGGATATTTCCCTTCCCATTTTGCGGAGAATTGGTAGCCAATTAGTCGTTAGTATTATGTGTTGGAAGTATTTGAAGAATTTGCTTCTGTTGTTCATCACATCACTAATGCATTGTTTGGCATTTGACCTTGACTTTAGCTGTAACTTATATGATTTGAGTCTTGTCAGGTCCAGTTTTTGTAGTTTTTATGGTAACAATTGTAATGAATGAACAATATAGTCCAGTCTCGTCAGGATTGCAAGATAAAATTAAAACTTGTCCATCCAGACACTTATGTTTTTGTAAAATATTTTCCTGAAGATTGTACATTATTTGGAGCTAATTTTTTATATCCTTTAACAAGATTATTTGTTTGGTGCAACCGACTGATTAGCTATCCATGGTATCAGCCATTTTAGCCATAGTTGACGTAATTATTCCCATTGCCTGTACTACTGGGTAGGAATGTGTAGTGTGTGGATGATACAGCACTAAAAAGTTAGGGCTATTGTGAGAAGTTGGTCTGATGTATGATGTTCACTATTCTAGTGAGCACCTTGTATCATTCCAAACAACCCTTATGGTGGTGGTTGTAAAGTCAACCTTATAGACAAGCTATCCTAGGGGTAGCATGGGCTAAGCAGTCTTAGGCTGTAACTCTAGAGGGCATGTGAAGCTAGCTGTTTTACCATATGCAATCCTTTAATACCAAATGAAAGGACACCACACAAGTTATATATCATAAAAATATATGTATTTATTACTAGAATAATCCTCTGTACTCTTTATGAGTGCAGAGGCACAAGCGTTTAAACAAAAGCACAGTTAAACATTCAAAAGATGCACAATTTTTGATAAGCCCGGTGGCCACTTAAACCATATACTAAAATAGTGGTATAAGTACCACCTCTCAAACAATGGTAGGGCCTAGAGCCTTGTGAATCGCTGGGACTACTCGGGACTAGCAGTGATGAAGTCGGGAGAGGCCCGCGGGACACGGTGCAGTGCCTAAAGCACACGCATGCACCAATGCAAAGTCAATGGCTCGTAAAAGTTACAAAGTTACTGTTTTGGAAGTCTTCCGACTGGATTAGAATTAAACCACTTTAAACTAGGACACTAGAGATGTAAACCCCTACAGGAGCAACGGTGTTAGATCGTTACCTCACCCACAGGAAGCGGGTGCATAGGTGCCAAAGGGTGTCGGGTTTCGTCTTGGAGTTCTATGGAGCCTGGAGAAGAAGATGCTACAGGCGGCCAGAAGAGAAGAGTCCGGGTGGATTCAAGGGTGGATCAAAGATGTAGAGTACCTGAAAGCAGAGGGGACAGAGTCTGGGTCACTAGCCAGTGACCAGGATGGAACCAGGAAGGAATCAGGCGATGTCGGGCGCAATCAGCTGGTTGTCGTGAAGCTTGTCTCCACTGCCACGTGGACTCTGGGGCATCGATAATGACCTGGAGTGGAACACGGACTCACACACAAAGGCTCTCGCTGTTGGCGGTTTCGGCTTCTGGATCGGAGTCAACAAGCCTTGGCAAAGGCAACCCACGCAGGATTTGAAGATCGCTTCTTACTCGGACCAGCAAGGTCAGAGCGGTGACTCCTTTTCAGGGGAGCGAGGGCCAGTCTGGAGAAACCAGACTAGCAGAGTAGTTTCAAAGTTTCGTCGTCATAGAGGCCACTAGCCAACAGGCAATTGACCGGACAGACGCGTCAAGCAGAAAAATGCAAAAGGGCCCCACGCAGCACTCGATGAGTGTGGAGGGGTGATCTTTGGTGCACAAGCTGCTCCAGGCTGGGGCTTCTTAAACCCCAATGCATAGCTTTGAGGGTGCCTCAGGAGCTGCACGGTCAGCACTTTGCAATCTTTTAAGGATGGCCGGCCCCACGCTTCACGTCGCCTCCACGGCTCTCAGATTCGCTGGGACTGTGGATCGGGCTGTTAGATGTCAGGGAAGCTGGGTCTTGTTGATCTCTGTCGCTCGAGTTCTGGCAGGAACTGCAACAAAGCAAACCATTGGGCGCTGGATGGTACCTGTTTGCACAGGGTGGTCACTCCTTGACCACAAGGGAGATTCTTCAGTCTTCCACGTTGAGTGGGATGTCGATGGGTCCAGAGTTCTGTATCAAAGTTTCAGTCAGGATAATCTAATGCTCCTGGGCACAGCTCCTACCTTTATTCCAAATCAAGGGGCTGGATTACCTGCTAGGTCCCTCCTATGGGTGGGACCCAGGAAGGGGGGGTTACACCCCTTTCCCTTTGTCCAGTTTCATGCCAGAGCTGGGGCTGGAGTTCCCCAGCACCGGTTTGAACTGGGCTAGGCATGGGGAGCCTTGTGCACCCCAAGCAGTGTCTAGTTTCACTCGCCCTGCCTGCCTCAATGCACTATCTCCTGTCTGGGGTGGTGAAACCTTTTGTCCAGGCCTCCCCTGCCGGAGTTTCGGTCAGCAGCAGGAGGCCAGACCCGTGTCTGTGGCAGTAGCATCCATTTTGTGATGCTGAGGCTCTGGTTAGATTTAACCGTGTTTAAGTAAAGTAACATGTCTTCTCCCTCCAGAAGGGTGGAATGCTACCCCCATCACCAGAACTGGCGAGGGGGTAGTATTCCATAGTGTATGACACCTTCCCTGTGAGGAGCCCACTCCTGGGCACTCCCAAGGTGAAGTCAGGCATCCTCAGCATTGTTTGGGCCGTTGTAGAGATTAAGCAAGCAATTGCCCAGAGGTGCAGAGTGGGACTCATGATTAGAATAGGCACCGAGGCGAGAATTATCAGGTCCGAGGAAATTGAGCCCGAGACCCGCCGAGGCGGGAATTGAACCCTGGTCTCGGCCAGACCTCTGCATCAGGGTCTGCCGCTCTAAGCATTGACCCACACTTCCCTACTATGGTATGGCAATATCCCAGAACAGCTATAAGGACATGGTTCTGAAAGCTGCAGACAGGCTCAGCTCATGCTAGAGCACCATCTCACATAATACCAAGCACTCTGCCTCCAGGATTGATAAGGCCTGCCATAGGAGTGACTTATAGGCATATATGTGTCCAGATATAGGTTTAGATATAGGTATACTATATCTAAGCAAGGGGTGATTACACCACCTTGCCCCAGCTGAATGATCAGCCAGTTGTGTCAGTTGTGTCTGTTTGGATGGCCAGCCAGGGGTGGCAAAAGATATGCGGCAGCCCCTGGTAGGCCTTGGATGCACCTATGCCCTGGGTACCTATAGTACACTGTACAGGGGCTGATGAGGTGACCCAATCCAATTAGTTATGCACCTAGGGTACATGGAGTCCATTTTACAGAGAGAGCAGATAGCCTGGGAACCTGATTAGCAGGATCCCATCCCAACTAAGTCGAAAACCATCTAAACACCAGGCAAAAAAATCTGGGGTAACCATAGTCCGGTATCCACCCTCCTACAGCTATTAATTACAGACATGAATATCTCAATGACAGTATATTTACCACACACAACCCATCTATCACTTCTATCACTGGTTGACTTTATGCCTGTCTTTCACTCTGTACAGTGCCCCACTGCCTTTTGACTGGGTTTGAGCTATAGAAGCACCACATTCAGGTATATGTTTGGGGTTCAGGGCTATCTACGATTGGCAAGTTAGTTGCAGCGTGCAAGTATGGGTTTAATATCTGCCTTACACTTTATCCTGACCTTTAAAACAGTCATTTCCTTTATTTCTGTCTTCCCTTCCTCGCATCCATCCACCAGCCTTCCCCTTTCTCAGCTTTTTTTCTCATCGTATATTGCTGGGTTCAAACTGGAATGGCATGGTGAGTAAAAAAACGATGGATTTAGGCCCAGATCTCTGTACTGGGGTGAATGTATGACATTGTTCTGCATTCTGTCCATCAACTGTTGTTTTTGCATTTGTCACCCCGAGTGGGACGGGTATGCTCAGACGTGAGTCCTGTGCTCTCCATGCCACTGGAATCAAGCTATCCTGGCTGATGAGGACTGAAAGCCCGAAACTGGTCCTAGAACTCATTCTGCCCATCAACTGTTGTTTTTGCTCTTTTCTCATCTTGGGCCCATTGCAAACCAACCAAACTAAACTCTAACCTGTTTTATTTTTGCACGTATTGAATTATTTTTCTTCCATCCAGTTTTGTTTAAGCTGAAGCATGTGTTCGCTTGTCCATGTACAGTTTGCTGTACCCCGGGTTAAGGACTCTATACGAATGTAGAAATAGATACATTCATACCATGTACGTGGGCGGCTTTGATACCCACACAGTTTGCGGATTGCAGTGCTGGATGACTAGACACTCAGACTCTTTGTAGTCAGGGCACACAGAGAGCTTCGAGAGCAAATACTCTTTGGGTAAACAGCAGACTGCATTGTACATAGGCGCATTTAGTACATATGTGATTTTTTCTGAATAATCTTAAGTCTGAGCAAGTGCTGCACTAGCAGCACAACCTCATCCCAGTAGGCAGACATGGAGAGGGAACGTTAGGTGTAGTTGTACCTGATGCACAAGAGACTGTACTTTTGAAGCGGATGCAGATGTAAACAAGCATTGGAAATGCAATAGGTCTCGCATTAGAAAAGTTGGAGCTATTGGTCTTGTAAATGACAAATATTTTATTTATTTGTTGGTTTTTAAAATAGCTAAATTGATAGCTTTGTCATTTACAATGCCAATAGTTATAACTTTCGCGAATGTGACACCTATAGCATTTGGAATGCAACATGTTTTGTATTTACGTGACTTAGATGGCAGCTCTGGTCGTTAGGCCACATCTCTAGCGAGCAGGAGAGTGCAGCAGGGGAGAGAAGCACAGCAATGCAATAGGTCTCGCATTAGGAAAGTTTGAGCTATTGGTATTGAAAAGGACACATTTTTTATTTATGTGCTTGTTTTGAAAATAGCGAAATTAATAGCTTTGTTATTTACAATGCCAATAGTTTTATCTTTCGCAAATGTGACACCTATTGTAACACAATATGTGTTGTAGCACTGAGTGGTGTGAGGGTGAGGGGTGTGAGGGTGAGGGGGTGTGAGGGTGAGGGTGAGTGGGTGTGTGAGGGTGAGTGAGGGTGAGTGAGGGGGTGTGAGGGGGTGTGAGGGTGAGGGTGAGTGAGGGTGTGTGAGGGAGTGAGGGTGAGGGTGTGAGGGTTAGGGGGTGTGAGGGTGACTGAGGGTGTGTGAGGGTGAGGGGATGAGGGTAAGGGTGTGTGAGGGTGAGGGGGGTGATGGTGAGAGGGTGTGTGAGGGTGTGTGAGGGTGAGGCTGAGTGAGGCTGTGTGAGGGTGTGAGGGTGAGTGAGGGTGAGTTAGGGTGTGTGAGGATGAGGGGGTGAGGATGAGTGAGGGTGTGAGGGTGAGGGTGGGTGAGGGTGTGAGGGTGGGTGGGTGGGTGAGGGTGTGAGGGTGTATGAGGGTGAGTGGGTGTGTGAGGGTGTGTGAGGGTGAGTGAGGGGGTGTGAGGGTGAGTGAGGGGGTGTGAGGGTGAGGGGGTGTGAGGGTGAGGGGGTGTGAGGGTGAGGGGTTGAGGGTGAGGGGTTGAGGGTGAGGGGGTGAGGGTGTGTGAGGGTGTGTGAGGGTGTGTGAGGGTGAGGGTGGGTGAGGGTGTGAGGGTGGGTGGGTGAGGGTGAGAGGATGTGAGGGTGTATGAGGGTGAGTGGGTGTGTGAGGGGGTGTGAGGGTGAGTGAGGGGGTGTGAGGGTGAGTGAGGGGGTGTGAGGGTGAGGGGGTGTGAGGGTGAGGGGGTGTGAGGGTGAGGGGTTGAGGGTGAGGGGTTGAGGGTGAGGGGGTGAGGGTGAGGGGTCTGACTTGTTTAATGCCACAGATGCAACAATTATTAGCAGGGACTCCATATACATTCTCAGTAGGACTGCTGCATTTTTAAAAGCCCAGGAGCAGCTCATAGCACAGGAACGGATGTACAAGTAAGAGCACAATACCAGCTACACAGAATAGTGCTCAGCTTTCCTTTTAACAGCCGAATGCATTCTGGGAGTTGTCGTCCTGTTTCATTTCAACTATAACAGATGTACTAATGCACCCTAAAAGGTAAAGGCAAGCCCAGGGCAAAGCTCTGGAATCGCTGATGATATGGTGTCATCTGGAGAGCATAGTATGGAAGACAACACTTCTTGCAGGAGAACTGATATACATTTAAATGTACAGCAGCAGATACACGTGGAAGAAGGAACTGTAATTGATCTCAATACGACTGCAACTTTCTGTTGAAGGAGCGAAATAACTCAGAAACACATGTCCAGGAATGCATCAAGCATTGGCTGTGCAAACACATATGTTAAAACACATCTAACAGGAACTGCATCTGCCATAATGATTTGCGGTATGTAATGCTGACCTGCAGTGTGCCCCCGCACCCCCTACCCTTTTGAAAATTGGACCAATTTGCCCGAAAACAATGACGTGCAAAAGAAAGGCCTGAACTGGGACCCGGAGTGGCAGGGACCCGGAATAGCTGCTGACGTAATGCCATCTAAGAAGGAAAGCAGCTCCCAGGGTTGCCAGGTTCACAGATGGGTGCCATTTTTCCCATTTGTGCGAGGAAAAAAAAACAAGGGGGCAGGGAGGGAACAGACGAGTGGAGGGAGGGAAGGGGTGTGCAGAGGTAAGGGACAGAGAGAAGCAGAGAACGGAAAAAATATATAAAGGGGAGAAAGAAAGGAGTGAGACATATAGTGAAGAGAGTGAGGCGGGTGAAAGGAGGAAACACGGGGAATCGAGAGGGAAAGAAGAGATGGCGAAGCAGAGGGAAGGGGAGATAAAAAGGTGAAGTAAGAGGGATAGGGAGAGACAAAAGGAAGACAGACTGCAACAAACAAGACTGAGGGCATTAATGTGGGGAGGGGGGAGGAGAATGATAACAGTAGAACCTGTGATTGATAGAACTTAGAAACGGCAAAACTATGATAAGAAGTGTTATAAAGCCTGTGATTGATAGAACTTAGAAACGGCAAAACTATGATAAGAAGTGTTATAAAGCAAAGCAAGCAGATATCGTTATTATCAACATGCAGCGGATTTAAAAAAAAAAAAAAAAAAAAGAAAAGGAGACACGGCCGGCCAGCCGTGAAACTGAAAGCACGGCCGGCCGGCCGTGAAAAAGCTCTTGATGCAGCAGGGGGTAATTAGGGGAGGAGAATGGCTGGGCTGAGGCAGAGAGCCAAGCCTTTGATGCAGCAGGGGGCGGAGCGGGAAGAGCTGCTGGCGGCACTAAGCTGGCGATTTGATGCTGTGCACGCGCATTTTAACTAATTGCGCTTGCGCATTGAGTTAAAAGTGCACATGCACTTCATCAAATCGCCAGTGAATCGCCAGTGTAGGTAAGCTCTGTTTAAGCCCCCATAGTCTCGCTCTGCTCAATGCGCATGCGCATTGACAGGCGAGACCTAAAAACCAAGCTTGAATTCACAATGTTTGCAAATCGCAACAACATGCACAACCATGTTATACTTGCAACCATTTTAGGTCATTTTTAGGTCTCGCCTAGGCAGCACTTGCTCGGTCTCTTCGAGACATGCTGTGTTCAGAATATGGGCTTGAAGCCACTTCCATCTTTTCTATTGGCTCCTCTTACTGTCCTTGGTAAATATCTGTTATTCATTGGTGAAATAGATTACTAGTCTCTCCTTTTCAAATTTTGTAACCCACCATATGGACTGCCTCTGTCATATGGGCTCTTACCCTGCATGTTATTTATTACCAGGGCCGGACTGACTACCGGGCGTTTTGGAATTCTGCCGAGCTGAGGGCAGAGTTCACTGCAGTGGGGGATGATTTCGTTCAAGGAGACCTGCATGTACTTCGAAATAATTAAAGCAAAACAAATATTGTTCAGTACACGCAGGTCCCCATCAACGAAATCTGCCCTCAGGTCAGCAGCATTCCATAACGCCCGGTAGCCAGTCCGGCCCTGTTTATTACACTTGTGGCACTATTTGTGTAGCTGTCCTCAAGCAGTGCTCGTGCTCATCCGATGGCTGCCTTTCCTTTTTTGAGCGAGCTCGCCTCCGAGCTTCAAAGCGGGCTGCCTATGCTTTATTGCTTCCCCCCTCCGGGGTTAACTTTAGTAGCCCTCCCCCCACCTTCAGAGAAGATCGCAATTTTTCCCTCCCCCTAACCCCTTTCTGTGTGCATCAAGTGAGTTTTTTGTCCACGCTCGCTAAGCACACGTGCTGATGTAATGGATGCCTTTCCTTCGGTTCAGCAAGCGCCACTTCATTTTAATTTTATCAGGCCACCTTGGAGCTTTAAAGTCAGCTTATCTCATGCTACACTTTATTGCTTTCACTCTCCCGGTTCGCGTTGACCCTCCCCCATCCTCCGAGCACTAACTCAGTGGTTCCCTCCCCTGCTCTTCCCCTCTGCATTGAGTGAGGCACCATATGTGTCGTTATCTGGAAGAAGGAGAACATTTAGGCCCTTTTCTACAGGAGAATCGCAAGGCGATAACTTGAACAAATGTCATCGCATAGTCAGCTCTTTTTGGCAATTTTATAGGCAAGCTGATCTGGTGCAGGCAAATGGCGCGTCGCTGACACCAAACTTTTCTGTGCTGCTGTGTGTGTTTTCTGTGCTGCTTTGTGTGTTTTGGCTTTGCCTTCCAGTGCATCTAAACCGAAGTTCCCAACTCCTAAAAGTGTTTAATACCCAGTAATGTGCGATAATGTGCTGCATCGCAAAATACTTTTAAGGTCCCAAAAGCGAGACCGATTAAGTTGCAAAGTTATTCATTTATATTTTGAATCGAAGTACTTATAATAACATTTGAACTTTCCATTTTATGCATGCGGAATACGAAAAAAGTGTCTCTATTGAGAGCGCATGCTCATTTGCTTCCAATCTTCAGCCTGCTTCAAGAGAATTTGTGTTCTGCGCACATGTTTGTGCAGGATAATGTCAATGAGCCAAGTTGCTCCGTTTACACAGTGTTAGGAATGGGACAGATCCAGGTTTAATGAGGCATGCCTGCGCAGGCAACAATGTGAGGATCTATTGGTTAGTGCTTGACAACCCATTCTTGAGTTGAATTCCCCCTCTGGAACTCTCTATTTGTTTTTCTTCTTTTCTGAACCCCCCAGCCTCTGCCGTCGCACAAGATGGGAACTTCTAGGCTCTCACTACTATCATGTTTTGCAAGCCATGCACTGGGTAAAAGTGAACTTTGGTGTAGTTTTAGCTGCACAGCACCGTCTCCATCTCTCCCTACAGTCTGCATGTTCAGACAGCCGGTCGCCGCCCCCTCCATAATTTACTTTTCTGCCCCCTCATGACTTAATTAAATACTGATAGTTTTGTGTTTTTCCCCACATTACAGCAAATTATAATAAACATCTAGCTACAATATCAATGCAGCCCATTATAAAGAGATAGCCCCGGGTTGTTGATTTTGTGACACAAAGTTTCTCATTATTATATCATAAACTATTCCGGGTGTGGTGGGACCGGCTGACTCACTCCATTGTTGTCTCTGAAGACCAGCGTCCAGACGCCCTGTGCATAGGAACAGCTGCCTCTGTTTGAGCTCACTACACCTTGTCACCTGCATACTCTCTCAGTACCCCCACCTCCCTCTCTGCCCCTTCCGTCATCATCACATTCCTTCAACTCCGCTCTTAGCGCCTACACATTCCAAAAGGATGGTGAAGCGCTTACACAGAGATAAAAGACATAGGGGTATATTATCAACAACTAGCGATAATTTTTGTCTCTAACTTGTTTAGAGACAAAAATTATCGCCGCACATCGGCGATTTTTATCGCAGATAAACCTTGCTATTAGCAAGGTTTATCGCAAATGCGATAAAAAACGCCCGCAATGCATGAATATCGCTGAAAAGTCAGCGATATTCATGCATTATCGAGCAAATGCTCTTAGCCATGTTATCCACCTCCCATTGGATAACATGGCTAAGAACTGCTCAGGGCAGGTGTTAGCTTTTGGAGATATTGGCCCTTAGCGCAAATATCTCCAAAAGTTGGTAATAGGAGATAGCGATGTTAGCGACTGTTTCCAGTCGCTAACATCTTGGCACGCCCACTTTGCATATCATTAGTGATAAATATCACTGACATGCAAAGTGGGGCCCATGATGGTCGCTATCTCCTATTAGCTGTCGCTAACTGGTGTTAGCGACAGCTTGGTAATAGGGAGATAATTTTATCTCCGCTTTCTTGGCTTTTAAAGCCAAAAAAGCGGAGATAAAACCCCTTGATAATATACCCCATAATATTTATAGTTTAAGATCTACAAAATCACTAACAATATAGTATGCATACAATATTCAGTTAAATGCTCGCCCATGTGTGCCCTTCCTATTTTCTCATGCAGAGGTGTCATTGCAGCGCTAGAGGAGCACTTTACATGTGCACAAATCCCGTATTTCCTCTTTCTTTTAAAGCACTACTCATACCACCCCTGCTTTCCACTGTTTCCTCTACATCCCCTTTCCTTCCTATTTCTTTAGATAGGTCAAATGATCACTCCACTGCAAACAATAAATGTAACTAAAAAGCAGTATCATTTGCAACGCCAATAGCTCTAACTTTCACTAATGCAAGACCAATTACATTGCAAATGCTTGTTATACTTGTAAGGTATGGAATGGTAGTGCCTGTCCAGGTTAGGGGAAAACCATTTACAAAGTCCAGGCTGCCAATATTTGACAGCTTGCACTTTTTGTAGAGTGTGGCGTTGAGTAGACCGCGGTCTCGGGGACTGCTCTCCCCGAGGTAGTGTTCACTGTGTGCCACTGTTTGTGTGAACAAGCGGCAACAATGCAGGTGCACTGTGAATTCTGGGATAATGGCCAACCCATTTATATTAATGAGGCGGGGGTGGCTCTTGTTTGTGAAAAGTCCCTTTGCACTGTGAGGGTTTTAAAAATGCACTCCTCACGAGGAGCTAGTTCTTGTGCACAAGCCCCCTGGTATTTTACTTCCACCATGAAGCCTGGCGGAGAGGCAGTGAACTGTGCATTGTTTGGGAAATCACAATGGGTAGCATGCAGCCGCGGTCCATGCAGGTAACAATGGTGGAGCGATGGGGCCAGCAATGGGGGATTTCGAGGGATGGTGTAGAGGGAAAATTAAATAAATAATTCATTTTCCTTTGGCATCGGCCCTCAAAATCCCCCCTTACCCAGCCCACCGCTGTTTCATGCATGGACCGTGGCTGGTGGCATGGGAAAACAGAATGAAAAACATGGGTTGCACAAACATGGGCTCAAAAAATCTACTGCCAAAGTTTCTCCCAACAAACAAAAAATCAGGATCCACTTTAGCCCACTGTTAGAAACTTGCCTCTAGATATGCTACAATTGGAGTCAGAATAATACATCAATCCAGTTGTACATCAGGTGGGAAGTGAGGAAGGCAAATTTAGAATAGTTAAAAAGGTCGACATTTTGCTAGTGAGAGATTTATACTGAGATTTTGAAAATAGTTAAGTTTTTTGTGTGTTATTTTTAAAAACAAAATTGCATTGGACGTCTGCAGAGTTCTGGAAATCTCGAGGGATATGTGTCGACGTGGTCTAAATTAGTCTAGAGGATTGAAACTTTCAGAGTACGCTCTTTTGAAGGTGATTGGCCTGCAGAAAACAGGATTATGGAACATGTTCTAGCTTCTGTGAATCTTAAATGTTGCTGGTGAAGCACACAGAAAAGGTTTTGGCAGAGACGTGGTTTTCATGCCAGGATAGCAGAAAAGCACCTCTGCACATCAAGGTGGGAGGGGGGGTTGGGTATTAAGCATGAATGGGCACGTTTTTTTATCCAGTCTTAAAGATAGTGGTGAAGTAGATGTCAGTCATTGAGATGTATTTGACATTGATGCTGAAGTGGTTTAGGGAAGAGTATCCAAGCAGGTGATGAGTTCAACACAACATATCCACATTTCAGTTATTAGAATTGGTGCGGTGCACTGCTGGAGCAGAGAGGACAGCCATAAGGGATGGATGAATAATCAAGAGATTGACAATGAATTGATGGGCGTCATATAGAACTCTACCACAAAAGATCTTGGTGTTGGAGTTGGTGAACACACTCGTCTGGAAGGGAGCTGAGGTGAGCTTTGGGTTTGGTACTAAGCACATCTCAGAGAACACAACTTCTATATAGGAGGCTTTATTCAATCACAGTGCTTTGGGGTCCAAGGATAAGATCAGAGATGGAGGAATTGGCATTGTAGGAGATACTACTGTGGAGAAGTTGCATGACTTGCAACGGGCTCCGTTGTCCACAGTGTCACAGACATATGGAATATAAAGCAAGGGAGAGTAGGAACTGTCAGAAACTGAGAGGAACAAGGGAGGTTGTATGTCCCTATATTATAGTAGAAATAGCCAGCAGAAAATATTGCATTCCACCATGTTGTCTGGGTAAGTTTAGGTTTACTATTCTAAACGCCACATCTACATACTATGAGGAAATACAGTAGTCTTTATCGATGCAATATTCAATATTTCGACCATAATGTAGTGACATGAGCTCCCTGTCAGTCAACTTTGTACGGTTGCTGTAGAATTTCACACTTCTTTGTCTCTTTTTGTTTCAGTGGAGCGTGCAGCACGGTTAAAGTCAACACAGCCACATGACCTTGCTAAGTCGATCGAACAGGTACAGCGACAGGTGGCGCTGCACAGGAAACATTCAGAGAGCCTTCTACAGGAATATGTACGTGCATAGGTCCTGCTACTTCTCTCGTTTTGTTGTACCCAGTCCTGTGCCAAGGGGCCTGAGCAAAGGCAAAATGGCCTGGATGGAACTGGAAAAGGCCATGCATGCATGCATAGAAAAGATTGGGGCAGAATAGGCAACATGCTCGATTGTAGCTGTTCCCATTTCCTTAGCCCATCAAGTCATGTTGGCCATATGCTGTACACCCATGTGCCAATACCCCACCCAACCAGTCCAAGAG
Source organism: Lissotriton helveticus (assembly GCF_964261635.1). NCBI lineage: Eukaryota > Metazoa > Chordata > Amphibia > Caudata > Salamandridae > Lissotriton > Lissotriton helveticus. The sequence continues at coordinate 552,169,105 of NC_136065.1, read as the reverse complement.
GTGGCATACTGAATAACCCTGAGAAAATACTTTTACCTCAACCTATCCCACAAGTGATCAGATGTGCAGTACTCTGCCAATGACCTTAATCCAAATACTTCTTGAGATGATACACTGTGTCCCACAAGTCAATGCCCTGATCTCATCCAGCCGTGGAGGCAACCGGTAGCATATCTTTTTGCCAATATCCACAGGCCATCGAGCCCTAGAGGTGAAGTGCTGTGCATCTTGGTGCAGATTCCCCGGGCTCTTCCAGTCCTAGAGGAGATATGCTCTATACCCCTGTGATATTGCCATAATCTACCCATGTGTACATAGGAGAGGCTGAAAGGCCATTTTGTCATATTTGCATTATAGCCCCTGGCGCCCTGGCTATGCCACTGACGAAAGACGAAAGTAAATGAGAAAAAAGTTACGCTGTACTGGAGAGGCGATGAATGCATTGAAATCTGCTGTGATGTGTCAAATGTTGAATATCTGCCTCTGTAGCGTTAGCAAAAAAGAATACCCGTTTGCAGTCATCCTCGACTGATTGGGATGTATCAGTGGGAGTAGCGCAGTAGATTTGCTGCCGTTTCATTAATAAACCGTTGTATCAACCACAAGTTACTTCACCCATAAACAAATTTATTTGTTGCTCATAGTACTGTCTGTTTTGTAAGAATCGGTAATTCAGGTCGAAAGTTAGTTTTAAATCATATTGAAACTACCACCTTGGTGCTTAAGTGAATACTGTTAGAAATGAGTGGATACGTGGAAACATTAAAAATAGTCGGTGTGTAAACTTGCAGGAATCCATTAGAGCCCATGTCTTTTTAAACATCTATTATTAAACATTCAAGGCATGTTTGACCTGTGAATTCCAATTCCTTTAATAAGAAATCTCACTCAAACCACGTGGGGAGAGAAATTCCCCTGAAAGTACAGAAATAAAGACCATTGCGAAGTGGAAACCCAGAGATCAGTCCAATGTTCTCATTCGACAGAATGTCTGGGTGGTTCGTTTCGGTCTATAAACTCATTCTTATAAAACAGGGCCGGGATATTTCACATCATTTGAGGAATCTTACAAACATCCTGCTGCCTGACTTCTCAGTTGAAGCAGCCCTGAATGTTCTCCATGAACGTCAATTCAGCAAAATGCCTGGGATAGCGGAAGTGACATCACACCCATTTACTTTTACTTTCACTTGCACACACATGCTTACACATAGACACGCATTCACACATACACACACTCGTTCTCACATAAAACACACGCTCACTCGCAAGCACACAACATACATATAAAAGCATGTTTGATTTACCTTATCTGCTAGAGAGGGTCATAGTCGGGACATATTCCAGCTAATTGTAATCCACTCTTTATTACACTAATAATGAATAATCTAATATTCACTATTAGTGTAAATCAAAATTGACAGAAATCAAGGAAATGCGAGCCCCAACCGACGTCCATATGGAGAGCTGCCCTTAAGTTCCAGCCACTGATCTAGCCACATTTAAGGCCAGCGGTTGCAAAGGCAGGGCCAGGGTTCGCAAGGGACAAGCTAGGGGTCACAACTGCAACCCCTAAATGGCATCCATGATGCTTGCTTCAATGGAAGATTCCTGTCTTAACGTTTCGCTCGGGGCTTGGGGCTTGCCAAAATCATTAATAAAGCCACGAGTTCATTGGAACAGGACCTTTATTAGGAAAGTCGGCATTGCTCTCTTCATAATCGCACACTTCGACCCAGTAATCTCAAACAATACAAGGAAAAAGTGGGAAAGCCTAGGACCTAGACCAAAAGCTCTCTTGAACCTTCTTGTTATTTCTTGAGGCAAGAGACTGCGGCATGCTCCATCAGAAGGAAACTCAGAGGCTCAACTCCATTTTAAAATGAAATCCTTCTAAGAAGGCTACAACCCGAAGCGCTTAAGTATTGAGAGGAGGGAAAGATGAAACAAGATAGATTCGTGTATCCTTTGACAGGCTCTGTATTCCCAATTTGCATAGCCAAAGACGCACAGTATTAGACCAGACTCCTAAATTCTATCAACGTGTTCATCCTTGAGGCTGGCTGACCCTGACAGGGATCCCAAAACCCCACCTGTCCTCTGAAGGCTGCACTCCAGGAAGCTGCAATGTCAATACCACGAACATGAGAGTTTGACCTCATCACTCAGGTCCTCAACAGCATAATATGGCTCTCCCTCAAAGCCAGAAGTATGTTTCAGTTGGCTTGCATGGTGCATAAATGTCCACACTCTGGATGGCCCTGACTCCTGACACACGATTGGCCATATCCGGAGGAACCAGCTTTTTTCGAAGCTCAGACAACCTCCTCCTGGAAACTCCTTTAAAAAAATAAAAGTAAGCTTCCTCCAGGAGCGCAACCAATATATGTGATTCCATTCCCCACCCCTACCAACAATTCAACCCTTCCTAAAGACCACCTATTGCAATGACACTATGACTTTGAATGCCCTGCTTGACTGATACCTCTGCTGTCGTCCGTTCCCATCCATTTCCCTGATGAAGGATGTCTGTGGAATCTGGGACAAAAGACATTTGTTAAAACCAAAGGTGTTGTGATGCGTTATTCTCCAATGAGTTTCTTTATTTACTATTAGTATGTCATGGTTTTGTCTGTATTACTCTGCCCATTTTGTTAAACGGAAAATATCCACACACCCACTTCTAGTCTTTGTTCAGTTACCAGCCGGGCCCACGGGAAACCTCAAAATAAGTAAATGGCTGGTACTTCCTATTCCCACTTCGGTTCAGAAGTGACAATCTACACCCTTGTACCAAATTCCTGAACCATGTACATGCTATACAATAAGGGTGCATATGCACTGAAGTGTTGTGCACTGTAAAAGATGGGCAAGTGCTGGACGTTGCAGTAGTGCGGTGCAGCAGATATGCAGGGTTCATGTGCAGGGCAGCAATATATAGCAGTGCTATGCATTGCATAGACAAGGTACTGTGGTGTGCAGTGCAGATTCCATAAAAAAGTGTTGCGTAATAAAAACTGTCTGTGCAATGTATTGCTGTCGAGTGGATGTTGCATGCACAGCCCTGCACTTGTACTTTTCAGATTATACGTGCAGTGATGTTTAGAGTAAATGACGTATAGCGTACAATTGTAAAGTGGCTTGAAGATGTAGTTATACAGCACAGCTGAAACATACAGTGGTTTGCAGGATTATGTGCAGTAATAATGCCTATTACTCTCTTCCACAGTTGGTGAGCCAAGGGGATCCCTTTGGCCAACCGGACTTTACCCCGCCTCTCCGCCCGATCCCAGGCCTACCATCGCCTGATATTTCCCAGGAGGACTTGATCAGCCTGAGCGATGCAGAGCGCCTGCGACAGAACTGCACCGCCTACGGGGTGCTGCCTGACCACCTACGCACTGTGCTGCACTGGCAGCAGGCGCTGAACCCCCACGCCAAACGCCTGCATGATCTGTTTGGCAGCGCTGCCCATCAGGCCGAGGGCCTGCAAAGTAACCTGGCAATTATACTTCTGCTGGTGGGTAGCCAACTGCCCACAGAGCCAATTCCACCCAAGCTGAGCGCCTCCAAACCCTTCCAGAAAAAGGTCATCGGTTACAATGTGTGCCGGAGCTACAACGACTGGCTCCTCCGAACCTACATGGACTTTGGCCTCCTGGCCAAGAAATACCCCTTGTAAAAACTGGTAACCCCTCTGCTCCACTTTCTATTGTAACGACCCTTTGCCTCATCTCCAACATAGGACAAGGATTTTAATGCAGCAACTTTCTTTTTTAGTAGGATGTCATGTTGTGCTTTTATTGGGTTGTTGGTATAGACCTCGAACAGAATAGATGCATTAAAAAAATGATTGATATTTTTTTCATCATTTACCCCAGGGTTTTAGTTGGGATGAAAAAAGTGGGGTAGTCTCTGGAAAAAGTGTAGTCAAAAAAGCATGACTAGGAATCCTTTCCAGGAGGCTGATCAGTATTTAGGTACCACTGTGTGAGTTTATAGGTCGAGAGCGCATGTACTGTTATGCGAGGCATGCTGTATTGAGTTAAGGATTTGAAGATCCACCCACCTCTTTCATTGCCTTGTGTCGTTGTCCTTTGAAAATGCTGGCTTCTGATTACTTAATTGCCTTAGTCCCTCCTTAGTACTGGCTTATCTTCATTTGAAACCTCCCACGAGGACTGGCCATTTACTACTGTTACTGCACGGTATATTTTATTTAATCTGTAAGGACTATTTTCTTTAAAGGGTTTTGCCCTACTGCAGGCACTACATCCTTTTCTTACATGCAGAGCGCCATGAGTGTTTTCACTTTCTAAGCAGCCGGGACAATGGCGGCCGCTTCTTTCCAATACCATAGGCCTCGCATTTAGGAGTTTCAGCTATTGACATTGTAAATGCAAGTAGCTTAAACTCTTGTAAATGTGAGACCTATTGCATTGGAAATATTTGTTTTTGTTGTCAAAGACCCCATGCCACACTTTCACATGCATGAAGGCAGTGGCTGTTCTTTAAAAAAGCTGTGTCTCACAAAAGGTGCTCAGCCGCTATTAAAGTGAAACCATGGCATGGGGCTTTTACAAACAAAATGCTTCTTTTGTCACACAGATCTCTTCAGCAAGTGCATTAATCACCAGAGTTATCTCACCGTTATAACTATTCCCTGAGATTTAATGGGCACCTTCACAGCAGATGCCTTAACCTAATCAAATATTTTAAAATGAAAACTTTGCAACCATATAAGCATAACAGATCTACTACCATACTTCTCCTTCGTCCCAATTTCTTTGTGGTAGGGTTTAAACAAATAAATGTGTTTGTTGAGGCCCAGATTTTGCGTTGGGATTGTGCCACTTTATTGGCACAATCCCAACGCCAAATCTCATTTGTTAAATCTCATAATGCGCCTAAATGTACTCATGATATACCTGATAATCATATGTGTGAGGTCCTAATATCTGATGTCACTTCTTATGATGTCACTTCCAGTGAGTTCACTTCCTTTTGATGTCACATGCAATGTCCCGCATCGTGACATCATGCGCTGCGATGGCACGTGTCATGATTTCACTTGCATACTGCCTAATCTGGTTAGTCCCCCCACGTCTTTTTTAAGGAACTGTTTGCAGCCCTGAAGTGTCCCCAAAGTGCAGGATGTGGGCGATCCGAGACTACATTGGGAGGCTAGAGAATGTCTCTATGCCCCATAGATTGGCACTTGGGTTCAGAGAATCCCAGAGATTCCGGAGGGTATGAAATATGGGACAAGAAAAAACGAGGAGGATGCAGAGGCCGCAAGTGCTCTAATGGTGTAAAACTCCCTCATTGGGAGCAACATAAGTCTGGCACGAGTAGTATAATATTCACTGTTGGTGCTTGGCAGTCTGGACGTGGAGAAGGCCAGCAGAGAATCAATGTGCGCGGGAGGGGATCCCTAGATGTCTGAAAGGAGACAGCAAGCACCAAGGAGGTCCAACCCCTGAGCCGGGCATGCATCAGGGGCTTGCGTTCCTCTGAGAAAGAAGAATGATGGAGCTTCATCGAAAACTTGCGAGGCCACGTTGTTGAACAGAAGCCTTGCATGTGCCATTAGAGTAACCAGATGTTGCGTCCCCGTACGTCAATTAAGTGGAAACCGGACACAATGTTTCGGCCCTTCTCACAAGACCAAATCAGCCATGACAGGGTCAGGCACAGTTATGCCTAACCCTGAAATCCGCACACCGAGACACGAAGAATAACACATACATCTAAACATAAGCTTGCCACAACAAAGCCAAGAACATATATGGAACAAAACACATTCTTCATAAGCATCTCATGCTTGCTAAGGCGAAGCATGAGGAACCATTTTTGTTTCTTCCTATCCGCTACAGATAGTATTTAAATGTACTTTACATACTTCCAAAGGAGCAAAGTCATCTTGTCTTAAAGAGAAGCAAAATACAAGAACTGGGAGTGGGAGACTTCAAACCTTTACTAAATGTAACACAAAAAGGAGGGCTCTGGCCGGAAAAATAGAATAATGAAGCTTCTGAGTTTGCATTCCGGTTTTTCATGAGGTGTATATATGCGGGAGCAGCTACTAATGCCTGTCTTGAGAATAGGGCCAATTAGCAAGTGAGGCCTGTGAAGTGAAATGCAGATGAGGAAGGTAATATTACACATTCTCCCCGGTGGCACCACTGGCTACTGCATCAAACTAAAAAAGACCAACGTTTTTATTACAGGACTCATATTAAACTCTGTCAGACTCCGCTCGAAAGCCACAAAGCAAACTGCAGATATTGTGCCCCAACCATGGTGGTTGTGGTCTTTTGCCTCTGGTCTTCCGGATCTTTCTGACTATGGCTCTGCAAACTGGGCTAAAGACAACCCTCAAAGGCATACTCTCAGGGTAGCGACAGAGAGCAGTCTAAAGCTTCTCTGCATAGGATGATGGGGGCCAAGAGCTCAACTCTGCTGTCAATCAACAGATACAATAACTTTAATGTCTAGCTGTTGGAAATGGCCCTTTTTGCAGGGTTATCCCTAAACTTTTTGCTTTTTCCTCCTATTTTTTCCTGACCTGTGTGTGTTGGTTTTAGGACTCTGGGAAATTTATCACTGCTAATCAGTGCTAAAGTGTATATGCTCTCTGTATAAACTGTGTTATGGATTGGTATTTCCATGATTGGCCTATTTGATTTATGTGTCAGTCCCTAGTAAAGTGCACTGCGGGTACCGGGGCCTGTAAATCAAATGCTGTTGGTGGGCTGCAGCACTGGATTGTGCCACCCAAGCAAACAGCCCGTAAAGTTTAACTCTGGCCTGCCATCGCAGAGCCTGTGCGCAGCCTGGGCTGCCATGTCGACTTGGCAAGTGCACACACTTGCAAGTCCTTAAACCTTCCCTTTGCTACATGCGAGTCGCCCCTCTGGTAGACCCAAGGTACCTCCATGGGCAGGGTGCATTGTATGCATAAGGTAGGACATGCCCTGGTGTGTGTGGCATGTCCTGATAGTGAATTACAGCCTACTTCATTTTTCACTATTGCAAGGCTACCTGTTCTCCATCAGTCAAAATGGGCAGTATGATCATTACATCCTATGATCCTAACTGACTCAGAGAACATGGTAGAAATTCGAGTTTAGTATGCCTGAACTCAGAATGATAAAATACATATTTTAGTGAAGTTGATTTTAACATTCTGTGTTTGAAAACACCACGTTTAGAAAGTAGGTATTTTCTTACCTAACCATCCAGCCTGCCAGCTCTGCTAGCTTGTGTATTGTCTGTCTGGTTTGCGAGTGACAGGGGGCTGGGGGGGACAGGGTGAGTCAGCAGGGCTGAATAGGCACATATACACATAGATGGGTGGGAGGAGTAGCACCTGGATCTGAATATGGCTGAGCTCACCTCCCACAATGCTGGCTCCACCTCCTGTGGTGTGTCTGATGACCCTGGCCCACACTGACAAAGGAAGAAGGTGCACACTGGCAGCATGCACCCAAAACTGGTTTGAACTAAGTACAGGACCCTCTACCTTCAGAGGACAAAGGATGTGCTGGTATAAATATTGGGGCCCAGACCCCAGAAATTTAGATTACTTCTGAACTAAGGAACCTACCAGGAAGAAGGACCAGGAAAGCTGGAGGAGGAGTACTGTCCCTATGCTGCATGATGAGGGGTGGCCTGCAGTGGTTGCTTCTGTCTTGGGTAGGGAAAGGACTGGACTGTGCTTTCATCATCCTGCTGTTAAAGGTTTCTTCAATGGCTTGAAGTAGAGCTTGCCTCCTGTTGGAAGTCTCAGGAATAGAAAAGACTTCAGAGATCTCGCTGGAATCAAGGATCCTGCCAAGAAGAAGAGCTGGAAGAGATGCCAGGAGGAGTGCTGCCCGTTTGCTGTGTTGTTGCTTTGTTGGGTTGGCATGCAGCTGCTGCTTCTAACTTGGGCAGTGAAAGGACTGGACTGAACTTTATCTATTTGTGCTGAGTATCTCTAAGGGCCTGAAACAAAGCTGGCCTCCTGTTAAGAAGTCTCGGGGACTGCAAAGACTTCACCAACCTCTGGGTACCGCTCCTGGAACCGTTGTTTCAGTTGCCACAGAGAAGAGGGAAGCTCGACCGACTCTGTCACCCGACTCTGTCGCTGGCCTGGTGTCCTGAAGGCACTGCAGGCCGCACCGTCTCACCCTGCACCGCACGCTTTGGTCTGACCGCCGCCGCCTGCACGATCATCACTGAGCCGCTTTTTGTACCACATCGAGAGTCTCCGCAACCCGCATCGCCTTGCTTCACTTCGCTGGCCTGATATCACCGACACAGCCGCCGCTGGCTCGAACCCGTGACTGTCTCGTCACGCACAGCTATTCGGCTCGGCCAGCACCAATTCCCGCCAACCGGCTCTGTCGCTTGCATCGCAACTTGCCAGCACCACATTGAGCACCGTCTCGCCCTGCACCGCAGGCCTTGGTCTCACCGACATCGTCTGCATGACCAACACCAAGCCGCTGCCTGCACCGCATCGAGGGACACCGTACTGTGCACCGCTTCCACTTTGCACCGTAACCGGGACAGACGCCACGACCGGCTCTGTCACCTGCACCACGACCTGCAAGTACCGCATCGAGCACTGTCTTGCCCTGCACCGTAACCCTTGGTTTCACTGACGCCATCTGGAAGATCTCCACTGAGCGGCTGCTCGCACCGCATCGAGAGGCACCGCACCGTGCACCGCTTCCACTTCGCATTGCAACCGCGACGAATGCCAAGACTGACTCGCACCTCCGTGTGAGCCTCACTAAGAAAGGTACTGTGAAAGAACCTGTCCCGCTGTTGCTGGCCCGTACCGACGCAGTCAGTTGGAATTGCAAGACTGTTGTTTTCAGCATCACGGAAGGCTCGGACCGAGCTACCGACTTGTACGAACTGTGTTTTCAACGTAACTTGGCAGTTTAAAGATATTTTGAAACATGACTTATTTTAAAGTACTGTACTGTGGATTTCTATTGTAGTTGGTCTTACTTTAGTATATAAAAATATTGGATATTTTTCTAAACTGGTGTGGTGTCCTTTTGTAGTACTTACACAGTGTTACTGTTGGTTAATGCAAATGCTTTACACACTGCCTCTCAGATTAGCCTGACTGCTCGTGCCAAGCTACCAATGGGGTGAGCAGGGGTTATTTTAGGAGAGTAACTCCCTTATCCTGACTAGAGTGGTGGTTTCTGCCTGGCTTTGGTGCACACCTAACCAACCAGAAATCCCATTTCTAACACTAGCCCAGTAGTGATTTTTAGTAAAGGGACATACTGTAGATACACAACAAAATGAAATACTACATAATCCAATTATTGTAAATGAACGCAGGATTGAATTCCTTGTTGAGTTTTTCAGATAGCACTACACCCTTCCCACTCTAATGCCCCCTCCCTACCCAGGTAAATCTAAGCACCACAGTCCCCAGTATCTGGTAGCAGAGACACAAACCATTCATAGGTGCAGATTATCACAGTTGCACCGGTGGGAACAGAAGCGCATCTCAGGCACCCGATCTCGCCCTTGGTTCACTTCAGGTAGGCCGTCTCGCGTCCTTGTACTCTTCTTCCTTAAACCGCTGCTCAGTAGTCACAGGGGAACCCTTGAAATGCATGTACAGTAGTTCTTGCAGGTTGGGTGGTGAGACAGTTGCAGCCCATGCATTCATTCATCACTGAAGTGGCTCCCTATCGCTAACGTCACTGAGAGAATCCACTTCGCTGGCCAAGACGGAGCAGCACATTCTACCAAGCAAAGGCAGCCTCTTCGGCCGGGTAGGTCCACAGTGGCAACGTGCAGGTATGGCAGACAGGGCTCACTGAATGCAGGTACAGCCTCAAAGGAATTTCTGAAGGTAGTCCTGTCCCCATCCTCCTCATTTCAGTGACTGGTTCTCCACCATACAGCCACAGGACACAGGTAGTACACTACAACTACCTGCGAAGGTTGGCCTCATCCTCCAGTTTTGGGCCTTGCTAAACCAGAGGGATCCTGCTGGCTTCAGATCTCAGACACACACAGACACACACCAACACTCACCCACCACACATGTATCATAAGCTCACTATAGGGTCGCTTCACGTATACAGGTGGTATCAACCCAAGAGTCTGGGTGATATGTTAACGGTGGAACTTTACACAAGAGGCATCAGTAGGCCACACTCTCACAGTCTCAGACAGAAAAATCTGGTCACAATGTGAATCACAAATCATGGTACACTGCCATCACTGCTTTATATGTTGTATCCAGGACAGGGGCAGTGGTCCACTATCCAAAATGAGGCCATGTTTGGAATGCTCGTTCACGTCATTGGGCAGGTCCTGAACCTCACAATGTCAGGGATATGCCTACAAAAATATTCATATACACTACCTTATCGCATACGTTAAGCAATTAGTTGATATGGGAATCATGTTCAATCTGCCAGAGAGTACAACACAAATCATTCCCTCATAACACTATGCCCCTCTTTACAAGGGGCCAGGGGGGAAGGTCAATATTCGCTCACCTCTGAAATGAACTTTACAGTAGGTACCAATAATTCTCAGGGTGGGGATTGCCGTCCCATTACCTGTTGGACCTGGGGGTCTTCTAAAAAAAAAAATAGGAACTACCAGGAAAATCAATAGTTCTCATTTTCTAATCTAGAGGAGACTTCCACCTCACTTTCAGCAGCCAGTACTGGCAGAAAGCCAACAGGCCCACATTGTTCCTATATATTTCATAATTGGTGGGGGCTGATAAGTGCTGTACCTACCCCACTGGAATCGGGCAGCCGCTAGTAAGGAGGTCCTTGTCACGGAAGTAAAAATTTCACATTATACACTTTTTGTGCTAATAATCATGCTACAGCAGATAACTCTTTTGTTTGCAGTTGTGGCACATTCGAGTTACTGTGTCAGCAATTATACAAGGACAGGCAGTTTGTGGGGCCATAATCATACCGCCCTGGAACTTTATTGCATAAATAATCTACCTCCTCGGGTAGCTTTGTATTGTTTATTATTCCATCTGTTATTTCCATTGTGCAGGTGTTGTGCTGATGTCAGACAGGTATTGTAACCCATCCATGCCCTCATCAAACAATGACCGTGCCATTAACCATGCCCGTTAATCAAGCCCACAGAAGACTCTTAGAGGGAAATACTTGACCCAGATTGACATTCACTGTCAATGCCACTTGGGAGAGTTATTATCAACCACAGGCAGACGTTTGAGGCCTGATACTATGTCTTTTTTTGCAATAGAGTACAAAGAATAAAATAAGTTCTCTGTGTCTTTAAAGACATATCAATTTCAATAGAAAGCCAGGGCGCTAATTCGGTTGTGATTCACGGCCCAACTATGGAGGGGTGTTAATCCCGAGGGACAAAGGTCTGCTCTGAGGTGACGAGGCCGACTCTAAGAAGTCCCGGCATTGCTCCGATTTCAGACAGACTCCATCCTGCGGGCGGCCTCGCAGACCACAGCTCGTCTGCGCTAACAGAGGAGGGTGTTAGCAGGATGCGGAAATGCCACAAACATCCGAATGATCACTTTCGAGAACGTGTTGCTCATATTTCGACTTGAAAGCCTGAAAAGCATTTAATGACCTTTCACCCCTTCACATCTGTACCCAAAATGCCGATAATATGTCGCCCACAGGAGAGGTTATTGTTAACAGGGGGGCCCGCTGTACGCCCCCTACACACACACAGACAACACACACACTGGAGCCTAGGCCCACCCAGGCGAGCGCTAGTTGTTGCTAGCATTTCTCTGTATTTTGTAAGATGGCTTCGGATTTATTCCTATACCGAGCAGCGTTCAAAGGCACCAATCACTGCATTCCCCACTCAACCACCATATGTGAGATGTGCCGTTACAAATGTACTCAGGTAGGAGATGTGTGGCAATCTGGCCGTGTCATGAGGCCTGGTCGGACAGGTCAGTGTATTTGTCTGTTTTTTGGCAGTTTTGGGGCCGGTTTTATTATCCAGAGAGGGGATTTTCACTATTAATATCCATTATATTTCCACAAGCTTTGCCTGCAGCAAACATACATGAATGCCTCTCCGATATCTTCAAAAACACCTTGTAAGAACTGGGGGTCCCTAGTTGGAAGGGGTAGGTACCACTGTCCAAATAGGGACCCTTGCTTCTAGTCAGGGCAAGGAGATAACCCTCTGAGATAACCCCTTCTCACCCTCTAGGTAGCTTGGCACGAGCAGTCTAGGTTAACCAGAGGCAATGTGTAAAGTATTTGTACCAACACTCACAGTAACACAGTGAAAACACCACAAACTGACTCCACAACAGTTTAGAAAAATAAAGGTATTTAAACTAAACTACACAAGACCAAAACGACAAAAATCCAACATACACAGTTCAAGAATATGGTTTCAAAAGAGTTCTTAGGGTTTGCGATAAAGTTCTTCAGGTTGCGATAAAATAAACCACAGATACGTGAAAAGTTCACAGTTGCGTCATGTTTACTCACAGTACCTTTTAGTTGCAACAAAGTTCTAAAAGCAGAAGCTTGTGCGGTGGAAAACAAGCGATGCGTTGCTCATGAGACCCTGGGGAGGCGTTTGCGACAGCCCCGCTGCAGCAGCGGGCGTGTTGCGACGAATCCGGTCTGTATGGGGAGGAAGGCCACTTGTATGGATTCCGGTGCGGAGGTTCCCGTAGGAAGTTTGTTCTCACAAAGGCACGATGCGACGATCTTTGGAGTTGCGACGATCTCCGGGGCAACGATGTGCGAACCAGTGGGGATCTTCTCTCTCGCAGCTCCTCGACGCGATGGTTTCTGCGACGACACTCGCAGCGACGTGATGCGGTCCGCAAGCAAGCGGTGCGGCAATCTCACCCAGCGATGACAGGCTCTGCGACGACACTCGCAGCAATGTTAGACTTTCCCGCACCGGTCTGGTGCGTCCCGCAAACGAAGGATGCGACGGCGCTGCGACGATCTCGGCCTTCGTAGCAGCGGGAATCTTCTCGCACTGTCGGGGATTTGCTCCGCAAGCGAGCGATGCAACACTTTTCAATTGCAAAAGTCTCTCAGGCTTAGTTTCATGCTTCCCAGCACAGGTACAACTTCCAGAGTCCCCACAACTGGATCAAGCACTCTAGGAAGGACAGAACACTCTCAGCAGAGTTCAGAGAAGCTGGGGGTGAAGTCCTTTTGTTCCTTGGACTTCAGAACAGGGAGCCAGCTCTACTCAGGCCCTTAGAGATTCCTTCAAGACAGAGGACACAGCACACTAGCAAAGTCCTTCCCCTCTCCTTGGCAGCAAAGCAACAGCAGGTCAGTCCAGCAGAGCAACAGCAGGACAGTCTTCCTTCTTCAGAGTCAGCTTTCTCCTTGGCAGAGGTTCCTTCTTGATTCCACGATGATCTAATTTTCTGTTGTCAGGGGTCCTGTACTTATACCCCTAAAAGTCTTTGTTCTCTTTGTGCAAGTGGGCCCTGAGCCCGGTCTGAACCAGTTCTGGGTGTTTCTTGAGTACTTTTTTTCCTGGCTTCGCCTTTCCTTTCAGAGAGAGGGGCAGGGTCGTCAGCCGCCCATCAGGAGGTGGAGCCAGCATTGTGGAAGGCAGGCACAGCCCTATTCAGGCCCAGGTGCTAACTCCTCCCACCACTCCAGTTGCAAATGCAGTCATTCAGCCTAGGGCTGACTCAGCCAGCCTCCCGGGGAATCCCCAGCCCCTGTCACTCTCAAACCAGACAGTCAATACACAAACAGGCCAAGGCACACAGAAGGGTCAGACAAGAGAACAGCAACTTTCTAAAAGTGCTGTTCTCAAACTCAGGATTTAAAAACAACCTTTCCTAAAAGATGTGTTATTAAATTCTGAGTTCAGGGATACTAGATACTTATGTCCTATCTTGTTCCTGTGGGAAGAAATACTGGAAGCCACTGTATCCAGCATTCCCCATGTTAATCTATGGAGCAAGATAGCCTTACAATAGTGAAAAACGGAAATGGCTGTAATTCAACCCGGGAGCATGTCACCTGCCCGAGTACGTGCTCTACCTTTCCCATACACCGCACCGTGCCCGGGGGGTACTTTGGGCCTTCCATAGGGGTGACTGATGTGCATGAAAAGGGAAGGGTTAGGCCTGGTCAGTGGGGACAATGACCAGGAGGCCATGGCAGTTTCTAAACTGCACACAGGAACTGCAGTGGCAGGCATGAGACACCATTTTAGAGCTACTCCTGTGGGTGGCACAATCAGTGCTGCAGGCCCACTAGTAGCATCTGTCATCACCAGCCCTGGCACACCCAGTGCACTTTACTAGGTACTTCATGGTGATACAAATATGCCAAACATGTATATCCAATCAGAATAACAATTTACATAGGGAGCACTTACAATCTGGCACTGATCAGCAGTGGCAGAGTGTCCAAAGCATCTAAACCAGCAAAAACGAAATCCAGCACTGCATCAAAAATACAGGAGGTAGAGGCAAAAAGATAGGGGGCAACCTCGCCAAAGATGCCAGGTCTAACACACCTAGACAGCGTGTCACTGTCTTTACAAGTTGAAACCTGGTCCAATTTCTAAACGTGGACCAATTATTTATCTATCTGAATCGAAAAGCTGGCCACTTTTATTTTGAGGCCCGGATTTACTTTTCGTCCCCGTACGACCCTGTGTGTAGTGGTGGTAGGATAATCGGAAGAGTGTTGCAGAGACAGGTGGGGAATCGCAGTGAGACCAGTCATAAAGTGTTTCAAGACGATTAAGTACTGTGCTTTCTACTGGAACATTAAGTAATAATTAAAAGACCCTGTCCACACGAGCAGCATTACTCGCGCGTGAATGTTTCTGCGTCATTGCAAAGTGTAACACACGGAGGGCGGAGAGCTGGCATGCTTGTTTCATTTTGTGATGGGATGTGCTGACATTTTTTTCCATTTTGTTAGTTAAATTAAAGATACCGCCCCGCACACTGTGCACAACACTGGAATATATATCATAATAGTCGTATACAGTGGCGATATTTTAAAACACCGCTAGAGGGAGAGCGTGCCTACGAATTGCCGTCCGGATCTAAGGCAAAGATGCATCAAGCAAAAAAACGGTCGCAAACGGGCAGATTCTCAGAATCTGCCCCTTTGCGACCGGTATTTTTGCATTTGGGATGCATCATCCCAAATGCAAAAATCGCAATTAAGGAATCTCTAAATTGAGATTCCTTAAATTGCGATTGCATTTAAGGAATCCCAAATTGAGATTCCTTAAATGCAATGCATCAAACAAAAAAGAATTGCGATTTTGCTAATAGGAGTAGCAAATTACCATGAAGTTGAACTTCATGGTAATTTGCAAAACTTTGAAAAATGCACTTTTGTGCATTTTCAAAGTTTCATGTTGCGCGCACACATGCCCTAAGGGCATGTGTGTGTGCAACAAATGTGCACAGATCAATTTCAGGGGTGCAACAGGGTGTCCTTTGGACACCCCTTCACCCTTGAAATTGCATTCTCAATTTGCGATTCTCTAATTGAGAATCGCAAATTGAGAATGTCTTCCCATTTATTCCTATGGGCCTCTAGGCCCATAGGAATAAATGGGGAGGTATTCCTTAATTGCGACTTGCAATTTGCGAGTCGCAATTAAGGAATATTAAGAAATCGCAATTCTTTTAGCGATTTCTTGATGCATTGCATTTTGCAATTCCTTATTTGCGATTCCTTATTTTTCGCAATTAAGTAATCGCAAAAAGCAATGTTGATGCATGTGCCCCTTAGTCAGCTAATTAAAGCTAATTTAGGTGTATTTTATGCACTGAGTTTATGTGAGATTCTAACCACGACAAGCAGAAGGCTCACATTACAGCAATGTAGCTCTTTAATCACCCTTCCTCTCCAGCAAGAGACTGAAGTGTCACATCGGAATAAATTTAGAATATCCAACACAGCTCACTTCTCTGAAGCACTTTCTTTTCTTGCTACTCCGTACTCGACATACATGCCGTAAATAATACATTATTCTTTCCATTAACTTTATTTTATTTTCAGAATGTTAGACGTTATCGAATCGATGTAGCTTTTGGAGTTTACGTATTATTTTGATGTTTTTTCTCTTTCTCTTGTTCTGATATCTCATGTTAATATTCGATCCTTTTACTCATTTAATGTTGCCAGTACAATCTGTGCCCTTGTTATGTGGATACATTGTTTTCAATTAGAAATCCGACCCTTTAATATGTAATTTCGATATGGTATATTCATTCAAAATCAAAAATACTTTATTCGGTTTTACATATATTAAAACCATAAAAGCAATATTAAAACATGGACATGAAAGTTTTAAAAAGATAAAAACAGAATCATTTCCTCAATTTAGACTCAATTCATTTTATTTACAGAGGCATAAAAAAATATATATCAGTAAAATACAGATTTAATACCAAGTTAGTAGACTATTAAGGTTCTCTGCCATTTCTGGATTTTAGAGCGGATTTAAGAAAACCAACCGTATATAAAGTAACCGTATATAAAGTGCTTTCAGATTTTAACATTTGCAGGTAAAGCAGTGAGGGGCGCACCTGTTTGAATTTTTATTTTTTTAACAGGAGTTTCAAATAAAACCTCAGCGGGGAATTATAGAAAGGACAAATAAATAAAAAGTGCACCAGATCCTGCGGAGACAGATTGTCGCAGCCGCAGGGAGGTGACATCTGGTCTCTATGTAATCCCCTGGGTATAGCTAATAAAAGATGGTAATACCCCAACCGGAACCTTGTTAAAAGAAACCGCTCGTGATTTGTAATGGGCCATGACAGATAAGGCTCCATTAGAGATGTGGTTTTGAGCATTATAAATCTACATATGCTAGGTTTTACCAATTCCGCCTCATCTCTTGTAAGTTGTTGCATTAAAACAAAGTTTTTTTTAACAAACTCTACGTCAGTGGAGACGATCAGTTCCGGTTTAAGAAAAAGATCCGGGCGCCCAAGCCCATTAAAACAGCATTTTAGGTATTTAAGCCATGGTACATTAAGCATATGTTTCTGGGGCAACACATCACTTAGCAGCTGGTGGTTAAGGACCAGGTCTTTGTTTAGCTAGCACTTGAGCCAGAACAATAGAGGCCGAAGTGCTATGGTATCGGTGATGTAGGGTGTTCCGGTTTTCCTCGTGAACTATTAGGTTGGCTGTTCCCTTGCGTACCCCCAGTAATTGTTTCAGAAAGATGTTCTCTGTCCCCTCAATGCTTTCAACGGTGGCATACCCCCATAGTTCACTACCGTAACAGCCCAGAGCAACACGTTTTGCCTTGTATATCTTCAATAGCGTGGCTACTGGGCGTTTGCCCCCTTTAGCCGCAAAATTGAATATTGCTGAGTTTGCCCTTATCATCTCGCCTCTTTTCCTTTGTACAAGTGGGCCCCATTTTAACTGGTCGTCAAACAGGACACCCAGGAATGAAAATGATCTAGATACAGGTACCTTTTCAGCGTTTCCCACAAATGGATACTTTTTTTTTGGGCGCGCTCCTATTTGCATATTTTAACATTTGGTATTATTTATGGCAAGGTCGCGACCAGCCATAAATTCATGAAAAGCATTCAGTAAGGTTTGTAGGCCTCTGGGGGTTCTTGCTAGTAATACTGCGTCGTCTGCGTATAGCAAGACGGGCAGCCCCCTGCGCCCAACATAGGGAAAGTCAGCATTAGTTTTTACCAAAAATGCATCTAACTCGTTAATATATAGATTAAAAAGAAAAGGGGCCAGAATGCAGCCCTGCCTTACTCCTCTTTCCACTGCAAAATCCCTGGATACGCTGAGGTCCAGGGAGTATCTTACGTTTGCCTTGGTATCCTTGTGAAGATCCCTTATGAAATTAACCAGGGAGGGTTCCACCCCCATGGCGCCCATGAGATCCCATAATTTCCCTCAGTTTACGCAGTCAAACGCGGAGGAGAGATCCATGAACGCCATAAAGTGGCTCCTCGGCGGGCCATGGTATACTTTCCAAGGACCATGTATAGATTTAGGCATTGCGCTAGCGTGGAATGGCCAGGTCAGAACCCATATTGATATGATCCTGTTTCCCCCTGCCCATATTGACAATCTATTCAAGACGACCCCTCCCATGACTTTGACCACAGAATCGATCAGGGAGATCGGTCTATAGCAGGTCGTGCTATTCCGGTCTCCCTTCTTGAAGACTGGGACGATCGTGGATGTTCCCTAAGATCCAGGGCAGCCCAAGGTGTGCTGCTGCATTAAGTACTGATGTAAGGACCGGCGCTCATAATGCCATGTTTGACTTATAAAGATCCGGGGGCATTGCGTCAGGGCCTGGTGGTTTATTACTTGTCAGCCCAGAGATTCCTCGCTCAATTTCCATTGGGGAAAAATGTGGTTGTGTTGCCCCCTGCCCATTCTCGTGCAGGACTAATTGTGGAGCGTTGGCCTTGAATATGGAGCTGAAGTGCAGTACCCATTCATGTTCAGGGATGTTAGTGCCAATTTCGGGTACCCTATCTGTGTCAAGCGCTGATCTGTTCACTATGCCCCAAAATTTCTCGCTATTATTCAGGGAATTGGGATCTAAGAGATCCTTCCAGGTCGTTTCTTTAAGGTCGCCCTTGTGCTTTACTGGTGTTTTTTTATATGATGAGCGCAGTGCGCGAATCAGTGTGCGGTCTCTCGGAGTGCTTTTCAATGCTAACTTTAGCTCCCTAGCAAGCTTTGAGCAGTTGTGGTCAAACCATCATGGTGCCCTGGGTTTCGGAGCTGGAATTGGGGTAGATAACATCGAGCCCACTTTAGTTGTAATTGTCTCGAAGGCCCTAAGGTGTCCGTGGGGGCTGAGGCAGGAGATATACAGAATTCTAGTTCCCAAGCACATATTTTGTGTAATCCGTTATAAAGTGCATCCGGGTTTACTATTGACCACTTAAGACGGCGTCTTCCGTCTGTAGGTTTCAGCACCCCTACAGGCGTGGATTTTTCTCATAAAGCCAATAAGTCCCCTGCCAGGTGGATACAGACAGTGTTGTGGTCACTGTATATACTATCTAGAATTTCAAAGCCCGATAGACCGGTTCGTATGCCCTCTGTAATTAAACATGATCTATAAAGGTCCCCCCTGAATGGCCCTTAAATATAGGGACGACCAATTTACTGGCGACATCCACCACGCACATTGTGGTTGTCAGGCCGTGTTCATTCATTAAAAAGTTAAGTGCATCACCCCGATCAGTGAAATGAAATGAAACACAACTTATAACGCGCAACTTTGCCCAACGGGCGTCAAGGCGCCTAACAAAACATAATCCAGGGTCAGAGATCATGCTACTGATAGGCCTCGATGAAGAGCCGCGTTTTTAAGGCTTTTTTAAAAACTGCCATAGAAGGTTGAGCTTTTAACTCGGGAGGGAGGTAGTGCCACAGTTTGGGGGCCACAGAGGAAAACGCCCTTCCACCCCATCTGACTCTGTTTGTTCGAGGGACAGATAGGAGATTTTTGGAAGCAGAGCGAAGGCTTCGGCTAGGGGTGTAGGGGATCAAGAGGGAGCCAATAGATTCTGATCCTCCGTCTGATAGAGCACTGAAAACCAGGCATAGAATTTTAAAAGTGATCCTGAGGTGGATCGGGAGCCAGTGCAGACTCTTCCTGGTGAGAGTGGCAGAGGAGGTATTAGGGACGCCCAGAACGAATTTGGCAGCCGCGTTCTGAATGGACTGGAGGCGTAGAATAAGGCTCTTATTTATTTCTGCATACACTGCGTTGCAGTAATCCAGCCGTGATGCCACTAAGGCAACCACGGTCTGTTTACCAGCTTGGGAGGAGAGATAATGGGCTATTTTCCTTGGGAGTCTTGATGACTCCCCAACAGGTGGACACAGTTCTGTTAACCTGCTGCGTCTTGGCAATGAGGTATCGATAAACAAGCCCAGATTGCGGGCTGACTTTACAGGCACAGGACATGTTCCCAGGGATGGGGGCCACCAGTCATTGGACCATATGTCTTGTTCTCTGCCAAAGATCAAGACCTCGGTTTTCTCTCCATTCAGCTTCATTGAGTTTAAAATCATCCATTTGGAGACTGCCTGCATGCAGTTCCTGAAGCTGAGCGCGGAGGTACTCACCGAGTGGGAGAGGGACACCATGATCTGAGTGTCATCGGCGTATGACACAACCTCCAATCCCGTGCGATCTTACAAGCCTGGCAAGTGTGTTCAAAATATATGCCCCCCATTTTGCCACAACCCAGTTCTCCCATGACTGTTTTTGTTGGATTGCCGCATGGGTTAAAGTCCCCCATAAGAATCATACAATATGGTGCTTTTCTCCGGTATTGTTCTATAAAGGCATACAGTTGGTAAATTTGACATGCCCCTGAAATATTTACGGCATTATAGAAATTTATCAGGAGCACCTTTGCGTTCCCTCTCTTCAAAATGACTGCTTGGATGTTATTGTTATTACTGCTTATTGGGGTGATTACACATTTCAGGGCTAAAGAAGTATATATAACCAGGCCGCTTTTTGCTCTCCCACTATGTGAGCGTTCGGCTGGTACAAAAAAAGCCTTGTAACCCTCTATAAAAAGTTTGCAGTCCACCAACCAAGTCTCCTGTAGACAAATCACAGGGAATGTCCTGATGAACACTAGCCATTTTGGGTCATGGAATTTCCCTGCCAGTCCAGCGACATTCCAGGAGATTACATTATAGGTAACTATGTGCCCCACGGCTGCAGCAGGGACAGTTGGCCCGCTCGCGCTCACGACCTGGGGAATGATATGATCTCTACCCCTAAATACTCCTAGGCCACCCTCACTTATATGCTGAAAATCAACATGCTTCGTTAATGCTTCAGATGCTTTGGGGCTTTGTAGTCAATCACAATCCTCTAAGGAGGAAAGGGCAACAAACCTATTACAAAGTCTAGGTAAGGTATTCGAATTCCCCTTATGAGCATAGTTAGCTGCCTGCAGTGTTTGATGTATGGGTGTGGTGGCTGTGGGTAGCTTATTTGACTGCCAGTTGGAATGTGAGGGCGGGTTATTTTTAGTAGGGTGCTCTGGTTGGTAAAAAGAACCCATTGGAAGGATCTGGATTCCGGTGTTGATATTCGGCTTGCCAGAATTTTTACCTCTGAGTAAACTTTCGGCGAGCCTATGGTCGTTAAAATTTATGACAATACAACCCCCCCCCCGCCCCAGTTTTCTTGAATTCCCCACCCAACCTACCCGGTGGACCATTATGATGTTGCGATCTATTGTGGGGTTTACTGGCGCATTGTTACAGAGCCAGTGAATTACGTTGTTCTTAAGCTGTGAGTAGTCTTCGATGGTACTGTGAAGAAGGTGTGGTACATTTGTTAAAATCTAGATTGTGGCGTAAACATTATCGGCGCCATCTTGTCCCTCCTCAGATCAGTATGTGCGCGTAAGCAGCAGCCATTTTGAATGCCATGGCCTCTCTGCCCACTGCCGACAACCAGCGCGTCTCTCTCCCTCTCTGACTTCGCAAGCATCCCCCGCGCACTGACAGCCCCCACTCTCGCATGCTTGAGCCATAAACCACCCCTTCAGCGCGGCTTCGCCTCGAGGCCACATCCCGTACCCGGCTAACACTTCCCACCGTCCCTTTCATAATCACACATCCTTTGATGAAACCCCCTTTCCTCTGTGCCCGATTGTCAGACCCAATCCCAGGCCACCACCTGGCCCGACGGATGCAGTTTTTTGCCCCATACAGTAGGAAGCTGTCCGTCTTCAAAGGATCTATGACTGATCAAAGCCCCCACCCCATGAGATCCGATCGGCCGCACACATTCCGGGAATAGACAGAATATCCAGCTGCGTGACAGTCATCACCTATTGAGATCGGGGTGGGGACTTCTACTGTAAATGTGTGTGGGAACGGGCTTGGAGCGGGGATCCCGAGGATGTCTTTCCTTACATCAAAGTGTTGACAAGAATGTGTTTCATGCAATAAAGCCATAAACCTGTGTATAAGAGGCCAGGCCTCAGAGATGCGGTTAGAGCACCTCGAGAAGATACCCCGTTGTCTGATTTGATGTGTTCTGCTCCGTCGGAATAAAACTCTGTTTCCTGCCTTCCAGTCTCCAGCGCCT
Organism: Lissotriton helveticus; assembly: GCF_964261635.1. Taxonomy (NCBI): domain Eukaryota; kingdom Metazoa; phylum Chordata; class Amphibia; order Caudata; family Salamandridae; genus Lissotriton; species Lissotriton helveticus. The sequence continues at coordinate 552,146,992 of NC_136065.1, read as the reverse complement.
GCCTCTTTGTTTGATAGTTTCGAGTGGTATGAGAGGCGACTAACGCCGGGCAATACTTATTGGTTATCGATCGAAATCTGCCTGCCCTTTTTACAATTGGCGTCCCAAACGTGGGGCCCATCAGCGACACATGGATCCAGTGGGAGAGGTCCTGACGACAGAGTGAACGACTGCAACGATCGGGAAGTGCACCTGCCCGATAGACCCTCGTCTGGCAGCCGATCATCCGAACTTCACCGGTTCCGGGCAGACCTCTCTCGAGTGATCTACGGTCCTGACTGGGAACCATCAGGAGTGCCGCGGCAATTACGGAGAATAGAGGATGATCGGGCACTGGAAGCGGAAGACAAGAAACTGTCCATGCGGTCCGGGTAAGGTCGTGTAACACGACAAATTGCGAAACGATTGTTTGAATTGTTTGAAAAATACTAGTATTTGCTCATTTGATTGCTTTTGAGATATTCTCTGCCTGAAAACAGGGAAGAATAGGAATATTCTCTCTCCCTTTGCAGATAGTGAAGGGTAGGTAACGCAGACTTTTGTCTCCCTTTGTAATCCGTCGTACCTATTATTCTCCCCACTGATTGATTGATTGTCCGAACATTGATTGTTCGAAGTTGGTTCTTTTTGAGGTATTCTCTGTTTGCAAATAACGTAGAATAGAAATATTCTGTCTAGTCTTTGCAAGTAGTGAAAGGGTAGGTAGTGCGGACCTTTGTCCCCCGTTGTAATCTGTCATGCCTATCCTCTCCCCACTGATTGGTAGTTGGTACAACCCGGACCGCTTATTAGAGATGAACCATCCAGCTCCACTGGAAGGCACCCCTAATAAGGACATGTTCACTAGATATGGACTAGTCGCCGTAGCCTATAGTAAACTATGGCATAAATATACAAGAAAGGATCAGGAAAGTCAGTGGCCACTGATAGGATCCTTTGACGACAATAAAATAAAAGTGCTGGAAACAGCCCTTCGTAAGAATAAGACAACGCCCACTATACTTGATAGTGTCTGCATGTGGCGCAAAGAAGCAGAGCAACGGAAAAAGAGAAACGAGGTTAGGTTAGAAAAGGAACTACAGAAAGCAGCTCACCTAGCCGCTAGAAGGTTAGAAGAAGAGATAAAGGAGAGAGAGGAAGCCAAACAGAAACGAGAGTCTGAGACATTGGGCCAGTGTCCCGTTAGAACACCTTCTACGCTCTACCCTGAATTACCCTCGAAACAACAAGCGAACGATGATTTACTACTAGGTCCCCCAATCATCTACATGCCCCCTCCATATACCTCTTCCCAACCCTTAGTACAGCACCCACAACCCCCAAGTACAGGTGAGACTAGTGCCAGAACCTCGGTCCTCACGGCCTCCGCGCTGACCGAACCCCTTGTACTCGGCACAGTGCAAGCAGTAACATTAGATGACTCTGAAGCTAGGAAGAAAGACTCCGCTAGAATGAACCGATTAAGCAAAGAAGAGCGAGCAGGGATTGATAAGATTGTAAAGACACTGGTGGAAAGAAAGGAGAGTGAAGAATATGTAACGGATATGTACAACTCATATGCCAACAGCCACAGGCGACACTTTGTCGTGCGATTTTGTTATCATACCTTTAATGCCTATGAGGACCGATACCACGACAAAAGCCCTGAGAGCCTAACGACTCTATATAGGAAAGTTGACATTGGAGAGGAAGGCGAGCGTGATGTGACGGACCTCTTCAAGCGTACGCTTGAAGTTTTCCGCCACCTCACTGAACAGAGGTTAGAAACTAACGCTATAACTCCTGTAGCGGTCGAACCTAGAACAGAAAAAACGGACACAATGAGGCCTATAAAGGAGGCCGCTCCCTACTGGGTTCCCCCACGGGGACTGGGAACGCACAATGACATTAACCAACAAGATGCTAGAGGGAGAGTAGTGTATAACTGGGTCTGTCAACCGTGGGATCGGCAAGACATCCTAACTTTCCGAAAGTCCTTGCCTGATTTACAAAAGAACCCCACTGCCTTTTACACGCAATTAGGCACGGCCTTAGGTTCGACGATCATGACCCTAGTGGACATTGATTTGTTTTTCGGGCTATGTCTGCCAGCTGATGTGTAGAAGCAAATCCGGAAAATCAACCACCTTGAGCTGTTCGGACACACCTGGTCACAACTCGAGGGCATAGATAAACAACGAGAGCCTGGACAGAAACCTTTGAAATCCATTTTAGAACTCCCAGACAAGATCGTCCAGAAATTGAAAACCCTGACACCAGAAAAGAAGGTGGACTGGTCGATAGTAACGGCCTGCCGCCAGAAACCCCAGGAAGACGTATCCGAATACTTCTCCCGGTTTGAGACGGTTTTCTCCGATTACAGTGGCCAGGACATGACCACCGCAACCGGACATCATCTGTTTGTCCAGAATTATGTCAAGGGTCTGTCGCAGGAAGTCTCGCAGAAACTACAGACTAGCGAGAGTAGTTGGGCGGCCTCCAAACCTGCAGCTATCCTTCAGATGGCCCAGTACTATGAACATCAAAAGAATGAGAACGATAGGGCGACTGAGAAAAAGAAAAAGGACCTGAAAGAAAGGGTGATGATTGCTCAGCTGCAAGGGGTAACTATAGGAAGGGAACCTTACAACGGAAGCTACCAATCAAATGCTTCTAGGAATCAACCCCCTAGAGACCGCACTTCCACACCCCACGCTCCACGAACAGACATCGATGAAAACCAGGGGGCGTTTTGCAAAGGATTTGGTCATTGGAAATCCCAGTGTCCGGTTCTGCAAGAAGCAATCAAAAATAAGGACACAAGAGACGTAGCGGGTGGGCCAAGAAGGGGAGGACAGGGACGAGGGGACACAAACAACGCCAACAACGACAGGCCAGGCAGACCGAACACATTTGACCGTCCCCGACAGAACCAGTGCCAACAGTCTGACTGCGACAATGCCCACGACTTCGCATAGGACTGCCAAGGGCAAGGGAGGGATCCAGTCGAGCTCTATGTTGACCAGCAAGGTCCTTATGTCACCGCTAAGGTCCTGGGTACGAAGTCTCCATTCTTGGTAGACACTGGCGCAACACGTAGTGCGTTATCTAAACGACTGATTCCAAGGGCACCCTTGTCTGGCTCACACATAACATCAATAGGTTTTGATGGAACGCCCTCCACTAATCCCTTGTCCACACTGATCTCCTTTCACTTGGATAACAACACCACTGACACAACGTTTTTGCTCTCCTCCAACACCCCGATGCCATTATGGGACTTGACTTATTGAAACATTTTCGAGCTACTATTAGGTGTTCACAAGACGGAGTTCGAGTCATTCTGTACGACAACCTGACTCTGCTCAGACCTTGTCCCACACAACGCATGTTTTCCATCACTGATGCCGACTTATCCCTACTCGACACCCTACCTCTGTACCTGTGGGCAAAAACTGACTCGGACGTAGGACGCATGATGATTGACCCTGTACATATAACTGTTCGACAGGACGCAGTGCTCTCAAAACTCCCACAATATCGGATATCGCCCGAAGGCGAGAAGGCATTGGTAGAGATCATCCAGTCCCTGATAGATGCAGGAGTGGTAGAGGAAGTAGTTAGCAATTTTGCAACAGCCCTATCCTACCCATTGTAAAGAAGCAGGGTGAGGGAGATAAAAAAGCGTACCGCTTCATCATCGACCTACGAGAAGTCAACAAAGTAGTTGTACCCCAGTACCCCGTAGTCTCGGACATCACCACCATTCTGACTCTGATTCCTTCCACTGCCACCACCTTCACGGTAATCGATCTCAAGAACGCATTCTTCTCCATCCCCATCCACCCAGACAGCCGTTACCTTTTCGGCTTCACCTTAAAATCCCCCTCGTATAGATTTTGTAGAGCACCCCAAGGCAACACTGAAAGTCCCAGCATCTATAGCAGGCCCTCAAGAGACAGCTGGACGCAGTCCAGTTACCGGATGGAGTGGTGTTGATACAATACGTCGATGATATCCTTTTGGCGGCCGACACCACTCCACTTGCAGTCACAGCCACCATCCAACTCCTGCACTTCCTCGCGGAAAATGGCCACAAGGTCTCCAAGAAGAAGTTGCAATTCTGCCAACCCCGGTCACTTACCTAGGCCATCTCCTGTCCAAAGACGGGAGGAAACTTACACCCGATCGTATACAGACCATCCTAGAAACCCCTGTCCCTAAGACCCAGAAACAAGTCCGCTCCCTGGTAGGCCTCACCTCCTTCTGTCGGCAGTGGTTGCCAAAATTCAGCCTCATCGTGAAACCTCTACTTTCCCTACTAGCTAAGGATGTCCCCTTCCCGCTCCCTTGGACCCCTGAATGCCAATCCTCCTTCAAAGAACTACGAGACGCCCTCTGTTCGGCCCCAGTTCTAGGAACCCGCGATTACACGAAGCCCTTCTCCCTCTACACTCACGAAAGGGAGGGGTGCGCTTTGTCTGTCCTGACTCAGTCCATTGGCCTCAAGCAAAGCCCATGTGCCTACTTCTCTGCCACTCTTTACCACGTAGCTAGAGCTTTGCCTGCCTGCCTTCAAGCTGTAGCTGCCGCTGCAATCTCTATCCGACAAAGTGAGGGGATCGTGCTCTCGAACTCCCTCACGGTGTTAGTATCCCATGCGGTTGACACCCTCCTAAACCAGACCAAGAAGCAGCATCTGACTAGTGCACGACTGACTGGGTACAAACTGACTCTGCTTGCACCCCATATTACACTGAAAAGATGCACCACACTGAATCCAGCCACTTTGTTGCCCCTACCTGAGAACGACCCCAATGTATCTACTATACATGACTGTGTGACCCTCACGGACGAACAGACCAGGAGTAGGGTTGACCTCCGAGACACTGCTTTTCCAGATCCTGACGGAGAGCTATGGGTAGATGGCTCTTGTATCAAACTCCCCGATGGCACCACCTCAGCTGCTTACGCAGTTACCACAGCCCGAACTGCAGTTGAGACTGCCCGCATCACACAACGATCGGCACAGGCAGCAGAACTGATTGCCCTCACACGAGCGTGTATCCTAGCAGCAGGGACGACAGCAAATATTTACACAGACAGCCAGTATGCCTTTGGGGTGGTTCATCATTTTGGGCTCCTGTGGAAGGAGAGGGGATTCCTGACCTCACACGGCACACCCATCCTACACGGAGATCTAGTCTCCGCTCTGACTGAAGCGGTCCTTCTTCCCAAACAACTTGCTGTAATCAAATGCCAGGCACACAAAAGGGTGACGGACATAATTGGACAGGGGAATGCACTGGCTGATATCACTGCCCGGACCACAGCTGAGAATAGGACGACGACTCGCATGTATGTGACCAGGTTACAAACAGAAAAATGGAAGGACGCTAGGGAAACTATTAGGGACATCCAGATGGCCAGCTCATCACACGAATTGACTGAATGGGCACGGGTGGGACTGAAAGACGATGAAGGCTGCTGGCGGACAAAGGACACGAACAAATGGTTGTTACCCAACTCGTACCTGATCCCCCTACTGACCGTGGCACACTCCCCTGCACACATAGGATCTGCCTCTATGGCCGAACTTGTCTCCAAGGTTTAGCACAATGACAAGATCACAGACTCAGCTAAACATCTGGTCCAACAATGTCTGATATGCCTGCAACACAACCCTGGGAAAGGAACTGTCGTACCCCGAGGAGGGTTTGGGGTCCCCAATCATCCATTTGAAGTCCTGGAGATGGACTACATCCAACTAGAAAGATGCCAAGGTCTGAAATATGTACTTGTTGTCGTGTGCGCATTTAGCAAGTGGTTGGAAGCCTATCCAACTCGCGACAACACTGCCATTGCTACTGCAAAGGTACTATTGAAGGAATTCTTCCCTCGCTACGGCCTCTGTCGAATTTTATGGAGCGACAATGGCCCCCACTTCGTAGCCAAAGTCATTCAACTCATCTTGAAGGGGTTGGGGGTGAAACAAAAATTCCATGCAGACTTCCACCCCCAATCTGCTGGACTAGTTGAGCGACATAATGCCACGTTGAAGCTCAAACTAGCTAGGATAGTGGCTACTACAGGACTGAAATGGCCATACGCTCTCCCACTGGCATTGCTGTCAATGCGTTCCACCCCCACCAAACACCACTTGACCCCTTACGAGGTCTTTTTCCCCCGACCCATGAGCATCTGGTCTGCACCAAAGCCGACCTCCATTCACGACGTCCCGGACGTCCTTATATCTGACTATTTGTACAATTTGACCAAAACACTGTCTATTATCCATCAACAGGTGCTGCACGCCATCCTCGATGCTTCCAGGGGCCCCGGGCACGACATCCAACCCGGCGACTTCGTGTTAGTCCGAAACTTCCAGCGTGCAAAGAGTCTGGAAGCCCGGTGGACGGGCCCCTGGCAAGTCTTGATCACCACCCGAACAGCTCTTTGAGTGGAAGGGAAACGAAATTGGCTGCATGCACACCACTGCAAGAAAATCTCCTCAACCCTGACGACGACCGAGGACATGGTCACCCAAGAAGAGCTCCTGAACAAAGATCGACCATCCCTGAGCTGTTACCCTGATACAGAGACACTTGAACTGACGGAATTCCCCGATCCCACTGTGCCATCCAGAGAAGGGTATAACCTGCGATGAAAGGAGGGAGCTTCGGCTAAGCAGACCACTGGCTAAGTTACAAATTCTCAGAGCGGCGGCCTAACACTACTAAGGCTGCCAGGAGAGAAGCCAAATGAAGTCTGTGGTTCTGCCCGCTACCGAGCCCCTTGAAAATGATGGAAACGCCTGATACGAAGATGATGGAAGCAACCGGACATCCGAAGACCCACTACAGAAACCCGAAGACCAACAGGTTACACAGCTCAAAGACTATTGCCTTTCTTATCGCCCTTCTATTTTGCCTCCTCCTCATGACCACCCTCTGGATTGTGCAAGAGAGTGCACCGGCTCATAAGACATTTCTAACAACTACTCAGCCTACCACCATGAAAGAACACTACCTGGTCTCTCTTTCACCTCAACTCCGAGAAAGACGTAAGGAGTTCTGGAACAACTCCTTCGTACAGTTGCTGCTCCAACACAACCTTGCTGCCAATACCACTAATTGCTGGATCTGTGGGTTGATACCACATGCCACTGGACATTCCATCCCCTTCATCCCTTCACCTTTCTCTGTTCATGGTTCCTGCCTTGCTTGGCTGATCCTATTGCAAGAGAGTTATAGGGACAATACCACTTCCAGCGAAACTATGTCACACATTTATCATGGAGTCTGGCTGAACAAAACAGGAAGAAACGCTGCTCCCTTTTGCCCTCTGACATCCAACACCTCTGTTCACATGGACATCCTCGCCAAAGAACGGGTTGAGATGCAGGTGTTCAACAATCCAGCCAGACCCACCTTCTCCTACCTCCGGAAACGAACAGCTGCCACCCTGACTGTGGCCCTATCTGTCGTCAATGTCTCAGGCCTTGTATGCATCACAGGCCATGGGACACAAATGGTGGGCCACAGCGCTTGCTAAATCACCAGAACCTTAGACTCAACTGATCCACCCTCTTTTGTCACCTCTCCAAACATGTACTTTGTCTGTGGTACGAAAGCCTACACCTGGCTCCCAAAGGGCTGGGGAGGTACCTGCTACATTGCCTTCATCCTTCCTCCAACCTATGTGGCTCCAGCAAACCATCACCGGCAAAAGCGAGCAAAAGACATTGTACAGGCCGACTCCACCGGAGCACAGTTCCTGGACGCAATGAAGGGACTTGTTCCACTTTGGGGTCCGATGGCGAACAGCCGTGCCATCCGACATTTGACCCAGGCAGTTGAAACAACGATGAACATTACAGCTGGCATCCTCACAAACAATACAGCCGAGCTTCAGGCGGTCCGCCTGGTGGCCCTTCAGAATCGCCTTGTTCTAGACGTGGTTCTAGCAGATCGTGGAGGAGCAAGCCGTATCATTGGGTCCAGCTGCTGCACCTACATACCAGACAATTCACCCTCAGTCTACAAAGCCATTGAACACCTCCACAGACTCTCCTCGGAAGTTCATCAGGAACAAGAAGAATGGTCGCTTGGGAGTTGGTTCTGGAGTGCTGTAAAAGACTGGGGTGGAGGTTGTTTATGATCATATGATACCGATTGTCGTAATATGTGGATTCTGCCTGGGTGTCCAATGCTTGCCACCTCTGTGCTCACTTTTTGCTAATTGTATCTGCCCTAAGACTCCGAACTTTGAAGCTGAACGCATGAAGGCTTTGTATGATGTAGAAATCCGTAATATGATGGGGATAGACATAGATTGACAAGCTGGCTAGATATATTGAAAAGGGAGGACTGATAAAATCTAGATTGTGGCGTAAACATTATCGGCGCCATCTTGTCCCTCTTCAGATCCGTATGTGCGCGTAAGCAGCAGCCATTTTGAATGCCATGGCCTTTCTGCCCACTGCCGACAACCAGCGCGTCTCTCTCCCTCTCTGACTTCGCAAGCATCCCCCGCGCACTGACAGCCCCCACCCTTGCATGCTTGAGCCATAAACCACCCCTTCAGCGCGGCTTCGCCTCGAGGCCACATCCCATACCCGGCTAACACTTCCCACCGTCCCTTTCATAATCACACATCCTTTGATGAATCCCCCTTTCCTCTGTGCCCGATTGTCAGACCCAATCCCAGGCCACCACCTGGCCCTACGGATGCAGTTTATTGCCCCATACAGTAGGAAGCTGTCCCTCTTCAAAGGATCTATGACTGATCAAAGCCCCCACCCCATGAGATCCGATCGGCCGCACACATTCCGGGAATTGACGGAATATCCAGCTGCGCGACAGTCATCACCTATTGAGATCGGGGTGGGGACTTCTACTGTAAATGTGTGTGGGAACGGGCTTGGAGCGGGGATCCCGAGGATGTCTTTCCTTACATCAAAGTGTTGACAAGAATGTGTTTCATGCAATAAAGCCATAAACCTGTGTATAAGAGGCCAGACCTCAGAGATGCGTTAGAGCACCTCGAGAAGATACCCCGTTGTCTGATTTGATGTGTTCTGCTCCGTCGGTATAAAACTCTGTTTCCTGCCTTCCAGTCTCCAGCGCCTGCCTCTTTGTTTGATAGTTTCGAGTGGTATGAGAGGCGACTAACGCCGGGCAATACTTAATGATTATCGATCGAAATCTTCCTGCCCTTTTTACACATTACTCAACATCACCACCAGGGGTGTGGATTGGGGGGGTAGATCTAATACTGTGGGATTTGGGACATTATTGGGCCTATCACATCCTGTCCTCCTAACGGTGGTCCTGGGTCCTTGGGGTATATGGTCAGGATTTGGTATTGGCAGGGTACTTTTCGATGACAGGTGCTCAGTGATACCCCCCGTTTGCTCTATTGGGGCCTCATCTCCTAATTCCCCCCCCCCATGTTAGCCCCATAATTAGGTGAATCAGTAGTTAGGTGTTTCTCTAGTATGCTTAACCTGGCTTCAATTGCATCAAGCTTCACCAGCACGGGGTTGATTATAGCAGATAGCCTTTCCTTTCTCCCATGTGTTTCAGGATATCCGTAGACCCCTGGGAGCAATTATGTGGCACTCCAATTGTCAAACTGGTGCTGGCCCCACCCCCCTTGTGAGGATCCAGGACGGGTGGTCTAGCTACCGGGCCTCCCTGCTCGTGTGTAGCATTCCTCTTTTTAGCCTGTTTGGTGGCCTGTTGGCTTATTTTTGGGGCGCTACGGCCTTTTCTTTTTTTGGCAGGTCTTTTCCTTTGGGTGCTGATAAAATGTTTGATTGCCTGGTCCGGGTAAAAGGGGGAGAGGGAGAGGGTGATAGTGTTAAACATGTTGAATTGCCCGGTGTTGGTGGTGCGGAGATACCTGTGGCTGGGTCGGGGCGGGACTCTGTGGTGCTATTTGTCTGTTTGCTATAACAATGTTGGGCTTTAGCGCGGGAGCCCGGGGTATATGTAAATGTAGGGGTTCCAATGATAGCCTCCGTTCAGTGAGCTGAATCTCATGCATAAGCACGTTATCAGCCCTGGTGAGGAATGCGTCCAGGGTCCCAGAAACTCTCCCCCCATTCCCCCCTTTGCTTTTTAGGTTACTCATGGCCTGATTTATCACTTTTCTTGGACGTACACCAGTCACCAATCTAAGAGTAAAAAGTCACTCTCTGCCCCGGTTGCAGTTATAGCACATTCGGCTTAAATGTTCGTGCTAGGGCTAGAGAAAAAGCCTCAACAATGTTCTTCTGGGTGCCAAAGGTGACGTTTTTAAAGTGCTTACTTCAAGTCCTGATGACAGCTTTAGGGGGGTGGCCCCGCCCGGCCTCTGTCGGCCCTAGGCCCGGGCTTGGCGGCTTCTATGCGCCTCCTGGTGCTAACCCTGTGACGCGTTGTCTTTGCGCATCCGGGATATCTGGGTAATGTAGTTCTCTCGGCCCAAAGTGCAGGTAATGGCGGCCCGTGACTGCAAAAGCAACAGTGGCCCCCTCGGCCCAGCAGGAGACCAGCGCAGGAAAGAAACAGGCACCAACAGTGGTTTTGGCAGTAAGTTCGTAGGGTGTGCTCCTCGTAGCTGAAAGGGGGGGTGAATCCGCTCCTGCTGAAGCCCCAAATGGGCCTATGGATCCTCAGCAAGCCTTCGCCACCATCCACTGCGAGGTGACCACACTGCCGAGTGCCCGCTGCTAGGTAACCCCAGTGAGGAGGGAGGGGTCCAAGGAGGCGAGCTACACTCCGCCGGGTCACAGGCCATGCATACCCCCGTATCTCAAGCGCCACTGCTGCCATCTTCTAGGATGTCACAGGGGGCGTGAGCACTCCAGGGGGTCCATGGGACACCAGGTATTGCAGCAATTCCCGCCCCCGAGTGCTGCCCCTCACCTCCCCGCCATGGCTCGAGCCAGCCGCCAAGCCGTTCTATCTGGCCCCGCCTCGGGCAACGCCGCGGAGCAGCAATCAGCTCGCCGCCAGCCCCTTCAGCCCAGATATCGGTCTCCGGAGCATTTCACACTGCTCACGCTCCGTGAGCTGAAGCCGGCACTGCTGCTCTCTCCTGTGTAGTCGGTGGCTCTAGTCTAGTTGCGCCTCTGGTATATTCCTTCAGCTTTAGCAGCCTTTGTTTTGTTTCAATCTCCTGTTTTGTCTCAAGGTGCGCGACTTGGAGGTTCACTCCGCAACGCAGCCCTCACGCGGTGCTCTCCATGACACGCTGTTTCACTGACGTCTCTACAGCTCCTTTCACATTGGTGCTTCCTCTACCTGCACTGCTTGTGTGTGCACGTGCTAGCTGGTTCAACAAGCATTTGCAAATCTAATAGGTTTAGTTTTTTCCAGTGCTTTGTGGCAGCTGTTATAGTCTTTGCCAATTTTGGAGGAAGCTTTTATTAATGTGATGAGCCATGTTGAGAGGACAAAAAAACTACAAGTCCTGTATGGAGTGCTGAAGCAAAACATGTTGTTCCCCGAATGTCAAACAGGGACGTATACAACTTCACTCAATCAAAATGATGGTAAAGAAGTTCTGTTCTAAGAGATGGAGAAACAGAAGAGGAAAGACAGCCATTGAATAATAAGCTAAAGAGATTGACAAGTAAGCCAACCAATGATATTTAATGGGCTGACCCAAAAGCTCACATGGGTTAAATGTATCTTAGGATCTACTAAACCAAAACGAACTAATCTCTTATGGGTAAAGTAGTATACCATAAAATTATTAACAAGGTCAGTAAACTCTGCAAATGCAGTGTATTATTCTATCAATAACAAAGAGCATAACTCAAATTCTAGTACAGGATGGGGAGTGGCTTCAGGGGGATGCTGGGGTGGTACACCCCCCTAAAAGTTTATTAAATAGTATTTGGGTACAAGTGCTTTTAGTCGGGTATGGTGAAGCGTCTGTCAAATTTCCTCTAGGATTTTGCATGCCAACTCTGACAAATACACACACACTCTCTCTCTCTCTTATCTTTGTTTTGAAGGCCTTAAAAAATATTGATTAGTTTAGAAAATGTGTTTTAAATGCCCCTAACAATCCACCCTCCTCCCTCTTTCCATTGCACCGTAAGCCCCCTTCATGTTGTGTTACATATATAATGTATTTTAACAAGATATCCCAGTGCGATTGTTGAGAAATCTGAAGCTTACACCCCCAAATGTTATTGAGCAAGCTACGCCACTGGGTGCAGGGTGCAAAAAGTGATCAATGTGATAAATATTTACAAATATACATCCTACAAGAACAACACAGGGTATCCACGTGAAGTAGCCCACAACATCAACATGACTACATTAACCTCTTGAATTGTGTTGGAATCATAATCCTGTGCAAATGTCAAGTTCAAGTTCAAAAGACCTTTATTCGAATTTCATAAAATTCATAAAAGTACCACAATAAAACATTCATTTACACAACAAAAACAAGTATAAAAATTCATAAATTGTTAAAAAACTGAAGCATTTCTCATAAGACAATTTTCAAGGGCTTTCCATCGTTTTGCATGCACATGTTATAATTCTCAAAAAAGTGCTAGTGCGGAAAATTAATTAATCTGTATCCAGGGACAATAACATTGCATAAGATTCCCCTAACGAAAGGGGTCTGTGTCGCCTAAAATACGGAGTTAAAAACCAAATTGATATATTTTAGATAAAATTTACAGAAGAATAGAAAGTGCAAATCATTCTGTTTACTAATACCATCCCATGGGCATGGCTTGTAAACTTTTGTATGCTGATAGCCCAGGGGAAATCCCAGCAAGAATTTTATAGAACCTGCCCTTAGCCGGAACAGCAGTGATCTCTCCCAGTTCGTCATGGGTAAGGTGAGGTATTGTGCAAGATTACTCCTGCTTAGATCATTTTTCTGATAAATCACAACAGTAGATTTGAGTGCTTCTCTTTCCATCCGATCTGAACTATAAAGTGCATACAGTGCTTGTCTGACCCCGATTTTATCTTTAGGTTCAATCTTACAGGGATCGGAAAAAAGATCTTCCCTGTTCACATCGCGCAGTGTTTTTAAGACATCCGCGAGCCAGGGGATTGACATGCCATGATCACATTTAAGACAGTCTTTTATTATATTTTGAGTTAGGGTTGCTGAATCGTTTCTCCAGATCCTTAACCAGAAGAGAACAGGTCTAGATCTAATAAAGTCACATACGTAGGGGAGGTTAAGTTCCTCATGACAAATAAATTCAGAAGAGGAAATTGGGGCACCCAGGATTTTCCTACAGAATCGGGCTTCTTCATGCTGGATGCCAGGGCTTTTTCCCAATCCCCAGACCTCAGCCCCGTATGTGGCTACTGGAATGCACTGTAGGTTAAAAAAAATTTAAATAGCTCTAGTGGCACCTATTTTCTTTGGTCGGGACAAACTCAAGATAGAATTGTTGGCTTTCGAGAACTTGCTCATGGCGTGGGCCTTATGCCCACTCCATGAGCCGTTCGCAGCGAAAACCAAACCAAGATAAGGGAATGAAGTTACAGATTCTAATTTGTCTGTCCCTATATGTATAGTGTTGAGTTTGCGTTTCCCGGGGCCACATGGCATAATAAAAGATTTTTTTAAATTGACGCGCAGGTCTAAGCCCTCCATGTATTCAACAAAGCCTTCAACAAGTAAATGAAGGGCATTGGGTGTTCGTCCCATCAAGACCGCGTCATCAGCGTATAATAAAACTGGCAATGGGAGCCCCTGGATAGTTGGTATGTCACTAGTCACTTGTTCTAAGGCTTTGGCCAGGCCGTTGATGTAAATGATAAACAGCAGGGGTGCTAAAACGCACCCCTGTCTTACCCCTCTGCCTATTTTAATGGGTCCCGATACTTCTCCACCCGCCCCAATCCTAACTTGCGCTTTGACGTCGGTGTGAAGGTATGCCAGGAAATTAACAAGGGCCTCATCCAGTCCGTAATTCAAAGGAATTGCCCATAGTTTAGATCTGTTCACTAGGTCAAAAGCGGATGAGAGATCCATAAATGCAAGGTAGATAGGGGACGATCGGGCAATATTATATTTATCAATGATCAATTTCAGATTCAAACATTGCTCGATGGTCCCCACCCTGCTTCTGAATCCCATCTGGCACGGGTCCAATAGGCCCGTATCTTCGATCCATTCTACCACCATATTATAAATTACTCGTCCCAAAATTTTCAAGGTGTTATCCAGAAGAGAAATCGGGCGATAATTCACTGGGTTCGATCTCTCCCCTTTCTTAAAGATTGGGACTAAAATGCTAGTGGCCCAGGTATTGGGCATAGGGACTGTAGGGAGGCTGTTAAAAACATTAATGAGGATTGGTGCCCATAGGTCTGGACTATGCTTAATTATATCTATGGGCAGGCCATCAGGACCTGGCGCCTTGTTTCCAAGGCTCTCTTTGATGGCTATCACCACCTCATGCAGATCTATTTTTAGACCATGGGGCTGGCCACAAGAGGAGCAAGGTGTGTCTTCAGCTGGGGCAGCATATATTTTGGAGAAATGGGCCTCCCAAGAGGTGCTGGTTATATTGCAGCTAATTGGGGTTATTTGTTTGCCCATTTCACGCGGTTTTTTGACAGCTGACCAAAAAAGTCCGCTGTTTTTCAAATTGGCGCTCCGAACCAGTGACTCCCATTGTTCTGTTAGTAATGTGGCCTTCCTTTCGGCTATCTTTAATTTATAAAATTTCCTGGCTGCTTGAACCTCTACTAAACACCTAGGTTTGCTGGCTAGTGCCCTGCGCAGCTCCCTATTTGCTAGTGAGCAGGCAGAGTCAAACCACCTAGGTTCTTTCCGCTCTTTTGGAAGTGGGACTGACAAAGAAGCTTTTATTGCTGAACACAGTTTACCGAAATCGTCGATTATCCTGTGGTAGTTCTCATCCATAGTTAAACAGGAAGTAATTAAGTTGGGGTGTACCCTAATTACACTTTCTAGTACAGCCCCACTATCAACTCCCCTCCATTTAAGGCGCAGGCCATCGCCTGTAGGTGTAATGTCTCTCGCCCCGTCTATTTTTTCATAAACCTTGTGGCAACCTAGTTTTAGCATCACATTGAGGGGATTATGGTCACCGAACGAGGTTTCTATCACTGTAGATTTTATCACACAGTCTAATAATCGAGGTGACATAAAAATAAAATCAATTGTAGAAAAACAGTCCCGCCCTCTAAACATAGGGGCATAGAATTCGCTGGGAGTGTGGCATACATCCATAACATTACTTAAATTATACTCAGTTAGGATATTAGCTAGTTCGATACCCCTGCGTTCGGCCAGGTCGGATTGATTCCTCTCCTCAGTGCTACAATTGCTAACAATTTTTGCATTAAAATCTCCCCCAATAAGGATCCATGTTTCCTCCCCAGTTGCAAAGCTAGCTTCAAGGTCCCGTAAAGTCTTAGATAGTGCTTCAAAGTTTTTGTTGGGAACAAAACAAAAGTCGTTATTATAAAAACTGATTAAATAGATCCGGGTCTTTCGCTTGAACTCTAAAATCTGAATATTCGGATGTCCTCTTGAGAGATCTGTAATTGTACCACCGGCCAATGTCTTAATGCCAATGAACAAACCTCCCACTGCACGTCCAAAATGTGGTTTGGATGCTGTCACACTAAAACATTGGTACCCTTCAATATAGAGGTTCTCCACGGCCCAGGTCTCCTGGAACATAATAATGTCTTTGCCCTCCAGTATCTGAATCCATTCTGGGTTAGTCAATCTTGACTCCAGTCCTGCGACATTCCAGCTAAGAATAGATAGATCGCAATGTTTGGTATGTCTAATTAATTTGCTTCTAGCATTCTTAGCTGCGCTCTGCATAGGAGTAATGGGAGTCAGAGGTACAGCCTCTTCTATATTTGCAGATGTAATAGTAAAGCTTTGTACCGATATTTCCCGAGTTGTGATAACTGACACCGTGGGTGCATGTTCTTCAATATCGACACTTACATCTCGACATTCATTACTATTTCCCTTAATCCCCAGTCAATCCTTTTCTTCTAAATTTGAGAAGGCATATTCAAATCGATTGTAAATTGGAATATTGTATATAGGCCTCGACTCATTATACCCTGGATTGGGATTTACATTGGGGCTGAAGTGTGGCCTCTCGCTGTAGTTATGCCGAGGCATGGTGGAGAAGTGTGAATACGGTGTTAGATGTCCCATGGGTTTAGCCTGATAGCTCTGGGCTTGGCCGTTCATAGGATTGAAATCTTGGTTCAATTGGTGGGATGGATATAAATCCCTGATTCCAAGATTTCGCTCCTGAGATTGTGTGGCCGAATTAAACATGGGATTGGGAGTTGGGGCTAGATGTCTATAAAAATAACCCAGGGGAAGCAAGGTCGTATTAAATTCCCAGGGCGAGGGTAGTGGTGCGTTGGCAAGGGTTTTTTGGGCCCATTGTGGGGACCTAAAGTTGATTACAACGCAGTCTCCCTCAAACTTTTTTCTCAATGGACCCACCCACCCGACTCTTTGTGTTTGGATAATCTCCCTTGCTCCTTCCATTGGGAAATTACAGTTAGTGGATAACCAGTGGAGAATCCTATTATTAAGGGTTATGTAGTTTTCCTCTTGATCATTCTTTAGTTTAGGGAGATTCACCAAAACCAACACGTATGCCCCACATTCAGGGGGAAGATTGATGCGGGTAGGCATCTTCTTCCTGTAATTTGATGTGTTGGATTCCGGTTGGACTGTGGGATAATTTTGGGGATTGTTATTAGATTGACGGATTGGAGCCCTTTTGCTTATATCTTTTTTAGGGTTCGTCCTTGACACGCTTGTTGTTTTGGTTGAGTTCAAATTAGGGGCCTGTTTTAGTAGGGGTTGATCTTTACTAGTGCTAGGTGTAGGCACAGTTGGAATCGGTTTGTTATTGCCAACTGTTTTTAAATTAGTGTTAGTGTTGGGACCACTATTTTTGGCCTTAGTAGAACTTAGTGTCCCATTATCAGCTTTATTGATAGGAGTCTGCCTTATGCCCAGTTTTAATACATGATCGTCCAATACTTTCAGCCTTTTATCCAAATTTAAAATTTGTTGATTGATTGGACCTAGGAGTGTGGACAGTAGTGTCTCCATCCTCCCCCAAAATGCCTCATTCCCTGATGCTGCAGTGACTACTGAGGATAAATCTTTAGCTGCCATAATTTCGTCTTTGCCCTTACACCTTTCCTGTTCTACGGGGGCAGAAGCCCTCCGATTACGCTTGCGCCCAGTATTTAGATGCTTCATTTTTCTTTTCGCTTTCTGGCCCCTGGTTCGCACAGAAATACTGTCGCTTTTATCTCCCTCGGTGATTGATGTATCAGAATCCACCAGTGAGTCGATACCATTTAACCATGGGTGGCCGTTTACCCATGGTACACAGGAATCTTGACTAATGTTTGTATCGACCCTAAGCAGAGTAGGAGTTGATGATAACCTACTACCTGGGGTAGTTTGTGGCACCGGGGCCGTGTCCACAATTATACAGTTCTCAATTGAATCTGTGCCTGGAAGTCCTGCATAAGAAGCAGCAAGTAAAGAGTCCATTGAATTATCGTGATTCAGCACAGTGGGGGGCAAACTAGATGGGAGTGAAAGTTGTCTTTCTGTGTTCAGAATGGCAGTTGCAACAACATCAATTGTTTTCTGGAGCATTTTATCAATGGCGGTCAGTGTTGGCCGCGGAGTGGTGGCAATTGATGGGTGGGCCATTTTAAGGGAGTCTTTTGGCCTTGTTACAGCCGGTGTCTTTTTCCCCATAGTTCAAAAGCTGTTATAGAAACGATATACAGTGTTTTGTCACTGACTTGACGTGCGTTCCAAGGATGATGAAAAGGAACAACCAAGGGGGATGGCACAGCCCAGCCTCCTCTGGCCTCTGACGGTCACAGACGGCCCACCCAGTGCCGTCCGCGCGTGTCCGCAAAGCGGAGGAAGCTCCGTGATTTTATGCGCCTCCGGGCGCATGGGACAGGGAGTGGTCGTCTGTTACCGCAAGGGACGCTGGGAACCGTAGTTCCTCCCCTCGGCAGCTGGGGTGGAGGTTGGCGCCGGTGGCGGAAGGAAACAGCGGCGTCAGCAGCCCAGCGCCCTGCAGCGGTCTTTGTGGTGGTAAGTAGGCTCCTGCCTTGCCCTCAGCAGTGTTGAGCAATGTCCCCGCTCCTTCGAGGGAGCTCCGTAATTTTATGTGCCTCCGGGCGCACGGGACAGGAAGTGGTCGTCTGTTACCGCAAGGGACGCTGGGAACCGTAGTTCCTCCCCTCGGCAGCCGGGGTGGAGGTTGGCGCCGGCGGCGGGAGGAAACAGCGGCGTCAGCAGCCCAGCGCCCTGCAGCAGTCTTTGTGGCGGTAAGTAGGCTCCTGCCTTGCCCTCAGCAGTGTTGAGCAATGTCCCCGCTCCTTCGAGGGAGCTCCGTGATTTTATGCGCCTCCGGGCGCACGGGACAGGAAGTGGTCGTCTGTTACCGCAAGGGGAGCTGGGAACTGTAGTTCCTCCCCTCGGCAGTCGGGGTGGAGGTTGGCGCCGGCGGTGGGAGGAAACAGCGGCATCAGCAGCCCAGCGCCCTGCAGCGGTCTTTGTGGCAGTAAGTAGGCTCCTGCCTTGCCCTCAGCAGTGTTGAGCAATGTCCCCGCTCCTTCGAGGGAGCTCTGTGATTTTATGCGCCTCCGGGCGCACGGGACAGAATGTGGTCGTCTGTTACCGCAAGGGACGCTGGGAACCGTAGTTCCTCCCCTCGGCAGCCGGGGTGGAGGTTGGCGCTGGCGGCGGGAGGAAACAGCGGCGTCAGCAGCCCAGCGCCCTGCAGCGGTCTTTGTGGCGGTAAGTAGGCTCCTGCCTTGCCCTCAGCAGTGTTGAGCAATGTCCCCGCTCCTTCGAGGGAGCTCCGTGATTTTATGCGCCTCCGGGCGCACAGGACAGGAAGTGGTCGTCTTTTACCGCAAGGGACGCTGGGAACCGTAGTTCCTCCCCTCGGCAGCCGGGGTGGAGGTTGGCGCCGGCGGCGGGAGGAAACAGCGGTGTCAGCAGCCCAGCGCCCTGCAGCGGTCTTTGTGGCGGTAAGTAGGCTCCTGCCTTGCCCTCAGCAGTGTTGAGCAATGTCCCCCTGTGCAAATGTCAATGTTTCGACCCATATGGAATGAAGCTGTGGGTCTCATAAGGACAGCATCATTTTTATTTCTTGTGCATCACATTGTGGAACAATCCAGACATTGTATTTTATTTTAGTATCGGCCTTCCCGTACTGAGTGAAGGAGTCTGGTTTTGTGTATCAGAGTTCTACACTGTGAATGTTAAATGGTATGACATACAGTGGTAGTGAAGAAGCCTTCTTCCAATTAAGGACTCTAGGCAGACAATACTGCCCTGATAAGACCAGTAGCTTAATACCATATAGGTTAAACCGTTGACATTTCCACAAGGTTATCATTCCCATACTTCATTCTCAAGGGGGAAGAGGGGTGCTTCAGAGCTATGGCACTTCATCCCTCCTTCAATACAAATACATTCCTCCTTTGCGACATTAAAAAAATACTTCCGCTGAAATTTTCAACTTTAATGTTATTCATTCGAGATTAAGAGCTTGATTTCGATGTTGGTTTCACTGACGCCATCTGGACGATTAGTTGCCGAATGAGTTGCCTCCGACCGACACCGTTATGGTTTGGAAAACTCCCTACCATCAGTCGTCGATTTGCACACCTCATTACGATGCGACTGCACATGGTGCGGTCACAAACTCCCATTTCTCTATCGGAGCTTGTGAGGCGGGCGGAAGCCACCGCAGGCATTACTAGCATTTTCTTTGGCTTCGGGGCTCGTAATCCCCCCTCCGATGGTTGCCTGCCTGTCGAGTGCCTGTGGGCGATGCGGGAGACGGAGAGACTGCTTTTCGCAGCAGCAGGACGGCTCGCTGGCTGCTGCCGGGGACTGCGCCGAGCGGGGTCTGCCATTTTGGGGTCTGCCGAGAAGCCACGGAACGGATCACAGATGTCCAGCAGCACCAAGATCTACCATCGATCTCCAGAGATCCCGGAGGCATTCTACATTCTCCAGGGGTAGAAAGACCCTAGCTGTTGCTGATGCCGCCCAAGGTGGCTCTCCAGTGAGTGGGGGCCTGAGGCCCTGCTTCCTACGTCACCATCACCTGCAGCGGTGGGGACCCCCGCCTGGGCGCACCCATATCTCGACCCTGATGGGGGCTCCAATCGTCTCCCCACTGCAGCCCTCTGGGACAGGAGTGGAGGAGGCAGCCCGGCAAGCAGCATACTTCCCGAGCTGCCCTGGGCTCACCGAGCTACTGCCTGGTGATTTTCGGCCTTGCCTACACCTGCGCCCACACCTATATTTGCTGACGCAACACGGTTCCCTGGACTAGGCTCTACTGAGGCGACACCGGCTGCTGCTGAGGGGCCTGCTTATCGGCTCCTCCAGGACACAGTGCATCTGTCTGGGGGCTCCTTCTGCTGCATCAACGGGTTTGACCCTGCTCCCACAACCATTACTCTTGGCCACCGGTAGACATCAGTGAAGTGGGGGAGTGCAAGATACGTGCTGGGTACCACCACTCAAGGCCCTTGGGTTCGTTGAGCCTCCACGACTGGTGGGCCCTGTGACACTTTGACTACATGACTGAGGTAAGGGGTGATTGGCTGTGGGATGGCGCGTCAGGATTTGGTCCTCATTCCCCGCCCCTGGCCTGGAATCTGGTCCTCATGCCTGTGGCTTTGTTGGACTCTTGTCTCCTGTAGCTCTTGCCTAACCCATCCCAGGGCCCCCTGTGACTGGCCCTAAGGACCTTTGGCCTCGGTGTGTGGCACCTATGAACCCCACCATAGCTCTAACCTGCCATCCTTGGAGAGCTCCTTAGCTGCTCCCATTTCACTTTCTGCTGCTGTTATCGCCCTGGAGCCAGTTCTTGAGCTGACTTTTTTCCTCCTTCACCAGAAACCAGGGTAATTGAGCAGACCCAGTTCCTCTCTCGACGCAGGACGCCCCCCTTATTTAGGGGATCTCACTGACACCTACCTCTATCGGGCTGCGTGCCTCCCTGCTGATACACAGGAGCTACTTGGGCCTACCAACCTTTGTACTACCCACATAAAGGGCCTGCACTTGCATACTGCTCAGTCTCCAGTAGGGGCTGAAAACGAAATGACAACCCCCTGTTATATTCCATACAAGTACCTATATAGGCGGAGGTAACACTGCAACCCTTCACCTATTATCCCTCCCTATATTTCATACATAACGGTTCTTAGGGACTGACCTTTTACCTAGATACAACACTGCATTCAGAACGCGGATTTTTCCCAGGTTCCATATTCATACCTAATGCATGAGGCTTCTTGGAAGTACAGCAGGGTGAACATCTCCTGTATAATATCTATGCTAGAGTTCAAGCCCTATGTCATCCTTTAGGCCGACACAGTAACATAGCAAGGTGGAACCCCTGGGGAGACCTGTGGGTATATATACACCATGTCTTGTTTAGACAGACAGAGGAGAACGTGACTTCCTGGCTGACACACTAACCAGAGATGCTGAGGTTCCTGCATGCAGACGCTCCAGCTAGCAGTGGTCTAACATCCCTTGCGGGTTGTCCAACTTCAGACCAGGACGGGGTCACATATTCTCTCCTTTTTCACATAATTGGGTGACTAGACCTTAGGGTGATTCTTGGCATAACACCTACACTAATGCCAGGTACATTTAGGTACATCTAGTCAGGGAGGCATAGTAGGAGTGTGCACTTTCTTATCATGCGTTTTATGTACGTGTATATATTCATGATTACTGCAAGATGGTAGAACTGTACCATCCCTTTACTTTCATAGTACTGCTAATCATATATCTCTGCTACTGTCTAATGGTTATTAAACCAAATCTATTCTACCCTAGAATAACAACTGTTCAATAAATCCTTATTGAAACGGCCAGACTGTTTATTCTGTGTATCTCTGAGACAAACTAAGTGAGCACGAGTGACTGAGCGAAAAGTAGTATATTGTGTCCACGATCCTGAGGGATCAGGGTTGTCATGTTCTGAGGTTGCCAGAAACTATTCTCTCCACGATAAGAGGAGATTCTAGTGGCACTGTGAGCTAGCTTCTGCAAACAGGCTAACATATCCGGTGGGGGTGCTTGGAACCAGTCTGCCACCAAAACCACAGTTATGTTATCCGAACGCGCAGATCCTATATAGGAAGTATAGGAACTACAGAACACACCAGGGTTAAAAAAGATCATTCTGTGAAAGACTTCCTCATTAAGCAACCCGTTCCCACCACAATGGATGTCTCTGGTGCCACCGGAGACCCGTCGCTTCAGATTGAAGAGCACGGAGGGATTGCACCAGCCACCAGATCGTATATTGATGTGCTGTTCTCCTCTCTGCTTATAGACTTAAAATTGATCAAGACCGATCTGGTGCACGGCCCACAAGGGGTAAGGAGGGAGTTATCTGAGGTGGGAGATAGAGTGGACGCCTTAGAGAACCACAAGATCACCAGGGAGGAGGAGCTAAAGCAGCTCAGACAAGAACTCATACGCATTAAGGAACAGCAGATACATCCGCCATGACATGGGGAGGATCTTGAGAATAGATTGAGACACAACAAAATTTGTATTCAGAATGCTCCAATGGCTGCAGAGGCGGGTAATGTGGAGGAGTATGTGTCTGAACTCATTGCGCAGATTTTAGGGGATGCAAAGGCCTCGGACATTAAACTGGACGGAGTCCACCAGGTAGAGCTGCTCATCTGCCCCCGCCTGACATTCTGGCATGCGTCCCTAGATTCCCCCTAAAGGAGCGAATCCTCCGAAAGGCAAGAGACACTAACCAGGTTCAATTCCGGGGCAGCTACTTCATATTTATCAGGATCTTTAAACGATCACTCTGCAAAAAAGGAGGGAGTTTCATCCAGTGACTGCCTACCCCAGAGAACACAACACCTCATATGCTTGGGGACATCCATTCTGGCTGTTATTTGAGTGGGAAGGGAAAGCCCAACAAATCCATTTCCTTAAGGAAGCCTATGCCCTTTACCAGATGGATCCTCCAGAAAGCCCTGAAGGGAACAGGTTGAGTGTGGGATCTGAGCCTGTAGGGCACACAAGATTGAGGAGGAGACTGCGGGGCAGAGGGCCTGCCAAGCCTGCCTCAGACACAATAGCCCTGGAAAGAAAAGCAGTTTTGGACAGTCTGGTTCGGGACTCATCGCAGGGCCACACAGATGAGGAAAACTGATCTTAAATCATAACGAACTATGGCACACATCTAGAGTCCACGGAGATTTCGGAGGAGGGGGACTCCTCATGCAAAGGACCTTGGCCACTTGGATCCCACCCTTTGTCTTACTCCAGGAGTGGTGGGAATCATCTCACTAGACCCACCTCCTCCAGAGACTTGTTTAAAAGGGTTTTCTTTTATTTTTGTTCAAATGTTCATGTCAGTTCAGTACTAATTCATATTATGGTGATGGGTGATAGTCTTAGGAACAGCTGCTGCCAACCCATGCTGGTCCCAGCACAATGGGGAAGCCATCCACATAGCCTTCCACAACACAGACCAACAAGGTAGCGGGGATATGCCAAATAATCTAGCATGACCAGAGTATGTCCGTAGGTGATTCTCTGAAGGTGCTCTCACTTAATGTGAAGGTACTAAATAACCCTGTTCAAAGAAGGGCCATTTTGTCTTACCTGGAGAATACCTGGGCAATATTTGCCTCCTGAAGGAGACTCACATTCTTGCGAGGGACTTTCACTGCCTCAAATGTAGAGCATTCCCACATCAGTGCTTCTCCTCCACGGGACGTAAGGCAACAGTGGTGGCGATACTCTTTGCACTCAGTTTTCGGGGTATAATTGGGCCCAAACTTGTTAACCTCAAAGGTCACCTTCTGGTGTACCAACTACAGCTGGGGACACAAAACATTACCTTGGGTTCTCTATATGCACTGAAGAAAGTGCAAGAGCAAATCCTTCGGACGGCCATAGGGGAGACGCTGACTTCCCAGGACCATTTAGCCGTAATTGGAGAAGACTTCAATGTTGTCTTTTATAACTTATTGGACCGCTCTGGTGCCGGGGGGAGGGGGGGGGGTTGCAGGTGAACTGCCTGAGGGAGGGAGAGATTGGCTGAGAGAGGTAGGACTGATAGATATGTGGAGTACCTTGCATCCCCAAACACAAGACTACACATTCTTCTTGCATGCTCATTAAACCTATGCTCAACTGGATTACTTCTTAGGAACACACAACTTACAACACCTCACAGGATTGGTAGAGATTGAACCCAGAACTCTCTCAGATCACTCTGCTTTATCATTGGAGGTACAAAATACTGCACAGAGGGGAGGAGACAATGGAGACTGAGGGAAACTTTTTTACAAATGCCTACAGTGGTAGCGCAGATTGAGAAGGCAATATAAGACTATATCCAGGTCAATGTTACCCCCGACTGGTCGATAGCTATCTTGTGGGACACCTTAAATGCAGTCATTAGAGGGAAAATCCTAGCAATCTCGGTGGCAGAATATCGTCAACGTAGAATTAAAAGAGAGGAACTCTAAAGAAAGGTTAGAGAATTAGAGCATATGCAGCATCGTACTGGGGCCGCCAGAATATGGCACCAACTAGAGACCGTGCAGAAAGAATTGTCAAGGTTAGATTTAGATAGGGCCAAGTACTCTCTCCTCAGGTTAAAGCACTCCTTTTACATCAATGAGAATAAATGTGGGAGGCTTTTAACGACCAAACTCCTAGCCCAAAGACAGTCCGCTAAGGTGGATGAGCTCCTATCAGGAGATGAAAAGGAAAAATAAGAGGACGCCAAGATTTCAACTCAGTTTATGGAATACTGTGCGTCCTTCTACACAGATCAGGCTATTCCTCCTGATGCCCCCTCTCAATACTTGAGCCAAGTAGGGACCACTCATTTAACAGAAGCTCAAGCAGCTTCTTTGGAGGACCCATTTTGCATTGAAGAGGTCATCGTGGCTATCTCTAGACAGAAGCCCCTGGAGGACCCTGGCCCAGACGGCTTCTCTTCGGAGTTTTATCAATCCTCCTGTCCTGAGTTGGCCCCAATTCTCACTCGCCTCTTCAACAATATCAGAAATATGTCCCACCTCCCACCATCTATGCAGGAAGTGGCAAAAGTGGTCATACCTAAGGCCGGGAAAGATAAGCGGTCATGCGCCATCTACCACCCCATATCCCTCCTTAACGTGGATGTGATATTATTCAGGGTATTCTGGCAGCTAGGTTAAATCCTCTTATGACAGGACTGATAGTCCCAGACCAAGTGGGGTTTGTGCCTCAGGGACAATGTGCAGATAACACAAAGCGCCTTCTGCACATTATTATTATTATTTATCTTTTATATGGCGCACAAATCATCCCCAAGGGGATCTCTCGGCGCCCTGGGAGCAGGCCATCTATTATATGGGATACTGATTAAAATAAACAGGTTTTGAGCACGTTTTTTAAAAGGAGCCAGGCGGGGGCATGCCCGAATAATCTCTGGCAGAAAGTTCCCGTACTTGGGGACTAGATAAGAAAAGGCACGGCCTCCCAATTTTCACTTTCTTAATTCTCCGAGGTCGGATAAGGTTTTGGCCACTAGATCTTAAATGACGGGCCGGAGTATACCTTTCACCTTCTTGGTTAGGTGTCTTGACCCTAACCCACGAAGGGCTTTAAACACTAGGCATAAAAGTTTAAAAACTGTTCTTTTCTTAATAGGGAGCCAATGTAACTCTCTCAACAATGGAAGGGAAGGGGTTAGTGCTGGCTTATTCAATGCTAAATGTGCTGCAGTATTTTGCACAACGTGTAGCCTTGAAAGCAGATCATCACTCATCCCTACTAGAAGAGCGTTTCCATAATCAAGTCTACTGACTAGCAGTGCCTGTATTAAGGCCCTTCTGGTGGAAAGGGGGATCCAGGGAAAAATCCTTATTAACATACGCATTAGTCAGAAGCACTTACCTGATAGGATCGTCACATGCTCCTATATAGAGAGCTTATTATCCATTTTAACACACAATTTTTTTGACAATTTTTTTGGGGTACGAGCTTCTCCTAGTTGCGCCGGCCACCAACCCTCCATCCATAAATCCTCAGCTTTCCCAAACAATAAGATCTCTGTTTTGTTAGAGTTAAGCCGTATGAAGTTCTTTCTCATCCATGTAGCTATCTTTAGCATACAGATCTTAAATCTCTCGCTGGTCACCCCGGGGTCCTTCTCTATGGGAACGATCACCTGAGTGTTGTCCGCATAGGAGATGGTTTGGAACCGGCACGATCTGATAATGGTGGCCAGAGATGACACATAGATATTGAACAGGGTGGGGCTTAAAATGGAGCCCTGTGGTACCCCCTTATCCACCATTGTGGCCTGAGATACAAAGGAGTCCAGTTGTACACATTGGGATCTGTTAGATAGAACACTCTGCAGCCACTCCAATACCATTCCTCTAACACCAATCTCCCGCAGTTTATCCTGAAGGATTCTGTGAGAGATGGTGTCAAAGGCTGCTGACAGATCCAACAGGACTAGCATTGTGGGTATTCCCTCGTCTAACAGAGACCTAATTGAGCCAGTTACCTCTTTTACTGCAGATTGGGTACTATATCCCGCACGGAAGCCTAACTGTGAGGGGTCAAGAAGATTATGATGTTCCAGATAGTCTGAAAGATGTCAGTTGACCAAAGTCTCCATTATTTTTGAGCAACCCGGGAGAAGAGAAATTGGTCAGTAATTTTGTAGATCAGCACAATCTGCTGATGGTTTCTTGGGCAATGGTTTGATGTATGCCTTCTGATAGCAGGTATGATGGGACTCCCTCAAAAGGTTAAATGTGGCCAAGGAACAGAGGGGAAGAGAAAGACATCACTTAGGAAAATATTGTTCCAGCACAGGCCATAAACTTAAAATACTAGTGTACATCCTATTGTTAATCTGAACCAGGTGACAGATATATGACAGTCATATTTTATTTTATACATTTTTTATTTTCAATTTGTCCATCATTTTATATTGTTCATTATTTTTTAATTTGTAAAAAACATTTCATCACAAATTCAATTTTATAAACATTTTCAAAATTCATAGCAAAAACAAAAGAATATAATATAATAATAAATATATACAAGGAAATATCACAATATACTTCAAGGAGACAACCCCTGATCTCATGCACACAATCTCAAAATACTACCACATTCACACCCATACTTCATTCAAACCACAACATCAAAAGAAAAAGGAAGGACTGAGTCTTGGTTGGCAGAATCGTCACGCCAATTGATAGGTCTCAAAAACCAGTATGAGACCCCGCACCAGGTCGACGCGCGTTTCAGCGGCTCCAGGCCACCTTCCTCAGGACCTCTTTCAAACAGTCTAATCCGAGATGTCAGGGGACCTAAAATATACATAAAAAATACTGTCACCATACATTCTCTCATAGAGGATGAGAGAAAAAAACTATGTCTACAAGATAAGAAAACTTTGCTCAGAGTAACATAGCAGCTCTTCACATGACCAAAAACCACAGAAAAAGTGCATGAGACAAAGTTATCAGACGAACATGAGAAATTTAATGAATTATAGTGAAAACACCTAATGTACTGCTCATCAGGAAGACAATATTTATGATAATTCAACCTTTCTACAGACACTGCTGCAATACATATCTTTAAAATACGATATCCATTTCTATGAAATTCCCAAAAAAAGTATGAAATATGACATATTCTGAGCGAACATAGGTCTACTTACGATTAAAAACAAATTGTTGTTCCTATTCCAAGAATCTTAATCTCATGTGAGACAACCAAGTTAATTGATTAGTCGAAAAGATCGTGTTTTAGAAACCTAAGAGACAGAAAGAGATGCCCCACTCTAAGTAATCATTTAATCACATAAATTCATAGAATCCAAAGCCCGACCTTCTTTGTGGAGCCTATTCTTACCATATTTTAAAGAACGAGGGGCCAAATCTTAACGTCGAATCGGTTCTTTATGAAAATACATGTCTGATCTTCACCAAGGCAATACAGCTAGAACAGAAATACGTCGATGTTTAGGATTATATAGCTTGATCGCAAATGTTTCACTATCATATATATCCTAATGACAAATGAGGAACACACCTTTTAACCGAGCAGTGAATTCCGTACTCTATTTTAGATTCAAAATACTGTTCCAAGATGTGTTAAGTTGATGAGGACAAAGATGGCTTGCTCTGCCCGTCGGAAATCTAAAATGTAAAGACAAAATATCTAAATACATCTGTATCACGAAGGACGAGGACACATAAAATCAAGCGCGAAGACCGCACTAATCGCTCAGAGACGTGTATAAATATGGCAGGAAAGCATAGCCCTGTATATCAAGCCTTATGACACGAATGAGTACTGCTTACCAAGATATCGTACGTAGTCCAGGTCGACGCTCTCCTCTGCCTGATATTATTGGTACAAACGGCACTCTAGACTGAGTCTCAGGTTTTTAAATCCTGGCCGGAAGCGTGTCATAACGCAATACTACCCAGTTACCGGAAGCGATCTCAAGCGTGAGAAAGAACTAAAAATAAATGATGGACCACGATTCACCTCCTTGTCGCCGCGAAGGTATCAACAGATACGAAATGAGATGCAACCATTAAGGATAATGTCGATTATTTTCAAAGAAATAACAAGATGATACACAGATGTCATAAATCACCCTATGACCAATTCTAAGGAACCATATCGACCATAAGTTGGTACAAGAAGAGTCTCAAATTGCCATTGATTATATAGGGCTATATACTCCGAGACATACGAATCTCATGCAGACTCTAAGAGAGAGTTTTTTTGTTGGATGCACTCGCACGATCATCAATGTCCAGAGCAGTTACTGGACAAATGAACCAATATAGCTATGAAAAGTGTGCAACAGGAATAGAGGAGAGATCAAGCTGTCAATCATATTAACATAGCTCAAAAAAGCCAGAATAGCTCAAATAAGTTCGAATCACAGATATTCGCTATGTATAAATGGATGACATCTATTTTGTAACGTACCAGGATATCTCCTCATTAAGGCCACGTTTAACACAATCAATATGATAGATCCAGAAGGTTTCGTGTTTCTTCCGGATACTTTCAGTTAATTGGCCTGTTCTTGGTAGCACGTTTTCCAAGATAGACCACTTAATTTCTTGCTCATTGTGGTTCATATCTAGACAATGTTGAACTAAGGGTGCCATCAGTTTCTTGGTTCGGATGGCAGACTTGTGTTCACTGAATCGGAGACGAAATTCGCGACCTGTTTCTCCCACATAGGCCAAACCACAGCTGCAGAACAGAATATAAATGATATTACTACTACGACAATTTGTCAAATGGCGTAGTTTGATTTCCTTATCATTATATTTGAGGACCTCAGATGTAATAGCTGAATCACAGGTGTGGCAGGAACCACATCTGTGGTTACCCAAGACAGCAGGGAGGCCCGTAATGGAACGCAAGCCATCTGAGGGAGAACTTTTTACCTGCCGGGTATGTACTAGCATATCCCTGAGGTTCTTATTCCTTCTATAAGCCAGCAGGGGTAATGGCATAGGGGGAGCGTTTTCATCAGTTCAGGATTCTCCAGTTTTTATTGATAATATTCCTGATTTTGAAATTCAGAGTGGAATGGTTGATCACACATGTAATCCGATTCTGATTAGAGTGTTTCGACCCCTGGAGTAGCGCAGTTCTGTCATAGTATTTCGCTCTCTTATAGGCATGCCGTACGAGACGGTGGGGATAACCCCTCTTGAGAAGCCTATCTTTAAGTGCATCTCCATGTTTATGGAAGGCACTCATGTCCGTGCAGTTGCGACGGATTCGCAAGAATTCCCCAAAGGGGATGGACTCCTTTTGGCAGTTAGAGTGGTAACTGTAAAACTTACGAATAGTATTCTTAGCTGTGCTTTTCCTGAAGAGACTCACTTCCAAATGACCCTCAATACCTTCAATGCTGATATCCAGAAAATCAACCTTATAGTTGTTAAAATTCACTGTGAACCTTAGGTTGGAATCACTGGCATTAAGCCAGAGAACAAACGCCTGCAACAAATCAACCGGACCACTCCAAATAAAAAAAATGTTGTCTATAAAACGCTTCCAAATAGAGACATTTTCAAAAAATGGGGCCAGTTTATTGTAGATGCTCTGTAGCTCCCACTCTCCCATAAAGGTGTTTGCCACACTGGGAGCACAAGAGGCCCCCATTGAGGTACCCTTGATTTGTTTAAAAAGGCGGCCATCACATTCAAAGAAGTTGTTCAATAGAACAACCTCCAAACATTGTAAAATAAAGGCATCTGGTCGGTCCTCTGGGTATCTCTGTAATAGGGCTGAAACAGCCTGTAACGCTCGACACTGAGGGATATTGGTGTATAACGCCTCAATGTCGAGCGTCACAAGGATGTCTGTATCTGGATTAAATGGCAAACCCTCTATCTTATTGATTATATCACCGGTGTCACGGATATAGGAGGCATATTTGTGTGTAAGGGGACACCAGAATTTATCAACATATTTTGATAGGGGCTCCGTACAAGACCTAATGGTGGATATTATGGGTCGCATAAGTGGATTTGTTTCCTTCTTATGTGTCTTTGGTAGCCCGTAAAGGGCGGAGATTGTTGGACAGGATTTATTTAAAAAACATATTCATCTTCACAGATGAGCCCATCTGTGAACGCCACTTGGGTTATTTCTTGAATGTGCTTATTCAATCTTTCCAATTCTCTCCGTTGTGCTGGTCTATAATGGTCTGTCACTGACAGCATCTCAGACATCTTTTCATCATAGATGTTCCTATCAAATAAAACAATCCCCCTACCTTTGTCACACAGTTTAATGACAACAGAGGGATCCGTTTTCAGTTTATTAAGAGATGCAATCTCTAATCTAGAGAGGTTAGATTGTGGTTTATAAGGATTGTTAATGACTCGTGCAATATCACGAAGAACACTCTGTTAAAAAATATGCATATCGGTGCCTACCATATCCAGCGTAGGAGTAAAGGTCGATGGAGGTTTGCACCTAGATAAATTATTCTCTTCCTCATTTAGGGGTCGGTCCAAAATGAATTTATTCAATCTAACCTTCCTAAAGAAGGCAAATAAGTCGTCATGCAACTTAAATTTATTCAAGTGTACACTCGGAACAAATGATAAACCCTTGCTCAACACCTCTATGTCCTCAGGTTCAAGCGACATGGATGAAAGATTATAAATCGGTAAATTTTCTTCAATAACCGAAGGATATCCCGATGTACCTCCTACCACCAATACTGGTGGTTGGGGGTCCTCACATACTGTTGTGGAGGTTGAGGGCTCATTTTTGCTTGAGCTCCTTGGTCCTGCCACCGTATATTCCTTCCTCGATATTGGCCCTGGGGTAAAAAACCCCTTCCATGAAATGGTCGTGGAGTGGACCTACCTCTTAATGGTCTTGAGTTGTATTGGCCATTGCTCATGTCCTGATAGTTGTCTCCATCCGATCCGGAGAACCAGAGTCTGAAAAATCTGTATACTTCCTACCTGAGTAACCATTGAAGTTCGGATAATAATTCCCTTGTGCTCCCTCTTGATAATAACTAGGCGTAAGGTAAGGGTAGATCTTTTCTCTAGTGAACCATCTCACATCTTTTCGTAGCTTTTCTGTCTTTTTATTTGTGAGATAAGTGTCAAAGTCTTTCATCTCTGTTTGAATTTTTTCAAGACTATTCTTGGCTTCATCCACAGCCGTGGATGTATTGAGTTTAACTTCTAAGTCGTTTATCTCCTGCAAAAGGGTAGATGCTATTTCCTTAGCTGTTTCTATAATCAACAGCATCCAGGCCCTGGAGCAGCGGTTAGAAATGAGTGACCACCGCTCTAGGAACTGGTTTGAATGAAGTATGGGTGTGAATGTGGTAGTTTTTTGAGATTGTGTGCATGAGATCAGGGGTTGTCTCTTTGAAGTATATTGTGATATTTACTTGTATATATTTATTATTATATTATATTCTTTTGTTTTTGCTATGAATTTTGAAAATGTTTATAAAATTGAATTTGTGATGAAATGTTTTTTACAAATTTAAACATAATGAACAATATAAAATGATGGACAAATTGAAAATAATTTTTTTATCAAATAAAATATGACTGTCATATATCTGTCACCTGGTTCAGATTAACAATAGGATGTATACTAGTATTTGAAGTGTATGGCCTGTGCTGGAACAATCTTTTCGTAATTGATGTATGCCTTCTTCCATTTCAATGGGAAGGAGGAGGTCTCTAATGACATATTACAGATTTCCCTAATTGGGTTTGCCAACTCCCCCGCCAGTTTGGAGACGATGTAGGGGGGCGCCACATCTGGCTTGGGTCTTGACTTAATATGTTACATTAGTAATAGATTTTGCTCCATGGTAATAGTAGCGAAGGTCTCTATTCTACATAAGGAAAGATTATCAGAGATTAAAATGTCTTCCCTGGTCTCCAAGTCCTGATCAAAGGAGTCATAGATAGTATCAATTTTTTTTTTAAAGGGCGTAGCTATCTCCTCGCATAATTCCTGTGTGACATAATTTGCAAGGCCCACCATAGGGAAGGGGCTAGCATGCCGCTTGAGGTTGATGCTGAGAAAGCACTTGACTGAGTGCACTGGCCATTCCTGAGCACAAAATTAGAGCACTTCGGATTTGGAAAGCATTTTAAAGCATGGGTTTTGAGTGGATATAAGTCCCCCACAGCCCCGGTGGTGAATAAACAGGCACAGCTCTGACAACTTTCCCATACGGCGGGGTAGCTGGCAAGGCTGCCCCCTCTCTCCCCTCCATTTTGCTTTATACATTGAACCTTTTGCACAACGAGTAAGGGATCACCCTGGTATAAAGATAATCCCTTTTGGGGGAGAGCAACATCACGTCAGCCTGTATGCCGATGATATAATGGTCATGTTAGATGACCACCAAGAGAGTATGCCTTGCTTCTTGGGGGATATGGCAGACTTTGGAGCTGCCTTTGGGTTCCCCATGAATGTTCATAAATCTCAAGCTCTGAACCTCTTTGTCCCCCGGGAAGCATGGAGAACTTGCAACGTACATGTGCAGTGGGTTGGGTGGCAGGGTCCATTGCCTATTTAGGTGTCCAACTTTGGTCTACCCTAGAATGCAACAACGAGGTAAATTATCGTGAAATGGCTGGAAAGGTGTGAGCTGACCTAGTGCGATGGAGACATTACCCCCTTTTGCTGTATAGGCAGCATCGCTGCCCTGAAAATGACCACCCTGCCGAGAATACTCTTCCTCTTTCAGGCCCTGCCCTTCACTCCCCCAATGGGGATAATATCCAATCTGCAGGCGGCTTTCCACCACTTTGTTTGGGCAGGTAGGAGACCCAGGATGAGTAGGGAGCGCTCCTAGGTCCCTGTGATGGAGGGCGGACTAGGGATGCTTTGCCTTCTCAGGTATTTCCAAATGGCACAGCTGCAATATCTTGCTGAATGGTCCAGGACAGAGTCAGAGAAACACTGGCTGTTCATGGATTGGGCCCTTTCCGGGACCTCACTAGGAATAGTCCCATTTCTACATTGCAAGAATCGGACACCAGTCTATATATATTCCCCATCACTTGCTCTCTCTTGAAGGTGTGGGATGGATACACGCGCAGAGGGCATCTTACCACTTATCCGTCACCTCTGACACCAGTTGTTGACAATCCGGCATTTGCTCTAGGGATAGGTCCGTCCTTCCGCACATGGAAGGAGGCAGTTTGTAAGGCAGCGGGGCACTTCTTCGATTTGGAAGGACCTATACCCTTTAATGTCCTTAATAAGGACTATGCCATCCCAGAGGATGAACACTTTAGATAGTGTCAGATTCGGCACTGGCTACTACACCCTACAATAAGACAAGGAGTGGAAATGACATTGACCCCTTATGAGAAGTGGCTCGTAAGTAAGCACTTTGGTAAACGCCTACTTACAGGTATATGTCCTTTTGCGCCCCATGCAACCAGTTGACCAAAGCCCTTCCCAACGACGTTGGGATAGAGAACTCGGGCGACAGCTGTCACAAAAGGAGTGGGCAGACATTTATCACAGGGCTCGATCTACGACAGCCAATATAGCAGGCAAGGATACAGCCATGAAAATGACGTCTTATTGGTTTTCTCACCCTGGTGCGGCTCCGTCGAGGTAATCCGGCCAGCAGTAATGAATGTTGGCGGTAATGCGGGGAGAAGGGCACTCTTACCCACATTCTTTGGGAATGCACCAACATAACACCATTCTGGGACTCTGTCCTTTACGACAATGATACCCATTTTCCTACACAGCTGCCTAGGTTCTTTTTCGTATACACTGCTGGGCCTCCCCAACCCCTTAACTTTTCCCTATTTTCCCATAGAGGACGACAAATAGGGATAGCGCTGAGCACGGCTCACCTACCTGAGCGTCCTCTCAACGTGGGGGATGACCACTTTACCGATTCACCGGGGGTAGTTGCATTGGCTGTGGGGGATCCCAGGGATCAATAGGCTCACCTTAACACTCTTCGGTCAAGGAAAAAAGTTCAGCACTACTTTGGCCCTTTTCTTAGTATTGCTCTCCCAAGAGTTTCGAGAGCTGACATGCCCCGATACCCATGGATTCTGCGACTCATGGGTACAACATGTACCCAACAGGATGATGGATCTCAAGGTAGCACACAGGCCCAATCTGGACATAGCTAAGTGATAAATGAATAGTACTGGCTGGGTGGAGAGCGTTGGGGGATATGTTATCCTGTTATTCATTGTTTTGAAATAAGTCATGCCTTTGATGTTGCTCTTGGTTTCCTTGGGAATCCTGACATGTACAATGTAATGCTTTGAAGGTGTGAAATAACAACAACAAAATAGATTCAAACCATAAACTCAGACCGCCGTCATTGTAATACTGCGGTAGGACTTTAAACCTACTATGTCGGTTCAAAAGCCTACAACCAGCGCTTGAAGGCTTTCCTACCAACATCGAAATAAGGCCTTAAATGTCTACATGTTTATAGAACTGACTGCTATATTAGTTTCCTGTCTTCGTTTGAACAAAATCTTGAGTAACATTTGAAGAAATGGATTCTGCTAGATCATTTCCTGCCATCAAGAAAAAAAGCTCCTGTTGCATATTTGTCATATAACTGTATACCAGTCAAAATACTGTATAAAAAATCGATGCTTTTACTCTGCTGATTCAATGAAGGAGTGCTTCATAACAGTCTCTCTTCTTCATTACACTTGCCAACAGGTACCTGATTCAAATAACAACAGACCATATCAAGGTTACAAGCATACACATCAGATTTGCAAATAATTTCATTTATCTTCAAAAATTGTTTCATTTTTTCAAAACCATTTATATTGCTTTTTCAAAAAGTAAGATAAACTCTACATACATTGGTTACTTAGTTATTACTCATAAGGCTACAAACAACATCGTTCGCACATTTTTATCTCACATCCGCCCATTTTATCAAATTACATTATTCAAATGTACGAATCATATTTTGACTAAATAGGAGTTTCCGCTACTGGAATTCTTATGTTGAACAAGAAAACAACTTTAACAAACCCCTCACCCTGTTTTCCACACTAGGTAAGAAATCCACCACCAGTCTCGTTCCTGGCCATTTAGTGATGTGATCGAGGAGGCACACTCACCTATTAGGTCTACTATCTGGGTACACAGTAGTAATAAAAAAAGAAAAGGAGGGATCCGTTGAAATGGGGTCAAAGGAGCTGTGGTTGATTGACTTCTATTTATACGGTGGGTATTTTAGGCATAGCAGATTCTATCATCGGGCTCCATGTGTGGCCACTTGTAAGTGGCTCAAGGAGTCTTATCGGCCTCTCTCTCAGTTTCCTTGTGGACTTGGGTTAGGGTGTTCCACTGTCATCAGGTGCTTATTCAGGCCCCTATATTACTTCCTTCACAGTCCATTGCTTTTTTCCTCAGTCCACTGGATTACTATTCTCTTCTAGCTGGCTAAGAGGTGTGTGAGGGATTTCCAGGGCACAGTTATGGCCCTTTTGGATATAAAGCGAAACCAATAAACGTTGTTATAACCTTACCTCCCTTAGGCATGGGGTACATTCCCGATACGCACATTATCTGTCAAATATCTGTTCTACCAGTTGTCCGGGGTCAGTAATTCAGCCTTAAATCATTGTATACTGTGTAGTCCCATATCATATGTTTGAACCAGGCACATTATGGCATATAGAACACTCAGATGGTGTCCTAGGGTAGAAGAACAAGTTGCTTACCTTCAGTACCGCTCTTTTTGGTAGGCATTCTATGTAGCATCATATTCCTCACCTTTTGAATTTTCACCAGGTGTTAGATTGGATTTGGAAACTTTTTCAGCAGTACGCATGCACGCTGGAAGGTGGAGCTTTGCAGCTTCACACTGGTGCTGTTCTGCTCAAGAAATGACGTGTGGGCCGATATGGGTGAGGTGGAGCATAGAACACCAGCAGGTTGATGGCATGACCAACAAGGAACGGGGTCACAGCTTTCGGCAAGAAGGTTGCCTGTGTCTGTAGAACCAATCTGTCTGGGAAGAAGACAGTGCATGGTGCATTCACACAAAGAGCCTGAAGCCCACTCACACAGTGTGCTGAGGTGACGGCAATAAGGAACACAGTCATGATAGTAAGGGGCATGAAGGACAGCTGTGAAGCGGCTCAAATAGAGTGCACATTATAGACGTCAGGACTGGATTAAGGTCCCATTGGGGCATGACAAAAGGAGAAGAGGCAAATGTGTGGCAGGCCTTTCAAAATCACATCTCAACTGGTGACTTAAACAATGAGGGTTGATCTGGCAAACATAAGAAGGCCAAAAAATAACTCCTAGCAGTGTCTAAAGCAAAACCTTGCCAGGCAAGAGAAACAGCAATTAACATCTGTCCTTGAGGGTTCAATCTAGTGTGTGCCGCACCAAGCCAAAAATTTGTCCCAGCGGCAGGTGTATATATTGTTTTCATTGAGGGATGCCTGGCTGCCAAGATGACTCAATCACCTCCGGAGGAAGGTCAAAAGTGTTCAGCTGTTATCGCTGAATCTACAAACATAAAAGTGGAGGTTGCAAAGGCTCAGTGGCAGAAGCATACCTTGCTGCTGCTAGAGCAGGCCTTCCTGGAGAAGCAGCATTATCAGAGGACATATTCTCAAGCCCAGGAGTTCAGGATACCATACTCTGAGTCCAATACAGAGTCAATAGGATGATTTGACCCTTGTCTGTCCTGATCTTGAAAACTCAGGGCAGGAGTTGTATCAGTGATAAGGCATACAGGATTCTCGAGTTCCGCCCAAGACAGAACTCGTCTCCTGATGCAAGATGCCTTGGAAATTCCAAAGTACAGAAGTGCTGGCATTGTGCATTCTTGGCTGTGGTAAAATGATCAAGCCAATGTTCTCACTATTTGTGGCAAGAGATCTTGCGCCACCTCCAGGTGTAGCTGACATTTGTGATCTGCCAGATAACAAAGGCTGAGCTTGTCCGCCCTGGCATTCAATGATTATGCCAGGTGGTTCACTAGCAGTAAAACTCCTTGGTTGGCCAGCCATTTTCAGAGGCACAAGGCCTGATGGCACAGGGCCCATCACCTCGCCCTGCTTGTTGCAGTACCACATATATCAGTGGTGTTGTCCATGAACACCTGTACCTGCCTACCACTGATGGACAGAAGTAAGGCTTTCAATGCCAAACAGATGGCCCTCAGTTTTAGGTTTATATGGAGCTGGGACTCTGCTGGAGACTAGATGCCTCTGATCTCCGACGCTCCCACATGACCCCTCTAATCCAGGAGCAATGCATCGATCACCACTGTCAACTCGGGGCAAGGACGGGAAAGGGGTCTGCCATTGATCCAATCTCAATCCAATAACCATTCTTCCCACATATTTTGCAGAATCCTCCTAAATCTGAAGGTAGTGGGGCAGGTCTCCTTGATGTTGGGTGCACTGGGAATTCAGATCCCATTGCAGATTCCACAAATGCCACCTGGCATGCTTGACCAGCAGGATGCAAGAGGCCATCAGCCCCAGCAGCCTCAAAGTCAACCTCACTGAAACCAGGATCGAAGCTGAAGGAATGCTGATCAAAGCCTAAATGTCCTGGACTCTTTCTCCCAGGGGAAAGGCACAACATAGAACCATATCAAGAATGGCTTTAATGAAGGGGGCGCCTGATATGGAGTCAAATGTGACTTCAGCATGTTCAGCTGCCTATCTCCATGAGATTAATGTCTAACAGGATTCTTTTCAAGAGGCACTAAAAACACGTCTGTTTCCCCCTCATTAAAAATTAGTAATAGATGCTACGATACCCTATCTCACCTCTTAGCGCCAAGACGCCTCGGCATTCGAGCGCTCTATAAAACTATATCCTATCCTATCCTTGGTTGCAAGATGAAAGGAGGTTCGCTGAACTTTGGAGGTGGTTCACAACTGCTTGCGGCGAACCCACCTTCAACAGTCAGTCATCAAGGTAGGGGAAGGCTGGCACTCTTGACCTCTGAAGGTGTGCTGCCACCACCGTTATCACTCTCGTGAACACCTGAGGAGCACTGGTGAGACCAAGGGGGAACACTGCAAACTGACAATGCTCCTCTCCTACCACCAACCACAGGTAGTGCTGATAGGAAGGCAGGACATGTATATAGAGTAGGTGTCCTCCAGGTTCAACACTACCTTCCAGTCTCCAGGGTTGAGGCAGACAAGACCTGTATTTCTCCTTCTGGAGGAAGGCGTGGAGAGGGTGCATGTCTAGAATAGGCTGAACATCTACATCCTTCTTGGGCACCAGAAAGTACAGGGAATAACAACCACATCCTACTTCTGGCACAAGCACACACTCAATAGCACCTATGGACAAGAGGGCTTGCACTTCCTTTCACAAAATGGACAGATGGCTTTGGTAGTTTCTGAGGGGATGGTGGAAGGTGTGGTGGAGAAGAGAGAAAGGGTAAAGCGTATATCTTGCAAACAATCTGTAGGACCCACCTGTCCAACGTGATCTGTTGCCAGCCCAGGAAGAATCAGAGTATGCTGTCTCCCACCGGGTGGATGGGTCCTTGCAAGGGTACGCTAAAGAAGTTTGGCAGGAGCGGCCATGGGGGTGAGAGTGTGGTGGGCTGGGCGTCACACTGATCTTGTTCTCAGGAACGGGTGGCACCATGGTCTCTCACAAAACAGTTGGGTTCACTGGTGGGTTGGTCAGTTTGGCAGTAAGAGATGCCTCAGCCAGCCATGAAATGAGTGATGGAACTATTGCAGTTGGCGTAGAAGGGCTGAAAGGCCCAGAGACAGAACGGGAGCCTTCTCTACATTATGCGCACAACAGTGAAATCAGCTCTTCCTCGATCAGGCGAGTCCCATCAAAGGGCATGTCCATTAGGGGGGCTTGGACATCAACGTAGAACCTATTCAGTAACAGCCACGAATGGTGACACATGGCAAGGCTGGTGCCTATGGCCCACCGGAGGGAATCTGTAGTGTACAAGTCACAATAAATCATGAACCTGGCAGTATTGAGACCATCTTAAATTGTCTGAGGGAGCACAGACCAAAGATTTTTGGGCACACCAGAGAGGACTTCTGCTACTGAATCCCAAAGGGCCTGTGAGTAGCGTCCCAATGAACAGCTAGCGCAAACAAATCAAAGGGCCAAGCTGGTAAAAGAAAACTGTTTGCTGAATATTTCCACTCACTTAGATCCCCTTTTAGCAGGAGTGGTGGGAAATGTGTTGGGATTAGAGAGGCTGGTGGAAGCCTGCACCACTAGACGTTTTGGTGAGGGGTGCTGCGAAATAAAAGCTGGGTCATCAGGAGCAGGGTGAATGGATGCATCTGCTAATCAGCCTATGGATTAGGGGGTCAGTACAAGGTTTGGCCAAACCCCCAAAAATGTATCTGAAAGTGCCTTGTTCAATGGAAAAAGTGTCTCAGAAGATGTTTTCGCTAGCTGGAGGACTTCTGTTAAGACAATGTTTTTAATCACCAAGGTGAGGAGCTTGAGGTTAAGTACTTTGGACGTCCTAGGCATCACCATTGCCTAGGAAGCAGATTTCTCTGTGGCTGGGGGAAACGTTCTGTCGACAGGGAGATATTGAGGCCACTAGTCTCCAGTAAGTCCTTGAACCAACTGTCATCTTCTTAGGGCTGAGTGAACTTAGGGCTTAGTACCCAGATCATAAGCATTATCTTAATCAATCCCAAAAAGGGAATGCAGATAATGTTGTTGAGTCTGTGGTAATTAAAGTGGAGGAAGCAGCATCTCAAATGGATTCAGGCGCAACATCAGTCAAGGTTGAACTAGCTTGAAAGAGGACAATCAGGCCACTTCTTCAGGTGGTGAAATTGGCATCGGTGCTTATGTGTCCGGGGCTGCCATCAACAATGAACTGTGGTGCTGCGAGAAGTGTCAGAACAAGAGCCAAAGGCAAGATAGTTGTGGAGGGTCCAGTTGGCACTGAAGGACAACATGCCGGAGGTATCCCTGGTGGAAGGCCTCTCACCTCCTTTGGGCTTATAGGCTTGCAAGATGGAGGTGATAGGGAATCCAAAGAGCTGGAGCATAGATATGAGGACCTTTTTAATCTGATGCAATATGGCTGAAGGCCCTGAAAACTCAGTTATACTGGAACTAGCTACGAGAAAGGCTCTGAAGTCAGCTGGGTTCTGAAGTGAGATTGAACAGAGTGGCACCGTCCCCAACAATTTCTCAGGTGCATGTAAGTGGCACATGAGAGCAGAATTCCACTTGGAGTTCTTGTGCTTTTACGCTTACCTGAGGACTTGGAGCATGACGACGACCAACCTCTGGAGCAGCCCAGTTGATTTTAGGACCAAGAACAAACCGTGGACGGAGAGCGTGACTTGGAACAGAGTCTTCGTATGCTTAGGGACATAAAGCTTCACCTCATGTTCTCCGATGGCCATCGGGTTCATCGATGCACTGTTGCCGCAGATCTTGGAGTCATGGCTGATGGAGACCTGTCACAGACATTTTTTGCAACAGTCTCTGCCCCCTGCTCTCAAATGCCTATATCTCAATGATAGATCCTGCAAGAGTCCTGCAAACAAGATGTCTGACAGGTGAGGAACCCCAGCCGGGAGCTCCCGGACAGGGGTTGCCTTTTTGGCTTAGATCGCCTGAAATCCACCCCCTCCTTGGACCTTTATATTCACCTTGGTTTCCTAGGAGTGCGATCCCTCGATCATCCTATTCCTGCGATCAAACTCGAAACCTGCGTCTGCAACTTTTAATTTCAAAGTGTTTTTATTGAGTTTTAAAATATAATAAACAGGCAGTGTATTGCAATAGACATTTAGCAGGCAAAAATGGCGAGCGAGACAGACATGCATGTCTTCTCTAGTAGACAGTAGAAAAGCATGGGAATCATGCCCAGTTGGAAAGGCGGTGCCTGGAGATCGGGAAAGGCCCCCAATCAGAGCATTAAATGAACAGTACAATACTAAAAACCCGCCCCACCCCCCAACTCCCAACTCTAACTCCCTCCCCCCACCCCTACCAGTATGCCAGTCTTCCAGAGTATTCGCGTGAGCCATGACAGGCCAAAGTGCTTCAAGGTGTATCGGGTTGTGCTCGGTCCCCCGTGCAGGCCGTGAGGCGCAAGATGCGGAGGTATTTCGGGCATGTAATTTCATGGAATTCCCTGGATAGCAGCGTCAAGAGCAGTTGCCAGGTTGTCTGGAATGAATCAGTAGTGTGTGTGAGCGTGGCCTGGATCCGTTCCATGCCCAGTGTGAACCATA
Source organism: Lissotriton helveticus (assembly GCF_964261635.1). Taxonomy (NCBI): domain Eukaryota; kingdom Metazoa; phylum Chordata; class Amphibia; order Caudata; family Salamandridae; genus Lissotriton; species Lissotriton helveticus. The sequence goes on along the minus strand of NC_136065.1, from coordinate 552,105,140 downwards.
GTTTGTGTAGCCAGCCAGTGTGAGTGGGCGAGGTGGTTGATCCCCATAATGATAGGATGTGTTGTGACGCTGCTTGCATAGCGATGCCCATCTGTTTTCCGCGAGGTGATCTCAAGGGGAATGTAAGTGCATTGGGGAGCCCTAAGAGTGTGTAAGCTGGGAGGCGTGTGATTTCGGTGTCAAATGTTGAGTCTATGTCGTCCAAAACAGCCTTCCAATACTCCTGCAATGTAGGGCATTCCCACAGGAGGTGAGTCAAGGTGCCCCTTTCACCACAGCCCCTCCAACATGGCGCGCTTCGGAGCGGGTTACCCTGATTGAGTCTCGCCGGGGTAAGGTGCCAGTAGATAGCCAGCTTTATCGCTGATTTCCTAGCCTTAGTGTCGCGCGTAGTGTGAGCAGCCCTATAGTATATGTAGCTCCACTCCATTGGGGAGAGAGTCCTTCCGAGTTCGGCTTCCCAGCGTCGATGACCAGCAGTTTTAGCCGGGTCGGCATCTGGGGAGAGCATCTTATAAAGGTCTGAAATAAGGTGCTTATCTGATTCCTTAGATACAAGCCAGCGTTCGAATGGTGTCATCTGCCGGCCGACCAGGGGGGCGTTTTCCGGCTGCAAGAGCCAGTGGCGAATTTGGAAATATTGAAATATGTGAGGCTTAGTCACTCCATAGTCTCGCGTGATGTCAGCGAGTGAGAGGAACCCCTCCAAATCAAAGAGGTGTCCGGCCGATTGGCAAGGCGTATCGCGCCATTGCAGGAAAGCCCGGGCGTCCGTGCCTGGAGGGAACGCAGGGTTGTCAAAGAGAGGGGTAAGTGGGGAGGGGAAGGTCGTGAGACCTCTCTTGACCGCCACCATGTCCCAAGCTGCCATAGTGGTTCGAGTGATTGGAGAGCGGAGGAGATAATGCGGTCTGTGCTGGCGGGCAAGAAACGGTATCTTCCACAAGGAAGTCTGAGCCATCGCTCTATCTTGGAAGAGCCATCTCTTCTCAGATTCAGGTCGATACCACTCCACCAGATAGCGGATTTGCGAGGCCTGGAAATACTGCAACAGGTTCGGGATTCCGAGGCCTCCTTCGTCAACATTTCTGTACGCCACTCGTTTGTGTAATCTAGCGCGTTTCTTCTCCCACATGAATTGGTGAATGTCGTGTTGGAGGTCAGCTAACGCTCCCGGCGGCGGCGATACCGGGAGAGTCTGGAAGATGTATAAGATTTTGGGTAAGACGGACATCTTCACCGCCGCTATCCTGCCGAGCAGGGAGAGGGGTTGTTTTGACCAACGCGCGAGGTCGGCCCGGATTTGGGAAGACAAAGTGGAATAGTTATGATTGACCGTTGAAGCCGTGGAGGAGGTTAAAGTGATCCCCAAATACGGAAGCCGGGTGGTGGATTGCAAGTCGCAGCCTAAAGTAGGCGGTGGATTGTTAGGAAGGGCGTGACTGCCCAGGGGCAATATCAGGGATTTCCCTTGGTTAACTTTGAAACCCGACACCGCTCCGAAACACTCCAGTCCTGCCAGGAAAGCTGGTATTGAGCTGGATGGGCGGTCCAGAGCAGCGATGATATCATCAGCGTACAGTCCCACTACGTGGGGTTCATGGCCGAAAGATATTCCTGTGATGTGAGGGTTATCGCGGATTTTCTGTGCTAAAGGTTCCACGTAGAGGACAAATAGAAGGGGTGAGAGGGGGCATCCTTGGCGTGTGCCTCTCTGTATCTCGAAGGGGTCCGACTTGAGGCCACCCAGCCAGACTCGAGCTAAGGGGCGGTAATAGCGGCTCGCTATCCAGGCCTGAAACCGGTCGCCCAGGTGGTAGCGCCGCAGTACAGCCTGTAAATAGGTCCAATCGACGCGGTCGAATGCTTTCTCCACGTCGATGGCCAAGAGAGCAGAGTCTGAGACCTGAAAGTGAGCCTTGTCCACGAGGTGTAGTAGCCGCTTAGTATTGTCGCTGCATTGGCGGTTCGGGACAAAGCCCGATTGATCTGGCTCGAGGATGCCTGGGAGGCAGGGACCTAGAAGGGCCGCAAGTACCCCCGTAAACAGCTTCAGGTCCAGATTGAGTAAGGAGATGGGGCGGAACGCGGAGCAATGCGTCGGGGATTTGCCCGGCTTAGGTAGAACCACTAAGTCAGCTGCGAGCATGTCGGGCGGTGTGGAGCTTGGGCCTTCAAAGGAGTTAAACAATCTCGCAAGGATAGGCGCTAAGATATGGCCAAAGGTCTTATAAAAGCCCGACGAGAAGCCGTCAGGACCCGGTGATTTAAGCGGGTGGAGGCGCGCGATGGCAGCAAGAATCTCGTCGGCGCGGATGGGGGCATCTAGGGCTTCCGTGTTTGCTGGGCATAGCGGCGTGATGTTAGCAGATTGTAAGTAGGCGTCAATGGCTGTCGGTGACGTCGTGTCTGCGCTGTATAGAGAGGCATAGAAGGAGCGGAAAGCGGAGGCTACCTGTGCATCTTCGGCAACAGCGTTGCCGGAGTCGTCCAATAGCGTCGTGATTTTGGAGCGCTGGAGTTTGGCTTTTAAGGCGCTAGCTAGGAGCCGGCCGGTGCGATTGCCCCCTATATAATACGTGTGGCGGAGACGAAGAGCAGCAAGCTCTGCCCTATCAGTGTCGAGGCTGGCCAGTTGAGCCCGGGCGGCTTTGAGTTGGCGCCATATTCTAGGAGCGCATGTGCGACTGTGCACCCTTTCCAGTTCCGCAACTTTAATGGAGAGGTCCTCCCTTTTTTCTTTACGAAGTTTGGCGTCCGCGGCCGATATAGCTATCAGTTCCCCCCTCACCACAGCTTTTAAGGCCCCTCATAGGGATGAGACCGAAACTGAGGGAGTATCATTAGTAGCTAAGTAATCCGAGATGCATTTGTGAAGTTGGTGGGCAACTGCTGGTTTCTGTAAAAGGGGTTCGTTGAGTCTCCACGAGCTCGGAGCGCGAGGCGATTTGGGTACTGTAAGCGTCAGTTCCAGCGCGTCGTGGTTGGAGAGGGCTGCCGGGACAATAGACACTGTAGCAATTTGAGGAACAAGGCCCGATGAGCCCAGGAAGTGGTCTATGCGTGCATAAGTGTGGTGTACGTGGGAGTAGAATGTGTACTGCGCTGCGGCGGGATGCATAGTTCTCCAAAGGTCCAAAACGTCCCTGTCGCGCAGCCAGGTTCTGCCCGCTTGCGAAAGCGCCCCTGTGTCGCCATAACGGTGCCCAGATCTATCTTTATTAGTATCCATGACGAGGTTGAGGTCCCCCCCAATGAGCATGTGGGTGTGAGGTGACTGAAGCGCTTCTGAGATTGCAGCTTGCAAGAAGGATTCCTGACCCGTATTGGGAGAGTAGATGGAGCCTATCGTGTATGTGTTTGTGCCTATTTGGAAGGTATGGGCTAAAAGGCGTCCCTTAATTTCCCCTATTTTGGCTCCCACCTTGACTTTGAAGCGCCGAGATACAAGTATAGCTACCCCGGCTTTTTTGGACGGGAAAGAGGAGAAGTATTGCTGTGGGAAGGCGCGGGAGCGTAGCCTGTGCCAGTCTTTAGCTAAGAGGTGGGTTTCTTGCAGCAGGCAAATGTCGGCCTCAGAGTTCTCCAGGTAGGAGATGATAGCCCTGCGTTTGATCGGATTGTTGAGGCCTTTGACATTAAGAGACATGATTTTGAGTGTATCAGCCATCCCAGAGGCGTGTGGAAGCATTCGAGCCAATTAGTGCAGGATGCTGCATGGTAGCGGAGAATGTAGGCAATCCCCGATTCTTGTAAAGGTCCCATGGCATACTGGTCCCCACCCTCGGTCCCCACCCCCCCTCTCCCCGAACTCAACCCCTCTCCCCCACCCCCGCTGCTCACGAGGCCGGGAGGCCACCCTAACCCCAACAGAATGAACCTGCCCAACTCCCCCAGAGTCCCGGTCTTCCCTCCCCCAAGCCCACCTCCCCCTCCCAGAACAACCCCCCCAACTAGAACAGTTGAAAGTCTCGGGCCTAATTGTGTAGGACACAGGTCCGTAGAAAGTCAATGGAAGGGGTACCATGGCTGCAGCCCAATTGGCGGCTCCCCGGCCCAACCCCCAGTCAAGCAAAGCGTGAATGATAGAACACCCCCCAAGAGGCCATTGTTCTACAGATCGGGTGCTGTGTTGTCTGCCACTTCCTGTACAGCTGCTTCACGTTCCTGAGCAACTGTGGCCGGATCTGGTTTCGGGATAGATCTCGGGGTTCTTCTCCGGCGTACCGTTTGCCAGCCGTCCCTCGTGTGACGAGATGGGTCATCCTGCGATCGGGTTGGAGAAGTGTCTCTGGAGGCCGAGCCTTCTGGCATGTCGATCCCCAGTAGGGAACAGGTATCACGGAGCGATCTGAGCTGATGAAGGGAGCCATTCCATTTAAAGATCAGGCGGAACGGGTGACCCCAGGAGTAGGGTATCCCGTTATCTCTCAGGAAGTTCGTTGCGGTCCGGAAGGCCTTGCGTTTTTGCAGGGTGATGGTGGAGAGGTCTTGAAAAAGGGCCACGGGGGCGTCCCGAAATCTGATGGGCTGCGCTTTCCTGGCCTCCCGAAGGATGCGTTCTTTCAGAGGAATGTCTGGGAGGAAGGCCAGGATGTCCGGAGGAGGTGCAGGTGCTCGGCAGGCCATACCAACTCTGTGAGCCCTGTCGATTCGTATCGCAAAGTCGCTCGGCTCGCCTAGGATGTCCCTGAATAGGTCCTGCAAGTATTCGGCCACGTTGTCCTTCTCAGCCTTCAACGGGACGCCCCTGACCCGTATATTATTCCGCCTGGAGCGGTTCTCCAAATCTTCGGAATGCGATTGTAAATCCACCTGCTGGTCTTGAACTCGCAGAATTTCCTGCTGTAGCCTCTCCACCTCCATACTGCGAGACTGATCAGCTTCCTCCAGTGAGGCAACCCGCTCTCCCAGGCCATCAATGTCACGACGGAGCTCCCGCTGCTCCCCAGCCAGATCTTGTTTCAGGGTCTGAAAGTCCTCCCTCAAAGTGTTGAAGAGGGAGGCCAGGAAGGCTTTAGTAATGGGAGCGGTGTCATCGTCCGGTGTCTGAGGGCTCGCTGGAGGTTTCGGGGACGCCGGCGTCTGAGTCTTGTCCCCTTTCGGGGGCATTTGTGCATGAGGTCCACTATGTTCCGGTTCCCCTTGCGATTAGAGTGCGCCATGATGCCCAAGGCAGGGTTAGTGGGTCCGGTCGTAGGGCGTCGTCGGGATTCCTCGGGCGTGGGGAAGTCCGCAAATGTCCCAGGTGATGGAGCGGGGCCCTCCAGAGGTCGAACGCTCGATATGTCAGGGTGGTTGTCGCCAGAGGGGATCAGGGCCCACGATGAGGATGCGGGCCAGAGTTGCGACCCTTAGTTAGGCTGGATCTGTGAGGCGTTGACCGGCGCTCGGCCTCAGACGGCGCGGGCGCCGCTCCACCGCCGCCAGGGGTCGGCTGTGACGGAGCGTTCACCCGCTCCCAGTCGGGCGTCCCCTGCCGAGTTGCAGTCTGTGTGGGGAGCCCTGGCGGGTTGCGGGCAGCGGGCAGCCGGCGCTTCGCTGGAGTCCTGAGCTAACTGCCCCGAAGGGCGGAGGTCTGGTCGACTTTCTGGTAGGCCCGTGCCGGGGCCCACAGCAGCCGGGGGCTTCCTGGCGGGGTGCGCAGTGACCGGGGGGAGGCTCACTCAGTTGTCCCCAACCACCCGCCGCAGTCCGCAGGGCGCACCTCACCTCACTCTGTAGCGTGCTCCCCCAGATTGCTGTCCGCGATATAGGCTGCCGTCTTGGCGTGGAGCTTCAGCGAGGGGGTCAGACCCATATCGCCAGTGCGCCTCCCCCGCTGGTGGCTGAGGGGGTGGGGAGGCTCCGGCGGGTCACAGGTGGCGGGCAATCGGTGCCCCGCCTGATGCGTGCTGCAGCAGTTCCAGTGGGCAGAGTCCCGTTCGGCCGTCTGGTAGGCCCGCGCCGGGGCCTAGAGTGGCTGGGGGCCCTCTGGCGGGGCGTGCAGTGTCCGGAGGGGTCGGAACATGCAGCTCTCCTTGCCAGTGCGTCTCCCCCGCTGGCGGCTGAGGGGGTGGGGAGGCTCCGGCGGATCGCGGGAGGCAGGCAGTCTGTGCCCCGCCCGGTGCGTGCCGCAGCAGTTCCGGTGTACTTAGTCCCGTTCGGCAGTCCGGTAGGCCCACGCCGGGGCCTAGAGTGGCTGGTGGCCCTCCGGCGGGGTGTGCAGTGTCCGGAGGGGTCGGGACACGCAGCTCTCTTCGGCCACCCACTGCCGACTGCAGGACTCGCCTCACTGTGCTTCGCTGTGCGCCCCTACGGCGCCCTGTTCTCAGCGCCGGCCACCGCTGTGGCGTGGAGTTTCAGCGGAAGGGCTCAGACCTCCGCCTCCATTACCTCTTCCCGCCGGTGGCTGAAGAAGCGGGGTATAGGCGGTCTCCGACTCAGAGAGACCCGGTCAGAGGTTTCTCAGGTAAGCAGGGTGTCCAGAAGCTAGATGTGGGCAGTTCTACAAGGGGGTGTCTGCTGGAAATAACGTGGTATGGGGCACAGGGCCGGGGAGCCTCGCGGACCACGTCTTCTCAAGCCGCCATCTTAGCCACGCCCCTCGCGTCTGCAACTTTTGACAAAACATTCTACCGACCACGGAGTCCAAGCAATCATGGCTAATCCCCGGTGGTGCTGCCCAGTCAGCTCTAGAGGAGATTGGCTGTGGATCTCCCCTCGGCCGTCACCTACCCAGATGGACATTGGGCACAATATCCTTGTCTCTCCTCTGTGTCCCCTTTCCTCCCTGCCCTCCATCGAACCACCACGGATCAGCCTATGGCGGTGCAAATTTCTGCACAGCTGATGCCCGGTGCATGTCCGATGCTAAACGGAATCTCCACTGATTACGGATCCATTTCGCCACGGCCAATGCCGAGCTTAGCTGCCTTGATAGCTGTTGAGGAGAGGGGCTGGGGATTAACCCTCCCTCCATCACCTGCCTTCCGAGCTTAAACACAGTCGCCTGGCTTCCCGCTTTGCATCCCGAATCTGCAGAGAAGAATGCAGCATGAATGCTATGACGCTGCTGCCCTGTTCAATCAAGCTTATTTTTCTTCCTCTGCATTTACTTAGTGACTGCGCACTCCTGACCCCACAGACACCGCCCCCCTCTTCAGGGGCTGCTGCCGGGCCTCTGAGCGGACTTCTCCCACCATCATAGCATATTGAACGGTAACAGTGCTGCCCATATAGCCTAGAGTGTTTTTTGCCAATGACAACCTGAGATTGTTCGGCATTTGCCGCCTGTTCTTGTGGCTGCCTCCCCCATTCAGTCCTGCTCCATTGGGTTGATTTTTCTTTTGTGGCTTTTCCGATCGGATTCTCGCCAATCTGCAACACCGCCATTTTGTAGTGTTGTTGCTGGCGTCTATAACTCTATCCTCCATCATGGCGGCTTCAATGGATTTTCTGGCTTCAATGGATTGACTGGTCAATGCGTGCCACCGGACTGCGCCTGGTGCCCTCACCCCCCTGAACCCGTTTCCATGTCCAAGATGATTAGATGATGAGTCTGAGCCTGACACTGCACTGTTTGTTTGCCGGTCCCCAGTCGGCTTGCTGTCTTTGACCCTGACTTTTTGGTTTCCCTTTAAGTTTATTTCACCCTTGCCTGTCCCTCCTGTTCTGATCCTCATTCCAATCCCTTTTACTTCCCCCCACTACCTTCTTTGTCTGACCCATCTTGTGTCATGCAACTGAGAGGTGTGGCGCCGCGGCCAGGGCGACTGACGCTGGAATCTGGGGATCAGGGTTCGATCCCCGGCTCCGGCGGCAGGTTAGCCCAGCACCATGTGACTCTGGGCAATAGCTCGCTTAATCTTCCCGACGGCCCCCAGCGCCTAGAGACCCTTACGGGTGATTGTGCGCTTTACAAATGTGGATTATTATTATTATTATTATGTAATGTTATCTCCCAGTAACTGATTTAATCATGTAACATGCTAATCCTTATGTAAAGCGCTCTGATACCTTCGGGTCTAGCCAGCACTATATAAAACTCTTCAAATAAATAAAATACATCTATTCCCAAGCATGCAGTCTTGTACGTATCTGGAACAGTAACTGGCCATGCCAAGAAATGGACACACCATGGAAACATCTTGTGGGGGATCAGCATTTGTCAGTGCTTGTACTTTAGCAGGATCTGGTGTCAAGCCCCCATCAGAAAGGATATGGGCAAAGAATTTTAGCTTTGCCTTATGGAACTCACACTTGTCTGCATTCAAATTCAAACCTGCTTCGGCATGTAAACTACACACTTGTGCAAGAGCATTATCGTATTCTTTTTGTGAATCTCCGAAAACCAATATGTCATCATTGTAATTGAACGCATTCATGACAGGCTGTATGATACGTCAAACGGCATCTTGAAACAGTTCTGCAGCAGATGACATACCAAAATGTAGTCTTTTGTATCGAAACAGACCAACATGTGTAGAAAAGGCTGTAATGTACCTGCAATCTACCTCAAATTCTAACTGATGATAAACGTTATTTACATCCAGACAAGAGAAGATCTGTGCACCATTTGATTGTGTTATCATGTCAGCAATGTGGATGGCATGCTCATTCAATTGCTTTGTTAGCTTGACGCATGTCAATGCATATGCGTACAGCTTCTTCGCCATTCATTTTTGGCACTACTACTATGGGACAAACTCACAGCGTTGTACCAGTGGAAAGCTCAATAATATCATGCTCAAGTAATGATTCAAGTTCTTTCTCAACAGCCTAATACAAATGAAAAGAAATTTGTCTATATCTTTGAGCAACAGGAAGGACTTCCTCATTAATATGCAAATTCACTTTAATAGTGTTAAGTTTTCCCAAACCAAGAAGTAACGAAGGGAACTGACTTACTATTTTGTGGTGTACATTTATGTTGTAATTCACAGAGATCAGGCCCATATAAGCAGCTGTGCTGAAACTGGGTAGACAGGCCTTGAAACACATAGATGCATGGTTGTACCTTCATTTTCTTTTGTTTCATTGTCGCTACACGTGAACCGTGGCTTTTTAAGGGCATCAATGCAGCCCATGTATACACTATGATTTTCAATGGCGTTAATTGTGTTAATGGAGATAATTCATTGTATTTCTCTTCAGGCATAATGTTTATCGATGCACCACTGTCAATAATGAAAGGTATCAAACAACAGTTTACTTTCAGTGTAATTTTAGGACAATGTTTTAATGACTTTGGTGCTTTGGCACGTCAATCTCTCTATGACTGACATTTTTCACAAGCGCCCAGTCCAACATGTGCATGCTTTTCTGAGATAAACATCGACATGGTATAATAATTTTCTTCCTCTTCATTTGATATTGCTAAAGAAGTACTGTTTGATAATGATTTAGATGACGTTGACTTTGTTCAGAATCGATTTGTCCTAACTGATGTCGCTGCTTCTCCCTGTGGGTGCGCGTCAAATGTTGCTCTAGAATGTTCTGGCGCCCATTTTATCTTTGTGCTTTGACACGCTTATTTTTTTCTAGGCTTTGCCAACTGCCACAAAATGGTTTTCCTTCCCACAATCTTTACAAATCTGTCTCAGAGCGGGACATTTACCTTCATGTGGACATGAAAATTCACAACTTCTTTTTGCAGGTATACATCACTTTGTATCCTTCAGTTTTTTGTTTTGGCTTACTTTTCACACTCATTACGGATTCATTCTGGGCACCTCCGGCCTCCATGTCGGCAGCTTGCCTATCAGAATGTTCTTCAGCTCTGGGAGCCATTAACACTGGTGCCATACTATGAGTGCTTCTTTCAGCATTAGTCGTCTGAATGAATCTGACAAGCATCCATCATTTACTCTCAGATGCATAGCTTCTTCATCATTGAATTAATTGAATGTACAACGTCTGATGAGTGTTTCGAGTCTCTCAACAAATTCGTCAATGGTCTCAACAACTTTCTGGCATTCTTGGATGAAGATGTATCAGTCATAATCAACATTTGGCATTGGATTAAATTTGAGGTTCACCACATCTTTAATCTGATGATATATGACTTCTTCTTCAGTTTGCAGAATTCTCTTTCTGACTTCTTTTACACAATCATTAGCAAGATTCTTGAGATACTTTTTTTTAACCTTTATTGGTAATTTCGAGCATGGACACAGCTTAGTGCCTACAACCATAGTATGGCCGGCAGCGCTTGCAGTAATCATTAGGCATCAAATTATAACTAAGAACGATATGCATATTAACACAGCAAGCCACCTACAACCACTTCGGGCCGGCCGCTTTTAAACTGTTGTCATTGTAACTGGAATCAGCAGTGGTAACAGGTATAGTGACCTCATAGGGACGGAAATGTACATAAGAAGTCAGATGTGTGGGTCATGCAGTTAGCAGTCCACCCTTGTTTTTCTGTGTCTTTTCTTTTAAACCTCAGTTATTAAATTCGACTGTATTCATCTCCAACACAGTAAGTCCAACGAGGTACAGAATTCCAGTATGATTGCTCTAAATACAGAAAGAACCTCTTAACGATGCTAGCAATCGGCCAACAGCATACCCAGAACGAGGACCTTGCGGGCCCCGACTGCCCCTTGTGCAGCTACTGTGTAGTTACATGTCTCTCATCGCAGATAAAACTCCATCCAAACTCCCAACCCCCCCTTCACCCTCCCACCCCCCACCCCCACCACACCCCCAACCGTACCCCCTCCCCGCTGCCGAGCCCATAACTCCCCCCCCCTTTCACGCTGTCCGGTTTTTTCTAGTTGGGTCAAAAAGTTATTCCAAAACATTAAACATAGGGTCTCTGCCAAGTGCACCTCATAATGAGCCAGCACGTGGCGCATCGTCCTGGGGCTGCTCCTCTTCTAGTCCTGAGTCAACTAGTTCTGAGCTTGTGTGTGTCAAGGGGGTATCCAGTCCCACCAGCTCCTGAAACATCGCCCCCCAAGCCTGGAGGACCTCAGGTAGCTTCCCGTCCCTCCTCATGTGCCTTATGTGCTCTTCCTCCGCCAGCGCCCATTTTCTCAGATCCGCCTTCCATTTAGCCAGCATTGAACCCTGAGGGGACAACCAGTGGATTGCAATACGGCGTCGGGCCGTAACCAGGCCCAGTATTAAAAACCGTCTGCTCACCTTTCGTTTGGGGTCCCGGGGGATTAAGCCTAAGATCCATGGACGCGGGTCTAAATCTATTACCCACCCCAACACTTTCCCCATGACCTCCAGTATCGACGCTCAATAGAGTTGGAGGACTGGGCACGTCCATACCATATGTATAAAGTCCGCCATGGGGTTGGGGCACCTCGGGCAACGGGCATCCCTGGCATTGTCTATGGTCTGGAGGCGCTTTGGGGAGAGGTAAGCCATATGTCTGATATTATATCTGCTTAAATCGGTTACTCACTAACACCTTCCGCACACTTTCATGAATTTTTTCCCATTCACGAGGGGTGATCTCCTGTGGACACGCCTGCTGCCATTTATCTTCTATCGCTAAGGGCCTCAGTTGTCTATCCTTTCTCAGGGCTCGATATAGGTGAGTCACAAACTTTCGGCCTCCCGCCATAGCCAGCATCGTGACAAGAGTACAAGAGTGCACCGGGGCCTCCGGGAATGTAGGCCAGAGTTGCCGCGCTGTCGCCGCTATTTTAGCATATTGGAGAAACTGTCCCGGGCCAAGCTCAAAGGTGGCCACCGCCTCCCGATAGGTGATAAACTTGTAATTTGGATACAAATCCGCCAGCATGAGGCATCCTCCTTCCGTCCACTTGTCCAGTGACATGACCCCTGCAATCCGGGTAAAGGACGACAACAGCCAGAGATCCAAGTCAGGGGCAAAGGGCTCGGAGTGGATGAGGCGCCGCACCACCCGATCCCAGACAGTGGCGGCCAGCCGTACCAGTGGGGGGGCGAGTTCACGCCGTCTCCCCGCCTGCCAAAGCAGTGCACCCAGTTGCCCAGTCCCATACATCCCTGCCAGCAGGGACCGCTCCCATGAGGGGTTCGCGTCCAGCCTTGCAATCGCGTGCTACAGTTGGGAGGCGAAGTAATACAACTCTAGATCGGGGACCTCCAGTCTCCCCGCGCCCCATCTACGCTTTAGGACCTCCAGACTCACTCTACATCTCTTCCCGTTCCATAGTAAAAGGACCAGGAGAGAGTCCAGTTCTCGGAAGACCCGGTGCGGTATCTCATAGAAGGACCCCTGCATAGTGTACGGACAGCGTGGGAGGATCACCATCTTAATTAGGGCACTCTTCCCCATCAGGGAAAGCTTAAGAGTGTTCCAGAAGGTGATACTCCCCTTTAGACCCTGGATTATCCGTCCCATGTTGTGTTGGAAGAAAGTGGCCGCGTTGCGACCGATCCTAATCCCCAGGTAGCGGAGCGAGTCGTCCACCAACGGGAGTCCTAGCTCAGGACGCGGGGTCCCCTCCCACTCCACCTGTTCTCCGATCGCATACAACTGGGATTTTGTAGTATTTACAGCCAGGCCAGAGGCAGCCGCAAACCGTGTCAATGTGGCCATCAGGATCGGTAATGATTGCGTCGGCCGACTTAGGTAGATCAGAGTGTCGTCCGCATACAGGGACACCACCACCGCTCCACCGCCCCCACTCGAATACCCCGGTCCTGAAGCACCGTACGGAGATGGCAAGCCAGAGGCTCCATCGCCAGGGCAAAGAACAGGGGGGAGAGGGGGCACCCCTGCCGGGTTCCCCTCGATATCGATATTTCCTCCGAGATGCATCTACCCGTGCGGATTCTCGCCACCGGTCGAGCATACAGTAGTCGAATCCACCGCACAAACCCCTCCCCCAGGCCTAGTTTTAAAAGCACCCTCCATAGGTAGGGCCAGTGAATGGAATCGAACGCTTGTTCGATGTCCAGAAACACCAGAGTGCTTTGCCCGGCCCGGCCGACCCTCCAAAGTTTGCATGACGTGGGCCAAGCGGCGGACATTCCGCAGGGTGCTCCGGCCTGGGATAAACCCTGATTGGTCGTCATTGACCAGGCGACGAAGGTAGGGAAGGAGTCTAAAGGCTAACACCTGGCTGATAATTTTCAAATCCACGTTCAGCATGGAAATGGGTCTGTAGGATCCCGGAAGGAGGGGATCCTTCCCCGGCTTGGGAATCATAACTATAGCTGCCGCTCGCATGGAGTCCGGGAGCAAGCCCTGATCATAGGCCTCCATAGCCACTTCAAGGAGTTTTGGGACCAAAACGCCCCCGAACTCCTTATAAAGTTTGGCCGCGAGTCCATTCATACCGGGGGACTTAGCTGTTCGCAGATGGGTGATAGCAGCACGCAGTTCTTCCACCCGAAGTGGGCCCCCCAGTTCCTCTTGACTCTCCGCCTCAATGCTGGGCAGTTGTAACCTCTCCAGAAACTGGTCTATATCCTCGACAGCCGCTAAGGGCCGCGCTTCCGAATACGTTCGGAGTAAATGGGACCGGAACACTTTGTTAATCGCCTGTTGGGTGTACACCGTTTGGCCTGTTTCGTTTTGTAGCGCCAAAATCGGGTGGGGTTGGGTTTCGGCCCTAATCAAGCGCGCCAGTAACCTCCCAGCCTTGTCACCCTCTGTGTATCAACGCCTCCTACTGGCTGTCCTGTTAAATTTGCCAAGGGAGGCCCAGGTATCCCCCAGACGTTGTCGCGTGGCTGTCCATTCTGGCCGTTGTTCTTTGTCAGTGGGGAAGTCCCTTTCCAATTCCGCCAACCGGTCTTCGTGTTGGCGCAGCTCCCATTCCAGTACCCGCCTGATCCCTACTTCCGTGGACAGGCAAGTGCCCCGTACAACCACCTTCATGGCGTCCCATTCAGACGCCCGCGTACTAGCCGATCCCCAATTGACCTCGAGATACGCCTCGAGCCCTTGCAAAATAGCCTCCCTATATGTGGGATCACCAAAAGCCTCAATATTGAGCCTTCAGAGCGGGACGCGGGGCTGAGGGCCGCCCACCAAGTATGTAAGCAGGAGCGGAGAGTGGTCAGACAGGTACCGTGCCAAATAGTGGGTGTCTTCCACCCGGTCAGTGACACCACCCTGGAGAAAAAAATAATCCAGCCTACTATGAGTGTTGGCAGCAGGCGTGTAGCACGAGTACACCCAGCTAACAGGGTTAAGATGCTCATTGGGAGCGTTCTCTACAGAGTTTGCAGTGCCGTGAGGGGAACGGCTTACCAAGATTACCTTACTTTGGGGCTGTCATCACTCTGCCATCACTCCGCCGTGAGGGGAACGGCTTGACGAACAGCAGCCGCACCAGCCACATCGCCGCCGAGAGGGCAGGGAACTACAATTCCCAGGTGCCCCGGCGGCTGTGACGCCAGCAGAGCGCCCGGAGGCGCGATAAAGGAGTGGAGCGCCGAGCGCTCATTGGGAGCGTTCTCTACAGAGTTTGCAGTGTCGTGAGGGGAACGGCTTACCAAGATTACCTTACTTTTGGGCTGTCATCACTCTGCCATCACTCCGCCGTGAGGGGAACGGCTTGATGAACAACAGCCGCACCAGCCACATCGCCGCCGAGAGGGCAGGGAACTACAATTCCCAGGTGCCCCGGCGGCTGTGACGCCAGCAGAGCGCCCGGAGGCACGATAAAGGAGTGTAGCGCCGAGCGCTCATTGGGAGTGTTCTCTACAGAGTTTGCAGTGCCGTGAGGGGAACGGCTTACCAAGATTACCTTACTTTGGGGCTGTCATCACTCTTCCATCACTCTGCCGTGAGGGGAACGGCTTGACGAACAACAGCTGCACCAGCCACATCGCCGCCGAGAGGGCAGGGAACTACAATTCCCAGGTGCCCCGGCGGCTGTGACGCCAGCGGAGCGCCCGGAGGCGCGATAAAGGAGTGGAGCGCCGAGCGCTCATTGGGAGCGTTCTCTACAGAGTTTGCAGTGCCGTGAGGGGAACGGCTTACCAAGATTACCTTACTTTGGGGCTGTCATCACTCTGCCATCACTCCGCCGTGAGGGGAACGGCTTGACGAACAACAGCCGCACCAGCCACATCGCCGCCGAGAGGGCAGGGAACTACAATTCCCAGGTGTCCCGGCGGCTGTGACGCCAGCAGAGCGCCCAGAGGCGCGATAAAGGAGTGGAACGCCTCTCGCCCCGCGAGTCGCGCGCGGGAGCGCTCGAGCGAAGGCCGGGCAAAGGGCGGGCCCTCTGTGGCCCTCAGAGGCCTGAGGAGACTGGACTGGGCAATAGACGCTGGTCCCGATTGGACACCTTACATGCAGGTACTCCCTGTGAACCCCCTTTGTACATATTCACTTTTAGGTATTGAGCGCTGATCGCTCTAGGCCTGTAGTCTTTTAATTGTCTTTTCAGATTGTGTATGATACTAAGCTTGTATGATGTCCAAGGAGACATTGGACAAAAGTGATAAAACTTCATCTAGGTTAGGTCCCATGGATAACTACTTGATTAAGAAAGTAACCCAGATTAATAGTGATAGAAGGGCCTCCTTAGGTCAGGGGAGTCTTTCATTGATTCAGGATGAGGCGCAAATAATAGTGGCAGATATACCTATGTATAAAAACCCCCCTATTGCCTCTGGGAAAATTGTCACAGCAATAGCACAGGTGCACGCCGTAAGACTTGATGATCGGCCAGATATCGTGGAAATAAAACATCCTACATCCCTTATACGGTCGGCTAGAATATTCAAAAAGGCAAAATCAAGAAGAAGGGGGAAGCAAAATCAAAAAGTGCATACAGCTAAAAGAAGCCCTCGATTGGACACCATGACAGACAAATGTTCTTCTTTGGGGCATATAGGGACAGTCTCAACGATAACCCATATACATAGTAGTATAGAAGATACTGGGATATCTAACACAGGAGGTAGGGGGGAAAAAGGGGAAGCATCAGAATATTCTACTACTGAGGTCTCCATACTAAGTACTCCTGCTAGTATGCGAGCATCCCTCTTGAGTTCGTGTAGTAGTTACGATGAAGAAGGGCTATCAAATTCCCCCAGATTCTCTC
The DNA here is from genome assembly GCF_964261635.1 of Lissotriton helveticus. Classification (NCBI taxonomy): domain Eukaryota; kingdom Metazoa; phylum Chordata; class Amphibia; order Caudata; family Salamandridae; genus Lissotriton; species Lissotriton helveticus. Next base: position 552,089,142 of record NC_136065.1, on the reverse strand, counting down.
CAGCATCATCTCCCAATATAAATTACATGTCACCATCTAATACCAACATTAATACCAACATTACTACTACCAAAAAAAGAGGGGGTTGTCCTCTGAAGACCCGGGAAGCTAAATTACAGAAGAGGAGCCCTACTTTAGCAGTGACCGATGTGGTTACTTCACTAACCCCTCCGATAGTCTCTCAAATGACAACTCATTCTTGTTCCCCCAGTGAGGGCGGCTTGTTAGCAAAACTTGAAAGTTTGGTAAAATCATTAATTCAGCCCCTGTTAGAAAAAATAAACCTGTGTAACACTCAACTCGATCAGTTAGATAAAAAGGTAGGAAAAAATACACTATTACTAGCAGATCTGGCAAAGGGGGTAAACATTATAAAACCTAGTGGTTCATCTGTTACAATGATGACAGCCATTAAACAAGTTCCACTTTGCCCCACTCCCTCTACAAAAACCGTACAAATTGGGGTAAAAGCAACCGGCCCCATACTGAAAAAAGCTTTCAAGGAGAATGGAACAGGAAATTTTCATAACAGAAATTGGCATCTACAGAGAATTGTCGACTTACCACCCGAAGCAGCCCCCTATACAATAGTCATGGCGGGTGTCCCTGAGCTATCCATGGGCACCAGGGAAGATCATTGAGCTTTAAGAAACAAAGTGACACACTGGCTACGTAATAATAGACCCTTGCCTGCCCAAACCACTTGGATGCTATGGCATGTCCATGGAGTCCATGTAAATTCCATTGAAATGAATGGGAACTCCATGACGAGTTACCCTTGTCATTAGCATCCAAGTTTAAGGAGAAATTTTGCATGTGAGGCGTTCAACCTGGGTGGGCTCAAGACCTAAAGATAAGAAAGGGGATGTTATTATTGTAAACTTTAAAGATCATAGAGCTGTCCGGCATATCGGAGATTGGTATGATTCGAGAAGCAGCAATTTTATTACTACTCACTACCTTAGCTACTTCTATCCTTATTCCCCAGGGCAACACCCTAGAAACAGGGACAAAGTAAGGTACCCTGTAAACTGGTCCGGCTTAAATCAACATGGATACAGCCAGACTCCTTTTTCCCAAACTCAGAGACAATTTAATTTCCATCAAAGGCACTTTTTTCCACCTACACCCGGACCGAATTTTGGAAATAATCATTTTTGGGATAATAGAGGTTTTGCCCTACCAGTATATAATCTACCAACCCATAATCGGTTTGATGCCTTCTCGGGCCTTGATTATGTCGATTGACAAAAGCAGGATACTCGCCAGACAAATATATTGAGAGTAGGAGATGATACTGATTCCAAGAGGAACCGAAAAGAGTACACGCCAGGGGAGGGCTGTAAGATTACCTTGCCATTAGAATTGGCCCTAAATATAAACTATGGAGACACCGAAGAGCCTCCCTGTAACATTTTGAGTACCCGGGAGTCAGATGTGGGGGATAATAGTGGAGGAGTAAGTTCCTCACGTAAAAAGGGATCGGGCAATATCCCTCTGGGAGATACGGAAGTAAATGAGAAAAGGAAATCCTGTACACTCCTATTTTGGAATGTAGCAGGATTAAGGAATAAGATTAATAACCCATCCTGGGAGACTGTCCTAAATGGGCAGGACATTGTGGCCCTTCAAGAAACCTTGAACCACGGACCCAGTCTATATAAGTGGGTGTAGAACCTTTTTTACTCTGGCTGTGCGGGTCAACACGGATGTGCAAAGGGAGGTTTAATTACATTTCTCTCAAACCAGCTTAAATATGAGAAAGTACATTTTATGTCTAAATCTAGTTACTACCAAGTAATAACCCTAAGCTCTAAAAAGAGAATCAATGTAATTGTGATACATTTTTATAATAACATTCTGAAAGATGAAATTCCCCAAATCTTAAAAATGCTTAGGGAGGATATACAATATGAAATAGACAAGTCCAACAGGGAACTGATAATTTTATGGGGGGGGGGATTTTAATTGTCCACTCTGTACAAAGGGAAAACAGGGGATTTGTGGCCTCATGCTAGAACAAGATATTAATCTAAAACACTTTGACCACTCTTTGATCGGGGACCTACTCAATGAATTAGTGTTCATGTACGATCTGGGTTTTGCAAATGAAATAGCTCAGAATCCCACTTCTTTTGGGCCTACCTTCATTGGTAGAGGTGCATCGTCCACTATTGATTTTATTCTTACATCAAATAGTTATAGCCACAGGATTAATAGGTTAGAGACTCTAGAGCTACCCCTAAGTGATCATTTTCCCCAAATAATAGAGGCTGAAAACCCTTTTTATGAACACCATGAAGACACCCTCCCCTCACGTGCGGTCCTTGACGTGACTTTGGGGAGGCAGAATGGGTATACTTTAAAATGAGGCAAGGTCACGCCAGAAATGTTTCTTGCAAAGCTGCTCAATGTTTGTTCAGATAGTTTCACTATTTGTCTTGGGGAGATGTCTCATTGCGACCAGATATTAGAGCATTTTAATAGAATAGCTTCTGAAATTAAAAACAGCCTGTGGGTGGAGGTAAAAAATAGGACGAGGCGCACTAAAAGTTGGTTTGATACCGCTTGCACAAGGGCATTAACTGACTTGAAACATGCTATTCATAGGTCTCCCCGTGATCTGCTAGTAATAAGAGGGTTGAGGAAAACTTATAATGAGGCCCTGAAAAATAGAAAAAACGCTATAAAAAAGGAGGCCCTAGAAGCCCTCTGCGAGGCTGCACAGTCGAAGGATGCATTTGCTTTTTGGAGGGCTGTTAACACCCCTTTCCTCTTTGATAATCTCAAGGCTCGCATAGAGATGGCGATTACCGAAGATGAATGGGTGGAACATTTTTCAAACTTATATAGGTCCCAAGATGATCCTTGCACTACCAATGTTTTTAAAATGGTTAGCGGTGGATTGGGGGACGAAAATTTGGTGATAACCTTGGAGGAAGTCATGATGGGGTTGAAAGCCACAAAGGGAGGCAAGGCTGCTGGCCCCGATGGGATCCCTGCAGATCTAGATAAAGCAAACAAAGAGATCTGGGGCCCCATGTTGGTACAGTTTTTTAATGCCACACTTGCTAAGGGTTTAAATCCATCCTGGTTTACCTCGATTATCGTGCCGATTTACAAGAAGGGTGATAGACAAAATTGTGCTTGCTATAGGCCAATCTCCCTTCTTGATTCATCTGTAAAAATTATTGGTAGAATCATTCTGACTAGACTCCAGAACTGGGCGGAGGAAAATGAAATAATGAGCGACCTACAGTATGGATTCCAGAAGGGTATGGGAACTGTTGAAAAATGTTTAAATTTAATGATTGTTCAGCAAAAGTATACAAGGGTTAAAGGTGAACGGTTATATCTCATGTTTGTCGACTTGTCATCGGCATTTGATTGCGTGTCACATACCAAATTGTGGGAAATTTTGAAAGGGCTGGGCGTGGAAGATTCGATCATCTGTTTTCTGAGAGAATTATACTCAGGAGCCACAGCCACAGTCCGATATGGCCGTGGGGGACAATGTACCAGGATATTTGGAGTGGGACGTGGAGTACGCCAGGGGTGTGTTCTAGCCCCCTTTCTATTTCTCCTCTACATAAATGGACTTGAGCATCGTCTCCTGCAGGAGTGCAGGGATGTGCCCAGGGTGGGGAAGAGGCTGATCCCTGCGCTCATGTACGCGGACGATGCCGTCTTAATGGCTCGTACTCCCTTGGCCCTACAAAAATTGTTAATATCCTTTCAAAAGTTCATGTTGAGTTTAGATCTGAAAATTAATTGCAGTAAAACATACTCCATGAACTGTGGCACAAGATCTGGGAAAAAGATGAAAAGTATGTACATAAATAATGTTCCCTTGGAAAATATTACCTCCTTCTCTTACCTGGGTATTTTGTTCCATGAATTGGGGGGATGGACAAGTGCTGTAAAGGCCAGAACTCTTTTGTTCCAAAAAACAATAATGGCCATAAAGACTTTTATAAAAAAGCTGGGTAACAAACCAATAAGAGAAATCTTGACTATATATAATGCCACATGCACATCTGTAGCTTTGTATGGTGAGGGACTTTGGGGTTTTTCTAATATAGAATCACTACAAATTGCTGAAAATAAATTTTTGTGGGATGTCCTAGGTCAACCCCATATTTCAGATCTAATTAGAATACAACCCATCCTTTTGTGGCACAGGGTATGGACAACTAACGAATGTGTAGTTAATCGGGCTATGTTACAGGATATATTAAAAATGGAAAATGTGGGTACCGTCGATTGGCTAGATTATATTAAACACTTCATGATTGAAATTGGATGCCGAGAATACTATGAGGACCCACCTTCATTGGGAAACATACCCAGAAAACTGTTGAAAAAACAGAGTTTGGATTACCTTGATGACAAGAGAAGGCGAGTGGAAATCAGCAAAAAGACAGTTACCTCGCACAACTTAATATTAACTGGTGTAAAAGTACAGCCCTATTTAACCCTGTTGATGTCAAATTATGATCGATTTCTCTTAACCCGTTTTAGATTAAATATTGTTTTTAGACTCTTGTCCTTCCCAGAAATTAATTTATGGTTGCGAAATTTACCTACCTGCCCGTGCGATGATTCCTCACCCTAATCTGATATCCATATTTTATTTTTTTGTAAATTTTATATTATTCCTCGCAGGAAAGTCATAATCCTATTCCTTAAAGACATAAACTTAAATAGATGTCGCTTAGCTTTCATAGAATTTCAGAGAATGGACACAGTTTTAACTGTTGTTGTACTTTTAAGTTTTTTTAAACATGTATTTAAATTACGAAAATCCATTGGTGCTAATGAAACATAATGAATTTGTGCATTTTTAAACAGACCTGTGTAAATTGTAATTTTCATGTTGTTGCTTTTATGGTTATTGATTTTAACCGAATAAAGTACTTTCTGAATCTGAGTTGGGATTGTCACCTGGTCCGTCTGCAGGGTGCCATCCGGGCCCACCGTGATGCGTTCACTTCCCAGAGCGGTATGATCTCCCCTGGGTTGACCCTCCGCACCGCGTTGGCAGTTCCGGCGTCGTGCACTTCGCAGTCGCTGTTCTTGCCAGCCCTGCGTGTGGTCCAGGCCCGCCAGGCCTAGCGTGTCCATCCAGTCCTCCGCGGCCGACGGACTGTCGAAGAAGTGGGTTCGCTCACCATGCAGCACTCGAAGCTTGGCCGGGAACAGCAGGCTGTACTTGATATCCTGGGCCCGCAACCGTCGTTTGACCTGAAGAAAGTCATTTAGAAGGTCCTGCACCTTCCTCGTGTAGTCCGGGAAGATATGGATGTAACGATTGTCGAACCTGGGTGGGCCGGTCCGGCGGATATGTTGCAGGATCAGATCCCGGTCCCTAAAATTGAAAAACCGGGCTATTATGGCCCTGGGTGGAGACCCCGGTTTCGGAGGCGGACCCAGGGTCCTATGGGCCCTCTCGATTGCGAACAGCTTAGAACGGCGCAAGTGCGGGAAGACCTTTCCGATCCATTCCTCGAGAAACAGGTCTGCCGCCGGCCCCTCTTCACGCTCCGGGAAACCCAGAAAGCGTAGATTGTTCCGTCGGGACCGCCCTTCCACATCCTGTCTGCCACCTTCCGAAGGTCAAGTCGCAGGTGGTTGATGTCCATGGCCATCCCATCCATTTTAGTTTCCAGTGCCACTCTGGAGTCACGTATTGCCGCAAGGATATCAGCTTTATCCTGGGCCGCCGCCTCCGTCTGGGCCTCCACCCTCCGATCCATGCCTGGGCGCTCCGTCGCCAAGGGGCCCGGGACCGTGTACTGAACAATCTTGTTCACCTGAGCACCCCTCGTCGCTGGTCGGTCCTTTCCCATAATACTGCGGTCAACGAGGGCAATCGGCCGGGCGCTACACAGGGGGGACCTATGCGCCAGACGGTATCACTCCACAAGCTGCAGTATGGCTCCAATCGCTATGACCCAGGGTCCGGCTGGACTATCCCTTGAGCACCCACAGGTCCGGTCCCAAGTCAGTTCCCGGCCTCGGCGGCCCCCAGACACGTGGGCACCACCGCGGGGTCTCTCAAGCCCTCCCACCGCCAAAGGGCAAGGCGAGGGTGAAGGGGGGGTGTCTCAACTGCAAACGTCCTGTCTGCGGGTCACCGTGCTCCACCCAGCCACAACCACCAGTCTTCGCGCCCCCTCAACCAGATGGGGTCTCAGCCCGCTCACCGGATCACCTCTTATCTTCACCGGTCCACCCCACAGCCAGGGGCGCCCTCAATCCTTGCGGGCCGTAGGCGGGCTGCAGGATGGGGAGGAGAAACCACCGACCCTCAGGCTGTCCAGTCCCAGCGATCGCTCTCCCAGCAGCAGGCTGCAGCGTGACTCAGGGCCCTCAGGAGGCAGGTAGGCCGCGCCGCCTCAAGCGGTCCCACTCAGAGCTCTCACGCAGGGGTCCTAGCACTCTTACAGCGATCTGCCCCTCGCCGTCCGCCGCCGGCTCCAGTGGCCACCAGAATGGCGCAGCAGTCCTCCCCGCACGTCCGCGGGCCACGCGGCACTTGGGAGCAGCCGGGGGGGCCGAGGCCCTCCCCCGATCTGCTTTGCCAGCACTTGACCCCTCCGGGGTCAGGAAAACCTCCAAGGGGGGAGAGGGTGATGCACCGCAATCGCTCACCGCGGCTTTTCAGGCCCAGTCCCGGCCTCTCAGGCAGCGTCTGGGGCGCGAAAAGGCCTCGTCCCCCAGATCTCGCGGGGGGGTGGGCTTCAGGGTACGCGGCGGCACCTCTCACCGCCGCTTCGCAGCACCACCGGCTCTGGCGAGTGTCCCGCCCGGTCCCCGTCGGCAGCTCAGCGGCTCCAGCGGGGGCGCTCTGCAGCCCCGAACGGTCTCCAGTCCTCCAGTGCCCTCAGGGTGAGGCGGCCGCCATTTGCCCGCCGTTCGCTCGATCAGGACCGGGACAGGCCACCGGGTCCCCAGCCTTCGCCGACAGACCAGTTCTTCCCGAAACAGCGCAGGTCAGGTCCGGGGGGGCTCCACACCCCAGGAGCACCTTTTTTAACAATTCTCCTGTGCCAGGATAATGTAGGATTAACAGCGTTAGGGTAGGAGCTGGGCTAGGACACGTCTAGCCGGCCATTTTGCTAAGCCACCCCCCGATTCTTGAGATACTTGATAATCTTTTTGTTATCCGTCTCTTCAAGTGCGTCAATGAAATCATCAAATGTCTCTATCGAAGCAGTCCATCTATCGACAATAATTTGCTTTTTGACGGTATCGAATGGTGGTTTCAGGAAAGCTGCAGCGTTGTAACCATTTCTGGGAGTGGTTGATATCGAGGGTGGATCTCTCTCCAGCTTCTTCTGCTGTTTATCCTAAACCTGTTTGTGTGAGCCATCTCTAAGGCCATGAGATGTGCTGATCTCTAAATCATACTTAATGACTTTTAGAAAAACAGCCTCAGTCTTTGCCTCCATTGGAAAACAACATTTTGCTTTTCACAGATGTCAGCGACCGGTCTGAATGTTGCCCACTGCTATGTTCATGTTCTGACCGCCTTCACTGCCCTACAGTTGGCTTGGCAAGACTCACCATTATTGTAAGCACAGCCCCTGTGCTTAGTCTAGGTTACAGCGCCTGGCGCTGAGGTCGTACCGGCTCACTTTGCTCAGGTTCTCGTGAGTAACTACTGTTTTGTTCTTAGGCACACTCTTTGTCTTCACCACATTTAATTGTAATGTTATCTTGCACTGTGTGATTATCAATAGCTGATCTTTAAAACCCTGGTCGCTTCTCCCTTCAGTGTTCACTCTCCGTATTACATGTGACTGTTTATGTACGGAAGAGGTGTGGCGTGGCAGCTAGGGTGACCACGGGGTACACGGTTCGATCCCCGGCACCTGCGGCAGATTAGCCCAGCACCATGTGACTCTGAGCAATAGCTTGCTTAATCTTCCCGACTGCCCCCAGCGCCTAGAGACTCTTACGGGTGATTGTGCGCTTTAGAAATGTGGATTATTATTATTATTATTGCGTAGCAACGCTTTACCATTAAATATGATTTACCCAGCAGGTTCTCAGTCATTGATTCTTTGCAATACTTTAATGATTTTTAACTTCATTACAGTGGCTGCAGTTGTGCTTTGGTTCAACATGCGTTAAGCCTCACCTCCTCATGTCGACAGCATGGACCTCGGCAAACTCTCTGGGAAAACACTGTCAATCGTCAGGTTACTTATCCCCTAAATCGTTGCCAGTTGTAGCGTTCTACCCATGCTGGATACCCACAAAGGACTGTCCCACACATGGACCTTAGTAATACTCAACTTTATTCTTCTGCAATTAACTGCGAACCCAACATTCTAAACCAGCCTTCAGTGCATTCCACTCTGACATTTTTTTCACAGTTTACAGAGTCCACCTGGAGCTAAAAGGGTTCAATCATTTCTAAATTGCAAGACACTACAAATCAAACCAGTTACATTTTTATTTTTTCTAGTGTATTTTTTCGATGGAATTCTGACTAGAAGACAGATAGTGATTTTATTATATACCTCCAAGATGATGTCAAACTCTTTGTATTGAGGAACGCAAGTAGCAGTGCACTGTTCCCTCAAATTGTTCATTAATAGCAATCACTTGTTTAAGTATCTTCCCATACTCGATTTCATTACCTTTCTGTTATTGGTTGTCATAATGTCCTGAATGTAGACGGAATTGGTTATAGGGATAAATTTGCTTTGACATCGAATATCAATGGGTCAGTGCCACTCTGCAAGCTCCCCGCAACCCTCAGGCCAAGAACAGAATTGCAAGAGTAATGTTTATCAAAAAGTAGTCAATCAAACTCGATCTTCTGCAACACCTAAAAGTTGGAGCAGCTGGACTATCGGAGTTAGTACACGCATTGAGAAAGCATAGTAGTCAATTCACTAATAAACATTCCCTCTCCTTGTGGTATTGGTTATAATGTTCTTTGTCATATGAGGTGTTGGAATGCCCCAATTGTTTCTTCTTCCAAGGTAGTCTCTTCCCAAATCCCTACAGTGTGGGTGATGTCGAAGTCATGATAGAGAATCAATGAATATTTGGCAAACTGATTTAGAGTAGATTTTAATCCATCACTTTTTCAAGGATTCCCAGATAGTCTGATCCATCTGAGTTCTGACTAGTTGTGATATCAACATTCATAAATTCCACAATTTGAGTGTTTTTTTCCGGACTAATCAATTGGCGTATAATATGTTTGCTAAACATCCTTTACAACGCGGTGTTTACACCGTGCATCCTTTACTACGCAGCCATTACAACGCAAGTCGTTACTACGACTTGCACTGGAGGGCGCTCTTGTTAAAGGAATAGTTTGATTTTCTATTCCAACACCTTCCCTACTGTTACGTGGGCTGGAGTTGGAATAGAAAATTAAACTAATCACAATCCAGCGACCCTCCAACGCAAGTCGTTGTAACGACTTGCGTTGTAATGGCTGCATCGTAAAGTACCGCAATCATTTTGATTGCGTTGTACTGACGTACATCCATATGTTTGCTGGTTCTTTTGGAACAGATGTTTGTTCCATTTTACAATCTAACTTTACGGAGACCCACATTGCTAAACCCACCTTTGGCCACCCTTTGATGGGTTTACTTGCTCCTATTTTGAAGTCAAGGAAATTATCAGGCACAAACTCAGCTCCTTTACTTTAGGTCGCCACATCTCCTGGAAGCAACATATCTTAACAAATGAATACCAAAAAGGATCATCATATTTGGAGTAGAGACCAGCAATGTTCTACGGAATAATGGACATTTGTTGGATACAAGTTCTCCTGCTTGCCTGCTGCTCTTGCAATCAGTGGGATTGGGAGATGGGGTATGGTAAAATGATGACATCCAGGTCAGTTGATCGTCCGTTCCAGCCTAAGGGCTAACTACCTCTATTTCCCCAGTGGTGTAACAAAACTTGAGGGGGCACCCCTTTAAGTTATGTGGAGGGGCTCCCCTGCAAGTCTCTGAACTAAATCAGGAGCAATCCAGCCGGACACCTGTATTGTGGGGGCATTCCAGAGCTTGACGGCCCCCCCCACCTCGGGGGCTGCGGATACCTGTGTTACGCCACTGTATTTCGCCAAAAGCAGTTCTGTACCCACCCAAAGGGTATATCTCCCCAACTCTAGTAGCTCATTCTCATGTTTCAGTCATATTACTGGGCTCATCCCGTAGTAACCCTGGGGGGAGCAGGCGTAGTGCCTCTACGCGAAGTTCCACAGAGTTGGAAAGCAACTCAGAGGAACTTCGCTACGCGCCCTCCCCCCACCGAAAATAATTATATTAAAAGGCACTTACCTGCCCCATGGCTGCCTCCTCATTTACATCGCCACTCTCCTGCCCCCTCCTCCCTATTCTGCTTCACTAATAAACCCTACGTTGGGGTAATCAGTGTAGCAGGATAGTGAGGAGGAGGCAGGAGAGCGATGATGTAAAGGAAGAGTCAGCCACTGGGCAGGTAAGTGCCTTTTAATACATTTTTATTCATTTGGGAGGGTGGAGGATCCGGCTAACTACGCTCCACCACGGAGTCGTAGTTTTGCCTGAACTCCACTTTCGCAACGGAACGTGGAGTAGGCAAAACTACATAAACTCCGCTGGGGGAGCCTAGTTAACCATCCCGATTATCTATTAGCCATCCACTCTGTAAAACTTTTCAGGTCGAGAATTTGTATTTTTATTTCAAGTTTTATCGCTAATTATTTTTACCTGGTGCCATTTTTGATCAATGTTTTTTTAGAATCTAAAATTTGTGGGATCTATCAATGCCCTTGATATGAAGCTGGCCCACATTCTCCGACATGAGCTTAGTTAGAGCAGTGGAGCAAAACTCTGCCTTAGTTCTTTGTTCAATAAACTGTTTATCAAGGTTCAGTTCTGTTACTTGTTTTTGAATTAGCATATTTTTTGTCGTGTGAGGTGATTTACCTTGTTAAAGGTACTGCATGGAAAGGTTTAGTAACCATGCTCTGTCGAGTAGAATATTCTTCATTGTATCTATTGATGTAGCCGTTGTTACTGGTAGATCTAACATTTCTGCTTTCCTCACAATGGGCTCCTTTTGCACAACTGACACCCTTCCAGATGGGTATCACCTGTGCTGTAGGGTTTAAAATAGGACTGATAGAAAGGACATCTGATGGATTTTTAGGGAGTGCACTGTGAATCACATTTCCAGATAGTTCACTTGTCAATTACTTGCTCAACTATAAATATTGGCGCTTGCTCAGCTATATTTGTTGTCACCTGAGCACCTTTATTACTATCCATCATTGGTTATGAAGCTCAATTATGTTTTCCTAGATTATTTTGGACCATTCAACAAGGTCTAATTTTTCTTGCTCTGATTTCATTTAGTTCCAAGGGGTAAGGTCAGTTTGTGCAGGGCCGGACTTGGAATGCAAACCAGCCATGGAATTAAGTTGGACTGGCCGCAAGAGGGTGGGGGGTGCTGCTGATGCTGCTTTTGGTACACGGGGCCAATATTGCAGTACTGCTGCAAAATCACCCTCTGTACCAAAAACAGCCCCCACTGGTCCAAAACCGGGCCCCACCCTTCCCGCTCACCTGGGGAAAAGCCAAGTGCCCGCTAAGGCCAGTCCGGCCCTGAGTTTGTGTATCACTCCTAGTGGTGTTTTGTTCTCTTGGTAAAAACATGAGGTAAGACACATTGGAAACCTGATTATCCAATTTGGGTTCTTTAGAACTTTTCCTCAGGCATTATACTGGATGACCCGCAGGACCAAACTTTTCACTTTTTCTATTCCATCCTCAACCACCTTGTGCCATTTCCTGGGCACTGCTGATTAGACTACTTGGACGCACATTGACTTATTTGATTGTAGTGTCTCCACTGTGCTCCTGCACACTGGCCCCTATCTTTACTATTAGTCGATAGGGCTGTGTATTGATCCTAATAAAACCACTAATGATTTGTCACCCTGCCTCTTTGATAGCTCCACTTGTCAACTGTTTTTCACAACCATTGCCCTCTTTAGCAATTTTTACAGCTGAGCCCACGACCACTCTTGTCTTACAGTTAGATTGATCTTGCTTGAGCAAGTCAAATTGAGCCAAGGCACTAGTCTTAGGCTTTTGCTTGGTTAGAACATACAAGATTAGTGTCAACCGATCAGAAAGTAGTCAGTGCCTAATACTGAATTCTCTAGTAAGGATAGTACAGAGCCCAGATCCTTCTCAAAGGCTTGGAGAATTCTGAAATTATGATCTTGGTCCTATGACCTGGACAGATGATAAAGTTGTGCACTAAAACGTTAATCATTAAGCCATTTCCACACAAAGAGATATCAATTTTACAAGTTTCAAGTGTTCCTCTCAGGTTTTTGTTTGGTTCATAGTATTGTAGCCCATTGGTCAGAATATTAGGAAAGTGAATTGAGACATCTGGGAGGGTAAGATCATTTAGCAAGAATCGGTTTGCTAGGGGTGTGGAACAATGAAAACAACCCATCATTATTTGATCGAACCACATACTGCCCACATCATAGAGGACAGTACAGAGCGGGTGGGTTGTTACTATCTCCATTATCAGCCACCATTTTGACGCCAATGCATCACCCTTCCATTTACAAATGATCTAAATGTTCATCACACCTTAAAGCCATAGTCGATAGGATATGTTAGCAGAATTGGCTGCTAAGATGACCTTATCATTCAGTACTTCAATCTCTTGGATACCAGTATTGGCCTGTGTAGTTGCATCTGTAATTACACTGGTAAACTTGGGTAGAAAGAAGTCAGTGATCAATGTAGAACCCCATCTTTGATTTAGAACTGTGCACTCTGCTAGATACATTACATTATGGTTGCACCACTACTCCTCAGCCACCCCCTTTTGGTGTCTTGTTCATGCTTAGCTTGCCTTTGACCTCGGAGAGTATTAAGCATTGTATTATAAGTTTGCAATGATCTCTGAGGGATCACGATGTGAATGCAAACTTTATGTATAGTAACTCTTCTTCAGAGTTGTGTTCAGTTACAGGTGGAATTGCAATAGCCGGAATTTATGCAGGCAATGCCGTGTAAGGTTATCAGAGCAGTGCATAGTCCATCGCTATCAATGCAATGCACCTCTTCAGTGCCTTTAATACCTGTGTATGCCCTGGCTACCACCTTCTTCGCCCCCTTGCCTTGCACCATTTGGCTTTGAATTTCGCGTGACAGTCCAATGCACACAGAAAAGGTTGCAATACTCAAATATCATTGTAGTTTGAAATTAGATCTAGCAAGTGGAGCAGACTGGGCTGAGCAGATTATCTTTTGTTTTATACTGGGTGCTCCCTTGTGTCTGGACAAGGCTATACCTCTCTGAAGAGCTCATAACAAGAGCGAAACATGTCAGGGATTGCTTTTATTCATTCCAGGTTGACTTGGATGGTATGTTCCTAATCCAAGGCGGCAATACTGTGTTTAGAGTGGTAAATGGCTTTTGTCATTTTATTTTTCAACTGGGTTAAAGAAGTTCCTGTCTGAGCTTTTGGACCTTCAACATGATCCCCCACTTAACATTCAATGTGCACACCGTCTTGGTCATTTTCAACCTCATTCTACCAGTTAACCAGAATGTTAATCTTGGAATTTACTTATCTCATCCGTGTGCTGAAGGCAGCAAACGTTAACCATCATCTTATATGATCTGGCTAAAACCATTTATCTCTTGCAAAATCTCCGTAATACCACCAATGCCAGATGGAAAAAATGTGTTGCTCTCTGTCCACTAATGAGACAGTTACATATTCGTAATGGCATTTTACATCCTTGTTTATGTAAAATTACTTATAAGGGCACTACGCTCTCCTTTGACGATCCTCTCAAACTAAAATCTTTTCTCCAAAGTATCTTGCCACACTCTGTGGATAATTCTTTCCAGTGCTCCTAAATTATTCTAACTAATTCTTGTCACTTTCATACTCGCTACTCCTTTCTTTGTTGTTTCTACATGGCTGTTATCTCATTTACATCTTAGTTTCTTTTTTCTCTGCCGTTCTGCTTGCTCTCGGTGCTGTTATGTCCCATGCATATCTTTTCCACTTTTCATCTTAGATCTGGATCTCTTTCCTTGATCTTTTTCTTACTATCACTCTTTCTTCCTCCCCTAGTTGTTTTTCATTCTCTTTTTTATTCTGTATGATGAACGTTTTTTATTTTTTATTTGTTCTTGTTTACATTGTGTTACATATTTTTGGAATAAATGGTGTCTTTCTGTTACCATCTGTGACCGGACCGCGTATCACCTGTATCCCTGTATCTCTCATCTCATTCCCTAATATGTGTAACATTGTGTCGTGGAATGCTCGTGCTCTGGGACATCCTGTCGAAAGACAAAAAGTACTCTCTCACTTGTCCCGATTGAACTCACATGTTTCTTTTTTGCAGGAAACTCATTGTAATGATGTAGAATCTCTTAAATTAAAACAACAATGGGTCTGCCAAGTAATATATTCTCCTGCGATCAATCGTAAAGGTGGTTTTGCTATTGTTTTTCATAAATCATTGCATGTACAAATTTTATCCACTCAATGTGAATATGATGGACATTGGGTAATGGATAAGATTATCATTCATAACAGGGAAATCTTTTTATTTAATATTTATGGTCCTGGTAAACCAGATCCCAATCTCAAGAACAACATGAAGATTTTATTAATCTCAATTGAAAACCCTACCATCTTTATTGCAGGAGATTTCAATCAGTGGTTAGACCTATTTGCAGTCAGAGAATCTAAATGTAAATTTAATCCTGACAATTCTCACAAAGCATTTCAATCTGCCATTGCCACCCATCCATTATATGATGTTTGGAGAACATGTAATACTGACTCTTTTGAATTCACATTTTTCTCCAATGTCCACCATACTCGTTCCAGAATTGATTATATTCTGGCTAGTAAACCTCTTCTTCCTTCCACCCAATCATTAGAGATTGGCTCTATTTTTATTTCTGACCATGCACCTGTTTTTATTTCATTTGACCTTTCTCTGAACAATCCTAAAACTGGTGGATGGAAATTTAATAACTTTCTTCTATCCGATTATAAATTCTTATCTGAAGCTACTACAGTTGTTAACAAGTTTTTTTTTAATCAATCAACCTTTGGCCACATCTGTTGCTAATAATTGGGGTGCCTTTAAGGCCTTGTTTCGTGCCTTCACTATAGGCTACACTGCAAGAAAGAAAAAAAACAACCATGCCAAATACACTACTTTACTACAATAACTTAAAACATTGGAACATACTTACTTTTCATCTAAATCCTCTTCAGTATTACACAAGTTAATTAAAGTCAAGTCTGCTCTTAACAAACTTGCCACTGTTGATGCCTGCAATACTCTCCTTAAAGTTAAATCTAAATATCATGGAGGTCAAAATAAAGCGAGCAAGATGCTGACCAATTTAAAAAAAATCAAATCTGAACGTAAAAAAATTGGTCTCATTCTAAATGAGCATACCAACAAAATGGCATCCTCTTATACAGATATTATTAACATTTCTCAAGAATATTAACAGTTATTGTACTCTCATGACACTTTCCCCTCAGAACAAAATATGCACACCTTTTTAAATGGTCTACCTAACCCCCATATTTACCGGATCAATTTGATCTATTAGAAGTTGAGATTACTCTTCAGGAAATACCAGATGGCATCAGATCCTTAAAACAATTGAAAGCACCTGGTCCTGATGGCTTTTCTGCTGAATTTTTTCCACTTTTTCCTCCATTTTTGTTAAATGACTTGAACTTGTTATCTATTTTTTTTGCAGAATCTAAGGCCTCTGGATCCTTCCTAGAAGCCCTGATTGTCCTTGTTCCCAAACCTGAGAAAGATCACTCCTTTTGTAAAAACTACCGTTCCATTTCATTAATTAATTATGATAGCAAAATATATGCCAAAATCCAGGGGCGGTTCGCTTATTAGGGAGGCAGGGCTCTGCCCCGTTTCAATTTCTTCATCAATTGCGATGTATTATTTGTTTTTTACAAACGTGAAATGTATTACTCTTGTGACCCTCGCTCTGTGTGAGGGTCAGGCAAATCCAGGCACATATGCCTGCCGTCGCAGGATTTAGAGGGCTTACCTGATTTGAGCCCTGCCCCCCGGTGGCTTTCAACACTGTAAGTGTTTGTACGGCATTACAACGTGGGCTTTTACCCCGCATGCCATTACAACGCTGTTTTTACAACGCAACTCGTGACAACGAACTTGCGTTGGGGGGTGCTGGATAGTGGAACAGTTTAATTTTCTATTCCAACTCCAGTCCATGTTGACAGTAGGGAAGGTGTTGGATAGAAAATTCTAGCAATTTACTCTAATTTCCATTGAAATAAATGGGCACTGCATGACGAGCTGACCTTGTCATTAGCATGGAAGTGGTTAAACTATTCCCTATCCTACAGCGCCCTCCAGCGCACGTCGTTGTAACAACTTGCATTGTAATAGCAGCATTGTAACAGCAGTGCGGGGTAATGCCCGCGTTGTTATGGATGTTTCCCCTGTAAGTAACTGCCCTCTAATGACACAGTGCTGTCTCACTGATTTAAAACAGCCTGGGTGCTTTAAGCATGAGTCCTGGGTTTCCAAGGCTGTTTAACAAGCTGTGCGGGTGCACTGTGTGTTCACCACACCCATTTCCTAACTTGTCACAGTATTGAGTGGGAACAAGCCTAATGGCCCCACCCCATCCTGAGAAGAGCTGGGAAAGTTCTGTGGTGAACACGAGACTGTCTACAACGTGATGTGCAGCATATGTGATGTGCGCTTTATAAAAGCAAGCAAAAACCAAAGAGATGATGGACGGAGTGTTCAACATTGCAAGCACTCACCCCCAGTCATCAGCCAGGCTAGCTTGAATCCAGTGGCAAAAGTGAATGACCTAGCCTGGCTGATGACGGCTAATTAGCTAGAAACCGGTCCCAGGATTCTTGTATCCGGTCCAGAGAAGAGATGGCTTGGCAGTTCAGGCTGGACGGTTCCCATGAGGCACAGGGTGAGACTGATTTGCATATGTCCATGTCTGAACTGGGGTGGCGGAGTGAGCTAAAGAATGATGATGGATTAAACCCAGATCAGTTGACTGGGGGTGAGTGCTTGCAATGCTCAACACTCTGTCCATCATCCTCTTTGGTTTTGCTTTGTTCGCCCTAAGTTGGCAGGGTATGCCCAGACGTGGTCCCCTTGCTCACTTTGCCACTGGATTCAAGCTAGCCTGGCTGATTACCCAGAAACCGTTCCCAGGATGCTTGTTTCCAGTACAGGGAAGACATGGCTTGGCAGTTTGGGCTGGACTGTTCCCATGAGGCACAGGATCAGACTGATTGGCATATGGCCCTGTCTGACCCGGGGTGGTGGAGTGAGCTAAAGAATGATGATGATTAAACCCAGATCAGTTGACTGGGGGTGAGTGCTTACAATGTTCAGCACTCCATCCATCATCCTCTTTGGATTTGCTTTGTTCGCCCTAAGTTGGCAGGGTATGCCCAGACGTGGGCCCCTTGCTCACTTTGCCACTGGATTCAAGCTAGCCTGGCTGATGACAGCTGATTAGCCAGAAACCGGTCCCAGGATGCTTGTTTCCTGTCCAGGGAAGACATGGCTTGGCAGTTCGGGCTGGACTGTTCCCATGAGGCACAGGGTCAGACTGATTTGCATATGGCCATGTCTGAACTGGGGTGGTGCAGTGAGCTAAAGAATGAGGAATGATTAAACCCAGATCAGTTGACTGGGGGTGAGTGCTTGCAATGTTCAACACTCCGTCCATCATTCCCTTTGGTTTTGCTTTATAAAAGCAAGCAGCAGACGTGCTCGGATCGATGGAGGCTGGCAGTTTGTATCCCAGGCAAGTGCGAGAGGGTGCCTAGTGCGGGTGGGGGCCTAGAGCAGGCTTTTAATGGTCTTTATGAATCAAGTGCTAAGCACCAGGGTGTAACAAGCATTTGAAATGCAATCGATCTTGCATTTGTCCTTGTCCATCTTTATTCAGTTTGTGAACATGATTTGCCTCTGTACAACCTATCCCAAGCAGACTGAAAATGTTCAGCTTGCCCAACTTCAGTTGCTTGTGAGCTTCTTAACAATGGTATTGCTTTGCAAAATCAATTCTGCTAAACCCAGCATTTATAGTAAACAGCGAATAATTGTTCCTCAACCTTATACTGATACTTAGGATCTAGGGTTGCAATACGTTTTCATTATGTATCTAGAGGAAAAAAATAAAAAGATTGATACCATTGTTCCCACAAAATGTGTTTGTCAATTGCAGCTATCACTGTGAACCATTCATTGTTTTCTTGTCACATTTGTCACAACTTACGTGCACTGCGCTGTCACACTTTTTTCTTATAAGGACCACCTTATGTGTTACTGGATGACTCTATACAGACTTTGATGATCTGCTGTGTGATGGATTGTGAGTCTGGCATTTGCATAGATTAGCTTTTTGATGTTGATAAGTCCATAAGAACCCTTGTGTTCCATGCTTTGATATACATAGAGCTCTAGGTCGAAAATACGATCACAGCATCTGCGTTACTGCCTGGTCCTCCCACGTGCTACAGGTCTCGTTTATCAATTTGGTTCAGTGACCCAATATGGATCCCCATTTGCATGTGAAAACTATTTGTTGTATGCTTTGTCTGCTTACAGATACAAAAGATGCAGCCAAACACCTTCCCTTATTTTTGGAACCAATGAAAGGCTGACCAATCTGACTTCTTCATTGACAGTTCTGCTTCTAATCACTTAGATTGTAGCAGTTAGAGATACCATGCAGAACCTGAGTTTTCCCCTTGAAACCACCTTTCTGAATGAATGTCCAGGTAAATCATGTAAAGAAATTTGGGGGCAAATTTACAAATATTTCGAGCAGTGTTGTGAAGCAACCAGATTTGCTGTCCTGCACTGCACAAGTGAGAAACCACAGAGCAATGCCATATCTACTAAGATTGGCCTGCTGCCATCGCCTCTGCATGTGAATGAAACTGTCACACCCTACTAACCTTTCAGACAATCAACATGACAAGTGACCGACACTGACCCAGCCTTGCTGACCTTTCAATGGCATCAGCCTGACAAGGCACTAAGCGACTGACACCAGCTCAACACCAGCTCAGTCCAGCTGGAGGCAGTCAGTCAAAATCACTTTTTTCGGTTATTTAAAACCATAAACGTGTGTTAAAAATCCATTAAGTGAAAACCAGATAATACATAATTGAGAAAATCAATCACAATTGATATACAGTCCAGGTTAAAAATGCACATGATTAAAAAAAAAATGTAATTCTCTAAAAAGTTCAAATAATATAATATAAAATGCATTTTGTAAGAGAGAAAACTATTTCACATTAAAAAAGATAAACATTTAATATAACAGATCACGTGGACCCTCTTTTTTTCCTTTCTCTGACTGCTGCTACTAAGAAGATAGCAACATTAAAGGTTTCCCAGGGATTATTCAGCATCTGCTAATATATTAGGGCTGGCTGAGCCTGGGAAAAGCCTTTGTCCTTTAAAATTGGTAAAATAAAATGTTTGCGAATGTGCAAATAATGCTCACAGAACAGGCCAAATTGCAAAGTGTCTTGACTCGAAAAATTATCACAAGTGCAGGGTCCCAGGTCCTCAATCTTTCTCCAGCCCTGAGGTTCATCCAATAAAAAGTGCAGATAGTTGAACCTCAGTCTTGTCAAAAGGAAACAATGTTAGGGCTTAGTAACTATATATAAATAAGGCTCCCTGAAATAAGTGTTTTTTACAATTTGGTGAGCTCGTGCAGTAGGTTTCAAAGACTCTTTGGCCTCTCTTTCTGCAGATGCTAGATGTAAAAAAGAAGTCTTAGCCAACGCCAGATCTTTTTTACATAATTGTTCTGGCTTATCAAATATCTCTAGGCGACCTTTCAGCCTTGCTATACTTTTCACATAACTAAGCCAAGGGATGCTATTTGCCCTATCTAGTGCAGTGCTGTCTCGTATAATCTCCTGATTCATCACTAATTCTGAATTGGTCCAAATCAAGAACCATTTGAGAAGGGGGGCCATTCTAATAATCAAGTCTGCCACAAAGCCAAAATACATTTCTTGGTGAATAAGATAAGTAGGTATTGATTGTGGAACTGAGAGCAGGCTTCTTCAAAAATAATTTTCCACTATTTGAAGCTCTACACAATCCTTATATCCAGAATTCGAAATAGGAATACGCTTGACTCTGTTTATATTTAACATTGCTTGCAAAGGCTTGGCACCCAGCCTTCAAGCAAAATCAAGTACCTCGGCCATCTCTTCGCCTTCCATTGCGGGCCCCATGAACTCCTGTCTTCAAATAAGACGCCTAGATACGGGAATGTAGTAACCCTAGTTATTTCATTTCATTCTAAAAAAAGCGTTTCAGGTTTTCTTGGCTTCACTCCCATGATCATAGTGTGTGATTTTGAAAAATGTACGCTCAGGTCCAATGAACCCATAAAATCGGCAAAGGAGTTCAGAAGGCACTGGAGACCCATCGCTGTGTGTGCTAGCAAAGGAGCATTGGCTGCATATAGGAGTGCCCGAATCAATTGATTCCTCACACGCGGAATATCCTGACTAGCTCCGCCAGGACCAAGTCTAGACCAAGTCTAGATTATTAATATAAAGGGTGAACAGCAAGGGGGCCAAAATGCATCCCTGTCTGACTCCTCTTATGATACCAATATTTTGTGTAAGATTACCCATTTGATCAAACCTTACTTTTGCCGAAAGATCCCTATTCAAGTCTGATAAAAAAATACACAATATTTGTATCCATTAAGCACAACAAGCCCCAAAGTTTGGATCTGTTCACTCGGTCAAAGGCCAAGGACAGATGCATAAAAGAAAGATGAAGTGTCTCTTTCTTTGCTGTGGTATATTTCCCTACTAGGAGATGTAGGTTAAGACACTGATCCAAGGTGCCCCTGTCTTTCCTAAAACCGTATTGAAGGTTTGACAGGATAGTGCGTTCGCTAATCCAATCAGTTAAATTACTAAGAACCACTCTGCCTAAAACCTTCACTGCAGAGTCTTTCAATGATATTGGCCTATAGCACCTGGGATCTCCTCTCTACCCTTTTTTAAAACTGGAACGATAATTGACTTTGACCAGGATCTTGGCAAACCATGTTGACAGGCCATATTAAATACATTTGCCAATATTTTTTACCATAGTGTAATGTCCACCATAAGAAGATCAGCAGACTTGCTTTCAAGTACCTGACAGGCAAGATCTGCTCAATATTGCGAACAGCATCCAGTCTGGCTCCCCCTATGATGCGATTCCTCCTAATCACTGTAAGGGAGTCCTAGAATGCATGATCGACCAGATTGGACACATGATCACCCTGTCCTTTCAAGAGTGCCATGTGCTTGACGCATGGAAAACGGCCCAAGTTATCCCTCTGAAAAAAAAAACCAACGTTCATATCTCCCAGCTACAGAATCTCCGCCCCATTTCCCTTCTTCCTTTCTGTGGGAAAGTTGTGGAGAAAGTGGTTAACTGCCAACTCATGAAATACCTTGAGGAGGAATCCCTCCTCCATTCCACACAGTCAGGTTTAGAGCAGGCCACTCGATGGAGTCGGCTGTTCTCTTCTCCACAGAATGTCTCAGACAGTTAGGGGATGAGGGGCAGACAGCAGCGTTGGTTTTATTAGATCTTAGTGCAGCTTTTGACACCGTGCTGCACACGACGCTGCTGTCTCGCCTCTCAGACATGGGAGTGGAGGGATCTGCTTATGAATGGATTAAATCTTTTCTGGAAAACAGGACTTTTCACATACATTGCCCTCCTTACAAATCCTCCCCCCGGAAGCTGAGACATGGGGTTCCACAGGGCTCCAGTTTGAGCCCTACATTATTCAATCTTTACATGGAACCCCTGGCTCACATTGTGGAAGCCTTCGGAGTGGATATCGTCACATATGCTGACGATACCCAACTGATGATTAAACTCACGCACAATCAGATGGAAGATGCCACCAACTTTTCCAACTGCATGCTATCGGTGGCAGGGTGGATGAACAACAACTGCCTGCGCCTGAACGGCGACAAAACAGAACTGTTGGTTGTTGGCAAATCCCCCTCGGCCTGGTCGCATGCATGGTGGCCCACTGAATTAGGCGTGATTCCCTCCCCGGCGGAATCCGTTAGAAACCTTGGAATCATGCTTGACGCGGAGCTTTCTTTTAAACAACAGGTCAGTAAAATCACAGGAAGATGTTTTGGTATACTCAAAACTCTTCGCAAAGTTCTTGACCTTCTCTCCATCAGCGCCAGGAAGACGCTTATCCACGCTCTAGTCACACCACATCTGGACTATGGCAATGCCCTGCTCTTAGGCTTAAGTAAAAAAGGTATACACCAACTGCAGTGCGTTCAAAATGCTGCCGCTCGCCTGGTGCTCAACCTACCGCACAGAGCATCAGGAAAGATGGCACTATTTAAACTTCACTGGCTCCCAATTGAGGAACGCATTAAGTTTAAAGCGCTCTGTTTTGCACACCGCATTGTCCAGGGAAAAGGCCCAGGTTACTTGCGAAAACTTCTTACCATCCATCGCCCAATCCGGAATTTAAGATCTGCCGGAGCGATGCTGTTCCAACTTCCCCGCATTCGCAAGGCCAGGATGGGAGGTCGCTCCTTCAGGTTTTTAGCAAGTAAATACTGGAATGAACTTCCACTCGACCTGCGTATGGAACCCTCTGAAGCCAGATTCAGCTTGAGACTTAAAACCCATCTCTTTCCACGTAAATAAATCCTTCTTGTTCCTTTGACCTAGGCCACTCGCTTCTGGATTTCTGTCTCTCTTGGAGCAGCAGTAATTTTAGCGCAGGGACACACCGTCTTGAGTGTAACCAGGCGCTCTAAAAATGGTGTATTATTATTATTATTATTAGCAGAGACCCCATCCGGGCCAGGTGCTTTCAATGGCCGCAGCCACTTCTTTTTCAGAAAAATCCACGCTATAAGCTGCAGCAATGTGTGTGGTGCCTATGTCTACCTTGTCTGGCTAGTCACCATAAATATGTTTAAAATGGTTTGACTACAGCTCTTCAGGTATAGTACATTCAACAGTGTTCCCCCAAGACCAGAAAAAAAAGTTTATTTACAAAGTCCCAGAACTTTGCACTGTTCTTACTGACATCTACGGACAGCAGTTTGTTCCAGGCTTCCTGTTTAATACCTGATTTGCAAATACGTAAAGCCTGCTTCTACTCTACCCTTAAAGCCGCTATTAAGGTTCTATCTTGGGTTTTTGTTTTAAAGCAGAAAGTAACTTCTGATGGGAAGCTGTACAATTATGATCAAACCACCTATTGCCGTTATTGATACATTCCTTATTAGGGTAAGGGAGGGCACTAGCTACCTGCTTGCAGATCCTATCAAACACTGTAATAATCTTGATTCCCCCTTGGCTACCCTCTTGACACTAAAACTACCTTTGTCCCTACACTATTTAATGAGTCCAGCTGGAGGCACCAGTCAGACATATGACGGACACACACTGTCGCACCCCCTCCCGGCTTTTCAGTCAATCAACCTGACAATTGACTGTGACTGCCACAGCCATGCTGGCCTTTCAGAGACCTGACCTGACATGTGATTGACTTTTCTCCAGCCCTACTAGCTTTCAGATGTTTTAGCTTAGCTTTTGCCTCTGTACCACATCCCCACCTTCCTCAATGCACAGGTACCTACAAGAACCTGGGGCCTTTGCAATGGACGTCCAGAACACCGCAGCTTACCAAAGTTTTTACAGTTCAACTAATGCTACCCAGAGGCTCTATTTTCCCACTAATTTTTCAAAAACATTCAGGGGAGAACCCCGTACCCCCCTTAGAAAGGTTGGGCTCACTCGCCGCACAACACTTATCCCACACTTTTACACCCCACCAATATCAAATATCACCAGCCGCCACTGCCAAAATACTTGCATCCCGTCTTGAGACTCTTGTTCCATTACTGGTCAACACCGATCAGTCTAGTTTTGTTAAGGGCAGGCTGGCTGCTGATAATGCTAGAATGTTTTCTAATGTCATTGTTTTGGGTAAAAAACATCAATCTCATCTGGCTGCATTGTCTCTCGATGCCAAAAAGGCCGTTAATCATATTAATTGGTAATTTATGTTTACTCCTCTTCAATGGTGTGGCATTAGCCCTAATTTGATTTCATTTATAACATTATTACACTCTGCCCCATGTGCTAGTATTTCTGTTAATAATCATTTTCCGAGGATGTCCTCTTTCCCCTCTGCTATTTGTTTTATGCTTAGAACCCTTCCATGAACGAATTTGTGTTAACCCACTTATCTTGGGTTTTGTATATAATTCCAATGAAACTAAACTGACTGCTTATGCTGATGATATTTTGGTTTTTATGTCTAGCCCCCTCTCATCCCTACCTCCCTTGTTACACGAAATTCATTTGTATTCCAGCATCTCTGGATATAAAGGTATTTTTCACAAAACTGAAGTTTTATTCTTAAACTCTTCATGTGTCCAATATATGTTCTCTAAAACTAATTTTACTTGGTGCCCTACAAAAATAAAAAAACTTGGAATATGGTTTTCCTCTACTGTTTTCAACACAATTAGTTGTACGTTTAATACTTTAATAACCACACCCCAGAAATTACTCTCTACACGGTCTCCTATCCACTTTTCACGGTGGGGAAGGCTGGATAGTATTAAGAAGATGATCGTTCCACATGTCCTTTGTACACTGTCTATGTTACCTTTTAAGATTCCCATTTCTTATTTCTCTCAAATTAATTCAATCTGCACCTAATTTCTATGGAATAATAAACATTCTCATATTGCTTTAGCTAAACTCAAACGTCCCAAGAATGAGGGTGGCGTTTGTTTTCCTGCTTTCAAATTATATCATTCTGCAGTTTATTGCCTTAACTCATGAGTCTGTTGATACTTCCATGCCAAGATGGATTGTATTTGAACGCTCTTTATTAAAGGATTTCTCACTTGAAAACATAATTTATATGTCTAACTGCACCTTTATATCAAATAACCCTATACTGAAATACTCCCAACAATTGTTACATAATGTATTTTTTATTGGTTTCGATCCTCGTCAATGTTTCTCTATTTAGTATAACAAATGTATCAAATTTAGACATAAATCATTCTACTAGAAACACTGGAAGGAGAAGGGTATTATGTTTTCTTGTCCAACATAACTCTGTCATTCCCTTTTCCCAAATGCAATCACAATATAATTTACCAAATTAATTTTTCCATGAATATCTTTTAACATAATCTTCTTTGCAGTCTTACTTAGCCAGTAATACCTTACCCACAAGCACTCCATCACTTATTCCAACTACCCCGTTATGCAACAGCTTTCATGACTCTACTCCTAAGGCTGCATTTCTCCATAAGATGTTAATGTCACCAATCCCTGAGAGATCCAAAACACCTAACAAGCTACTGTGGGAAGTTGATTTATCCATTTCACTCCATACCACTACTTGGGATAAATGTTGGCTTAAATTATTGAAAACATGCAAAGGAGCTTGTATTATAGAATATTTATTTTAATTTATAACAGGGCACTTGTTACTCCTGAATGCATATCCAAGTTCTCTCCCACCTCTTCTCCTCTATGCTTTTTCTTTATATATATATATGGAAAAACACTTTAACCTACATTGAAAAAAATCCCAGAAACTTATTGAAAAAACTAAGATTAAACTGGCATTATAGTTCATTGACAAAGTCACACACAGTGTATCGTAGATATACTTTTTTTTTACTGATAATCAGATGTGTAAGAAACGTAATGTCTCCATAGACATTAATGTGATCAGCAATTTATTTAGGAACAAACTCACAAGGGTAAGTTACCCTTGTGACTAGGCCAGATAATATCTCTGTAGGCATTAATGCAGTCAACAGTTTATGAGACCTTGAATACTGTTCAAAAGAGTGTTTGGTCATTATTTTCCTTAATGTGATGTACCTGTTAAATACCTCATCTAACATAGAATTTTAAGTCAACGGCGTTACACTGAATCACTAGCCAAGATAAAGAATGCACAACTGGATTGCACAATCTCCTGTAATTAGTAAAAATACCTTTTACATATTCCTGTAATGAGCAGAAGGCGTACAATATTAGAACAACCGTGACATTCACACTGCAACTTGAACTGCTTTAAGTGCAAGTGCATCACCTAAGTATTATTCATTCTTCAACAATGTATAATGTGTCATACTTTTTACTGAACATTTGGAAATATCTGCACCTTAGAAATCTCTTGTTCATATAGAAATTGTCAATAGCACTACTTGACAACTCTTTACCGTCAGCATGTGTACAGAAATCCAGAGGTGACTAATGTAATGTAAGAATAAGCTTCAGTTTTTCTCACATATTTTGGCAACAGGACTTGGATTTAAACCTCAAAATATTGGTAACGTACATCTGCAACTCATACTAGTTGCACTTAGTCTCTTCCCTGTTTAAATGAAGTACTGTTTCCACTTAAAGTTTTACTGGTGGTTAAAGTGTGTATGATTTAACTTTTACCATAGTGAATCAGTCTTTTCTCAACTACTACACTATTTTCTTATAAGCACACATGAACACAGTCAATGTTTGCGTTATATATTTGTGGGCCCTTTACTACCTACTTTGTTTCCTTAAGTGATTTAGAGGTTTATAGAGGAATTTGAGGAGCGGTAGCTCGGATGATGTAAACAATGATGCCATTTGAGATGTCATCAGTGATATTTGCCAATGATATAATTTAACATGTTGTGAGTGATGTAATATGTGAAATCATAAGCAGTGAATAGTGGAGATGCAAATTATAGTTAGCTGAATGAACTATAACTTTAGAATGTCATTTTTTTTGTTTTGTAAACATTACCTTGCGTGTGACTTTGTAAATATAATGTCACTTTAAACTTTTTCAGTAAAAAAAATAAAAATAAAAAATATATATAAATATTTTATATATATATATTCACTGAAAAAACCATAGGTTTAACACTCGTTATAGTTAGGAATTAGCATTTAAAAACCTTTGAAATTCACTGAAAAAACCATAGGTTTCACACCAGTTATAGTTAGCTGAACATTTTACTCATACAAAACCATTGAAATTCCCACGATATAGTTAGTTGGACTCACTATAACTCGCACGCCCGCAATCCACTGCTGATGATGTCACATATTACATCATTCATGACATGGTCAGTGACATCACTGATGACATCACTGATGACATCTCAAATGACATCACTGATGACATCTCAAATGACATCACTGATGACATCACTGATGACATCATCCAGTGTCTTTGTGTTTCTGTAAAGTTTAAATATGTTTTACATATTGAAGAATGAGTGGATGTATGTATAAGTGTCTGGGTGAAGGATTTAGTAGGTGCGTGGCTGACTGCATGAGTGAGTGATTAAATGTGTCTTACTGAATGCATGGGTTAGTGACTAAACTGTCTGAATGTGTGCATCATTATGTCTGTTGTTGTGTAAGCTGCTGCATGTGTTGATCAGTAGCTATATGAGTGGCTATATGAGTTATTGATTGGTTGCCCAAGTATTTGTATGTGAGGCTGCGTGTGTGTGTGGGTGGCTGGGAGGTGTGCATAGATGTGTGAGCAGTTGATTCACTTGGTGTATGGGTTCAAGAGTGCATGTGGAAACAACTGTATGGGCAGTTGACTGTGTGCATGGGTGTGTTGGTGAGTAAATGGATATCTCAGTGCTACATGTCCAAGTAAGTACTTATGTAAAATACAGTGCATATGAGAGTTGGGTTATATAAATGACTATACATGAAAGCCTCTGATTGCATAAGTGACTGTATGGATCAATGTGTACTTGTATCAGTGATTGCAAAATAGAGTAAGTATGTGTTAGTATATGTTTGAATAAGTAAGGTTTTGTGTGTATAACTGTATAGATGAGGAAATGGGAGTGTGATTGATTCTTTGCATGACTGACTAGGTGTGTGAGTAAATCCATGGATGAGTGGCAGTGTGTGAGTGTCTGTATAGGTGTATGAGTGCATATGATAGTGTTGTATTGATGAGTGACTGTATGTATGAGTGATTGTATGGGTGAATGAGTGGATGTGTGTGTAGACTTAGGAATCAGTGAGTGCGTATGTAGTAACTGGTATTGGTGTGTCAATGGTTTCAGGAATGGTAGTCTGTATTCAACACTGGATGTATCAAAGGTTAGATTAGAGTGTGAGGTGGTGCATCGTATTATCACATGAATGATGTCATCAGTGATGTCATCAGTGATGTCATTTGAGATGTCATCAGTGATGTCATCAGTGATGTCATTTGAGATGTCATCAGTGATGTCACCAACCATGTCATGAATGATGTAATAAGTGACATCATCAGCAGTGGATTGCGGGCGCGCGAGTTATAGTGAGTCCAACTAACTATAACGTGGGAATTTCAATGGTTTTGTATGAGTAAAATGTTCAGCTAACCATAACTTGTGTGAAACCTATGGTTTTTTCAGTGAATTTCAAAGGTTTTTTAAAGCTAATTCCGTACTATAACGAGTTTGTAACCTACAGTTTTTAAAGTAAATTATTACGTTTTTTTAATAGCTATTTTTTATAGCTATTATTTATTATATTTTTATAAAATTATTTAAATAATGTATATTTTTCCTAAAGTAAATTTTTCAATGTATTTTTCCTGTGTGTTTTTTTTTATCATTTTACCCCGGAGCGCTCAGGGTACGCGCACCCGTAAACGCACCCGTAAATGTAGCGTAAGCGCTATTCCCGCGAGCGGACAAAAATATAAGTATGTATTTAAAGTAAATATTAATGCAAGACATTCAGTGGCATACTCATAAAAGTAGTATTTTTGATTTGAAATAACCGTTTTTTAAACTTTAAACGCATTTCCGAAAATCTAGCAAAACGTTATTCAGACGCGCCGCGTAAGCGCCCCCGGAAGCGCCTACGTACGTGTCGCGTAAGCGCCCCCGGAAGCTCTCCGGAGCGTGTAGTGTAAGCGTGTCAGGTCATGTGACCTTAAAATAACACTTTTCATTGGTTCATAACAGTTTTTTTCCACAATTATTAAAAGTCCCCACCCATATCCCTCACTACCTCCTTGCAATTGCTAAGAGAACACCTCTTGCCTGCTTCTGCATCTAATTCTGGAGAGATGGCTGATTTAGAGAACACTTCCTCTGATTCTGATCAATTCCTGTCTGAGGATCCTCCTACCAGGAAAGTGAAAGAACACTTCATTTGGAAGTTTTTTACATTCCCCGAAGGGGAAAAAAAGGTGAATGCACCAAAGGTGTGCTGTAAAATTTGTGGCACCACCTTATTACGGGGCAATCCTAATAAACCATATAGTTTTGGAAATGCCACTTTAATTAGGCATGTGCAGAGAAGACACCCAAACAACATTCCAGAGAGAGTGTCAGGGACCTGGCACGGAATGCACCGAGAGATGGGGCCAGCACCTCGACTGGTGGTGCAACAGCTTCGGGAAGAGAAGGTGGAAGAATGATCCCGAACGTGCAGCCGGTGTTTGCATGCATCAAAATTCTATGCATGGACTGCGATGAACTACTCTGTTACGGGAGCAGAGTATTGAACTGATTGCTCGGAGGAGACAGGAACACCGCTGCCCTCCCCATCCCTAATTTTTCCCCTTTTTTTTGGTCCTGTTAAGCAGTTTTGGAATCCCTGGTTTTGTTTTTCCCCTGAGAAAAATACAAAAAAAATATAAAATCGTTATAAAAAGTATAAAAAAATATTTAAAAAAAAGAAGAAAAAAAAAGTTTTTTTCAGAACTAACTCCAATTCTCCAAAAAGAGCTATATTCTTTACAGATTTTGCAATTCTTTTTTTCAGGGAATGTGTACTGAATAAATGAATGAATGAAATGAGTGAATGAAGGGGAGAAAGTGACAGAGCGAACAAGTGACAGAAGAGGAGTGAGAGAAGGTGAGTTGTAAACAAGAGTGAGTCGAAGTGGAATGAACGAAGGAGAGTGACAGGGAGTGATGGAAAGAAATTAGTCAAGGTGAAAAAAAGGGATTGATTTTGAGGGAAAGAGGGTGAGGGAGGATAAAGTAATGGGAGTGAGAGTAAGGCAAGGGGAGTGAGGGAGAAGGAAGGTGGAGTGAGTGAGAGTGAGTTGATGACAGTGAGGGTTTGAAGATGAGTGAGGGTGATTGAAGGGAAGTGAGAGTGAGGGGACAGAGGAAGTGAGGGTAAGACAGATGGAGTGAGAGGAGAGCAGTGAAGAAGTGAGAGGAAAGAGGGAATGTGAGAAGGAGTGAGTGAAGTGGAGTAAGGTGAGTAAGGGAAGGAGAATGAGTGAATGAATGAAGGAAGGGAAGAGAGGGGAAGCGAAGTAAAGAAGGGGGACTGAAAGAAAGTGAGTGTGGGAGGGGAGGGAGGGGAAGGGGAGTGGACATGGGGAATGAGGAGAAGTGAGGGAAGTGAAGTAAGGGAATGGGGATGAGGGAGGGTGAGAGAAGAGCAGTGAGGTTGAAGAAAGAGGAGTGATAGAGGGTGGATACAGTCGAGTGAGCGTAAGACAAGGGGAGTGAGGGGGTGAGGACATAGAGGTAGTAAAGAAAGGAGTGAGAGAAGGAGACTAAGTAAGGGAGCATAGAAAGATAAATAAGGGAGTGTTCATGAGTTAAAGGGAGTGAGTGTGAAGGAAGGGGGAGTGACAAAGTGAGGGGATGGAGGGAGTGAGAGTAACAGTGAGAGAGTGAGGGAAGGGGAGTGAGGATGTGAGAGGACAGCGGGAGTGCGAGAAGTAGTGAATGAAGTTGAGTAAGGTGACTGAATGAAGGGGAATTACTGAGGGAGCAAAAGATAGAAAGAAGGGGAAGGGGACTGAAGTAGAGTGACTGAGAGCTGGTAAGTGGTGGAGGGGAGAGAGGGGAAGGGGAGTGAAGGAATGGGGAATGAGAGGTAGTGAGGGAAGTGGAGTAAGGAAACGGGGTGAAGGAGAGTGAGAGAAGGGCAGTGAGGGTGAGTAAAGAGAGGTGATAGAGGGTGGATAAAGGCAAGTGTGCATGAGACAAGGGGATTGAGGGAGTGAGGAGACAGAGGGATTGAAGGAAAGAGTAAGAGAAGGGGACTGAGTGAGGGAGCATAGAAAGCTAAGTGAGGGAGTGTAGGTGAGTTATAGGGAGTGAGCGTGACGGAAGAGAAGTGAGAGAGTGAGGGGACGGAGGTAGTAAAGCTAAAAGAGAGGGAGTGAGGGAAGGAGAATGAGGATGTGACAGGACAGAGGGAGTGAGAGAAAGAGTGAGTGAAGTGGAGTAAGGTGAGTGAGGGAAGGGGAATGAGTGAGTGAGCGAAGGAAGAGAATAGAGGGGAAGAGGACTGAAGCATAGGTACTGAGAGAAGGTGAGTGGGGGATGAAAGTAAAGGGAAAGGGAGAGAAAGATAGGGAATGAGGGGTAGTGAGGGAACCAGACTAAGGGAACGGGGGTGAAGGAGGGTGAAAGAATGGCAGAGAGCATGAGTAAAGAGGGATGAAAGAGGGTGGATAAAAGTGAGTGAGGGTAAGACAAGGGAAGTGAGGGAGTGAGGGGATAGAGGGAGTGAAGGAAAGAGTGACAGAAAGGGAC
Organism: Lissotriton helveticus; assembly: GCF_964261635.1. Lineage (NCBI taxonomy): Eukaryota > Metazoa > Chordata > Amphibia > Caudata > Salamandridae > Lissotriton > Lissotriton helveticus. Next base: position 552,057,464 of record NC_136065.1, on the reverse strand, counting down.
TGAGTGAGGGAGCAAAGAAAGATAAGTGAGGGAGTTTGGCTGAGTTATAGGGAGTGAGCGTGACAGAAGAGGAGTGAGAGACTAAGAGGACGGAGAGAATGAGGCTAAGAGAGAGAGAGTAAGGGAAGGGGAGTGAGGAAGTAAGAGGACAGAGGGAGTGAGAGAAGGAGTTTGTGAAGTGGAGTAAGGAGAGTAAGGGAAGGGAAAAGAGTGAAGGAGCGAAGGAAGGGAAGAGAGAGGAAGGAAAGTAAAGCAGGAGGTCTGAAAGAAGATGAGTGTGGGAGGGGAGTGAGGGAAAGGGGAGTAAACATGGGGATTGAGAATAAGTGAGGGAAGCGCAGTAAGGGAACGGGGGTGTGGGTGGGCGAGAGAAGAGTAGTGAGGTTAAGGAAAAGAGTGATGAGAAAGTACATTTTGTATGTCAAACTTACCTTATAAGTAATGTAAACTTAATTACATATTTTTACTAAATTTAATATCTGTGGAAGAGAAAAAAAAGTAAGTTATAATATTTACAATATATATTTCACAATACAAGAGACAAGGCAGGAGATTAAAAGTCATAAAAGGGTAGTAAGAGATAAAGTAGGAGTGAAGGACACAGAAAGGAAAACAAAGGAATGGTGAAGGTTAGAGAGGGTGAAAAAGAAATAGAGGCAGAGCAAATTACTAAGAGGATAATGAGATCAATACATTCAGTGACAGAGAGGAAGAGAAGGAGAGAGAAATTAAGTGAAGGTGAGTAAGATACTAAAGGAATGTGAGTTAGGGAAACTAAAGGAAGAAAGGGGAGTAAGGAAAGGGGAGTGAGTGACAGGGAAGGAGGAGTGAGTGAGGGTGGATTCATGACAATGAGGGATGGAAGGTGAGTGAGAGTGAGTATAGGGGTGTAAGACAGTGAGTGGACAATGGGAGTGAGGGTAACAGATAGGGAGTAAGGGAAGAGGTGTGAGAATATGAGAGAACAGAGGGAGTGAGAGAAGGAGTGAGTAAATGGGAGTAAGGTGAGTGAGGGAAGGGGAATGACTGAGGGAGCAAAGGAAGGAAAGAAGTGGAAGGGGAGTCAAGCAAAGGGACTGGGAAAAGTTGAGTGCGTGAGGAGAGAAAGGGGAAGGGGAGTTAAGGATGGGGAATGAGAATAAGTGAGGGAACCGGAGTAAGGCAACAGGAGTAAAGGAGGGTGATAGAAGGGCAGTGAGGTTGAAGAAAGAGGGATGATACAGGGTGGATAAAGGCGAGTGAGTGTAAGACAAGGGAACTGAGGGAGTGAGGACATAGAGGTAGTGAAGGAAAGAGTGAGAGAAAAGGACTGAATAAGAGAGCAAAGAAAGGTAAGTGAAAGTGTGTGGGTGAGTTATAGGGAGTGAGCGTGACAGAAGAGGAGTGAGAGACTGAAGGGACGGCGAGAGTAAGGCTAAGAGAAAGGGAGTGAGGGAAGGGGAGTGATGAAGTAAGAGGACAGAGGGAGTGAGAGAAGGAGTTAGTGAAGTAGAGTAAGGTGAGTAAAGGAAGGGAAAAAAGTGAAGGAACGAAGGAAGGGAAGAGAGAGGAAGGGAAGTAAAGCAGGAGGTCTGAAAGAAGCTGAGTGTGGGATGGGAGTGAGGGAAAGGGGAGTAAACATGCAGATTGAGAATAAGTGAGGGAAGCGCAGTAAGGGAACAGGGGTGTGGGTGGATGAGAGAAGAGTAGTGAGGTTAAGGAAAAGAGTGATGAGAAAGTACATTTTGTATGTCAAACTTACCTTATAAGTAATGCAAACTTAATTACATGTTTTTACTAACGTTTAATATCTGTGGAAGAGAAAAAAAAGTAAGTTATAATATTTACAATATATATTTCACAATACAAGAGACAAGGCAGGAGATTAAAAGTCATAAAAGGGTAGTAAGAGATAAAGTAGGAGTGAAAGACACAGAAAGGGAAACAAAGGAATGGTGAAGGTTAGAGAGAGTGAAAAATAAATAGAGAGAGAGCAAATTACTAAGAGGATAATGAGATGGATACATTCAGTGACAGAGAGGAAGAGAAGGAGAGACAAATGAAGTGAAAGTGAGTAAGATAGTATAGGAATGTGAGTTAGGAAAACTAAAGGAAGAAAGGGGACTAAGGAAAGGGGGGTGAGTGACAGGGAATGAGGAGTGAGTGGGGGTGGATTCATGACAATGAGGGATGGAAGGTGAGTGAGGGTGAATGTAGGGGTGTAAGACAGTGAGGGGACAATGGGAGTGAAGGTAACAGAGAGGGAGTGAGGGAAGAGGAGTGAGGATGTGACAGGACAGAGGGAGTGAGAGAAGGAGTGAGTAAAGTGGAGTAAGTTGAGTAAGGGAAGGAGAATGACTGAGGGAGTAAAGAAAGGAAAGAAGAGGAAGGGGAGCGAAGCAGAGGGACTGTGAAAACGTGACTGCGGGAGCAGAGTGAGGGGAAGGGCAGTTTAGGATGGGGAATGAGGATAAGTGAGGGAAGTGGAGTAAGGGAACGGGGTGAGGAAGGGTGAGAGAAGGGCAGTGAGGGTGAGTTAAGAGGGGTGATAGAGGGTGGAAAAAGGTGAGTGGGCGTGAGACAAGGGGAGTATAATATATATTTCATAATACAAAAAACAAAATAACTTGTACAACATGTTATATGGTTTATTTTTGCTGTTCTCAGAATATATTGAATTTCACTTAAAACAGTGAGTTTAATACTACTCATCATATGACAGCGGGCAAAAAACCCACAATCAAAAAGATTGTGTTTAAAAAACCCATACAACGTTTCAATAAATAATGTAAAATTTAGAAAAAACATATCTTAACTCACTTTTGATCAACGTACTTTTCCACGAGGCCAAATAGTATATGGAAAGTCCTTTTCTTTGGAAATTACTCAATAGTATTCTTAAACTTCCATTAACCCGAGTTTCTGAAAGAAAAGCTTCAACATCTTTTACATCATGAAACAATAGTTATATTTCCACCTCTGACTCACTCATGATTAACATTTCCTATAATACTGATATCACTCACTATGTCATACACTTACACTACCTCTATGACAACTACAAGTTTTTTAATATCTTAATCAATCTCATTCACAAAGTAATTTTGAACAGCAGACTAAGTTTTATTAACTGCTCCAATCTTCAAAGGCCAAATACCTTTCCTAAAATTTCGGTTGTAAGAACACTAGGTAAGAATTTTATAAGTCAGAAGGCAAACGTTGTTTGAAAGTCAATTGAGCATCATTACAATTAGTCCAGCCTTTTTGACATTTTAAATAAGCTGTGTAATGTCCTGATGTTGTCGAAGGACCATCATGGTAAATAATTGCTGCAGTTGCAAAGGTTCTTCCTGAAATTGATAATTGAGAAGTCACAACATTTTTAATTAAAGTTGTCAATTTAGTTCCATCAGGTCTACATTGTTGGAACATAAAAATTACATACTGTCCATATCTTTGTATAAATAATGTTGATAGCATTGCAGATTTACATTGAGTACAGACCATGTCTTGATTTGCTTCTCTAACTAGATTATTAAAAGACACTGATTTGCAGTCTGGTAAAGTCAAATATATAAATCTTTCAGTGTCTATTGTAGTAGTACTTGAAAAGGAACAATTGTCGCAGTTATGCTGCCATTTATAAGAAAGGCCAAAAAGATTTTCTACATCTACACCTTCATCTTGCAATACAACAAGCATATACATTAGAAATTCCTGACAATCTTGCTGAATATTCTGTGAAAATTGATTTAGACCAGAACATATGTCTAAAACATTTTGAATTACAGAAACACTTTGTATTTTTGTTCTATCACTGCTATATTTCTCAAACACAGATTTCAACAAACAACAAAATCTTTGATCACGATTTTCAACAATCTGTTCTTGTACAGTTTGGAGAAAAAAAAACAACATTAACCACTACATTAGCATAGCAGTTGACACCAGAACTGTTTTCAAACTTAAATCCAACAACATCTTTAACTGAATCCTTTTCCTTTCTGCTTACAATTACTGGTTCCCTTACTTTTTTTCTTTTTGCTACAACTTCACTACAATTTTTCTCATTTCTTCTTTTTCGGCCTACTTCACGCTTTTCAAATAGAGGATATTGAGGTAAATTTGGAGCATACTCTCTTCTTAACCTATTATATTCTTTTACACAATTTAGATCTGCACTAATCTTTGTCTCATCAAAATCAATCAAATACAATCCAGATAATGTTCTGACTCGAGATAAAGCAACATATGAGTTGAGTTTGAGTTTAAAACATTTATAGAGCGCACGTTCACCTGGCGGTTTCATGGCGCTATAGTGTACAGAACCCAAAGGGCAAAGACATCAGGGGAGAAGCAGAACAAAACAATTACAGTGGAAAGGCTGGTGCAAAAAGAAAAGTTTTTAACGCCTTTTGGAAGTGTGAATATTGAGTAGAAGATCTAAGGTGAGCGGGGAGAGAGTTCCAGAACGCGGGGGCAAGTGAGGAAAATTTCGTGCTCCCCCACTTTTTACGCCTGAAACGGGGAACTGCCAGCAGGTGTTGGGAAGATGAGCGCAGCTCCCTGACAGGGGCGTAAACTTTGATTTCCGAAGAAATGAAAGCAGGGGCTGCGCCAACCCGTGCCTGGAAAGTGATACAGCCCATCTTGTACTGAGCTCGTTCTCGGATAGGGAGCCAGTGCAAGGACTTGAGGACGGGGGTGACATGGTGGGACTTGGCCAGATTATAAACCAGGCGAGCGGCCTGGTTTTGAACCAACTGTAATCGCCGCAGACTGTAAGCGGGCATGCCACAATATAGTGCATTACCATAATCGAGGCGAGAGATTACCATTGCCAGGACTATGAGTTTTAAAGCAGAAAATGAAAAGAAACGGGAAACTTTATGGATGGTGCGGAGTGAGAGAAAGGAAGAGGACACCAGTGAACTGTCCTGGGAATGCAGAGTGAGTTGGTCGTTCAGCTTAATCCCAAGGGTTTTCACTGAAAAGGATGGAGAAGGGGGGGACCCAGGGAGGGGGGCCAAAAAAGAGAGGTCCAGGGATTGGAGCAACCACCTGTCAAAACCAGCTCAGTTTTGTCTGGGTTTAGCTTCAGGTGGTTGTAATTCATCCAGTCCCGGATAAAAATCATAACAGACTGGAACTTAAGCAAGGAGTCAGGGGATGGGGACAAATTAAAAATAAGCTGAAGGTCATCCGCATAATTGTAGACGGCGACCTCCATTTGCTGAAGGGCAAAAATAAGAGGGGCGATATACAAGTTAAATAAAAGGGGGGGAGGGAGGAACCCTGAGGAACCCTGCATTGTACCTTCCGGAAGTCCGCTGAAAAGTCACCCAGGCGCACTGCCTGGGTGCGGTCCATCAGGAAGGAGGACAGCCAGACTAAGGCCGACACTCCGACCCCCGCTGCCCTGACACGGGAGAGTAAGATGGAATAGTCAACCGTGTCAAAGGCGGCGGAGAGGTCAAGGAGGACCAGGGCCTGGGGATGGTTTGTGTCCATACCCTCCCTGAGGTTGTCGAGGACCGATAACACCACGGACTTCGTAGAGTGTGCGGGGCGAAAACCAGCCTGGCGGGGGGCTAAAACGCCGTTCTCCTCCACAAAAGTACTGAGCGCTCTGGTCACATGGCGCTCCAGTACCTTCCCCAAAAAAGGTAACAAGGAAATGGGGCGATAGTTGACAAGAGCGGAGGGATCCGCGCCAGACTTTTTGAGGATGGGGACAATGATGGCTGATTTAAGTGGTTGAATAACAATGCCCTGAGACAGTGAACTGTTGAGAAAATAGAGAGGGGGCTGCACACAAACCTATGTACAGACATATGTCATACCCTCCTTGAACACAGAACTTCCACTATTCACCAAAGCACTATCTACACTTAAACCTTGAGATTTATGAATAGTCACTGCATATGCCAATGAACCAGGAAACTGTTTTCGGCGGACATATAAATCTTTCACAAGCAAAAAACGAGCAGAACAACGACTGATTTGTTGTACTTCTTCAATACCATCAAATTTAATTTTTATAAATTCAATTCCATCTCTATTTCGATAATTCACAAAATCAACAACATGACCCATTGCTCCATTTACTAAACCTCTTTCCACATGTAAATTACGTCATAAAATTATACGACAATTTAAAGATTCATACAGAGGGGCCCATTAGGATGTCGGGCGGATTGCCTCCGCCAGGGTAGCGGTGGCCACCGCCACCCTGGCGGAGGCAATCCGCCCGACATCCTTCCCTGCATTCCCCCCGCCATATTATGATGGCGGAGGGGAACGCAGCAGTGGGAAACACCGCCCGCCTGTTTTCCACCCCGGTCGCCTTGCGGCCGGGGCGGAAAAGGGATATGGTGTCGGTGTCTATCAGACACCGCCAGCCATATTAGCATGGGCATTTTTCAATGCCTTTCCATGGCGGCAATGCCGCACGGAAAGGCAGGCGGACTTCACTCTGGGGGCCCCCTGTGGGCCCCCAGAGTGAAGCACAGTAGGAGGGTGCACACGGGGGTACCTATGGTACCCCCCTGCATTTGCATTATGAAAGCGGCAGGCACCGCGCGGTGCCTGCCGCTTTCATCATGCAAATGCTGCAATGCATTTTCAGCATTGTGGCGGACGGTGCAGAGAGCACCGCCCGCCACAATGCTGAAAATACAGGATGTGCCCGCCACTGTGGCGGGCACATCCTAATGGCACTCCCGGGACCCCCGCCCTTAAGGCGGGCGGTCCTGTTTTCCGATAGGGTGGCGGGCGGGCAAAGCCCGCCCGCCATCCTAATGTGCCCCAGAGTCTTTTCCTAACCAGCAGTTTTAGATATTGTCTTCTCTGAAGAATCTAATTTTGATTTCAACGTTTCTGACAAAATAATAGTTGCTCCTTCATGCTATATTTTATCAATAGCTTCCAGTTTCACAATCTCTTGATTTTCTACCTTTAACATTTTGTTGTTGAAGATTGAACATTCTTACAGAGTTGGCATGAAGCAAATGACAGATTTGTTTTCAGGAATTTTCTTAAAAATATTCTCTGGGAGAATGTTTTCGTTTGGAAACAAATTTGAAATTAATTGTGCATGTAAAGCGTCTTTGCCATGCTCACTTACTTTTCCAATTTTTACATCTTGTAGAATATTTTTATAATCTTCATCCTTTGCCTGTCTTATATTTTGAAGCAGTTCTGCATATTTGAAATTTAACCATATGTTAACATTTCCAATGCTTCCTAGGCACTTCCTGGTATCTTCATGTGTAAGCATTTTAAACACTGGTTGTCCTTTCACTGGAGTCAGCTGCAGTAGATCTCCAAAAACAATGATGTGTTTGCCTCCAAATAACATACAGAATTTCTTGCATTCTTGCATTCTTAAATGCACAAAAGCAAGCATTACATTTGATACCATGCTTACCTCATCAATGATAAGAAGCTTCATTTTCTTTAGGCCTCTTGAAACTTCACAACATGCTTCTCCAGATAGCTTGTGGTATTGTAATTTATTATCATGCTCTACTGGCAGCATCACTAAACGACGTAAAGTAATCCTTTTAATGTTATGTGCTGCCAACCCAGTTGGAGCGGTAACAACACAAGACAGCGATTACTCCGTTCTTTTCTGCAGGTAAGTTGCAATTGCTTTAATCAGAAAACTTTTTCCAGTTCCTGCTTCTCCACTCACATACAGTCGGACAGGTATAAATGATGTACATGAGCACTCTTTTTTCTCATGACATAAACCATGCTCAATCTGTTCTGTGACTTCGTCATATATTTGTCTCTGCTCAACGTTTAGTTCTTTTTCCAAATCTTCTAAGTTAACTACATATTTATTTATTTATTTATTATAAAGTTTTGTATAGTGCGAACAAGACCCTTGGGTATCAGAGCGCTTAACATAGAAAGTGAATTGGGGATGTAACATATATACTAACAATACTACAAAAAACAAGCATAAATGAGGTAGATGATATATGTTACTCACACAAGTGCAGTTTGCATTAAAAGGTATACAGTCATAAGTTCACATTGGCATGGGGTAACCGTAAGGATACAGCTTAGTCTTATATGAGGCGTCAATCTGGTGTCCTCAAATTAGCCTTCCTACTATTTATGTCGAGTCTTCCCCTTCTGATGACATAAATGTTCAGTGTTAGGACAGCAATGGATCATAACAGTGATCAATAGGCTTTCCTATCCAAGGAATCTACTCATCAAAAGGCTCTTCACTTCCCGCTTAAATGTTACAATATTTTGAATCTTCCTGATATTAGGGGGGAGTGAGTTCCAGATTCTGGGGGCCGCTCCTGTGAACGCTCTGTCATAGGTTCTTTTCTTTCAGAAGAGGGCTGGTCGCAACAGCAACTCCTTGGCGCTCCTAGCTGGTCTGTTACCTCCGGATAGCTAGATTTTCTTGGCTAAGTATCTTGGAGTGTTGCAATGGACCGCTTTATGAGTGATACATACTATCTTCATTTGGATTCTGGCTTCATAAGGTAGCCAGTTTAATGCTTTCAGGTGAGGAAATATATGATCAAATTTCCTTGATCCAGTGATGAGTCTTGCCGCTGCATTGAGGCAAGCTTTTAGTGGTGCTGTGTGCATTTTAGGTAAGCCAGCTAAGGTGGTGCAACCATATTCAATCCTAGAGATGACTAAGGATTGGATTGCCAGCTTAAGATCCGCTTCAGAGATGAAAGGTTTCAATTTCCTTAAGTAGTTCAGGTGGAAGCGGGCACTTTTCACCAATGAATTAATGTGGGCTTTCATGTCGAGGTTCTCGTCTAAGGTGATTCCTAGCGATTTAGCTGAGTTGACTAGGGTTGGGGTGCAGTTTAGCGCAGTCACCAATTTGGTCCATTCCTTTATTTCCGTATGGCTCCTTGGTGGTGTAATTAATAGGAACTCTGTTTTGTGTGCATTTAGCTTCAGATGATTGGTGGTTAACCATTGCAATGCCCTTTTTAATGTCTCATTCATTATTTCAATGTCATCAAGGGAGGCAATCTTTATGTATATTTGCGTGTCATCTGCATACATGTGGTAGGATATCTGTTATTTTCGGAGAATTTCTGTGAGAGGTTCAACATACAAGTTAAACAGATCTGGGGATAACGTCGATCCTTGAGGGACTCCTATTGAGTTAGGGCATGGAGGAGAAATCGATTGGTTGGCCAGGAATCGTTGTGTTCTTATCTGTAGGAAGGATTTGAACCATTTCAGCACATTTCCATACAATCCCATCCTGTCCTGCAGCCTGGTCATTAATGCTTTGTGATTTACCGTGTCAAACGCCGATGATCGGTCCAGTAGAATCAGTAGGCATGCTTGATTTTGATCGAGGGCTTGTAACGCGTCATCAACAATATGGAGGATCGCTGTTTCCGTGCTATGCCCTGCTCTGAATCCTGATTGGCATTCATCTAGTAAGGAAAACTTGGTGATGTGTTGACTCAGTTGGCCTTGCACGCATTTCACAATTAGTTTGGGCAGTAAAGGGATGTTGGTCACTGGGCGATAGTTATTCGGATCTGTAGCATCTGCTGTAGGTTTTTTGATTATGGGAACAACGTGACCTGTTTTTAGGCAGTCAGGGAGGATCCCTTGTGATAATGATGCATTTATTATTTTGGTCCAGATTGGAACCACAATGTGGCTGATTTCTCGAAGGCATTTTGCGGGAAGTGGGTCGTGATAGTGGTTGTTAGGTTTGATTTCCGAGAGCATTTTGTTGATCTTGTCCTAGTCATATAATTCAAATGTGTCCCACTTTGCCTTGTTTTTAGTCTTAATACACTCTGTTGTCGAATTGGCATCGCTCGTGGGCAGCGAAGGTTGGATCGTAAGGCTGGCCGCGGCACTCCTGAGCTCTACTTCAAGCGATTTGGCCTTTTCCGTGAAAAATGTGGAAAATTCTTCGCAGCTTAAGGGTGTTTTTACGTTCTCTTGAGAGGATTTGGCTAGTTTGTTTGATTGTTGCTTTATTATTTCGAAGAGTTTTCGTGGTCTATTTTTAGCATTGTCCAGTTCTGATCTTATAAATTCCTTTTTGGAATTCATGATCTTATTGTTATATTGATTTCTAATATTTCTGAGGGCTTTCAGCTCGAGGGATGAAGGGTGTTGTCTCCATTTTCTTTCGACCATTCTCAATTTGCGCCTGTCTTCATTCAGTGACCCATTAAACCAAGGATTTTTTGTCTTCTCCGTGACTCTTTTCAGTTTTAATGGCATGGTGTTGTTGACAATATTTCCGATTGATGTTATGTAGTGATCGATCAACTCATTTACATTCTGCAGGTTGCTAGAAGGCTTTAGGTCTCTCTCACAGCTTTCGACCAGTAGCTCAATATTAGCCTCCTTTGTGTCTCGAGTCCATTTTTTGGACCTGGAGGGTTGCACAGTCGTGCCCTTTTTCACTATGGGTATCTCGAAAGTTATAGCATGATGATCAGACCAATCACATGGAGTTATAGAGAGGTTTGAAGTGTCTTTGTTTCTCGAGATAATCCAGTCTAACGTCGCTCCTTTCGAGTGTGTAGGTTGTGTGCAGGCTTGGGTGAGGTTTAGCTTGACGAGGAAATCTTTAAGCGTGTTAACCAGTTTGTCTTTGCAGTCATCCCAATGTAAATTGAAGTCGCCTAGATATATGTTATTGGTATCAGAGTTAGAGTTTGCCGTTATGATCTCCATTAACTGCTCAGTGAACTTTTCCTTATCTCCTGGTGGGTGATAAATCGCATGCAGGTTGCATCTTTGATTGTTTGCTGATCTTATATTAAGACCTAGGTATTTGCAGGATTCTAGAGGGTCAACTTGAATTTGATTGACCTCTATATTTGATCGGTGAATGCAGGCTATACCTCCTCCTAACTTTCTTAGTCTATCTAGTCTCACAATGTTATATTGAGGTGGTACTAAGAGATCCGTGGTTGGAGATGACGATTCTGATAGCCAAGTTTCTGTAAGGATTTCCAGATCAATTTCCTTGTTGATGATGAGGGCTGCTATGTCTGATGCATGTTTGGTCGCCGATCGACAATTGAGTAGAAGACATGTCAAAGATTTCCCTGAGTTACTATGGTTCTCATTTTTGGATTCGATTGTTGTTAGCTGGATGTGTTGTAAGTTGTGAAAGTTGGGTTTTCTATCATTCTTTCTGGATGTTCGATTAGAGTCGATTGGTACTGTTTTGATTCTCTCCTCCCTCACACAGTCTGAAGGTTCATATGTTAGGAGTAAGGCAAGAGTTTCCTCCTTTGACAAGGATTTCGTCCTAACTGGTCGGTTGTGTCTATTTGTTAAAGGCATGGCCATCTCGCTCCTCTTTCTTTGTGAGGAGTGTACGAGATTTTGGATATGCGTGACCTTAGTGTGAGTGCTTACCGTCATCTCCCAGATTTTTTCAATCACTTGTAGAGTATTGATTGAGTCTTGTGCCAGGTTGACAACTAGTTTCTGAAGCTCTTTAATCTCTTTCTGGTTTAGAGGTGAGTTCTTAGGGATGATTAACCTGTTTATTCGGGGTTTGCATTTTGCTCTTCTCTGTTTATGACCTATTCTCAATGATGCGGTCCTTTCCTTTGTATCCCTTGTTTGGTTTGCCGTTGCGTTTCTATTAGGGATGACATAAGAGTTGTCTAAGATATGTGATGCTAGGAGTGTTTTAGTGGGAGAGGGACTACAGGACTCTAGTCTTGAGTTAGAGAGAAATAGAGGAAGGTTGGTATCTTTTACCTTATCCATTTCCTGGATATCATGGCTTGATACACTCGGGGCCGATGTGCTCTCTACGTGGTTAGTCTCATCGTTTGGAAGCGGCGTCGACTCTTCCCTTTGGAGCTGGCCATGCTCTTCATTCGCATGGCTCGTAGACCTCTCTGTCCTTTCTGTCTCGTTCCCCGGTGCTGTCATTTCTATTTCAGTTCTATCTATTGAATTAGTGGTTAGATCATTGGTGTCTCCGGTAGTCATATCGTTGATATCAGAGGTGTCTTCATGTGGGGTCGGGTGTGGTTGGTAATTTAAGCACTCAAGAGATTCTTTTATCGTTTGGAATATCTTGTCAAACTTCTCTAGTTCCCTGCTCGCTGCTTGTATCAGTACTATTCCAGTTTTATAGATGGTAATGCATAGTAATACATCCTCCTGAGCTTGTTCCATGGCTCTTTCCACTACATCCATGGCAGTGGCAGCATCATTTTGGATAATTGGTCTCGAGCACCTGCTTTATTTTATCTATTAGTGCTTCCTGTTGAAGCTAACTTAGTAACTATTTCAGGATGGCGCTGGCAGCTTGCCGGCGCCATCCTAAAATAGTTACAGGATGATGGACAGCTCACTCAAGGGACCCCTGCGCACATCGGTGATATGAAGGGCAGGGTTCATTCTGGCACGATGGTCCGGTCACAAAAATTAAACCTCAACAGGAAGCACTTACAGATATCAATAAAGTATGTGCCCTAGTTGAAGCTCAAATTCAGTGACGCATTCATCAGCCCAAAAACAATTGTGAGCATTGTCGAGGCTGGGCAGGTGTGCTTTCTACCCAAATCTACAGTCGAAAATGAGCTGTGATGCTGGATAGAGGCCTTTACATCCTTGACTTTCACGAGCGCAATCCCCTGGCTGTCCCTGTGACCAGGAGCTTCTTTCTCTTCATCTGCTGCTCTGATCGGTCTCTGAGGTTTTATACACACCAGAGGCATGTGTGCTTGCATGTAAGTCCCGTCTGTTTGGCCCCGCCCACACACTTGCGATGTGAACCGTCTTCCCGCCATTTACCTACTATGATGGACAGTTGAAGCTCAAATTCAGTGATGCATAAATCAGCCCAAAAACAATTGTGAGCATTGTCGAGGCTGGGCAGGTGTGCTTTCTTCCCAAACCTACCGTCGAAAATCAGCTGTGATGCTGGATAGAGGCCTTTGCATCCTTGACTTTCAAGAGCGCAATCCGCAAAAAAAAGGAAAAAAACCGCATATCCGCAAATCCTCAAATCCGCGGATTTTGCGGATCAACAATACGCAAATACGCAAAATTCGCGGATCGTGGATCTGTGAAATCCGCCCATGCTTAGTTACTGGACGTGGAAATGCAAAATGACATTTTGTGTAGAACTTGTCCTTGGATTTGTATTTTCGACGACAGTATTTTCCACAGTGATAGGTTTGATAGCATAAAACTTGATGTCTTAAATTGTTTTCTTCTGTTCTTTTCGGAACAGCACATGTAGAATACTGTTCAATGAAACTCATCACTTTCTCATCTGAATCTGTTCCAAATTTGGGTGCATCTTTAATCCATAGCAGCATATGTATGTGAGGAGCACCTCTTGCTTGATACTCCTTTCTCCAAAAGAAATCCAAAACCTCTCCAAGCGGAGGATTTTTTTTCTTTGTGATAAAAGACATCATAGCTTCAAACCTATGATTGAAATACCTGCATACATTAACTGGATCCAAAGAGCACAGTTCTCCAGGTGTCTTGTATTCAATATTTTCTATGTTTGTATTTGCCTCTCGAAAAAATTGAAGTCTTCCCAAGCATACTCAGCACAACTAAGAGTGAGGAACCATGTAGGAGTTCCTACGTTTCTTAGCATATATTTCAATTCCCCATGACAACGGTACCAATACTCGTTAGTACCACGCTGACATGCCATGAGATTAATTAGCTGAGATTCCAAACACTGTCTTGCAGTTTGACTTTATCCATAAAGTCCCTTGCCGAAACATTTTGCAGATGTTCTCCACTTTTCAGTATATGGTTCACTGCATAAGAAAGTCCAGACAAGTCACTCTCAAACAGTAGATGGAACAAATATGGAATGCATTGACGAAACCTTCGATCTTCTGCATATAATCTTAAAGTCCGGTATTCAGATGCAGGAATTTGAACAGGTCGGTCGTCATATCGTCCACCTTGACCTGTTGGAAATAACTGTGGAAAACAACGAGCTTTCAAACTTTCTTCCCATACACTAATGGGACTTCCTTTTGCTTCTTTCATTTGAAACAAGTCAATAGCATTCCCCATTACTTCTTTGGAATGCAATGGATGAACACTAAAATGTTCATAAATTTTTTCACTTCTAGAGCCATCAACTTTTTCAATTTGCCCAGCTGAGAAATCACTGTCCTCTTCTACAGTTGTTTCCTCATCTCCAACATATACATTTTTGTAGTAATGATTATTTTTTACCAAATACAACGTTGCCTTTTTGACTTTCCTAACATCCACTAATTCTTGCCAGATTTTTTTACTCTTTGTTGGAACACCATTAACTAGAATAACCAGAGGTTCCTCTTCTACTTTTTCTAGACCAATTGTATCAATATTTTTCTTAAAATCTAGAGGCAAATAAACAACTCTTCCCTTTAATCCTCTCTGTAAATCTGAAGGAGGCAATTTCCCTGTCTTAGGCTCCATGCGAACAATAGCCTGAAAAGGATGCCCACATTGAATCAGAATAGACTCATAGGTATTTAAATCCATCAATTCAGAAGGAATGTCTACCAACTCCAGATTATCATGAACAGCTCTAGCAGGCATTCTGTTTTCATTTAATTTATTATAACAATATTTACAAATACGTTGATCAGAACCCAAATCAAAACAATTTTCTACCAACAAATAAGTTGCAAAATCCTTCCACTCATCATTATTTTCCATTTCGCTTCTTACATGTAAATCAACTAATCTAGTCTGATTCTTATAATGAGTTTGTCGACAACACACACAAGTAAAATTAGGCCTTTCACTTGAATTGACCGTAAACTTTGTAATTTAATGTTCAAATTGTTCTGTACTTAAAATCTCTATATTCTCTTCCAAATTACCTTCTATTACTGTATCAGTTTCTGCACTGTCCTCTTTTTCACCAAAGTAACAAAACTCAATTTCTTCACAAATGTTCTTCACGTCTAATTCAGTTCCATGCAAAAGAGCACTGTTTAACTGTTTTAGCTTAAGTGCTGGACTTTTTGCATAATACAACCTTCTCACTAATTTCTTCACTTTATTATGATGCAATGCTAACATCCTAAAATGGTGAAAAACACTCTGACATACTTTTCTTGAAAGACAAGCCAGTGAATGCCCATGCAAACCTGTTTTTTCTCTCACTCTACAAGGATCTAACTCTTGCAAAATCTTTATCTTTTGTTTTAGACTTTTCTTAGTATATGTCCGTAAGAAACTGAGAAACAAATCAATTGAATCCTGTTGCACACTACAAATACTACTACAATTCCAAGTATGCACTGGAGCCTTAGGACATCTCCCTAAAACTTCATCAGCTAACACCTCTTCTGAATTTCTAGGCACAATTTTTTCTTTTTCAACCGGACAACCGTCCTTCACCTCATATGCTCGACCGCTGGTGTCAACTGCATGCACCAAATCATTATCCTGAAAGTAACTTTCTTCATTAAAAAATGGCTCACAACTTGAACTATGCTTCCATTCTCCAGAAAAAACATCACAAAAATTAGTCCCATTAATTACTCTTTTCCACTTACATTTTGCTTTGAAAACACTGATTACCTTATGTAGTGTACGAATTCTATTGATTACTAAACCATATAATTTATTTTTCACTTTAAATGCCTGATCCACAATCTTCACTATGCTTTTTTTTTCTTGTAAAACACACTCTTCTTTTGATACATTTTTACATTTTTTAATAAATTTAAAACAATTCTGTTATAAAACATTCATCTACGAATGTCAATAAAATGATTTCTCCGTCTATTGCTATAGAGATTATCATCTCCTTCTACAGCTCTAACATTTTTTGAGAGGCACAGTTTTTTCTTTGTATTTAGAGATGTTTGTTTTCTCTTTGAAAGAACATCCTTTTTTTTTTACATTTCATTAACTTCCTTAAAAAGTCCTTTGTTTGCTTACCAGGAGCATTCTTTTTTTTCAATGAAGATTGTGTTTTCGATTAATCTTCTATTTGTGTTTTCTTGGACCATAAATCATGTTTATATATTTTGTGTCGTCTTTCCTTCGTCGGCATATTCTTTTATCTTTCTATAGATGATTACAATCTGTGGTAAAGAAAAAATAACATATTATACACCACTACAAACATACTACATAACAATTACAATAAGTAAACAATACAAACACTAGTTTACACCATAAGTAAATTTGTACCACAGCAACTGTGTCACAGCAACAGTGCAGTACAGTTTCATTATTAATCTCACTCTCTGCCTGCACCATCTCACTCTCTGCCTGTGTCTTATGTCACTCTGTGCCTGTGTCTCATCTCACTCTGTGCCTGTGTCTCATCTCACTCTGTGCCTGTGTCTCATCTCACTCTGTGCCTGTATCTCATCTCAGTCTGTACCTGCCCCATCTCTCTCTTTGTGCGTGTCATTTCTCTCTTTGTGTGTCTCATCTCACACTATGCCTGTGTCTCATCTCACTCTGTGCCTGTGTCTCATCTCACTCTGAGCCTGTGTCTCATCTAACTCTGTGTCTGTGTATCATCTCACTTTGTGCCTGCCCCATCTCTCTATTTGTGTGTGTCATTTGTCTGTTTGTGTGTATCTCATCTCACTCTGGTAAATGTGTTATGGTAAAATGTATGGCTTTATTTTTTTTGACAAGGATCACACTGAGTGTCTGTGTGAAATAAGGAATTATATTTTCACATTTTTCAATAATGTCACCTGTGTCTGCTGACAGTTTGCCTCTCTTAGCTTAAAGGGTACTCTGTGCTTGTGTCTCACCTCACTCTGTGCCTGTGTGTCATCTCACTCTGTGCCTGCCCCATCTCTCTCTTTGTGTGTGTCATTTGGTATAATGTATGGCTTTAACATTTTTGACAAGGATCACACTGAGCGTCTGTATGAAATAAGGAATTATATTTTCACATTTTTCTATAATGTCACCTGTGTCTGCTCACAGTTTGCATCTCTAATCTTCAAGGGTACTCTGTGCCTGTGTCTCACCTCACTCTGTGCCTGTGTATCATCTTACTCTGTGCCTGCCCCATCTCTCTCTCTTTGTGTGTATCATTTGTCTGTTTGCGTGTGTCTCATCTCACTCTGGTAAATATTTTATGGTAAAAAGTAAGGCTTTAACTTTTTTGACAAGGATCACACTGAGTGTCTGTATGAAATAAGGAATTATATTTTCACATTTTTCAATAATGTCACCTGTGTCTGCTCACAGTTTGCATCTCTAAGCTTAAAGGGCACTCTGTGCCTGTGTCTCACCTCACTCTGTTCCTGTGTGTCATCTCACTCTGTGCCTGCCTCATCTCTCTCTTTGTGTGTGTCATTTGGTAAAATGTATGACTTTAACATTTTTGACAAGGATCACACTGAGTGTCTGTATGAAATAAGGAATTATATTTTCACATTTTTCAATAATGTCACCTGTGTCTGCTCACAGTTTGCATCTCTAAGCTTAAAGGGTACTCTGTGCCTGTGTCTCACCTCACTCTGTGCCTGTGTGTCATCTCACTCTGTGCCTGCCCCATCTCTCTCTCTTCGTGTGTGTCATTTGTCTGTTTGCGTGTGTCTCATCTCACTCTGGTAAATGTTTTATGGTAAAAAGTATGGCTTTCACATTTTTGACAAGGATCAAACTGAGTGACTGTGTGAAATAAGGAATTATATTTTCACATTTGTCAATAATGTCACCTGTGTCTGCTCACAGTTTGCATCTCTAAGCTTAAAGGGTACTTTGTGCCTCTGTCTCACCTCACTCTGTGCCTGTGTGTCATCTCACTCTGTGCCTGCCCCATCTCTCTCTTTGTGTGTGTCATTTGGTATAATGTCTGGCTTTAAAATTGTAGTCAAGGATCACACTGAGTTTCTATGTGAAATAAGGAATTATATTTTCAAATTTTTCAATAATGTCACCTGTGTTCTGCTGACAGTTTGCCTCTCTTAGCTTAAAGGGTACTCTATGCCTGTGTCTCATGTCACTCTGGTAAATGATTTCTGGTAAAATGTCTGGCTTTAAAATTTTGGTCAAGGATTACACTGAGTGTCTGTGTGAAATAAGGAATTATATTTTCACTTTTTTCAATAATGTCACTTGTGTCTGCTGACAGTTTGCCTCTCTTAGCTTAAAGGGTACTCTATGCCTGTGTCTCATGTCACTCTGGTAAATGATTTCTGGTAAAATCTCTGGCTTTAAAATTTTGGTCAAGGATTACACTGAGTGTCTGTGTGAAATAAGGAATTATATTTTCACATTTTTCAATAATGTCACCTGTGTCTGCTGACAGTTTGCCTCTCTTAGCTTAAAGGGTACTCTGTGCCTGTGTCTCATGTCACTTTGTACCTGCCCCATCTCTCTCTTTGTGTGTGTCATTTCTCTGTTTGCGTGTGTCTCATGTCACTCTGGTAAATGTTTTCTGGTAAAATGTCTGGCTTTAAAATTTTGGTCAAGGATCACACTGAGTGTCTGTGTGAAATAAGTAATTATATTTTCACATTTTTCAATATTGTCACCTGTGTCTGCTGACAGTTTTCCTGTCATTTGAGATGTCATCAGTGATGTCACTGACCATGTCATGAATGATGTAATATGTGACATCATCAGCATTGGATTGCGGGTGCGTGAGTTATAGTGAGTACAACTAACTATAACGGGGAATTTCAATGGTTTTGTATGAGTAAAATGTCCAGCTAACTATAACTGGTGTGAAACCTATGTTTTTTTCAGTGAATTTCAAAGGTTTTTTAAATACTAATTCCTAACTATAACGAGTGTGAAACCTATGGGGCCTTATTTACGAGCCCCTTGCGCCTCCGGAAAGTCACTTTTTGTGACGTTCCGGTGGCGCAGAAGACTGAGTGATATTTATCAGGCAGGACTAAGCCACTTTTTGTGGCGTAATCCTGCCTGATAAATATCAGTCCCTTTAACGCAGTGTCCTGCGTTAAAGGGGCGTGCAATGGGTGTTACTGGGGGAGTTCCCAGCAGCATCCATGGACTTGAGTAATTTATAGCATCCTCAAAGTCAGTCTTTCAGAAATTCCAAAGTATAGGACATGATAATCCAAATCCAAATGTTTCTCAAGAAAAGTCATAAACCGTGTCTGTGGGTCATATCTGCCCAAACGCCGATATTTCGAACGATTGAAAATGACTTTTCTTGAGAAAAATCTGGATTTGGATTATCATGTCCTATACTTTGGAATTTTTGAAAGAGTGACTTTGAGGATGCTATAAATTACTCAAGTCTGCCAGAATTGTGTGGGTAAAATTGATACCTAGTTACTGTGAATAAGAATGTACTTACGACTCGTCTAACATTTGGAAGAAATATCTAATTATATGACAACAGGATACCGACATAATTTGAAGGAAATAAGAACGCCCTGAAGAAGTTCTGTTGTATAGAACGAAACGCGTTGGCTGGCTGTGGAACATAAACTTAAGGAAAATAAAAGCATTTGAATATACACCAAGATTCAGCGCTTCAATAATGACTCTAAGTGATATGATTTGATTGGACTTGTTGTGCAAGTGGTGCTGTGCCAAACTTTGGAATATTCTCCACTACTCTCTAATACTCACTCTCTGCTACTCATTCTCTACTACTCTACTACTCTCTACTACTCACTCTCTACTACTCTCTCTCTACTACTCACTCTTTACTACTCACTCTCTACTACTCACTCTCTAATACTCTCTACTACTCACTCTCTACTACTCTCTCTACTACTCTCTACTACTCCCTCTCTACTACTCACTCTACTACTCACTCTCTACTACTCACTCTCTACTACTCTCTACTACTCACTATCTACTACTCTCTACTACTCACTCTACTACTCACTCTCTACTACTCTCTACTATTCTCTCTCTGCTACTCACTCTCTACTACTCACTCTCTACTATTCTCTACTACTCACTCTCTACTACTCACTCTACTACTCACACTCTACTACTCACTCTCTACTACTCACTCTCTACTACTCACTCTCTACTACTATCTCTACTACTCTCTACTACTCACTCTACTACTCACTCTCTACTACTCTCCACTATTCTCTCTCTCTGCTACTCACTCTCTACTACTCACTCTCTACTACTCACTCTCTACTACTCACTCTCCACTACTCACTCTTTACTACTCTCTACTACTCACTCTCTACTACTCTTGACTACTCACTCTACTACTCACTCTACTACTTACTCTCTACTACTCCCTAACACTCACTCTCTACTACTTACTCTCTACTACTCTCTACTACTCACTCTACTATTCACTCTAATACTCTCTACTTCTCACTCTATGCTACTCTCTCTACTGCTCTCTACTACTCTCTACTACTCACTCTCTACTCTCTATTACTCACTCTCTACTCACTACCTCTCTGCCTCTCTATACTTCTTTCTCTACTAGTCTCTACCTCCCTACCTCTACACCTCTACCTCTACACCTCTACCTACCTCTACCTCTCTACAAGCACACATATACACATATATGTATGCTACTCACTCTCTACTACTCTCTCTCTACTATTCACTCTTTACTACTCACTCTCTACTACTCTCTACTACTCACTCTCTACTTCTCACTCTCTCTCTACTACTCTCTACTACTCACTCTACTATTCACTCTCTACTACTCTCTACTATTCTCTCTCTCTGCTACTCATTCTCTACTACTCTCTACTACTCACTCTCTACTACTCACTCTACTACTCACTCTACTACTCACTCTCTACTACTCACTCTACTACTCTCTACTACTCACTCTACTACTCACTCTCTACTACTCTATACTATTCTCTCTCTCTGCTACTCACTCTCTACTACTCACTCTCTACTACTCTCTACTACTCACTCTCTACTACTCACTCTCTACTACTCACTCTTTACTACTCTCTACTACTCACTCTCTACTGCTCTAGACTACTCACTCTACTACTTACTCTCTACTACTCTCTACTACTCACTCTCTACTACTCACTCTACTATTCACTCTACTACTCTCTACTACTCACTCTCTGCTACTCTCTCTACTGCTCTCTACTACACTCTACTACTCACTCTCTACTCTCTATTACTCACTCTCTACTCTCTACCTCTCTACCTCTCTCTACTTCTCTCTCTACTAGTCTCTACCTCTCTACCTCTACACCTCTACCTCTACACCTCTACCTCTCTCTACACGCACACATATACACATATATATATATGCATATAAATGCATATGCATTCATATATATGTATGTGTATATATATATATATATATATATATATATATATATATATATATATATATATATATATATATATATATATTACCTACTGGCGGTCGCCAGTAGGTAGTTATAGTTAGGACCTAGTTTCCATAGGAAATCCTCAACATTCTATTTGGATTAACTTTGGCCCTGGTGGATGAATCTTTGCGAATTTCTCATAGAAGATGGCTCGGTCCGCTGCGCTCCTTCCCTGAAAGTTTGGGGGGGATTGGTGAAGTGGGGGCTGAGATAAAAGGGGGGTCCCAAAACGTGTTTTCTCCATGTTATTTTCCATAGGACGTTTAGACACGGCTACAGGTCGAACGGCTGAATGGATTTATAAGAAATTTGGCAAAACTGTAGAGTCCGGCTCGCAGATTACGCTTTTTTGGAATGGTGTAAATCCGTTCAGTAGTTGCTGAGAAAATTAAAGGTAAAGTCAATTATATATCTATACGCGCGCACGGGTGCGCGCACTCAAGCGGCTGCACGCGAACGGAATTTTTTTTTGCTGCGTGACGTCTGTTAACGTTCGATTCGAAGGAAATCAGGAAGTGTTGACCGCCATTTTTTCACTGCGAGTAAATATATTGTTCATTTCAAAGCGTTGGAACATGGAAAGGGGGGAAGGTAGAGATTGTTTTGCTGCGTAGGTTTTCGTAGGGTGTGCAGTAAGGTCCTTAAAAGCGAAAATATATATATTTTTTTGAAAAAAGTTGCGGGGTGCGCGCACTCGGGCGCGCACACCTATTTACAAGAGTGTGAAAATGGAGATAAATCAGAAGTTTGAGTGCTTTGATATAAGGTGGCTCTGAAAAGAGCCCTTGTGTTAATTGAGTTTTTTCTGCATTTATAAGTAAGTAGCGATGCAGAGCCGGATGTTGCAGAGGAAGATTCTGTTTCTGCCTTCCTTCTTACTTAGTTATGGTTTTTTCACTCCCACTCCAGGCTTTTAGTCTGTGGATGGAAATCCATGAACCTAGACTCACCTATGAAAATCATACTATTGATGCTTGACTGAGGCCAAGGAGATCAGAGTGCATGTGTGTGTAAGGTGATGTACCTCTGGGGAGATGATGTTACGTTTAAACGTAGCCCCTGAGTGCTTAGTTCGGTTCTGTTCTCTGTCACTGTTGTTGATTTAGAGCCCAAAATACAAAGGCTTGTTGCTGCTTGTGAATCCCCAAGTGTATATTTGCTCATACTGATCCATACGCCCCGGCGTATCCATGTCGTAGGCCGCAAGAGTGGGCGAAACTCAGCTGGCCGAGCAAGACTTGGGGAGGGGGCAGGAGCCAAGAGGAAACAAGGAGGGGTTTTCATCATTTGGGACAAAAAATAGTTCTAAACCAATGAAAAGTTTTATTAACAAGTCACATGACCTGTTATGCTTACGTTACGCGCTCCGCGCCACGCCCCGGATTGCTTCCAGGAAGCTGCGCTTCACGCCACGCGCAGTGGAGCACTTCCGGGTGCGCTAACGCGGCGTGTCATATGACGCATTATGCAACAACGCGATACGTCGTTGGGGCTCCACCGGAACTGATTGAATTGGTAGTCTACAGTGTTTCTGGAAGTTTCAGACTGAAGCTGGCGTCAGCATGAGAGCACCCCGTGGCTACCTCGTGGCCATTCTGCGAGCAATCATGGCAGAAGCTCCCCACCGGAACTCTGCGGGAGTCGGGGGCCCCGGTGACTCTTGTAGAATCTTCAAGGCTGATGGGACGCTTTTGGGAATGGGGCCCATGCCGTAGCAGTCAAGCGTCCGAGTTCCAGGGTTGTCCAGAGCCATCCTTGCAGGCCAGGCCCAAGTCTGTGGAGCCGACCGCCATTTCCTGAGCTCCGTGGCAGCCGCCTGTCGCTGTACCGCCAGAGTGGGTGCAATTCAGCCGGATGGCGGGTGAGACGCTGTAATAGCAAGAGCAGGCGTAATTCAGCTGGTCGAGCGAGGCAATGTGCCGCAGGAGCGGGCGCAACTCAGCTTGTCGAATGAAGCGCTGGGGTGCAGCTGAGAAACCTCCACCTGGGGAGGTGGGGGAGGCTCGTTCGCGCCGCCTCTCCCTTCCAGTGCACCCCACGCCGTCTCCTGGCGCAGGTATATGTGATGGTTGGACCAGGGCACCGCAGGACGTGTCTTTAGGGGTGTAGCTGAGAAACCTCCACCTGGGGAGGTGGGGGAGGCTCGTTCGCGCCGCCTCTCCCTTCCAGTGCACCCCGCGCCGTCTCCTGGTGCAGGTATATGTGATGGTTGGACCAGGGCACCGCAGGACGTGTCTTTAGGTGAAACCCTCAACTATGGCACCCAACATCCAGGACTTATGCCATTTGTGGAAGGCAGTGACATCGAAGCATCTCAGGGACCAAGCATATCCAGAGTCCTTCCTACAGCCTCTGCGTTCCTTCTTATCTAGTTATGGTTTTTTCACTCCCACTCCAGGCTTTTAGTCTGTGGATGGCAAACTATGAACCTACACTCACCTATGAAAATCTTACTATTGATGCTTGACTGAGGACAAGGAGATCAGTGAAGCGCTGGGGTGTAGCTGAGAAACCTCCACCTGGGGAGGTGGGGGAGGCTCGTTCGCGCCGCCTCTCCCTTCCAGTGCACCCCACGCCGTCTCCTGGCGCAGGTATATGTGATGGTTGGACCAGGGCACCGCAGGACGTGTCTTTAGGGGTGTAGCTGAGAAACCTCCACCTGGGGAGGTGGGGGAGGCTCGTTCGCGCCGCCTCTCCCTTCCAGTGCACCCCACGCCGTCTCCTGGTGCAGGTATATGTGATGGTTGGACCAGGGCACCGCAGGACGTGTCTTTAGGTCAAACCCTCAACTATGGCACCCAACATCCAGGACTTATGCCATTTGTGGAAGGCAGTGACATCGAAGAATCTCAGGGACCAAGCATATCCAGAGTCCTCCTCGGGGTATTTGCACAACGGTCCTCCACCCCTAGGCCGCCAGCTATGCTACGTCGACAGGAACAGTGTCATGCATTTGGATCGATGTTGCAGCAGGCTGCCATGTAAATAGTTATTTAATGAAACGTTTTACCCTGTTACTTTGTTGGTGTGTTGTATATATTTATAATATTTGCATAGGGTTTGTCGTTATTTTGGGCGGGGTGGGCGGGATAAGTGAAAAATTGCCAGATGAAAGATTCTTTTTTTCTTCTTAAAGGTAGTCGATCATTTTGTTTAGATTCGGAAGATGAGTGAGATACGGTAGCCATTTCACCAAAGTTTTCCGAAAAATGTAGGACGTTGTTCTCTCTTGAGAGTACAAAAGATAGTGAGGGAAGTGGGTGGAGTGCTGCGTGTAAATTCGAGAATAAAAACTAGTAAGAACCAATTGGAAGTGTTGTTTTCATGTTGCAGGAGGCTGCCATGTAAATAGTTATTTAATAAAACGTTTTACCTTGTTACTTTGCTGGTGTGTTGTATTTATTTATAATATTTGCATAGGGTTGTGTCGTTATTTTGGGCGGGGTGGGCGGCGGAGCCGAGCTGTCTTGCAGCCATCATGGCGTCGAGCTCGGTTTCTCTCACTAGTTTCATATTTCTCATGAGGGGTTGTTCCTAATGTTTCTATTTTAGCGAGGTCAAAAAGAGATCCTATCAGTGGCCTACTGATTTTGCTCGATTCCTTTTGTTTTTTCTAACAATTTTTAAGTTAAAGTTTGCTAGCACGATACAGCGGCTAGTCCGCATTTTATATATATGTCTTTTTTATTAGGGGTGTCCTCCGGTGGAGTCGGACGATCTACCTCTAATAAACGGTAAGTGTTCCTCTGAAGGAATGTGTCTTGAAAGTGGCTGACTGTAATGTATGATATTTCACTCAGTGACTTTCAGGCCCATGCTGTTTCAAAACTGTGCATGTGCTTGAAGCAGGCGTAGGTATTGACGCAGCATTGTGAATATAGTGCATTGGTGAGCCTTGCTGGAGCTGCATTACAGTTGCGATGCAACTCTAGCAATGTATTACTTTTTCAGCACAGATGTGTTACGCATGTATGGTGTTTTTGTACCATGGTGCGCCACATTTCAAATGTGGCACACCATGGGTAACGGAGCACTAGCATACTGTGGTGCACATTAACTGGTGCATATCTGGGTATGAAGTAGTTAACATAAATCTGCCCCATAGGTTACAAATCCGCGTTTAGTAGAGTGTTTGGCCTTTGTAGTTTTATGTTTTTTCTATTATTCTATGTAGGTATGTAATATTGCAATATTTTTGTCACGAAAAAGAAGCCATGAGTATTGGGTTTGTGAAAGATTGCAAGATTTTTAAAATTAAAAAGCAACAACCATGGCATTGTTTAATATAGTATTGTAAATACTTATCTTTAACAATGATGAGAGAGTAAAAAAAGGTTAACCTGATGTTTTAAAGTTATTCACAGGCTTCTTTAGAGGAAGTATTCGATATGATTGTAGCGTGGGTGTTTCACTTTTTTATAGGTAATAGAATGCATTCTTTATGCTGTAGCAGGAGGAGTACTACATGCTTGAATATTCTTTAGTGCTTATTTTCATTTCGTAAGTGGTATTGAGACCGACACAGAACTTCAATGGATCAGAGGGGCTGTTGCTGTGCATCTGGAGGACTGCCAAGCCGTTGCAGCAGTGGGAGTGAGGCCTCTCACGACACAGAACTTCAATGGATCGGAGGGGCTGTTCCTGTGCATCTGGAGGACTGCCAAGCCGTTGCAGCAGTGGGAGTGAGGCCTGTTACAGGGGCGTAGCGCAGCTCCTTTTGATGTTCACAATTGCAGATAACAGGGTAGAGATGTCCGTGGAATTTATGGATGGTTAGTCACACTAGAGTGTGCGCGGCGCCCCTAGCACCTTATTACGGCACACAGGGGAGCCGCGTTGCACAGTTTGAGAATCAGAGACTTAGGAGATAAACCTTCATAATAGGAAGGCTTCTAAGTGATAAAAATCTCCGGTGCTCGGCGTTAAAAAATCACTGCTATCGGTGGAATTTTCCACGGTGTTAGTGCTTCAACAGAAATGGGAACACATATCTGATAGAAAATCCTGTAACAATCTCAGTATTTCACATTATCGCGTGAAAAGAAAGTCTTTCGAAAGATGTTGAACGTTCTCTTTTGAGAGTAGAAAACATAGTGAGGGAAGTGGGTGGAGTGCTCCGTGTAAATTGCAGAATAGAAACTACTAAGAACCAATTGGAAGTGTTGTTTTCAAGTCACATGACTTCACATGCGCGTCTCAGGACGTGTACGCGGTGACAGTATCTGGTCACGTACGTCATTTGGAAGTAGCGGTCTAATTCAGCGAAGTTTCAAAACGTGAAAAGGAGTAAATCCAAACATATCCGGATTTAATATATCTTCTGAGCTCGATTCAAGCATACAATTGTTAAAGTATAAAACCTTTTATATTTTTTTTAAAATACCAAGGTGTGTACATTCGGTCACACACGAAAGTTTGAAAAGACATTCGGCTCAATTTAATGAAAATTTTCATAATATTAAAAAAGAAGCCTAGGTTTAGTCTCTTTGACGTATTATAAGTTCTTTGGTGGGTCTATGAAGAAATTCAATAAGTTCAGATTGCAAAGTTTTCACAAAATATATAGGCGGGTGCGCGCAGTCGGTCGCGCACGAAAGCCTGGAAATGCGCTATCCATTTTATTGAGAACTGTTGCCGAGAGTGCGCACACTGGGTCGCGCACGAAAGTTTAGAAACGCTATTTTTATTTACAGACAAATTTTAATGCGTTCAAAAAAAGGCAAGGTACAGACTTTCTAATTCTGTATCGCTTTACAAGGAGTCTCTATGCAACTTGAACAGTGAAGAAAACGGCTTGTTTCCGAAAAAAATATTGCCAGAACTTTATTGACAAAAGTATAGGTTGTATACACGAGATATTTCTGAATTAGCATTTTAAAAACCAATGAAATTCACTGAAAAAACCATAGGTTTTACACACGTTATAGTTAGGAAGTAGCATTTACAAAACCTATGAAATTCACTGAAAAAACCATAGGTTTGACACCAGTTATAGTTAGCTGGAAATTTTACTGATATAAAACCAATGAAATTCCACGTTATAGTTAGTTGGACTCACTATAACTTGCGCGTGTAATGCACTGCTGATTACGTCACATATTACATCACTCATGACATCACTGATGACACCATCCTTGTGACACAGTGACAGACCTCCTTTCACTGTAATCTAACCCTTGAAACGCATATTCAAAAATAGAAACTAAAATTTTCAAAAAAATGGAGATACCCATACCAGTTACAACAACCAATTCAATAATTCCACCATCTATATACACATGCACTAATTCACCCACAGTTCTATATAGTCACTCATACATATATTCACTAATCATATGTAGTGATACACCTACACATCCTGTTACACACC
The DNA here is from genome assembly GCF_964261635.1 of Lissotriton helveticus. Lineage (NCBI taxonomy): Eukaryota > Metazoa > Chordata > Amphibia > Caudata > Salamandridae > Lissotriton > Lissotriton helveticus. The sequence continues at coordinate 552,029,831 of NC_136065.1, read as the reverse complement.
GACAGTCATCCAAAAGTTATTCACACACATACTCACACATGCAAATAAACTATTGAACATCCATTTATTTGCATAAACAGCTATACACACACTACCACTTTACTTCTAAGGAAACTTACACATACTTACTCTCTTAAAAAATCACTTATAGAAACACATACTAATTTAAACAGGAACTCTTACAATCCCTCACTCTCACATATAGTCACTTATATACATCAATATTCACATATACTACATTAAAACATATGTAGTTACTGATAAAGACACTAATAAGACAGTCATTCACTCACTAACACAGACATATACACACTAATCCACCCATACAGTCCTGCACATATGCTGTCTTCAAAACACATACAAACAGAGACTCAGTCATTCTTGCATCTATGTACTAAGTAATACCCCCACCAAACCATGCAAACACTCATACTGATACTAAGAAAAACATCTAATAACCTATATACATACACATGTACCTACTCATCAACCCATGCAGCCACTTATACACAAAGTGAAACACTAATACATATATTTAAATATTTAAGCATTACTCAGTAATATATGTATTCACTAAGATATTCAATAATATATACATATATAACACATATTTATTTTTCAGAAAGACACACATTCACTGGATGGTGTCATCAGTGATGTCATGAGTGGTGTAATATGTGACGTCATCAGCAGTGCATTACACGCGCAAGTTATAGTGAGTCCAACTAACTATAATGTGGAATTTCATTGGTTTTATATCAGTAAATTTCATAGGTTTTGTAAATGCTACTTCCTAACTATAACGTGTGTAAAACCTATGGTTTTTTCAGTGAATATATATATATATATATATATATACATACATATATAAACATATATAATCTGCATATCTATATAAATACAAATATAAATGCTTGCAAACATACATATATATGCATACATATGCATGTTATTTACATGAAAGTTTGAAAAACATGAATAAAAGCAAAGCTAAAAAGCCACCTCATTACAAACAGAATGGCTTTAACTTAAACGACGGCGAGATCTAGTGCATTTTCAATGCTTGTTTACTTTGGTTCCATCAAGAAGGCATTCAGATGTGACAAACATTTGCCATAAATTCTGAATGTTAGCACTCTAGTTGCTCATTAGATCACTGTATTAAAGCTACTGCTCACCAGGGAAGTCTGCTGCTGGTATTCAAAGTACATGTTTCAGTCTGCATGTCAGAATTTGTTTAATGAAATAGAAGAGGATTTGAGAAGTCAAAATGTGCCCTCATTTTTCTTTCTTCAGCACTAATCATACTTTATATGGCAAAATGAACCCCCTCATTTTGTTCCTTTGCAAATTAAATGTTTTAAGTGTTGCCACTTTATTCCAAACAAGATGACTTCAGGTGTGCCATACTTTTGTCATAAGTAAGACTGTTAGCGCTCTAGTTGTTCTTTAGGACACTCTGGGACATTCTGCCATTGGGCTATACTTGGGCTACATCTGGGGGATATTTGTGCTACATTTGGGCTCTTTTGTCTCTGGTGGCCATCTTGGGAGACTTATTTGTTATTAAGTTTCCTAATTTCCTCATTTACTACAGTTTCCTCAGTAGGAAATACTTTCAGTTTTCTACTGTGATTCCATCAAGAAGGCATTCAGATGTGAAACACATTTGCCATAAATTCAGAATGTTAGCAAACTAGTTGCTTATTAGATCACTGTAGTAAAGCTACTGCTCACCAGGGAAGTCTACTGCTGGTATTGAAAGTGAATGTTTCCGTCTGCATGTCAGAATTTTTTTATGAAATAGATGGGATTTGAGAAGTCACTAAAAATGTGCCCTAATTTTTCTTTCTGAAGCACTAATCATACTTTCTATGGCAAAATGAACCCCCTCATTTTGTTCCTTTTTAAATTAAATGTTTTCAGACTTACCACTTCATTTCAATCAAGATGGCTTCTGGTGTGCCATACTTTTGTCATAAGTTAGACTGTTAGAGCTCTAGTTGTTGTTTAGAACACTCTGGGAAATTCTGTCATTGGGCTATACTTGGGCTACATCTGGGTGATAATTGGGCTACATTTGGGCTCTTTTGTCTCTGGTGGCCATCTTGGGAGATGGCAGGTCAGATTTTTTTAATGAAATAAAAGAGGATTTGAGAAGTCACTCAAAATGTGCCCTAATTTATCTTTCTGCAACACTAATCATACTTTCTATGGCAAAATATACCCCCTCATTTTGTTCCTTTTTAAATTAAATGTTTTAAGAGTTACCAATTTATTCCAATCAAGATGGCTTCCGGTGTGCCATACCTTTGTAATAAATAGGACAGTTAGAGCTCTAGTTGTTCTTTAGAACACTCTGGGAAGCTGCAGTAGAACACAAAGGAATCAACTGGCAGTCTCTGTCCTTGTTGGATGTACATGTTTTACTGAGAATGTCAGACTTCATTCTCACATGACTGAGAAAGATAATGTGAATTTACAGAAAATATGCTTTCAGTTTAGCTTATAGATCCCCTTCCAAACCACGGTGGGAAAAGCATGAGATAATAGTTTTCTTTCAAACATGATTCATGATATCCCAGCAGAAGGCTTTTTCACATGGTAAAATCACCTTAGAACACACCACAATTCCTAAAATGAGAATGGTACCATTAACAAATGATTTATAATGTAACTAAAGTCCTAAAACCTTCTATTAACTGCAGTGTTTTTTTATGAGGTGCTATCATGTATATTGGTCCCAAGATGGCTGCCAACACTTCTTGGATGAAGTGCTGACAGCCAATCAGATCTCATGATGAGATGTGTGGTTAGCCTTCGCCCACATATATATATTTTTTTTCTTTTGATTTTTTCAGGAACTACTGGAGGGATTTACACCATTTAACCAAAAGGGTGATCTGCGTACCAGACCCTACCATTTCCCCAAATTTGGTGTAATTCCGTTCAGCGGTTAGGGCTGTAGCCGTGTCTAATCGTACTATGGAAATTAACATGGGGAAAACATGTTTTTGGCCCCCCCTTTTTTCTCGGCCCCCGCTTGACGAATCTTCCCGAGACTTTCAGGGAAGGAGCGGAGCGGAGCGGAGTGGGCCATCTTCTTTGAGAAATTTGCGAAGATTCAACAACCGGTGCCAAAGTTATTCCCAATAGATTGTTGCGGATTTCCTATGGAAACTAGGTCCTAACTATAACTACCTACTGGTGACCGCCAGTAGGTAATATATATATATATATGAATGCTCCTTTTGCCAAACCCCTCGATTGAGCGCACTCGAACACAAGACCAAGATGGCAAGCCTTTATTCCAGGGTATAAGCAAAAGCAGCAGGCAGTTTCAATCAGACAGCCATGCACGCTGCCAGCCTGACATGTTTCGAGGATCTTTCCTTTTCTTCAGAGGCAGTCGCGGTTGTGAATACGTGCTCCGGTCTCAGTCCAAGAAAGCCTATTTACACCCCCAGATGGGCGGGTCAACTGTCCCAAGGCATCATGGTCCATGTTGTCCCAGAATTTTTAACCATGTATGGTGCACTAATTTCTGTCCCATTTAAAGCCCATAGATGGGCCACCATCCACTGTATCTGCTTTTATCCCAGGTCTCTGATCCACAAAGATCGGCTCCAGGCATATCGCCCGCCATGTAGCTCCCTCACTTTGCGGGGCGGTACGACTCGACGGCCGGGTAGCCGCCAAAAATGCCTGGAAACGATCTTTGTTGGACTGAGAAACTTCCCCTGTGTGGCCTCTGCTCTTTCTTCGAGGGAGTTTGCTTTGACATTCATTCACGCAGTTCCAGTGCTGCGCTCAAGAGGCTCTCGCAGCTTTAAGTGGCCACGGTTTGCTGGACACTGCTTCGGCGGATCTTCGTTTCTTCCAGGTTACTGGTATTGCCAAGGCCCGCCTTCAGGCACGGGAAGACAGGTGGCGGTGTATGCGGTCATTGACTGCACCATGGCAAGGTGTACCCACATACTTGCCCACGCTGAATAGATTCCTGATGTCTGGAGGTTGCTGCAGCGTGGGGACCAGAGGAGAAAGCAGAATGCGCACTAACACGGACTTTGGAGTTTTGTGCTGAATTATGTTGCTGTTCCACCCTCGCAATACCCACCCGTCAAGAACAAAGCATTATGGGATATGTAGGCGCCTGCCACTGGGCGGGCCACATAAGGTATTAGTGCATGTGACTCACCTGGGGGAGGAGCATCTGAACACCTATCAGGAGGGGGCTGGGTATTTTAAACCCGTGATTTTGCACCTGCATCCAGATCACACTCTGGGCGCTAAAGAAGGCTACGACGCCGAAATGCATTCGCCATTCCGTGTGAACTGCGATTAAAGCTGGCTCCGAAACTTCCCCTGTGTGGCCTCTGCTCTTTCTTCGAGGGAGTTTGCTTTGACATTCATTCGCGCAGTTCCAGTGCTGCGCTCAAGAGGCTCTCGCAGCTTTAAGTGGCCCTGGTTTGCTGGACACTGCTTCGGCGGATCTTCGTTTCTTCCAGGTTACTGGTATTGCCAAGGCCCGCCTTCAGGCACGGGAAGACAGGTGGCGGTGTATGCGGTCATTGACTGCACCGTGGCAAGGTGTACCCACATACTTGCCCACGCTGAATCAATTCTTGATGTCTGGAGGTTGCTGCAGCGTGGGGACCAGAGGAGAAAGCAGAATGCGCACTAACACAGACTTTGGAGTTTTGTGCTGAATTATGTTGCTGTTCCACCCTCGCAATACCCACCCGTCAAGAACAAAGCATTATGGGATATGTAGGCGCCTGCCACTGGGCGGCCCACATAAGGTATTAGCGCATGTGACTCACCTGGGGGAGGAGCATCTGAACACCTATCAGGAGGGGGCTGGGTATTTTAAACCCGTGATTTTGCACCTGCATCCTGATCACACTCTGGGCGCTGAAGAAGGCTACAACGCCGAAATGCATTCGCCATTCCGTGTGAACTGCGATTAAAGCTGGCTCCGAAACTTCCCCTGTGTGGCCTCTGCTCTTTCTTCGAGGGAGTTTGCTTTGACATTCATTCGCCCAGTTCCAGTGCTGCGCTCAAGAGGCTCTCGCAGCTTTAAGTGGCCCTGGTTTGCTGGACACTGCTTCGGCGGATCTTCGTTTCTTCCAGGTTACTGGTATTGCCAAGGCCCGCCTTCAGGCACGGGAAGACAGGTGGCGGTGTATGCGGTCATTGACTGCACCGTGGCAAGGTGTACCCACATACTTGCCCACGCTGAATCAATTCCTGATGTCTGGAGGTTGCTGCAGCGTGGGGACCAGAGGAGAAAGCAGAATGCGCACTAACACGGACTTTGGAGTTTTGTGCTGAATTATGTTGCTGTTCCACCCTCGCAATACCCACCCGTCAAGAACAAAGCATTATGGGATATGTAGGCGCCTGCCACTGGGCGGCCCACATAAGGTATTAGCGCATGTGACTCACCTGGGGGAGGAGCATCTGAACACCTATCAGGAGGGGGCTGGGTATTTTAAACCCGTGATTTTGCACCTGCATCCTGATCACACTCTGGGCGCTGAAGAAGGCTACGACGCCGAAATGCATTCGCCATTCCATGTGAACTGCGATTAAAGCTGGCTCCGAAACTTCCCCTGTGTGGCCTCTGCTCTTTCTTCGGGGGAGTTTGCTTTGACATTCATTCGCGCAGTTCCAGTGCTGCGCTCAAGAGGCTCTCGCAGCTTTAAGTGGCCCTGGTTTGCTGGACACTGCTTCGGCGGATCTTCGTTTCTTCCAGGTTACTGGTATTGCTAAGGCCCGCCTTCAGGCACGGGAAGACAGGTGGCGGTGTATGCGGTCATTGACTGCACCGTGTCAAGGTGTACCCACATACTTGCCCACGCTGAATCAATTCCTGATGTCTGGAGGTTGCTGCAGCGTGGGGACCAGAGGAGAAAGCAGAATGCGCACTAACACGGACTTTGGAGTTTTGTGCTGAATTATGTTGCTGTTCCACCCTCGCAATACCCACCCGTCAAGAACAAAGCATTATGGGATATGTAGGCGCCTGCCACTGGGCGGCCCACATAAGGTATTAGCGCATGTGACTCACCTGGGGGAGGAGCATCTGAACACCTATCAGGAGGGGGCTGGGTATTTTAAACCCGTGATTTTGCACCTGCATCCTGATCACACTCTGGGCGCTGAAGAAGGCTACGACGCCTAAATGCATTCGCCATTCCGTGTGAACTGCGATTAAAGCTGGCTCCGAAACTTCCCCTGTGTGGCCTCTGCTCTTTCTTCGAGGGAGTTTGCTTTGACATTCATTCGCGCAGTTCCAGTGCTGCGCTCAAGAGGCTCTCGCAGCTTTAAGTGGCCCTGGTTTGCTGGACACTGCTTCGGCGGATCTTCGTTTCTTCCAGGTTACTGGTATTGCCAAGGCCCGCCTTCAGGCACGGGAAGACAGGTGGCGGTGTATGCGGTCATTGACTGCACCGTGGCAAGGTGTACCCACATACTTGCCCACGCTGAATCAATTCCTGATGTCTGGAGGTTGCTGCAGCGTGGGGACCAGAGGAGAAAGCAGAATGCGCACTAACACGGACTTTGGAGTTTTGTGCTGAATTATGTTGCTGTTCCACCCTCGCAATACCCACCCATCAAGAACAAAGCATTATGGGATATGTAGGCGCCTGCCACTGGGCGGCCCACATAAGGTATTAGCGCATGTGACTCACCTGTGGGAGGAGCATCTGAACACCTATCAGGAGGGGGCTGGGTATTTTAAACCCGTGATTTTGCACCTGCATCCTGATCACACTCTGGGCGCTGAAGAAGGCTACGACGCCGAAATGCATTCGCCATTCCGTGTGAACTGCGATTAAAGCTGGCTCCGAAACTTCCCCTGTGTGGCCTCTGCTCTTTCTTCGAGGGAGTTTGCTTTGACATATATATATATATATATATATATATATATATATATATATATATATATATATATATATATATTACCTACTGGCGGTCGCCAGTAGGTAGTTATAGTTAGGACTTAGTTTCCATAGGAAATCCGCAACATTCTATTGAGAATAACTTTGGCGCCGGTGAACGAATCTTTGCGAATTTCTCAAAGAAGATGGCCTGCTCCGCTCTGCTCCATCCCTGAAAGTTTGGGGGGGATTCGTCAAGTGGGGGCTGAGATAAAAGGGGGTCCCAAAACGTGTTTTCCCCATGTTATTTTCCATAGGACGTTTAGACACGGCTACAGCTCGAACGGCTGAATGGATTTATAAGAAATTTGGTAGAAAGGTAGAGTCCTGCTCGCAGATTACGCTTTTCTTTGAATGGTGTAAGTCTGTTCAGTAGTTGCTGAGAAAATTTACTTTGAAAAAATATATATTGGGCTACATTGGGCTATATATATGTTAGAGCCCAAATGTAGCCCAATGTAGCCCAATGTAGCCCAAAGATGGCCACCAGAGACAAAAAAAAACAAATGTAGCCCAAATATCAGCCAGATGTAGCCCAACTATAGCCCAATGACAGAATGTCCCAGAGTGTTCTATAGAACAACTAGAGCACTAACAATCTTACTTATGACAAAAGTATGGCACACCTGAAGTCATCTTGATTGGAATAAAGTGTTAACACTTAAAACATTTAATTTGCAAAGGAACAAAATGAGGGGGTTCATTTTGCCATAGAAATTATAAATAGTGCTGAAGAAAGAAAAATGAGGGCACATTTTGAGTGACTTCTCAAATCCTCTTATATTTCATTAAAAAAATTCTGATATGCAGTCTACCAAGATGGCCACCAGAGACAAAAGAGCCCAAATGTAGCCGAAAATATCAGCCAGATGTAGCCCAACTATAGCCCAATGACAGTAGTTAGGACCTAGTTTCCATAGGAAATCCGCAACATTCTATTGAGAATAACTTTAGCACCGGTGGACGAATCTTTGCGAATTTCTCAAAGAAGATGGCCTGCTCCGCTCCGCTCCTTCCCTGAAAGTTTGGGGGGGATTCGTCAAGTGGGGGCTGAGATAAAAGGGGGGTCCCAAAACGTGTTTTCCCCATGTTATTTTCCATAGGACGTTTAGACACGGCTACAGCTCGAACGGCTGAATGGATTTATAAGAAATTTGGTAGAAAGGTAGAGTCCCGCTCGCAGATTACGCTTTTCTTTGAATGGTGTAAATCTGTTCAGTAGTTGCTGAGAAAATTAACTTTGAAAAAATATATATTGGGCTACATTGGGCTACATATATGTTAGAGCCCAAATGTAAAACTACAAAATTTGAGAAGGGTCAGAGGAGATATATTTAAAGACCTATCATCCCATCTCCAACAACAGTCATTTATATACCAAATTGGATGAAGAGGTCTAGAACGTGTGGTAACACAAGAAGACTACAAAAGAGTGGATACTAGAGTAATAGTTGGCCGAGATATTCCCATCAAACCACCCTAATTTGGCGGAGTTTCATCATATGGGATCTTTGTAGTAACACCCGACTCTACCGCCCAAACCATCAGCTGATGGTGCGGGAGTGGATGTAGATCTTACACTCGTGCCAAACTTATACTCATAGAGTGGTGATGAAAGTGTCTGTGCAGTGCTGTGGTGAAAGAATGTTAAAATTAGCGACTCAGACAAGAGCACATTTAATAAAGAAAGTCCGAGTGTTAAAGTTAAAAACACGCCAGGTAGTTGGAGCTAAAGACTACACTATGGCGCTGTGCAGGTGTAGTCTTCTTGTGTTACCACACGTTCTAGACCTCTTCATCCAATTTGGTATATAAAAGAGCCCAAATGTAGCCCAATGTAGCCCAATGTAGCCCAAAGATGGCCACCAGAGACCAAAAAAAACAAATGTAGCCCAAATATCAGCCAGATGTAGCCCAACTATAGCCCAATGACAGAATGTCCCAGAGTGTTCTAAAGAACAACTAGAGCGCTAACAGTCTTACTTATGACAAAAGTATGGCACACCTGAAGTCATCTTGATTGGAATAAAGTGTTAACACTTAAAACATTTATTTTGCAAAGGAACAAAATGAGAGGGTTCATTTTGCCATAGAAATTATGATTAGTGCTGAAGAAAGAAAAATTAGGGCACATTTTGAGTGACTTCTCAAATCCTCTTATATTTCATTAAAAAAATTCTGATATGCAGTCTCCCAAGATGGCCACCAGAGACAAAAGAGCCCAAATGTAGCCCAAATATCAGCCAGATGTAGCCCAACTATAGCCCAATGACAGAATGTCCCAGAGTGTTCTAAAGAACAACTAGAACGCTAACAGTCTTACTTATGATAAAAGTATGGCACACCTGAAGTCATCTTGATTGGAATAAAGTGGTAACACTTAATACATTTAATTTGAAAAGGGACAAAATGAGGGGTTTCATTTTGCCATAGAAATTTCATATATATATATATATATATATATATATATATATATATATATATATATATATATATATATTCACTGAAACAACCATAGGTTTTAAACACGTTATAGTTAGGAAGTAGCATTTAAAAAACCTATGAAATTCACTGAAAAAAACATAGGTTACACACCAGTTATAGTTAGGAATTAGCATTTAAGAAACCTTTGAAATTCACTGAAAAAACCATAGGTTTCACACCAGTTATAGTTAGCTGGAAATTTTACTCGCATAAAACCATTGAAATTCCCACGTTAGAGTTAGTTGGACTCACTATAACTTGCACGTCTGCAATGCACTGCTGATGACGTCACATATTACATCACTCATGCATATATTTAAATATTTAAACAGTTCTCGCTAATATATGTATTCACTAAGATACATTTAATAAGCCAGTTAACCAATCAATTTTTTTTTTAAAAACACTGAAAAAACCATAGGTTTCAGGCCTTATATAGTTAGGAATTAGCATTTAAAAAACCTTTGAAATTCACTGAAAAAACCATAGGTTTCAGGCCTTATATAGTTAGGAATTAGCATTTAAAAAACCTTTGAACTTCACTGAAAAAACCATAGGTTTCAGGCCTTATATAGTTAGGAATCAGCATTTTAAAAACCTTTGAAATTCACTGAAAAAACCATAAGTTTCAGGCCTTATATAGTTAGGAATTAGCATTTAAATAACCTTTGAAATTCACTGAAAAAACTATAAGTTTTAGTGGTGTTATAGTTAGATGGACATTTTACTCATACAAAACCAATGAAATTGCTCCTATATAGTTAGTTGTACTAACTATATTTCGCGCACCCGCAATCCACTGCTGATGATGTCACATATTAGATCATTCTTGACATGGTCAGTGACATCACTGATGACATCTCAAATGACATCACTGATGACATCACTGATGACATCATCCATGTGACAATCACATACACCTTTTCATACACTATTACAATTTTTCATCACTGTTTGTAAAATACAGAGTATCATATTTAAATCCATTGTCACAGCAATACAAGTATCTAAAAATCCACTCAGTGATTCATAGATGTATAAACACATCTAATCACTTACCTATGGATTCACTCATACATGCTGTCAATGAACAATAGAACACTATCAAAATACTTATACATCTATATCGACATTAAACAACAGCACGCATCCTATTCACATATGAAATCATCCTACTCACTTATGCAAACAATGGATCATACTTACATATTTACTTAGCAAAACACTTATACAAACACCACTTCTTCTATTCATTTAGATAGTAAGTCATACTTAGTGAATTATAAAATCATTATTACAAGTATACAGTTATCCATACAGTCACTCACACAATCATTGTGTCTTATGTATACTTATTTATATACAACAACTGACACATACACTGCCTTTTATTTTTCTAGTTTGTTGGACCTGTACCTTTGAGAAATATATTTGCTCATCACCACACCCATAAAGAGATTCCCTCACCCAAACTGTTAGAACATGTAGTTTTAACTTCATATATCTACTGAATCAACTATTCACACATCTTTGGACAGTCACACGCCCCCCACCGAACCACACACACTTTCACACTCCCATACAAATACTCAGTTAATTAATCAATAACTAATATAGACTTTCACATAGCTAGTAACCAACTGTAGAATCAGTTTACACAACAACTGACAAAGTGATACAGATATTCACACAGTTTAGTCACTATCCACTATATTTAGTGAGACATTATAAATTGGTCAAGTAAACAGTCAATTACACTGCTACTAAATCCTCCATCCAAATATTCATTTATATATATCCACTCATTCTTCAATGTAAATTGCTATATATATAATGCATATTTAAATAACGAAGCAAACCACATTCACTGGATGATGTCATCAGTGATGTCATCAGTGATGTCATTTGAGATGTCATCAGTGATGTCACTGACCATGTCATGAATGATCTAATATGTGACATCATCAGCAGTGGATTGCGGGTGCGCGAAATATAGTTAGTACAACTAACTATATAGGAGCAATTTGATTGGTTTTGTAGGAGTAAAATGTCCAGCTAACTATAACACCACTAAAACTTATAGTTTTTTGAGTGAATTTCAAAGGTTTTTAAAAAACTAATTCCTAACTATATAACTCCTGAAACCTATGGTTTTTTCAGTGAATTTCAAAGGTTTTTTTAAATGCTAATTACTAACTATATAAGGCCTGAAACCTATGGTTTTTTCAGTGAATATATATATATATATATATATATATATATATATATATCATACACTGCTAAAAATATACTCAGTTTTTATATGTAAAACTTACATTCATGTTTTCTTGAAATTATGCTTTTATAGTTGTTTTATTGTATTGTTACCCTTTCTTTTTTTTTCGAATTCTTTTTACAAAGGAGTTGCGCACCCTACGCGAACCTACTCGATGAGTGTACAGATTCAGGAAGCGCAAACCCTCCTGCGTTCATTTGCTGAGGTGCTCTGGAGTCACGACTCGGGCTTTATTTTAAAAGTATAAAATATAATTGTAAAGATTATAAATACAAGTTTTGGTTAAAGACTTTCATTAATATAATTTAGAAAACAATTTATAAACAGTACTTTTTACTTTACTATGAACTGTATGAAATTTCATGTGTGTGCGACGTATCCATGTAGGGTGCATGACCCTTTCTGGCAAGTATTTCCAGGGTCACGCAGGGGTCACAACTTCAGCATGATTTTCAAAGTGTAAATATCACTATACAATGTTTAAATATCAGTTTTGTTTAAACAATTTCACCAAAATATTTTTGAAACACCTATTTATACTTAATAATTATGTATAGGAAATTTTACGGGTCCGCGGACCCTACGCGACTCCATGTGACCTTAAAAGAAAGCTTCTGATTGGTTTAAATAATTTTCATTCTGCAAGAGGGAGGATCAAACACTTGTTTTATTCCTTTTATTACTTGACTGCTTTCCTGACAAGACTTGCTTAGTCTACCTCTGTTAATTTTTCCAATTTGTGTGTGTTTTTTTACTTTTAATTTAAGCTATAGCAGAAAGTCATCCTGATGTTGAACCCGCTGGAACTTGAAGATGACGACATCATGTAGCCAGTGAAGAAAAGAAAGGAAAGTGTGGTGTGGGCGGTCTTTAGTGTGCCGGAGGAAGAAAAGAAGGTGAATGCAAGGAAAGTCACCTGTAACAGCTGCAAAAGAGTACTCTCAAGAGGCTCTGAAAAGAAATATTCATGTGGGACATCAAGTATGAAAAAACATTATGCGAGATAAGTTACACGGAGGGAGAGGAATGAAGCAGCAGACCAAGACACTAATGCCCCTTCAACATCCTCTCAAGGACTTCCAGCAACACCAAGGCCACACATTGTACCAGAACTGTTGGTTGCGGCCTTAAGCTGTAAAAAATGTGATGCAAAACTTTGTATCTGGGAGCAATGCATTGATGTTATTACCAATGCAATTAAAGCGCATACATTTTCTTTTCCTTTTCTTTCCCAAAATGTTGCTTTTGAAATCTTCAAATATTTTTTGTTGAACAAAAAGTCAAAAACACGCAAAAAAAATAAAGAATCATTAGAAAATACAAATAAAATTAAACTTCTTTAAAAAAACGGTTCTTACGGAACTACATATATTGGTTAAAAATAGAAAAATTACCTGAGTGATTGCATGAGTGCAAGAATACTGCCTGGGTGATTGCAGTACTACTGGGTGGTTGCATGTCTGTAGTGGTAGTGCCTAGGTGATTGGAGGAATACATAAGTAGTGTCTGGGTGACTTTACAAGTGCATGGGTACTGGCTGGGTAATTGCATGAGTACAGGGATAGTGCTTGGGTGATTGGAGGAGTGAAAATGTAGTGCCTGGGTGATTTTACAAGTACATGGGTACTGGATGGGTAATTGCATGAGTACAGGGATAGTGCCTGGGTGATTGGAGGAGTACAAGGGTAGTGCCTGGGTGATTGGATGAGTGCATGAGTATTACCTTGGTGACTGCATGAATGCACGTGTAGTAGCTAGATGATAGGAATACTGTACGGGTAGTGCTTATATGATTGCATGAGTGCAGAAGAAGTGCCACAGTGCATGTATGAGTGCATGGGTATTGCCTGGAAAAATGCATGAGTGCATGGGTAGTGTCTGAATGATTGGAGCAGTGCACAGCTATTGCCTGAGTGATTGAAGGAGTGCATACATAATGCCTGAGTGATTTCATGAGTGCATGACTAGTGTGTTGGTGATTTGAGGAGAGCATGGATAGTGCCTGGATGATTGCAGGACTTTAAGGGTAGTGCCTGGATTATTGCATGAGTACATAGGTAGTGCCTGCATGATTTAAGGAGCGCATGAGTAGTACCTGCGTGATTGCATGACTGCATGGGTACCGCAGAGATGATGGGAAGACTGCATGGGTAGTGCTTCTATGATTGCATGAGTGCAGCCAAAGTGCCTCAGTGCATGGATGAATGCATATGTAGTCCACGAGTAATTCCGTGAGTGCGTTTGTAGTGCCTGGATGATTGGAGAAGTGCATGGATAGTACCTGGGTCATTGGAGGAGTGCAAAGTGTTGTGAATGTATCTAGGACCCTATTTAAACATTCCCGATTTATGCCCTTATGTGGTTATATCAAATCATATCCTTATAAAGGCATAAAGAATCATATCCATATTAAGTCATAGCCAATGCAGTCCAAATAGTGCAAGGCTACTCCCATAGACTCCTAGAAAGCACAACACGTTCTTTAAACAAACCAAGCCTCCAGCAGCCCGGGAATTCCCCCTGCTTCTGTATTGATTTGTCCTAGAGCTCCTGGAGTCCTGAAAGAACTGCGAGTTCTTAGAGACGTCTTATGTCCAACCATACGTCAAACCCAGCACCTTCCAGGTATAAATATACCAGCATCTACCTTAGCAAAACACACGGTGGTTTGGAGCAGATCGGCTATCTACTTGCCCGACGCCCTGCTGAAACAAGTGCCGAAGGAAGCCGACCCTCCCATTGACGCACTGAGAGAGACGCTGTCTTTTCTCCTTCCGAGAAATCCAACTCCAGTGTTTTCCGGTCACCCTCGCGGGTTGCTGGGAGATCGAGTCCTGAGAGAGAGATACAAGACCTCCTTCATTCTATAACCAAGGTACCGAGCTGATTAGACCCTTAGAGAATTCTTGATTCAGATTCTTGGCAAAAACTATCTTAACTCAGACTACATCTCATTTACTCCTTCCCGCGTACTAGGCTTAGGTTAGGTACACCGGGGTAGGCGTATTTTAGAAGCACCAGTTGAGTACGTTTAGTCAACTTTTATCATTGTATGTATTTTATCCGTTTTAAGTATCTTATGGCTTAGAAACCATATAAATGCTTTTACAGTATTATTTCATAATACTCTTTTTACTGTACGCACTTTACTTTACGACAAGTTTTGCAATTGTGGCAATTCACTTCTCTTGCATGAGAAAGAAGACTCCTCAATAAATAACCACTTTTATTGAAAACGTCAGTCTCTCTATTTCTCTGCATTCCTGGTGAAACTAAGCATGCACGATTGACTGAGTGAAATAGCTATTTATTGTTTCTGCGACTCTGGAGATATACTCCTTATTCTTGGGGGAGCAAAGTTGTCATGTTTATGCGGCTGTCAGAAACTAAACCCTTCTTGTCTATTCAGGACAGTTAACACCTTCTTGTTTACTCAAGAAAGTTTCTAGTGACCTCTGAGCTAGCTGGCATTCATAATTAAGTCTAACATATTCAATAGAGACCTAGTCGACCTCAGTCCTACGTCTAAACTATCGTTTATGTTATTCCAATGCACAGAGTCTATTGGGAATATTGGAACTACACTACATGGCGCCCAACATTTGGTAAGGCGATAATTTAACGCTAGATACTAAAGTAACTCAGTCGTGCTTTTCACCCAGACTCCTTTTTCCCGTAAAAACTCCAATAGACATCTGGAGTGGGTAAAAGGTTAATATCCGCCAGAACTTAGTAGGAAGAGATTCCTATGTATTAGTTTTTGGTTTAGTCAACGTTGAAGGATACAGTGTTCCAAAATATTGTGCACCTAATCTTTGTTCCCTTGAAACTTGCTCTGCAAAACTCTCAGTCAGTAAAATGACGGGAGATGAAGACGGAAGAGATGCTTTGGCAACTCAACTTTTAGCAGAAGACACAAGTCTCCAACCAAATGACCCGGAGGCAATACTGATCGCGGTAAATATAAGCAAAACTTTAACTATGAAACTTATAGAAAATGGAGTATCACCAAGAGGTGGTACAGTCATATTTGTGGTAGAGGCCCATGAATATCGGCAGACAGAGGTATTCTATTCCTGGATACACATTCCAGCAGCAAATGCTGTGACACACGAGTTCCACTACTACCAAATAGAGGATTCTCCAACGGAATATGTCCCTTTCGAGGACGTTGAAATTCCACTAACGTACCAAGAGCACCAGCTTTGGATTAATGGCGCCCTAAAACATCAAAATCACTTCACCAGGCTCGGTTCACTAGGTAGACCAGGAGCCACATGGCCGGTTCTAGCCAGCTATACACCACATCCTGACATTGAAAAAATGTCAAGCGGAGAACTTTTAGTTCAGCTAAAACAACTAATTAAAATACATAGACAATTAGTACAATATGTCATGCGGACTTTAACAGTCCAACAAGTAATAGGAATTGCACAGCGCACCCCTCACCAGGGGAACACAAATAAAATTACACCACAGACTATACAATCAGTCATTGGCAAACTTCCCGCAAAACGGGAACAAATTCCGTTCTGGTTAGCTCAAAAAATTACTCAGATAGAGGCAGTATTTCCTGATACTACACCTCATGAAAAACACAGAATTCTGACAATCTGCCTACCAATGGGGATCGCACCACATGTGGAGGACTGTGACACTTGGGGAACAGTCTTTGCTTCAATATACACAAAAACACATGGTGTTCCGTCTATGGTAGTTATACCAGATGTACTAAGACAGATTCAAAATGAATACGGTCCAGAACCTGCTTTAAATCTAGGTATGAAATTAGTGAAAGACTTTAAGCAAGTCTCGGCTATACTACTAGCTAACATAAAAGGAGAAGCAGCATCTGTGGCGATCCGCCAAAAATTGAAAGAAACAGATATAGCCGAACAACCTTTTGAACTTGCCAAAATAATTGAAAAATTCTATGAAGAACTAGGTAAAGATAGTTTGGGTGGGAAGCCACTAAAACCACAACTAACTGAAAATCCTGAAAAAAACTTTTATTAAGAATAATCTCATTACTTCAAAAAAGAAGTGGGAAGGTAATAAACAAACCACTCCCAGAGAAAAACAGTTTCAGTCCAGAGGAAAGTCTCCTCAACGGAGAGATAGATCTCCAGAAAGAGGGGGCAGCCCTCTGAAAAAAGATACAACCTTAGAAATAGGGACAATTTAAGAAAACCTGACAGATATCAAGATATTGATAAACGTCCCTCTCGATCTTTTCAGACTTCTGCACAGAAATCGGAAAGTAGAGGACGGTCAGAACATAAAGAAGAGCGGGTCAAGTCCAAAGATAAGGAACCTGCTCATCAAAGTAAAAAAATACAATTTCCCAAAAAGAAGGTAGCTAGTATTAAAATAAAACATGCCATGGATTATGAGGACACATACATGTTAACTAAAACAAAATTGCAAACACGCACAAACGAACGCAACCTTGTAAACCGAGTCATCCCAGGAAGATGCGGATTCACATACCTGACCTCTAATGAGGGAGAAACGCTGTCAATAGCTTATAAATCACACTTGTACACAGAAGCTGAAATGAAATTCATTTCTACTGAAAAAATTCTAACTGCGGTTCAAACTGCTGTAGCAAAAGAAGAAGCCCCAGCTCAAGGGAAGAGAATATCTGTTTTAACAGCAGTATCAGCCCTTGAGGCAGTAACAAGACCGAGCATTCCAAATGCTATGGCATCAGATCCAGAATGGATCCAATGAGTTAATTCTCTTGCTGCAACAGACGTGATACACGCATTTGATCCCAAAATGAAAAATCTAGAACATCTAGAATATGAACATGAATGTCCTAGGCCGATCGAAATTCTGCCTCTAGAACAGCACACCTGTGTAATCTACACAGACAGTTTTGCACAACACTACGTTGTGGATAAAAAAGCTTACAATGCAGCTTGCGCGATTGTTAGAGGTCGCTGGCGCATAGGTAAATTCAGACCAATGATCACTAAGATGGAATCACTCAGAAACTGTACAGCTCAGCGAGCTGAACTATGAACTTTGAAGATGGCGCTCGAAAATGCTGATCGCGAATTCCCCACACTAATAGTGTGCGACTCGCATTTCTGCGTCCATGCTTACAATAATTTGATGCAGACCTGGATTGAAAACGGTTACAAAGATGAGACAGGTGTCACAATAAAGCATAAAAAACTATGGGAACAAGTAGTTCTTTTACAGAAAGAACTACGAAAGACTCACGTGATACATACGCAGAGTCTTCAAAGTGATGGCATTCACGTTGCAGGGAATTCTTTGGCTAACAGAGCCATAGCGGCAGCTGTCCAACCGGCTTCCGTAGCTACAAAAAAGCATTCTAAAAAACAAATAGATGGAGAAACGATGCTAGCAATAAAAGCCTCAATGGAAGGAGACTATGCGGCATTACCTCTAAACTATCCACTCAATAATACATACATAATTGATGCGAACTCAGTTCCTTTTGCGCATATCCCTGGAGTGGGGGATAGAGTAATTCCAAACACGAACCGGAGGGCTTACTTGATTCAAGAAGCACACCTGGGAATGGGTCTGAGGCACCAAGAGATCTTGAAATCTCTAATAGAATTGCAATCACAATACTGGTGGCCGGGGATGAGCGTGCAAATTTATAATTTTGCTTTGAACTATCAGGAATGCAACAGAGATCGCAGTTGTGAACCGGACCAGATACCAGCCCTGACACCTCTATTAGACAGCATTAGACTATCTACACGCAGACGTCCACACGGAAGAATGCGATCCCATAAATATTAAGACGAGATTCATTTGGATGTGGCCCCAGCGCTCGGCTGATGCCAGAACTGTTATAAAAGATTTGCGAGTCTTTATAGGCACATAAGCAATTGGCATGCTACATTCTGACCAGGGTCCTGCGTTTAGCTCTCGAGCTTATATGGAGGCCATGGCCAGCTTGGGCATTACATTGCGGTATTCTGGTCCATTGCATCCCGAGGGAAATGCGGTAGTGGAGAGAAAAAAACGTGACATAAAGCAATCTATAACAGCGAGGGTATTAGGTTTGGGTGATGGGTGGGTCAAACATCTAATAAGTGTCCAACGTAGTCTTAATAATCTGCCAAGAAATTCTCTGGGTGGAATCACTCTTTATGAACTTTTGTTTGGTACAAGAATGATAATCGAAGACGTCGATTGTCAGACTTCAGTGGTGGAACAAAAAACCTTTGATATCAAAGATCGTTTGGCTGTTTTACAGGACTTAAATGAAACAAGAAGAAGTCTAAGTAACACAAAGCTAAAGCCAACGGCCACTGAAGTAAAACCACCTGTCCCAGCAAAACCTGTCTGGATTCCAAAGATTGGGGATCTGGTCAGGGAAAAGATCGCGGTGAAGAAGGAATTTGGGCCTTCTTACAGAAAAGCAGTACCTGTCTTAGCAGTCAGCGGAACAAGATCAGTAGTACTACCGCCCCTTGCTGGTAAGAAGGAGAACAGAGTTGTGTCAATCGACCTGGTAAAACCACAATCATGTTGCCAATAATAAGTAGTAGGCCCAGTGGACTCCCAAGAAATAGCAGAAGACCAAACCTTGCTACAATCAAAGAGGTTCAAACTGAAAGACTAATCACATTTGATAAACCTGCAGTGAATAAAAAAGGACTATGCAACAAAGCCATGGAACTTGTGCCTCTTGAAACCCAAATTGCAGCAGTTCATCAAGAATCACTTGTCTACAATGATGTAGCCTCTGACTATACTAATGTGACAAAGGAAGATCCAAAGACTAATGAAAATCCGGAAGCAATTCCAACAATTGACAAAACTGCATCTGGCTACTTCATCAATTTCGATGACTTTTCTGATGATCCAAGTGAACATGAAGACAAGCCAGCAAACAAAACTTTCAAAGAAAAACTTACAGAACTCTTTCATCAACTTGGAGAAACATATCTGATTTCACCATGGATTGAATTGTGGATTGTGTTAGGTGTACTTTTCCTCCTGCTCTGGCTCATTTTGCTTTTAAGTTTGGGAAGAATGATTGATGTAAAATACAGTACAATGGACACAGCAAGTCAGAACATCAACTTGGTTCTAAAACCTCACAGATCCTCTCACATTGGAAAAAGAGAACTATCATCAGTGAACATCACAGCCATTCCTATACCTGGTGGTGTAGCATGGGACACTACAGATTACGAAATATATGGCCCAGTCGAACTCTTGAAATATCCACATCAATTCAAGGTTTCCTTAAGTGACTTTGTATCACCTAGTTCTTTCTCTGATGATTGGGACTTTGAAAATATTTACAATATGATGTCAGATTTAGAAATGTCAGCAACATTTACAGAACATGATTATTTACAAGGTTCATCAAATTATGAAGAAATGTATTGTTTTAATCATTATGGGCATCACTATTTGTATAAATCTGCCAATCCTAGAAATGTTTTCACTTATAATCAATGGGAACATTGTCCAACACCGCCAAAAGGCAGTTCGAAAACATTTTATGAGAAATTTCCATACTTCTCAGGGTTTAATAACACTGATCCAGAAACGTTTTATTTTAAAATTATGAATAAGACAGGAATGAAAAACATGTTGACAAATACTAAACTGATTTATTCTGAAACATTTTATGAAAAAATGTCTACATTTGGTTATGAATTTTGGAAAAACAACATTGAGATTAAAACTGTCTGGGGTACAAAAGACTGCCAAGTACAAGGTGTAGAATCATTATTCAGAGCCTGCTTGATCCCAGAACAGATAATATTCCTGAATGACACCATTCAACAAACAACCTGTCTTGGCATAGCCAAGATAAAAGACTTGAACAAACCGTCTATACCAAAGGCCATACCTGATAGTAATAGCACTACAGATGTGGAGATAGACGTATCCCATATTTTACACCAAAACAGAACAAATCCTGATTGGAAAAAATGGTTGATCTGGCCCACAGACACTAATAACTGTCAAGATAGATTCCTGAACAAAACACAGGGGTTCAAACAAAACAGGCCAGACCCAAGATATTCCCAGAGACAACATCCAGGGATAATATCAACATACAGTGTAGGAAAACTATGCCTCGATTGGCTACAAAAATCCACACTACCCGAAATTAGGCAACACTTGACTTTACTTAAAGAAGGTGCTGACTTGCGAGATTTCTTATTGGGACCTCGCAAACCGCGTCAAAAACGTTTCATATACGCCAGTATATACGCTGCTTACAACGAAGCTTGAAAAGTAACGCAATTTGAAACTGCTGAAAAAATACGAGAAATTGATCGTATTAATTTGGAAAAATCACTGTCTGTAGTGGACAATGGGTTAACGACTCGGTCCTCCAGAATTTATTCACTGGACAGCATTGTATCATCTGCAATTGATATAATAGAACAGGATATGCTAATGTTACAACGTGGCCAGTCCAAATTACGTTCTATTGTACAGTTAGGCTGGACGTTACAAAATCTCCGTTCAGGCTACATGCCATGGTGTCTAATCAACACAACGTCATTATTTTCTATCTTTAACCTTACAGATAAACAAATCTCTTTGGCACAAAAAGGAGCAGACTATACGGTGCTGAGCATTGAAAAACTAGAAAGATTACCATTCACAATGTCAGAAAGACCTGTCATTGAATGGATAATACATGGCACTATTACAATTCCGATAACAACTTTTCAGTTTCAATATTGACAAAAGCATATACCAGCGGGCCTATATGAAAGGTTGCGTAAAGGATACATCAAGTCAACCTGGAATTTACCTTATACACATAGATGTTATAGTGAAGGGAAAAAAGAGGTATTTCTTTGTGGTAATAACTGTAAAAATTCACAAAGCGGTACACTTCTGTGTCAAGGTATTAACTTGCATGGAGCCTGCGAAGGTTCATCAAATAACCTTTCATGTCACCTGCACGGCACCCCTGCTACACAGATAGAGCCTTTTTTCAGACAACTTTCCAACGGCAGCTACGTTATAATAAGTGACCACAGCTGCTGTGGCATGGTGCCAGGAACGGCCTATCTCGTGAGCGTTACTTCCAGGGTCATTTGTTGTATGCAAGTATTGTATCCAAACAGCAAGCCAGACAAGGAGGCAGCAATATGGCCTTCTCTGAATATCTCTTCTATTCGAATTGATATTTTCAAGCAGAATGAAGTCTATTCTTTTACAAACAACTGTGCCTTTAACCTCGTCTAGAGAAATGTATGATCTGCAAGTTGCAAGGACAGCAGCAGAGATACATACATTATTATCGACAAATTGCCCCGTGCATTTCGTAGAAATGTTAGGTCAAATCTTAAACATGTCAGATACCAGTGGCATCGCACATGTATTTAAGACAATTTCTTCGGGACTGTTAGCACCCTTTGAAACAGTCCTAGGAATCTTCCAGAATTTCGGGCACTCTGTGTTCGGCAGCCTGCCTCTCCTCTTGGGACTCGTAGCAGGAATCTTATTTTTGTTCCTTCTGCTCCGATATGGCAAGTCAAGTCACAGACAAAACTCAGGCTACAATGGAAGAGACAATCCTAGCTATACGATACCGAGAACGGATCACTAAAGTCCGCGGCTTTGCTCGGCTAAGAGATCTGAATACTACCTGGTTTCTTTAATTCAGAACAATCTGGCAATATTGCATCTTACCTGTTCTACGATGCCTACTTTGCGGTGAAGAATGCATGTTGGACGTCTGTCTCACACTCCCATCAGTGGTACCTATGGATATCGATACTTTGCTTGGTTCGGTAACGGCTCATGCAACGTGTTGTCCCCAGCGGCTACCTATTCTTATGACGGCATTCGTTGAGACCTCACCATTACAATTAGGTGGAGGTGAGGTATGAGATGAAAGCGGCACACAGGTACAACCTTCTGTGACCATTGCTGATCTAGACATCGATGATGGCAATGAATCTCACATATGCACTATTTCTGCTTTTTCGAACTTGGTCCAACTTTCACCTACTGTTGTAGACAAATTTTTCACCAGCCTATCTGATTTAATGTTCTCTCCTAACAACGAGAATAGCTTTTGAATACACGAGCACGCAGCGTTCCCTTAACTCTGAATTCGGCCTTCAGTTTTGATAAACAGAACTTCTAAAAACTATGGAACTATTTTTTTCTTCTCACTGAGAGCGGAAAAAAAAATTTCTGTTCCCAAAATATTTACCTTTTTTGGCACATGATACTCTGCTTAAAGTAGAACAATTCTTAGAGAACAATATTTCTATTTTTAGAAACTCTAGAGACAATATTTTGACTCAGCCTCTAGCACATGTACAGTCTTGTATAAATATGTGATGAAATGGTCTCGACCTCCTCTTCTGTATTAAGAGCCATTTCATGAATGTAAATTTCGTGATTCATTCAGTCAAAATTACAATGCACTACAGAAATATTATTTGAATGATACCACTGCTTGAAAACGTACAGTATAATACTAATTTTTCGTGTTTATACCATTTCAAATTCATTTTATGTATTTTGGGGTGGGCTGGAAAACACATGCATAATTACATGTTTAATATTGCTTAGTATTTAGTAATGATGGACATTATACATGGAGTGGGTGTTGTGAATGTATCTAGGACCCTATTTAAATATTCCAGATTTATGCCCTTATGTGGTTATATCAAATCATATCCTTATAAAGAATCATATCCATATTAAGTAATAGCCAATGCAGTCCAAATACGGCAAGGCTACTCCCATAGACTCCTAGAAAGCACAACGCGTTCTTTAAACAGACCAAGCCTCCAGCAGCTCGGGAATTCCCCCTGCTTCTGTATTGATTTGTCCTAGAACTCCTGGAGTCCTGAAAGAACTGCGAGTTCTTAGTGACGTCTTATGTCCAACCTTACTTCAAACTCGGCACCTTCCAGGTATAAATATACCAGCATCTGCCTTAACAAAACACACGGTGGTTTGGAGCAGATCAGCTATCTACTTGCCTGATGCCCTGCTGAAACAAGTGCCGAAGGAAGCCAACCCTACCATTGACGCACTGAGAGAGACGCTGTCTTTTCTCCTTCCGAGAAATCCAGCTCCAGTGTTTTCCGGTCACCCTCGCGGGTTGCTGGGAGATCGAGTCCTGAGAGAGAGATACAAGACGTCCTTCATTCTATAACCAAGGTACGGAGCTGATTAGACCCTTAGAGAATTCTTGATTCAGATTCTTGGCAAAAACTATCTTAACTCAAACTACATCTCATTTACTCCTTCCCACGTACTAGGCTTAGGTTAGGTACACCGGGGTAGGCGTATTCTAGAAGCACCAGTTGAGTATGTTTATTCAACTTTTATCATTGTATGTATTTTGTCGGTTTTAAGTATCTTATGGCTTAGAAACCATATAAATGCTTTTACAGTATTATTTCATAATACTCGTTTTACTGTACGCACTTTACTTCATGACAAGTATTTCAATTCTGGCAATTTACTTCTCTTGCATGAGAAAGAAGACTGCTCAATAAATAACCACTTTTATTGAAAACGCCCGTCTCTCTATTTCTCTGCATTCCTGGTGAAACTAAGCATGCACGATTGACTGAGTGAAATAGCTATCTATTGTTTCCGCGACTCTGGAGATATACTCCTTATTCTTGGGGAAGCAAAGTTGTCATGTTTATGCGGTTGTCAGAAACGAATCCCTTCTTGTCTATTCAGGAAAGTTAACACCTTCTTGTTTACTCGAGAAAGTTTCTAGTGACCTCTGAGCTAGCTGGCATTCATAAGTAAGTCTAACATATTCAATAGAGACCTAGTCGACCTCAGTCCTACGTCTAAACTATCGTTTATGTTATTCCAATGCGCAGAGCCCATTGGGAATATAGGAACTACACTACAAAAGGTAATGCATGGGTTATTGCATGAGCGCATAGGTAGTCCCTGGGTACTTGCATGAGTGCAGTGGTAGTGCATGGATTATTGCATAAGTGCATAGTTACTGTGTTGGTGATTTTATAAGTGCATGGTACTGGCTGAGTAATTGGAGGAGTGCATGAGTAATATCTGGGTGATTACATGAGTTCATGGGTAGTGCCTGGATGATTGTATGAGTGCATGGATAGTGCCTGGATAATTTCAAGAATGCAAGTGTACTGCCTGTGTTATTGCACTAGTGCACAGGTAATGACTGGGTGGTTGAATGAGTGCATAGGTAGTGCCTGGATGACTGGAGGACTGCAAGGGTAGTGCCTGGGTTATTCCATGAGTGTATAGGTAGTGCCTGGGTGATTGGAGGAGTTCATGAGTAGTATGTGGGTGATTGCATGAGTGCTAGGGTAATGTCTGGGTGATTGGAGGAATGTAAGGGTACTGCCTGAATGATTTAAGGAGTGTATGAGTAATGTCTGGTTGATTGCATGTGGTCAGGGGCAATGTCTGGGTGCATGGATACTGCCTGGGTGATTGGAGGAGTGCAAGGGTAGTGCCTGTCTGATTAGAGGAGTGCATGGCTAATGTATGGGTGATTGCATTAGTGCAGGGGTGATGTCTGGGTGATTGGAGGACTGTATAGCTAATGCATAGATGACTGCATGACTCCAGAGGTCATGTCTTGGTGATTGCATGAGTGCATTGGTAGTGCTTATGTGATTGGAGGAGTGCAAGAGTACTGCCTGGGTTATTGCATGACTGCATAGGTAGTGCCTGAGTGATTGAATGAGTATAAGAGTAGTGCCTGGGTGATTGGAGGAGTGGAAGGGTACTGCCTGATTGAATATGTAAGTTCAGGAATTGTGCCTCGGTAATTGAAGTCTGGGTGATTGGTGGAGTGCTTGAGTAATGTTTGGGTGATTGCATGAGTGCAGGGGTAATGTCTGGGTGGTTCCATGAGTGTAGTGGTAGTGCCTAGGTGAGTGGAGGAGTGCATAAGTAATGCGTGCTTGATTTTATAAGTGCACGAGTATTGGCTGTGTGATTGGAGGAGAACAGTGGTAGTGCATGGGTGATTGGAGGAGTGCAAAGGTAGTGCCTGGGTGTTTTTATAAGTTCATGGGTTGTGGCTGGCTGATTGAAGGAGTGCATGGATAATGCCTGGGTGATTGCATGACTGCAGAGATGATGTGTGGGTGATTGCACGAATGCATGGGTACTGCCCGAGTGTTTGAAGAAGTGCATGAGTAACCTTGGTGATTGCATCTGAGCAGGAGTAATGTCTGGGTGATCTGAGGAGGGCATGGATACTGCCTGCATGATTGAGGGAGTGCAAGGGTAGTGTCTGGGCGATTTGAAGAGTATATAGCTAATGCATGGGTGATTGTATTAGTGCAGGGGTAATGTCTCGGTGATGTTATAAGTGTATAGGTACTGGCTAGTTGATTGGAGAAATGCATGGATATTTCCTGGGTGATTGGAGGAGTGTGACAATAGTGCCTAACTATATACATGAGTGCATTGGTAGTGTTTGAAGGAATTTCATCTTACCTTTTTTACTAATGTAGATACAAAACTCAGTGAAACTATTTTACAATAATTTTGTTGTAAACTGAATGTAAAACCTTTTTAATTTGCACCATTATCTTCTGTAAAAATGAAGAAGAAATACTGTTATTGAATACAATATTATAGTTTTAGGAACACAACAACATTTTAGAATTACATAACATTTTTAGTTTCCCTTTTTTGCTGTTCTCAGATTCAAGTGAATTTTACCATACACAGTGATTTCAATGTAGATCATCATACAACAGCGGGGGGAAAAATGAGAGTGTAAAAAACAATAATCTGCGTCGAGCGTTATTTAGAAAAAGTATAACTATCTGTTTACCTATGTACAGTTTTTAAATTACATTCATCAACTCCATTAAGTCTTATTTCTGTCAAGTACATTTTGTAAAATATACACTCTCATTTACATTGCAAATAAGATAATGATCCAATATATAAACTACTACTTTCAAACACAGTTTTCCAAATGCAATATCAATTAGCACAAACAATGATCCAAACGCTAATTGGTCACATCTTCCCAATAGGCTACATAATGTTTCCAAATCCATTTGCATTGAAAATATCCAAAATAAACTCATTAATTCATGTTCACATCTTCCCAATAGGCCGAATTATGTTTTCAAAACTTTGGCATCAAAAATATGAGATATGATTTGGGTAATTCATAAGGCAGCCTATATTTAAATTCCAAATGAGCATCATTGGCAGTGTGTCCATCCTTTATTGCACTTTAAATAAACAGTATAGGGTCAAGAAGTTGTAGTAGGTCCATCATGGTTAATAATAGCCACTGTTTTAAAAGTTCTTCCTGAAATTGATACTTGACAAAATGTTTAATTTTTGTTTCCAATTTTGTTCCATTTGCTCTACAACGTTGTAGCATTAATATTACATATTTTCTGTATCTTTCCATATATAATGTTGTCAACGTTTCTGATTTAGAACAATAACATTTCATATAATGATTAGCAGTTTTTATTAATTTGTTAAAAGACACTGATTTGCAATCTGGTATTGTCATGTATATAAATCGTTCAGTGTCTTTTTCAGTAGTAGAAGAAAATGAACAATCTTCACATTTATGATCCCATCTGTAACTTAGTCCAAATACATTTTCAATTTCTATTCCTTCATCTTCCAATACTCCAAGCATAAACATAAGAAATTCTTGTGCATCTTGTTGTATATTCAATGTAAATTTCAATGAAGCAGTACATATATCCAAAAGATATTGAATGCCAGAAGCAGGATGGATTTTAATTATATCAGTTACCAACTTTTGAAAAATAGATTTTCTATAATTTCATGAGGAAGATCTTCTAGATAATACCAACATTTACAATTACATTCGGATAGCAGTTGATACCTGAACTATTTTCTAACTGGTATCCTACAATATCATTAACAGTGTACAATTTCATTTTCTTTACGGTTTCATCATTCTGTTGAATTGTTTTCTTTTTTTGAATATCAGTAGAATATTGGTCATATTTTCATTTTGAACACACAACACGTTTCTCATACATGGGATATTCACCTAAGTTAGGAGCATAAAGTCTTCTTAACTGATTGTACTCTTTTACACAATTTTCATCAGCACTAATCTTTTTCTAATAAAAATCAATCAAATACAAACCAGATAATGTTCTTACTCGAGACAATGAATTTGTACTTGTATAGCGCACTTATACCCTGAGGTGTCTTGGCGCTGTACGCATACCACTGTGGAACCCTTCCTGACTTTTTCCCTGTGAAATACCCACTCCTGCCCCCCCCCAAGGTGAAGCCAGGCATCCCAGCACTGTTGGGGCCATTGTGGAGATTAAGCAAGCTTTTGCCCAGAGTTGCAGAGTGGGACCCATGATTAGAATAGGCACCATGGCGAGAATTATAAGGTCTGAGGAAATTGAGCCCAAGACCCGCTGAGGCGGGAATTGAACCCTGGTCCCAGGCCAGACCTCTGCTTCAGGGTCTGCCACTCTAACCATTGAGCCACACTTCTCCAACATATACCATACCCTCGTTAAACACTGTACTTGCAATATTTACAAAAGCACTGTCTACACTTAAACCTTGAGATTTATGAATGGTTAATGCATATGCTAAAGAAAGAGGAAACTGTTTTCTACGAACATACAAGTCGTTTACAAGCATAAAACGAACAGCACAATGTCCAATCTGATTTTCCTCTTCAATTTAATGTCCCAAAATTCAATTAACCTCTGTTCTGAAAATGTACAAAATCAACAGCTTTACCCATTGCTCCATTTACTAAACCTTCTTCTACATTGAAATTATGCTTTAAAATTTCCCACATCCATCTAAAGTCTTTTCAAAACCTGCAGTCTTAGACACCGACTTTTCCAAAGAATCTAATTTTGACTGTAATTTCTCTGAGAGAAGAATAGTAACTCCTTCATGTTGCGTTTTATCAATACCTTCCATTTTCACTATTGGTTGTTTTTCTAATTTCAAAAGTTCCTGATTGAATGTAGGACACTCTTGTAGTGTTGGCATTAGGCAAACTATAGACTTCTTTTCACCAATTTTCTTACATAATATTTGAGGTGCTACGTTTAATTTTCAAACAACTTTGTTAAAAGACGAATTTGTAAAGCTTCTTTGGCATGTTTTGTCAAAACTCCAATTCTCATATCTTGAACAATTTTTCATTGATGTTAATCACTTGCTTGTTGCATATTCTTAATAAGTTCTTTATATTCAAAATTAGACAAATGTTGATATTTCCAATACTTCCCAAAGATTTCCTAGTGTCTTCATGGACAAGTGTTTTAAAAACAGGATTCCCTTTCACAAGCGTAAATTGTAGTAGGTCCCCAAATACAATTACATGTTTTCCTCCAAATAGAACATCATAGTCTGTTTTTAAAATCAGTTGCATTCTTAAATGTACAAAGGCAAGCATTAAGCTTGAAACCATGCTCACCTCAATAATGATTAGAAGTTTCATTTTCCACAGTACCCTTGAGACTTCATAACAAGCTTCTCCAGATAGCTTGTGATATTCCAATTTATTTTAATGTTAAACTGGTAGCATGAGTTATCGATGTAAAGTAATCCCTGTAATGTGGTGTGCTGCTAATCCAGTTGGATCTGTTACAACACAAGATAAATGGCATTCAGTAGATTTGTGTAGATAACTGGTGAAACCTTTAAGAAGTTTCTGCTGTTTCAGCTTGATCACTGATGTACTTTTGAATAGGTTTAAATGATGTGCATTGACATTCTTTATTTTCATGCAGCGAACCATGCTGTATCTGTAGTGTCAGTTGCTCATATTTGTTTTTTGTTCAATATTTACTTGTTCTTCCAAATTTCTCAAATCAATAATATCCCGTTGTGCCTGTTGCATTGTAATTTCTACTTCATTCATGGCTATTGCTGCTTCATTTTTAGTAATTGGTTGTCCTAGTGGATCTTGACTTAGTAGAGAGCTCTGACTATCTTGAGAACTATCTCTAGCTATTTCAGCTGCAATTTTAGTTTCTTGCTCAATCCCTTCATTTAACACGTGTAGATATGTAGGGAAACTTGTGCATAGAATGTTATCTTTACATGCATTAAAAAAATCTTCGTAGCCATCAAAATCTCCAAGTAATTCTGCTTCACTATGACAAGGCTTAAAGAGTTGCAGTAGTGCTAAATAGAAAAAGTCCCCTTTTTCTAGAGTTTCACAACAAAGTTTTCTATGGTTAATAAGATTTACTTTGGTATGTTTTTCCAAACATCCATCACATCCAATTACTGCATATTTTTCATCATTTATATTTTCAGTAACATTTCCCTTTAAAGCTGTAATGTTGCAGTACTTCATTAAGACATATATTTTCCAGATGTGGACTCCTTTTGGGATAGTATGTATCCAATATATTAGTTTTAACAATATCTGTACTTTCTGGTTCATTCAATGCTAAGTATTTAACATCTTGTAGAGTTTTCAAAACTCTATTTTGTGTAGCCGCAAGACCTAGACTTACCCAAATGATTCCTCTTGACATTGAATATAAACTCTCAGAGCTCAACCGATCTGAAAATTTGTAGAATCCAATCTCTCAATGTGAAAGCATTTTTAAACTAAAGCTGTACAATTTGTTACAAAGACTCTTCTCCTGTGAAATTTCTTCCCACATTTGCTTTAACTCTGTCTTTTCAGATTTCGTTATATATGACGTAACATAGCAAGCAACAGCAATTGAAGTATCTGCAACATTCTGGATATCCATGTTTGCATTCCACATTG
The DNA here is from genome assembly GCF_964261635.1 of Lissotriton helveticus. NCBI lineage: Eukaryota > Metazoa > Chordata > Amphibia > Caudata > Salamandridae > Lissotriton > Lissotriton helveticus. Next base: position 551,999,383 of record NC_136065.1, on the reverse strand, counting down.
TAGTCATTAATATACTATGAATCTTCAGTTCTTCTTATGTTGTATGTAATCCTTGGAGATTTTCGTGTTACAGTATATCTTACTGCTGACATAAAACTATTGGCTCTTTCTTTTGAAATTACTGGACTTGGGAATCCAAAATGACATTGTGTATAAAATGTTCCCTTTGACTTGTATTTATCCACATAGATGACTTTGAAAAGGTAAAACTTGTTCTCTTATGCTCTTGTCTACTCATTTTTTTTAATAGCACAGGTAATATACTCTTCGATAAAAGACAAAACAGTTTCATTAGAATTGGTTCCAAATTTAAGTGAATCCTTGATCCATAATAACATATGTATATGAGGAGCACCTCTGGCTTGGTACTCCTTTCTCCAAAAGAAATCAGTAACTTCTCCAAGAGGTGGAATATTTTTATTGCAGATAAAAGACATCATAGCTTGAAATATAATATCTATCTATCTATATATATAATATCTGTACACATTCACAGGATTCAAAGAACACAATTCTCCAGCTGTCTTCAATTCAATATTCTTGACAATTGAATTTACTTGTTGAAGAAATTCAAGGAAATCATTCCGGTATATTCAGCACAGCTAAGTGTTAGAAACCAGGTAGGAGTACCTAAGTTTCTTAACATACATTTAAGTTTGCTGTGACGATGATACCAACACTCATTAGTACCACGTTGACACGCCATCAAATTAATTAACTGAGATTCCAAAATAATTGTCTCTTTGTTGAACTTTGTCCATAAATTCCTTGGCAGAAACATGTGTAAGATGAACTCCTGTTGTTAATATGTGTTTCACTGCAGATGATAGTCCAGACAAGTAACTTTTAAATAGAAGAGGAAATATATATGGAATGCCCTGTGGAAATCTTGGATCTCCTGAGTACAATCTTGTCGTCCGATATGCTGAAGCTGGAATCAGTACTGCTCACTCATCATTTCATCCACCTTCTCCAGTGGGGAACAGCTGTGGAAAACACTGAGCTTCTAAACTTTTTTCCCATACACTCATGTGAGTTCCCTTTGCTTTCTTCATTTGAAATAACTCAATAGTGTTTCCAATCACTTTGTTTGAATGTAGAGGATGTAATACTGTATACTGTAATGTTCATAAATCTCTTCACTCCTGGAGTTGTCCACTTTTTCTTTTTGTTTTTGTCCAGTTGAAATTTCTGTATCTTGTTCTGTACAAGAGATAATGTAGCCTTTTAAAGTTTGGTGACATCTACTAACTCTTGCCACATTTTCCAACTCTTTGTTGGTACACCATTAACTAGAATAACTTCAAGCTCACTTTCCTCTCTCTCTACACCAACAGTTTTAATATTTTTCTTAAAATGTAAAGGTAAGTACACAACTCTGCCTTTCAGACCTCTTAGTAAATCTGTTGTAGGCAGCTTACCTGTTAGGCTCCATGCGAACAATAGCCTGAAACGGGTGCACAGATTGAATAAGAATGGACATGTTTGTATTTAAATCTGCTAGTTCCAGATGAATAGCTAACAACTCAAAGTTGTTATGTACTGCTCTTGCTGGCATTTTGTTCTCTTCTAATTTACAAATACGTTGATCACAACCCAACTCAAAATGACCTTCCATTAACAAATAAGCACCAAATTGCTTCCACTTATCATTATTTTCCTTTTCACTTTTTAAATACACATCAACATTCCTAGTTTGACTTCTATAGTGAGTACGTCGACAACAAATACAAACTTAGAGGCCTATTAAGATGGTGGCCGGAAACGTGTTCCGTCCGCCATGGTCGCAGCAAAAATACTCTCGACAGCTCCGCGGATAATCCGCGGTAGCGATTAGGATATTTCTGTCATCAAACACCGACCGCGGCGGACGGATCACATTAAACACCGACCGCAGCGGACGACTCACATGAAAGACTGCCGCAAGCGGACGGTACCTCAGAAACACCCTCCGCCGCGGACGCATTCGCCGCGGAAACAGGCCCAACCGCCGCCAGACCTGCAGAGTGTCTGGCCGCACTATTAGGATAACCCCGCCATCCCAACGGAATTCACCACCTTCCTCGACCGCCGCAGAAAAAAAGCATTGACAAACGGAGCATGACTGCGGAAGGACCAAACGAACATCACCCCTGCCGTCAAACCGATTCAAAAATGGCAGACGGAAGTCAATAGAAAACACATAAAACAGGACACACACCCACCTGAAACACCGACCCCCAACAACTAAACGCCCCAATGACACCCCCCAGCACAAACAAGAGCACCCAAGACCCCACACCCACAGAATACCTGACTCGCAACAACCATTGGGACACAACAACCACACAAAGTATAAAATGAATCCCTCCCATTACCACAATCCTTTGCATCACAGCACAGCTGGAAGAAAGAAGCAGAATAGCACAAACAGCAGACACACACAAACACACATACAACCTGCACACCAACACACCCACCACACAAACCCCACAACACCATCCCTACATACCGCACACCTGCACACCACACCCCACCCTACCAACACCTTGCACATCACACACCATGGCACCCAAGAAAAACCCCAAGTTCACAGAGAGTGAGTTGAAGGTCATGGTGGATGAAATCATCCGTGTGGAACCACATCTGTTCGGTACCCAAGTCCAGCAGACCACCTTGGCAACCAAAACCAACATGTGGGACAGGATAGTGACCAGAGTTAATGCGTCAGGGACCGCGCCACGCACCAAACACGAGATCCAGAGGCGGTGGCACGACCTCAAGGCAAGGCTGAAAGGCCACCTGCGGGCACACCACACTGGCGGCGGCACTCCTCCAGAGCCCATACCATTTACAGAATGGGAGGAGAAGGTGCTGGGCATTCTGCACCCTTAGAGCCTGGAAGGAATAGAAGAGGGACTTGAGGCTGGTAAGTACAAACCAATGATCACTATCACACTGTCATGGTCTGCCTTGCACAACTGCCAAGACACATCTCCCAGACTCCAATCCATGCATGTGGACCACACAGTCACCCAAATGTGAAGTCCTGGGCTCAAATGCACCCACCATGACCAACCACAAATGTTGCCTCCTACGTTCCTAGGCTTGCATGTTGTCAAAGCAGCCAACACCACAACTCCCAACAGGCCCCCATGTCTACAGGGAGGGTGGGGGTGGGTGGGCGGGTGGGTGAGAGTCCAGCACTACAACTCCCAACAGGCCCCCATGTCTACAGGGAGGGTGGGGGTCGGTGGGGTGGTTGGTCCAGCACTACAACTCCCAACAGGCCCCCATGACTACAGGGAGGATGGGGGTGGGTGGGTGGGTAGGTGAGAGACCAGCACTACAACTCCCAACAGGCCCCCATGTCTACAGGGAGGGTGGGGGTGGTTGGATGGGTGGGTGAGAGACCAGCACTGCAACTCCCAACAGGCCCCCATGTCTACAGGGAAGGTGGGGGTCGGTGGGTGGGTGAGAGACCAGCACTATAACTCCCAACAGGCCCCCATGTCTACAGGGAGGGTGGGGTTGGGTGGGTGTACGAGAGTCCGGCACTACAACTCCCAACAGGCCCCCATGTCTACAGGGAGGGTGGAGGTGGGTGGGGTGGTGGGTCCAGCACTACAACTCCCAACAGGCCCCCATGTCTACAGGGAGGGTGCGGATGGGTGGGTGGGTTCGGGTGAGAGTCCAGCACTACAACTCCCAACAGGCCCCCATGTCCACAGGGAGGGTGGGGGTGGGTGGGTGAGAGACCAGCACTACAACTCCCAACAGGCCCCCATGTCTACAGGGAGGGTGGGGTTGGGTGGGGTGGTGGGTCCAGCACTACAACTCCCAACAGGCCCCCATGTCTACAGGGAGGGTGGGGGTGGGTGGGTGGTCAGAGAGTCCAGCACTACAACTCCCAACAGGCCCCCATGTCTACATGGAGGGTAGGGGGTGGGTAGGTGGGTGATAGACCAGCACTACAACTCCCAACAGGCCCCCATGTCTACAGGGAGGGTTGGGGTGGGTGGGTGGGTGAGAGACCAGCACTACAACTCCCAACAGCCCCCATGTCTACAGGGAGGGTGGGGGTGGGTGGGGTGGTGGGTCCAGCACTACAACTCCCAACAGGCCCCCATGTCTACAGGGAGGGTGGGGGTGGATGGGTGGGTGGGTGAGAGTCCAGCACTACAACTCCCAACAGGCCCCTATGTCTACAGGGAGGGTGGGAGTGGGTGGGTGGGTGGGTGAGAGACCAGCACTACAACTCCCAACAGGCCCCCATGTCTAAAGGGGGGGGTGGGGGTGGGTGGGTGGATGGGTGAGAGACCAGCACTACAACTCCCAGCAGGCCCTCGTGTCTACAGGGAGGGTGGGTGTGGGTGGGTGGGAGAGGGACCAGCACTACAACTCCAAACAGGCCCCCATGTCTACAGGGAGGGTGGGGGTGGGTGGGTGGGTCTATGAGAGACCAGCACTACAACTCCCAATAGGCCCCCATGTCTACAGGGGGGTGGGGGTGGGTGACTGTTTGAGAGACCAGCACTACAACTCCCAACATGCCCCCATGTCTACAGGGAGGGTGGGGGTGGGTGGGTGGGTGAGAGTCCAGCACTACAACTCCTAACAGGCCCCCCTGTCTACAGGGAGGGTGGAGGTGGGTGGGGTGGTGGGTTCAGCACTACAACTCCCAACAGGCCCCCATCTCTACAGGGAGGGTGGGGTGGGTGGGTGGGTGATTGAGAGTCCAGCACTACAACTCCCAACAGGCCCCCATGTCTACAGGGAGGGTGGGGATGGGTGGTTGAGAGACCTGCACTACAACGCCCAACAGGCCCCCATGTCTACAGGGAGGGTGGGGGTGGGTGGGTGGCTGGGTGAGAGACCAGCACTACAACTCCCAACAGCCCCCATGTCTACAGGGAGGGTGGGGATGGGTGGGGTGGTGGGTCCAGCACTACAACTCCCAACAGGCCCCCATGTCTACAGGGAGGATGGGGGTGGGTGGGTGGGTGAGAGACCTGCACTACAACTCCCAACAGGCTCCCATGTCTACAGGGAGGGTGGGGTGGGTGGGTGGGTGAGAGACCAGCACTACAACTCCCAAGAGGCCCCCATGTCTACAGGGAGGGTTGGGGTGGGTGGGTTGGTAGGTGAGAGACCAGCACTACAACTCCCAATATGCCCCCATGTCTACAGGGTGGGGTGGGTGGGTGGTTTGAGAGACCAGCACTATAACTCCCAACAGGCCCCCATGTCTACAGGGAGGGTGGGGGTTGGTGGGGTGGTAGGTCCAGCACTACAACTCCCAATAGGCCCCCATGTATACAGGGAGGGTGGGGGTGGGTGGGTATATGGGTGAGAGTCCAGCACTACAACTCCCAACAGGCCCCCATGTCTACAGGGAGGGTGGGGGTGGGTGGGGTGGTGGGTTCAGAGACTTCCAACAGGCCCCCATGTCCCATCCCAGAGCAAGATGGAGTCCGCCCACCATTTGTTGACCAGTGCATCTCCTCCTTCAAACCTACAGGTAGATAGCCATCTTCACAGGGGCACCATCCAATAGCAGGACTGGACCACACATATCCAAGTATTGTCTCCCTACCTTCACACCACCATAATGCCCAGTACTGTCTACCACACCAACATGATGACACCAACAACCATGTCCTGATTCCATAGTAATTTGTAATGTAACAACAACAAACCTGTCATGCCCACAGCATTGATTCTTACATTCTTGTCCCTCAGGTGATCACAACTTGACAGGCGAAACCAGCAACCGCCAGCACCAGTCGCCCCCCTCACAGCCAGGACTCTCCGGTGAAGATTCCATGGACACCTCGGGTGCAGAGGATGATGCTGGCCAAGCACACTCCCAGGTCCATCAGGCTCCCAGGACATCCCTGCCTCCACCACCTTGGCCAGTGTCACAACACCAACACCTGCCATTGTGAGCTGTGCAGCTACCACCACCACCACCACCACCACCACTCCTGCCTGTGCCACCATGCCTGACCCATCGTCCGATGATGGGCCATCGACATCTCAGGCTAGCTGGTAGAGTAGACGGGGGAGGACACAGGTGAGGCCACGGCTCACAAATAGGAGTGCAGGTGCTAGGCAAGGTCGGGAACAAGACCCAGCCCATCCTGGGACCGAGACCCTGGAATCCATCACCAGAGTCCAAGCCTCCTATGAGCGTTCGCAGGCACAGGTGGATCGGGCACACCAAGACTCGCTACAGAACTGCTAGCTGTTGCCATCCATGGCCACCCGCATGGACCAAATTGTTGACCTCATGGGGCAGCAAACAGCTCATTGGAGGGAGTGGTTATGCCGCGCCACACCACCTCCCCCTCCCCCAAGTGCCCAGCGGGACAGGCACCAACACCACTGCTACCATCACCTGAGGCCACTGACAGGGAGGTCGTCCCTGAACAACCTGCCCCCACAGCTGGCTCCGCTCCAGCTCCAAGACGGAGGGGCCGTCCGAGGCTGGATCCAGCTGAGAGCAGTGGCAATGCACCATCCACCCGCTCGAAGAGGGGCCGCCACTGAATTCACCCTTCCTTGAGCCTGGCATTCACTCTGCGAACTATCTTGCCCCACAATGCCAAGCATTGGCACACATCTGTTGGACTAGGTGTACATCACACAATGTGGTGTCCCCACTGTGTTTTCATCTGTGATGACCTATTTGTATATATGCACTAACAGTAATCCACAGCTTGTAAATAAATACTACGTAAACACTCAATGCTGTGTGACCTCCATGTTTAAACACATGTTTGTCTTAGTAGTTGTCATTACCAGGTGCAGGGATCAATGTTCTTGAGAATCATGCCTCTGTGGGAGTGACCTAGGGATAATGAGAGAACAACAAGCACAGGTCAGGAAACTGAATCACACCCATCACACCACACCGTACTGCAACATCCCACAAACCACACTCATCATTAATTAAGCGGATCACAGGACACACATCAGGGAGCATTGCATGTACACCATCTCCCACACCCATTTGCGAACAGAACATACCAGAACAGGCAGCATTCACACACCACATCCACACATCACCAGCAAACATACATCACGCATTGAACAGCAGCACAAGAGGTAGTTACTCACATTCAAGGAAAGTAGCGAGCAATGAGCTGACGCCTCTGGTCCACATCTTCTTCCTCCCCACTATCCTCATCACTGGACATGGGTGGTATGGGAGGCGGAGCAACCTGTTGGTCTGCAGGGTCCATGATCAGTTCTATATTATTGCGTAAGGCCAGGTTGCGGAGCATGCAGCAGGCAATCACTATTTTGCATACTTTGCCGGGTGAGTATGGCAGGGCCCCTCTGATTTTATCCAGGCAGCGAAACCTAGACTTCAGCAGTCCAAATGTACGTTCCACCACCCGATGTGTCCTCCCATGGGCCTCATTATAGCGCATTTCACCTGGGGTAGTAGGATTCCATAGGAGGCTCAGCAGACACGGGCGATTTGGGTACGCAGAGTCGTCTAGGTGGGGGGATGACAGACACATACATCATTACCAGAATTGGTGGGAACAGCATGGCACACATACAACACATTAGTCATCACAGCACACTCACCTACTAGCCGCACACTTTCTTGACGCAGATTAGCCATCAGTTGGGGGACAATGCTGCTCCGCAGGATGTATGATTCATGTGCGGACCCAGGAAATCTGGCACACACATGGGAGATGATGTTGTCAGCCAGGCACACCACTTGCACATTGATAGAATGGTAGTGCTTCCGATTGCGATAGACGGGTTCATGTGCCTGGGGTGGAATCAGCCCAATATGTGTGCCATCAATGGAACCCACTACGTGTGGGATCTGGCCCAGGGCATAGAAGTCACCTTTCACTGCAGCCAACTCTGCCAGACGTGGAAAATGGATGTAATCATCCTTGTAACGCATCATGGCATCCAGCACATCCCGCAGTACCATGCTGAACATGAATTGGGACATCCCCCCGGCATGACCAACTGTGTACTGGAAAGTGCCTGTTGGGAAGAAGTGAAGTGCCACCATCACCTTTGCTGTGGGTGTAATTGCTCCTGGATATGGCCTGCGTGGCTGCAGATGAGGTGCCAATTGGGCTACAAGGTCCTGCAATCTCCATCGGTCAAGCCATAATTTACGGATTACCTCCTCTTCAACCATGTCCTCCAGCACAGTGTATGGTCGATGCACATTTGGAGCCCTCCTGTGTGGGAGTAGATGGGAGCAGATGTCAATTGACCAACACCGCACAGCTGTGCCACACTATCACATCTTGACCAACACAATACATATAATACATGTTGCAGACACTGATTGTATGTGTGACGTGACCGAAATATAAGCACTACAGCTAACTACACACACAATGTTCACCCACAAACAACATCCTGTGTGCAAATATGTCCAATGTTACGTGCACACATGTTGTAAGAACAGCCAACATCACATGACTGAGGGCCCATGTGTGGACAAGCGTCCCCACAGACACACATGGACGTGCACACACAAAATGAACATGGAACACACCCTCCTTGTCTTCATGCACCCATGACCCCACCTACAATGCTGTGCATTCTCACATGACAGGCATGGGCATACAACAGGTGACACACATACGCATACACAGAATGCATGTATACACCCATCATTGCTACTTGCACACACAAACCACACACTCACGACAGCTTCAGAATGTGGGTACACAGCCTTGATGTACTGTGTAGATGTGTACAAATAGAAACGTGTGACCTCAAAACCAAGATGTCAACACATAGCCATGCACATCTGACGCAACTTGGGCTCACATCACTGGCCTTTGTTAACCACTGGCAGGGTCAATAGTATGACCACACATGCAACTAATGGACATAAATGAGACACGTGTACACGGGCCATTGACATGACATAATGAATCTTGACGCATTCCGGACATGTCCTGACACACATGTACAACTATGAACATTACATGTGTGCGGAGACATGCAGTGTGTGTACACACGCCATCCGGGTATGCCTTCCCCCAACACAGAAGATGATCCTTGATACTGCAATTGTGCATAACATTTGCTGCATGGTCAAGGACCATCACGGTCACACCCCGCCAGCTGCATGTGCGCACTACCGCGACGGTGCATCTTTTGAAAATCATCACACACTGCCATCGCAATGGCGATGCACGCATTCCGCGGGGGGGCGGCAGGCTAACACATACATTTGAATTTGAAAGATGAAATGGCAGTTGGTATCCCCCCTTTCAGTCACATAGCAGCACCCATCGCAGCCCGCCGGGTGCGGGCGGTGGGTGACCGCCCTGTGTATTGATGTTACCCTGGCATGGATGGCCCTGGCCGGTCACCCATTGCTGGGTGCGGGCGGTCACCCACCGCCGGGTGCTGGCGGTGGGTGACCGCCCTGTGTATTGATGTTACCCTGGCATGGATGGCCCTGGCCGGTCACCCACTGCTGGGTGCGGGCGGTCACCCACCACCGGGTGCGGGTGGTGGGTGACCGCCCTGTGTATTGATGTTACCCTGGCATGGATGGCCCTGACCGGTCACCCACCGCTGGGTGCGGGCGGTCACCCACCGCCTGGTGTGGGCGGTCACCCACCACCAGGTGCTGGTGGTGGGTGACCGCCCTCTATATTGATGTTACCCTGGCATGGATGGCCCTGGCCGGTCACCCACAGCCGGGTGCGGGTGGTCACCCACCGCCGGGTGCGGGTGGTCACCCACCGCTGGGTGCGGGCGGTCACCCACCGCTCGGTGCGGGTGGTGGGAGACCGGCCATGACCATCCATGCCAGGGTAACATCAATACACAGGGCGGTCACCCACTGCCCGCACCCAGCGGTGGGTGACCGGCCAGCGCCATCTATGCCAAGGTAACATCAATACACATGGTGGTCACCCACCGCCAGCACCTGGCGGTGGGTGACCGCCCGCACCCGGCGGTGGGTGACCAACCTTGGCTGGCGGTTGGTGACCGGCCATGGCCATCCATGCCAGGGTAACATCAATACACAGGGCGGTCACCCACCACCTGCACCCAGCGGTGGGTGACCGCCCGCACCTGTCGGTGGGTGACCAGCCATGGCCATCCATGCCAGGGTAACATAAATACACAGGGCGGTCACCCACCGCGAGCACCCGGCGGTGGGTGACCGCCCGCACCTGGCGGTGGGTCACCGGCCATGGCCGGCGGTCTGCGGTGGGTGCTGCAATATGACTGAAAGGGGGGGTACCAACTGCCATTTCCACTTGCACATTCAAATGTGAGTGATTAATTTCAAATGATGCACCATCGCGGTAGCGCGCACATGCGGTTGCCGGTGTGTGACCGTGACGGTCCCTGCACATGTAGCCAATGGAAACAGGTAACGCAGGGCGCGTAAGCGATTTAAAAAATAGCGTAAGCCATGCACCGCCACAGCAGGGCCAGTCATTGGCTCATTTTGAATGAGGCAGCCCGGGAAAACCAATTGCTGCAGACGTGTGCCACTGATATCAGCTCAGGGCCCTATAAATGTGTGAATTACAGCAGCACACATCCACTGCTTCCAGCCACTACTGCCTGCACTCATCACCTCTACCTGCTGCTGCTGAGCAATCCACCAACTGCTGCCTGCACCCATCACCTCTACCTGCTGCTCCTGAGCAATCCACCAACTGCTGCCTGAACCCATCACCTCTACCTGCTGCTGCTGAGCAATCCACCAACTGCTGCTGTTGTGCCACAGTCCTTGACCTTGCCATGCAGAGAGTGCGAGAGATCTGGTCTCGTCCCTTCACCGCAGCGGAGCTGGATGTCCTTGCGGACGGTGTGCTCCGCCACTATGAACGGCTCTACGGTGCCCCCGGACAGGTGGTAAGTGCAGTGGGGTACATGTTGGTGTGCATGAGGTGGTCACTGACTCCTGGCTTCTGCAATCTTGGTGGTGTGCTGTGGGACCTTCACATGTGTTGTACTGTGCATGGCTGCTGAAAGATATGTATTGCTCCTATCTGTGTGAATGGCCAACTGTCCACTGACTTTCCCCTCTTGTCTCCCTTCATGGTAGGTCAAGCTGCACCTTCGCAAGGGCCGTGTGGAGGACCATAGCACGTGATGTACGGGCATTGGGGGTGTGCAATAGACGACCCACACACTGCCACAAGCGCTGGGACGACATCTCCAGGCTCAGCAAGAATGTGGCGGAGATGACACTGGGGCTGATTCCAAGATCATCCCAGCTTGCACGATGCACCATGACCCCTCTAATGCTCCGTATCATAGCTGTGATGCATCCTGTCCTGTCCGCCCGGTTGAGAGGGGAGCAGCAGCAAACTAGCGGTAAGCACACTGAATGTGTTTGTGACTTGTGAGTGCATGCATGTATTGCTGCTCAGACACAGTAGTGACATCCGTGGTGTGTATGTTGTGCTGCATTTGCATGTTGGTGCCATTAGCGGAGTGAGCGTTAGCATCCATGTCAGCCAGGTGGACATACCAGTTGCATTGTAGTGCAGAGGACCAGGACATGCCATTGAGGTCTGCGGTCCCATGGCATCACATGTGTGGTGGTCTGCATGCACTTGCCCTGTTTGTTTGATGTACATGTTTCACAGGCACCCCCGGTTCTTTGACATGAGGATGTCTGGCAGGGGTGGTTTGTGTGCAGGATGGGTGCTACATGTTGGTCAGCAGTCAAGGAAGTTTTGATTTTGTAACTTTCAGTACGTGAGTGTGGCACTTAGGTATACCTCTATTCTCTCTCTTTCAGCTTTGGCCGAGGGCCCCGACCCACAAACGACGGAGCTCAGAGGTGGCAATGCATCCGGATCCGAGATCACACATACGCAGACTGAGACTGAAGAGACCAGCCCCGGAGAGGGAGACAGAACTGTCCCTGAGGACTCACATGTGGAGACACCATCGTCCTCATCTTCAGACAGTGGTGGTAAGTCAGCACTGTTGGTAGACACAGGGAGTGGGCAATCTACACCTTCAGTCGGTACACAGCGCACAGGGCCCACACTGCCACCAACTGCAACAAGTACTGCTCGTGATCGCCAGAGTAGGGGGAACAGAGTGGCCTTCGGTGCAGGCACCGCTACTCTGCCCCTGTGACACAAAGTGCCCTTTGTGCTGAGGCGGTTGATCTGCTGCGACAGCTGTGTGTAGGGCAGGCCAACATGATCAATGCATTCCTAGACCACGATAGGAAGTTGGGGCAGGTGGTAGCATTCATGGAGGGGATGCATGGCGATGTTGCTGGTCTCCACAAGAACAGTTCAGTCATTATCCAACACAGTGTCTGCAGCCATTCAACAGTCGCATGGACAATGTTCTACTTCAGTTCCCCCATCCACACCACTTGATGTCTCAGGGGAGAGTGACATTTCTGACCAGGCCTCATTTTCTGGGTATTGCACTAGAAGCAGCCACAGGCAACAAGGCAGGGCACGGAGGGCACAGACGCCATCCCCTAGGACAGAGAAATCTTTCACAGAACACGACATCAGCTACCCTGGAGTTGACACACAGGATCCTCAAGGGGTGTTGGGGGACAGGGATTCACATGTACCACAGGAATCCCCCTCAAAAGGTACTCCCAAGGCCAGAGACACTCCCAAGGACAAGGACACTACAAAGGAGAGGGCACCTCCCAAGGCCAGGGACACTCCCAAGGACAAGTAAACTACAAAGGAAAGGGCACCTCCCAAGGCCAGGGACACTCCCAAGGACAAGGACACTTCAAAGGAAAGGGCACCGCCCAAGGTCAGGGACACTACCAAGGACAAGGACACTTCAAAGGACAGGGCACCTCCCAAGGCCAGGGACACTCTCAAGGACAAGGACACTTCAAAGGACAGGGCACCTCCCAAGGCCAGGGACACTCCCAAGGACAAGGACACTTCAAAGGACAGGGCACCTCCCAAGGCAAGGGACACTCCCAAGGACAAGGACACTTCAAAGGACAGGGACACTACAATGGACAGGGACACTACAAAGGACAAGCCAACTCCCAGGGGCAGAGCACCGCCCACGGATAAGGCGCATTCCAGAGACAGGACACCTCCCACGGCCAAGGCACCTCCCAGGGCCCAGGGTTCTCCCATGGACACGAGCTCCACCAAGGACAGGCATACATCACCCCTGCGTCCCCTGAGGCTGGTGTTGGTGAAGGAACGTAAAACACATGTGTCAGCGGTGGAGTCCCCCCATACCTCTACTCCCATCCACACCCCGCTGAAGCAGGGGAAGGAGTACACTGTTGTTGCATCCCCCATTACACATGATGCAGAGGGCAGAAGGCAGGGCCACAGCAAACATTAAGCAGGGTCCAGCACATCCCCAGAGAGCAGATCCCCACCAGCACATGATCCACCTTTGATGGGTGATGTTTCTGATGAGGCCACACCACTTACCAGTCCAGTCATGTCCAGTGTGCCCTTACATATCCCAAAGAAATGGAGACACACACCAGTGACACCTGACCACCCCAATGTCGCTCCAGTACAGCTGTCCCCAGCTCCCAGAGCCACACTGCCTCCTGGCCCAAACAGCCCTGTGGCTCATCATTTCAGTAGTCCTAGTGGGTCAGCTGCAGTTCACTCTCATGTGTCAGATAGTGGCACTGTGTCTGTTGTTCGCTGTCATGCCTCATGTAGTAGCACTGTGTCAGTTGTGCCCACTCCTGTTTCAAGTACTGCCACTGTGTGTGTCCGCCACTCTCATGTCTCAGATGCTGGCATGGTATTTGTTGGTCACTGTACAGGGACATGTCCTGGCAGTGTGTCTGGGTCTATGTCTCATGTGCCAGTCTCTAGATCTGTGGCTGTGTCTCACATTCCTGTGTCCTTTGCTGGCAGTGTGTCTGGGTCTATGGCTTATGTGTCAGTCACTAGAGCTGTGGCTGTGTCTCACACTCCTGTATCTGGGTCTATGGTAAGCATGGGCGGATCTAGCGGATCTCGCGTACGCGAATTTGCGGATTTACGGATTCGCAATCCGCGAAGATACGCGAACTCTCGCGGATTTGCGGATTTTCCCGTTTTTTGTGTTGGCGCGCGTTCGCGCCGATTTTGGGACAATTTCGCAATTGCGAACTTACTTTTCGGCTCGCAACGGCCGCGACTATGTTGTTTCTACGTCTGGTTTATCATCACAGGTTCACAGCACCCTCTGTTTCACCACTGCACCCTCTGGGACACCCATGCCACCCTCTGGTACATCCTCACTGCCACCCATTAGGTTTGTTTATCACTGTAGTTTATGGGGGGTGAAAAAAGCAAGCACACCTCCCCTACTTCAACTGCCATGAATTAATTTGGGGTTGATTAATGTGTCAGTTATTTAGAAAGTTCCAGTCTGGCTGGCACCTGCTTCCTTCCTTATCTGTAATTTGCTTTCTGTTGCAGTGAATTTTTTTTTCACAGGACCTTTATGGTCTACTTGTAGCTATTCTATGAGCCTGCTGTTTGGGTCATAGCAGGGTCATAGAATAGTTGCAAACTCTGGAGGGGCCCCTCAGGAAGCACTACAGTGAATGTTACAAATGTTAAGTTTGAACTTTTGCACCTGCTCATTGATTTCAGTTTAGCAAAAATCGTTTTTTCTGCAATTTCGCGCGTTTTTTGGGGCGCGAATCCGTGCGAGATCGATTTCGGAAGCCGCGAATGCTTGCGAATACACTAATTTTTTTTGCGACGTGTATGTTCGCGTGATTTTGTGCGTGTTCGCGAGGCGCTTGTAGCTATACGTTTGCCAAGTTACCCTAGCGGTCGTACACGGGCGCGGCCATCTTGTTTGCGTGACGTAATTCCGTTTCCGGCCGCTATGTGTAATCTCGCAAAGTGTGCTGCTCACTAGTACAATTTCGCGCGTGCTCGCGAGGAAAATCTCGCGCGAACTTACCCACGCGGTCGGGAACGGGCGCGGCCATCTTGTTTCTCATTCATTGCTATGGTTCTGGGCATGCTTTCTGTATCCTCTCTGAATCTCTGCCATCCTTTGCTTGTTTGAAGTTTATTTGATCTATTTTACTTATTAATCTATCCCTCTATTTTTCTAGCTCTATATTTTTGTGTTTTCTGCTGCTTTTAGTTACTTTTAAACTACTTTTTTAAACTCTTTTCTTTTCTTCTTCACTATTCTATTTCTTCTTTATCATTTAACTTTATTTCTGCCCAGACCATGGTAAAGGGAGCCGGGAAGCACCCTGAGAAGGGGAAGGGTCCCGCACCCCGTGACCGGCTCCCGTGCGGGCATTTGAGGGGGGAGCAAGTGGTGCCACGGGAGATCTTTAGCGCGGAGGAGGTGGCCGCACTCATCTTCCACGTCCAGCGCCGCCTCCCCAAGACGATCCTGGGAGGCGGCAAGATCGCAACCGGCTATGGCATCCGGGAGCGCCGGAAGCGGTGGGAGAAGGTGTGCCGGGCCATGTTTCAGCTCTCTGGGGACCGGCGCACATATAACCAGGCCACCCACCGCTGGACAGATGTCATGGACCGGGAGCGGGACTTGCTGGACGCGCTCGGCGTAGAGGTCCCCGGGATTGGTGAGTAGTAGTAGCTATTCATCACTACTCTGTTTTATCCGGCTCTGTCATTTGCAAATCTTTGTTCTTTACCAAGAGCAATAATGCTGCCGATTACATTGTAGGTAAATTATATTTCAAAATCTTCTATGCATTTCAGGTGCACTGCTCTCCTTCTCAGTAGCCTTGCTTGCTACTATGCTTATTTGTTTTGTATTTTGTGTTCATTTCATTGGCCTGAGAAATTATGTATGAGTGTAGTGTAAAGATAAGAACTGCGTAATGCTAGACACTAAGGGTCATATTTTCAATTACCGGCGCATCCCTGCAAAGTAGCAGGGGTGCGGCAGTAATTGTGTGCCATGCCACCACCACCCATTGGCCCAAAATGTCACAGAAGCCTTACGCATCTGTGCCGTAAAGGCGGCGCATTGCTGGAGTTGCGTGCCAACGATGGCGCAGCTCCAGCAATGCTCTGGGGTACCCTATCTCCCCAATGCTGCATCAAGCCGTACGTCGGCTTCAAGCGCGCAGGGTTTGAGTCATGCATCATTGTCCTAAAAGTGACTGATTGACATCTTGTAGATTTCCCTCAGCCACTTTTAGGATTCGTTCCTGCGCAGGTACGCCCTCCCTTGCGCCGGAACGCCCCCTGATGGCGCAGGGCTTTACAACGTGATGCATATATACGCCGCACCAACACCATGGCGAGTCTTTTGTTCTGCCGCTGCGTCACAAAAGTCATGCAACAATGGAGGAAAATGAGCCGCAAGGGACTTCTAAATCAGCCCCAACAGACTGAAGTCCAGTCCTTCCTTTAGACACATGGCTATAAGAAGAAATAGTGGCGGTGGTCGGTGGATTGATAGTTTGAGTATTCACTGATCTGCAAGCAGGATGGACTTTGTCTGTCACTTCGCGTGCTGCGGACTGCTGCCTGCCAGGCCTAGGTAAACCTCTTTAGTAGTCTGTTTATTGAGTTACATAGGAACTTTCTAAGTCAACGGTCCGCAAATCAGGCAATACGAATAACGTAGTATACCACATGAGATAGATCCCGTGGAATAGTTGTCTATCTATTTGCTATTTCTCCAAAATATTTTGTTATTGTTCTTTTGAAATGTTTGATTTGGTTGACAAATCTCATCCATGTTTTCTGGTCTTTCTTTCTTTCATGTTATACATCAGCTCCCCCCAAGGGCAAGAGGACACAGGAGGAGGGTGCTGTTCAGGAGGATGCAGGCCAGGATAGGGCAGGCGAGGGCTCCTTTGCTGGCCCCAGTAAGTTTAAATTTTAATAAAGAGTACCTATTTTTTCCTAGCGTTCCTCATTCGATTTTTTCTAAATCGTCTTTGATCTTCTTGTAGACTGGATATAAATTCTTATCCTGCCTCGAATATGACTCCATGTGGTATTACTAGATTATTCTTATTAGTCTGTCTGTGTAGCTAACTAAGATTGGACATTTGGCAATTCCATTGTCCTCCCATTCTATTCAGCAATAGCTCTATGCACTGTCTCCTTACTGACTAGATAGTGTGGCAGAGTCATTTAGCTCCGGAAGTCACCGATGATTGATCCCCAATGATCTCTAGATTATCGTACGCAGGACAAGAGTACGGAGTCACAGTCAAGAAGTGTCAGAGGCACTCATGCTTGCAAAAATTCCAAAACCTTTAGCTCATCCACTCTAGTCTGGAGGACCAAAAACCACAGAGTCTATTTAAGTTTAAAAGCTTTATTAAAAGTAAACACATTTATTAAAATCTACTTTGTCATAAAACTATTTAACTGAAAACGGAAAAGTGCTTAGTGCTGACGATTAATTTGACACATTTCTTGTGGTCGAGCCGAGCTCTCACCTGGTTTGAACTTGATCCTGGTCGTGTTCTTAGGAGTCAAGCTTCTGTCTGTTAGGAGAAAAAGTGGTGCGTGTTAAAAATAAAAAGCAAGCATTCATCAGTTGTGCATAAAAGTGCAGCAAGACAACAGCCTTCCCTGGAAAAAGGGACATTTTTACTTTAGAGTAGACAGTCACAAATTATTACATTGTATTCTGTTTTTTTAACATTTCTTTATTACTCCTAGACCAAATATTATATAGTAGTGAGTGGTGTATTCTAACATTCTTAAACGTACTTTGTAGGTGGAACATCTGGTGACGGGGCCAGCGCGGAGGTGGCGGTGTTGGGCGAGGACTCGGAGGACTCTGGGGAGGAGGCGGTGCAAGAGCCGGCGGACGGTCCTGTGGGGGTTCGCACGGTGGTGGCGGGAACAGGTAAGCTATATATTCCTTACTTATTGAGATTGAAGACTGCATAGTGTGCTTTCTGCACGGGTGTATTACAAATCAACCAGGTAGTAGCCTCCTCGAAATGTACTTCGACTTAGCTGTGAAGTTTTTGGTGAGAAGAATCCCAATAAGTTCTTAGATGAACGTGATGGATGGGATGAATGAAAAGCGAAAGAAGGGTGTAAGTAAGTGGGACGCGAAATTGTATGATGGCTGGCAAAGAAGAACGATATGTGTTTGCTTGGCCCCCGAGGTGGCTGGGAAGGAAAGAATATGGTATGGTGCATGGCTGGGTCAATGATGAAGCAAGGATGGGTGGAAGGACAGCAGCCTGGGTGGGTGAAACAGAAACTGTATGTGTGCGTATACTTTGAATGAATGGATTCCTGGAGCATGGTATTCTCTGACTCTTAGATAGCACATGTGTATCTAGAGAGAGTAGATGGTCGCTGGATGAACTAAGTGTTACCTTGAAGAGCATGTACCACCGCACCCGCACGTCCGTTCCAGTGTAGGGAAGGCAAGGAAAAGAAATTGTAAATGTGTCCAATACTACCATGAATAGTAGCAGTACTTTGTATTGCAACTGCAAGCACAGCATATATCTGGTTATTACGGTGGACACTCCGTACCTCTCTTAATAACTTTAGTTTAGTTGTAGTACGTCATTCATGTGTGGGTGTATCACTGTTCACTCAATATTAAGCAAAGCACCTAAAGTCATCCCATATGTCATCAAATACGTCCCATGTGAAGTGATAGATAATCAAATTATTTAGCTTGTTCATTTTCCTTTTCTAGTACTCATTTGCACTGTAGGGTGAAAGGTAAATTAATTAAGCAGTAGCCCTTGTAACAGAGTATTCTCAGTGCCACCCGTAATAGAAAAGTAATAGCTTCACCACCTGCATGTACTGGACCGGTACAGTAACGCAAGTCTGTCTCACTCATCATGGTGTGCAACTGTTTTTCTCGGGTGCAAGTTCACTGTGCTGCCATTCTGCCGGCTTGCATAAGATAACGTACCAATTTTCCTAAACAAGAGAGAAGAAGAAGAATAAGACTGGTGTACTGTCATAGTCGACTGTAATGGAAGTCCATAGTGGTCGTAGAATTTGTTCATTAAGTTACCACTAATGTTAGAGCAAGGATGCAGAAGTGGGAGGTTACATAGATACTGTCCTCAATAGTTATGTACTGTGCTTTCAATTTGCTACTTGTACTGTGACCCAACTTTCGGCTCAATCCCTTTGTGTTATTAATGCTAAGGAGCATTGGTTACAGACTATGTCTTTCTTTCTTCATATAGTTGCTCCTTCCAAATCAACATCACGGAGGGAGCAGGCTCGAATGGCCCGGCAACGGAGGCTGGATGCCACTGTCGCCGAATATCGGCGGCTGGTGGCCCTGGAGGAGGAGGAGGACACGCAGTCGACCGGTGCAACAACAACATCCTCGACTGGGACAGCTGCATCCTCCTCCGTGACCCCACGGGACGCCAGCATGCGCAGTGCTCCAGCGGGACCGAGCCGGGCTAACAAAGCCAACCGCCACCGCCAAGCAACAGAAAGACCAGCTGCCCCCCACAGGAGCTGCAAGGCACGCCAACGCCGCCTAGGAGTCCGAATGTCCTACCTGGAGCAGGAGGTCCAGAACTATAAGAACTTGGTAGAGGGCCTCCGCTTTGAGCTTGCCACCCTCCGCAAGGAGTATGATGCCCATGCCGCAAAATGCACCAGCACCCTCCAGTAGTGGAGTGTCCCTTGCCCTTTTTTTAGAGACTTTTGGGGGGTGGGATTTGGGAGTTGGGTTCTTTTTGGGACTTTTCAAAGACAATCGTTGGGGTTAGGGTGGGTCTTGAGGGAGATTATTTTGTTAGGGCTACATAAATATACATTTTTCAACTTTATCTGACCATACCTGTTTTTTACTGCTTTTCAGTCTGGTGGGTGGGGGACGGGGGTGTAACAGTAAGTTTGTTTTCCTGAACAGTCGTAGGACTTTAGTAGTACTACCGTCAATCTCTCGTCTAGTCCTAAATAATACTCCATTATACTACCTCCCACCAAACGCTTATCTTACCTGTAATTTGTGTTAGAAATTAGGGCTAGGCCCAGGGCTGGCTCCACGTGAAATGGGGATTAACGTTGGCAATCCTGGGCGGGTGAAATTTCCTCATTGCGGTGGTACTAGTGGTGTGACACAGTGGCAGTTGCATGCCTATGGAAAAAAAGAAAACGAAGCCTGGTTTGTCCTTACTGTAGCATTACAACGGTTACGGTACGATCGAGAATATAGCAGGTGACAGACAGTACACTAGAACAGTGCCATAATGTAGCCTAACAAAGTATTTGCTTGCAAGTATAACTAGTACTTGCGTTGAATTTATTTGACATTGGCTCCTACTACTAGAAGATATAGTACTGAAGCTGAGTAAGTCTAGAAGATATCCTCGTATTCCTTCACCAGCCTGTTGCTATGACCTTATCCTCCCCAGCAAGTGTGTGGAATTATTGATGTCATTTTAGTCAGACATCAAGCATAACAACACAGCCCGGGGGAAGAGGGTTAGGGTTTGGAAAATGGATGGGAATGGGGGTTCCTTTTTGGGTAGGTTTTGTTGAGAGAAGAAAAATAAAGCACAGCCTGGACAAACAATAATTGAAGATAAAGAAATCTTTGGGTACAAACTAAAGCTAAGCACATGCAGTCACATTCATAGAAGAAAACAATGGATACTGTATCTGTATTCTGTATGTTGTTGGAGTTGTCCTGTTGAATTTGGTAAGTAAGTTGCATGCAGCAAACAATTCCTCTTATTAGCGGCACTCCTCCATTCCAGCTGACGCTTCGTCCATCAATGTTGGTGACCACTGACAGAAGACACCCTGTCCACTGCCTGCCTGGCGGATGTTGACTGAAACCCGGCCTGTAATTATTGAACGGAAAACAGGAATTGCTATTACAATACCACTGATAAATAAATAAAAGGTATGCACGCTGTGTGGTGCAAAAAGTCACACTTTGATTTCCCTAATAGACAGTAGAATATTTTTGAAATTGCGTGCTCTGTCTGAGTCACCTTTTTAAGGATAAATAAGGATAAATAAGTATGGCCAAAATATTATAGCGGATCTTTCCCCTCAAGGTAGGTGTACTGTAAACTGTGTTTTAGAACAAAATTTGACCTTCCCAGCAATGCTCCCACCAAGACCCTTACTAAAGCCAGTCGCAAAAATGTAGAAGACCCCCAATCAGATCTCCAAAAACGATGCCTAGCAGAAAAATGGAGACAAAACGTACTTTGAAAGTAACAGTAGGCCCAAATACAGACCGTGGATTGTATTCAAACCACTTGCAAGCAAGCAAAAGTATCCATAGCCAGCATCGCTCCAACAGTGCTCTAAAACCCCAGAACTGCGTTGCAATAGAACACCCCGAAACACATGCAATCCTGCTGCTAGGGCTAACCCTAACGAACCCTAACTTACAAAAAGTGCCAAAACTGGTGTTTCCTTATGGATTTTGTCCAAAACACTTCTATCCGGTATTAGACCTTCCCAGGAATGCCCCAGGCAAGACCCGCCAACCCACCCGCAAAAAACAACGCGACAACACCCCCAAACAGCGAAAAAGCTAAATCTCATACTTACAATATCTCTCGGCCTTCTGGTCCAAACGCGCTGTGCAGCTACTACCAGCTAGGTCATCATCAATCATCATAACTCCTGTTTTCCACCACGGATTTCCTGAAAAGCAAATGCAATCAAGATTAGACTGTCGCAGCAGTGCTTCGACAGAGACCCCGGCCGCAACCCACCCACGAACAGCAGGAAGCCCCCCAAAACGCTACATTGAGCAAGATGTCAGAAGAAATAGCAAAAAAAAGGCTTTTCCTTAAGGATTTTGTCCAAAACACTTCTATCCGGCATTAGACCTTCCCAGGAATGCCCCAGGAATGCCCCAGCCAAGACCCGCCAACCCACCCGCAAAAAACCACGCAACAACACCCCCAAACAGCGAAAAAGCTAAATCTCATACTTACAATATCTCTCGGCCTTCTGGTCCAAACGCGCTGTGCAGCTAGGTCATCATCAATCATCATAACTCCTGTTTTCCACCACGGATTTCCTGAAAAGCAAATGCAATCAAGATTAGACTGTCGCAGCAGTGCTCCCAGACCCCAAAACTCACCCACAAACAACCAGAACCCCGCCAAAGAGCACCTCAAAGGCAAGCAAGTCAGCAAAAACGGCAAGAAATTTCCACCTCATATTTGGTCCAAAACACTTTTATCCATTATTATAGCTTCACAGCAATGGGCCCAAATCCGTCAACTCACCCGCAAAGAAGTAGAACACCCCCACAAGTGCTGAGTCTTTCTTCATTGGGCGTAATCCAGCACTCTGCTTTGAGGGAAATCGCAGTCTGGAGGAGGAGGATAGAGGAGCATGTTCTTCAGAACTTGTGAACCTGAGGAATGTAGACTGCGGCACCTTCAAATCAAGAAGCAAACAAGTGAAGACAGTTCTGCTGATGGTCTTGTTTTTAGGATTAGGTGATTAAAGTTTGAATTAAATTAACTGTGCAAAACAAAGAAAGAGAGACACACAGGAATAAAAGTGAATAAGGACGAAAAAGAAAGTTATTGATTCATTGTCTCATTTTCAGGGCTCGGTGTCAGGGAATAAGAAGTAGATTTCGTCATCATACTCTGCGAATTCAGGCAGGATGAGGTCAGTGCCACCGAACAGAAAACAAATCCCCTCATCTACGTTGCCGTCCTCCTCGTCTTCATGCGGCGTGCTTTCTCGTACTTTGTAATCTGGTGGTATGAGGTGCTGATTCATCTTGATCATTGTCAGCCGCTCCACATTTTGGGGCGAGAGGCGGCTCCGTTTGGGAGTTACAATGCCACCAGCAGCACTGAAAACACGTTCAGAAGACATACTTGCGAGTGGGCAAGACAAATAGTTTATAGCCAGGTTGGAGAGCTCTGGCCACAATTGTTTTTTCCCATGCCAATACTGCAATGGCTCATCATTAAGAAAGACCTCTGTTGAGTCATTCAGATAGTCCTGCACCATCGACTCAAGGTCATCAACTGTTCCTCCACTTTGCTTACTTTTAGCTGTGCCTGTGACATTTTTTCGAGAACCATACCCCATCAAACTTAGCCAATCCTCCTCCGCAGCCACTGTTAGTGTTGTCATTGTGTGTGGTGCAGATGATCCCCTTGCCGGTGTCTTTAACGGCTGAGAGGTCACTTGTGCCCCAGCCACAGGTGCAGAAGTGGATTCTTGTGACTGGGGATGGCCTGCTGATGCTGATGCTGATGTACTGTCTTCTCCTTCAATAACCTGCCGTTCTTTTTCAAACCTCTTGGCTGACCAGGCTAACCAATGTTTGTACTTTTGAACATCTGCATCAGCAAAAGGAAAGAATGCTTCGCCTGCCAGCGCCTTTTTGTAGCGTGGATCCAGAATAGTAGCACAAATGTAATGCTGTTCTGACTTGATCTTTTGAAGACGTTCATCACCACGTAGGCGCTCTAATAATTTCTCAGACAAAATAAAATGGTCTTTTTTTTTTCCATCTTTTTCAAACTCAGAAGACACCGCCATCAGTTGGTGCTCCAGCATGCACAACAATGGGATAGCTTTTCCCAAATTACAGTCCTCCTGGCTGACTGCACGCGTGAAGAACTCAAAAGGACGAAGCATGTCTTTCAGGCTTTTAACTATGTCCCATTGCGCCGCACCCATCCGCATGTCCTCCTTCTGAGATGTACCCTCTGTGAAGAAATAGTGATCGAGTACCGTATACTGCTCATACAGACGCTCAAGCATGTAGAAGGTTGAGTTCCAACGTGTTGCCACCTCCTGGATGAGTGCTTTCACTGGTATTCGACTTTGAAGTAGCAGCCTCCTCAGATGCTTCCAGGCCTTAAAAGAATGGCTGAAATGGTTGCACATTTTGCGGCAGGTGGCCATTACCGCGAATGCTGCACTGTCTCTATCACTCAAGAATTTTTGAACTACCAGGTTGATACAGTGCGCCAAACACTGCACTCTAAAATAGCGACCCAGCGCCATGGCCTTAACTACATTGGCGCCATTATCCGTGGAAACATAACCAATCTGGCGTTTTTTTGGGGATAGCATTTTCAAGACCTTTTTGTCAAACTCGTCCAAAATGTTTTGGGATGTGTGACTTTTCTCCAAGCCAAACATGGCTAGTGTTGCATGTTTCCGAGCAGCTTCGAAAACTTTGTCCGGGTCAACACCTGCGTTTAGCTTTGCTTTAACACCTGAAAAAGAGACTCAGTGTGCAGTGATGCACATGTAATCAGCGCCTGCGCCACTGGTCCACATGTCTGTTGTCAGATGTATTGTGTGAACAGCACTCTTCTGCAAAGCTGCCCCAATCGCCTCCAGCACATCTTCATGTAGTGCTGGAACCGCAACTCTGGCAAAATAGAACCGGCTAGGAACCTTCCATTTAGGGCAGAGCGTTGCCACTAATTCTAGAAAACCTACCGCTTCTACAAAAGAAAAAGGGAGAAGGTCCACAGCTAGCATTTTAGCCAGCTTAGTGTTATACAGACGCGTCAGTGGGTGGTTGCGTTCATATGGCACGTCTGAAGTAAGCATTGTTCTAATGTTGCCCTGGACCAAGCATTTACGGGCTGATAATGACTTCGTTGACCCAATTTTGCTCGCTGGTGAACTTTTGTGCGTTGGTGTCTCACTCGCTCCAACACTCTTAGTGTGCCTCACATTGGGTGTGCTGCTGACAGGGGTACTGGGTGTAAGGGAAGTGTTTGACACGTCTTCTTCCTCCTCGTCATCATCAGATGCAACATCAACGTTTCCTTGAATTCGGCCTTTCTTGATCGCATCTAGGTGCGCAAACCATTGGACAGTGTGCTGTCTCCTAAGATGACCTCTCTGGCCTCCGGTACCATAGTTGGTACCTGGCTTACCACGACTAACTGCAACCTTACAAAGGGTACAAATGGCAAACTTTGGATTTTTTTGACAAACAGTAAAGAAGTCCCAAACTGGGGACTTGAAGTGTCTGTGGGACCTGGAGGAGGCGGCGATACTGGTGGTGGTGGTCATGAAGCTAATGCCAGATGAAGTGGAGGATCTGGATTGCCCAACTTTTGTACGTTGTGCACTTTCACCGCCACTAAATAAGGTCGAGGTGGATGGAGGTCTCTTCTTGCCAGAAAGAAATATGGAAGCGGGACGAGTTGGTGTACTACTTAACTCCAATGATTGTGGTGTTTCCACTGCCTCCTCATCGACAACATCATCATCATCACGCTCAGCAGCTCTTCGGGCTAGGGTCAAAATGTCTGGTTGCTGCATGCCCGCTGGGGCTGCAGTGACCTTTATGATGACTGGGTCGTCGTTGGCAGAGTCTTCATCAGCAGCAGTATCCGCCACTTCTTGTTGAGCCTCATCACACTCCATAACTCTGAGACTTTGGATGAGCTTCCTTTTACGCTTAACTACCTTTGTCGGATCATGGTGTGCCTCACTCTCAGACGGCAGTGGTGCTGGTTCCCAAGTTTGATCCGTATCATCAGAAGGAGGTGTGCTTGAAGAAGATGTAGACACCACCCTTGATCTCTTCCTTGCTAGGGGTGTGGAAGACAATGAAGGATCATCAGGAGGAGTGGCTTCCTCAAATGATACCTCGCCTTGATTGTCGATTTCCTGATGTGCCCCTACTTCGGGAGGAACAACTATTGTGGGTACTTGTGACCCTCCATGCACCTCTGCTTGCGCATCTCCTTGCGCTGCCTCTCCTTCCACATGTACTTGGGCTTGTACTTGCACATGTGATTGTTGTTGCGGCTGTGGTTGTTCAACACTTGTCAGATGAGCTACAACAACCTGTGTTGATTGAGGGACATTGCTGCTGCTTTCTTGCGATGAGCCAACATCACTGGTCAATGGTGATTGAAGAACTATACTGGCTGCCTCTGCAGCACTCAAGGGCTTGGACTTAAGTTGGTGTGGTGGTGGTGGTGGCACTGAGCCCAATGGAGCGGGGGTGCTGCTGCCAGCTTGGTCCCCAGCAGATCCCGCTGCTGCTGCAGGCATACTTTTTTTTTTACTCCCAAAAAAAGGGGCGGGTGGCACACCAATCTCCTTGGTAACTTGCTTCTTCTGCTCCTTACTGGCACCTTTCTTGCTAGAGGAGCTACGGGTTACTTTTTTTGGGGCCATCTTCTTCAGAGCAGGTCAGAACAGCAGGCAGCAGTTGCACGAGTTGCAGAGTTGTCTGTGTCCAGACGTGACGTCGCGTGACGTTATGCTGCACACACACACCGCTGCAGGACTTCTTCCTGGCACTGGTGGTTCTCTTGAGTCTTGTGCACCTAAAAGCAATGGAAGACAGAGGAACATCAGTTCAGTTATACACCCCAAAAAATCGACAAAACACAGAAAAATGAGCACAATCCCATGCCATCCATGATGTTTATATTGAAGACACCCCACAGAAAGACTAGGGCCATGCAAGTATGCAACACTCACTACCCCTGGGCATAATGGATGAAAAGTAGGCAAAATAAGTGCAGGCCTCAGACACTGCCTCTCTTAAAAATGGCCCCTTACACCCCAAGCACATGTTGCCTGTACCAGCCAGGACTCAAGATGGCCACCACCACCACCCACATGGCCACAGTCCACATCAACAGTACACCCCCAAAAAACAGAAAACCAGCCAGAAATCACCACAATCCAATGCCATCCATGATGTTTACATTAAAGAGAGTGAGACCACACTACAGGCACACTCAGTCCATGCACCACTACCCCATGGCAAAAGGCCCCACCAGCAGCCCCAAAAAAACGACAAAAAACAATAAAATCAGCAGAATCCCAGCCCATCCATGGCCTCAATGGTGTTTAAATTCAAGAAGACACCCCTCAGAAACACTAGGCCCATGCAACACTCACTACCCCTGGGCATAATGGATGAAAAGTAGGCAAAATAAGTGCAGGCCTCAGACACTGCCTCTCTTAAAAATGGCCCCTTACACCCCAAGCACATGTTGCCTGTACCAGCCAGGACTCAAGATGGCCACCACCACCACCCACATGGCCACAGTCCACATCAACAGTACACCCCCAAAAAACAGAAAACCAGCCAGAAATCACCACAATCCAATGCCATCCATGATGTTTACATTAAAGAGAGTGAGACCACACTACAGGCACACTCAGTCCATGCACCACTACCCCTTGGCAAAAGGCCCCACCAGCAGCCCCAAAAAAACGACAAAAAACAATAAAATCAGCACAATCCCAGCCCATCCATGGCCTCAATGGTGTTTAAATTCAAGAAGACACCCCTCAGAAACACTAGGCCCATGCAACACTCACTACCCCTGGGCATAATGGATGAAAAGTAGGCAAAATAAGTGCAGGCCTCAGACACTGCCTCTCTTAAAAATGGCCCCTTACACCCCAAGCACATGTTGCCTGTACCAGCCAGGACTCAAGATGGCCACCACCACCACCCACATGGCCACAGTCCACATCAACAGTACACCCCCAAAAAACAGAAAACCAGCCAGAAATCACCACAATCCAATGCCATCCATGATGTTTACATTAAAGAGAGTGAGACCACACTACAGGCACACTCAGTCCATGCACCACTACCCCTTGGCAAAAGGCCCCACCAGCAGCCCCAAAAAAACGACAAAAAACAATAAAATCAGCACAATCCCAGCCCATCCATGGCCTCAATGGTGTTTAAATTCAAGAAGACACCCCTCAGAAACACTAGGCCCATGCAACACTCACTACCCCTGGGCATAATGGATGAAAAGTAGGCAAAATAAGTGCAGGCCTCAGACACTGCCTCTCTTAAAAATGGCCCCTTACACCCCAAGCACATGTTGCCTGTACCAGCCAGGACTCAAGATGGCCACCACCACCACCCACATGGCCACAGTCCACATCAACAGTACACCCCCAAAAAACAGAAAACCAGCCAGAAATCACCACAATCCAATGCCATCCATGATGTTTACATTAAAGAGAGTGAGACCACACTACAGGCACACTCAGTCCATGCACCACTACCCCTTGGCAAAAGGCCCCACCAGCAGCCCCAAAAAAACGACAAAAAACAATAAAATCAGCACAATCCCAGCCCATCCATGGCCTCAATGGTGTTTAAATTCAACAAAACAGTTGTATCATGCACCCCTAACCAACCCTGGTCCTACTGGATACTGTGGCTACCAACAATATAATTTATTTAATGTTCTGAAAAAGTTCCAAAATTGTACTTGCAGCAACTGTAATGCCCCAAACAAACTTACTTGTGAAAGTTGATTTCTAATCCAAAAGTGATCCAAAGACAGTCAAAAAAGGCCTCAAATCCAAATATCCAGCAGCACCCACAAAAAGTAATCCTTCCAGCTCCAGATCCAAATGAAAGTGACCAGGAGATGGACAAAGCACTGGGAGGAGCCTGCTGGACAGGAACAGGAAGTTGGAGACTGTGGGGCACTTCCTTCCTCCCCCCCCAAAAATGGACTCCTTGCAAAAAAAAAGGCCATGCAAATGTCAACCTGAGGAGTGATTCTGATAAAAATCATAATTTTCTGAAGGTTTATCCTGTTTGCTGGTGATTTTCTTGTGCAGAATTGCAAAATCTCTATTTCGCGAGTGCGAGATTGTTCCTTTCCGCCGCAACTACGTGTTCGCAATTGCGAACTCTCGCGAGGTATGCTGTGCAAGGTGGCAAGCCGCGATTACGTATTCGCGGACGCCAAACTCCCGCGGGATCACCCAGCAAGATCCAAAATGGCGCGGCACTCGCTAAATATGATCGAGAAAAACAACTCGGCAAACGCTTAATGACGGAAAGTGAACGCCGTGCACCACGCCGCGCGCCGCAACCAAGCAAAAAATCCGCCGCGAGCGGATTCACGGATTTTCGACAAATTCGCAAGAGTTCGCGGATTGCGAATTTGCCGAAAATCCGAAAAATCCGCGAGCGGAGCGGATTTTACGCCCATGCTTAGTCTATGGCTCATGTGTCAGTCACTAGAGCTGTGGCTGTGTCTCACACTCCTGTATCTGGTGCTGGCAGTGTGTCTGGGTCTATGGCTCTTGTGTCAGTCACTACATCTGTGGCTGTGTCTCACACTCCTGTTTCTGGTGCTGGCAGTGTGTCTGGGTCTATGGCTCATGTGTCAGTCACTAGAGCTGTGGCTGTGTCTCACACTCCTGTTTCTGGTGCTGGCAGTGTGTCTGGGTCTATGGCTCATGTGTCAGTCACTAGAGCTGTGGCTGTATCTCCCAATCCTGTATCAGATCCTGCCACTGTGTCCGAGGCTACTAGGTCAAGCAGTCCACCAGATTCTGTGCTGGGTGGTGTAGTTCCCGTCACTCACATGTCATTGTACTTGGTGTCTAGATTGTGCATTGTAACCACCCTTGCATTATTAATGTCCATGGGACGGGGCACTTGACACACGTTCTTGTGCTGCCTCAGATGTACCTGTTCTGTTATGAACATTGCCCTGTTGCTGTTATGATACTGCATTGTGCCCTCTCATGTGCTGCCTCTGATGTACCTGCTCTGTGCCATGGAGTGTTGATGCTCTGTGCCCCTCTCATGTGCAGCCTCAGATGTACCTGTTCTTTGCCATGGCCTGTTGATGCACTTAGCCCCTCTCATGTGCTGCCTCAGATGTACCTGCTCTGTGCCTTGCCATGGACTGTTGATGCTCTGTGCCCCTCTCATGTGCTGCCTCAGATGTACCTGCTCTGTGCCATTGACTGTTGATGCACTTAGCCCCTCTCATGTGCTGCCTCAGATGTACCTGTTCTGTTATGAACACTGCCCTGTTGCTGTTATGATACTGCATTGTGCCCTCTCATGTGCTGCCTCTCATGTACCTGCTCTGTGCCATGGAGTGTTGATGCTTTGTACCCCTCTCATGTGCTGCCTCAGATGTACCTGATCTGTGCTTTGCCATGGACTGTTGATGCTCTGTGCCCCTCTCATGTACTGCCTCAGATGTACCTGTTCTTTGCCATGGACAGTTGATGCACTTAGCCCCTCTCATGTGCTGCCTCAGATGTACCTGTTCTGTTATGAACACTGCCCTGTTGCTGTTATGATACTGCATTGTGCCCTCTCATGTGCTGCCTCTGATGTACCTGCACTGTGCCATGGAGTGTTGATGCTCTGTGCCCCTCTCATGTGCAGCCTCAGATGCACCTGTTCTTTGCCATGGTCTGTTGATGCACTTAGCCCCTCTCATGTGCTGCCTCAGATGTACCTGCTCTGTGCCTTGCCATGGACTGTTGTTGTTCTGTGCCCCTCTCATGTGCTGCCTCAGATGTACCTGCTCTGTGCCATGGACTGTTGATGCACTTAGCCCCTCTCATGTGCTGCCTCAGATGTACCTGTTCTGTTATGAACACTGCCCTGTTGCTGTTATGATACTGCATTGTGCCCTCTCATGTGCTGCCTCTGATGTACATGCTCTGTGCCATGGAGTGTTGATGCTTTGTACCCCTCTCATGTGCTGCCTCAGATGTACTTGATCTGTGCCTTGCCATGGACTGTTGATGCTCTGTGCCCCTCTCATGTGCTGCCTCAGATGTACCTGTTCTTTGCCATGGACTGTTGATGCACTTAGCCCCTCTCATGTGCTGCCTCAGATGTACCTGTTCGGTTATGAACACTGCCCTGTTGCTGTTATGATACTGCATTGTGCCCTCTCATGTGCTGCCTCTGATGTACCTGCTCTGTGCCCTGGAGTGTTGATGCTCTGTGCCCCTCTCATGTGCTGCCTCAGATGTACCTGTTCTTTGCCATGGACTGTTGATGCACTTAGCCCCTCTCATGTGCTGCCTCAGATGTACCTGTTCTTTGCCATGGACTGTTGATGCACTTAGCCCCTCTCATGTGCTGCCTCAGATGTACCTGCTCTTTGCCTTGCCATGGACTGTTGATGCTCTGTGCCCCTCTCATGTGCTGCCTCAGATGTACCTGCTCTGTGCCATGGACTGTTGATGCACTTAGCCCCTCTCATGTGCTGCTTCAGATGTACCTGCTCTGTGCCATGGACTGTTGATGCTCTGTGCCCCTCTCATGTGCTGCCTCAGATGTACCTGCTCTGTGCCTTGCCATGGACTGTTGATGCTCTGTGCCCCTCTCATGTGCTGCCTCAGATGTACCTGTTCTGTTATGAACACTGCCCTGTTGCTGTTATGATACTGCATTGTGCCCTCTCATGTGCTACCTCAGATGTACCTGTTCTGTTCTATCCAATGCCCATGCTCCTGGCTACTCTAGGAGTCAACCACTAAAATGTGCAATAAAGCAAGTTATTTGTGTGTAGTGGTTTCTCAGTGTCATTCCTGGTTGTCGCCTTGCATTGTTGATATATTGGTGCTATCGTAAATGCTGTTTTCCCAACATGCACCCCCCCCCCTCCCCACGTCACTGCCCCGGTAGGTAGTCCCCTTCCGACAGTGATTGGTGTGTTTGCGTACCTGCGTCGTCTTCGGCGACGGACCATGACTTGCTGGTGGTGGAGCACGAAGAGGAGAGGAAATGCGTGTAGAGTAACCCTGGGCGAAGCACTACGCTACGCTTGCGTAGTTCGCGAAGTTTGCGCAACTTCGCACTACGCAAGCTGCACGTAGCACAGTGCGAACACGCGTAGCGTAGTGCAGCGGTCATTTTTTGCTTGTTCGCGGTCCTCAACGTCATGTTCGCAACCGCGAGCAAGCAAAATGACATCCTGGCGAGACTCTCAATGCGGGGAGGTCAGGTTTCTCATTGCGAGTGGTTGTGCATGCTCGCGACCGCTCGTGATGAGAAACTACCAGTTCGCGTTGATAAAGCTGCCGCTCGAGTAAAAATCTACTCGAGCAGCAGAAAACTACAGCGCGCACTGTGCAAGATGCCGTTTTCAATGATTGCACTGTGCCGGATGCTTGTTCGCACTGTGCAATCATTGAAAATGCATCTTGCACAGTGCGAACATGCTACTACGCAGTTCGCGTAGTGCTACGTGAAGTTCGCGTAGTGCGAAGTGCACTTCGCGTAGCGCTACTACGCGAACTACGCCCAGGCTTAGTGTAGAGCTGGGTCCGTGACGGCGATCTGCCTGTGGTGGGTATCTCTGCAATGTTTTGCCTCTCCGCTGTGGTGTGACCGCTGTGTTCAGGCTAGTGGTTTTTCCTCTGCGATTTGCTGTGTCTTTTCCGCCATCGTGATTTGTAGGACGGTCGGAGACGTCATTCCGTACGGCGTTGTCTCTGGATTGGTTACGTCCGCCACGGGGTCAGGTGTATTTCCGCGGCGGTGCATGTTCTTCCGCGGCGCACGGAAGTTTGACAGTGCTTCCCATCCTAATATGGCGGACGGACTGCCCGCGGCTGGCGGACTGTAAAAAGGCATTTTCCGCCTACTCCATGCCGGCGGTCGACCTTCCGTCTGCCATCGTAATCGACCCCATAGTTTGGTTTTTCACATGAAAGTATCTTAAACTTTGTAATTTCTTCTGCAAACTTCTCAGTACTAATATCTCCCAGCTGTTCTTCAACATCTACTCTTATCAAGCTCTCACTTTCTTCCTCTCCTCTCCTCTTCTAAACTAAAGAAAAAAACACTTTCTCATTTCTGAGTATTGTACACTAACATTCTTAAATGATGAAAAGTACTTTAACACACTTTTCTAGAAATGCAAGCCAGAAAATGACCCTGAAACATTAGTATATTTTCTCATTTTACAAGGATCTAGTCATTGCAACATCTTAATCTTGTTTAACACTTTTTTTGGCACATTCTCTTAAGAAAATTCATAATATATCGATGGATTCCTGTTGAATACTACAAATACTACTACAATCCCACTTACACACTGGAGCTTGAGTATGTCTCCCTTCAATTTCTTCTGCATTTCTAGAAGCCATCCTTTCTTTTTCAATTAGACAACCATCTTTAAATTCATAACAACGACCACTGGTATCAACTGCATGAACTAATGAATTTTCTTTACAATTGCTTTCTTCATTAAAGAAAGGCTCAGTACTAGAAGTGTGCTTCCATTCACCAGTAAAAGATTTGCGAAAGTTACTTCTATTAACCAGTCTTTTTCTTTTGCTTTTCTCCTTCTTAAAGTTTATTGTTTTATTCAATGTTTTCATTCTCTCCGATACCAATATAAATAATTTCTGTTTCAATTCAAAATCAGTATCTACTACAGTTTCAATCTGTTGCTTCTTTTTATATACTGCAGATTTTTTTTATACTTTTTACAATCTTTTAATACATTTTGAATGACTCTGTTACGAAACATACATACACGTATGTCCTTAAACTGTTTTTGTACTTTTGTCACATGTGCTTCTTTTCCATTGTGTTTCTTTGTTTGCTGCTTCAATACCAAAGCGGCCAACAAATGCACAAGGATACCCACGGGGCATTTTAATCTACTTTGGGAACTTTTTACTCCGGCAGGCAGTCTATGATCTGGCCATACCAAATATGAAAAGAAAAGGTAAAACTTTACGTACTTTGCTAAGCCAGATTTTGCCCACACCACAGTAGAAAGGAGATGGAGGCTTAGACAGCTCATCACCCCCTTCCAGAAAGCCGGGGCCTCGGCTTTCCTTCAAAACACCGCAAAATTGAAAGTTGTCCAATAAGGGCAAAATTCGTATTTGTCCTCAGAAATACAAGCCCAGAAGCTATTGGACGAAATCTTAGCCGGGGGAAGAAACCCAGCTAGGCCCGGTTAATAGCTCAGGGACCATGTACCTTATGCGGAGTTGGGTGGGATGATAGGGGCAACATTAGGGTTTGGACAACTAAAAGGACCTAATAATCCTAAACTTGAATGTGATTATTGTTGACACGTAAGGACACTGTGCTTTGTGTTTGTATTTATGTTACTGATTATGAGTTTTTTTTTGTTTTTTCATTGTTTCTTTTTTCTCTCTCTTCTCTTCTTTCTTTCAGGGTCTTTATTATTTTTTTCAGCTTCACTGAAGGGCCCGAACACAGAAGGGGGAGAGAGGGCGTGGAGGGGGAGGGGGAGGGAGAGTGGATGATGCAGATGCCATCACACAGGCTCAGGAATGAGCCTGACTGCCACAGAAGGGAAGAGGAGGGGGGTGGGGTGGGCAAGCAAACAGGCACACAGTAAGCATAGAAGTCATAGTCATAGGGTTAAGGTAGCAATAACACAACAACAGGTACAGTTTAAGAGTAAAAAACAAAGGATTTTATGAATGGCTAAACTAAGAATATTATCCATTAATATTTGTGGCCTTAATGATAAAAAAAAGGCAGAGAACTGCAATAGATCTTAGATCAACGGGGGCTAATATTGTATGTCTCCAGGAGACTCATGTGGAGGGGTCTCAACTGCATTTTTTGAAAACTCTTGGATATAGACTGATTACAGCCACGACACAGGCGACTAAGACACGTGGGGTCGCCATCCTGGCAACAGGAGGGGGGCTTCCATTTGCTAGATCTGCAACCAACAAGCTTGGACGGTGGGCAATCACGGAATGCCAGTATAGCACCGGGAAAAAAATAACTATTTGCTCCATATACGGGTGCGTTATGGATGATCCAGACCTGCTGGAATTTGTATCTAATGAATTAGCACACTTGTCACTCCCAATGATTGTATGTGGTAATTTTAAGTTGAATTTACCATCAGACTGGTCACTTGTGCCAAACTTTGTACACCAGGGGAGGAAACCATACTGCAGGGAAAATTAGCAACAGCAGAGGAAGGACTTATAAGGGCAGTTCAGGGGGGTTTGAATATTAAAGGGGCACTAGGAGAAGTGGCTGTCGCAAGGAACAGACTAATAGAGATCTTCACTGAAAAAGCAATATGTAAAGCCACAAAGAAAAAGGAGAAAGCATACGAACTAAGTGAGCAAGTAGGACATCATCTTGCAGTTCGAACAAGACAACAGAATATGGCAAATACAATCAAAGAGATCAAAGATCAAAATATTAGCCTTAGGCAAGATCCAAAAGAGATAGGTGTAGCATTTCAGAATTACTATCAAGACCTGTACAAAGAAACTAGTAAAAATCAAGAAGAGATTGAGGAATACCTATATCAGCCACGGCGAATCAGCTCCCACAAATAGATCAAGACAGTTTAGTAGAAATACCCCAGTGGGTAGAAATTCTATTATCTATAAAGAGTTTAGCCCCGGGAAAGGCAGCCGGGTTGGATGGAATACCCGTAGAATTTTATGCCAAATTCCACAAATCACTAAAAGGAATTTTAACTGATTTAATGATCCATATCTTTCAAGGAGGGCAACCACCGGAATCATGGGCGCGTGCCAAAATTGTGGTTTTTCCAAAGAAAAACAAAGACCCTACAGAATTAGGATTCGACCGCCCAATCACATTAATAAACTGTGATTCTAAAGTTTACTCTAAACTATTAGCTAACCGACTAGCTGCAATCATACAGAAGATCATATCAACCCGACAACATTGATTTGTTCCAGGCAGATCAACCATCGATCATGTTCAGAGGGTGATCACACTCTTTGACATAGCAGAAGTAGCAGGAGACCCAATGGCGCTTATACTATTAGACGCGGAGAAGGCCTTCGATAGGGTCTCTTGGCAATATCTCTGGACGGCTATGTCAAAGAGTGGAATCGGGGAACAATTTATAAATGCTGTCCTCAGGTTATACCTTAACCCAGAAGCTGTTGTCATGATAAATGGGAAAATGGCAGGCAATATCAATGTGACCAGAGGGACAAGGCAGGGGTGTCCATGTTACCCCTTATTATCCACTATATTTATTGACCCGTTTATCCGCAAACTAGAAACCAACTTGGCTATATTAGCTATCAAAACCCCAAATGGTGACACCAAGACTTTAGCATACACGGATGATATCGCAATAGTCACAAGCGATCCATGCAAAGCTGTTAAAACTATGGAAGAAGAGGCTAGTCATTTTGGAGAGATTTCCGGTTATAAACTAAACCAGGATAAAACCCAGATAATCATCAATAATAAAAGCACCTACAAGGACGACAGGATAGTGGAAAATGCGATGTATCTGGGAGTAAACATTACCTCTAATTTAGATAAACTGGTAAAAATCAATATGGATCCACTCATGAAGCAAACAGTAAAAACCTCAGCCAATTGCATAATTTACATCTAACCTTAAGTAGATTTAACGCTATTAAAATGTTATTTTTCCCCAAATATTTATATTTTTTTAGAACTATATGTCTAAATTTTGATCAACAGATATTTAAAGATATAGATAACATATTTTCTCATTTCATTTGGGGATATAAAAGATCGCGTAGAGCTTATAGATATATCTCTCTCCCGAAAGATAGAGGAGGCCTTGCCGTCCCTAATCTCAAAGTCTACTGGTGGGCTACGATATTGAAATACAGTAAGGTGCTACTGGGCCCAAATAGGAATTTTGGACAAGGGGGTGGGGGGGTTCCAGCTCCGCAAGAACTCATTCTTGGAAACGAAGTGGGAGAACATCTGTGGCGACTGACATATGATTGTCTTTTTAAGAAAGTCTGATTCAAAACACTAGCCGGCATTTATACCGCCTGGAATCATGTACGTAAACTCCTCGGGATCGGAAGGTTCTCCTACTATACGAGCCTTTCTAGAAATAACAACCTTCCAGAGATTTTCACTGACACATGTATGAAAAGATTGTTAAGAGCGGGAATCACCCGATGTGGTACTTTTTATGCCCCAACAGGCTTCAAATCATTTGAAGATTTAAAATATGAATTTGGCATAGGTCATAGAGATTTCTTTAAATACTTACAAATTAGAGATTTTTTAATGAAAAAAAGGGAGTGGAAGAGCAAAATTCCAGATAATCCATACAATCGAAGTAATTAGCAGAAACACCACAGTTAAAATTGGGGAAATCTATAACAACTTAGTTTCCATACTCCCGGATGATATGGACAAATATACCCTCAAATGGCAAAACAAGTTAGAAACAACCAAGGGGTCAATTCAGAGGGCATTCAAGCTCTCTCAAACATTACTAATGTCGACCAAACTACAAGCCCAATATTATAAAACATACTTTCAATTGTATCATACACCAGATAAAATAGCTAAATGGAGCACTGGTAAAGGTACGGAGTGTCCACGGTGCGCATTACATGAAGCTGATATAATGCATATGTTCGCCACATGCGACACGCTTAGTCCTATCAGACGGGAAATCTCTACCTTTCTATCAGAAATCTTGAACTAAAGAATAGAAATCTCAAAAGGGAAAATAATGTTAGGAGTGGATGGGGATTCCCGACCAAACGGAATGCAAGGGCTCTTATTTATTTCAATGGCTGTGTACAGAATATGTCTGGAATCGGCTTGCTTGGATCCAAACCCACCGACCTTTCAACAATGGCGGGCACGACTGTTAGCAACAGATAGCTTAGAGATAGCTATTTATAGGACGAAGGGTGTGAAAAAAAGAAGGGAATAGAAATTTGGGATCCCCTTGCACAATGGATGCAACACCCTGGGCCATAATGTATATTTGTGAAATTGTGACTAATGTGACTGAAACATTATGTAATATGTATAATACTATTGGTACACCTGACTATGTATATATATATAACAATATGCCTGGATGGGAGGGGGGTAGGGGGCTGGATTGAGGGGGGCGGCTGTTAAAAAATGTTAAAATACTTCAATAAAGATTTGGAAAAAAAAGAAGGTTTATAAACAGCAAAATGAAATACTCAAACAACACAGCTACTGAACAATGCAAGAAATGTAGAAAGAAGCAACAGATGTACAGAAAGAGACAATAGGGATGTAGACAGAGGGAAGAGAGGTGCAGAAACAGAGAAAAGGTTGCAGAAACAACCAAGATGGGTGCTAAGGAAAAGGGCAAAAAGAAGTAAGAGAAGTGCAGAAAGGACAATACACATGCACAATGAGACAGCAGTGGTGCAAAAAGAGGCAACAAAGGTGCAGAAAGAAGCAAGAGAGGTGCAGAAAGAAGCAAGAGAAGTGCAGAAAGAAGCAGGAGAAGTACAGAAGGAAGCACAAAAGGTACAGAAAGAGGTAAGAACGGTACAGAAAGATACAAGAGAGTTGCAAAAACAGGCAACAGAGGTGCTATTAATGAAAACAGGGGTACAGAAAGAAGCAAGAGAGTTGCAGAAAAAGTGAGAAAACGATACAGAAAGAGGCAAGAGAAGTACAGAAAGAAACAGCAGAAATGGAAAAAGAGGCTAGAGAACTGCAGAAAGAGGCAAGATAATTCCAGAAACAGGCAACGGTGGTACACAAAGAAACAGGAGGGTGCAGAAAGAGACACGAGAAATACAGAAAGAAGGTAGAGGGGTGTAGAAAGAGCCAAGAAGAGTGCAGAAAGAAGCAAGTGAGGTACACAAAGAGGCAGCAGAGGTGCATAAAGAGGGAAGAGGGGTGTAGAAAGAGGCAAGAGGGATACAGAAAGAAGCAACAGAGGTGCAGAAAGAAGCAACTTTGGGCTGCAGCTTCATTATTCAACAACTACTCAGAGTGTTGGGCCTACCAAATACAAAGCAGCACGTTTTTCAATATATCCAGAAAGTTTGCATGCATGTCTCTGTACTTTTCAAAGTGCCATCATTTATCGAAGAAACATGCAAATAGATTTGCTAGTGGGCCATGCTTGAGAAAATAGAGGACTAGATGAGTAGTGCCTGAGGGAAGATTTCACAACAACACTACTACCTGGGTGACAGCAGCAGTACAAAATGGGTGATTAGATCAGTGCAGGAGGTATACCTTAAACAAACCATGTGCACAAGGCTAACACATGGTTGAAGACATGAGTGTATGAGTATTGCTTGAAAGAATAAAAAACGTAATGGGTACTGCCTGAGTGATTCTATGACAGCAGTGGTAGCAACTAGATGAGTGTATGACTGTATAGAAAGCACCTGAGAGAAAATAAAACTGTAACAGCATTGCTAGAGACATTCTATTAGTGCACAGTAGTACCATATTGAGTTCATGAGAGCAACAGTACTGCCTTACTGAATCCTTGAATTGGATAGTAATGACAGCATGATTGCAAAAATCTATGGTCAAAATCTAAGGAATTACGTAACATATATGTATATGTGCATTTTCCTACTGCCATCATATGTAAGAGAAACATACAGATACATGTGTACCGGAGTTTTACACCCCTACCATCTCTTCAACATAACAGAAGAGAGAATACATGAGCAGGCAGACACATACCTCAGTCATAAGACTAAAAAGTCCCTTAAACTTGACAGACTACACATCTCATTTTAAAGAGACACTTAAAATTTGGCAGCATACTTGAAGTGTACATCTCAACAGACCAATACAAGCAAACCTAATCACTAATCCCTCTGCCAACATATTTTAAACCTCACTTTTCGGCTGCACCTTCACTATTCACCAACTACTCAGAGTCTTGGGCCTAAGCAAATACAAAGCAGCGACTTTTTCAATCTATCTGTTAAAAGTCTCACAATATTCCAGAAAACATGCATGCATGCATGTGCCTGCAACTTTTAAAAGTGGCATCATATATCAATGAAACATACAAACAGATGGGTAGTGCGTACTGCCTGAGAGAATGGATGACTATATGGCTAGATGGGTAGCACCTGAGTAAATAGTACAGTGCAACAGCACTGCCTGGGTGATTGCATGAGAACAGCAGTTCTGAATGTGTGATTAGATCAGTGCAGGGGAAATAACTTAGAAAAACCATGAGTGCAAGGTTAACGCATGTGTGAAAACAAGAGTGTATGAGTAGTGCTGGAAAGAATAAGAACATGCATAGGTTCTGCCTGAGTGATTGTATCACTGCAGTGGTAGTATCTGGATGATTGTAAGAGTGTATGGGAAGTACCTGAGAAAAAATATGAGTGTAAGGGTAATGCTTGCACTATTCTATGAGTGCATCAGTAGTACCTGACTGAGTAGATAACAGCATGGGTAGTGCCTGACTGAATCTTTGAGTGGGATAGTAGTGCATTGGTGATTGCACACATCTATAGTTAATGTCTGAAGGATTAAATAGCATGCAAGTGTCTGTGCCTTTTCCTCGTGGCATCATGAATAAAGAAACATACAAATATATG
This sequence comes from Lissotriton helveticus, assembly GCF_964261635.1. Taxonomy (NCBI): domain Eukaryota; kingdom Metazoa; phylum Chordata; class Amphibia; order Caudata; family Salamandridae; genus Lissotriton; species Lissotriton helveticus. The sequence continues at coordinate 551,959,379 of NC_136065.1, read as the reverse complement.
TATACCAGAGTTTTATACCTCTACCATGTGTTTAGGCACAACACGTGAGAGAATTCTTGTACATGCTGACACATACCTCAGTAATAAGACTAAAAAGTCTCTTAAACTTCACAGTATCCACTTCCCATTTTAAAGAGACACTTAAAATTACGTGGCATACTTAAAGTGTACATCTCCACAGACCAATACCAGCTAACCTAATCACTAATCCTTCTACCAACAAGTCTTAAACCTCACTTTTGGACAGCAGCTTCACTATTCAACAACTACTCAGATTGTTGGACCTAGTCAAATGCAAAGCAGCAACTCTTTCAATGTGTCTGTTAAAAGTGTCACCATATCCCAGAGAGCATGCATACATGTGTCTGTACTTTTAAAAGTGCTATCCTATATCAAAAAAATATAGAAATAGATGGGTAGTGGGTAGTGCCTGAGAGAATGAATAACAGGATGAGTAGCGACTGACTGAATAGTTCAGTGCAAGAGTACTGCCTCAGTGATTGCATGCGAGCAGCAGTAATGAATGGGTGATTAGAACAGTGCAGGGGAAATACCTTAGACAAACCATGAGTGCAAGACTAACACATGGTTGAAGACAAGAGTGTATGAGTAGTGCTTGAAAGAATAAAAACATGCATAGGTACTGTCTGAGTGATAATATGACTGTAGTGGTAGTAACTGGATGATTGTATGAGTGTATGGGAAGTACCTGAGAGAAAGTATGAGTGTAAAAGTAATGCCTGTGCCATTCCATGAGTGCATCAAAAGTATCTGAGTGAGTAGATAAGTACATGGATAGTGCCTGACTGAATGTTTGAGTGGGATAGTAGTGCCTGGATGAAGACATACATTTATAGTTAATGTCTGAGGGATTATATGGTATTCATGTGTCTGTACCTTTTCCTAGTGGCATCATATATAAAATAAATATACAGATACATGTATACCAGAGTTTTAAACCTCTACCTTCTGTTTAGCCATATCAAGTGAGAGACTACATGTGCAAAAAGACACATACTTTAGTGATAAGACTAAAAAGTTCATTAAACTTATAAGAGTGCACTTCCCATTTTAAAAAGACACCTAACATTATGTGGCATATTTGAAGTATATATCCCCACAGACGAATACAAGCTCAGCTAATCACTAATCCTTCTGGCAAGATGTCCTAAACCTCAGTTTTGTACTACAGCTCCACTATTCAGTAACTTCTCAGAGTGGTGCACCTAAGCAAACACAAAGCAGCAACCTTTTCAATCTATCTGTTAAAAGTCTCACAATATTACAGAAATACTCGTGCATGTGTCTGTACCTTTTAAAAGTGCCATCATATATCAAAGAAACATACAAATAGATGGGTAGTGGTAGTGCCTGAGGGAATGCATGACTAGATGAGTAGTGACTCAGTGAAAGGTTCAGTACAAGAGTATTGACTGGATAATTTCAGAAAGTCAACACTAATCCTTCTACCATGTTACTGTCTACAAATTATTTCAAAACTCTTTTCATTACAATAATGCAAAGTACAATAGAGAGCTGTTCATTTCATAACATATTCGATACATCACATTTGTCTTACAATTTCAACACGAGGATTTTTTTTTCAAAATAAAAATATCACTAGAAACTATAAAGTAGTGCTGAATAATATATAATACACCTTACACATTGGTTACTAACATTTGAGGTAGTGTTGTAGAATACCAAATATCAGAAACTATTAACAGATTTTCTTTTCCACACAAGAAATGTAATGTAATGTACCTCTTTCAGAAAGGTGAAACCAGAAATGGCAAACTTTCCCTCTCTTTTTGCAGTTAAAGTATCAAATCACATTTCTTCCATCTTTATTTCAAATTGTAAATCACATTTATATTACTTAGACATGTTAACCATTTCTAACTGTCTTCAAATGGCGTCCAAACTACTTCTGTAATCTTCTGAAGTCGCGACTCCACCGCGGTGGAGAAGCGACTCCACACATGAGTTCAAAAACCTATTTCAATTAATACTAGTATACTTTTTTAGCAACACACTACTTCTCCACATACTGCTGTATTAGAAATCCTTAATTTACTAAATGTTGCACTTCTATTTGTGTATCAATTTCACATTTTAAGTTCACAGTTAAGTTTCAGCCCTTCCCCCATTCTACTAAATGCCAGTTTCCATAGTAACATTTCATGGAATATTCAACAGTCCAGGCAGGTCACAAGTTCACTGTTGTTTCAAGTTCAGCGTACAAGATTACCAATGCAAACAGCAGGTGTGGTTGACGTTTGCAAAGTATTACCTTATGGTATCTACTGTACCTTTCAAAGATTTTCTAGTAACGAATCACAAACATGATACCTCAGCAAAGTAAAATGCATCCCATTTTTGAGTTCACAATATTTTTTTTCAAAGTAAAAATATCATGAGAAACAGTAAAGTAGTGCTGAATAATATATAATACACCTTACACATTGGTTACTAACATTTGAGGTAGTGTTGTATGATACCAAATATCAGAAACTCTTAACAGATTTTTTTTTCCACACAAGAAATGTAATGTACCTCTCTCAGAAAGGTGAAACCAGAAATGGCAAACTTTCCCTCTCTTTTTGCATTCAAATAACTGAAAGTATCAATTCACATTGCTTCCATCGTTATTTCAATTGTAAATCACATTTCTATTGCTTAGGCATGTTAACCCTTTCTCACTGTCTTCAAATGGTGTCCAAACTATTTCTGTAATCTTCTAAAGTCGCGACTCCACAGCGGTGGAGCCGTGTCTCCACACATGAGTTCAAAAACCTATTTTTAATAATACTAGTATACTTTTTCAGCAACACACTACTTTTCCACATACTGCTGTATTCGAAATCCTTAATTTACTAAATGTTGCACTTCTATTTATGTATCAATTTCACATTTTAAGTTCACAGTTAAGTTTCAACCCTTCCCCCATTCTACTTAATCCCAGTTTCCATAGTAGTTCAAGTTCAAGTTTAATCTTTATTTCGTTGACTTGCAACATAAAAGATACAATAAAATATGACAAAACAAGATAAGATTCACCACATATAGAACTTGCAATTCATTTTGGATGAGCACCCTATTGTAAAATTTATATTTCATCATATTTGGACACACAGGATTACAAATTTATGTTTGACACAGAAAATGAATAAATATGTTAAAATGTTTGAAAATCAAATTAAAAGCATTAAATTAATTATAACAACCGGAAATTTGAGAAGACACAAATAACTAGACACAATTCATGGTTTGCAAGATTTCAGGATGGCAGTTTTTCCTTATTTAAAATGAAAGGTTAAGTTTCCGTCTAATATAATGAACGGCCAATAAAAATTTACTGATTCCGAACACAATTACTTGGCTGGTGTCCGTACTTAGGATCCTACCAGCTTCCCTATGGGAGATAGAACCAATATTACAGCACAAGGGGACTATCCATCTTTTCCTTGCCTTAACATAGCTAGGGCAGAAAAACAAAATATGATAAATATCCTCCCTTTGATTATTGGTGCATAAACTGCAATGGTCATTATCTGTTTTCCCCCATCTTTTCTCTGTTGCCTTGGACCTCAACGTTCCATATCTGAATTTTATATACAGAGATTTGGCCAGTGGTGGCTCGATTTCATCAAGAAATTGTTCAAAAGATGCCTCATTTTTTACCATAAGGAATTTTTCTATAAGAGGACCGTGTGTTCTTGTATACACGGAATCGTGGCTCACATATGACCAAAAGGACTGTTTGAGTATTTTCTTAGAAACTGAGTTTAAAGATCCAGGCTCGTTCCAAAAGTGTGTTAATCCGAGCTTCATTAACCAGGTTTTAACATGCTTAAACCAAAAATTTTTCCTGTCGCTATCGAGCTCAAGGACTTCCTTCAAGCCATTTTTGTATTCAGATAGTTCAATAGTTGTCCATAGTCTAACCCACAACAATACTGGTCTCAATATTGCATGATGATCTGTGTGTTTGATATTTAGATCAAGATATAGGGGTATCAGTGGGGTATTGGTGGGAACTTTTAAAAGACCCCTAATAAATGTGTTCTCGAGTGCTTCAAAGGTTCTCTTACACACTGGCCCCCAAATTTCTGCCCCATACAGTGAGGCTGATTGAACCTTGTATCTATAAAGCTCTACTGCTGGGGTGACCGCCTTATTCACACTTTTGTTGTGTCTCTGCAATATTGGGAAACAGTTTTGTTTAAACACCAGTTTTGATTTCTCTAGTTGTGGGCCCCATCCCATTAAAGAATCTATCAGGACTCCCAGATATGTAATACTGTGTTCGTAATCTAATTTTTGTCCGTTTAGCATTAGATTCCTTTTAAAGGTTTTGTGCGGGTTTAGTGCCATATATTTTGTTTTTTTTATATTAATTTCTAGTCCTTTTAAGGTGCAGTACTGTTGGAACCTGTCTAAAAGGGTCTGTAGGCCGCGTGGTGTTTGTGAAATTAAAATTGTGTCATCCGCGAAAAGGAGGGACGCAACACGTTCCCCTCCCAATCGGGGCGAATCATTATCACAATTTTCCATATAGGCTGCAATATCGTTTACATAAAGGGAGAAAAGTGTGGGGGCCAGTACGCATCCCTGCCGTACTCCCCGTTTTATGGGGATTGGGTCTGTAAGTTCCCCATTTGGGCCCCACCTAACCTTGGCATAATTCTCCTGGTGCAAGCCCATCACAAGTTTTAACAAATCGCCTGGCAGCCCTTGCCTATTCAGGGTTTTCCAAAGTAGATCGCGAGGAATTAGGTCAAATGCTGCTCGCAGATCTAGGAAGGTCACATACAAGTGACCTTTGCGAATAATAGCGTATTTCCAATACAAGCAGCATAGCCTAAGTACCTGGTCTATGGTACCTGTTTTGTTCCTAAATCCTGCCTGGTATTTGGATAAAACTGACTCGTCCTCCAGCCATGAGTTTATCCGATTTAAAATATGTCTAGCATAGATCTTCTGTGTTATGTCTAAAAGACTAATGGGGCGATAATTGGCTGGGTCGCCACGATCCCCTTTTTTAAAAATAGTAATAATTTCTGCGCCATTCCATGTGTCCGGAATATGGTCGGTAGCCGCAACTATGTTAAATAGGTGGTTCAGGTAGGGTGCCCAAACATCAACGTTGGACAAGTAGAGATCCCCCGGAATTTTATCTGGGCCAGGCGCCTTCCCTTTCTTTACCGAGGCAATCGCTGTCTCTGTTTCATGTATATTAAACACTACCGGATGGGCATTAGCTGGTATTGTGACAGTGAGTACGTCTGTTGCAGCAACATCAATTGGAGTTTTGGCTGCATATAGTGATGTAAAATGTTTGACCCAAGTATCCTCATCTAAGTAGACCTCCCTAGTACCTCTCTCACGATTGTTTTCCTTAGCTGCTAGTTCCCAAAATTGTCTCTGGTCCTTGTTTTTGGCGGCTGTTAGCATACTGAGCCATATTTCCTCATCCCAGGAGGATTTCGCTCTTACTATTATTTTGTTGTAAGCCTTCCTTTTAGCTCTAATTTCTAGTGGACCTTCCCTTTTAACAGCATTAATCAGGGCAGTTTTGGCAAGACGGCATTCCCTGTTATACCAAGGTTTACCTGTAGCTTTTATATTAATCATACCTGCACCTTTTTTTGGAATTTTTGTAAGGAGTTCTAATAGTTTGCAGAAAAGGGATTTTTGCAATTTAATAAATTCTTTGGGGTCGCAGCTATAGGGACAGTATGAGTTTAGGGTGTCTGCAAAGGTACAGTATATATTGGCCAATAAATCCTCTTTGTCCAATACATAGGCCCATTTAACCGCCCTGCGATTGTTACTAAGAACAATGTTATCTTTTATAGATGAGGATGCTTGGCTATGGCCTCCTTCCGTGGCTCCCAACCCCTTTAACATGCTATGTTGGAAGCTTGTTTCCAGGGGGAAGTGGTCACTTTCATATCTCTCTTTGACTTTTAAGTCTTCTGTGAGTGGCCATAGGTCTAGAGAGACTATAACATAATCTAGTTTGCTTTCGTACTCACGTCTCTTAAAAGTAGGGGCTTTCGGGCTGTCAGATGGCATGCGCCCGTTACATGCTCTCAAACCATGAGAAGTCAGCAACCTTGTGATCTGCAGAGCCAATGCAGTACCAGCCACCGTTCTGTTTTCATTCAGGGCTGGTATTCCATTGGCGGTGTCCTCGTCTTCAAACAAATGGGCTATGTCTGTGATTGGTTCGAAGTTACAGTTCAAATCCCCGCATAAGATAATGCTTGCGCCTATTTTTAATGAATCCATAAGTGACTCTAGCTTCCCTATGCATGGTGATTCCTTGTGGGAAGACTGGGGGCTGTTATACACATTAAAAAGGTAAATCACCCTATTGTCCGCTGTGGTTACTTCCAGACCAAGAATGTCTGGGGAATCAGTGTTAAGCATTTTTATGCCTATTTTGATGGAAACACTGATCCATATTAGCAGACCTCCAGATGCGCGACCTCTTATTGAGGGCACAGCCTCTATTTGATAAGTTTTATAGCCAACCCTATGCATCTGTACTGTGGCCCATGTTTCCTGTAACACACCGATATCAAAAGTGTTCATGTATTCGTTCCAATCGGGATCACATAATTTCGCACGCACCCCTGCTATATTCCATGAAACAAGTGTAAGCAAGGGGGGTCCCTCGTTGGAACCATGAAACGCTACAGGTGAGACAGCAGACAAACTACTATTGACTTCTTCATTACCTGAAACAGCAGCGCATGAGCTCATCATAGGACCACTAGTCCCTTTACCTTCATTATATCTCGCTATACATGAAACATTTTCATTTCCCCTGACAAACATCTCTACTTTCTAGCCTTGTGGCTGGTATAATCAATGGGGATCCCTCATTTATCCCAGGAGACACTGCAGGTGAAACAACAGGCAAACTACTATTCGCATCATCACATATTGCAACTGTACATAGCCCTATCTTAAAACGACTTGTTCCTTTTTCTTCGTAAAACCCCATGGTGCATAGGACATTTTCAATCCCCCTAACATCCTCTGTGCTCTTTAAACATCAATCACATTCCTCCATGCCATTAAATGCCTCAAACCTATTTGATAACTCTAAAGGAGTAAATGGCATCAAATGAGTCATATTTTCATTCTCTCCTGTATTGCGGCTTATCTGTATAGTGTTCCACCCATGCATCGCAGGAGTTGGAGCTAATTGATGCATGTATGCGGGGTTCCTGGCAGTTTCCATGTTAAAAAAGTGGTTGGTGAAGTGGATGTTATTGGTTAAATGTTGAGGGGGAAATACTGTGGATCTTGGGTAGAAATAGGTCAAGGGACGGGGTACAATACAATTATTTTCATTGCCAAAAGGCCAATTCAGAATGTATTGAACTGCTTTTCTATCCCTGAAATTTACAACTACAATATCACCCCCTATGTCCTTTGTTCTTCCAGCCAGCCAAGACAGGCGACGAACATGGACTATTTCACCATTTACCTGATTAGTTTTGGGTCTATATAATGATAGCCAGTGTATTATTTTGTTTTTTAATTGAGAATAACCTTCCCGTTTACCACTTGGCAGTTCAGGAACCCCGGTAAGTACAACCACATATGGTAAAGCTTCCGGCGGGAGTTCCATAGGTGGTCTCCTGTCCTGTCCCCCTCTTGCATGGCTGATCTCGTTCACTTTTGGTCTTGGGAGTCTGTTTGAGGGAATACTTGGTTCCCTTACCTGTGTATTGGCTGGGGTATCAGTATTACTGATTGAAGTTGTATTTAGTCTACCCATAGATGTTGTTAACTGTTTTGACTTGGGTTTATTAGAAGATTTGCTAACAGATGATAATACACCTGTAAGCAAATGGTTAGAAGCAGCTGGAATAGCTGCTGTCCGATTATTACCTTTATTAGAGGTAGAGGGAATTGCAACCACCACATCTTTTGGGAGGGTGGGCTGTGGTGTTAAGGTGTTTTGAGGGTGTAACACTTTCAAGGGCCCTAATGACCTGACAAAATTCCCAAGTGTTGTCAGATCCCCCTCTGTTTTCCCCAACCTTAATTCCATTCCCCTAAATCTTTCAGCTAAGGCAAGCATATAGCTTGGCACAATCAGTTCTATATTGTCCAAGAGAGTCTTAGGGGAGGCTGGTTGCGGTCCTTCTTCCATTGGAGTATGGATAATATCAGACTCTATGGCTGCTTGGGAGGATGGCATCACGAATGTTGGGGTAGTTAGAGCAGGCGCTATTGCTTGCTTAGTAGCGGGTTCTCCCATGATTGTGGTAGTAACAGGATTCACCTTCTTACCAAATTCGGTATGACTTAATTTAGGCTTGTTTGTATCAGTTTTTTTCCGTCTCCTTTTGGCAGGTGGAGGCCCGTGTATTTTATGTGGCAATGGCCTCGAGTTTTTACCTCTTACTACCTTGCCTGGCCTAATAGTGGGCGAGATCATAATGTTAGAAGTTTTAGGTGTACTAGGGAGATCATGTGTCGCAGTTAGTGGGTCTGATTGGGTTTGCGTGGGTGACACAGCAGGGGCTAAACATTCTTTAAGTAATAGGGGCACACTAGCAGTTGGTGATATATTGCCTGTCAGTGAGGTGTTCAAATCATCGTCCAAGGTAGCAGACATAATAGGTTCGGACAGGGTCCTGTTTTTAATGCGTTCAATTGAACGGCGACGATCTGCCCGCCGCTCAGCTAACAGCAGTTCTTTATTGCCCTCAGAAGCAATTTTGAGAAAATAATCATCCAGGGTTCGGTTTAACGTGCCCCCATTTTTGTCCAATCCAGTAATGTTATGTTATGTTATGTTATGTTATGTTACGTCTATTTATTGTGCGCACAGATACTCCAGCCAAGGTGCGTCCTGGCGCAGAGACAAGGTAGCCCGTAACACAACGAGAGGCAAGAACAGAGACTAAGAAACAACTAAAACAAGAAGGTTTTTATAGCCTTCCGAAAGGTCAGAAGGTCCTCCAGCAGGCGGATTTCAACAGGCAGGGAGTTCCATGCTGACGCAGCCATTAGCCTAAACGAGCGGCCTCCCATGCGGCTAAGCCTGAATCTGGGAACCACCGCAAGGGCCAGACCTTGAGAGCGGAGGCAACGGGCAGGAACATAAAAAGACAGACAACTCGACAGGATTTCCGGGCCTGTACCTCTCAAGATTTTAAAAGCAAGGCACAAGACCTTAAAAAGGATGCGCTTCCTAACCGGGAGCCAGTGTAGGGAGCGAAGGACACCTGTCACTGAGCAGAATCTGGGTAAACCAACAATCGCCCTCGCCGCAGCATTCTGAACCCGTTGTAAACGGGTTAGTTCAGCCTGGTTGGCCCCAGCCAGGAGAGAGCTGGCATAATCCAGGCGAGAGATGATAGTGGCCTGGATCACCAGCTGCCTGGTCGGGGCGTCAAAGAACTTGAGAACAGGTCTCAAGCCCCTCAGGAGACCGAAACAGCAGGCCGCAGTTCTCTTAGTATGGCCTATAAAGGAGAGGCCCGCATCCAGCCATACCCCCAGATTTTTCACTTCCGATACCGGGATCGGAGTAGGACCCAGCTCTGAGGGCCACCAGTGGTCACCCCACAGCTCCACTCCCTTCCCGATGACCATCACCTCTGTTTTAGTGGCGTTTAGCTGAAGGCAGTTGCCTGTCAGCCAACTTGCCACCGCCTTCAGTCCGGACTGAAACCTGGGGGCCTCAGTTTCCGCATCCCCGCTGAGAGTAACCGCCAGCTGAGTGTCGTCGGCATATGAGACCAAAGTAAGGCCCCACTGCCTAGCGACATCAGCCAGCGGTCTCACGTATAGATTGAACAACGTGGGACTCAGCGAGGACCCTTGCGGAACCCCCATGGCCAGTGGTTGGAAGCTGGACTTGAAGGGAGGGATGGCAACACAGAAGGAGCGGTCGTCTAAAAAGGAGCGGAACCATTGCAACACCTGACCGCCAATACCAGTCTCCTCGAGCCGACGCAGGAGGATGCTGTGGTCTATCGTATCAAAGGCGGCGCTAGGATCTAACAAAATAAGCGCCGCCGTTTGACCAGCATCCAACCTTGCCCGGAGATGTTCCACCATCACAAGTAACGCCGTTTCCGTACTGTGCCCAGCGCGGAATCCGTTTTGTGTGGGGTCGAGGGCATTGGTCCGAGTCAGATGTTCAGACAGGGCCAAGTTGACGTGGGCTTCAGTGATCTTGGCTGGCCAGGGTAGCAACGAGATGGGGCGATAACTTTCAGGCTCAGAGGGGTCCAGGGTGGGCTTTTTAATAATCGGGGACACCACGGCTTGTTTCCACTTGGATGGTACAGTTCCCGTTTCCAAGGAGAGATTGACAAGAGAGCATACAACTGTACGCCCCATAAAAGCTTGGTCTCGGAAGAGAGCAGGCCTTACTGGGTCAGATGGAGACCCAGATTTAACTTGCAACGCAAGTTTGTCAAAACCATCCAAGGTAAGGGGGGGGAAAACAAGCAGTGTGGTCTGATGGTGAACCCGATTAACACTTTCCGCAGTGGACCCTATACTAGGGAATGTCCTATATATAGCTTGGACCTTCCCCAAAAAGTAGGATGCAAGGGATTCACAATGGGAAAGGGAGCTTACGGTCGTAGTGGAAGTCCGCTTCGCCGTAAGTTGTTTTACGGCCTTGAAAATAGCTTTTGACGGATTTGGGCTGTTCCGGAATTCGGTGGCATAGAAGGCCGCACGAGCTCGGCAGATAGCTCGATGGTAGAGCTTAACGGACCTGGTATATGAGGCTTTTAGATCAGCCCCATAGGTTTTCCTCCAAGCCCTCTCTGCTCGTCTACAGGCACCCTTTAGGGCCCGGAGAGTGCCATCGTACCAGGGGCTCGACTCTCTGGGATTGATTTTAGTAGAAACGATAGGTATCAGAGAGTCCAAGGCCCTAGTTATCCATGAACAGAAGAGGTCATACCCCCTTTCCACATCCGTAAAAAGACCCAGCGGCTCCTCTAATAGAAGACGATGAAAGTCCTCTAACCTAAGCTTTTTCCAAGCCCTCTTCTGAACCCGTCTGGCCGTAGAGGTGGAAAGAGTGGCCGAAACAGGGCAGGAAATGGACACCAGAAAGTGGTCTGTCCATTCCACCGGAGAGACAGAAGTAACTAGAATCCCCAACAGATTGGTAAACAGGGGATCCAAAATATGTCCACCCAGGTGGGTAGGCTGGGAAACCATCTGGAGAAGTTGAAAGGCCTCAAGGTCAGAAGAGATGGAACGCACTGTCAAGCCAGAGAGGGTGTCGAAATGCAGATTTAGATCGCCCATGATAGAGAAGTTGGCACAGTCAGCGACCAAAGGGCCAACAATATCAGGGAAAGCATTTCTGAACGCCACATCACTGCCGGGTGGGCGATAAACGACCATCCCGGACAGGGTGAACTCAGGGCTGACAGAGACCTTGAACATGGCACTTTCACATCCAGAAATGTTTAAGGCACTCCAGACGCAAGGGTAGATAGTTTTTACCACTAGCGCGATACCCCCACCCCTAGACAGCCTATTCAGGGTGTACATAGAATAGCCGGGTGGGCAGGCTAGATTGGTAATAGCGGTATCAGCGTCCTGTAGCCATGTTTCCGTCATGGCAAATACGTCTGGAGCTTCCTCCTCAATGAGGTCATAGATGTGCTGATAGTGTTTCAGCGCAGACCTGACGTTTAGATTCAGGATCTTCAAAGTAGTAGGGATGTCTGTAATGCGGCGAGTCTCAGAGGAAATAGTCCTTGAGAGGGGACGCGGAGAGTCAAGAGCCCACCCATTACAAGGGCAATGATACGGGCCACGCAATGGGTGTACCGGTGGAAGGGTACAGCAGCGGCTTACCTGACCGATGGAAAACAGACAATCCCGCGAGTACGTCAACATGGTAGAGCCAGGATGGAATAATAATCCTTAGCCAGAGTACCGCGACGTCCAGCGCGTCCTTAGCGCAGACGGGCAGGACTCTGGCACGACTCCGGCCATGCGAGGACGCGCCCGCTGCGCGATCCCGCTGCGCTGGGGGATGAGCTTTAAGAAGGTGTTCCAAGTCCGCGCATGCGCAGTAAAGCGCAGGCAGATCGAACAGCCTCAAACCAATGACCCCACTCCAAGATGGCGACCAGGATCGAATAAGGCACCCACCCCAGGACCAGACCCGCCCAAACGGCGGTGGGGGGCACAGATTAAAGTGCAAGTAAGTGGCAGGTTAAAAACGAGGTCCAAATGTTTTTTTATTTTTTTTTTTATTTTTTTTTTTACAGATTTATAGAGCGCATGGCTGCCCATAGGCGTCCCAGCGCTGAGAGACAACCTAGAGAGGGATGTTTTATGGGAACAGCCATGTTTTGAGAGCTTTACGGAATGTAAGAAGATTAGGTTGGGCTCTGAGGCTAAAGGGGAGCGAGTTCCAAAGTTTGCCGGCGTTGAGGGAGAACAGTCGGCCGCCTGAGCGGGTCTTTCTGATCCTGGGGATTGAGGCTAGGAAGCAGTTGGAGGAGCGAAGAGGTCTGGAGGTGATGTAAGGTGAGATGAGATTTTGGAGTATGGGAGGGGCTTTGCCATGCATGATCTTGTGTGTCGTGCAGAGAGCTTTGAATTGAATTCTCTCTTGGATGGGAAGCCAATGGAGGGCCTTCAGTGATAGTTTGGCAGAGCAGCGACGATGGGTGCCTGTGAGCACGCGGGCTGCCGCATTCTGGGCCGTTTGGAGTTTGGCTAGAACTTTTTTGGGGGCCCCTAGGTATAGGGCATTGCCATAGTCCAAACGGGAAAGTACAAGGCCATGGATGACCAAAAAAAAGCAAAATACAATTAAAAATAGCACTCTTTAACACAGCGCGCTAAGCGCTCGCGCTGCAGTCAGCTACCTTGTCAGGGGGCGAGGTGAGGAAGGACTCGCCTTAAGAAGGTGTTCCAAGTCCGCGCATGCGCAGTAAAGCGCAGGCAGATCGAACAGCCTCAAACCAATGACCCCACTCCAAGATGGCGACCAGGATCGAATAAGGCACCCACCCCAGGACCAGACCCGCCCAAACGGCGGTGGGGGGCACAGATTAAAGTGCAAGTAAGTGGCAGGTTAAAAACGAGGTCCAAATGACCAAAAAAAAGCAAAATACAATTAAAAATAGCACTCTTTAACACAGCGCGCTAAGCGCTCGCGCTGCAGTCAGCTACCTTGTCAGGGGTAATAGCAGGGCTAGTAGCAGCTGTGGCCATCATGCAGAAATAACAATGGTGGGGCTGTGGTAGTAGAAGGATCACTACTTACTCAGACAAAGGCCCAGAAGCTCGGGCCCAGCCCAGCCTCTTCTGGCCGATGAGGGCCGTAGAGGGCTCGCCCTTTGCCCGGGCTTAGCCCCGGGCGTCCCGCACGCGTCCTGCGTAGCGGGTGTCAACTGTTCCTGATAAGCGGATGAGGTGGTTGGGGGCGGGGCAACCAGGGAGAGCGTCCAGGTGCAGGTGATGGCAACACAGGGACTCCTGGGAAATGGAGTCCCTGTCCCTCACCTGGCGCTCGCAGCCCTGCAGTGAAGTCCTCCTCCCGCCCTGTAGTGCAGCCAAGGTCCCAGTCGAGAGTCCTACTCCTCGTCGGAGCAAAGCGCCCAGCAAGACGGGCGATGCGGGACCCGCGCAGCGGGTACCGCGAGGTCCTGGAGTGACAGGGGTGATTACTCAGCAGGTACGTTGCAGGGTTTAAGCAGCGAGCTCCCTGATCGGCGGCAAGCAGTTTAGACGTTTCCCAAAGTCTCACGTCAGGCGGCACTTTTAGCGCGGTGGTCGGGGGCGGGGCAACCAGGGAGAGCGTCCAGGTGCAGGTGATGGCAACACAGGGACTCCTGGGAAATGGAGTCCCTGTCCCTCACCTGGCGCTCTCAGCCCTGCAGTGAAGTTCTCCTCCCGCCCTGTAGTGCAGCCAAGGTCCCAGTCGAGAGTCCTACTCCTCGTCGGAGCAAAGCGCCCAGCAAGACGGGTGATGCGGGACCCGCGCAGCGGGTACCGCGAGGTCCTGGAGTGACAGGGGTGATTACTCAGCAGGTACGTTGCAGGGTTTAAGCAGCGAGCTCCCTGATCGGCGGCAAGCAGTTTAGACGTTTCCATAGTAACATTTCATGGAATATTCAACAGTACAGGCAGGTCACAAGTTCACTGTTGTTTCAAGTTCAGCGTACAAGATTACCAATGCAAACAGCAGGTGTGGTTGACGTTTGCAAAGTATTACCTTATGGTATCTACTGTACCTTTGAAACATTTTCTAATAACGAATCACAAACATGATACCTCAGCAAAGTAACATGCATCCCATTTTTGAGTTCACAATCTTGATGAACAGCCAAACACTTATAAACATTTTTTAGAACAACATATTCTCCACCATTTTAGATACCTCTCTTTCTACCAACTGACTACCTCAACTGCAGACATCTTTTCATTCCTTCCAGACATCCCTGCAAAATGGTCGCAATGTGGATTGTAGGGCACAGCTATGTGTTCTGGTACAAAAGGTAAGCTGAACGCAGAGGTATTACCTAAGACGTAGGTTTGGAAAATGTGGACATTAAATGGATTGCACACAGAAGACTAAAGTGGCACCAATTTATGGCTTTGGTTAAAACCTTTTTGCATCTCTAACCGCCTGACCTCATGATTGTGCACTGTGGTGTCAATGACCTAGGCACATAGACTGGGGTAAGTCTGGAAATGCTAAGTATGGACACCTTTGCACAATTGATGTTGCTTTTGCTTAAAACTGTCTTTGTATACTCTAATATATGCCAAAGACAGAAATGGAACTGGTCAACTCAATTCTGTCCACAATTTGAGAAAGCTAGGAAGAATGTCAAGAAAGCTGTTTCTGCATACCTCAAAGATCATAGAATGGGGTCCATCGACAACAACAATCTACATTTCGATATATGGACAACATCTACAGAAGTGATGGAGTGCACTTCACAGATCAATTGAACAGAGCCTTCCTCAGCAACCTAAAGCTGTGCTTCCGCACTTAAATGTAGCTTCAACAAAGTCAGAATGAAAACAAGGGCTCTTTTTAGAGCCACACTATAACCCAACATACAATCTTACTTTTTAAAGAACATACATACTGTTTTTTTAATTTTGCCTGGAGCTGCGAACCCTTCGCGGTTACACGGGGGGCCACACTGAGAGCTGTGGTGGAGTCGCGACTCCAAGCATGCAAGAAAAAAAATGCCACTGCAAACTGCAATGTCCCAGGCGTGGGCACCCCGGGACATTGCTGGAGCCAGCCCTGGGAGGTGGAGGTCCTCAGGGCAAAGGAGGACTCCAGGAGGCGGGCAGCGCAGCCCTCCTCCCAACTTGTAAATAGCCCTGGGGAGGTGGTGGTCCCAAGGACAGGGAGTCCGCAACGGACCCCTGCATTACAATAATTAAAGCCCAGAGGAGGTGGTGGTCCTCGGGGCTCAGGGGAGCCTAGGAGTCCCCGCTAAATGAAGAAAAGCCCTGGGGAGGTGGTGGTCTCCAGGGCTTAGGGGGACCGCAAGGCCCCCTACCCATAACAATGAAAAGCCCTGGGGACCTGCCCTATCTGGGGGCTCATTAAAATGAAGCATGGTATGCCACGGTATTCGCGCTCCCAGCATGACTTCTGCAGAATCTTTTAAAAAGAAATACTTGTTTTGGCCCGAGGGGTGCCTGTGGAACCCCGTGATCAGGCCTTGGGTGTCAGGGGGTTTCTACCCTGCCCCCTTTTTCTTTTGTTTAATCCATAAATACCCTTTTTCATGTGACTCAGTTTTACCGAGTCATAAAATGGCTGCCAACACTTCTTGGTTTGGAGTGTTGACAGCCAATCAAAATGAAGTTCGTGCTCGGGAGGGTTCACTGCGGTCACCAGATAGCTATATTTTTATGGTTAATTTTCTAAGGAACTACTGAACAGATATACTCTATTTAAAGCAAAGAGTGAACTCTGGAAGAACAGCTACCTCTCTGCCAAATTTGGTGTAATTTTGTTCAGTAGTTCGGGCTGTAGCCGGGACAAATTTCCCATGGAAATTAACAGGGAGAAAATGCTTTTTGGAATACCTTTTTTTCTTGGCCCCGCTTGATGAATCACCCTGAAAGGCAAAATAGAGATCTAGGACAGGAGCTGACCCCATTTATTTTAAACGGTGCCAAAGATATTGACAAATCAAAAAACGCTTTTCCTATGGAAACTAGGTCCTAACTATACCTACCTACTGGTGACTGCCAGTAGGTAATCTATATATATATATATTATCTGGAAAAAAAAGTTACAGGGACATTATTGTTTACAAATAGAATAGAATTTTAAAAAACGTAGACATTCACTGAAAAAAACAAAGGTTACAGGGGCTTTGTGGTTAGGGTCAGATTTCACTCGTACTAAATCAGAGAAATTCTGCACTTATAGTTATCTGAACTAACTATAACGTATGCCCATGCAATGCATTGCCTACGACAGGGTGATTTGTCAAGTGGGGGCCGAGAAAAAGGGGGATCCCAAAACGTGTTTTTGTCATGTTAAATACCGTAGGATTATTGAACAAGACTACAGACCGAGCCACTGAATGGAATTACACCAAATTTGGCTAAAAGTATATCTTAATCCTGAGTAGTGCCTTTTGGCAATTTGGTGAAAATCTGTTCATTAGTTTTATAGATATTACCAAAATCCAAATTTGTATATCTAGGGGTGCAGACCCTCTGTGAATCTGACAGTCCCCGTGGTGTATTCTAATTGGCTGCCATCACTTCAACCAGGAGGTTTTGGCAGCCATCTTGGGATTCAGCTTCAGCTGAGTCCCTTAAAAAATGTTAAAAATATAGAAAATGGGCAGGTTAAGAATACCCTGACCCACTAGATATGGTGGTCAGGTCTCAGAGGGACTACGCTTGGGTTTAAAAATATTTTTTTTCAATGTTGCTGCAAAGTCATGGGTGAATTCATGAATATGTTGCAAAAATGTTTTAAAACACAAGCATGTCCTCCTCCGCATGTTTTGAAACAAGCCCCAGGGTGGGCCACGTCCCGGGGCATTTTGACAAAAAGGAGGGGGTCCCACAGAGCCGACATCCTAAGGCTCTTAGTGCTACAGGGAACACCAGCTCCCCAGGTCTTTACTTGCATAATGGATTAGGGCCACACGGGCCAGTCCCCAGAACTTTCTAAGAACTCCAGGGACCACCATCTCCCGCGCTTTAATTTTATTTATGGAGGGGGGCCATGCAGATGCCCTCCTGAGCTCATTAAAAACCCCAGAGACCACCACCTACTAGGGGCTACATATAAAAGGAATTGGAGGCCATGTGGGCATCCATGAGCTATGGGACCACCGTCTCCCAGGGGCCAGATCACCTAAAAAACTAGGAAAGGGCCAAGTGCGAGAAGTTGGCCTGGTATATGCTGCTCACCAGTTCTAGTGATCACCTTGTACCATGCCAAGCAACCCTTATGATGATTGGTTGTAAGTCAACCTCATAGACAAGCTATCCTAGGGGTAGCATGGACTTAGCAGTCTTAGGCTAAACTCTGTAAAGGCATGTGAAGCAAGCTGTTTTACCATACACAATCCCCTTGAATACCAAATGAAAGGACACCACACAGATATATATTGAAAATATATATATATATTTATTTACTACAAATATCCCCTATACTCTTTATGAGCACAGAAGCAAATGCGTTAAAACAAAACACAGTTTAAATACACAAAAGTTGCACAATATGGATGAGGCCACCTAAACCATATACTAAAATAGTGGTATAAGAACCACTATGGAGAAAGGAAAGAGGCCTAGGGCCTGGGGAATCGCTGGAGCTGTTCGGGACTAACAGTGATGAAGTCGGGAAAGGCCCGCGGGACTCGGGTGCAGCGCTTAAAGCGCACGCATGCACCAATGCAATGTCAATGGTGCGTAAAAGTTACAAAGTTAGTGTTTAAGGAACCTTCCGATGAACCTACAAGGACAAAACTTTAGACACAGGCACTAGAGGTGTATACCAGTGTGGGAACACTGGCGTTGCTGAGTTACCTCACCCACAGGAAGCGGGTGCACAGGTGCGAAGTAGTGTCGGGTTTCGTCACGCAGGTCGATGGAGCTTGGAGCTGAAGATGCTGCAGGCGGGTCGTCGAGGAGAGTTCCGGTGGATCCAAGGGTGGATCTGAAGAGGTGAAGACTTGAAAGCAGAGTGGACTATGTTCAAAGTCACTAGCCAGTGACTACCGTGGAACCAGGATGGAACCAGGCAATGTTGGGTGCAAACAGGTGAAGAAGTGAAGATTGTCTCTGCAGCCACGTGGACACGAAGAGGTCAAGGACGTCCAGGAGTCGATCACGAGCTGTCCCACAAGGTGTGTATCACTTACAACGCAACTTTTACGTCGTAATGCTGTTACAACGCAGCTATTACAACGCAGGATCCATTACATCGGATGCCATTACAACGCATGGCATTACATAGCAGATGGTATTACAACGCATACCATTACATCGTAAATATTGGTAAGTATATAATTTTTTTTTTTTTTATTTAATATTATATAATTGATTTAATTATTATTAATTATAAATAAAAATAAATAAAAATATTTATTAATGTATTTAAATATTATAAATTAAATTTATTAATTTAAGTAATTTTTAAAATAAGTATGAGTATAGGAGTATATGTTTTGGGGTACTGAGGTATATGTTTTGGGGTGTTTGGGTATTTTTAGGTTTTAGGGCAGGGTTTGGGTTTTGGGGTACAGGGGTGTTTTTAGGTTTTAGGGCAGGGTTTGGGTTTTGGGGTACATGGGTGTTTTTAGGTTTTAGTGCAGGGTTTGGGTTTTGGGGTACAGGGGTGTTTTTAGGTTTCAGGGTAGGGTTTGGGTTTTGGGGTACAGGGGTGTTTTTAGGTTTTAGGGCAAGGTTTGGGTTTTGGGGTACAGGGGTGTTTTTAGGTTTCAGGGTAGGGTTTGGGTTTTGGGGTACAGGGGTGTTTTTAGGTTTCAGGGTAGGGTTTGGGTTTTGGGATACAGGGGTGTTTTTAGGTTTCAGGGTAGGGTTTGGGTTTTGGGGTACAGGGGTGTTTTTAGGTTTCAGGGTAGGGTTTGGGTTTTG
Source organism: Lissotriton helveticus (assembly GCF_964261635.1). Lineage (NCBI taxonomy): Eukaryota > Metazoa > Chordata > Amphibia > Caudata > Salamandridae > Lissotriton > Lissotriton helveticus. The sequence continues at coordinate 551,940,245 of NC_136065.1, read as the reverse complement.
GGGTACAGGGGTGTTTTTAGGTTTCAGGGCAGGGTTTGGGTTTTGGGGTATATGGGTGTTTTTAGGTTTTAGGGCAGGGTTTGGGTTTTGGGGTACAGGGGTGTTTTTAGGTTTCAGGGTAGGGTTTGGGTTTTGGGGTACAGGGGTGTTTTTAGGTTTTAGGGCAAGGTTTGGGTTTTGGGGTACAGGGGTGTTTTTAGGTTTCAGGGTAGGGTTTGGGTTTTGGGGTACAGGGGTGTTTTTAGGTTTCAGGGTAGGGTTTGGGTTTTGGGGTACAGGGGTGTTTTTAGGTTTCAGGGTAGGGTTTGGGTTTTGGGGTACAGGGGTGTTTTTAGGTTTCAGGGTAGGGTTTGGGTTTTGGGGTACAGGGGTGTTTTTAGGTTTCAGGGCAGGGTTTGGGTTTCAGGGTACAGGGGTGTATTTAGGTTAAATTAAATTAATTATATTATATTAATTACATTTCTTAATTAAAATAATTAAATTAAATACATTATTTTAAATAATTTAATTTAATTACAATCAAAAAAATATTTAAATTAAATTAATTTAATTATATTAATTAAATAAAATTAATTACAATTTTTATTAAAATTAATTTAAATAAATAAATTTAAATTTATTAAATAAAAATAATTACTATTTTAAAATGTATTTTAATTAAATTAATTTAATTAAATTAACTTAATTACATTTTTTTTAAAAAGGTATACTTACCTATACTTACGATGTAATGCCATGCGTTGTAATAGCATCTGCTATGTAATGACATGCGTTGTAAAGGTTTGCATTGTAATGGTTCCTGCGTTGTAAAAATTGCGATGTAACGGTCTGCGTTGTAAAATAACGCGTTGTAACATCATAGATCCGTCCCACAAAGGCTCTCACTGATGGCGGTGTCGGCAACTTGATTGGAGCAAACAGGCCTTGGCTAATGCAAGCCACGCAGGAATCGATGCAAGCTTCTCACTCGGACCAGCAAGGTCAGAGCAGGTGCTTCTTTTCAGGGGAGCAAGGGCCATTCTGGAGCAACCAGACCAGTGATGTAAGTTGTAGTTTTTGTCGCCAAGATGGCCGCTAGCTGCGTGGCAAGTGGCCGGGATGGCGCGTCGAGTGGCAAAGTACAAAAGGGCCCCACGCAGATCGTGGAGAAGCTGGGGGGCTGATCTTTGGTGCAAATGCTGCTCAGTGTCGGGGCTTCTCAAACCCGAAAGCACAGTGTCGAGGGTGCCTCGGGTGCTGCGCAGTCAGCTTCTCGGGGGTCTTTCAAGAGGTCTGGTCCCACGTCTCTCGGTGCCTCCACGGGTCTCTTCTTTTCAGGGACTGTGGATCGGGCTATGAGATGTCTGAGAGTCTGGGTCTTGTCAGGCTCTGGGCTCGGGCTCCGGCGGGAGGCGGGAGGCGGCGGCAAAGCAGACGTCGAGTTGCTGGTTGGTGCCTGTATTCACAGGGTGGTCACTCCTTGGCCACAAGGGAGATTCTCTTCAGTCTTCTGTGCAGCAGAATGTCGAAGTCCAGTTTTCTTCTTAGTTTCAAGTCGAGTTCAGGATGATCTGAAGTCCTGGGACACAGCTCCTACTCTTATTCCAATTCTAGGGGCCGGATCACCTACTAGGTCCCTCCTCAGGGTAGAATCAGGAAGGGGGGCGGTTACACCCCCTTTAATTTATGCAGCTTCGCGCCAAGACTGGGGCTGGAGAGCCCCAACACCGGTTTGAACTGGCAAATTCACAGGGACACCTTGTGTGCCCCAGGCATGTCTGATTCTATTCAGCCCTGTCCTACCCAATACACAAAATCCTGTCTGGGGTGGTGCTAGCACCTCCCACGGCAGGAAACCCCTTGTCCAAGCCGCCCTCGCTGGAAGGACTCCCAGCAGCAGGAGGTCAGACTTGTGTCTGTGGTGGCAGCATCCATTTTGTAATGCTACGGCTCACGTTTAACTTTAACCGGGGTTCAGGTTAGGTACATGTCGTGTCCCTCTAGAAGGGTGGAATGCTACCCCCTTAGCCAGAACTGGCGAGGGGGTAGTATTCCAATTCGTATGACACCTTACTCGACATGTTTTGATAAAGCCAAACCAAAGATAGCATTTAACCGCGAGGTTCATAATGCACTTAAGAGTATATGGTATGGCAGTATCATGAAACAGCTAAAGGACTTGGTTCCGAAAGCTGCAGACAGGCTCAGCTCATGCCAGAGCACCATCTCACATATTTCCAAGCCCTCTGCCTCCAGGATTGATGAGGCCTTCCATACGAATGGCTGATAGGAACATATGTGTAAATTTTAGGTTAGGTATAGGCATACTACACCTAAGTAAAGGGTGGTTACACCGACTTACCCCAGCTGAGTGATCAGCCAGTTGTGTCAAATATGGAGGCCAGGCCAGGGGTGGCACAAGACGGGCTGCAGCCCCTGCCAGGCCTTGGAAGCACCTATGCCCTGGGTACCTGGGGTACACTGTTACAGGGGCCAATAAGGTGAACCAGTTCCAATTTTGTAATGCACCTAATGTGCATTGGAATTAATTTAGAGAGAGAACAGCAGGCTGTTGGTCTGATTAGCAGGCCCACAGTCACATTAAGTCATAAACCAGTGAAGCAAAAAGCAAAAATTTGGGGTGACCACAGGATAGCAGATCCTACTCTCCTACACAACCCCGCCCAAACGCAGGGACATTAGAGTAACCTTGACCAGTTGTGTCTTCATGTTCTAAGTGGAAGTACCTGGAGAGACCATCTGCATTACCATGGTCAGTCCCTGGGCGGTGCTCCACTGTAAAGTCCATCCCCTGTAGGGAAATGGACCACCTGAGCAGTTTGGGGTTTTCACCCTTCATCTGGTTAAGCCATAAGAGGGGCTTATGGTCGGTCTGAATCTTGAAGTGAGTGCCAAACAAGTATGGTCTCAACCTCTTCCGTGCCCACACCACAGCAAAGGCCTCCCTCTCAATGACTGACCAACGTTTCTCTCTGGGGGTCAGCCTTCTGCTAATGAAAGCAATGGGCTGGTCTTGACCATCTACATTAAGTTGTGAAAGCACAGCTCCCACTCCCAACTCAGAAGCATCTGTTTGGACAATGAACTCTCTTGAGTAGTCAGGACTCTTCAGGATAGGTGCAGAGCACATGGCCTTCTTCAGGTCATCAAATGCCTTTTGACAGTTTACTGTCCGCTGAACCTTTTTGGGCATCTTCTTGGATATCAGATCATTAAGAGGAGTCAAAATGGACCCATAGTTCTTAACAAACTTCCTGTAGTACCTAGTCAGGCCCAAGAAAGCTCTGACCTGAGTCTGGGTAGTTGGAGGGGACCAGTCCTTTATGGTCTGAATCGTACTCTCCAGGGGTTGAACTTTGCCTCCACCTACAAGGTGGCCCAAGTATACAACTTTACTCTGCCCTATCTGGCACTTGGTTGCCTTGATAGTGAGGCCTGCCTTTTACAGAGCCTCTGACACTTCCTTCAGGTGGACCAGGTGATCCTCCCAGGTGGAGCTAAAGACAGCAATATCATCCAGATATGCTGCGCAAAAGTCATCCGACCCAGTAAGGACTTGATTCACCAACCTTTGGAAGGTGGCAGGTGCATTTTTCAAACCAAAGGGCATCACCACAAATTGATAATGCCCACCTGGGGTAGAAAATGCTGTCTTGGCCTTAGACTCCTCCGTTAACCTGATTTGCCAGTAGCCAGCTGTCAAGTCAAATGTGCTCAAATACTTGGCAGAAGCCAATTTGTCTATGAGCTCATCTGCCCTTGGAATAGGGTGTGCATCTGTCCTGGTGACAGCATTGAGTCCTCTGTAATCCACACAGAACCTCATCTCTCTCTTTCCATCTTTGGTGTGAGGTTTGGAGACCAGAAACACTGGGCTAGCCCAGGGGCTCTCTGAAGGCTCAATGATACCTAATTCCAGCATCTTTTGCACCTCAGTCTTGATACAATCTCTGACATGGTCAGGTTGCCTGTAAATCTTGTTTTTCACAGGAAGACTATCACCAGTGTCCACCACATGGGTACACCAGTTAGTCTGACTGGGTGTCAGGGAGAACATATGTCGATATGACTGTAAAACTTGTCTACAGTCATTTTGCTGATGTTCAGTGAGGCTGCCATCTAAGGCCACACCATCAACTGAACCATCCTCAGGGTTCTGAGTCAGCAGGTCTGGGAGGGAGTCACTCTCTTCCTCCTGCCCCTCATCTGTAGCCATGAGCAAGCCCATGTCTGCCCTGTCAACATATGCTTTCAGCCTGTTAACATGGAGCACCCTGTGGGGGCTCCTGGGAGTTCCTAGGTACACCAAGTAGGTAACCTCTCCCTTCTTTTCAATGATAGTATGGGGTCCAGACCATTTGTCTTGGAGTGCTGCTGGGGCCACTGGCTCCAACACCCATACTTTCTGTCCAGGCTGGTATTCAGTCAAGACAGACTTTTGATCATGCCAAGCTTTCTGTAATTCTTGGCTAGCCTCAAGGTTTTTGGATGCCTTCTCCATGTACTCAGCCATCCTGGAGCAGAGACCAAGTACATAGTCCACTATGTCTTGCTTGGGCTTTTTGAGAGATAAATCCCATCCTTCCCTCACCAAACACAGGGGTCCTCTTACAGGGTGCCCAAACAACAATTCAAAGGGCTGAAACCAACCCCCTGTTGTGGGACCTCTCTGTAAGCAAACAGAAGGCAGGGTAGAAGGATGTCCCATCTTCGCCTGAGCTTTTCTGGTAATCATTTGATCATACCCTTTAGGGTCTTGTTAAATCTTTCAACAAGCCCATTGCATTGTGGATGATAGGGAGTAGTGAACTTGTAGTTGACACCACATTCCTTCCACATAGCTGTTAAGTATCCTGACATGAAGTTGGCATCTCTATCAGATACTACCTCCTTAGGAAACCCCACTCTGGAGAAAACTCCAAGTAAGGCCCTGGCCACAACAGGAGCTGTTGTGGTCCTAAGTGGAATGGCTTCTGGGTACCTGGTGGCATGGTCCACCACCACCAGTATGAATCTGTACCCAGATGCTGTAGGGGGATCCATTGGACCTACAATGTCAATCCCCACTCTTTCAAAGGGCACCCCCACCACAGGTAGTGGTATCAGGGGGGCCTTTGTGGTACCACCTGCTTTGCCACTGGCTTGGCAGGTTACACAGGAGCGACAAAACTCCTTGGTATCTTCTGACATGTGAGGCCAGTGAAAGTGTGAGACAAGCCTGTCCCACGTCTTATTCTGGCCTAGGTGTCCTGCTAAAGGAATATCATGTGCCAAGGTAATAAGGAAGCCCCTAAATTGCAGAGGTATGACCAACCTCCTGGTTGTATCAGGCTTGGGGTCTCTACCCTCTGAATAAAGGAGTCCATCATCCCAATATACTTTATGGGTACCTTGAGCATTCCCAGCAGCCTCAGCAGCAGCCTGCTGTCTGAGGGGTTCAAGAGAAGGACAGGTTAACTGAGCCTGCCCCAAGTCTGCCCTAGAAGGTCCCCCTGTCCCCAGAAACTCAACCTGATCAGGTTCAAGCTCTTCAAGGACAGTTCCTTCAGGGGTCTCAAGATCATCTTCCTGTGAAGGCTGATCCTCACTTGTAGGCAGTTGGGAAGGCACAGCCTTTACCCTCCTGTTCCTTGTCTTGGGAGGTGCTTGGTCCATTGTTCCAGGATCCAAGACCTGAGGTTCAAAGAGGCACTTTTTGGCCTGTGACCTGGTCACAGCAAGGACATGTGATGATATCCCTAACATCTCTGCATGAGTCCTGTACTCAACTTCTGACCATAGAGAGCTCTCCAGGTCATTGCCCAACAAACATTCAACTGGGAGGTCTGCACTAACCACAACTCTTTTTAGGCCAGTTACCCCTCCCCAGGAAAAGTTAACAATTGCCACACTATGTGTAGTAGTGACATTGCTGGCATTGGTCACCAGGTATTTATCACCTGGTATGTATTGTCCAGGGTCCACAAAGCTAGGTGTCACCATAGTGACACTGGCACATGTGTCCCTGTATGCTTGATCCACTTTTTCATTAATCAGAGGCGTCTGCCTGTACTTGCCCAGATTACTGGGACTGACACTAGTGGACAAATCAATTTTCACATCACAAATCAGAACAGCCTGTGTAGGGGTTCTGAATAGGACAGAATCTCCCTCAGTTCCCAAGGTGATACCCACTACCCCCTTAGTTTGTTGACCAACACTGCTAACTGTACTAGTGGGTGCAGGTGCCTTAGGGGCTGCAGTGTTGGGGGCTCCACCCTTTTTACAATCACTTGTCCAGTGAGAGGTGTTTTTACAAGTACTACACCAGGGTTTCCTTTGACCTTCTTTCTTCTTCTTCTTGGAAGTTTGGGACCCACCCTCAGTATTAGTTTGGGGCCCTGTTGAAGACTTCTGGTCTTTAGCTTTCTGCTCCCCACCCTTCTGGTCTGTTTTCTTTTGGTCACCACCCTGGTTCTGGTTCTTTTGCTTAACTCTGGTTCTAACCCATTTGTCTGCCCTCTTTCCCAATTCTTGGGGAGAGGTTAGATCTGAGTCAACCAAATGTTGATGCAACTGCTGGTTCTGACAGTTATTTAAAATCTGTTCTCTCATAAGCAAATTGTGCAATCCTTCATAGTCTGTAACCTTACTTCCCAGCAGCCAGTCCTCCAGAGCCTTAGTGGCACATTCAACAAATTCAGACCAGTCCTGAGTCTGTGTCTTCTGGGTGTCTCTTAACATTAACCTGTACTGTTCAGTGGTTAAGCCTAACCCATCAATCAGAGCACTCTTCAGGACCAGGTAGTTTCTAGAATCCCCATCACTAACTGTGAGGAGTGTGTCTCGGCCTCTACCTTCAAAGGAGAGCCACAAGAGTGCTGCCCACTGCTCCTGAGGGATCTGCTGTACTCTGCAGGCTCTCTCAAGTACAGTCATCCACTTGTGGATATCATCCCCAGCTTTGTAGGGGGGCACCATCGTACTCAGGTTTCTATTGTCATAGGACCTGTCTTTATCCTTAGGGATAGTGCTGCCACCAGTGGATCCTAATCCACTCTCTCTAGGCTGCCTTGCTTTAGCAAGTTTCTCTTTGCCCAGGGCAACTTCTAATTCTTGCTTCTGGATCCTAAGTTCAGCCTCTCTCATTTTGGCCTCATGATCCCTTCTCTGAGGGCTAGACATCACTCTTCTGGAGTGACCATGAGAACCTCTAGAAGCTTGGGAGGTATTGGATTCACCTGAGGGATTCCTCCTCCTCCTGGGCTCCTGGTTAAGTCCACTTGGGGGTCTGAATGGGTTGGACCCACTTTCAGTCCCAAATAGGCTTAAGTTAGCCTGGTTAAGCCTGCTGACTAACACCTGACTATTTCTCTCATCATCAGACCCACTTTCTTCCTCCTCCTCCTCTTCTTCCTCATCCTCAGGTTGAGTATCCCTGTGGTCTGGTTTTCCTCATCTATCTGGATGACAGGGACAGGGGCATCAGTGTTATCATCTTCAGAGGGTGAGCCTCCATCTCCAGTCCCTGAGGGGCCTGCTTTGGAGGTCTTTAGAGCTTCAGACTTTTCTAAAAGCTCTCTGAGGTGATCTGCTGTAGGGGTAGGACCCGTTTTGATTCCTCTTAAGGAACACGGCTGCCTCAGTTCTTTAAAGTTAAAGATAGCAAATCTGGATGGTGCCCTTGGAGGGTCACTCTCAACAGAGATAGGTCCAGTGGATCCCTCTGCTCCAGACATTGCTCTAGTGTGGGTGGATATGTTGCAATCTACCTACACTGGTGTTTACCTACTAAACCTATCTAGTAGTTGTAGTCAGGGTGTGCTACTCCCTATCCTCTACAACAACTAAGTTCAGTAGAACTTAAGTATACTAGTCTTGTTTTAATGTACCTATCAGGTACCTGTATGATCTTTCAAATGATACTCTCAAAGATTGTAATGGTAAAACAACAGCAAGCTCAAATCCCAATCCGCTGCTCACCAGTGTGAGAAGTTGGCCTGGTATACGCTGCTCACTAGTTCTAGTGATCACCTTGTACCATGCCAAGCAACCCTTACGATAATTGGTGGTAAGTCAACCTCATAGACAAGCTATCCTAGGGGTAGCATGGACTAAGCAGTCTTAGGCTAAACTCTGTAAAAGCATGTGAAGCAAGCTGTTTTACCATACACAATCCCCTTGAATACCAAATGAAAGGACACCACACAGATACATATTGAAAATATATATATATATTTATTTACTACAAATATCCCCTATACTCTTTATGAGCACAGAAGCAAATGCGTTAAAACAAAACACAGTTTAAATACACAAAAGTTGCACTATATGGATGAGCCCTAGGGGCCACCTAAACCATATACTAAAATAGTGGTATAAGAACCACTATGGGGAAAGGAAAGAGGCCTAGGGTCTGGGGAATCGCTGGAGCTGTTCGCGACTAACAGTGATGAAGTCGGGAAAGGCCCGCGGGACTCGGGTGCAGCGCTTAAAGCATGCACCAATGCAATGTCAATGGTGCGTAAAAGTTACAAAGTTAGTGTTTAAGGTACCTTCCAATGGACCTACAAGGACAAAACTTTAGACACAGGCACTAGAGGTGTATACCAGTGTGGGAACACCGGCGTTGCTGAGTTACCTCACCCACAGGAAGCGGGTGCACAGGTGCGAAGTAGTGTCGGGTTTCGTCACGCAGGTCGATGGAGCTTGGAGCTGAAGATGCTGCAGGCGGGTCGTCGAGGAGAGTTCCGGTGGATCCAAGGGTGGATCTGAAGAGGTGAAGACCTGAAAGCAGAGGGGACAATGTTCAAAGTCAATAGACAGTGACTACCGTGGAACCAGGATGGAACCAGGCAATGTCGGGTGCAAACAGGTGAAGAAGTGAAGATTGTCTCTGCAGCCACATGGACAGGAAGAGGTCAAGGACATCCAGGAGTCGATCACGAGCTGTATCACAAAGGCTCTCGCTGATGACCGTGTCGGCAACTTGATTGGAGCAAACAGGCCTTGGCTAATGCAAGCCACACAGGAATCAATGCAAGCTTCTCACTCGGACCAGCAAGGTCAGAGCGGGTGCTCATTTTCAGGGGAGCAAGGGCCAGTTGGGAGCAACCAGACCAGCAGTGTAAGTTGTAGTTTTCATCGCCAAGATGGCCGCTAGCCGTGTGGCAAGTGGCCGGGATGGTGCATCAAGTGGCAAAGTGCAAAAGGGCCCCACGCAGATTGTGGAGATGCTGGGGGGCTGATCTTTGGGGCAAATGCTGCACGGTGTTGGGGCTTCTCAAACCCCAAAGCACAGCATTGAGGATGCCTCGGGTGCTGCGCAGTCAGCTTCTCGGGGTCTTTCAAGAGGTCCGGTCCCACGTCTCTCAGTGCCTCCACGGGTCTCTTCTTTTCAGGGACTGTGGATCGGGCTCTGAGATGTCTGGCAGTCTGGGTCTTGTCAGGCTCTGGGCTCGGGCTCTGGCGGGAGGAGGCGGAAAAGCAGACGTCGAGTTGCTGGTTGGTGCCTGTATTCACAGGGTGGTCACTCCTTGGCCACAAGGGAGATTCTCTTCAGTCTTCTGTGCAGCAGAATGTCGAAGTCCAGTTTTCTTCTTAGTTTCAAGTCGAGTTCAGGATGATCTGAAGTCCTGGGACACAGCTCCTACTCTTATTCCAATTCTAGGGGCCGGATCACCTACTAGGTCCCTCCTCTGGGTGGGACCAGGAAGGGGGCGGTTACACCCCCTTTCCTTTGTGCAGCTTCGCGCCAAGACTGGGGCTGGAGAGCCCCAGGACCGGTTTGAACTGGCAAATGCACAGGGACACCTTGTGTGCCCCAGGCATGTCTGATTCTATTCAGCCCTGTCCTACCCAATACACAAAATCCTGTCTGGGGTGGTGCTAGCACCTCCCAAGGCAGGAAACCCTTTGTCCAAGCTGCCCTCGCTGGAAGGACTCCCAGCAGCAGGAGGTCAGACTTGTGTCTGTGGTGGCAGCATCCATTTTGTGATGCTAAGGCTCACGTTTAACTTTAACCGGGGTTCAGGTTAGGTACATGTCGTGTCCCTCTAGAAGGGTGGAATGCTACCCCCGCCACCAGAACTGGCGAGGGGGTAGTATTCCAATTTGTATGACACCTTACTCGACATGTTTTGATAAAGCCAAACCAAAGATAGCATTTAACCGCGAGGTTCATAATGCACTTAAGAGTATATGGTATGGCAGTATCATGAAACAGCTAAAGGACTTGGTTCCGAAAGCTGCAGACAGGCTCAGCTCATGCCAGAGCACCATCTCACATATTTCCAAGCACTCTGCCTCCAGGATTGATGAGGCCTTCCATAGGAGTGGCTGATAGGAACATATGTGTCCATTTTAGGTTAGGTATAGGCATACTACACCTAAGTAAGGGGTGGTTACACCGACTTACCCCAGCTGAGTGATCAGCCAGTTGTGTAAAATATGGAGGCCAGGCCAGGGGTGGCACAAGACGGGCTGCAGCCCCTGGCAGGCCTTGGAAGCACCTATGCCCTGGGTACCTGAGGTACACTGTTACAGGGGCCAATAAGGTGAACCAGTTCCAATTTTGTAATGCACCTAATGTGCATTGGCATTCATTTAGAGAGAGAGCAGCAGGCTGTGGGTCTGATTAGCAGGCCCACAGCCACATTAAGTCATAAACCAGTGAAGCAAAAAGCAAAAATTTGGGGTGACCATAGGATAGCAGACCCTACTCTCCTACACCAAGCACCACCCTCCCCTGGGCCATATACTGCCCAGGGACCATCACACCCCCAGGCCAGCCCATGCAAACATAAGGAGGGGGATCACGTGGCTTCTGTCCTGGAGACCCTGGGGACCACCACCTTCCAGTGCCAGTTACTGCTATACCCCAGGGTGCACTCCCTCATAACAAAGCTGTTTGCTTTCACTTGGCAGGAATTGTGACAGCTCCCCCAAGCAAAAGCAAACACTACACTTCCAGCTGTCACAATTCTCCTGCCAGCTGGAAGCAGAAGTTTCATCTCTTTTCCTCCCTGCAGACATGCCTTGACATAGGTAGGGAACGAGATTAAACAGATTGCTCTTGCAAGGAGGGAAGGGAGCTGCCATTCTTGCAGCTCCCTCCGTGTGACAGCAATGTTGGCTCCCACAAGATACAAAGTGTTAGCAGTCCCGGGAAGAAAAGAGCAAAAAGAGGCAAAATAGAGGTCAGAAATTAGCAGAAAAAGGAGAAATAAAGTCCAGAAACGAGCAGTAAGAGGCAAATAAAGATCAGATATGAGCAGAAGGAGGCAAAATAATGGTTAGAAACGATCAGAAAGAGACAAAATAGAGATCAGAAATGACAGGAAAGAGAAAAAATAGAGATCAGAAACAAGCAGCAATAGGCAAAATAAAGGTCAGACACAGGCAGAAAGAGTCATAAAAAGGTAAGAAACACGCAGAAAGAGGCAGCAAAAAGTTCAGAAATGATAAGAAAGAGGCAAAATAGAGAGCAGAAATGAGCAGAAGGGGCCAAAATAGAGGTCAGAGACGAGCAAAAAAAGGCAAAATAGACACCAGAAAGGAGCAAAAAGACGCAAAATAGAGATCAGAAATGAGCAGAAAGAGGCAAAATAATGGTTAGAAACAAGCAGGAAAAGGCAAAATAGAGAACAGAAATGACCAGAAAAAGCAAAATAGGGATCTGAAAGGAGCAGAATGAGGCAAAGTAAAGGTTAGAAATGATCAGAAAGAGGCAGAATAAGGGTCAGAAAGAGGCAAAATAAAGGTCGGATCAAGCAGAAAGAGGAAGAATAAAGGCCAGAATCTAGCAGAAAGTGGCGCAATAAAGGTCATAAGCAAGCAGGAAGAGACAAAATATAGAACAGAACCAAGCAGAAAGAGGGATAATAGAGATCAGAACCGAGCAGAAAGAGGCAAAATAAAGCTCAGAAACTAACAGAGAGAGGGAAACTAAATGTCAGAAATGAACAGCAAGAGGCACAATAAAGCTCAGAAAGAGGCAAAATAATGGTCAGAAATGATAAGAAAGAGGCAAAATAAGTTCAGATCAAATAGAAAGATGCAAAATAGAGATTAGAAATGAGGAAAAAGAGACAAAATATAGATTAGAAATTAGCTGAAAGAGTAAAAATAGAGATCAGAAACAAGCAGAAGGAGACAAAATTAAGATCAGAAATGAGCAGAAAGAGGAAGAATAAACAACAGAAATGAACAGAAAGAGGCAAAAAAAGCTCCGAAAGAGGCAAAATAATGGTCAGAAATGATAATAAAGAGGCAAAATAAGTTCATATCAAATAGAAAGAGGCAAAATAGAGATCAGAAATTAGCAGAAAGAGGCAAAATAAAGGTCAGAAACAAGAAGGGCAAGGCAAAATAGAGAACAGAAATGAGCAAAATTAACATAACCAACTCAGGCACCCATGCACCCACTATCAGAAAAACTCTGACACATACACCCACTCACAGTCATAGACAATCATTGACAGAATGACAGATATTCTCACTTTCTCACAGATCTACTCAGAGACGTGCACACCGAATCACAGACCCTCTCAGAGACACATACCCATTCACAGACCCATTCACACACTAATATACCCACTTACAGCCCTAGTCATACTCTCTCACAACCACTTATAAACCTTCTCAGACACTCATATACACACTGAGACACTCACACTCTCTGTGACAAAGGTTAGCAGTCCAGTTCCTCACAAATTCACTTAAAAAACAAGGATTACAGGGAAATTATAGTTAGAAAATTGAATTTAAAAAAAATAGAAATTCACTTAAAAAAACAAAGGTTACAGGGACATTATAGTTAGGAAATAACATTTTACAAAAACTTAAACATTCATTAAAAAAACAAAGGTTACAGGGATGTTATAGTTAGGCTCAGATGTCACTCATACAAAACCTGTGAAATTCAGCAGTTATGGTTACCTGAGCTAACTATAATTTATACCCCCAGCAATGCACTGCTTATGACCCCAAATATGACATCACTCATGACATGGTCACATTATCACTGATGACAATATTGATGACATCACTGATGACACCATCTATTGAACCACTCACACACCCACTCATACCTGATAGAACATCTCATATACCCACTCTTACTCCCACACAACCACTCACATACCCATTCACAAACCCATACAAGCACTCAATTACCTACTCGCTGATCCATACAGCCACTCAAACATCCACTCATTAATAATGCCACTCACACAACCACTAACTCACCAATACAATCATGCTCCTACTCACTCATGTATATAGCCATGCACATACTGAGCCTGTCACCCATACAACTACTCACACACTACTCACTCAACCATTCAGTCACTCACACAGCCACTCACTTACCCATATAGTTACTCACACACCCACTCATTCATATATATACTAAAACATGCAGTCACTCACCTAAACAAGCACTAATACAAACAGACACTTACCCATACAGCCAAACTCACAGTTACCCACTCACCAATACACCCACTCACTCACCCATGCAACGCTTATGCACCCAATCGCTCACTCACACACACAACATCACTCATGTGTATCTGTACAGCCTCTCACTTGCCTACTCACTCACCTATTTTGTGCCATTATATCCAGAGAAGGATTAACCTCCGTGAGTGCTGGTATTTATTTGCCCTTGATCACAGGCATCATGGTCCTGGTAGTCTTTTTACTGCCTACAAAGACTTGGTAAGTTCTCTCTCCAAGTGGCATTCTCGCTTCTGCCTCACTGTAAAAATGTAAAATAAAGCAGTGTTCTTTACGTTCTTCTTCATGCCTCATTTCCTACCAGTGATCAAGGGCTTGAGGGAGCCCGTAATGCATATGACCTTGAAGCACCTGCTGCCTACTCTCAATAACGCCGCCAGCGGTGTACTGTGCGGAATCCCGAGGTGTGTGATAGCCTCACTGGGCAACCTTTGTTTTTGATGCTAAAGTGGCTAGTCAGGCTGCGAGAATATCCCGATGCTGGTTAGGTGCTCCTGGGTGCTTGGATCTCAAGCACCCGTGTGAACCGAGGGAGCCTTTGCCGCAGGAAGATTGGGCCACATGAGTGTGGTGTTGTCATGCTCTTCACTCTGATGATTTTTACATTTTTACAGTGCGGAAGAAGCGTGAATGCCACTTGGAGAGAGAACTTACTGAGTCTTTGTGGGCATTATAAAGACTACCAGGATGATGATGCCTTTGGGGCGGGACTCTATATTGAAATAAAGCAGTGTTCTTTACGTTCCACTTCATGCTTCATTTCCTGCCAGTGATCAAGGGCTCGAGGGAACCCAAAACGCATATGGCCTTGAAGCGCGTGCTGCCTACTCTCATTGATGCCGCCTGCGGTGTACTGTGCAGAATCTCGAGGTGTGTGGTATCCTCACTGGGCAACCTTTGTTTTTGATATATATATATATATATTCACTGAAAAAACCATAGGTTATAGACCATATATAGTTAGGAATTAGCATTTAAAAAACCTTATTTTACTCACACAAAACCATTGAAATTCCATATATAGTTAGTTGCACTAACTATATATCGCGCACCCGCAATCCACTGCTGATGATGTCACATATTACATCATTCATGACATGGTCAGTGACATCACTGATGACATCACTGATGACAACATCCAGTGATTATGTGTTTCTGTAAAGTTTAAATATGTTTTACATATTGAAGAATGAGTGGATGTATAAGTGTCTGAATGAAGGTTTTAGTAGGTGCGTGATTGACTGTATGAGTGAGTGATTAAATGCGTCTTACTGAATGCACGGGTTAGTGACTAAACTGTCTGAAAGTGTGCATCAGTATGTCTGTTGTTGTGCAAGCTGCTGCATGTGTTGATCAGTAGCTATATAAGTAGCTATATGGGTTATTGATTGGTTGCACAAGTATTTGTATGGGAGACTGAGTGTGTGTATGGCTGGCTGGGAGGTGTGTGACTCTGTGCAGATCAATGTGTACTTGTATCAGTGATTCTATAAGAGAGTAACTATGTGTTAGTATATGTTTCAAAAATGTAAGGTGTTCTGTGTTTAACTGTATAGATGAGAAAATGGAAGTGTGATTGATTCTTTTCAGGACTGACTAGGTGTGTGAGTAACTCCATGGATGAGTGGCAGAGTGTGAGTGTCTGTATAGGTGTATGAGTGCATATGATAGTGTTGTAAAGATGAGTGATTGTATGTATGAATGATTGTATCAGTGAATGTGTGTGTAGACATAGGAATCAGTGAGTGCGTATGTAGTAACTAGTATTGGTGTGTCAATGGTTTCAAAAATGATACTCTCTATTTAACACTGGGTGTAACGGAGGTTATATTACAGTGTGAGGAGATGCATTGTATTATCACATGAATGATATCATCAGTGATGTGATCATTGATGTCAAGTGAGATGTCATCAGTGATGTCATTTGAGATGTCATCAGTGATGTCATCAGTGATGTCACTGACCATGTCATGAATGATGTAATATGTGACATCATCAGCAGTGGATTGCGGGTGCGCGATATATAGTTAGTGCAACTAACTATATATGGAATTTCAATGGTTTTGTGTGAGTAAAATAAGGTTTTTTAAATGCTAATTCCTAACTATATATGGTCTATAACCTATGGTTTTTTCAGTGAATTTTCAAGGTTTTGTAAATGCTAATTCCTAACTATATATGGTCTATAACCTATGGTTTTTTCAGTGAATTTCAATGGTTTTTTAATAGCAAATATCATAAGCTGTCGAATGTCAAGTATGTGGTAAGTAAAAACATTTTCGTGTTTATGCACACTGATCTGCTTTGAATGCTGCCCCCCACCCCTCATTTCTATTAGGAGTACTCTCTCTTTGCAGATAGTGAAGGGTAGTTAACGCAGCCCTTTGCCCCCTTTGTAATCCGTCGTGCCTGCTTCTCTCTCCATTTGATTGATTGTTCTCTTTGGTTCATTCTCTATTTACAAACAAGCACAGAGTCAAAATACTCTGTTTAGTCTTTGCAGATAGCGAAAAACCGTGTAAAAAAACAAAAGGAATCGAGCAAAATCAGTAGGCCACTAATGGGATCTCTTTTTGACCTCGCTAAAATAGAAACATTAGGAACAACCTGTTGAAAATAGCAATGCGTATGTACATAAGCGGCGTTCATTTGTGTTCACAGTACCCCTTGTTGATTGTTTGAATCGAGCATTGAATTGTTCGAAGTTGGTTCTCTTAAGGATCTTCTCTGCCTGCAAACGAGGAAGAATAGGAATATTCTCTCTCCCTTTGCAGATAGTGAAGGGTAGGTAACGCAAGCCTTTAACACGTCGTACCTATTTCATTCCTCATTGATTGATTGATTGTCCGAACATTGACTGTTTGGGAATTAGTTCTTTTTGGAGGTATTCCCTGTTTGCAAATAAACGTAGGAAAATCTTTGCAAGTAGTGAAAGGGTACGTAATGCGGACCTTTCTCCCCCGTTGTAATCTGTCATGCCTATCTACTCCCCACTGATTGATGCACCTGTTTCACCCGGACCATTTACTAGACATACGTCATCTGGCCCGACCAGAGAGCACCCCTAGTGAAAAGGACATATGCAATAATAACGAAGTGATCACTGTATCCTGTTAACAGAAACTTTAGCATGAAACAACCTGGAAAGAAAAGAATAGGAAATCGAAAATCAGTAGGCCACTGATGAACATGAACTTTTATTAAACAAGGAACAAAGAAACGATAACATAACGTAATGATAAAACCTATTAATGTCCTAGAAACAAGAAAACGTTAGAAATATGCCAGTGGTGAGAGACCAGAAAAACAGTAAGAGAAACCAAATCACCCCTCGCTGTCCCACCGCCTGCCACGCCAAAAAAATCGATAGACTAGGGAAAATGCAAGTCAGTAGAACATCCGCCCCCACTCTGGAAACTTCCAAGGTGGGGCAGGGTTCCGGCTACGCCCAGCCGGGAGCAGCCCATATAAGGCAGGTCCTGCTGCCACGCCTCGGCCAGGAGATCCTAACATAGGGTGTAGCCGGAGGAGAGGCAGAGACCAGCGGGACCCGGCCAGGGGATTGCCTTTACAACGCTGAACAGTTGCAGGGGGGGGGGAATGTCTCCTCGACCCTCCCCTCTCTCTCCCAGTCCGGCCGCGGTGGCCCTTGAGAGTTGCAGGTAGTCCCGCCACATGCTCTTCCGGTCCGGCCACCAACGGTCGGGGGGCCGAGGCCGACGGGATCCGGCTGCAGCCAATAAACCAAGAAACCCGTTCATGGGGCCAGAGCCAGGGGCGTCCGGCCGACATCTACCGGAAGCCCGGCCCGAAGACGGACGGGACACTTCTTCTTTCTTGTATAATTGCTGCAACAACCCTGGGGGGGGATGTCTTGCACATGCCTCCGACCCCCCCCCCCCTCGTCCTCATCGCCTGGTCCGGCCATAACAAATCTCAAGCGAGACGCCGTGGGGTGCACTGGGAGGGAGAGACGGTGCGAACAGGCCTCTCCCGCCTCCCCAGGTGGAGGCTTCCCAGCTGCACCCTCAGCGCTCCAGGCGCCCGGAAAAGGGTTCTTCCACTGTGGCCATGCTGCAACATCTCGCCCGGCAGGGTGGAGCCCGTCCGCTCATTTGACCCCGCGATCGCCAGTAGCTACCGAACTCTCAAAATGGCGGTCGACCTGGCAAGAGCGGGCCCAGCATAAAGAAATGGCCCGGTCACTGGTTGACTCCACCACCGTAGTCCTCCACGACCTTGAAGATTCTAGAGGAGCCGCGGGAGTCTCCGACCCCCGATGGGGAATGACTGCCATGATCACCCGTGGAGTGACGAAACTGTATCCGCGGGACGTCCGCGCCAGCCTCACTTTGAATTACTAGAATCCTGCAGACCTCACTTCCGGTGAAAGCACAGTGTGACCCGGTAGGAAAAATTGTTGCACCCCCTCCCCTTTTTGACTGATAGTTCAAACCACCGATCCTTTCCTTTGCCCTTTTAACGGAACTTTGGACTGCCTCCCCCTCTTCTACATTTTCTAGAGAAAACAAAACATTAACCACTACAATAACATAGCAGTTGACACCAGAACTGTTTTCAAATTGAAAACCAACAACATCTTCAACAGAATCCTTTTTGTTTCTGCTGTGACCCTGCTACAGCACAGGCATTGTCCCCAGCAGTAATTCTGCAATGCCGGTAAGAATAGCTGTGGTGCCTACTGGACTCACTCACCCCCGCGGCGCCCCACGCCGTTATTTGCTGGGCGGCAACTTGCTAGACATCACTTTCGTGCCATCTAGATTTCAGCGCGTTCTGCTGCCTTGGAACTATTCGCACAACAGACCGCTACTGACAAGAATATTTCATTATTGGTGCTGTCAATTTCAATAAATCTATTGGATAATTCAAAAGAAATTGCCACGGTCTCTTCGTTGTTTAAATGTTTTTACTGTTTTTGTTTTCTTGTATATATTTATATGTTATTAAAGTTTTATATTCCTACTACTTTGTTGGAGTGCTATATATTTTTAATGTGACACATAATTGTAAAAACTTTGATGTACAAAGAGTGATTCCTGGAATCTTCCGCTTCAGGCTCGGTCCCCTCCCCAATCACAATACAGGATAATTTTCAGATAGTAGGAACACGTGTGGTGTGACGGATCTCATCGGGTGTGGGCCTTGATCTACTATAACTCCTTTGAAGAGGGGTGATTCTTTACAGCTGGGGCCATAAACTACATCTGCAGGGCTAGCTGATAGCCTGGACAATCGGACACAGAGGAAGAGGAGTGTCAGAGGGTGCGGTAGTGAATAGGGCGAAAGGGAGGTGTCGGGCGGGCACAGTGTGATTCTCAGGGAAGAGCAGCGCAGATGGGGGGAGGTTTATTGCCCATGCATAAGACAGAGAGCGGGGGTGACCAGTGCCTGGGGAAGATGCTTGCGAGGGTGAGGAGCCATGCTACGAATCGACAGCGTGCAGAGAGTGGGTCTGGTCAAGACATCTAAAATGGCTGCCGTGCACGACAAAAGTGTGGCATTTCAAAAAAGGCAAGATGGCGCAGACAATGTTTTTCAACACTTCCTCATTTCCTTCGAATCGAACGTTAACAGACGTTGGGGCATATTACCAAAGTTAAGCGATATTTATCGCTAACGATGCTTACCAATGAATTTTTTACCGCTAAGCATCATCAGAAATTATCGAAGATAAACCTTGCTATTATCAAGGTTTATCACAAATGCGATAATAAACGGCCGCAATGCATGAATATCGCTAAAAACTCAGCGATATTCATACATTACCGAGCTAATGCTCTTAGCCATGTTATCCACCTCCCATTGGATAACATGGCTAAGAACTGCTCAGGGCAGGTGTTACTTTTTGGAGATATTCGCGCTTAGCGCGAATATCTCCAAAAGTTGGTAATAGGAGATAGATATCTTGCATGTTGTAATGCAAGTTATTGTGGTATATGGAACTCATACCATAATCTCTCAGGAAAGCAGAAACTGATCCTTTTGGGACCGCCTAAAAAGGCCTAGGGGGTGAGGAGTACTCTACTTTGCCCCCTTTTCACGTTCCGAACTATTTTATTTTACTCTCTTCTGTAATTACACAAAATAGCAGCGATAAGATGCATCGGAGACACACAGTGAGAGAAAGGAGGCCGGAGATGAAGAAGAGATGTCAAATACACATTGGAGATAATATAGTGGCAGAAGGGAAGTAAATATGAGTAAACTTACCATGTAACATAAAAATGTTGCACTCTATACTATAAGTCTCATTTTATACTACAATCACTTCGCTACAACCTCATAAATTAAAAATAAAAATGAATAATGTCTCAAACAATTTTTGATTTCTAAATATAAATGTATTCTTCAGAATTTTCTAAATTTGAAAGAACTAGTAACATGTCCTCATCAGCAATGTCCTCATGAAAAGTCTCCAATAATGATTCTTGTAACTCTATGGTCTCCAAACACTCGATAAATTCGCCATCAAGAGATTGATCAAAAAAATCATTCAAGTCATCTCCTCCTTGTGACAATATTTCATTATTGGTGCTGTCAATTTCAATCAATGTAGTGGAATCATTCAAGTCATCTCCTCGTGACAATATTTCATTATTGGTGCTCTCAATTTCAATCAATGTAGTGGAATCATTCAAATCATCTCCTCCTTGTGACAATATTTCATTATTGGTGCTGTCCATTTCAATCAATCTAATGGAATCATACAAGTCATCTCCTCCTTGTGACAATATTTCATTATTGGTGCTCTCAATTTCAATCAATGTAGTGGAATCATTCAAGTCATCTCCTTGTGACAATATTTCATTCTTGGTGCTGTCCATTTCAATCAATCTAATGGAATCATGCAAGTCATGTCCTCCTTGTGACAATATTTCATTATTGGTGCTCTCAATTTCAATCAATGTAGTGGACAATTCAAAAGAAATTGCCACGGTCTCTTCATTGTGAGCCATTTTATTTTGAAATTGCTTGCTGTAAATTGCAGAAAAAAATAATCACTTTCATTTATCGTTTTTAGTAATACATAATATAAAACTAACTTTATCAAGTATTTAGTATAACAGAAGGACTGCAAATAAATAACAGAAAACATTTTTCAAATTATCTTCAAGTGTACAACATAGTTCCCCTTACAAATTAACAACTCACCTTTTTAAAAGTAGGAAAAGTGTTAGTACTGTGTAAATCAAACACCAGAAATTCACCACCAAAAATTCCTCCCAAATGTACCTCAGACAGTAGTATCACAAAATGGCTGTGGTTTCCTCTCATTTGACATATATACATAACCAATTAACTTTCATCACACACAAATACAAAACCAAAGTAACATTTTAATTGGTTCTAAATTTCAACACTTTCAAATGTGTTTTCCCCATGCAATTTTCCATAGGACATTTACATACGTCTACAGCCTGAATGGCTGAACGGAATTACACCAAACATGGCAAAATGGTACATCAAACCTAAGAGGTCAGGAAGGATCTACTATGCCCCCTTATGGTCATTTCCCCCTTCGCTTTGACCTCCTCTTGTCTCTCAATCCTACCGAGAGACAAGATGGCGGCCGCTACGGACTGTTTGGAATGTTGACAGACGCCGGAGAACCAATCAGCTTCGCAAAGCTCCGTAACGCGAAAAGTACGCGAAGCGGAGCGCTGTTACAGATATATATCTTTTTTTGAACGTTAATTTCTCAAAATCCACTGGAGCACATATATTGAGACCTAGCAAAGGCACATCGGGCTACCAGTCCCTAATATTTTGCCAAGTTTCGTGCAAATCCATTCAGCCGTTCGATTATTATTATTATTTTTTTTTTTGCCCCGCGGAGCCCTTTTAAAACCTCCACATCAAACGTAGGGGGTCAGCGAGGATCTACTATTCCCCCTTATGGTCATTTGCCCCTTCGCTTTGGCCTCCTCTTGTCTCTCGATCCTACCGAGAGACAAGATGGCGGCCGCTACGGACTGTTTGGAATGTTGACAGACGCCGGAGAACCAATCAGCTTCGCTTCACAAAGCTCCGTTGCGCGAAAAGTACGCGTCCTGGAGCGCTGCCCGGTCCGCTGTTACAGATATATATCTTTTTTTAAACGTTAATTTCTCAAAATCCACTGTAGCACATATATTGAGACCTACAAAAGGCACATCGGGCTACCAGTCCCTACAATTTTGCCAAGTTTCGTGCAAATCCATTCACCCGTTCGGGCTAAAAGTGAGGCCAACCGCCCTATGGAAAACTCAATGTTAAAAACACGTTTTGGGACCCCCCTTTTTTCTCAGCCCCCCCTTGACGAACCCCCCCCAAATTTTCAAGGGCTGCTCAGAAACAAAATGTTCCATTTTCCTGAAAGTTTCAGCCAATTCCGTCCACAAACGCCAAAGTTATTAGACATAGAATTTTCAAAAAACCCATAGAGAAAAAATCCTAACTATATATACCTACTGGCGACCGCCAGTAGGTAATATATATATATATTACCTACTGGCGGTCGCCAGTAGGTATATATAGTTAGGATTTTTTCTCTATGGGTTTTTTGAAAATTCTATGTCTAATAACTTTGGCGTTTGTGGACGGAATTGGCTGAAATTTTCAGGAAAATGGCACATTTTGTTTCTGAGCAGCCCTTGAAAATTTGGGGGGGGTTCGTCCAGTGGGGGCCGAGAAAAAAGGGGGGTCCCAAAACATGTTTTTAACATTGAGTTTTCCATAGGGCGGTTGGCCTCACTTTTAGCCCGAACGGCTGAATGGATTTGCACGAAACTTGGCAAAATTGTAGGGACTGGTAGCCCGATGTGCCTTTTGTAGGTCTCAATATATGTGCTCCAGTGGATTTTGAGAAATTAACGTTTAAAAAAAGATATATATCTGTAACAGCGGACCGGGCAGCGGCCCAGGACGCGTACTTTTCGCGCAACGGAGCTTTGTGAAGCGAAGCTGATTGGTTCTCTGGCGTCTGTCAACATTCCAAACAGTCCGTAGCGGCCGCCATCTTGTCTCTCGGTAGGATCGAGAGACAAGAGGAGGCCAAAGCGAAGGGGCAAATGACCATAAGGGGGAATAGTAGATCCTCGCTGACCCCCTAGGTTTGATGTGGAGGTTTTAAAAGGGCCTCGCGGGGCAAAAAAAAAAAATAATAATAATAATCGAACGGCTGAATGGATTTGCACGAAACTTGGTAAAATATTAGGGACTGGTAGCCCGATGTGCCTTTGCTAGGTCTCAATATATGTGCTCTAGTGGATTTTGAGAAATTAACGTTCAAAAAAAGATATATATCTGTAACAGCGCTCCGCTTCGCGTACTTTTCGCGTTACGGAGCTTTGCGAAGCTGATTGGTTCTCCGGCGTCTGTCAACATTCCAAACAGTCCGTAGCGGCCGCCATCTTGTCTCTCGGTAGGATTGAGAGACAAGAGGAGGTCAAAGCGAAGGGGGAAATGACCATAAGGGGGCATAGTAGATCCTTCCTGACCTCTTAGGTTTGATGTACCATTTTGCCATGTTTGGTGTAATTCCGTTCAGCCATTCAGGCTGTAGACGTATGTAAATGTCCTATGGAAAATTGCATGGGGAAAACACATTTGAAAGTGTTGAAATTTAGAACCAATTAAAATGTTACTTTGGTTTTGTATTTGTGTGTGATGAAAGTTAATTGGTTATGTATATATGTCAAATGAGAGGAAACCACAGCCATTTTGTGATACTACTGTCTGAGGTACATTTGGGAGGAATTTTTGGTGGTGAATTTCTGGTGTTTGATTTACACAGTACTAACACTTTTCCTACTTTTAAAAAGGTGAGTTGTTAATTTGTAAGGGGAACTATGTTGTACACTTGAAGATAATTTGAAAAATGTTTTCTGTTATTTATTTGCAGTCCTTCTGTTATACTAAATACTTGATAAAGTTAGTTTTATATTATGTATTACTAAAAACGATAAATGAAAGTGATTATTTTTTTCTGCAATTTACAGCAAGCAATTTCAAAATAAAATGGCTCACAATGAAGAGACCGTGGCAATTTCTTTTGAATTGTCCACTACATTGATTGAAATTGAGAGCACCAATAATGAAATATTGTCACAAGGAGGACATGACTTGTATGATTCCATTAGATTGATTGAAATGGACAGCACCAAGAATGAAATATTGTCACAAGGAGATGACTTGAATGATTCCACTACGTTGATTGAAATTGAGAGCAGCAATAATGAAATATTGTCACAAGGAGGAGATGACTTGTATGATTCCATTAGATTGATTGAAATGGACAGCACCAATAATGAAATATTGTCACAAGGAGGAGATGATTTGAATGATTCCACTACATTGATTGAAATTGAGAGCACCAATAATGAAATATTGTCACGAGGAGATGACTTGAATGATTCCACTACATTGATTGAAATTGACAGCACCAATAATGAAATATTGTCACAAGGAGGAGATGACTTGAATGATTTTTTTGATCAATCTCTTGATGGCGAATTTATCGAGTGTTTGGAGACCATAGAGTTACAGGAATCATCATTGGAGACTTTTAATGAGGACATTGCTGATGAGGACATGTTACTAGTTCTTTCAAATTTAGAAAATTCTGAAGAATAAATTTATATTTAGAAATCAAAAATTGTTTGAGACATTATTCATTTTTATTTTTAATTTATGAGGTTGTAGCGAAGTGATTGTAGTATAAAATGAGACTTATAGTATAGAGTGCAACATTTTTATGTTACATGGTAAGTTTACTCATATTTACTTCCCTTCTGCCACTATATTATCTCCAATGTGTATTTGACATCTCTTCTTCATCTCCGGCCTCCTTTCTCTCACTGTGTGTCTCCGATGCATCTTATCGCTGCTATTTTGTGTAATTACAGAAGAGAGTAAAATAAAATAGTTCGGAACGTGAAAAGGGGGCAAAGTAGAGTACTCCTCACCCCCTAGGCCTTTTTAGGCGGTCCCAAAAGGATCAGTTTCTGCTTTCCTGAGAGATTATGGTATGAGTTCCATATACCACAATAACTTGCATTACAACATGCAAGATATCTATCTCCTATTACCAACTTTTGGAGATATTCGCGCTAAGCGCGAATATCTCCAAAAAGTAACACCTGCCCTGAGCAGTTCTTAGCCATGTTATCCAATGGGAGGTGGATAACATGGCTAAGAGCATTAGCTCGGTAATGCATGAATATCGCTGAGTTTTTAGCGATATTCATGCATTGCGGCCGTTTATTATCGCATTTGCGATAAACCTTGATAATAGCAAGGTTTATCTTCGATAATTTCTGACGATGCTTAGTGGTAAAAAATTGGTTGGTAAGCATCGTTAGCGATAAATATCGCTTAACTTTGGTAATATGCCCCAACGTCTGTTAACGTTCGATTCGAAGGAAATGAGGAAGTGTTGAAAAACATTGTCTGCGCCATCTTGCCTTTTTTGAAATGCCACACTTTTGTCGTGCACGGCAGCCATTTTAGATGTCTTGACCAGACCCACTCTCTGCACGCTGTCGATTCGTAGCATGGCTCCTCACCCACGCAAGCATCTTCCCTAGGCACTGGTCACCACCGCTCTCTGTCTTATGCATGGGCAATAAACCTCCCCCCATCTGCGCTGCTCTTCCCTGAGAATCACACTCTGTGCCCGCCCGACACCTCCCTTTCGCCCTATTCACTACCGCACCCTCTGACACTCCTCTTTCTCTGTGTCCGATTGTCCAGGCTATCAGCTAGCCCTGCAGATGTAGTTTATGGCCCCAGCTGTAAAGAATCACCCCTCTTCAAAGGAGTTATAGTAGATCAAGGCCCACACCCGATGAGATCCGTCACACCACACGTGTTCCTACTATCTGAAAACCATCCTGTATTGTGATTGGGGAGGGGACCGAGCCTGAAGCGGAAGATTCCAGGAATGACTCTTTGTACATCAAAGTTTTTACAATTATGTGTCACATTAAAAATATATAGCACTCCAACAAAGTAGTAGGAATATAAAACTTTAATAACATATAAATATATACAAGAAAACAAAAACAGTAAAAACATTTAAACAACGAAGAGACCGTGGCAATTTCTTTTGAATTATCCAATAGATTTATTGAAATTGACAGCACCAATAATGAAATATTCTTGTCAGTAGCGGTCTGTTGTGCGAATAGTTCCAAGGCAGCAGAACGCGCTGAAATCTAGATGGCACGAAAGTGATGTCTAGTAAGTTGCCGCCCAGCAAAAAACGGCGTGGGGCGCCGCGGGGGTGAGTGAGTCCAGTAGGCACCACAGCTATTCTTACCGGCATTGCAGAATTACTGCTGGGGACAATGCCTGTGCTGTAGCAGGGTCACAGCAGAAACAAAAAGGATTCTGTTGAAGATGTTGTTGGTTTTCAATTTGAAAACAGTTCTGGTGTCAACTGCTATGCTAATGTAGTGGTTAATGTTTTGTTTTCTCTAGAAAATGTAAAAGAGGGGGAGGCAGTCCAAAGTTCCGTTAAAAGGGCAAAGGAAAGGATCGGTGGTTTGAACTATCAGTCAAAATGGGGAGGGGGTGCAATAATTTTTCCTACCGGGTCACACTGTGCTTTCACCGGAAGTGAGGTCTGCAGGATTCTAGTAATTCAAAGTGAGGCTGGCGCCAGCATGGGAGCGCCGACGTCCCGCGGATACAGTTTCGTCACTCCACGGGCGATCATGGCAGTCATTCCCCATCGGGGGTCGGAGACTCCCGCGGCTCCTCTAGAATCTTCAAGGTCGTGGGGGACTACGGTGGTGGAGTCAACCAGTGACCGGGCCATTTCTTTATGCTGGGCCCGCTCTTGCCAGGTCGACCGCCATTTTGAGAGTTCGGCAGCTACCGGCGATCGCGGGGTCACATGAGCGGACGGGCTCCACCCTGCCGGGTGAGACGTTGCAGCATGGCCACAGTGGAAGAACCCTTTTCCGGGCGCCTGGAGCGCTGAGGGTGCAGCTGGGAAGCCTCCACCTGGGGAGGCGGGAGAGGCCTGTTCGCACCGTCTCTCCCTCCCAGTGCACCCCACGGCGTCTCGCTTGAGATTTGTTATGGCCGGACCAGGCGATGAGGACGAGGGGGGGGGGGTCGGAGGCATGTGCAAGACATCCCCCCCCAGTGTTGTCGCAGCCATTATAAAAGAAAGAAGTGTCCCGTCCGTCTTCGGGCCGGGCTTCCGGTGGATGTCGGCCGGACGCCCCTGGCTCTGGCCCCATGAACGGGTTTCTTGGTTTATCGGCTGCAGCCGGATCCCGTCGGCCTCGGCCCCCCGACCGTTGGTGGCCGGACCGGAAGAGCATGTGGCGGGACTACCTGCAACTCTCAAGGGCCAACGCGGCCGGACTGGGAGAGAGAGGGGAGGGTCGAGGAGACATTCCCCCCCCCTGCAACTGTTCAGCGTTGTAAAGGCAATCCCCTGGCCGGGTCCCGCTGGCCTCGGCCTCTCCTCCGGCTACACCCTACGTTAGGATCTCCTGGCCGAGGCGTGGCAGCAGGACCTGCCTTATATGGGCTGCTCCCGGCTGGGCGTAGCCGGAACCCTGCCCCACCTTGGAAGTTTCCAGAGTGGGGGCGGATGTTCTACTGACTTGCATTTTCCCTAGTCTATCGATTTTTTTGGCGTGGCAGGCGGTGGGACAGCGAGGGATGATTTGGTTTCTCTTACTGTTTTTCTGGTCTCTCACCACTGGCATATTTTAACGTTTTCTTGTTTCTAGGACATTAATAGGTTTTATCATTACGTTATGTTATCGTTTCTTTGTTCGTTGTTTAATAAAAGTTCATGTTCATCAGTGGCCTACTGATTTTCGTTTTCCTATTTTTTTCTTTCCAGGTTGTTTCATGGTAAAGTTTCTGTTAACAGGATACAGTGATCACTTCGTTATTATTGCATATGTCCTTTTCACTAGGGGTGCTCTCTGGTCGGGCCAGATGACGTATCTCTAGTAAATGGTCCGGGTGAAAAAGGTGCATCAATCAGTGGGGAGTAGATAGGCATGACAGATTACAACGGGGGAGAAAGGTCCGCATTACGTACCCTTTCACTACTTGCAAAGATTTTCCTACGTTTATTTGCAAACAGGGAATACCTCCAAAAAGAACTAATTCCCAAACAGTCAATGTTCGGACAATCAATCAATCAATGAGGAATGAAATAGGTACGACGTGTTAAAGGCTTGCGTTACCTACCCTTCACTATCTGCAAAGGGAGAGAGAATATTCCTATTCTTCCTCGTTTGCAGGTAGAGAAGATCCTTAAGAGAATTAACTTCGAACAATTCAATGCTCGATTGAAACAATCAACAAGGGGTACTGTGAACACAAATGAACGCCGCTTATGTACATACGCATTGCTATTTTCAACAGGTTGTTCCTAATGTTTCTATTTTAGCGAGGTCAAAAAGAGATCCCATTAGTGGCCTACTGATTTTGCTCGATTCCTTTTGTTTTTTTACACGATTTTTCGCTATCTGCAAAGACTAAACAGAGTATTGCGACTCTGTGCTTGTTTGTAAATAGAGAATGAACCAAAGAGAACAATCAATCAAATGGAGAGAGAAGCAGGCACGACGGATTACAAAGGGGGCAAAGGGCTGCGTTAACTACCCTTCACTATCTGCAAAGAGAGAGTACTCCTAATAGAAATGAGGGGTGGGGGGCAGCATTCAAAGCAGATCAGTGTGCATAAACACGAAAATGTTTTTACTTACCACGTACTTGACATTCGACAGCTTATGATATTTGCTATTAAAAAACCATTGAAATTCACTGAAAAAACCATAGGTTATAGACCATATATAGTTAGGAATTAGCATTTACAAAACCTTGAAAATTCACTGAAAAAACCATAGGTTATACACCATATATAGTTAGGAATTAGCATTTAAAAAACCTTATTTTACTCACACAAAACCATTGAAATTCCATATATAGTTAGTTGCACTAACTATATATCGCGCACCCGCAATCCACTGCTGATCATGTCACATATTACATCATTCATGACATGGTCAGTGACATCACTGATGACATCACTGATGACATCTCAAATGACATCACTGACCACATCACTGATGATATCATTCATGTGACAATACAATGCATCTCCTCACATTTTATTATAACCTCTGTTTCACCCAGTGTTAAATACAGAGTATAATTTTTGAAACCATTGACACACCAATAGTAGTTACTACATACGTACTCACTGATTCCTACGTCTACACACACCTTCACTCATTCACCCATACAATCATTCATACATACAATCACTCATCTTTACAACACTATCATATGCACTCATACACCTATACAGACACTCACACTCTGCCACTCATCCATGGAGTTACTCACACACCTAGTCAGTCCTGTAAAGAATCAATCACACTTCCATTTTCTTGTCTATACAGTTAAACATAGAGCACCTTACATTTTCAAAAATATACTAACACATACTTACCTTCTTATACAATCATTGATACAAGTACACATTGATCTGCACAGAGTCACACACCTCCCAGCCAGCCACACACACACTCAGTCTCCCATACAAATACTTGGACAACCAATCAATAACCCATATAGTTACTCATATAGCTACTGATCAACACATGCAGCAGTTTACAGAACAACAGACATAATGATGCACAAATTAAGACAGTTTAGTCACTAACCCATGCACTCAGTGAGACACATTTAATCACTCACTCATACATTCAGTCATGCACCTACTAAATCCTTCGTCCAGACACTTATACATCTACTCATTCTTCAATATGTAAAACATATTTAAACTTTACAGAAACACACAGTCACTGGATGATGTCATCAGTGATGTCATTTGAGATGTCATCAGTGATGTCATCAGTGATGTCACTGACCATGTCATGAATGATGTAATATGTGACATGATCAGCAGTGGATTGCGGGTGCGCGATATATAGTTAGTGCAACTAACTATATATGGAATTTCAATGGTTTTGTGTGAGTAAAATAAGGTTTTTTAAATGCTAATTCCTAACTATATATGGTGTATAACCTATGGTTTTTTCAGTGAATTTTCAAGGTTTTGTAAATGCTAATTCCTAACTATATATGGTCTATAACCTATGGTTTTTTCAGTGAATATATATATATATATAACACAAAAGGTGTAGCCCCTGTGGAAAGGACGTCCAGCAGACTCGTAGTTCAGTTCTTTATTGGCAGAGGCTTGCACACAGTCTGCAGTGAAAGATCGAGCATCATAAAATAACTGCAAAGCCAGACGCGTTTCAAGACTTTCATCTCTTCTTCAATGGCATGCTTTGTGAATGAAAAGGACAGCATTTTCCTGCACGTTTAAATAATCCATTCAGAACCTGCCCCAGTGGGCGTGGCAACTCCCTTGGCCTTTTGGTTCCTGTAGTGCAGGCAACGTTCAAACCCCAGTGGGTGTGTCCTTTGTCAAACAAAATAAAGTCAATATTTCCCTGTTGGTTGATGTGAGCAAACGCTGCATCACTGATTCGTTTTTTAGCCTTTACCTCTGAAAGCTGCTTTCCGATAATCACTGACACCATCCAGGTGCTCAGCTCGGACCCGCACAATAGCGGTGGTTCCTTTCCGCGGCTGGGCTCAGCCGCTAAATACAACACAAAAAGGGTAGCCCCTGTGGAAAGGACGTCCAGCAGACTCGTAGTTCAGTTCTTTATTGGCAGAGGCTTGCACACAGTCTGCTGTGAAAGATCGAGCATCATAAAATAACTGCAAAGCCAGACGCGTTTCAAGACTTTCATCTCTTCTTAAATGGCATGCTTTGTGAATGAAAAGGACAGCATTTTCCTGCACGTTTAAATAATCCTGCACTACAGGAACCAAAAGGCCAAGGGAGTTGCCACGCCCACTGGGGCAGGTTCTGAATGGATTATTTAAACGTGCAGGAAAATGCTGTCCTTTTCATTCACAAAGCATGCCATTGAAGAAGAGATGAAAGTCTTGAAACGCGTCTGGCTTTGCAGTTATTTTATGATGCTCGATCTTTCACTGCAGACTGTGTGCAAGCCTCTGCCAATAAAGAACTGAACTACGAGTCTGCTGGACGTCCTTTCCACAGGGGCTACCCTTTTTGTGTTGTATTTAGCGGCTGAGCCCAGCCGCGGAAAGGAACCACCGCTATTGTGCGGGTCCGAGCTGAGCACCTGGATGGTGTCAGTGATTATCGGAAAGCAGCTTTCAGAGGTAAAGGCTAAAAAACGAATCAGTGATGCAGCGTTTGCTCACATCAACCAACAGGGAAATATTGACTTTATTTTGTTTGACAAAGGACACACCCACTGGGGTTTGAACGTTGCCTGCACTACAGGAACTAAAAGGCCAAGGGAGTTGCCACGCCCACTGGGGCAGGTTTTGAATGGATTATTTAAACGTGCAGGAAAATGCTGTCCTTTTCATTCACAAAGCATGCCATTGAAGAAGAGATGAAAGTCTTGAAACGCGTCTGGCTTTGCAGTTATTTTATGATGCTCGATCTTTCACTGCAGACTGTGTGCAAGCCTCTGCCAATAAAGAACTGAACTACGAGTCTGCTGGACGTCCTTTCCACAGGGGCTACCCTTTTTGTGTTATATATATATATATTACCTACTGGCGGTCGCCAGTAGGTATATATAGTTAGGATTTTTTCCCTATGGGATTTTTGAAAATTCTATGTCTAATAACTTTGGCGTTTGTGGACGGAATTGGCTGAAATTTTCAGCAAAATGGAACATTTTGTTTCTGAGCAGCCACTGGAAATTTGGGGGGAGTTGGTCCAGGGGGGGCCGAGAAAAAAGGGGGGTCCCAAAACGTGTTTTTAACATTGAGTTTTCCATAGGGCGGTTAGCCTCATTTTTAGCCTGAACGGCTGAATGGATTTGCACGAAACTTGGCAAATTTGTAGGGACTGGTAGCCCGATGTGCCTTTTGTAGGTCTCAATATATGTGCTCCAGTGGATTTTGAGAAATTAACGTTCAAAAAAAGATATATATCTAGAGCCGCGCCTGGAGCGCTCCCACGTACGCGTACAGGGGAGCGCTCCAGGCGCGCCACGCGATCTGCGCACGGCAAGCTGATTGGTTCTCGGGTGTCTATAAACATTCGAAACAGTCCGCAGCGGCCGCCATCTTGTGTCTCGGTAGGATTGAGACACAAGAGGTGGCAAAAATCAAAGGGGGAAATGAGCAAGAGGGAGCAGGGTACACACCCCCTGACCCCCTAGGTTTCATGTGGGGGCCATAAAAGGCTCCCGCGGGTGAAAAAAATAAATAAAAAAAAAATCGATTTTCGCGGGGGTGAGCGCCCGGTACGCGCACCGGGGAGCGTACGGGGGAGCGTACCATGGAGATTAAAAATGACAGACTTTTAAAAAAATAAAGCTTCTTTTTAAAAATTGGAGGTAGTTCTGAAAAGAACTTTTTTTTTCATTTTGTTGTTTTATATATATATTTTTTTTGTTTTTTTTGTTTTATATTTTTTTAGACTTTTTAAAACAATTTTATATTTTTTTTGTATTTTTTTCAAGGGAAAAACAAAAACAAGGATTCCAAAACTGCTCAACAGGAGCAAAAAAATTTGAAAATTTAGGGACTGGAAGAGCAGCGGTGTTGCTGTTTCTTTAGGGCAATCAGTTCAACACTCTGCTCCCCATAGCAGAGCAGTTCGTCACACTCTGCGCACAAAAATTTGATGCCCGCAAACACCGGCTGAATGTTAGGGATCATTCTTCCACGGGGTGGTCCCGAAGGTGTTGCTCCACCAGTGGAGGTGCTGCCGCCATCTGTTGGTACATTCCGTGCCAGCTCTCTGACACTCTCCCTGGCAAAGTTGTTAGGGTGTCTTCTTTTGACATGCCGGATCAAATTGGCATTGCCAAAACTATATTTTTTCAGAGGATTGCCTCTGGATAAACTACTCCCACATATTTTGCATGTTACTTTGGGAGCGTTGACTTTTTTCTGTCCTTCTGGGATGTCGTAAAATTTCCAAATGAAATGGGTTTTTTTCTTTTGCTGAGGAGGGTCCTCATCCAAAAATCCCTCTGAATCACTGCTGGATGACTCTCTTGCAGCCATTGCTGGAGATCAGAAAAGTAGGAGATAGAGTAGACACAACAGCTCTTGCTCTCTCCAAGTACAAAGCAATAGTGAGAGAAATGGGTGGGTTTCACACAATTTGGAAAAAAAAAAGTTCTGAACCAATGAAAAGTGTTATTTTAAAGTCACATGGTTTGACGCGCTTACGCTACGCGCCCGGGGCGCGTCCCGGGCGTGTATCGTAAGCGCATCGGGGCGCTTACGTTGCGCGATCGTATGCGCTTCCGGGTGCGCTTACGCGGTGCGTCATAAGACGCATCTCGCGGCTACGCGATACGTGTCTTATGACGCAAGGCGTGGCGGCTACGCGATACGTCACGATGTTGTTTTCGTTCTCGGCAATAGCGCTTCCGGGACGCGCATTAGTACGCGCCTCGGGGCGCGCCGCCAGATTGCGCTTACCCGTGCGTTCACCTGTCCGCGCCCCGGGAGCGCACTAAAAATAATATTAAAAAAAAATAAAAAAATTATAAAATATAAAATTAGATTTAAAATGTATTATTTTTATAAAGATTTGCTATTAAAAAACCTATGAAATTCACTGAAAAAACCATAGGTTATAGACCATATATAGTTAGGAATTAGCATTTACAAAACCTTGAAAATTCACTGAAAAAACCATAGGTTATAGACCATATATAGTTAGGAATTAGCATTTAAAAAACCTTATTTTACTCACACAAAACCATTGAAATTCCATATATAGTTAGTTGCACTAACTATATATCGCGCACCCGCAATCCACTGCTGATGATGTCACATATTACATCATTCATGACATGGTCAGTGACATCACTGATGACATCACTGATGACATCTCAAATGACATCACTGATGACATCACTGATGACATCATCCAGTGACTGTGTGTTTCTGTAAAGTTTAAATATGTTTTACATATTGAAGAATGAGTAGATGTATAACTGTCTGGACGAAGGATTTAGTAGGTGCATGACTGAATGTATGAGTGAGTGATTAAATGTGTCTCACTGAGTGCATGGGTTAGTGACTAAACTGTCTTAATTTGTGCATCATTATGTCTGTTGTTCTGTAAACTGCTGCATGTGTTGATCAGTAGCTATATGATTAACTATATGGGTTATTGATTGATTGATTGTCCAAGTATTTGTATGGGAGACTGAGTGTGTGTGTGGCTGGCTGGGAGGTGTGTGACTCTGTGCAGATCAATGTGTACTTGTATCAATGATTGT
Organism: Lissotriton helveticus; assembly: GCF_964261635.1. Taxonomy (NCBI): domain Eukaryota; kingdom Metazoa; phylum Chordata; class Amphibia; order Caudata; family Salamandridae; genus Lissotriton; species Lissotriton helveticus. The sequence continues at coordinate 551,906,382 of NC_136065.1, read as the reverse complement.
ATAAGAAAGTAAGTATGTGTTAGTATATGTTTGAAAATGTAAGGTGCTCTATGTTTAACTGTATAGACAAGAAAATGGAAGTGGGATTGATTCTTTACAGGACTGACTAGGTGTGTGAGTAACTCCATGGATGAGTGGCAGAGTGTGAGTGTCTGTATAGGTGTATGAGTGCATATGATAGTGTTGTAAAGATGAGTGATTGTATATATGAATGATTGTATGGGTGAATGAGTGAATGTGTGTGTAGACGTAGGAATCAGTGAGTACGTATGTAGTAACTAGTATTGGTGTGTCAATGGTTTCAAAAATTATACTCTGTATTTAACACTGGGTGAAACAGAGGTTATATTAAAATGTGAGGAGATGCATTGTATTGTCACATGAATGATATCATCAGTGATGTGGTCATTGATGTCAAATGAGATGTCATCAGTGATGTCATCAGTGATGTCATTTGAGATGTCATCAGTGATGTCATCAGTGATGTCACTGACCATGTCATGAATGATGTAATATGTGACATCATCAGCAGTGGATTGCGGGTGCGCGATATATAGTTAGTGCAACTAACTATATATGGAATTTCAATGGTTTTGTGTGAGTAAAATAAGGTTTTTTAAATGCTAATTCCTAACTATATATGGTCTATAACCTATGGTTTTTTCAGTGAATATATATATATATATATATATATATATATATATATATATATATATATATATATATATATATATATATATATATATATATATATATATATATATATATATATATATATATATATATATTACCTACTGGCGGTCGCCAGTAGGTAGTTATAGTTAGGACCTATTTTCCATAGGAAATCCACAACATTCTATTTGGAATAACTGTGGCGTCGGTAGACGAATCGTCACAAATTTCTCCAAGAAAATGGCCTGCTAGGTTCCGCTTCTTCCCTGAAAGTTTGGGGCTGCTTCCTCAAGTGGGGGATGAGAAAAAAGGGGGGTCCCAAAACGTGTTTTCCCCATGCAATTTTCCACAGGGACCTTTAGCCAGGGCTAAAGCCCGAACGGCTGAACGGAATTATACCAAATTTGGCAGAGAGGTAGAGTTCGGTTCGCAGATTGTGCTTTTTGTTAAATAGTGTAAATCAGTTCAGTAGTTCCTTAGAAAATTACAAGTAAAATTAAAGCGATATCTAGACACGGAGTACAGCACGCGTACGCAAATCCGTACAATTACGAGCACGAGCTGCATGCTGACTGACTGTCAACTGTGCGTGAACACTCCAAACCAGGAAGTGTTGGCAGCCATTTTGTTGGTGGCTAGAAGCGACTCACAAGAAAACAGTAAAACAAAGTTAATAAATAAGGAAAGGGGGCAGGGTAGAAACATCCTGATCCTCTAGGCTTGCTCAGGGGGTCATACATCGATCCATGCAAATCATACATGGATACTTACATGGATACATGCAAATTTCGGGGACATTTTTTTTCATAGTGGGGGGCTTGTAAGGTGCCCTGAACCCCGGAGAACGCCACCCCTCTGTGGTTTTATTTTGAAGTATGCGGGGGGTTACGATCCTATTCCCCTCAGTCTCGGGGACCGTCACCCAGACGAGGCTTTTTAAAAAGAAAATATATATATTTTTAAATTGTGTTTTCAGCTCTCCCTCTCTCTCTCCCCATACACGTCACGGGGGCCTTCCTGGGGCAGTAATATGTAAAATGACCTTCCAGCCCCGGGTACCTGCACTCCCCGGGGTTTTTTTTTGTTGGGAGGGGGTCGTGCTGCCCCCCTCCTGGAACCCTTGGGGGCCCTGGGGTCCACCATATCCCAGGGTCGGTTCTTGCAGTGTCTCGGGGTGCGTACTTCCGGGACATTGCTGTTTGGTATGGTAGGGCGGTACCGTCGCCGCTTTCACTTTATCACAGGAAACCGCTTTACTATTTGAAAAAGAGAGCAAGGTAATCTGTTCTCTCTTTCAAGAAAGCAGATTGTTTTTGGAAAGAGAGAGCAGCATATAAGGTTATGTCTCTGATAAAGCAATGCGGGCTTACGAAGGATGCGGGGAGCCGTGTGTGATCATGGGGCCATTGGGGCTAAAAAAAAACAACAAAAAAAAAGTACTTTTTAAGAATTAACTTTACTGGTCAAAACAAGAGCTATATTTCTATGATAGTATGTAAAACTTTCCTGGTTAATTTTGTGCACCAGTTGTACTCTCTACGCATGCGCAGCCTTGTTTCCAAGCCCATGTTTTTTCTTTTTCTTCAAGTTCGCCAAGCGAACCTCATTTCAGGTATTAAATTTGCCGCTTTCTTTTCCCGGGCAGTGTGTGTCATCTGCTGCTATACTTTTGTAATATATTAATAAACATATTGTATCTATATTTATTTGAAATGTGGTGTCGAGGTGCCAAACGTTGATAACATACTCCGTCCAGCGCCATTTTAGTAGTTTTCCTCCGTTATTTTTATTATACCTGTTACTTTCGTTTTACCCTCCGCATATTTTCTCTGTGATCGATGAGATTTCCTGCCACAGACACCACGGTGTTTGTCCTTGGCCTCCGATCTTATCAGACTTGGTCACACGTATACCTATAAACTAATTTGAAGAACGTACTCTCTACGCATGCACAGCCTTGTTTGCAAGCGCACGTTTTTTTTCTTTTTCTTCAAGTTCGCCAAGCAAACCTCTTCTCATTTCAGTTATTAAATTTGCCGCTCTCTTTTCCCGGGTCGTGTGTGTCATCCGCTACTATACTTTTGTAATATATTAATAAACATATTGTATCTAAATGTATTTGAAATGTAGTGTCAAGGCGCCAAACGTTGATTACAAACTCCGTCCAGCGCCATTTTAGTAGTTTTCCTCCGTTATTATTATTATACCTGTTACTTTCATTTTACCCTCCACATATTTTCTCTGTGATCGATGAGATTTCCTGCCACAGACACCATGGTGTTTGTTCTTGGCCTCCAATCTTATCAGACATGGTTACAAGTATACCTAGAAACTAAGTTGAAGGACGTACTCGCTACGCATGCGCAGCCTTGTTTCCAAGTGCACTTTTTTTCTTTTTCTTCAAGTTCGCCAAGCAAACCTCTCCTCATTTCTGCTATTAAATTTGCCACTTTCTTTTCCCGGGTCGTGTGTGTCATCTGCTGCTATACTTTTGTAATATATTAATAAACATATTGTATTTATATTTATTTGAAATGTAGTGTCGAGGCGCCAAACGTTGATTACATACTCCGTCCACCGCCATTTTAGTAGTTTTCCTCCGTTATTTTTTATTATACCTGTTACTTTCATTTTACCTTCCGCATATTTTCTCAGTGATCCATGAGATTTGCTGCCACAGACACCTTGGTGTTTGTCCTTGGCCTCCGATCTTATCAGACTTGGTTACACGTATATTTAGAAACTAATTTGAAGGACGTAAGCCACAGCCATTACAACGCTTGTTCGTCAACACAAAGACATTATTAAGATTATGCGTTTTTCAAGCGTGGTAAATGCATACTAGTTGTAAAAGCATGTGTGGTAATGCCATATGTGTGCTAATGGCTTTGGGGTGACGATCAGGCATTGTAATGGCTGTTTCCCCAGGACACTGTAGAAACCGGGCCTGGGCGTGGTGGACTCCAGGGCACCAGGTGGAGGGCCACGCAGCCCCTCTCATACAATAAAGAAGTGTTTGTGGGGTTATTGTTTCCGTGGTTTGAGGGGCGTCATTGAGGTGCAAGCACTTAATTATGTAGGGGGTAGGCATTGCACGGGGAAATGTCGCAAGAGGTTTGTAAATGTGGTACACATTGTTTCATATTAGTTTGATTTCTTTAGCATGTTGTAGTGTATCCAGAGACAATATAACTCAGTACTTTTCAATCCTAGTCTTGAACATCTTACTATGGTACTTCAACATTTTAAATATTATTTTTATTGTGGATCGTCACCCCCCACCAAAAAAAGTAGTATGTACTTTTTTTATTAAGTTTTATTAAAAGAATAACTGTAAACGAAACTTAATGATAACTATATAATAAAGAACTAGAAAAATAACTTTTAAAAAACAATAGTATAAACAAATTGTGAAGTTGACTCCAAAAGTCGTACAATTGGTCATCTGCAAAACAAAAAAGAAAACTAGAGTTTAGAATTATGTAGAGGTGACTAAATGAGCTGAAGCATTACAAGTCAAGGTAACACTACGATTTTACGTGTGAAGTGTGCCCGGTACATTTCACTTCTCTTATAGTGCCGCGTTCAAGTGGTGTCTATATGGAAGTGCCTACCGCATCACTGACACAAAAGTTGCACAACGGGATCGTAAATATGGCGACTTATTTCTAATGCATTGTAATGAAGGAATTGTATATCTAGGTCTCTGTGCTTACCGTTGTATAAACACTGCGGCCAGTGGAATTCAAAACTTGAAGGCTTCTTCGCTTTTACATGTGAAAGCAGACAGCATTTTCTATAACTTTAAAAGAGAAAGACAAATGATGTCACAAAGAGTGAGAGAGAGAAAGAGAGAGAAAACAACATTAAAACTATCTCGCAGAGACTGGAGTTGAGATTTTTTCTTGAAAAGTTAGACGCAGATTTACAAGCTGCTTGCGTCACTTTTCCCAAGTTAAAAGTGACACAAAAGTGGCGTAATAAGCTTGTAGATCTGTTTGTCAGACTGTTGTAACCTATCTGTTGTCACTGCTTGGAGGTAATTATACATTTCAACACAGTGAAGCTGGCGCACACTACCCACTGTCTCATTTCACAAATGAAGGTAACACTACAGTTTTACGTGTGTAGTGTGCTAGTACATTTCAGTTCTGTTATAGTGCTACGATCAAGTGGTGTCTATATGGAAGTGCCTACTGCGTTACTGAAACAAAAGTGGCAGAACGGTATTGTAAATATGCCGACTTATTTCTAATGCATTGTAATGAAGGCATTGTATATCTAGGCCTCTGTGCTTACCGTTGTATAAACACTGCGGCCACTGGAGTGCACAACTTGAGTTCAACTTTTGTTCTAGACGTCAAAGCAGACAGCAGTGTCTATAAGTTTAAAAGAGAAAGAGAAATAATGTCACAGAGTGAGAGAGAGAAAGAAAGAGAGAGAAAACAACATTAAAACTTTCTAGCAGAGTCTGGAGTTGAGATTTTTGCTTGAAAAGTCAAACGTAGATTTACAGCCTGCTTGCGTCACTTTTCCCATGTTAAAAGTGACACAAAAGTGGTGTAATAAGCTTGTAGATCTGTTTGACAGACTGTTGTAACCTATGTGTTGTCACTGCACAGAGCTAATTTAACCTTTTAGACAGTAAAGCTGGTGCACACTACCCACTCACTTCTTTCACAGATAATTTGTTGTTGTTTCGGAAACAAAATTGTTTGTCACCTAGTGCCATTGCCGTGATTGAAACATGGTGCTCTACGTGTGGAAGAACCCTTCACTGTAATAATGAGAGTTAATCATTGCAATTCAGATAAGGTTGTATACAGCAGAGTGGAGATAGCAGAGTCAAAATCTTTAAAAAAGAAAGATAAATGATGTGAGTGAGTAAGAAAGAGAAAGGGAAAAAGGATATTAAAACGTGGGAGAGACACACACGACAGGGGAGGGGTACGTGAAGCCAGAGGTGCAACCAGTCAAAAATAATGGGGGTGGGGAGGCTAGCAAAAATTTGGGGTGGGGGCTTTAGTTCAAGCAAAAAGAAGAGTGGAGCTGCAGGGGCTGTAAGCGGGGGGGTTATGAAAGCCTCATTAACAAGCAAACTGTCTTTAAAAGACCTGTCACGTACTCAGGTGCGAGTGTGTGTGGGCCCAGGAAGCTAGGTCATCCTTGCTGAAGCCCCGTTAGCCCAATGTTTTTTTTGCGCCTGCTGCATACTACATATTCTTTCCTTTGACATCTAACTTGTCGTTGTTTCAGAAACAAGCTTGTTTGCTCACCTTGTGCTATTGCCGTTGTCCGTGTTACATAATCCATCCTGAAGCTGTACATCTACAAGATATTAAAAGAAAGATGTTATGATTGGTAATTCTTGCTATATTAATTTGTAGTTAGATAATATTGCGCTTTTATAGACGTTTGATTGTCGGATTTCTACAAGCTGTTTGTATTGTGAATATATTCCAGACATTTTAGCGATTATAAAAACGTTACTGCTATTGGGGAAAAAAATTAAACATATAAATTAATACATTATGTAGCAGTGCGTTCGTCTAAAATACTAAGTTGCATTTTTGTATGTAGTCAGCTACAACCCTTTGACTCCTTGCGATGCATACTCAAGTCTCACTGCTCACCTTCTCGTGGAAAAGACACCTTCTTCATGACGTAGTTCCGATCTCCAACAAAGAAGTCTCATATATGGTGCTGAGTCTTGATATCTCTATGGCTAACGATATATACGTGCTCCCATCATCATCATCGCAGGTTCTTCACCCGCTCAGTGCTTCGGGCACCACTAACTCAGTGACTAAAGAGGCCACGCATGTGGTAGTGGGTCCCTTGTTCGGTACTTTGGGAACAACTCTAAAATGGCATAGAACACGTGCGCCCTGCCTTTTTTTATACATAGGGTCACGTGTGTAGTGACGGATGTGCTGGATAGGTGTGGTGTGGGTGTATACCAGCCATGAGAGAGTGTGTGTTGATCTGACAACTAGACCTGCAACTAAGAAATCACTACAACGGAAATCTGAGCTTTGTACTGTTGTAGCGTAAGCACAGTAGGCTGTACTAACGTATTCAGTCTCGATTAATTTACCACCTCCCCCGGGGCTTTTAAATGTTGGGAGAGGGGTCAATAATTGTGTTGACTTTTCTTCTTTAGTGTGCAGTGCTATATTGTTTTATAAAATGTATAAGTCTTCAAACTATCTTTACTCTTACGATGTATGTGCGATATTTCCGTAACTGATTTTAAAAGTAATATACGCTTTTTTACAGTTTATAAAACTATTTTTATGATTATCCCAGATAACGTTTTCTTTTAATATGTACATTAAATACATAAATATATATGTTGTTGAATAATTAGAATCTTACGTGGAGTACATGTACGGGGCGCCGTATATGACGTCACGCGGGATATATATATATTTTTATTAAAAAGACGCAGGGTACGGGTTTTGGGTGAAAAAGAAAAAAACGTGAAGCCCGCTTTATTGTTAATTAGCCTCTGGGGGGGTCAAATCTCTGGGGCTATTTGTTTTTCATAATGGGGGGCCTAGACGGTCTCCCCTGCGCGGGATCGCTACCCCCTGGATGTTTAACTATATGTATGAGGGGGGACTCATGGCCCCCCGGAGTTCCGGGGACCGCTTTCTCCTCCACTCAATTCCCTCTCCTCTCCTCCACCTCCGGGGCCTCTTTTTATTAAACAAAAACTGTGCAAAGGTGTTGCAAATGTGGTATTTTGGTTTCGTTTCTGTCCTGTAGAGGCTCCAAGGGAAATATAATGGTTATTTGTACAGCGACTACCTTTCTGCCTGTTACCATAGTAACAGTTCATGGATCACTTGCGTGAGTAGAGCGGTTAGAAGTTCACCACAATATGTTGGTAATTGAAATACTTACTGTGCTGGAGATTTATATTTATTTTTTTCACAGGAACCGTTAGTCGTAGAAGAAGTTTGTGGAGCAGTTTTATTAAGGATTCCTTCCTGTTCGGGGAGTATTAGGATAACGTGCTCCAAGCGGGACTTTATGAAGTTTAACGTTCATTGGCTGTAAAGTATTAAAAGTAGAAGGCTTAGCAGTCATTCCTTGCTCGTCTTCGGAGAACATGGACATTTTATTAGCTAAAGTGTTCCGAACACAAGTTTGCTCCTTATTGGGTGGGAACAGTTCACTGAAGTCAGTGATATTGTGATGCATTTTCTAAAGGAGTACGGGGAAAGAAAGTAGTAGAGGGTAAGTTAGGAGAACTATTAACTGTGTACAGTGCCCGTAAGGTGGTGGAGAGGAATTATGAGGTAAACATTTTTTTATATATATTTCAAGAGCCATTTATATATTTGCCATGTGGTGTTTAATCACGGTGGAAAAATGACAGTGTTTTGCGCTGTTTTCTTTTATCAAGTTTGTAGGTGACATACTTCTTAGTACTACTATTTACTTATATTGTGGTGTTTACTTTCATGATGGCGAGGTGTGGTTGCGCGGCAAAAAATTAAGTCTAGGTTTGAAACGGTTTTTATTAAGCAAATACAAATAGACTTTCTTCAGAAACTGTTGCAGTATATATGAAGGGGGTGACAATAAAAAATGGAATTTCATATAATATACGTTAAGCGTGGCTATATAGTTCATTTTTGTGCTACAGTTTGTAAAAGTGTAGCCCCACATTCTTGTTGATGTAAGAGGGCATCAGTTACTTTTAGATAAAGTAGAATAGAAGTGCTACAACAAACACTCCTGCACTACATTATCTCAGATCAAGAGAACAAGTAAACCAGTAAAATCTAAATTGTTTCATATTACATAGAAATGCATGCATTATTATTTGTAAAATTTGTATTCTATACAATTCAGAAACATGCTGTTGTAGTGTTTACAAGTTGCAGACTGTTCCTCTAATAAATCACATACTCACCAAAGAATATATAGAATGTTACTCTTATAATATATAGTACAGGTCCTATATATTCTTTAGGGAGAAGCTGAATAGGAATCGCAAATAAGAATAGAAATTTGAAAATAACATTCAGAAATGTAGGGTTTATTAAATATTTAAAGTAACAAAGTATGCATTATAGCAACATTTTAATACATATAAAAATATCTGATCACGTTTTTATAAATATTTGATAATTATATTACAGATTCCTCTTCTGTAGCAATAGGACAATCTATTATAATATACCGATTGATACGATTGTTTCAGTAAAATGAAAAGGAAAATAAAGTTATGTATTTAACAGAGCATCCACATGAAATAGTTTCGAGCGGTAATTATTTACTGAACTTCTTTTCTCCCGGAGGTGAAAAAATTAGATCTCCGTGGCGATGGGTCATAAACTCCTCTGAGATCATGACGGTGAGAATAATATGTATATATTCTCACAGCATATGATCACAAGGGGAAAATAGACTGAAAGCCGCAATCCGGTAACGTTGCTTACTTATCGTTACTCTTTAGGCCGACGGATCGTGAACTCCACTAAGATCACCAAGACTGTTAATGTTATAATATACATATTAACAGTATGTGATCTCTAGGGGAAAACATAATAACAAGTGTATCATTGTCACGTTGATTGTAAATGTTTAGGGTTTGCGTCGACTGGTTAGCAACACCTCTCGAGCGAAGTACAGTATCAATATTATAATATAAAAAGTCACTTTATATAAGGTAAAAGGAGCTAGAAAAGGAGTAATATTTGTTATAATATATCTGTTTCTAAGAACAAGCAGCTGACGTCACAGAGAAAATGAGAAAAACATGCAATAACATTTTCTCTACATATAAATGTTTAAATATTGACAAATAGTCACAATTTATAACTAAGTACTATGCCTATGCCATCTTGAAACAACTTACAACTCCGGAATATGTTTTTTTTGTCCTCATATTCCGCCAGGTTTCAAATATTACAGGTTGTTCGTGTACCATACAAGACTGGCAAGGGTTATAAACTGTTCCTATTTCGCGACCCTTCAGCATAACGAGGGTAATTTAGGCCTGCAATTGAAAACCATGTGCTTGTGGATGTTACTGCCAAAAAAAAAAAAAAGGAAACCCGGGAAAGTAAAGTCCGGTAAACAGAGGGAGGTGAACCATAGCAGCATAATCATTGTACCGGGGAAAAAAAAAACCCCGGACAGCTAGTTCCATTTCAGCAAATGCCAAAAGTATCTTTTATTGCGGTTCCCAGCTCTTGCCAAATCAAGTCTAGACACTTGAAGGGCTGAAGCTCGCCAATCAGGTAGCGACGGTGGATGCTGGTCCTTCCACTTTATACAGATCTCCCTTCTTGCCAGCAAATTGGAGTAGAAAACAAGATTTTTCGCTAGGCTTCGAACTCCATCACTCACTCCCAATATGACAAGAGGTAGGTCTATAGAAATTTGGAAACCCAAAGAATCAGAAAGCAACTTACTAATGGAATCCCAAAAAACTGAAATGCAGGGGCATTCAAAAAACATATGTGCGTCGGTGGCCTCCAACAGGCCACATCTAGCACAGGCCACCCAGGAACCTTGGACAAATTTTGAAATCCGTTGTGGGGAATAATATGCTCTATGAAGCGTGTACAGGTGGTTTCTATGCAGCCATGCAGGCTTCACAATATCCCATAGGACTTGAAATGATATCGTCCACAGATAAGTTAGGTTAGGACATATTAGGGCAGAGCCCCACAACACCTCTGGAAGTTGGAATTCTCCATCAGACTCCTCCAATATCCAGTTATACCACACATATACTTCTTTTTTGCCCGATAGTTTGTCTAAAAGTTGAGCTTCAAGTTGGTTGCCACCCACAACTGGAGTTCGACTTCGGGCTGATGTTTGCGAGGTATAGTGTTGCATCCAGCTGGTAATCTGGATATATTTAAATTTAGATAGGTTAGATCCTGTTTTCATATTTAGAACTTCCCATGGTAACATGCTTCCTCCCACAAATATGTCTCCCCATACCTCCAGGCCACGAACACGCAAGGGATCAGCCAAGCTGTCTTTCAGCCACTCAGGACTTCCAGGAGATTCCCAGAGCGGGGCCCTGCTAGAAAAGTAACCAAGCTTAACTAAGGTCCTCACCGTATACCATATTTTTGCCATCCCCTACAATACCTTCAACTTAATTTTCTTAAAGAATTAGGGGGCTCCAAATATAATCAAAAAACCTAATTGTGAAACCGCTTCCCCTTTAAGCATAGCTGAGAACAACCTGCCTATCCCGTGATCCACAGGCATTTTCAACAACATTCGGGTATGGCTACGTTAAAAAGCCCAAGCATATGCCTGTAGATCCGGTGCTGCCAAGCCCCCCTTCTCCCTGCGCCGCCTGAGCTTCTTCCATGAAATCATAGGGATATGTTTATCCCAAATAAAAGATGGTATATCTCCCTGTAACTTAGAAATAACAGTTGGGTAAAAAAAAGAGGTATGGTATTGAAAAGAAATGACACCTTTGGCAAGATAGACATCTTAACTAAATTAACTCGTCCTAACAAAGTTAACAGAAGATGGGACCAGTTTTGCATGAGATTGCGACATTCCCTTGCAACATTGGAGAAATTAAGTATTGCAATTTTATTAATGTCTTTGATTTTACTCAGACACAAATACCGAAGACTAGTAGTAGGCTGTACCTCCAGTACACTATCAGTATCATTCCAGATCATTACCTCAGTCTTAGAGGCATTAACCTCGTAGCCAGATATTTCACCAAATTCTAAAGCCATATTAATGGCTGCTGGAAAGGCTGAACTTATATTTGAGGAAAATAACTAAATGTCGTCGGCATATAAAGCCACTTTCCTTTCCCACCCTTCAAAGACAAATGGCTTGATAGTCTCCTCTTCCCTCAACCGCTGGGCGAAGGGCTCTATATATAGATCGAACAATAGAGGGGAAAGCGGGCAACCCTGACGGGTTCCCCTAGTAATAGGAAAGGTATCCGACAATTCGCTGTTCACCAGCACGCAGGCAGAAGGCTTAGAGTATAAAAGTCTTACAGCACAACCAAAATCCTCTCCAATATTAAACTTATCCAAGACCCCCGACAGGTACGCCCAGTTCACCCTGTCGAAGGCCTTGGTTGCATCGAGTGTTAAGACTGCCAGAGGGAGTGAATGCATTGTTGCTATATCTATAGCCCCAATCAAATCATAGGTTAGCTCGTACAATTGGCGACCCTTCACAAACCCTCTCTGGTCCTGATGCAAAACACCTGGAGCTACTAAACCTAGCCTCTTCGCGAGAACCGAAGCAAAAATCTTGTAGTCCCCGTTCAAGATGGATATAGGCCTGTATGACCCACAGGTCAGTGCTGATTTCCCTCGTTTTAAAATTATGGTTATCGAAACACTATCCCAGGAAACAGGTGGACATGTTCCATCCAGCAAGATTTGATTAAATAACCTAGTTAGAAAAGGGACGACTGCTTGCTCTAGGACCCTATAGATCTCGGCTGGTAGTCCATCTGGGCCACCAGCCTTCCCCTTACCACTATTAAGGATGGCAGCCCTAACCTCCCCCTCCGTAATGCTAGCATTCAGAGAGGCTTGTTGCTCATCGGATAGGGATGGAAGAGGCGTCTTATCCAACCAGTTGTCAATAGTTTCTTTATCCAATATTTTATCCTCATGGTAGATGTTTAAAAAAAATTCTCTAAAGATTCTCCTAATATCCCCATCCAATGAGTACCATGTATTATCCTGGACTATGGACTCGATATTATAGCGAGCCCGGTCGATTCTGGCCTTCCAGGCCAACAATTTGCCAGCCCCCTCTCCAAATTGGAAGTGAGCTATCTTGCTAGCCTCCCATTTCTCCTGCAAGCGTTGATTCAGCACAGACCCCAATTGTGTTTTCAAAGATAGCAACTTGCTATCGAGAGCTAGAGTAGAAATACCAGATGAAACTTGATCTATTTCCTCTTGCACTACCATCATTTCTGCCTCTATGGACGCTACCTTCTCTTTGTAACACTTCCTCCGATATGAGAACTTATTTGTAATAAGGCCTCTTAAAAAGGCCTTAAGAGCGTCCCAAACTATCCCCGGGGCAGCTGATCCTACATTAGCCTCTATAAACAGCTGTGTTTCAGTAAGTAAAGAGGATATATCGTCTGCTGCTGATAGGAGCGAGCGATCAAACGTCCAAGATCTAGACGTTTTAGGAAACCCACCAAGTTCCATCAGGATGGCCGAATGGTCCAATAGGTGAGATGGAAGATATATAATCTTTTTCACACATTTGACCAAACGCTGATTAATTAGAACAAAGTCAATCCTAGACTGATGGTGGTATTTCTGGTTTCGCAAAGAGACCCCCTACTTATTTCCAGCCCTATTCCTCCAGATATCGACAAGCCCATACTGTTTCATAGACCTCAGTAAAAACACCCTTGTTTTTGAAAGAGACAAAGGTTGGCTGTTTGGGGTTTTGTCTAAACGAGGATCCAGCACTATATTAAAATCTCCAGCCAGAATCGTCGGTTCGGGGAACGACAACAAATGTGAAAAAATAGACTTTAGTACAGATGGATCATCAATATTCGGTCCATAATAGCCCACTATCGTAGTTTGTGCACCTGCTATTAACACCGAAGCAATGACCCATCTGCCACCTGGCTCTGCTATTTTCGACACTAATCTAACTTGAAGAGGTTTTTTAAAGAGAATTGTCACTCCTCTAGTACTAGAATATTGAGAGGTAGAGATAGAAAAATCAATCCACCTATTTTCCTTCACCAATGAGAGTACTTCCGCCTCAGTCAAGTGGGTCTCCTGGAGAATGATGACCTGCGCATCCAGATCCCGCAAATACTGCATGATCTTTTCTGACCTATGTCTGGTGCGGAGGCCATTCACATTCCAGGAGACCACTTTCACATTACTCATAAGGAGGCAGCAATTTCATCCCCCAGACACACACGGCCACCACAAGCAAAAAGCTCTGCCTTTGACAGAAAATTGCCAGACTACAACCAATAACTCTTAACCAGCAACAATCCAAAAACTTATCGGAAATGAGGTTTTCTATTTTACTTCTCTCTGCCCCCCCTTCCGCCCGTGCCCTAAGCTACCCTCCGCCCTCCCCTGGGAAACCCTTGCCCTATCTATCCGGAACTAGTCCAGAAGATAGTGCCCCAACCAAATACTCTCATTGTGCTAAATGTAGGTGTAAACTTCGGAAACTCCTAAGGTGACAACTTGCGTGATGTAGCGGTTACCAAACTGGACCAAAGTTTAAGTATACTAGCCCTACAATCTAACCCATGTGCTCACCCCATTTTTCTTCTTTTTTTATTTTCTTCCCCCTTCCTTCTCCTTTCTTCCTCTTTTTGATTCTAATTTATTTTTCAAATGAGATAGAGAAAAATAGAGCAAAAATAAACTTTTTTTTCTTATTATCTTTTTCCTTTTTTCTTCCCCTCCCTCTCTTCCCTTCTCTTTTCCTTCCCTTTCTTATATATATATATTTTTTTCTTCCTTATGTTTCTTCCTTTCTTTTTCTTTCCCCTTATATATTATCTTCATAGAGCTATTACTGCCTCTTGCCTCATTAGAAAAAGGAAAAAAAAGGAACCTCTAAAGAGTACTAGAAGGGAGCAATAGATAAATCTCTCAACCAGTAAAACCCTTCGCACCACCCTTAGACCCTCCAATATTAAGCAGTAGTTCATCTGCTTCTTGTACTGACATAATGTTAAACATTTTATTGTTATACATTATTATAAGTGAAGCAGGGAACTTAAGCTGAGCTGATGCGCCTGCACTTCTGAATGTGTCTAGGCGCCTGCCAAGTTCCCATTGCTTCTCGAGAGTAGCCCTTGAAAGGTCTGACCTAACTTGAAAGTTAAACACTTTCCCTGCCAATGTTTTGTGCTTCAATGCCGCTGTCAGAATATTTTCTTTAAAGGTATATGTGTGAAAATTCACAAGAATTTTACGAGGTTTGTCTCTATTAGGATTCTTCCTAAAGGGATCTCTATGAATCCGTTGGCTGTCTTTGGCCAGATCTTCTGACGATTCCACAAAATTCAAAGCTTCTTGTAAAAGAGAGACTACATACAACTTAATGTCGGACCCATCACTTCCCTCAGGGACATTCAAAATACGTAGGTTACTACGTCTAGAATTGTTTTCGAGAATTTCCATCCTCTCAGCAATTAAAAGATCTTCTTTCTTGAGCTTGATGATGTCACTTTTGGCCTGTTCTAGATGTAATGACTGTCCCGCCACAGTCTCTTCAAGGGCTGATGTTCTTGCATACAGGCCATCTATTTTGTTGTCAAGGGACTCACATAAATTCCTTATCTCCAGTTGGTTAGATTTAGACGCTTCAAAACCATTTTTGATGTCACTGGTCAATGCCAGAAACATAGACTCTAAAGAGGGAGTCGTGGGGGCATTGGTAGCCACCTGCAGAGGCTCTACTTGAGCACTAGCCAATTCCAGTATTTTCTCTGCTGCCATGTCCTTGGAGCCCACACATGCCTCTCCTAATGGTACTGAGGTTATATCAACAACCTGGGAGGGCAGAACAGTTTCTGCCCCCCCTGCAGCCGCATCAATATTTGTGCTTACGATTGTGTCAGCATCTGTGACTTCGCCCAAACAGAGACCATCCACGAGGGCCACAGAAGGGGACTCCTCCATACTGTTGATAGCAGTTCCGCTTAAATCCAGCGTTTTGGCCCCCAAGGGAGTAAGCTGATCCGGGATAAAGTACTCTTTAAGATGCAGCACTTGTGGAATAACCTTGAAGTAAGACCGCAGTGATAGAGTAATTTTGGCCCCCGCCCCAGCACCAATAGGTATATTAAAGCCTTTTAATGCCTTAGAGCCTTTTGCCCGCTTTGCTTTAATTTCTGTACACAAATAGGAGGAGGGCTTCTTAGGTCTAACTGATCCCAGAACCTTTAAGCTTTGAGAAACAGGCACAGCGAAAAGTTCACCACATACTGATTTAACTGACTTAACAGGCTTAAAAGATATTGGAACTGGCGCTGGCACAACTGATGTAGAGCTCGCTGATTTAGTTCCAATTTTGGCAAAAATTACATCCCCACAATCACTCCTGACCTCAAAGGCGGGCTCTGTTAGGGGATCAAAAAACCTGCTTGGTTCTTGTAGAGGCTCCGTGTCTGCTGGAATCTCTTCTCCCCCGACAGCAAAAGGGAAACCGCTGGAGCCGCTGCTTGCAACTCAAGAAGCGTGCAAAAGGCTCCAAAGCCGCCGCCCTCTCCTAAGCTCCAGGGCGGCCCTACACCAAAGCTGTAAACCCGGACCAAGAACAGAGCCCGGTCCTGGCAACGAGGAGGGCGAGCCAACAGCTGAGCCTCCGAGCCTGTCAGCTCCCTCGCAAGCCGTCTGCCGGTAGCAGGAAGAGGTCGGAGTGGAAGGTGAAGAAGGGTCAGGAGGGAGATCATCCGCCTCCCAGCGCATGAGTTGAAAACGCCGAGACAGACCGGCAGCCAACAACGCACCTCGCCAACAAACTCAGCAGTACAGCAAAAAGGTATTTGCGCTATGATTAAGAGCCATCCTCAAATCCGCGAGGGGCCCCTTAAACTTAAAAGTATCTAGCGCACTTCACCATAATGCACATAACCCGGAGCTAGCAAAACAACGGGAGTATTGGACGGAGCACCGCAGAAGCTCACCTTGCTGCCGCCATGTTTCCCCTCATCTGCTTTCCCCGGAATATGTTTGTTGACGCAAAAAGAGAATCAGATGCTGGAGAACGGAACCTGCAACAGAGATTGGCGATTCAGAAATATCTCGGGAAAATGAAACTAATTGCACAGTAGGTGTGGTTTATATAGTTTTTTGTGGTTTAGTAGTCTATGGAAGGAAGATGTGGCTCCGCCTATGTAGATGGCACGTTTTTCAGTTTACAAGTGCTCACATTTTAACTGTTTTTCGTCTGCACGTGTTCGGAAAAGTTTCAAACTGTGAAGCTGTGTAAAGGTTTCGATTTTGATAGTAACACGTATAAGGTATTACTATGTACATACGTTGGAGAGTTTAAAAAGTGTTACTCTGTAAACTGTGTTCTTTGCATTTTCATGATTAAAAGCATCTAAATAGAAGACGTATAAAAAATATCGTTATCATAAGAAGAAAAAAAAGGTTTAATATTTGTTATTTTCATGGTTCTTAATTTAAAAAATGCTAGCACTTGTAGATAGTAATCCTACCCTCGGAAAGGTGTGCTGGTGCTTGGGGGTTTGGGAAGGTTATTAAATAATAAATGCCCTTTTCTATGCACCTGTATACTTGGCTTTTAAACTTTCAATTTCCTAATCTGTATATTTACACTTCCTCCAAACATTTTGGTACTGCTATTTTAGTATTGCCGTGAGCCATTCAGCAGTATGTGTTTCTTTATACATTGTTCTAAAAGTGAAGCAGCTTTACATTTTGCCAGACACTCTCCTTGCAGAATTGTAATAATTCAGCCAGTACCCAAGTAGTCATGGTGCAAAGTGGGCCTTAGGGCATGACTGCTTCAAAGTCCTATACACTATGCATGCACTCTTTTATGCACGGGCAAACTTGTCTTTTATAGCTGTTATTATCCAGTCTATGTTCTTACACTTCTAGCAAACTCTTTGTGATTGCTGATTCAGTATTGTAGTGAAGTATTCAGCAGAATGCCCTTATGTATTCACTGTGCTAAAAATAAAGCTCTTCCAACACTGTCGTTGCAGAACTGTAATTATCCAGTCAGTACTCAAGTAATCATGATGCAAAGTAGGCCTTAGGCCATGTACTGCTTTAAACCTGTATAGAGTATGCTTACACTCTTCTATGTAGGTGTACATTTGTTTTTTATACATTCAATTGTCCAGTGTGTATCATTAGACGTTCACAATCACTCTCACTCTACGGTTTCAATATTGTAGTGAGCCATTCAGCAGTATTGCCTTATATATGTACTGTGGTAAAACTGAAGCTCTTATAAATTCAGTCATGCACCCTCTTTGCAGAACTGTAATCATGCAGTCAGTACCCAAGTAATTATAGAGCAAAGTAGGCCTTAGTGACTGCTTCAAATTCCTATTTACTATGCATGTACTGTTCTATGCACCTCCATATTTACCTTTTATATTTTGAATTCCCCAGTCTCTATCCTTACACTTACAGCAAACACTCTGTCATTCCTCTTATAGTTTTGTAGTGACTCATTGATCAGTGTGTAGTAATCCACCTCTACATTGAAACAGTAATCAGGAGATGTACAATAAGTGGTACATTCCCAGAGATATGGCAGTTATTGTGCACTGTGATATCAGCACAATGGATGCACCGTATTTACAATGTAGTGTATTATGGAGCAAAAACTGCACAGATATGTGATCTATTTGTGTTGTGAAGGTGGTGGATTGCTTGACTTGCATTCCAAGTGCAACACAGCTCCAGTAATGCTCTTGGGGTTCTATGCTCACAAAGCTGTATCAATACTTAGACCTGTTTCAAGCAGGAGCAGGGTTTTGATGTAGCATAGCACTAAAAGTGACTGAATGAAATATAATAGATTTCACTCAGTCACTTTTAGGAGGTGTCCCTATGCTAGAACACTTGCACTCCCCCCCTCTCTGTGCAGGAAAGTCTCTTTCTTGCGCAGGGCTTTAGAATACGATGCACGTTCTATATGCATCACATTGTAAATATCAGGTACTATATTACATCTTTTGCAACACCGCAGCATCACAAAAGTGACGGAAAAGAGGTACAAGGGGGTTGTAAATTCGCTCCTAACACATGCAAATTCACCCAGGCAGTTTCACTAGCAGTGCAAATTGAAATATAGACTTCTAACATATTTATATGGATGTGTTACATTGAAGTGTTTCGAAGGTACTACAGTATAGTATAGGTAAACACCTTATACATTTATGCTGTAGCACTCTCTTATACTTTTTGCACTTTCACATTCACCATACACTACTAATTCATTCGTTCATTTATGAACTACACATTCATTCTGACAAAGTTTTACACACTAATATAGAAATATAGTTCTTTTTTTAAGCCAGTGGAGGTAGTTCTGAAAAGTGTTTTTTTTTTCTTTTTAATTTTCTTTTTTTTTTGTATTTGTTCAGGAAGTTTTTAGTTTTGTTTTTTTTAAACCAAAAAAATGAAAATGGAAACAAAAAAATTGTGGAACAGGAAGAAAAAATAAAATAAAATATGATTGTTTTGGGCAACGGTGCCCTTCTTTGCTCTTCACAATGAGGTGAATAGACTACTCACCGTAACAAAGGAGTTCTCTGCAAAATTTACAACGAATTGTAAGATTTGCAAACTGAGGCACAATAATAGGATGTGGAATGTTCGAAGGAGATGGTGCTTTTGAGGTAGAAGGAACTGCAGGTTGAGAGTTTTCCTGGAACCTTTGTGTTGTCATCCTTCCATAATTATTTGGATGCACATTTTTGACATGGTGAACCATTGAGGCTGCCCCGAAAGAGTAGTTTTTAGTGGGGTCAGCCCTGGAAAGTGTAACCTCACAGATCTTGCATGTTACTTTCGGTACATTCAAGTTTTTCTGTCCCTCCGGAAATGGAGAAAACTTCCAAATGAAAGCTTCTTTTCTCTTTTTCTGAGGTGGCTTAGTAACAAAATGTTTCTCAGAGGAAGGTACTGATGAAGTCTCTAAAAGAGAAGCCATTGTAGAGTTTGGATGTAAAAGACTACAGCTCCACAGAATAGATGTTTTTCCTGGGAAAGTCGAAGTAGGATAATCAAAATGAGAGGGGTCTTTCAACAGTTGGAATAGGATGTATTATGAACTAATCAAAACTCTCATTTTATGGTCAGATGACTTTGCGTATGCTTACAGTGCTCTTACAGTACTCTTAAGATGCGAGTATGTACGACATACCTTTGCGATTTGCGGAATTGCTTTTAAAAGTAATAATTGCTTATTAAAAGTTTAAAAAAAGTATTTTCATGTTTGTCCTAGATACTGTCTTCCCTTAATATGTACATTAAATACATAAATATATGTTTTTGAACAATTAGAAACTTTTGCGCAGTATGCTTACGGGGCGCCGTATATGACGTCACTCAGAATCGTTGATGCGATGCGCAAGGTCAAAGTGGCTATGCGCAGAGGACCATTTGCCGTACAAAGTGTGGTGCGATCACTGTACGCGTACGGTGCGATTACCCAAAAAAATATGAAAACAGGAATTATAGAGACTCTAATTGTAAAAAATGGAGAAAAAAATTTGGGATTTAGTGTTGTTATTATTTTACATTGAAAATAGAAAATATAATTAAAAAAATAAAATTAATAGAAATATTTTTCATAAAAATGTAAGAAATTAGTATAAGAAGAAAGAAATGTAATAATTTATACATTTAAAAGTTATCATTTACTAAACCTTTGAAATTCACTGAAAAAAATACAGGTTTCAGAGAGGTTATAGTTAGGAATTAGCATTTAAAAAACCTTGCAAATTCACTGAAAAAACCATAGGTTTCACACATGTTATAGTTAGCTGGAGATTTCCATAACCATTGAAATTCCCCCGTTTTAGTTTGTTCAGCTAACTATAACTCGCGCTCCCGCAATGCACTGTTGATGACGTCACATATTACATCACTCATGACATGGTCAGTGACATCACTCATGACATTACTGATGACATCTCAAATGACATCACTGAAGACATCATCGTTGTGAAAGAATGGCAGACCTCCTCTCACGCTAATATAACCTTTGATACACACATTCAAAAATAGAAACTAAAATTTTCAAAAAAATGGAGATACCAATACCAGTTAAAACCACCTATTCAGTAATTCCAACATCTACATACACATCCACTCGTTCACCAACAGTTCTATATAGTCACTCATACATGTACTCACTCATCATATGTACTCATAGACCTATACATCCTGTTACACACCGATACTCATCCATAGTCACTTACACACATACTCATACATGCAAACATCTATTTAGTTGCATATACAGCTATACACACACCGCTGCACTTACTTCTACAGAAACGCACACATACTTACTCTCTTAAACAATCACTTATAGAAACACATACTTATTTATACAGGAACTCTTCCAATCTCTCACTCTCATATATACTCACTTATAAACATTAATACTCACATATAGTAGTTTAAACCATATGTACTTACTTATAAAGATAGTATTGAGACAGTCATTCACGAACTAACAAACCCATACACACACTCATCCACCCATACAGTCCTGCACACATGCTGTCTTCAAAACATATACAAACAGTGAGTCACTCCTTCATGCATCTATATGCTAAGTAATATACCCCACCGAACCATACAAACATTCATACTGATAGTTTATAAAACAACTAATAACCATTATAGACACTCATGTAGCTACTCACCAACCCATGCAGCCACCTATACACAAAGTGAGACACTGATACAGATATCTAAATATTTAAAAATTACTCAGTAATACTTGTATTCACTAAGATACACTTAATCAGTCCGTTATACAATCAATTTTACAAAAAAATCATCCATTTAGACACTTATATACCCATTTATTCTTCCATCGACCTTGAGATGTACATGTATAAAACATATTTAATTTTCCGAAAAACACACATTCGCTGGATGATGTCATCAGTGATGTCATCAGTGATGTCATCAGTGATGTCATCAGTGATGTCATTTGAGATGTCATCAGTGATGTCATAAGTGATGTCACTGACCATGTCATGAGTGATGTGATTTTGACGTCATCAACAGTGCATTGCGGGCGCGCGAGTTATAGTTAGCTGAACTAACTATAACGGGGGAATTTCAATGGTTTTGTATGAGTGAAATCTCCAGCTAACTATAACATGTGTGAAACCTATGGTTTTATGGTTTTTTCAGTGAAAAAAAAAATATATATATATATATATATATATATATATATTCACTGAAAAAGCCATAGGTTTTACACACGTTATAGTTAGGAAGTAGCATTTACAAAACCTATGAAATTCACTGAAAAAACCATAGGTTTGACACCAGTTATAGTTAGCTGGAAATTTTACTGATATAAAACCAATGAAATTCCACGTTATAGTTAGTTGGACTCACTATAACTTGCGCGTGTAATGCACTGCTGATGACGTCACATATTACATCACTCATGACATCACTGATGACACCATCCAGTGAATGTGTGTCTTTCTGAAAAATAAATATGTGTTACATATGTATATATTATTGAATATCTTAGTGAATACATATATTACTGAGTAATGCTTAAATTTTTAAATATATGTATTAGTGTTTCACTTTGTGTATAAGTGGCTCCATGGGTTGATGAGTAGATACATGTGTATGTATATAGGTTATTAGATGTTTTTCTTAGTATCAATATGAGTGTTTGCATGGTTTGGTGGGGGTATTACTTAGTACATAGATGCAAGAATGACTGAGTCTCTGTTTGTATGTGTTTTGAAGACAGCATATGTGCAGGACTGTATGTGTGGATGAGTGTGTATATGTCTGTGTTAGTGAGTGAATGACTCTCTTATTAGTGTCTTTATCAGTAACTACATATGTTTTAATGTAGTATATGTGAATATTGATGTATATAAGTGAGTATATGTGAGAGTGAGGTATTGTAAGAGTTCCTGTTTAAATTAGTATGTGTTTCTATAAGTGATTTTTTAAGAGAGTAAGTATGTGTAAGTTTCCTTCGAAGTAAAGTGGTAGTGTGTGTATAGCTGTTTATGCAAATAAATGGATGTTCAATAGTTTATTTGCATGTGTGAGTATGTGTGTGAATAACTTTTGGATGACTGTCGGTGTGTAACAGGATGTGTAGGTGTATCACTACATATGATTAGTGAATATATGTATGAGTGACTATATAGAACTGTTGGTGAATTAGTGCATGTGTATATAGATGGTGGAATTATTGAATTGGATGTTGTAACTGGTATGGGTATCTCCATTTTTTTGAAAACTTTAGTTTCTATTATTGAATATGCGTTTCAAGGGTTAGATTACAGTTAAAGGAGGTCTGTCACTGTGTCACAAGGATGGTGTCATCAGTGATGTCATGAGTGATGTAATATGTGACGTCATCAGCAGTGCATTACACGCGCAAGTTATAGTGAGTCCAACTAACTATAACGTGGAATTTCATTGGTTTTATATTGGCTTCCCCCCCCCAAAAAAAACACTCACCATTAGACGTGATGTGCAGGCAATCGACATCTGAGAGGAAGGAAAAGGCCGGTTTTTTTTTTACTAATGACGTCACCACAGTAAAATACGTGGAAAAAGATAGGCGTGTAAATAGCATTCCGTTGTAACGCATGCGTGGTAAAGGCATGCGTTACAACGGAGTTCGTTGAAAAAACATACAACCCTTACCGTTTATTAGAGGTAGATCGTCCGACTCCACCGGAGGACACCCCTAATAAAAAAGACATATATATAAAATGCGGACTAGACGCTGTATCGTACTAGCAAACTTTAACTTAAAAATCGTTAGAGAAAACAAAAAGAATAGAGCAAAATCAGTAGGCCACTGATAGGATCTCTTTTTGACCTCGCTAAAATAGAAACATTAGGAACAACCCCTCATGAGAAATATGAAACTAGTGAGAGAAACCGAGCTCGACACCATGATGGCTGCAACATAGCTCGGCGCCGCCGCCCACCCCGCCCAAAATAACGACAAACCCTATGCAAATATTATAAATAAATACAACACACCAGCAAAGTAACAGAGTAAAACGTTTTATTAAATAACTATTTACAAGCCAGCCTGCTGCAACATGAAAACAACACTTCCAAAATGATCGACTACCTTTAAGAAGAAAAAAAGAATCTTTCATCTGGCAATTTTTCACTTATCCTGA
This sequence comes from Lissotriton helveticus, assembly GCF_964261635.1. Lineage (NCBI taxonomy): Eukaryota > Metazoa > Chordata > Amphibia > Caudata > Salamandridae > Lissotriton > Lissotriton helveticus. The sequence goes on along the minus strand of NC_136065.1, from coordinate 551,882,810 downwards.
AGATCAAAAGAAAGTAAATGCACCAAAAGTAACCTGCACGATATGTGACTCGTTTCTCTCAAGAGGAAATCCAACAAAAAATATTCCTTTTCCATACATACCATGGTGCGGCATGTCAAACAAGTGCACCCTGTGCAATTTGCAGAGGCATCGACAAAAGCCCTGGCCACGCTATTACCATTAGAGGTGGCCAGCACATTTTCTGATCGACGACCTGTATCTCCATCGAGTGCACAGAAGGACTTGAGATATTTAACTATATATGGTCTATAACCTATGGTTTTTTCAGTGAATTTGCTCCGCCGCCCACCCCGCCCAAAATAACGAGAAACCCTATGCAAATATTATAAATATATACAACACACCAACAAAGTAACATGGTAAAACGTTTAATTAAATAACTATTTACATGGCAGCCTGCTGAAACATCTCCGCCAGGAGATGGCGTGGGGTGCACTGGAAGGGAGAGGCGGCGCGAACGAGCCTCCCCCACCTCCCCAGGTGGAGGTTTCTCAGCTACACCCCAGCGCTTCACTGATCTCCTTGTCCTCAGTCAAGCATCAATAGTAAGATTTTCATAGGTGAGTGTAGGTTCATAGTTTGCCATCCACAGACTAAAAGCCTGGAGTGGCAGTGAAAAAACCATAACTAGGTAAGAAGGAACGCAGAGGCTGTAGAAAGGACTCTGCATATGCTTGGTCCCTGAGATGCTTCGATGTCACAGCCTTCCACAAATGTCATAAGTCCTGGATGTTGGGTGCCATAGTTGAGGGTTTGACCTAAAGACACGTCCTGCGGTGCCCTGGTCCAACCATCACATATACCTGCGCCAGGAGACGGCGTGGGGTGCACTGGAAGGGAGAGGCGGCGCGAACGAGCCTCCCCCACCTCCCCAGGTGGAGGTTTCTCAGCTACACCCCTAAAGACACGTCCTGCGGTGCCCTGGTCCAACCATCACATATACCTGCGCCAGGAGACGGCGTGGGGTGCACTGGAAGGGAGAGGCGGCGCGAATGAACCTCCCCCACCTCCCCAGGTGGAGGTTTCTCAGCTGCACCCCAGCACTTCACTCGACATAGGCGGCCGGCTCCCGGGGTCCGGCGGAACTTTTAGCCTTTTGGTGACTTTTCCATTCTGGACCTTGTCCCACAATCCGTTTGACCTGAAGACACGTCCTGCGGTGCCCTGGTCCAACCATCACATATACCTGCACCAGGAGACGGCGTGGGGTGCACTGGAAGGGAGAGGCGGCGCGAACGAGCCTCCCCCACCTCCCCAGGTGGAGGTTTCTCAGCTGCACCCCAGCGCTTCACTTGACAAGCTGAGTTGCGCCCGCTCCTGCGGCACATTGCCTCGCTCGGCCAGCTCAATTACGCCTGCTCTTGCTATTACAGCGTCTCACCCGCCATCCGGCTGAATTGCACCCACTCTTGCGGTACAGCGACAGGCGGCTGCCACGGAGCTCAGGAAATGGCGGTCGGCTCCACAGACTTGGGCCTGGCCTGCAAGGATGGCTCTGGACAACCCTGGAACTCGAACGCTTCACTGCTACGGCATGGGCCCCATTCCCAAAAGCGACCCATCAGCCTTGAAGATTCTACAAGAGTCACCGGGGCCCCCGACTCCCGCAGAGTTCCAGTGGGAAGCTTCTGCCATGATTGCTCGCAGAATGGCCACGACGTAGCCACGGGGTGCTCTCATGCTAACGCCAGCTTCAGTCTGAAACTTCCAGAAACACTGTAGACTACCAATTCAATCAGTTCCGGTGGAGCCCCAACGACGTATCGCGTTGTTGCATAATGCGTCATATGACACGCCGCGTTAGCGCACCCGGAAGTCCTCCGGTGCGCGAGGCGCGAAGCGCAGCTTCCCGGAAGCAATCCGGGGCGCGGCGCGGAGCGCGTAACGTAAGCATAACAGGTCATGTGACTTGTTAATAAAGCTTTTCATTGGTTTAGAAATATTTTTATGAGCATATTTGACTATTTTATTAAAGACACTACACATAACCTGTTTTTCAAGTTATGTTTAATTTTAAATGAAACGGTTTACATTTTCACTTTTTATTTTCAATAAATTTTAAAAATAAATGTTTATAGTTCCATAGGCTGAAGCACGTCAGCTTCCCACCCTATGTCATACAATTCTGACAAATCGGCATCCTCATCATGTTCTTCATCATCCTCAGGATTTAAATCATCTAAGGGATCCACTTCCACTGACGTTTCAATGACAAGTTCAACGATAAGATCGAGATCAACGGATTGCTCATTATCACTCATGGTTAATGTTGTCGTTATCTTTAAAGAAAGAGAACAACAATGAGATGTTGCAGAGTAAGAGACAAATCTCAGAGACTATAATAGTAAACAGGACTCATCTCTTTTTAACCTTGGATAAGCCTCACCAACTCTGTGTCACCTGCTCATACTTAAATGTAAAGGGGCAGATTTATGTTAACTGGCGCATCCCCAGAGATGCACCAGTTAATGTGCACCGCTGCTCTGCCACCCATGGTGTGCCGCATTTACAATGTGGAGCACCATTGAGCAAAAACAACACAGATGCGGCACGCATCTGTGCCGCAAAAGCAGCACATTGCAGGAATCACGTCGTAAGCGCGACATGTCTACTGCAATGCACAGGGGCAAGCCACACATTGCATGGTGCATCACTCTATATGCCTGTTTCAAACAGGTGTAAGGATTTGATTCAGCAATGCCATAAAGCTGACTCAGTGAAATTTTCTAAATTTCACCGTGTTAGTTTTACAGGGCTTTCATGCAAATTAATGCATACCTTGCAACAAAACACCTATATGAAAACTGACGCAGGTTTCATGTGGCACAGGACTTTACAGCATGACACATCTGCCTAGATGCATCAAGTTGTAAATATGTCGTCACATAGCAAATCTTTTGCACCGCCACTTCTGTGAATTTACAAAAAACTAAATAATTTAATGGGAAGATTGGTGCTGCATCCCAGTGACAAACCTTTACATGGCTGGTTTTATTTTGCTGTTCGAGGCTCCTGCTCCTGCAAGAGCCAGTCTGGAAACCAAAAGCAGCCCTAGAAAATGTTTTCAGACCAGTCCCCATACGGTGCATACCAAGTGCAATGAGTGAGCCTGACCACTACAGAGGGTGCTTTGGAATGCTCTCCCCCAAAGGTTTTTGGGAAACAATGGTGCAGTCTACAACACAGTTATCATTACAGATTGAATTTTATTAGCTTTCAAAGAATAGTAAATGAAGACCTTATTATGCACAAGGATACGACAATCTGGGAAGAAAAATAAGTTACTTACAAAAGCAGTAAGTAACCCACTGACCTATGCATATAACATTTTTTTAAATTAAATACATGGTACATATTCTTTGCAGTAACCCTCTGTGCTACATTAGATAAGTTGAAGTTGCCACTGGACAAAACTCTCCTCTCTCCAGCAGGTACATTAATCACTGGTGTTATCTTGACACTTTTATTGTTGCTCCAAAACTGATAATTCTGCAAGGAACTTTGAAGTGCTTTTAAAACTGCTGCCTGCGGACCCCCTGAGAATGGGTCAAGGACCCCTGGGGGTCCGCGGACCACAGTTTGGCAAACACTGGTCTAACCACTAGCATTTTCATGTATCGTTCCTAAACTGAAAAGCCAGAGACCTTCATCCATTTATTAACATATAATGAGCCTTATTTATGTTAAAAGTAACGCACCGGCGGCACAAGGCCTTCATAAATCTGCCCCAATATACTTCCTCATAAGAGTGTATAATTAATTTTGCTAAACCATATTCATTTTTCATCAACTATACCGTTTGTATTTTATGTACTAGTGGCTATACCGATTACTTTGTTTTTTACAATGTCTGCACTCGTATTAGATAAGAAACTTGCCTTGAAAACAGTGCATTTCTGAATAAACATTTCAAATATACACGTTCTCTCTTTTAATCCATAATCTCAACTAAAATGATTGTATATTGAAACTGTATTCATGAGTTCCACGTAACTTCAGCTGTACTAACTTAATATTTTCTTTTGTCGACCTGATTTACTCATACTAGAACCCACAGGCCTATAACAGCCCGTGAACCCTTTCTTTTACAGTACATGACAAAACAAACAGTTACAGACTTACCTTTACCAATGCTTTGTACGATGTACAACAGTGACAGTCACAAAATAGATATTCGTTTGACGGAAGTCTCAATTATGCTGCTATCACTGCAACCAAAATTCAATGGCACAGATATCCAGTCAATACAGACTCATATATGTCTCTTCAGCCAATCATATTTCCTCCCGCAAAATTTTGTATTCAAATTCACATTTCAGTTGGTTGTCCCTCACAATATTTTCAATGTCACATAAAAGTCACCCATCACCCACTGCCATCTCTGGCTGTTTCCATGGTAACACCTCATTCTGCACCTGGCTGAAGTCACAGGTCAAAAGTTCATATCTCAACGTTCTACAGCAAACTAACAACACTGTTTTCCCTCCAGAAACACCTGCCTATCCACAGCTCTGTTACATGTCATTTTTTTCACACCCAATACTACTTTTTCTTTTACATAACATTAACATGCAACGTAGTCTTCAATCTTCACGTATTAGAATCAACCAATCATCTTTTGTTTTTCAACCACACCAAGCCTCATCCATTTTTTTTATCCTGAATTTCAGCTTCTAACTGCCATTCCACTTCCACAACCCATCGGAGCACGACTGCATCTGCCTTGAAAATGAAGGTTTGGCTTTTAGGACACAGCTATATTCACTGGAGTGGAAAATATGCAGCAAGCAGACGAATTTCCAACCTTGATTTACCAAATGTGCAGATAACGTGGATTGGGCAAAGAGGATTAAGATGTCACCAATTAATACCATTGGTGAAAACTTTTATGCATCTCCCAGAACCAGACCTTATAATTGTGCACTGTGGTGGGAACGATCTAGGCACATTGACTGGGGTAGGTCTGGAAATGCTTCTAAAAGACACCTTTAGACAATTGATGACACTTTTTCCTCGAACTGCCTTGGTATATTCCAATATATGCCAAAGACAGAAATGGAATTGGTCCAATCAACATTGTGCACAAATTGAGAAAGCAAGGAGACATGTTAATAAATCTGTTTCTGCTTTCCTCAGAGATTATAGCATGGGTTCTATTTACCACAACAACTTGCGTTACCACATGCAAGACATCTATAGGACAGATGGTGTTCATTTCACGGATGAGGGAAACAAAATCTTCCTCTGCAACATCAGACTCTGCATCGGTACTTACTTATAAATGCAGAAACAACTCAATAAACACAAGGGCTCTTTTCAGAGCCACCTTATATCAAAGCACTCAAACTTCTGATTTATCTCCATTTTCACACTCTTGTAAATAGGTGTGCGCGCACCCCGCAATTTTTTCAAAAATAAAAAATTATATATTTTCGCCTTTAAGGACCTTACTGCACACCCTGAGAAAACCTACGCAGCAAAACAACCTCTACCTTCTCCCCTTTCCATGTTCCAACGCTTTGAAATGACAATATATTTACTCGCAGTGACAAAATGGCGGTCAACATTTCCTGATTTCCTTCGAATCGAACGTTAACAGACGTCACGCAGCAAAAACAAAATTCCGCTCGCGCGCAGCCGCTTGAGTGCGCGCACCCGTCCGCGCTTATAGATATATAATTGACTTTAACTTTAATTTTCTCAGCAACTACTGAACCGATTTACACCATTCCACAAAAAGCGTAATCTGCGAGCCGGACTCTACAGTTTTGCCAAATTTGTTATAAATCCATTCAGCCGTTCGACCTGTAGCCGTGTCTAAACGTCCTATGGAAAATAACATGGAGAAAACACGATTTGGGACCCGCCTTTTATCTCAGCCCCCACTTCACCAATCCCCCCCAAATTTTCAGGGAAGGAGCGCAGCGGACCGAGCCATCGTCTTTGAGAAATTCGCAAAGATTCATCCACCAGGGCCAAAGTTAATCCAAATAGAATGTTGATGATTTCCTATGGAAACTAGGTCCTAACTATAACTACCTACTGGCGACCGCCAGTAGGTAATATATATATATATATTACCTACTGGCGGTCGCCAGTAGGTAGTTATAGTTAGGACCTAGTTTCCATAGGAAATCCGCAACATTCTATTGGGAATAACTTTGGCCCTGGTGGACGAATGTTTGCAAATTTCTCAAAGAAGATGTCTAGGTCCGCTGCGCTCATTCTGTGAAAGTTTTGGGGGGATTGGTGAAGTGGGGGCTGAGATAAAAGGGGGGTCCCAAAACGTGTTTTTCCCATGTTATTTTCCATAAGACGTTTAGACACGGCTACAGCTCGAACGGCTGAATGGATTTATAAGAAATTTGGTAGAAAGGTAGAGTGTGGGTCGCAGATCACGCTTTTGTTTAAATGGTGTAAATCCGTTCAGTAGTTGCTGAGAAAATTAAAGTTGAAATCAGTTATATATCTATAAGCGCTCACGGGTGCGCGCACCTATGCGGGTGTGCGCGAGCGGCATTGTGATTTGCTGTTTAACGTCTGTCAACATTCGATTCGGAGGAAATCAGGAAGTGTTGTCCCCCATTTTATTAGTGCGAGTGAATATATTGTACAGAACAAAGGGTTAGAACATGGAAAGGGGGAAGGTAGAGATTGTCTGGCCAGGTAGGTTTTCTAAAGGGGTACAGTATGGACCCTGAACGCGAAAAGACCATTTTTTTGGGGAGAAAACATTTGCGGGGTACATGCATTCGGTCGCGCACCCCTATTTACAAGACTGTGAAAAACTATAGTGGTGAGAATGGAAAGGGAGCAGAGTGGAGAGTGTTTGATTTCGTAGGTTTCTTGAGGGGTTTATTAAGGATGACGAAAGTCTAAAAGTAGCTTTTTTTTGCAAATAAGTTACGAGGTGCGCGCACTCGGTCGCGCACGGCGATCAAAAAACATAAAGAAAGATGGAGATAAATTACAAGTTTGAGTGTTTAGATCTAAGGTGGCTCTCAAAAGAGCCCTTGTGTTAATTGAGTTTTTGCTGAACTTATAAGTAAGTTCCGATGCAGAGTCTCATGTTACAGAGGAAAATTCTATTTCCCTCATCCGTGAAATGAACACCATCTCTCCAATAGATGCCTTCCATGTTGAAACGTAGGTTGTTGTTGTATATAGAACCCATGTTATATTCTCTGAGGAAAGCAGAAACAGATTTATTTACATGTTTCCTTGCTTTCTCAATCTGTGGACAACGTTCATTGGACCAATTCCATTTTTGTCTTTGGCATATATTTGAATACACCAAGACAGTTCGAGGAAAAAGTGACATCAATTGACGAAAGGTGTCTTTTAGAAGCATTTCTAGACCTACA